>NC_091282.1:303645652-305067319 GCF_032444005.1 Ranitomeya imitator
AAGATGGTAACCTTATTCAGTACTAGAGAGCAATTAATTAAGAGAGGAATGGAAGCACTAACTTTCCAGTGGAAAGACTGGGGAATATCCCAACACAGAGATTAGAACGATTATTTAATTTTGTTATTTAAGAGCAATGCAATTATTTGGTAAAAACAATTGAGATATTTTTACATAGGTTTTAACTGTGAAGTTAAAAATTGTTTTTGTCTATTGATGCCATTGAATGGTATACTATTAATGAATATGAATGACCAATATATTAGATACGTTTTACTCACGTGTTTGTCAGCAATGGGCTTAGTCATGAAGGACACTGCCAATACGATAATGCTGGTTGATGCAAACAGGATCAATGCAAAATATAGATAGTGCACCTTGCAAATGATAGCTGGGCAATTGCTGGGCTTCACACAACTTCCAGTGCCATAAGCAAATTCTGTGATCATCCGTGACAAACCAATAAATAGTCCAATTATTAATCCCCAGAAAGCTCCCTGAATAGAAATAGAAAATAAGTTATTCAGAAGAAATACTTGTGTTATTTGACATGTGTCACAATTTCACACACTGTAATCATGAAGAAAATGGGTTTGTATTTTTCTACCCATTCATACAAGATAACGGATTCTATTCCCTGACTCCACCCGACATGATCATGAACGCTGAACATGCATCTTATTGCCACTAGGTTCAGACAGGTTAAACGGGTTGTCTTGTGTCAGTTGTGTAGGTGGGGTGGGGAACTGGCACATGTGCCCAGGTTACTGAGTGTTGGGTGGGAAGGAAAATACAAAATACTGCCTTAGGCCTCTTTCACAAGTCCGTGTCTCCGGTACATGTGGTGACAGTTTTCACACATACTGGAGACATGTACACACATAGACCTATTCAAATGAATGGGTCTGTGCACATGTCATTGTGTTTCCATGGACCGTGTGCCCCACATGTAGACATGTCCGTTTTTTACCGTCAGCACGGACTTCACACATGCACTTGGAAAACACATTGATGTCTTCCGTGTGACACGCATTGGCACCTGGGAAGAAGCGCTACAGTAAGCGCTGTTCACTGGCGGCAGGTGCTGAAAACGGCTTTCATCATTCTCCCCTGCTCTGCCGGCGGTCAGCGCGAGTGATGAGAGTTACAGTGGGTACCGAAAGTATTCAGACCCCTTTAAATTTTTTACTTTTTATTTCATTGCAGCCATTTGGTAAATTCAAAAAAGTTCATTTTTTTCCTCATTAATGCACCTTTTTTGGGCAGCTGCGGGCTGCTGTTTTTAGGCTGAGGGGGGCCTATATCAATGGCCCCTTACCAGCCTGAGAATACCAGCCCCCAGCTGTGAGCTTTAGCAAGGCTGATTGTCAAAAACGGGGGGGACCCCATGACGTTTTTTTTTAAATTATTTATTTAAATAATTAAAAAAACAGCGTGGGGACCCTTCTATTCTTGATAACCAACCTTGCAGGAGCTGACAGCTGAGGGTTGAAGCTCCCAGCTGTGAGTTTGCCTGGTTGGTTCAAGAAAATAGGGGGAGCCCACGCCGGGTTTTTCATTAATTTATTTCGCTATATTGCAGGCGGCAGCTGAGGAATACCCCAATCATCCGCTCCTGCTGTCGCTGTTATTAGCGGCAGCAAGTATCAGATGATGGGAGTAAGAGTCCCAAAAGCCCCCCACCCAGTGGTGTAGGAAGGGGGGTGCGGGGGGTGGGCTGCCCCGGGCGGCACAATGCGGGGGCGGGTATCAGCGCGGCTGCGCGCACTCATTCTCTGCTCCTTCTTCTCTGCATAGTGAGGACTGGAGCAGAGCGCTGGCAGTGCGAGAAGCCGTGCAGAGAGTTGCTGGCTGCATTGTAGCAGACTAGCAGGGGCACACAGTCACACACGCTGTGACTCACCCCCACACCTGCAGTCAGCAGCAGAAGCATCCGATCCCTCCCCTCCAGCAGAGTCACAGCTCTCACACTGTGAAGAGCCATGGAGGGGCGGGGCTAAATGTCGGGGGTGGAGCCACAGACAAGCAGGGAGAAGAAGGCAGAAAGGATTAAGGAAATATAAAAATCAGAGCGGGAGAGAGAAAAGATGTAAGAAGAGAGACAGAAAACACAACAAAGAAGCAAGACACAGGTGAGAAGTTTATATATATATACATACACTATATATATATATACACTATATAATTGTCTAAGGGTCACACTTCCGTCTTTCTGTCTGTCCTTCTGTCTTTCTTTCTGTCACGGATATTCATTGGTCGCGGCCTCTGCTGCAGTCAGTGCCCGGCGCCCGCTCCTTCCTCCCCACAATCAGTGCCCGCTCCATAATCCCCTCCAGTCACCACTCACACAGGGTTAATAGCAGCGGTAACGGGCCGCGGTGTAACGCACTCCGTTACCGCTGCTATTAACCCTGTGTGTCCCCAACTATTTACTATTGATGCTGCCTATGCCGCATCAATAGTAAAAATATGTCATGTCATGTTAAAAATAATAAAAAAACAAAAAACCTGCTATACTCACCCTCCGTCGCCTTTCCCGCTCCTCGCAACGCTCCGGTGACCGCTCCATGCAAGCGGCAGCTTCCGGTGCCAAGGATGGTATGTGAGAAGGACCTGCCATGACGTCACGGTCATGTGACCGCAACGTCATCACAGGTCCTGAACTCATACCAGCCCTGGGACCGGAAGCTGCCTCGTGCGGTACAGGGCCAGAACTTCATCGGAGGGTGAGTATATGTTTATTTTTTATTTTAAGTCTGTATACTACGTGACTCTGTGCTGTATACTCCGTCACTGGGCAATATACTACGTGGCTGGGCAATATACTACGTGGCTGGGCAATATACTACGTGGCTGGGCAATATACGTGACTGGGCAATATACTACGTGGCTGGGCAATATACTACGTGGCTGGGCAATATACTATGTTGCTGGGCAATATACTACGTGACTGGGCAATATACTGCGTGGCTGGGCAATATACTACGTAGCTCAGCAATATACTATGTGCCTGGGCAATATACTACGTGGCTGGGCAATATACTACGTGGCTGGGCAATATACAACATTGCTGGGCCATATACTCCGTCACTGGGCAATATACTATGTGGCTGGGCAATATACTATGTGGCTGGCCAATATACTATGTGGCTGGCCAATATACTATGTGGCTGGCCAATATACTACGTGGCGGTGTTATATGCTATGTGGGCTGTGCAATATACTACGTGGCTGTGTTATATACTACGTGGCTGTGCTATACGCTATGTTGGCTGTGTTATATACTGCGTGGGCTGTGTTATACACTACGTGGCTGTGCTATATGCTACGTGGGCTGTGTTATATGCTACGTGGGCTGTGTTATATGCTATGTGGCTATGCTATATTTCTCTGCTGTATCATGAATCGTGCTATGTGCTAAAGGGGGGGCCCACTGAGACTCTTTCACCCGGGGCCCTCTAAAACCACGGCCGGCGCTGCAGCTGTTTAACGTTATTGACGTGCGGGCCCGCGCCCGCATGTCAATAGTTAACAACAGCCGCCAGCCATTTGGAGGCTGGCAGCTGAAGCCGGCTGCAGCGCACACGTCGCCGGCTTCTGACGTCATTGTCAGTCGCCGGCGAGTGTGCGCTGCTGGAGGGAGCTCGCCGCATGGAGCGCTGGTCAGGTGAGGAGACTCTGTTTGTTTGTTTTTTTGTTTTTTTGATAAGCTAACGGTGGACACACTGGAGCAATGCTGGAGACACTGGGGCAATGCTGGAGACACTGGGGCAGATTGCTGGACACACTGGGGGCAATGCTGGAGGACACACTGGGGCAATGCTGGACACACTGGGGCAATGCTGTAGACACTGGGGCAATGCTGGAAACACTGGGGCAGATTGCTGGACACACTGGGGGCAATGCTGGAGGACACACTGGGGCTGATGATTGCTGGAGACACTGGGGCAATGCTGACGTCATTGTCAGTCGCCGGCGAGTGCACGCTTCAGCTGCGTGGAGAGACCAGGAGCGCGGTCAGGTAAGCAGAACTTGCTTTTTTTTGCAGTCCCGATCAAGCGTGTTGTCCTGACTATTTTTGGTAACCCTTGTGTGTATTGAGCCAAACTCGGGAACAGCCCAGGGCGGCAAAAGCTCTAGCTACGCCCCTGCCCCCACCTGCTGTCATCGTTCGGACTTTAACCCCTTAGCGACCGCCGATACGCCTTTTAACGGCGGCCGCTAAGGGTACTTAAACCACAGCGCCGTTAATTAACGGCGCTGTGGAAAAAGTCCATAGCGGCCCCCAGAGGCCGATTTTCTCCGGGGTCTCGGCTGCCGAGGGTAGCCGAGACCCCAGAGAACATGATTCGGGGTTTTTTTAACCCACCCCGCATTTGCGATCGCCGGTAATTAACCGTTTACCGGCGATCGCAAAAAAAAAAAAAAAAAGCGATCTCTTTTTAATTTCTCTGTCCTCCGATGTGATCGCACATCGGAGGACAGAGAAAAGGGGTCCCAGGTGGTCCCCCAATACTCACCTAGCTCCCCCGATGCTCCTCGTGTCTCCCGGGAGAATCTTTGGGGTCTCGGCTGCCGGGGGTAGCCGAGACCCCAAAGAGCATGATCGGGGTCGGTATTACCGACCCCTGTTTTGCGATCGCCGGTAATTAACTGTTTACCGGTGACCGCAAAAAAAAAAAAAAAAAAAGTAAAGTGTAATTCTCTGTCCTCTGATGTGATCGCACATCAGAGGAGAGAGAAATAGGGGGAATCGGGGACCCTAGCATACTCACCTAGGTCCCTGGATCCTCTTGCTGCTCCTCCTGGCCGCCGGCAGAAGAACATGGCGGACGCATGCCCAGTGCGCCTGCCATCTGTCTCCATCTGCCGGCCGGCAGGAGAACAGCAGTTGGGGCTAAAATTAGGGTTAGGGTTAGGGGTAGGGTTAGGGTTAGGGGTAGGGTTAGGGGTAGGGTTAGGGGTAGGGTTAGGGGTAGGGGTAGGGTTAGGGTTAGGGTTAGGGGTAGGGCTAGGAGTAGGGCTAGGGTTAGGGGTAGGGTTAGGGCTAGGGTTAGGGCTAGGGTTGGGGCTAAATTTAGGGTTAGGGTTGGGGCTAAATTTAGGGTTAGGGTTGGGGCTAAATTTAGGGTTAGGCTTCTTTCACACTTACGTCGGTACGGGGCCGTCGCAACTTTAGTTTTTCAACGCATCCGCTGCCCAATCTATGTCCTGGGGAGGAGGGGGCGGAGTTACGGCCATGCATGCGCGGTCAGAAATGGCGGATGCGACGTACAAAAAAAGTTTCATTGAACTTTTTTTGTGCCGACGCTCCGCCAAAACACAACTGATCCAGTGCACGACGGACGCGACATGTGGCCATCCGTCACGATCCGTCGGCAATACAAGTCTATGGGCAAAAAACGCATCCTGCGGGCACATTTGCAGGATCCGTTTCTTGTCCAAAACGACGGATTGCGACGGAATGCCAAACGACGCAAGTGTGAAAGTAGCCTTAGGGCTAGGGTTAGGTTTGGGGCTAAAGTTAGGGCTAGGGTTGGGGCTAAGGTTAGGGTTAGAGTTGGGATTAGGGTTAGGGTTTGGATTAGGGTTGGTATTAGGGTTAGGGTTGGCATTAGGGTTACGCTTGGGATTAGGGTTAGGTTTGGGATTAGGGTTAAGGTTAGGGTTGTGATTAGGGGTGTATTGGGATTAGGGTTAGGCTTGAGGTTAGGGTTGAGATTAGGATTAGGGGTGTGTTGGATTTAGGGTTTTGATTAGGGTTATGGTTAGGGTTGACATTAGGGTTGTTTTGGGGTAAGGGTTGTGATTATGGTTAGGGTTAGTGATTAGGATTATGGATCAGGTTGGGATTAGGGTTAGGGGTGTGTTGGGGTTAGGGTTGGAGCTAGAATTGGGGGGTTTCCACTGTTTAGGTACATCAGGGGGTCTCCAAACACGACAGCCAATTTTGCGCTCAAAAAGTCAAATGGTGCTACCTCCCTTCTGAGCTCTGCCGTGCGCCCAAACAGTGGTTTACCCCCACATATGGGGTACCAGCATACTCAGGACAAATTGGACAACAACTTTTGGGGTCCAATTTCTCTTGTTACCCTTGTGAAAATAAAAACTTGGGGGCTAAAAAATCTTTTTTGTGGAAAAAAATTTTTTTTATTTTCACGGCTCTGCATTATAAACTTCTGTGAAGCACTTGGGCATTCAAGGTTCTCACCACACATCTAGATAAGTTCCATGGGGGGTCTAGTTTCCAAAATGGGGTCACTTGTGGGGGATTTCTACTGTTTAGGCACATCAGGGGCTCTCCAAACGCGACATGGCGTCCGATCTCAATTCCAGCCAATTCTACATTGAAAAAGTAAAACGGCACTCCTTCTCTTCCAAGCTCTGCGGTGCGCCCAAGCAGTGGTTTACCCCCACATATTGGGTATCGACGTACTCAGGAGAAATTGCACAACAACTTTAGTGGTCTAATTTCTCCTGTTACCCTTGTGAAAATAAAAATTTGTGGGCAAAAAGATCATTTTTGTAGAAAAAATGCAAATTTTTTTTTTCACGGCTCTACGTTATAAACTTCTGTGAAGCACATGGGGGTTCAAAGTGCTCGCCACACATCTAGATAAGTTCCTTAAGGGGTCTAGTTTCCAAAATGGTGTCACTTGTGGGGGTTTCCACTGTTTAGGCACATCAGGGGCTCTCCAAACGCGACATGGCGTCCAATCTCAATTCCAGCCAATTCTACATTGAAAAAGTAAAACGGCGCTCCTTCACTTCCAAGCTCTGCGGTGCGCCCAAACAGTGGTTTACCCTCACATATGGGGTATCGACGTATTCAGGAGAAATCGCACAACAACTTTTCTGGTCTAATTTCTCCTGTTACCTTGTGAAAATAAGAATTTGTGGGCGAAAAGATCATTTTTGTGTAAACAAAAGCGATTTTTTATTTTCACGGCTCTACGTTATAAACTTCTGTGAAGCACTTGGGGGTTCAAAGTGCTCACCACACATCTAGATAAGTTCCATAAGGGGTCTAGTTTCCAAAATGGTGTCACTTGTGGGGAGTTTCCACTGTTTAGGCACATCAGGGGCTCTCTAAACGTGACATGGCGTCCGATCTCAATTCCAGCCAATTCTGCATTGAAAAAGTCAAACGGCGCTCCTTCACTTCTAAGTTCTGCGGTGTGCCCTAACAGTGGTTTACCCCCACATATGGGGTATTGGCGTATTCAGGAGAAATTGCATAACAAAATTTATGGTTACATTTCTGTTTTTACACTTGTGAAAATAAAAAAAATGGTTCTGAATTAAGATGTTTGCAAAAAAAAGTTAAATGTTCATTTTTTCCTTCCACATTGTTTCAGTTCCTGCAGTGGCGTAGGAAGGGGGGTGCGGGGGGGCGGTCCGCCCCGGGCGGCACAATGCAGGGGGCGGCCGGCGCTGCAGAAGAAAAAAAAAAAAAAAGACGCCCCTTTAAATCTTCGGGCGGCGCCGTCCGCCGCCACGACCAGGGCCAGCTCCCCCCACCACCGGACCCCGCCCCCCGCTCTATACTCACCTCTCCTGGTTCCTGCGGCGCCGGCAGCTGCAGCGTCCTCTGACTCTGCGACGTCTCAGAGCAGAGGGCGCGATGACGTCACTACTGTGCGCGCCGCTCTGCCTCTCTGTCCTGAGTGTCGCAGAGCCGGAGAGACGCTGACTGCACCGGACCTGCGCTAGGAACGGGAGAGGTGAGGATTTTACTTTTTTTTTTTTTTCTTTATGTCTGACTGTCTGGGGCTGGGGCAATGCTGGACACACTGGGGCAATACTGGAGACCATGGGGCAGATTGCTGGACACACTGGGGCAGTACTGGAGACCATGGGGCAGATTGCTGGACACACTGGGGCAATACAGGAGACTATGGGGCAGAATGCTGGACACACTGGGGCAGTACAGGAGACTATGGGGCAGATTGCTGGACACACTGGGGCAATACAGGAGACCATGGGGCAGATTGCTGGACACACTGGGGCAATACATGAGACCATGGGGCAGATTGCTGGACACACTGGGGCAATACATGAGACCATGGGGCAGATTGCTGGACACACTGGGGCAATACAGGAGACTATGGGGCAGAATGCTGGACACACTGGGGCAATACTGGAGACCATGGGGCAGATTGCTGGACACACTGGGGCAATACAGGAGACCATGTGGCAGAATGCTGGACACACTGGGGCAATACAGGAGACCATGGGGCAGATTGCTGGACACTGGGGCAATACTGGAGACCATGGGGCAGAATGCTGGACACCCTGGGGCAATACAGGAGACCATGTGGCAGAATGCTGGACACACTGGGGCAATACAGGAGACCATGGGGCAGATTGCTGGACACACTGGGGCAATACAGGAGACAATGTGGCAGAATGCTGGACACACTGGGGCAATACAGGAGACCATGGGGCAGATTGCTGGACACACTGGGGCAATACTGGAGACCATGGGGCAGAATGCTGGACACACTGGGGAAATACTGGAGACCATGGGGCAGAATGCTGGACACACTGGGGAAATACTGGAGACCATGGGGCAGATTGCTGGACACACTGGGGCAATACAGGAGACAATGTGGCAGAATGCTGGACACACTGGGGCAATACAGGAGACCATGGGGCAGATTGCTGGACACACTGGGGCAATACTGGAGACCATGGGGCAGAATGCTGGACACACTGGGGAAATACTGGAGACCATGGGGCAGAATGCTGGACACACTGGGGCAATACAGGAGACTATGGGGCAGATTGCTGGACACACTGAATACTGGAGACCATGGGGCAGATTTCAGGACACATTGAGGCAATGCTGGAGACCCTGGGCAGACTTCTGGACATACTGGGGCAATACTGGAGACCATGGGGCAGATTGCTGGACACACCGGGGCAATACTGGAGACCATGGGGCAGAATGCTGGACACACTGGGGCAATACAGGAGACCATGGGGCAGATTGCTGGATACACCGGGGCAATACTGGAGACCATGGGGCAGAATGCTGGACACACTGGGGCAATACAGGAGACCATGGGGCAGATTGCTGGACACACTGGGGCAATACTGGAGACCCTGGGGCAGATTTCTGGACACATTGAGGCAATGCTGGAGACCCTGGGGCAGACTTCTGGACACACTGGGGCAATGCTGGACACTGGGGCAGATTGCTGGACACACTGGGGGTAATATGCTGGACACACTGGGGCAATGCTGGACACTGGGGGTAATATGCTGGACACACTGGGGCAGACTGCTGGACACACTGGGGAAAGGCTGGACACTGGGGCAGATTGCTGGACACACTGGGGGCAGTGCTGGACATACTGGGGCAGATTGCTGGACACACTGGGGGTAATATGCTGGACACACTGGGGCAGATTGCTGGACAACATGGGGGTAATATGCTGGACACACTGGGGCAGATTGCTGGACAACATGGGGGTAATATGCTGGACACACTGGGGGCAGGACTTGAGGCATGGGCAGAATGTAGATACGGGGCATGATTGGAGACACGGGGCAGGATTGGATCATGGGGCAGGACGGATACGATGGAGGCTGGTGGGGCAGGATGTGGAGATCATATGGGGTAGAATGGATACTCATGAGGGCAGGATGCGAGAACATATGGCTGGAGCCAGGAATGAGAAACGGGGCCAGGGTGGGGAATATTATTACCATAGGGGCTAATTAAGGGATATTATTACTGCAGTGATGTATTTATTTTATTTTTTGAGTATACTGTTTTAAATGGGGGGGCGGTCCTGTTACTGTGCAGAGTGACACTATATCACCTTTTTTTCTTCATGTGATGTAATGTAGAAGTTGTGAAAAATTAAGTAATGTGTTCTGCAAGCGGAGCTCGAGATAACTGTGTTATTTCCTGCAGAAATGAGTCCTGGCTGGAAGGAATGATGGCGGTCTGTGCTGGCTGAAAGATGAAGGACTTCACCTAGAGACGTCACTGGTGAGTCAGTGTTACCTATACACTGACACTATACACTGTATACTATATAGAGGTCCTGTGTATAATGTCACCAGTGATCTCTGTATTACCTCTACACAGACACTGCATACTAAGTACAGATCTCCTGTGAATACTGGCACTTATGGTGATAGTATTGTGGGTTTTTTTTTATTACTGATCAGTATTGTAGTATTCAGTCACTATGTGGTGGTAATATGTGGTCTGGAAATGGTGTTGTGGTATTTGTCCCTTGTATGTAGTATTATTCGGTCACTATGTGGCCTGGTCATGGTGTGGTGGTATTAAGTCACAGGTGTGGCATGTGGGGGTGACACCATTAGGCCCAGTTTAAGTTCTACAAAACAGGAAAACCGTTTTTGGTAACCTTTGTGTGTATTGAGCCGGGGGGGGGGGGGGGAGCGCCAAACTCGGGAACAGCCCCGGGCGGCAAAAGCTCTAGCTACGCCTCTGAGTTCCTGTGAAGCACGTAAAGGGTTAATAAACTTCTTGAATGTGGTTTTGAGAACCTTGAGGGGTGTAGTTTTTAGAATGGTGTCACACTTCATTATTTTCTATCATATAGACCCCTCAAAATGACTTCAAATGTGATGTGGTCCCTAAAAAAAAATGGTGTTGTAAAAATGAGAAATTGCTGGTCAACTTTTAACCCTTATAACTCCCTAACAAAAAAAAATTTTGTTTCCAAAATTGTGCTGATGTAAAGTAGACATGTGGGAAATGTTATTTATTAACTATTTTTCATGACATATCTCTCTGATTTAAGGGCATAAAAATACAAAGTTTGAAAATTGCTAAATTTTAAAATTTTTTGCCATGTTTCCGTTTTTTTCATAAATAATCGCAAGTAATATCGAAGAAATGTTACCACTAACATGAAGTACAATATGTCACGAAAAAACAATATCAGAATCAGTGGGATCCGTTGAAGCGTTCCAGAGTTATAACCTCATAAAGTGACAGTGGTCAGAATTGCAAAAATTGGCCTGGTCATTAAGTACCAAATTGGCTCTGTCACTAAGGGGTTAATATACAGTGGGTACAGAAAGTATTCAGACCCTGTTACATTTTTCACTCTTTTTTTAATTTACCAAATGGCTGCAATGAAGCAAAGTTTTTTTTTTTTTCTCATTAATGTACACTCTGCACCCCATCTTGAATGAAAACAAACAGAAATTATTATGGAGGCCACTGTGCTGTTAGGAACCTTCAGTACTGCAGTACTGCAGAAATTCTGTTGTAACCTTGGCCAGATCTGTGCCTTGCCACAATTCTGTCTCTGAGCTCCTTGGCCAGTTCCTTTGACCTCATGATTCTCATTTGGTCTGACATGCACTGTGAGCTGTAAGGTCTTATATAGACAGGTGTGTGCCTTTCCAAATCAAGTCCGATCAGTTTAATTAAACACAGCTGGACTCCAAAGAAGAAGAAGAACCATCTCAAGGAGGATCACAAGGAAATGGACATCATGTGACTTAAATATGAGTGTCTGAGCAAAGGGTCTGAATACTTATGACCATGTGATATTTCAGTTTGTTTTTTTTATAAATTTGCAAAAATTTCTACATTTGTTTTTTTCAGTCAAGATGGGGTGGACAGTGTACATTAATGAGAAAAAAATGAACTTTTTTTGAATTTACCAAATGGCTGCAATGAAACAAAGAGTGAAAAATTTAAAGGGGTATGTATACTTTCCGTACCTACTGTAACTCTCATCATTCTTCTCTGCTCGCTCTGAGAGCCATCTTCAGCACCTGCCGCCGGGGAACAGCACTTACTGTAGCGCTTCTTCCGCGGCGGCTGTCCGTGTGATACTGATGCGGCACACGGTTGC
The DNA here is from genome assembly GCF_032444005.1 of Ranitomeya imitator. NCBI lineage: Eukaryota > Metazoa > Chordata > Amphibia > Anura > Dendrobatidae > Ranitomeya > Ranitomeya imitator. Next base: position 303,657,508 of record NC_091282.1, read on the forward strand.
CACATGTGTGCTGCAAGTATTACACACACAGACACGGTTATCTCCGGTACCGGTTTCTCCAGGTAACGGAAATAAATGGACGTCTGAATTCGGCCTTAGTCCAAGATACAGGACTGGAGCAACAAACTAAACGTTTGCTTCAGATGAAAAAGTCTCACTATGGTTCTGCTCATGAAGACAATCCCTGTCCATATGCCCCATTAATCTAAGAGCAGAGCAGAACTGGTGTACAGTATTTCAGATGCCAATGTAATACACAGATGGCCATTCATCTGCATGACCTCAATATAAAGGAATGGGGAATGTAAGGCTGTGTTCACACATTGCATTTTTGCAGCATTTTTTCAGCATTTTTTCACCCGTAGAAAGCAATGGGTAAGTGCAAAAAAGCAGCAAAAACGCAGGTATCAAGTTTTGCTGCTTTTTTGTGCAAAATCCTGAGGAAGTTGAAAAATGTTTGTGTATGCACTTAAACTTTATCACCATGCACAAGAGACAAATGTACCCTGACAAAAACGCAGCAAATACGCAGCAGAAAATGCAGCAAAAACTCAGGAAAACCCGCTTTTTGAAAGCAGCTTCTTTACTGACAAGAGAGCAGGTTTTGCCTGTAGAAACAAAAATGCAATGTGCGAACATAGCCTGAGGCTGACTGTGGTTATTCCTGTTGCAAAATCTGGCAATGCTGGATTCATGATTCTATACTAAAAAGAGCCATCTCTGATGTGATGTCTTTTTAAAAATTCTGCCTGTATTTTTGGTAGCTGTGAAAGTTTTTGACCCACCCCTCCCCCCTCAAATCTGTGATGTGTCTTTTACTGGGCTGTATTTTGCCGTTTCAATACAATCAGTGTTTTATCAGCAATAGATTATCACTACAGGACAACTGTCCTCCTGTCACCTAGTCCAGCCACTCTCCCAGCACTGATTATCAGCTCTCTGTAACTATACAATGTACACAGAAAGCTCAACAACTGAGCTCTGCTAGATGTGCAGCAGGGAAAACTGTGACTCTATCATAACTGCTGCACCCACTAAACTAAGTGATAAATTGACGGAATCAGGGTCTATGTCTCTACCTTATGCTGCTGTCAGATTACAAAACAAAACCTGCTGACAGATTCCCTTTAATCACTTGCTGTAATGTATAATCTGTATAATTCTACTCTGCTTCGTTTGAAAGCTATAGGTAATTAATGTCTTTAACTTTTAAATGGCTCGAAACAACCATAAGGATGCAAAAATGTTCACAAGCTTAACAATTAAATTAGTGCTTAAAAAAACACAATAGGCCAGATGTACTAATACTGTGCAATAGAAAATGTTAACTTCAACTAAGTCTGAAAATGCCCCAAATGTATCACTTTGTTTCATGATGGGTAATAAGTTTGGTGCATCTTTAGATATTTTTATACAGGAAAGATATATATCTTGGTACCGTGTTAGCCAGTAGATAGAGGTATGAACCACTGAGGACTCAATTCTAAATATTTTGAGATACTTTTGTCTAATTTGACACCATCTATTAGTTATCTTACTATGTGCCAATCATTGTCATATGTTGTAGCATCTCTCTCCTCTAATTGTACCTTCACACATAACAATTTTTGTGACGTAGCAACGATCCCGCTAACGATCTCGTTATGTGTGACAGCGACCAACGATCAGGCCCCTGCTGGGAGATCGTTGGTCACTGGGGAATGATCAGGACCTTTTTTTGGTCGCTGATCTCCCGCTGTCATCGCTGGATCGGCGTGTGTGACGCCGATCCAGCGATGTGTTCACTGGTAACCAGGGTAAATATCGGGTTACTAAGCGCAGGGCCGCGCTTAGTAACCTGATATTTACCCTGGTTACGATTGTAAACGTTAAAAAAAAAAAAAACAGTACATACTCACATTCTGATATCTGTCACGTCCCCCGCCATCAGCTTCCCGCACTGACTGTGTCAGCGCCGGCCGTAAAGCAGAGCACAGCGGTGACGTCACCGCTGTGCTTTGCTTTACGGCCGGCGCTGACAGTCAGTGCGAGAAGCTGACGGCGGGGGACGTGACAGATATCGGAATGTGAGTATGTACTGTTTTTTTTTTTCACTTTTACAATGGTAACCAGGGTAAATATCGGGTTACTAAGCGTGGCCCTGCGCTTAGTAACCCGATATTTACCCTGGTTACCCGGGAACTTCGGCATCGTTGAAGACAGTTTCAATGATGCCGAAGTCATTCCCCTGATCGTTGGTCGCTGGAGAGAGAGAGCTGTCTGTGTGACAGCTCCCCAGCGACCACACAACGACTTACCAACGATCACGGCCAGGTCGTATCGCTGGTTGTGATCGTTGGTAAGTCGTTTAGTGTAACGGTACCTTAAGGCCTAACTTCTTACCAAGTGCAGCCCACAAAGTGATCAAAACACTTAATAAATGTTGTACAAGACAATGAATGTCCCTAGAGCAAATTGCACTATAAAATCTAGTGCATTTAGTTCAGTAAATCATACCCATTACAGAAGATTTTTGAAGATAAATGTGCCAAAATTAAAAATTACCTGTCATGACTTATGCAATATTGATTATGTGTTTTACACACTTTCTGCGCTTTGCACGACAAGGGTGGAAAGAATTCACTAAAAGGGGCCATGGCTTACTGGAAATGTAGCAGAAATGCGCCTAAACTTTGTTGCAAATTTCTGGCACAAAGTAAACCAGCTAATTGATGGTGTAAACTTAGACTAGAAAGTAGAAATGCAAGAAATGTATCAAACAGCATGGACCTCTAGGATAAATCAGGTGCATTTCAAGACGGTAAATGGACTAGTATAGTCAGAAAACTGATGGATAGCTTTTACTGACCGGCTCATTAACTCTTTTCACAAAGATAGCCAGAAAGAAGACCGAGGCAATGGGCGGTCCTAAGTAACTTGTGATGGACTGCATATAGTCAAACAATTGCCCACTTTGAGCAGACTGTAGAATAGGAACCCAGGCTATGCTGACTCCAATCAGGAACACGATAAAGACCCTGCAATGAGGAGATTATTATTATTAGTATTCATTTTATAGCGCCATTTATTCCATGACGCTTTACATGGGAAAAAGGGGCATACATAGACAAGTACAATAAACATGAGCTATACAAGGCACACACAAGTACAGAAGGAGAGAGGACCCTGCCCGCGAGGGCTCACAGTCTACAGTAATTTACTAAATTTTTCATAAATACTTGTATCGCATTCATCTTTCACTATTAACAATACCCAGCAGATATTACAGATTTTTCTAGTATTGTATTTTTAGATTTTGCAATACTCAGAACTAATTTTAAAAAGGCCTTCCCATTTAAGCCCTCCCAAGCCTTCTTGACAATTATGGTCCCACAGATAAATAACAATTATATTTTAAGCTAAAATTTGAATTATTGCAGGCAGACTGGTTGCAAACAACATTCTATCTAACTAACTTATTTGTTATGCAAATCATCCTAAAACGCCCCATACACATTAGACTAGAGCTGATTGAACTCACAGATATTGGTGGGATGGGCCAACAATCTAATGTGAAAGTGGAGGTCCTAGTGCTGTGAGGGTCATATACCTGTGCAAGCTGGTCTTGTTGGCTGGCCAGGACCATAGGTTCCGTAGTTCAATAAAGGAGACACCTGTTCCAAAACATAGTCTTTTCTGGACGGTACAAAGTCTTATGGAAGTTTCCTTTGCAGTATAAAACATTTTCATGCACACAGTATCCTTCCACTGTAGTCTACTGAAGGGCCAGTGAAGCACACTATTTCGCACTACTTTGTTACAGCCAAGGTTGTCGCCACAGCCTTATTCAGCAAGTTACATAGTTACATAGTTATTAAGGTTGAAGGAAGACTTTAAGTCCATCTAGTTCAACCCATAGCCTAACCTAACATGCCCTAACATGTTGATCCAGAGGAAGGCAAAAAAAAACCATGTGGCAAAGAGTAAGCTCCACCTTGGGGAAAAAAATTCCTTCCCGACTCCACATACGGCAATCAGACTAGTTCCCTGGATCAACGCCCTATCAAGGAATCTAGTGTATATACCCTGTAACATTATACTTTTCCAGAAATGTATCCAGTCCCCTCTTAAATTTAAGTAAGTCTCTCTGCTTGCTCAGCTATTCCGCATCATTATTCTTCCGCTACTGGCAAGCTGGTTCTACTGCTCGAAACCCACACTAGCTCCACAAACGAAGTCCTTTTTAGGTCTGATACCTTCGGCGTTTTGCCGAAGGTATCAGACAGGTATCTTGTGACAGGTTGTCCTATCCAATAACTCCTTTTCCTGGAAGGCCACACTGTCTCGTCGATGACTTCAAGATCTCACTATTCCCTTAGTGTCCTTTTCCTGTAGTTCATCCAATATAGCAGCACTAGTTCTACTCGTACTTGAACTCGACCATATCTGACTATCTACAGGAAGGAATCTGTAAAGCCAGATAAACCACGTCTATTAATTACCTTTTGCTTGTGATGTTGGAGCATGTGAGTCTCAGACGCGGTGTCCACCGCTTGTCTGGAGATAGAGCAGTGTGTGCTGCTTAAACAGGGAAGGGGTTGGAGAGACGCGCCGCATGGACCAATGGTTGTAACCCCCATCCGAAACCGGAAGTGACATACCGGAAGTGGGATGGCCATGTGTTCCACAAACACAAAAAAAATTGTTTTCAAGCAGTCATATATATTGTTGATTAAATACTGGAAAGAGAGTAATAAGTATTCTAAGTGTGCAGGGAGTTCCTTTGGCAGGCAGGGAGGTATAAATAGCAATACGCTGCGGATGTGAGAATCCTTCTGTGCTATATTATCATATTAGATCACTTCCGGTTTCGGATGGGGGATACAACCATTGATCCATGCGGTGCATCTGTCCAACCGCTGCTCCAGCTCCAGACAAGCGGTGGACACCGCATCTGAGACTCATATGCTCCAACATCATAAGCAAAAGATAATTAATAGACGTGGTTTAATCTGGCTTTATGCTATACGCATGGAATATGACTTGTTCATATGAATTGTAACCTCCCTGCACTTATGGCCATATCTTTACCTTGCGTTACAGATCCACTTCACAATCCCTAAATCTACCAAAAGTAAGTGTCCCTTCCAGCACACCTATGGTGCATGTATCAATGACCTATACTAACAGTGAAACATTAATCAGATACAGACCAACCAGGAACTATCCCTACGGATATCCTCAAATATACCATTGAATATAGTACGGTACGTCACATATATCTACACATTTTCTTCCTCTAAGATCTACCTCTCTGGAAAAACTGGTCACTGATGACCTGTGTATGTGCTGTGATGCGAACTGCATATTATGCTTATACACTGGTATGGCCAATGTCTATACTTTTGTTGTTATACTTGGTTGTTTATTCATTTTTTATCACGGTCTTACTATTATAATCACCGATGAAGGTCAAACGTGACCGAAACGTTTGTAAAGCGTACTACAATAAATCATCACTATTTCTAAGTTGAGTACAAGGTTTAATTTTTACCATTATACGGTTTGGGTAGCTACCTTAGCACCGCCCACAGTAGTGCTCAAGGTGTTTATTTATATACCAGAAAGCTATGACACACTTGTAAGTGCACTAGATGCGCGTCCAAATTATGAGCTTACATTGGAGTATGTCAGAGTAATGCTTGCAGAGGAGTATAAGTGAAAGACAGAATGTGTAAGCAGCAGTGGAGTATCCAAAGCAGAATCCATTTTAAAAACCCAAGATCTACCCAAAAATAAAAATAATTTGAAGTAAACACATGAGTATTTTGTCTGGAAGAATTCAGGGTACCAAAAGGCTGACTGCAGAATCTAGAAATCTAGAATGAATCAGATAAAAAAAATAATTATCAAAGTGTTAAAAGTGCCATTACTGAAGGATATGACACTTGAAGTACTGAAGCTGTGCTTATTATTGATGCAACTACATAAAAGCATGCATGGTTTAAAGACTCGGGGATAACTAGTCATGACTAATGACAGAAGCTTCTTTTCTAACCTTGACCAAAGTAAGGTAGAGAAAGTGATCTTGGCTAATGGTCATATATGAGTTCAGAAGGAAAAATCAAAGATGAGTTGTACCAGCTAAAATGCATACCATTAAAACCCTGAACAAAATGGTGTAGTGGAAAGAAGGAACCAGACACAACATATTGGGGAGAATAAATCATGACAGCTTGCTATCTTCAAAACAGACTACCAGGTAAAGCTGCTGAGAAAACTCCTTTTGAGTAATGAAATGGCAAGAAGCCTCAATTGCAACACATACAGATATTCCAAAATAAAGTATTTGTGCATATTTGCATGAGTGGGAACCTCATGCAAAAGAGGGTATCCTGGTGGGCTACAGTGAAACCCAGAAAGGATATACAGTCATGGCCAAAAGTATTGACACCCCTGCAATTCTGTCAGATAATACTCATTTTCTTCCTGAAAATGATTGCAAACACAAATTCTTTGGTATTATTATCTTCATTTAATTTGTCTTAAAAGAAAAAACACAAAAAGAATTGTCCTAAAGCCAAATTGGATATAATTCCACACCAAACATAAAAAGGGGGTGGACAAAAGTATTGGCACTGTTCAAAAAATCATGTGATGCTTCTCTAATTTGTGTAATTAACAGCACCTGTAACTTACCTGTGGCACCTAACAGGTGTTGGCAATAACTAAATCACACTTGCAGCCAGTTGACATGGATTAAAGTTGACTCAACCTCTGTCCTGTGTCCTTGTGCGTACCACATTGAGCATGGAGAAAAGAAAGAAAACCAAAGAACTGTCTGAGGATTTGAGAAACCAAATTGTGAGGAAGTATGAGCAATCTCAAGGCTACAAGTCCATCTCCAAAGACCTGAATGTTCCGGTGTCTACCGTGCGCAGTGTCATCAAGAAATTTAAAGCCCATGGCACTGTGGCTAACCTCCCTAGATGTGGACGAAAAAGAAAAATTGACAAGAGATTTCAACACAAGATTGTGCGGATGTTAAATAAAGAACCTCGACTGACATCCAAACAAGTTCAAGCTGCCCTACAGTCCGAGGGTACAACCCGTACTATCCGTCGGCATCTGAATGAAAAGGGACTGTATGGTAGGAGACCCAGGAAGACCCCACTTCTTACCCCAAGACATAAAAAAGCCAGGCTGGAGTTTGCCAAAACTTACCTGAAAAAGCCTAAAACGTTTTGGAAGAATGTTCTCTGGTCAGATGAGACGAAAGTAGAGCTTTTTGGGCAAATGCATCAACATAGAGTTTACAGGAGAAAAAAAGAGGCATTCAAAGAAAAGAACACGGTTCCTACAGTCAAACATGGCGGAGGTTCCCTGATGTTTTGGGGTTGCTTTGCTGCCTCTGGCACTGGACTGTTTGACTGTGTGCATGGCATTATGAAGTCTGAAGACTACCAACAAATTTTGCAGCATAATGTAGGGCCCAGTGTGAGAAAGCTGGGTCTCCCTCAAAGGTCATGGGTCTTCCAGCAGGACAATGACCCAAAACACACTTCAAAAAGCACTAGAAAATGGTTTGAGAGAAAGCACTGGATCCTTCTATGGTGGCCAGCAATGAGTCCAGACCTGAATCCCATAGAACACCTGTGGAGAGATCTAAAAATGGCAGTTTGGAGAAGGCACCCTTCAAATATCAGGGACCTGGAGCAGTTTGCCAAAGAAGAATGGTCTAAAATTCCAGCAGAGCATTGTAAGAAACTCATTGATGGTTACCGGAAGCGGTTGGTCGCAGTTATTTTGGCTAAAGGTTGTGCAACCAAGTATTAGGCTGAGGGTGCCAATACTTTTGTCTGGCCCATTTTTGGAGTTTTGTGTGAAATGATCAATGTTTTGTTTTTGCTTCATTCTCTTTTGTGTTTTTTTATTTAAGACAAATTAAATGAAGATAATAATACCAAATAATTTGTGTTTGCAATCATTTTCAGGAAGAAAATCAGTATTATCTGACATAATTGCAGGGGTGTCAATACTTTTGGCCATGACTGAAGAATCATGTACCCAGAAAGAACAAGGTCACAATAAGTAGAGATATAATTGAGAACTTCATGTCACTCAAGTTTCATGACATCATTCCGGTAGACCAGCTGAAGCAACAACAATCTCAGTCAGAATTTCAAAATAACAAGAAAAAGCATGTAGAAGTTTGGTTAGGTTCTTCAACCACTGAAGAAGCAGCAGAAATATCAGGGGAATTTGAAGTTAGGAGATTGTTGAGATCAAACAAGGGTATACCAGCTAAGCGTCTATCCTACTATGTCAAAACCTGAGTAAGAGCTGCAGTCATGGGATGAAATGCAACAACAACCTGTCCATGAAAAACTGAAGTGGTTTAATGCTGCTAATGAAGAAATTAAGTCCCTTCATCAACTTCTAATCTAAAAACTCAGCAAACTACTACAAGGCAAGGAAGAAATCAAATTTTAATGGGTTTTTAAGACCAAGTATGACTCTGAAGGCAAGGTTCACAGATTTGAAGCAAGATGAGTTGCAAAAAGATATTTTCAGAAATATGGTGAAGATTATGACGCCACATTCTTTCCAGTTGCTAAGCAGACCACATTCAGAGTTCTAATGGCTATAGCTGCTGTACAAAAGATGTTTGTCAGACATTTAGACATCAAAACTGCCTTTTTAAATGGTGACATTGAAGAGGATTTGTATATGTTTCAACCTGAAGATTATATCAAAGAGGGTGAAGAGAATCTTGTTTGCAAACAACAAAACTCTCTGTATTGTCTTCAGCAATCAGCAAGAGCATGGGACACTAAAATAAGAAAAGTCTTATTGGAAGAAGGTTTTAAAAGAGGTCAAGCAGATCGGTGTTTATACACGAAATGTACAGAAAGTGGATATTCTCTTATATGTGAACAATGTGATTATGGTTCATCAAAAGGAAACAAATTTCAAAGATGACTAAAATTCTGAATCAGCATTTTGAAAGTAAAGACTTTGGAAATGTTACATATTATCTAAGAATCGAGGTCCAAAGAGAAGATGAAAGCTCTCTTATAAACCAAAGTACACAAATCTACTTAATTTCTGAATCAGTTTGCAATGTCAGAAGCCAAAGGTATAACAATTCCAATGTAGCCATCCTATGTAAAGTTGGAAGGAGAAGATGATCTGTTACCTAACAATGAGAAATACAGACAGGCAGTGGGGACACTTCTATACATAGCAACTATCACTCAACTGGATATCGCAGCAACAATTAGAATTCTCTGCAGATATGTGTAAAAAATGCACCAAAAAGACTGGAATGCTGTTAAGAGACTTCTTCAATATTTGAAAGAGACTCAAGACATAAATTTAAGGATATCTGCAGCACGAGATCTAGAACTCACAGGCTATGTGGATGCAGTCTGGGCTGGTGACTTAAGTGAGTGTAAAGCAGCTATTTATTCAAACTTGGAGAAAGTTCAATTTCTTGGTCTTGCAGAAAACTGGTAAATATAGCCTTGTCATCGACAGAAGCAGAGTATGTGTCTGCAGCCCACGCAAGTCAAGAGGTCATTTGGTTAAACCAATTGTTAGGCGATGTTGGTAAGCCATCAACTTAACGGTGATTTATGAAGACATCTAAGGATGCAATAAACTTGCATGCAGTGAGAAGACCAATGCAAAAACATTGATGTTAAACATAATCACCTGCGTGATTTGATAGAACGTGGCATAATTGAGTTTGTTTTTGCAAGACTGACCAGATAGCTGATATTATAATAAAGCCACTACCAAGAGCCAAATTTGAAGAATTCATAACCACTATGGGACTAACAGGATGAGTAGTTGTTGAGTGGGGGTGTTGGAATAATGCTTATTGTATACATTGCATCAACTACTATTTACCACTGTTTAATAGTGCATGAGTTTCTGTCAACAGCAATAGTGTTATATTGCCAGTAAAGCACTGTTAAAAAAAACAAAAAACTAAAAAACAGGAAGTTCCTGTTCACTGTGTGTAGCTGGAGCTCACTTTTACTTTCGGTTTGCAAGCTGACATCTGATAAGATCCTAAGCTATAAGAAATGCAAGTTGTAAGATGTGTTATCTTTGCTCCTGAATAAATATATATTCACTGTTGAACGGCTGGACAGTACAGAGATTAATCCGCTGCTAATGTATACTACTTATCTTATGTACTAAACTGTATTATCCTACACTATCACACTCTGTACTGTACACTATGTGTGACACCCCAGGAGTTTGGTTGTCACAGTGGTATTGCCTTCCTCATGGAGAGAGTGATGCCATGCTTGGAAGCAAGGAAAGATCCTTTTAACAGGTAGCACTTACACAATACTATTCTAACTTGAGGCCAGAAGGGGGATCTCTGATCCAGTTTGTGGATGGCTTCCCTGTATATTCAGGCTGGAGGAAGAGTTAGTCAGTCTGTCAGAGAGGAGTAAGGAGTGAGGAGTGATGAGTGGAAAGCTAAGGGCCGTGCAGACACGTGGTTCTGCAGCTCCTGGAAAGAGAAGAGTGGGACAGAGCAGTCTGTGAGAGGCAACGGAGAGGAAAGATACTGGGAGTGGAGCTGCGAGAAGGCTCACTCCAGAATCAGCGCAAGAAACCAGAAGCCAGAATTCCGAGGTTGAGGGGGGGTAACTGTATGCCCCACAGCAGAAACCGGCGGGCAGGAGATTTCAAATCGCCTATCCACCATTACGTCCGAAGGCACAGCAAGATATAGAACTCGCAGTTGCCGCAACCAGGGATACCTGTAAAAAGGCTCGAATTGCTTGCCATACGGATTAGTGTCTTACTTAAAGGGACAGAGAGAAAGTGAGGATCTTGTGTGAAGCCTTAGGCAGCAAGGGACTTAAACCACAGGGCAGTAAGGAAGGCTTCCAACCCCACCTGGCTAGGGGAATTCCCGAATCGCTTCCAGGCTGGCCGGACCTCACCACCACCTGTGATCGGTACCCTCGACTGTGGCTGCATACCACCAGTAAAAGGTAAAGAGACTGCAACCTTGTGTCCTCCAATTCTTTCCAGCACAACACCATCTGTCATCTTTGCCTTCTACACTGGGGGCCCTGGGGACTGAGTTCTACCTGTGGGGAACTATACCACCTGTGCTGCAATACCATCATCCCCAGCGTCAGCCATCCCTGGCCGAATACCACAGGTGGCGTCACGAACACTATTACAATAGACTTTATTCCCACTGCACCTTTCCCCTTTTATTGGACGCCCAGGGCCTCGGACCGGGTCACTGCCACCGTGACACATCCCTTTAAGAACCGTCCCGGTTCCGAGTACCCCACGTTCTTAGCGGGCGCTCCACAATGTCCTACACTGTATATTACCAACATTGCTATACATTATACAGGCAAACATCACAATACATTACATAACAATATGTATATACAAAAGATGCAAAATAAACATTATGCGATTGGTGTCTTCAGGGGAAGGAACGCGCCAGCAATTGTCCACCACCCTTTCACACACGCAGTATTGCACTTACAGCTCAGGTTTCATCCACAGGTTTGGTAATAACTTACAGATTGCAAAGATCCTGAGAATGAGTCCCTGAAATACCATGCTAGAATGGAATAGTGGTCATTGATGCATTCATTTTCTAAGGATGATAGCCGAATGCGGCAATCCCATACAGAATGAATAGAGCAATATGTGTGGTTAACAACATTCTGGCATTTTTAGAACCCTGTTTTGTAATCAGTGGGAATTTTAGCAGTTAGAGCCCACTAATCAGAAAGTTATCTATCTGGTAGAAATAACCCTTTTAACCCCTTCATGACCGGGGGATTTTTCGTTTTTCCGTGTTCGTTTTTCGCTCCCCTCCTTCCCAGAGCCATAACTTTTTTATTTTTCTGTCAATTTGGCCATGTGAGGGCTTATTTTTTGCGGGACGAGTTGTACTTTTGAACGACATCATTGGTTTTAGCATGTCGTGTACTAGAAAACGGGAAAAAAATTCCAAGTGCGGTGAAATTGCAAAAAAGTGCAATCCCACATTGGTTTTTTGTTTGGCTTTTTTGCTAGGTTCACTAAATGCTAAAACTGACCTGCCATTATGATTCTCCAGGTCAGTACGAGTTCATAGACACCAAACATGACTAGGTTATTTTTTATCTAAGTGGTGAAAAAAAATTCCAAACTTTGCTAAAAAAAAAAAAAAAAAAAAAAAATTGCGCCATTTTCCGATACTCGTAGCGTCTCCATTTTTCATCATCTGGGGTCGGTTGAGGGCTTGTTTTTTGCGTGCCGAGATGACGTTTTTAATGATAGCATTTCGGTGCAGATACGTTCTTTTGATCGCCCGTTATTGCATTTTAATGCAATGTCACGGCGACCAAAAAAACGTAATTCTGGCGTTTCGAATTTTTTTCCCGCTACGCTGTTTAGCGATCAGGTTAATACTTTTTTTTAATTGATAGATCGGGCGATTCTGAGCGCGGCGATACCAAATATGCGTAGATTTGATATTTTTTTTATTGATTTATTTTGATTGGGGCAAAAGGGGGGTGATTTAAACTTTTATGTTTTTTTTATTTTTTTCACATTTTTTTAAACTTTTTTTTTTAACTTTTGCCATGCTTCAATAGCCTCCATGGGAGGCTAGAAGCAGGCTACATAGCAGCGATCTGCTGATCGCTGCTATGTAGCAGAATTGCACGTGTGCTGTGAGCGCCGACCACAGGGTGGCGCTCACAGCGACGGGCAATCAGTAACCATAGAGGTCTCAAGGACCTCTATGGTTACCATTCACAAGCATCGCCGACCCCCGATCATGTGACGGGGGTCGGCGATGACGTCATTTTCGGCCGCCCGGCCGGAAGCGGTAGTTAAATGCCGCTGTCTGCGTTTGACAGCGGCATTTAACTAGTTAATAGGTGCGGGCAGATCGCGATTCTGCCCACGCCTATTACGGGCACATGTCAGCTGTTCAAAACAGCTGACATGTCCCGGCTTTGGTGCGGGCTCACCGCGGAGCCCTGCATCAAAGCAGGGGAGCCGGCATCGGACGGTATAGTACGTCCGATGCCGGTAAGGGGTTAATCACATATGACTTTTAAATAATTGTTGTTGTTTTTTCAATTAAAGCACCTAACATACTCTACAAGATGTCTATGGTTGTGTTTATATGGTGGGTATAACCTCAACCTATATATGTAACTCAGGATGAAGTGCAATACTTCACAGAGTTATAGTTTTTTTCAGTTGATTGGCTTGTAAATGGCATAACTTGTAAACCAGTCACAAGTGGGTCAAGTCCTTCTGGGAGATCTGGGGTTGGAAAATCATCACATATTGTGAATCGCAGATCTTCCATTTAGCCTGTGTTTGTGTTTCATGTTAAATTGATTTCCTTTCTTTTGGTGTTGAAGAGGTTAACAATCTTTTCTATGCTGGTTAGAAACTTCCAGCTCCATCTCACAGCTGTTCCTGACCTGGTCATTTCCGCTCTCTATAAAATCTGGGAAGACTTTATCTTCCTCACCAGTGAAAGTTTTACTTCCTAGCTTTTTGGAGTCGCTGTGCTGAGTTGGAGATTATTGTTTCTGCTGAAGATTGTTGCATACTGTTTTTGGGTGTATGCTTTCATCATTGTCCTATTCCCATTTGGTTTGTACACTCCTACCCTACCCCTCTATCTTTGGCGAGTGTTTTGTATGTTAGTTTTTTTTGTTATCCCTGTTTGTCCTATGTGTTTATACACTAGCATTTCTGTCCCTGGCCTCCTGGGGAAGGGGGAGGAGACAGCTTAGGATATAACAGGAGAACAGTAAGATTAGTGGGCCAAACCTCCTTACCTTTAGAGGTACCTATGGGAGCAGGGATAGTTAGCGTTCCAGCCTTAGGGACAGTGCAGGGACCCTTTCCCTATTTACATACAGTCACAGCGTGACAAAAACTGTGCTTTTAAAGTTTATCAATAATTAAGGTTTTACACTGTGCAACAACTTACATAGTCACATAGCTAACATGGTTGAAAAAATAAAAACATTTCCATCATGTTCAACCAACAGATGAGAAAGGATAAAGAAAAGGAGTATATGTACAACCATAATGCATGATACAGTCTGCCGTAAAAGAGTTAATTTTCCCTGCTGGTCACAATTGTTGATTTACTGGAACAAACTTTCAGAAAACAACTTTTTATATTTACATACGCATTTATATAATTTTTTTCTGAAAAGCATCTGAGACCTCTTTTGAAAGCATGAATCGTACCTCCTTATGTCTTTCGGTAGACTATTCCAAAAATTAATAGTTCTTATGTTAAAAAAGGCCAGCCCAGTATCCAATGTAGAATCTTTCTCCAGATGAAAGGAGTGACCTCTTGTATTTTGAGAGGGTTTTTACATGAAACCGCTTTTAACCATACATTCTGTATGGGCCATGGATGTGCTTTTACAAGTTAATCATGTCGCCATTTAGATGTCTCTTTTTAAGAAAAAATATATTTCATTCTTTTATTCTTTCTACATAATCTTAAGATTCTTCATGCCCCTTATCAGTTTTGTTGCTCTTCTAAATACCTTTTCTAATTCCAGGGCATCGTTTCTGTAACGTCTGTTTCAGGCCACAGGCTCAAAAAGGCTAGATCGGACAGTACCTTGGACAGTGGTACAAGCCACTCCAACTAGCAGACTCCAGAAAAAAACAACACCCGTTAAGGCTACTTTCACACTTGCGTCAGTACGGGGCCGTCGCCATGCGTCGGCCCGACGGACAGTGTGTTAAATGTAGCACAACGTGGGCAGCGGATGCAGTTTTACAACGCATCCGCTGCCCATTGCGATGAGCGGGGAGGAGGGGGTGGAGTTTTGGCCGCGCATGCGCGGTCAAAAATGGCGGTCACGGCGCACAAAAAAAGTTACATTGAACTTTTTTGTCCGTCGCGTCCACCAAAAACACGACACATCCATCACACGACGGATGCGACGTGTTGCCATACATCGCAATGCGTCGCTAATACAAGTCAATTGAGAATAAACGCATCCTGCGGGCAACTTTGCAGGATGCATTTTTTCTCCAAAACGACGCATTGCGACATACGCCTAACAACGCATGTGTGAAAGTAGCCTAAGCTCTATACAGGGATCTGGACTTACAATGTAAAATTGTATCCACATAAGTGCTGCCATCTGCCAAGTAGGGTCAAAATCAAGAAACTGAATAAAGGATAAAATCAGGATCCATAAGAGTAGTCAGAAAAACATAAGCCAATGTCAAAACAAAGAGCAATGAAACAACAAGGAACTAACAGGCAGGACTGAACGAAAGAAGCACAAGACTATATCTGGCAGATTCCAGCAGTAAGCTGGAAGCTTTAGTAGGGTGTGATGCTCACCAATTGGCTGGAGCAGGGTGCTGATAACTCCAGCTGGACAACACATGCATCCATACTGCCATACCGGATGGCACAATGGTTCCCAGCCACCCAAATCTAAGTGGCTGGATAGAACCTGTGCCGTATAGAGTTTCTGGTTCCAAAGTCTCTTCTATCACCAGCACCACCCATTGAGTGAATACGCCGGCGCCTGGCAACAGTAGCAGATGTTGCAAGAGTGGGTACTGGTGGAGATGTGACAGTTTCTATAACTGTTGCCCAGAACTGAACTGCATATTCTAAAAGATAAGGCAGTTATTCTTTGTAAGAACATATGTTGCCCACATATTGGTGCCCAGGTGAATAACCTTACATTTCCTTTCATTGAACTTCATCTGCCACGTTGATGCCCAAACACTAATTTTGCCCAAGTGAGCTTGTAAATTATGAACATCTTCCACAGACTGCACTATACTATATAACTTGTTGTCATCTGCAAAAATAGTAACGACACTATTAATCCTGTCTTCTATCTTTGGGATACACCACTTACAACCAGAGACCATTAGGAGTAGCAATCATAGACTTCAATTCTCTGGGTGGGGTCTTTGACATGAGACAGTTTTTAATGAAATTACAAACATTACTTCCTAAGCCTACTGACCTTAATGTACCCATTAGGTGTTTATGTGGGACAGTGTCAAACGCCTTTGTAAAGCTCAAAACCACTATATCCACAGCTGTGTCTCTGTTCTTTAGTTTTGACATAGTACTATTCAACCCAGCTCAAGTGTCACACATGAACATGAACTCATGACCTGTGATGTGGGTCCCACTGAAGTTGCCTTCATAATATGGCCGCTTTTGGTTTCGTCATTGACCATTGGTTGACATGTAATGCATTAATAACATCTTGGAAACTAATTATTGATAGACTAGTAAATATTTTGCTAAATCTTTTTTTGATATATTCAATCATTCCACACTAATATAAGGAATATGTCTTCTGGATTTAGCATGGCCTACTCAAATATGACATATCGTAAATGATTATGAATTACGCTTCACTTCAGGCTATGCATGATGGGTATGTTATAAAGTATTAGAATAGAGATATTGTTTTTAAATATTGATTCATTTACAATGGTTAATGGATAACTACAGGAGCACTTCAACAACCATCACAGATGATAGCTGCTGAAGGGTCAGTCAAGCATTTAATGGCTACTCAAAAAGCTTTTAAAGTAATAAAATGGCAGTCAAACAGGGAAACACCACACTAGTACTTCTTCAGCCAACATATGCCACCCTAAATATGGGAGAACAGTCAGGTGAGCCACTGCAGCAGTTTCTATTACCTCCCAGCTATCATCAGCTCTTTCTCTGAAGCCTTCTTACGGATGTTGGTGTAAATGTCCATGGTAAACAGGGTACTGGCACTATTGAAGATGGATGTTAAGGAACTCATGAGAGATGCCAACATTACTGACAACATCAAACCACGAAGTCCTGGGAAATCAAAGAAAGGTTAGCAAGGATGAATTGTGATGCTACTTTAGTAAACTGTGACTAAAACAAAATAAATACTAGGAAGAAAGGTGCCAAGCTGCTACAAATGAGAGATTACTCATGATGGTCTATGAAACTATCAGCAGCTCTGAAGTGAAACAAGAAAAAAGTTTACAGTTATTACATTCACAGTTGTTGCCAATCTTGTATACAGTGGCTATTAAAAGTCTACATACTCCTATTAACCCCTTCACCCCTGGGCAATTTAACTTTTTTTTTCCTTTTCATATTTTCCTCCCCCTTCTTTCAAGAGTCATATTTTTTTATTTTTGTGTCCACACAGCCATATGAGGGCTTAGTTTTTCCAAGACGAGTGATGCACTGGAAAGCGAAAAAAAAAAAATTCCAACTGCGTTGAAATTGAAAAGAAAAGTGTAGTTTAATTATTTTAGTTTTTTTTTTTTTTTTTAAATGTACCATGTTAACTATGGAGTAAAACTGACCTGGCAATATGATTTTCCATGTTAGTTTGATTATGCAGCTACCAAACATGAATATTTTTTTATTTAAGACAGATCTCCTGCTGTCGTAGCAAACCATCGGTGCTCTGTAGTCGCATCAATAGCACAGCAATGGGCATGTAGAATGACACGTCCCCCTGCTGCGTGTTAAATGCCACTGTCAGAGATTGACAGCAGCATTTAATTGGTTAACAGTCGTGGGTGGAGTTCCACTTCACCTGTGGCTGTTAAAGGCACATGATGACTGATAAAATCCATAGACTTACATTTTTTTACAGAAAAATCACTGTTCTAAAATAGTTGCATGACAGCAAATTGCAGATAAGTTGCCCAAATGTTTTTTAGTAGCCCTGGCCTTATACTTTCAGAACCCAAGTTGACCTATAGGAAGTAAATATTCCTTACTCCCTAGTCCCTACCAGTAATTATACGGATTCTCAGATCAACATTTTATATTAATATTCCTGTGTTTATTCATTTTTTTGGATATTAGCAACAAGGGGTGTAAAACATTTCACAGGTCAAGCTGTCAAGCATATTAACCATTTAACATTTCAAGTAATAGTGAACAGAAGTGTAGAAAATCTAAAAAAAAATCAGAATTTTAACCTTTACAACAAGTCAAAAGTATTGTCGTACTAGACTCGCTAACTTTTGAAGCAAAATATTATCCAATATTCCAAATGTTAAGAGATTTTGGAGAAAAAATAAACAGTACAGATTGAAGGGTAATTTATTAAAAGCAGACAATATTGCTGAATGGCCCATGAATTAAAATCCTCCCAAAACAATCACATTTTTGGTTAATACAAAGTACTCTGCAGTTGTCTTGCACTTGCCTGTAGTAAGTGCTATATTTAAAGGCACCTTACCATCTGGCATCAAATCAATCACCAACTTGGGGTAAGCGATATTGGTACATCCAACTTCTGCGTCACAATATTCTTTACACTTAGAAGGTACCACACAAAGAACTTCATCTACAAAAAGAAACTAAAATTATAAATGAATGACAGTGTAATAGGAAATAGTAAGTATTTTACAAAGCTCTTGGGCATTTACTTGTGTATAAAATGCGGCTGATCATTCCGGGAAAAACCATCAAAAACATGGGCAACAGTTTAAGATATCCGCACAGGATACAGCCAGCCTTCACATGTGACATGTTCTTGGCAGAGAGACATCTCTGAACAATTACCTAGCACCAAAAACAAATGAGAAAGGTTTTCCTCATCTACATTCTTCATATAATAATTAAATCTGAACTCACTAGATCTCTACGTTACCTGATCTGTGCACCAGTACCAAAGAGCCAGGATGGAAAGACCAAAGATAAGGCCAGGCCATGGCATATCTCCAGTTATAGGATCTCGGAAAAGGTGGAATGCGTCAGCTCGTGGAGTATAACATTTTGGATCAATCAAAGTGCCATTATCATATACTTCAGTAGGAATGGCTGCCATATATTTTTCCACGAATGACTCATATCCTCCAACTTTGTTGAAAGCTGAAAGAAATTTTCTAAGGTTAAAGAATGGCACATATAAGCTAATCTAATGGGGTAGATAGAAATGAAAAAGACAAAAACGCCCATTTAACATATTACCGTAGTAGTTCTACTTGTTAAGTAAGGTGATGTTAGCTCACTCACCAAAGCCCAAAAGTATGAATGATCCTACAAGCATGATGATGGTTTGCAGAGTGTCTGTGTAAATGACAGCAGCCAATCCACCTAGACAACAAATAAGAACAGTTAGCAAATCAGCAAAAACATGCAGCTAAGGCTCTGTTCACATCTGCGTTGAAGGATCTGTTAGGATTCTCAGCCACAGGTTTTGTCTGATTTTAAGGTAAGAATAACACATCATACAGGGCTATTGTTACAGTTTAAAGGCATCATGATGGAACTCAACCAACCCCAAAATTAGTCCGTAGATTTTGTTGAGCCCTGCAGGGGTCCTTTATGCAATGGTTTTATTCAATCTAATGGGGCAGATGAAAATGAAGAGAGCACCATTAATTTATCTTTTCTGCTCCTATGCTGAAACAAACTAATTAATAATGTAAATGCCTTAGGTGTCATTAAGACATCAGTTTTTCTCATACGATTTGTGGACATGTTTTTCACGGGTACTTATTACAGTCTATTGGGCTATTCACACATCCAGGTGTTTTTGCTGGTCTGCAAAAAATCAGAGACTTGTCCAACTTTGATCAGAGACTTAGATAAAGCTCATCAATGCAAGTCTAGAGGTTCATGAAAAATAAAATTGGACAGAACTCAGTTGCAATTCGTAAGCTGGCTGCTGCTCATTTTTCATGATTTTGTTGATAAGAGAATCGTGAGAAACTTCCATCAGTTTTTTTCATCTGAGAAAAACTGATGAAACTCAAACCAAACTTTCTTGACAAAAACTGACACACCAACCAAACTGTTCAATTTTCTTATACAAGAAAATCACTGATATCTGAATGAACCCTTAGATAACTTTCTGTAGAATAATTTACTACTCTTATCTTATCAGCTTTAAAACTTATAACAGGTATACATTCTGTGACATAGCGATTACTAAGTGGGTAGGGGTACACTCACTCGGGTGCGATGGGAGGAAAACAGGAGGCACGTTCCTTTAACCCCCAAGGGTGGTTTGCCAATTTTTTACAATTCTGACCACTGTCCCTTTATGAGGTAATAACTCTGGAATGCTTGCATGGATCCCGGTGATTCTGACATTGTTTTCTCGTGACGTATTGTACTTCATGATAGTGGTAACATTTCTTTGATATGACTTGCGTTTATTTGTGAAAAAAACTGAAATTTGGTGAAAATTTTGAACATTTTCCAACTTTGAATTTTCATGCCCTTAAATCACAGAGGCATGTAACACAAAATACTTAATAAGTAACATATCCCACATGTCTACTTTACATCAGCAAATTTTAGAACCAAAATATTTTTTGTTAGTGAGTTAAAAGTTGACCAGCGATTTCTCATTTTTACAACACAATTTTTTTTAGGGACCACATCACATATGAAGTCACTTTGAGGGGCCTATATGATGGAAAATAACCAAGCGTGACACCATTCTAAAAACTGCACCCCTCAATATGCGCAAAACCACATTCAAGAAGTTTTTTTAATCCTTCAGGAGCGTCACAGGAATTTTTGGAAAATTTTAAAAAAATGAACATTTAACTTTTTTTTCACAAAAAATTTACTTCAGATCCAATTTGTTTTAATTTCCCAAGGGTAAGAGGTAAAATTAGAACCCAAAAGTTGTTGTGCAATTTGTCCTAAGTACGCTGATACCCTATATGTGGGGGTAAACCACTGTTTGGGCGCATGGTAGAGCTCGGAAGGGAAGGAGCGCCGTTTGACTTTTCAATGAAAAATGGGCTGGAAATGAGATAGGACGCCATGTCGCGTTTTGAGAATCCCTGATGTGCCTAAGCAGTGAAAACCCACCACAAGTGACATCATTTTGGAAAGTAGACCCCCTAAGGAACTTATCTAGATGTGTGGTGAGCACTTTAAGCCCCAAAGTGCTTCACAGAAGTTTATAATGTAGAGCCGTAAAAATAAAAAAATCATATTTTTTTTCCCAAAAATGATCTTTTCTCCCTCAATTTTTTATTTTTCCAAGGGTAACAGGAGAAATTGGACCCCAAAATGTGTTGTTCAATTTGTCCTGAGTACCCTGATACCCAATATGTTGGGGGAAACCACTGTTTGGGCGCATGGCAGAGCTTGGAAGGGAAGGAGCGCCGTTTTGGAATGCAGACTTAGATGGAATGGTCTGCGGGCATCACGTTGCATTTTAAGAGCCCCTGATGTACCTAAACAGTAAAAAAAAAACACAAGTGACCCCATTTTGGAAACTAGACCCCCCAAGGAACTTATCTAGATGTGTTGTGAGAACTTTGAACCCCCAAGTGTTTGACTAAAGTTTATAACGCAGAGCTGTGAAAATAAAAAATCATTTTTTCTCACAAAAATGATTTTTTAGCCCCAAAATTTTTTTTCCCAAGGGTAACAGGAAAAATTGGACTGAAAAAGTTGTCCAATTTTTCCTGAGTATGCTGATACCCCATATGTGGGGGTAAACCACTGTTTGGGCGTACAGCAGAGCTCGGGAGGGAAGGAGCACCTTTTTACTTTTTCAATGCAGAATTCACTGGAATTGAGATTGGAAGCCATGTCACATTTTGAGAGCCCCTGATGTGCCTAAACAGTGGAAACCCCCCAATTCTAGCTCCAACCCTAACCCATACACACCTCTAGCCCTAATCCCAACCATAACCAAAAGAAAAAAGAAAAGGGAAATCCACCGGCACGTCCAACAGGAGAATAAAATGTACTATTTATTAGAAAAAACTTTAAAACATGATAAAAAATGAAACCTCAGAAACCTAGGTTTAAAGTTTTATCTAATAGTAAATTTTATTCTTCAGTTGGACGTGCCGGTAGATTTTCCTTTTCTTTTTTCTTTTGCTTGTGATCACCAATGGGTGCGGCACCCTCAGGATGGATCCTGGCTGACATATGGACTTGAAATTGGCAACGTGGTGAGCTTTCTACACTTCCCCTCCCTCCTTCCCTCCTACCCTAACCACACCCCTAACCCGAACACGCCCCTAACCCTAATCCCAACCCTAACCACACCCCTAACCCCAACACACCCCTAATCTCAACTCTAACCGTAACCCTAACCACACCACTAGCCCTGACAAACCCCTAACCCTAATCCCAACC
Organism: Ranitomeya imitator; assembly: GCF_032444005.1. NCBI lineage: Eukaryota > Metazoa > Chordata > Amphibia > Anura > Dendrobatidae > Ranitomeya > Ranitomeya imitator. The sequence goes on from NC_091282.1 coordinate 303,679,643, forward strand.
CTAATCTCAACCATAAATGTAATCCACACCCTAACCCCATCTCTAGCCCGAACCCTAACCCTAACTTTAGCCTCAACCCTAACCTTAACCCTAACGGGAAAATGGAAATAAATACATTTTTTTTCTATTTTATTATTTTTCCCTAACTAAGGGGGTGATAAAGGGGGATTTGATTTACTATTTATAGCAGGTTTTTATAGTGGGTTTTTGTTTGGCAGCTGTCACACACTAAAAGATGCTTTTTATTGCAAACAATAGTTTTTGCATCACCACATTTTGAGAGCTATAATTTTTCCATATTTTGGTCCACAGAGTCATGTGAGGTCTTATTTTTTGTGGGACGAGTTGATGTTTTTATTGGTACCATTTTCGGGCACATGACTTTTTTGATCGCTGTTTATTATGATTTTTGGGAGGCAGAATGAACAAAAACCAGCAATTCATGAATTTCTTTTGGGTGGGGCGTTTCTACCATTTCGCGTGTGGTAAAATTGATCAAGCTGTTTTATTGTTCGGGTTAGTACGATTACAGCGATACCTCATTTATATCATTTTTATGTTTTGGTGTTTTTATACAATAAAAACTATTTTATATAAAAAATAAAAAATTTTGCATCGCTTTATTCTGAGGGCTATAACTTTTTTATTTTTTTGCTGATGACGCTGTATGTTGGCTCGTTTTTTGCGGGACAAGATGACATTTTCAGTGGTACCATGTTTATATCCGTCTTTTTGATCGCGTGTTATTCCACTTTTTGTTCAGCGGTATGATAAAGCATTGTTTTTAGCCTTATTTTTTTTTTTACTGTGTTCACTGAAGGGGTTAACTAGTGGGACAGTTTTATAGGTCGGGTCGTTACGGACTCCGCGATACTAAATATGTTTACTTTTATTGTTTTTTTTTAACTTACATAAAGAAATGTGTTTTTTGGAAAAATATATATATTTTTTTCTTCATTTAGGAATTTAAAAAACATTTCTTTTACACATGTTAATTTATTTTAACTTTTACATTGTCCCAGGGTGGGACATCACTGTATAAAGTCAGATCGCTGATCTGACACTTTGCAGAGCACTGTGTCAGATCAGCGATCTGACAGGCAGTGTAGGAGGCTTCTCAGCGCCTGCTCTCAGCAGGCACTAACAAGCTACCTCCCTGCAGGACCTGGAAGGACCCCATGGCCATCTTGGATCCGGGGACCTGCAGGGAGGAGACCCTCGGAACAACGCGATCACATTGCGATGTTCTGAGGGTCTCAGGGAAGCACGCAGGGAGCGTCATACGGGCCCAGGTTACCTCGACGTGATAGTACGTCAGAAAGGGATTAAAAGTTCATGTGGGTTTATTGCTTCATAAACCCCAGAAGCACAAACAGAAAGTAAACAGCCTTTAGAGCAAGCAAAACAAAATAACAATATCCATAGCAGGGCTCTGCTCCATCAAGCCTGTAGTCACACATGCTTGGTTAGTGTACAGGATTCAGGCTCTGTCTGGAGCCAAACACATACAGGAGGCCTTCTCCCTCTCAACACACAGACCCTCATTAGCTTCCTGGGCTTTCAGGAAGCTTCAGCCAGCTCCAGACTCCTACATGGCCTTTTATTTTCCCTCTCTCTCCATGTGGTCTAACCAGGAAGCATATAGGACCTTTCTGACATCACAGGAACAAACCCCCCCCCCCAGGAGGTATGTGGTTAACTAGACCCACCCATCACTTTCTTGTTAACTCTTAAATCCAGCACTTTTCAAATATACAGGTTTGTGGGACAACAAGACCCAGCAACCTGTCTTGGAGTCAGATCGCAGCAGACCTCTGTCTGGGCGATATATAACTGTCTCTACCGATACAATTAGTTGTTAGATTAGGTACATCACAATTCATATACTTATATGAAAGCAACAATTTCTAACAATTTATTCAGTTTCAAGAGATGCTGTTGATCAACACTGGATATTGAAAGGAATGTCTAATGTATTTCAAATGGTTTCCTCAGAGCTGAAAGTTGTAATATCCTAAACTTACTGATCAATGGGGGTTCAATCACTGGGACCGCCATCGATCTCGAAAACAGGCCCATGTTGAGTGGAGCAGAGGTGTGCGTTCTCCACCTCCTGCTCATTCATCGTCTATGGAACAATTCCAAGTAAGCTTACCTACCAGTAACAGTGTACAAAGCAGTGATCAGTAGCAGCATCACGATAGCTATATAGATATTGATCCTCATAGCTTGTTGGATGAAAATGGCTCCAGAGAACATGTCAGCCTAAAAAAAGAATATATTAGTGGTAATGGACATATTTTCTAAATGTTGTAAGAGCACAGAGTACCAAAGGGTTTTTAACACGAAGAAGCAATTATTCTGTCAGTGTGGATACAATACTTATAATTGTGTAAGATATTCTGAATGGAGGTAATGTATGAGAAAGAAAGAAGTTCTACTCCTTGTAGCTCCAGTCTTCTATTATATATTTTCAGCCTGAATGGCTTGAAATTCACATAAATGGTTATACTGTTACATAGCTATGTAGGTTGAAAAAATACATAGGTTTATCAAGCTAAACCTTTCTCCACCAGATATACATGATCTTTCACTAGATTGTTTATATCCAACAATTCTATTTGCTGTGAGAAAAACATTCAGCCCTTTTTTAAAAGCTGTTATAGTGTCAGCCATTACTACCTCTTGTGGTCGGGCATTCCACAGTCTGACTGCTCTCACTGTAAAGAACCCTTTCCTATTTAGCTACCAGAATTGCCATTCTACTATACTTAATAAATGTCCCCTCTTTTTTTATAAGGTCTTTCGGAAGGAAGAAGTCACGTGTTAGCTCTTTGTATTGATCACACATGATGTATACATATAAATGAAATCTCCTTTGAGGTGACTTTTTTCTAAGCTAAACAAGCCAAATTTTCTAAACTCTCATCATAGGAGAGGCCTTCCATCCCTTGTAATGATCTAGTTGAACACCTGTGAACTGACTCTAATACCTAATATCCTTTTAAAAATGTGGTGCAAAAACTGAATCCCTTCATTTTTAGAGTAGAAATAATACACTGGGATCCTGGGATTTATCTCTCTTTTTATCACCCTAAAATCTCGTTTGCTTTTGCGGCTGCTTCCTGACATTGAGTACTGCTGCTTAGCTTACTTGTAACCGGAATACCCAAGTCCTTCTTCTGTTCCGTAGCCCCTAGTTTATTTCAATTTAATGTATATAATGCAGCAGTATGATTTCTCCAGTCTAGGTGCATTACTCTTTTTTTTAATCACCATTAAATCACATCAGCCATGTGGTGTTATATGGTGATATTAGATACAGCACTTCTTTTGATATATTATTGCATTTTTAGGGATGTAATGCTTAATTCTACAGGGTGGGCCATTTATATGGATACGCCTAAATAAAATGGGAATAGTTGGTGAAATCAACTTCCTGTTTGTGGCACAGTAGTATACGGGAGGGGGAAAACTTTTCAAGATGGGTGGTGACCATGGCGGCTATTTTGAAGTCGGCCATTTTGGATCCAACTTTGTTTTTTCAATGGGAAGAGGGTCATGTGACACATCAAACTTATTGAGAATTTCACAAGAATAACAATGGTGTGCTTGGTTTTAACGTGACTTTATTCTTTCATGAGTGATTTACAAATTTATGACCACTTATAAAATGTGTTCAAAGTGCTGCCCATTGTGTTGGATTGTTAATACTATCCTCTTCTCCCACTCTTGACACACTGATAGCAACACTGCAGAAGAAATGCTTTATGTAGGAATGCTCGGACCTGATACCCATAATGTGGTGGTGCACCATCTTGGGTGTCAGATCTGAGCATTCCTAGATGAACAGTTTCCTGGAAAGTGGATTGGTCATCGTGGGCCAGTTGAATGGCCATGAAGGTCTCCTGATCTGATTCCCTTAGACTTTTATCTTTGGGGTCATCTGAAGGCAATTATCTATGCTGTGAAGATAAGAGATGTGCAGCATCTGAAACAACGGATACTGGAAGCCTGTCCTAGCATTTCATCTGTGGTGTTGCTATCAGTGTGTAAAGTGTGGAAGAAGAGGGTTGCATTGACAATCCAACACAATTGGCAGCACTTTGAACACATTTTATAATTGGTCATAAACTTGTAAATAACTCATGAAAGAATAAAGCTACATTAAAACCAAGCACACCATTGTTTCTCTTGTGAAATTCTCAATAAGTTTGATGTGTCACATGATCCTCTTCCCATTGAAAAAAATAAAGTTGGATCCAAAATGGCAGACTTTAAAATGGCCACCATGGTCACCACAAATCTTGAAAAGTTTTCTCCTGGGCCGGTGTCAGCACCCGGCGCACCAGACAAGTGCCGGGGCCCTGGCGAGATGGGGGCCTATAACGGTAAGACACTTATGCCAACACTGATGTGCATCATGCACTCCTGGGGGGCCCCTGAAGCCGGACTACATCCCGACCCTCCCTCCCTGTGCTAGTGTGCTGTGTGTGACTCCAGCCAGGACTTGGACGTGGAGCTGGAGCTGACATATGATTCCCGACAGCAGGAGGCGGCACACAGAGCTCTCTGGGTCTGCAGGAATACTCACCCTGGGGATAGAAGAGACACTTCCGGGCCGGCAGTCGTCACTTCTGGGTGAGAGTGAGGAGTTCGTCATCCTAAGAAGAGCTCACACACAGATCGTCGCGACAAGGTCCGGGACCCGGGTCCACCGTCCAGGTCCAGCGCGGCAGCGAGCAGCAGAAAGACGAGCAGCAGTCGTCAGTGCATGCACGTGCATCCTGTGTCCACAACGGTCGGGGCGATGGCGATGGTGTGGGTGAGTTGCGACTGGTGAGTGACATGACTGTGAAAGTGAAGCAGTGTGACTGTCTTCCTTTCAAGTTCCTGGTCCCAAGCATTGCAGGGGGATGCAGCCTGCCTGGGACTTGTAGTCCTACACTACACAGACAGACCTACAGTATGGCATCTGAATGATGCTGGGACACGACTTGTAGACTATATACTACATGGCTGGCTGTGCTATATACTATGTGGGCTGCCTGTGTTATATAATACGTACGTGGGCTGCCTGTGTTATATACTACGTGGGCTGTGCTATATACTACGTGGGCTGTGCTATATACTACATGGGCTGTGCTATATACTATGTGACTGTGCTATATACTACGTGACTGTGCTATATAGTATGAGGCCTGTGCTATATGCTATGTGGCTGTGCTATATGCTACATGGGCTGTGTTATATGCTACGTGGGCTGTGTTATATGCTACTTGGCTGTGGTATATTTCTCTGCTGTATCTGTGCATCATGAATCGTGGTATGTGTTAAAGAGGGGGGCCCACTGAGACTCTTTCGTCAGGGGCCCTCAAAAACCTGGAGCCGGCCCTGGTTTTCCCCCTCCCATATACTAATATGCCACAAACAAGAAGTTGATATCACCAACCATTCCCATTTTATTTAGGTGTATCCATATAAATGGCCCACCTTGTAGAATTAGTTACAAGGCCTATAGAGTTGTGGCGCTATAGAGTTCAAGTCCTCTTTCTCTCTGAAGAGGCAATTTGCATATTAAATTTCCTAAAGGAGCATTGCACGGCGGATAAGCCTATTTTCCTTGACATTCCAGAGCTGGTATGCTACTCTCCACAAGGAGAATTATTACCCCTTAGACCTTAGTCCAGAGTCTCTCGCCTAACCAAAACAGTTCTTATACTTTGCACTGGCGAGGGACAATAGCCTGAAACACCGTATATTTGATTATGAGGCAGTATAATGATACTTTTATTTTTAAGGGCACCGTGTCGGGATTTGCTGCAGAAGATGGAGAAGAGGGAAATCTGGAGAGATTAGCTCTGGGCATGAAATCTCATCATAGCATCTGTACTACATGAAGACAAAAGAGATGGGAACAACTCCAATCAGAGAAAATGTTACCTATAAAGTATCTGGATGTAAAGGTTTATTTGTGATACTGCCTGCGTCTCATCAATATAGTGGTTCCTGCGTAGTCCATAGTTTGATGAAGGCTGGTTAAAACAACTTCCAGAATCTCCTTGTTATTGTAAAATACATATTGGGAATTATAGATTCATGTGACACAAATGTATATGTAGCTGACTTGACATTGCAATTGATCATTGTGCTAAGCTTGGTGCTGCATTCACGTACTGACTGTAGTTCTGATGCTGCATTAATTTACTGACAGTGGTTCTGGTGCTGCATTCATGGTGCTGCATTCATGTACTGATGGTGATTCTGAAGCTACATTTATCTACTAACAGAGGTTCTAGAGCAACATTCATCTACTGATAGTGGTTCTGATCTTGTACACATGTAAAAATCCATAATATTCTTAAAACTGAAAAATCCTCCAAACTTAGTTTTGAGATTATGAGGATTTGATGAGTTTCTACTCAATTTCTGCTCCAAAAACTCAGTGTAAGGAAGTGTGTGTTTACACTGATTTTTTGGAACAGAAACTCTCCAAATCCTTTTGAAATACTTAAAACTTGATTCTGGTTATGTATGAATGTACTGACAGTGGTTCTGGTGATGTATTCATTTAAGTAACCCTTAAAAAATTTTTCGGCCCTAGGGATTGATTCAGTATGGTCCTTGTGCCAAAAATGTTGTGCACCCCTGGTCTACATGCACCTTTAAAAAGTTTACTTACAGCTATTTCTCCTGACTCGCCCACATATGAACACAGGGCTTGAATGAGTGATCGTGTATTTGTGAAGGGGAATGAGGATGCCAGACATCTCTTGTCATCCAGGAGACCAAAAGAGATATTCTAATTTATATTGGTGATTTTACCCTGTTTTATTCACAAGACGTTTAAAAGTCAATGAAGGTATATAATTATATTGCAATTCAAAACCTCACAGAAAAATCTGGTTTAAGGTCTGAAAACTGTGAATGCACACTTCTCTACTTTGTAGCCATTATCCTACTGAACTCATCACATTCAACAAAATTAAACTCTTCTGATTGTAGATGTAGACTACAAGGCTTACCCTGAAAGATCTTGTGAATTATCAGAAATATAATTCGATAGATATTAGAAGTATCTATGTGAATATATTGGGCCAGAAATTCAGAAACTTTCTCATAATATCAGTGTAATTATAATGAAAACTGGGAGGGTGACCAATTTTAAAAACACTGACGTGCAAAAGCCTAATGGGAGTAAACGTAAAATGAACTCACTGAGATCTTGGTAAACACGTAAAGAAGTAGAGAAAGAACGGACAGGTAAATTCGAATCCGATCCCCTCCAAAACGTTTCCGCAGGTACTCTGGCATTGTGACTACCTAGGAAAAAATAATTATTTAATACAATAATTAATCACTGTTACCAGTTTGTAGGAATGGAGTTGTCACATGAAGAAATGTTCACAGCATGATTGCCAGATGGGCCCATAAACCCTATGGGCTGAATAAATGAACTTCAACATCCATCGTGGTCGACAATATCAGTATACTATGTTTTTGGATCAAGAATTTCAGCATGGCACAGCAAAAAAATTTAATACTGCCTATTATATCTTTTAATCCTAATTTTAGTCTGCAGGTGTCATATAGCATACAACGAATATATTGGGATTCTTCCTAAATAGATGGCAGGAGATTTACTGATTAATATGCTAACCAGACCAAACACACAATGTGAACAGAGCCTGTTTTTGTCTTGCTTTACTGTTTTATATTTTTGATCAGGTGATCATAAAATTGACTCAACCATTTATTTTGATTTCTCATTGTCATTCTATGGACCTGACAAAAATACTTAAAGTGGATCTGTCACCTGATTTAACACTAAAAACTGCATTAATTTTAAAAACAGATAATTTCAACCTGATGACGCTGCAGAGGCTGCTTCTGTATGCAGGATCAGGGGGTGCACAATGCTGCTGGTCTGAACAGTAAATCATCAGGAAGCTGGGAGTCAGAGGAATGATGCACTCCTTAAAGGGAACTGAACCTGAATTTGGCGGGACCGGTTTTCAATCTTGCCTTGCGCAGGCGTGTACTACGGAGGACATAGTATGAACTTCAATCCAATATTGTGGCCAGCATGCAGCCAGCGGGTAAGGAAAGGGTGAATCAAACACCCGAAAACTCCGCCCATATGACCGAAAACCGGTCCCGCCAAATTCAGGTGACAGGTTCCCTTTAACAACAAAGAGAGCAACCCTCTACATTTTGGAAAAATGTTCATTAACAAGACTTACCCCTGCTTTCACGTAGATTGGCACAAAGATCCATCCTAGAATGACCACCATGACCAGAGCCTGAAAAAAAAAAATGAAAAAAATCCTCAGTGATTATTTCCCTTTTGATTTCAAATATTTCATGATTTTACTTGCTGTCAGTGAAAGGAAATATTATTTCTACCTAGGTACTGAAAACCTGTACTGACCTAAAGGCTCCAATATACTTTAGACAGCTGTTGACGGAATGATGGTTCGGCCGGCAGCTGTCTCACCTGATTCTCCTCTCTCAGCCAAGTGCTCCTGTGTTCTCTATGAGAGAGTCACTACTACATCATGTTCCAAATTATTATGCAAAAACTATTTTACTCTGATTTTCCTAAATGGTATATGCAAATGATTCAGTATAATGTTCAAATCCTCAACTGTTAAAGTATAAATCACATTTTATTGGACAAGCCTCGCAAATACAGTATTTCTTTTTCAAAGCTAAAAAAATCTCAAAATGCAAGGCTAAGTTCACCTCTTGCGTTTTGATACTTTTTTTATGCAGGAAAACCTGCTCTCTTAGCAATAAGGAAGCAGTGTACAAAAGCAGATTTTGCAGAGTGTTTGCCATGTTTTTGCTGCTTTTTTTTTTACAGCATTTTTGTAGGGTACACTTCTGCATGCTAAGAAAGTTTAGTGCAGAAAAAAAATCTAATTCAAATTCATCAGGTTTTGCACCAAAAAAGCAACAAAACCTGATACCTGCATTTTTTGCATGTTTTTTTTACGCTACTGGCTGAAAAACGCTGCAAAAACTGAAAGACATGACATGCTGCATTTTGCAAAAAGGCTGCTCTTTGACAAAAAAGTCAGGAAAAAAAGCAAGGTGTATGCGTGAGATTTCTGAAAAGTAGCATTAAAAAATGCATTAAAAAAGACGCTACAAAAACGCAATGTGTGAACATAGCCTCATGCACAATAGCGTTTTCAAACATGTTACAGGTTGTAAAGAACTGAAAATGGTCATTTGTTGAATTTACAGCATTAAGAGGTCATATTCACTGATATAAAAAGCTTTTTCAATCAAAACCAACATAACAAGCCAAGTTACATGTTAACATAGGACCCCTTCTTTGATATCATCTTCACAATTCTTGCATCCATTGAACTTATGAGTTTTTGGAGAGTTTCTGCTTGTATTTCTTTGCATAAAGTCAGAATAGCTTCCCAGAGCTGCTGTTTTGATGTGAACTGCCTCCCACCCTCATAGATCTTTTGCTTGAGGATACTCCAAACGATCTCTATAGGGTTGAGGTGAGGGGAGGATGGTGGCTTTAATTATCACAGCAGCCAATGACTCAGGGTATTCTTTGCAGCATGAGAAGGTGCATTTTGCCTTGCGCAGGTGTGTTCTATGGAGGACAGAGAATGAACTTCAATCCAATATTGCAGCCAGCATGCAGCCAGCGGGTAAGGAAAGGGTGAATCAAACACTCGAAAACCCCGCCCCTATGACTGAAGATTGTTCCCACCAAATTCAGGTGACAGAGTCCCTTTAAGTATGTCTGGGCCCATTACAACCATTTTGGCTTGTGAGCACTGTTTAGTGGTGGTTGAATAGTAGGTTTATGCACAGCAGACTGTAGAGGATCTTACACATTGAGGTTCAAGGTACTCCAGATGTACCAGCAGCTTCAAACAACTTTTTGCTGCTTTGTTATAGTATTTTTGCAGCTGCTCTCCTACTGTACTTTGAATTTGATGAATTTGTCTTGCAGAAACCTTCCTCATTATACTTTTATCTGCACAAACCCGACTGTGCTTTGAATCAGCCATAAATCTCTTCACAGTATGATGATCACGTTTAAGTTGTCATGATCCAGCATCATGGTTTGATCCGGTGACCTCTGGATGTTGGTCGATTTCCCTCTCTGTTGGACACCCTGTGCTGTTTCTGTCCTACTGCTGGTAATGCTCTTGTCTTTGCTGCTGTGTTGCTTCTCTGTAGGTTTTTTCACTTCCTTATTCTGGTTTGTCCTATGACATCTTGGGAGGGGCTATGTATTCTCTCCTGACACATGCAGCCTTTGCTGGCTATATTCTACTTTAGATGGATGTTTAGAATCCCAACTCCTCAGTGAGGGATTATCCTGCTAAGCTTATGCTTCTCCTGTGGTTTGTTTGCGTGTTCCCCCTCTCAGCACTTTTCTTATTTTGTTACATTCAGGGTCTGGGGATTTTCACGTGTACCAGTGTTTTTTTTTGGGTTCCTTTCTTTTTCATCTGCCTCTCTTGTATGACTATGTGAACATATCTTTAGCCCTGTATCTCACCCCCTGTCTGTGTGCACTACATTCTGTTGCTTTGTATAGTTGGGGGTGCAGTTAACCCCTTCACCCCAGAGTCTGTTTTTACCTTCCTGACCCGGTCAAATTTTAAAATTCTGACCAGTGTCATTTTATGTAGTTATAACTCTGGAACACTTCAATGGAACCCACTGATTCTGAGAATATTTTCTCATGACATACTGTACTTCATGATAGTGGTAAAAATTTGTTCGATATGACTTGCAATCAAAGTTATGTCACACAAAATAGTTAATAAATAAAATTTCCCACGTCAATTTTACATCAGCACAATTTTTTAATCATAATTTTTTATTTGTTAGGAAGTTATAAGGGTTAAAATTTGACCAGCGGTTTCTCATTTTTCCAACAAAATTTACAAAACCACTTTTTTTTAGGGACCACATAAGATTTGAAGAGACTTTGAGGGGCCTATATAACAGAAAATACCCAAAAGTTACACCATTCTAAAAACTGCACACATTGAGGTGTTAAAAAAACACATTCAAGAAGTTTATTAACCCTTCACATGCTTCACAGGAATTAATGGAATATGGAAGAAAAAAAATGAACATTTAACTTTTTTTTCACAAAAAAATTAATTTTGATCCAATTTTTTTATTTTTACAAGGGTACCAGGAAAAAATGGACAGCAAAATGTGATGTGCAATTTCTCCTGAGTACGCCGATACCCCATATATGTGGGGGGAAACCACTGTTTGGGCATATGGCAGAGCTTGAAAGGGAAGAAGCGCCATTTGACTTTTTGAATGTAAAATTTGCTGGAATAATTAGCGGATGCCATATCGTGTTTGGAGAGCCTCTGATGTGCCTAAACAGTAGAAACCACTCACAAATGACACAATTTTGGAAACTAGACCCTCAGTGAACTTATCTAGATGAACTCCCAGGTGCTTCACAGAAGTTTATAACATCCAGCTGTGAAAATAAAATAATCTAATTTATCACACAAAAATGTTTTTCATCCCCAAATTTTGCATTTTCACAAGAGTAACAGAAGAAATTGCAGTATACAATTTTTTGTGCAATATCTCCTGAGTACGCCGATACCCCCATATGTGGAGAGAAACTACTGTTTTGGTGCACAGCAGGGCTCAGAAGAGAAGGAGCACCATTTGACTTTATGAATGTAAAATTTGGTGAAATAATTAGCTGATGAAATGTCGTGCTTGGAGAGCCCCTGATGTGCCTAAACAGTAAAAACCACAAACAAGAGATGCCATTTTGGAAGCTAGACCCCTCAGGAAACTTATCTAGATGTGTGGTGAGCACCATGAACCCTCAAGTGCTTCACAGAAATTTATTAAGTTGAGCCTTGAAAATAAAACAATCGCATTTTTACCACAAAAATGTTCTTTAAGCCCCATTTTTTTATTGCACCACAAAATTTGTTGTGAAATTTCTACTGAGTACACTGATGCCCAAAGTGTGGAGGAAAACTACTGTTTGTGCCCACGGTGAGGCTCAGAATGGAAGGAGAGCCATTTGACTTTTTGAATGCAAAATTTGCTGGAATCCTTAGTAGATGCTATGTCAAGTTTGGAGAGCCCCTGATGTGCTTAAATAGTGGACACTCCCCACAAGTGACCCCAATTTAGAAACTAGACCCCTCAAGAAGTTTATAACATTGTCCGGTGAAAATGAAAAAAAAAATGTTTTTTTGGCTCCTAATTTTTTATCTTCAAAAGGGTAACAGGAAAAAATGGACCACAAAATTAGTTGTGCAATTTGTCCTGTGTACGCAGTTGCCCCATGTGTGGGTGGAAAGTACTGTTTGGGCATGCGGCAGGGCTTATTTAGGATGGAGCGATGTTTTGGAACACAGATTTTTATGGACTGTTCTGCAGGTGTCCTGTTGCGTTTGGAGAGGACCTGATGTACCTAAACAGTGGAAATTCTCCACAAGTGACCCTATTTTGGAATAGACCAGTCAAGGAGTTTGTTGAGATGTGTGGTGAGCTCCTTGAACCCCCAGGTGCTTCCCAAAGTTAATAATGCTGAGCCATAAAAATAAAAAAAACAATTTTTTCCCACAAAATGTTCTTTTAGCCACAATTTTTGCATTTTTGCACGGTTAATCTGGGAAAATGGACCTGAAAATTTGTTGTGCAATTTCTCCCCATATGTGGCTGGAAACTACTTGTGCAAAACTCAGAATGGAAGAAGCGCCATATTGGAGTTCAGATTTTGCTGGACTGGTTTGAGGGCGCGTTGTTACAAAGAATTTTATACCATTAGGCGGTGAAGAAAAAATAAATAAATTTTTACCACCAAAATTTAGTTTTAGCCCCATATTTTACATTTTCACACTAGGAAATGGATAAAAATCACACCAAAATGTGTCCCACAATTTCTGCTGAAAGGGAAAATACCCCATATGTGGCTGTACAGTATTGCTTAGCCATACGGTAAGACTCAGGAGGGAAGGAGCGCTATTTTCCTCCTGGATTGCAGATTTTGCTAGAATAGCTTGTGGACTCCATATGCAGAGCATTAAGTGCTAGATAAGCAGAATTCCCCCTCAAGTGATCTCATTTTGGAAATTATACCCCTTTGGGAAATTATCTAGATGTGTACTGACAATTTTGACTCCATGTGTGTTTTCTGAATACAAGCAGCAGTGGATGTTGCTGAGTGAAAATTGCAAACTGTCATTGTGGTGCCCATACATTGTAGTTACCAGTATGTGGTAGTCACCAGTACGTGATAGTGACTAGTATGTGGTAATGCGCAGCTCATGCTTCTGGAGACGTACACCTGTGAGCTGTCATCACTATAGAAATGCCAAACAAGTGGATGCTAATTGTGGTATAGGCACACTGTAGTGCTCAGAAGGGAAGGGGTATTTGATTTGGTAGGACAGAATTTGCTGATTTTCTTTTGGGGGAGCTATAGCGCTTCTCCAGAGCCTTTGTACTACCAGTAATGTGGAAGCCCCCTAATATTTCCGTTAACAGATGACAGAGCTGAATGGGGGCTTGCTTTTTTTGTGGATTGATCTGAAGCTTTTGTAGGGAACATTTAATATAACATTTGGGATCACATTTATACGGCGCTCTACGCTGAGCACTTACATCGGGGTTTACATCTAAGTCTCCAAGTGACACGATTCAGATGATACCCCTGAGGGATTCATTCACTATAAGGTGGCAGCAGATTTTCTCTGGACTCCGTCTGGCCTCTGTTCAGTGATGTCCTTCTTTTCAGAGGTGCACAAAACTGTAGTCGACCACGCTTTTATGCACCCCTAAAAAGAAGCACACAGCCAGATTATAAGCAGCCACACGGCGTTCACAGTGCCTCCATCTGCCTTATTATAGGGAATCTTCTGCTGGGGATTCCATCTGAATAAAGTTTTTCAGAGATTTACACAGAAACTTTGATGTAAGCGCTCAGCGTAGAGCGCAGGATAAATGTGAGCCGAGCCTGCGATCTTTGGGAGGCAGAATGAAAAAAACAGCAGGCGAAGAATTGGTTTGATTTATTTTTTACAGTGTTCCTCATGTGGTAAAAGCGATTAGATGACTTTATTCTTCAGGTTGGTGCGATTACAGAAAAACCAGATTTATATTAGGTTTTTATGTTTGGCTGCTACTGTCACACACTAAAAGATGCTTTTTATTGCATTGCCATATTTTGATAGCTATAATTTTTCCATGTTTCGGCTGACATAGTCATGTCATATTTTTTTTTGTGGGACCAGTTGACGTTTTTATTGGTACCATTTTAGGGCACATGTTATGTTTTGATTGCTTTGTATTCTGAATTTAGGCAGAATGAACAAAAACCAGCAATTCAGGAATTATTTTTTAGGGGATTTTTTTATGCCACTCCGTGGGTCAGTACGATTACAGTGATACGACATTTATATCTTTTTTATGTTTTGGTGCTTTTACACAATAAAAACTATTTTATAAAAATATATATATTTTTACAGTGCTATATTTTGTGAGTTACAACTTTTTTATTTTTCCGCTGGCAAAACTGCATGGTTGCTTGTTTTTTGCAGGACAAGATAATAATTTCAGAGATACCTTTTTATTTAGATTGGCCTCTTTGATTGCACTTTATTTCACTTTTTGTTTAGCGGTGTAACAATAAAGAATAGTTTTTGGCTTGTTTTTTTATTTATTCACAAAATTTGCTCAATATTATTAATGTCCTTCCACATTGGAGGACTAAGTACCGTAACAACTACTTTATCACGTGAGGTTTTGATCACACAAATGGAGAAAAAAGTGACCTATACCATGGTACTGATAAAAACTAACAATTTATTAAGAAGAAATTCTTTAAAAAACAAGATACATGGGGGGCGTGTCCTAGCTGGCCATGTGAGTGGACGCAGGGAAGAGCGCTCCCGCTGCCAGAAGGACTAATAATCCTGTTTTAACCCCGACCTGCGGGGATACTTACACTCCTGCGGCTGGCTGAAGGTCCGGTGAGGGCAGCGGTGCAGAGCGGTGGGTCCGGAGTTGGCGGCGATGACCAGGAGGCGGCAGAGAGACGCTGGCACCGGCGATGCAGGAGCCAGCCAAGATGGCGCCGATATAAGGGAGGACGCCGAGAAGGAGAACGCCGCATGTCAACGGCGCATGGAGGTGGCCGCAAAGCTGCAGCAGTATGCCAGAGTGGAGGCTGCTGAGGAGGCAGGAGCAGGATCCGGAGCTGGAGCTGACCAGGAGGTGGAGGAAGCAAGCGCAGCCGAGCAGCATGAGGTACAGAGGGGGAAAGAAGGAGGCAGCATGGAGGGGGCTAGTGGGGGACCTGGAGGCATACCACAGGGAGAGGAGCCGACCCTTAGGGATGTAATTACCCTGATCTCCTCGTGCCAGCAATCCCTGAATTCCTTGGCCCAGCAGATGCAGGAAGTTAAAGGGGACACGGCACAGATTAATGCGGCTCTGCAGAAAATGGACAAACGTATAGGAGTGGTGGAGGAGAGGGTGAGCAGAAGATCACATAGTTAAGCTACAAAAAGCTGAAAAGAAGTTCGCCCAAGCAATAGCCGAGCTTGCTGCCAAAAATGAGGATCTGGAAAATAGATCCAGAAGAAATAATATACGTATAGTGGGGCTGCCTGAAAAGACTGAGGGGAGAAATCCCACTGAGTTTGTGGAGAACTGGCTGCTGGAGAAGATTGGGAGCACAGTGTTGACAAAAGTCTTTGCTGTTGAACGTGCTCATAGGGTCCCGCCGCAGCCCCCTGCCCCAGGAGCGAATTCCCGTACCATGCTTGCTAAAATACTCAATTACAGGGACAGAGACATTATCCTTAGAAAGGCTAGAGAGATGGAGGATCTGACGGCTGGAGGTCAGAAAATTGCCATTTATCCGGATTATTCCGCTGCGGTTCAGAAGCAGCGGATGAAGTTTACTGGAGTCAAGCGGCGACTGAGGGAGCTAGGAGTGCAGTACTCAGTGATGTTTCCCGCCAAGCTGAGACTGGTGGCTTTTAATAAGACTCACTTTTTCCTAACACCGGAGGACACTACCCAGTGGCTTGACACCAATGAGAAAAAGCTGAAAGGAGTGGGCGACTGACATGTCGACGAGATCTGGCTGGAAATTATTTTCTCTGTTGTTGGCGGAGAGTTTTGCGCTTGTTAGCGTTGGTTAAATAGTTGAGCAACTGCTGGGGGCTTTGCTGGGCCTTGTTGAGGACTGGCCGAAGGGGACAGTACCGTCTACTAAATGTGGGGGAGGAGGGCTATGGAGGGTACTGTAAACTGGTTTGGTACTTTTCTTATATGTTATATAAGTGCAATGTTAAGTTATAATAAAGTGGAAAGTTGGGGGAAATTATGTTTGATATGGCAGCGGGACGCGAATGGAGAGGGTTAAGTGAGGGAGAGTGTTCGCAGTGGGCAGTGGAGCCCCACTCTTGCTGAGAGGAAGAATGCGTTACACTGGGGGGGTTAGGGGGGCAAGTTGGGAGGGGGTAGGGGGGACGGGAGGGGTGGGGCAGCTCATACTTGGGAAATTAGATATTATGAGAAATGATGAGCCACGGGGGGGAGAGTGTATTAAAATATTGAGTTGGAATGTGAGAGGTCTGGCGGATAAAACACGGCGAGCGGCAAGTTTGCAGTATGTCCGAGAACAGAGGGTCTCAATGATATGCCTGCTGGAGACGCATTTAGTGCAGGAGAGGGTAAACGTATTGAATAGGCGCTGGATACAGAAGGCGTATCATTCTACTTTCTCGAAGTACTCTAGGGGTGTGTCTGTGTTGATTCCTACTGGGGTGCAATATGAGGAGGTAGCGGTAAAGGAAGATGTGGATGGTCAGTATGTGGTGGTGAAATGTAAAATGAATGGAGTATTGATGTGTATAGCGGCAATGTATATTCCGCCCTCATACTCAAGCAAGAAGATAAGAGAGGTGCTGGAGAGGGTAGAGCGTTGGGGACCGTTGCCATTACTAATTATCGGCGACCTTAATAATATAGGTGACGACTTTTGGGATAAGAACAAAAACCCCCAGAATAGGACGGCGGGACATATTACTACGTTTGGGACTTATGTCCGGGAAGTGGGCATGGTTGATTTATGGAGAGTTAGGCATATCGGGGAAAGGGCGTATTCATGCTACTCACCACCTCATGGTACATTGTCTAGGATTGATCTGGCACTGGGTAACTGATTACTAGATACGATGGTAAGGGACGTGAGATATTTACCTAGGGCTCTCTCAGACCATAGTCCAGTTGAAGTGGAATTTCGACCAGTGGGGACGCAGACCGGGAGCAGGAGGGAGTGGAATATTCACCCTAATTGGCTACACAGTATAGACTTGGAGAAGATTAAGAAGGAGGTGGTGGAATTTTTTGAGATAAATGAGGGAAGTGTAGACGTGCTTACTGTGTGGGAAGCCATGAAAGCGAACTTGAGAGGACTGTTGTTCAGGGATATTAGTAGGTGTAAGTGGAAATCGAGAGAGGCAGAGAGGTTGGCGATTGATGGGCTGAGGGTGGCGGAGGATGAGATGGTAATAACGGGAACTCTGGAGGCTGGGAGGAGGTTAAAGGCAGCTCAGAGTCAGTTGGAGGCGGTCTTGCTGAGTAAGGCTGAAAGGAAGAGGGAATTCATGAATCTGGCCTACTACCAGGAGGGTGAATCAGTGGGTCATTTGCTATCGCTGGTGGCATCTGCCCAGAGAAATACTTCCTTTGTTCACTCTTTGGTGTCTGGGAGTGGTGTTGCTGTTTCTGAGACTTCAGAGATTTTGGAGATTTTTGTAGAATTTTATGCAGACTTATACTCCTCTCGGGTAGATGGGTCAATGGAGGACACGGTGGCGTTCCTTGAGGAATTGGAGCTCCCGAGGCTGAGTGATACAGATAGGGAGGATTTGGAGGCTCCCATTACGGAGGAGGAATTGGGACGGGCATTGCAGTCGATGGCTAATGGGAAGGCGCCTGGCGTAGACGGATTTCCTGCTGAAATTTATAAAAGCTTGGGGGAAGTGTTGATCCCTAAATTGAAGGCGGTCTTGGAGGAGGCTAGGAATGGTGGAAGGCTACCGGCATCTATGCGGGAGGCCACAATAGTGGTGATTCCAAAGGAGGGGAAAGACCCGACACAGCCGGACTCATATCGGCCAATTTCTTTGCTTACTATCGATGTTAAGCTCCTGGCTAAGGTGTTGGCGATGAGGTTGACAAGTGTTATTTCTGGCATGATACACTCAGACCAGTCTGGCTTTATTGAGCACCACCAGAAAAAATCAGTGTATAAACGTCCACAGACTATTATAGAAGTCACAATACATAAAGTTTATTAAATACATAAAACAGACCACAAGACAGGGCAACGAATAAAAGGGTAACAAATCTTCCCACATAGAAAACAGGCGGAGAAAGGGCCATATGTGAAAACACCTGGGAGACAGTCATAGAATCATACATATATATGTGTATATAGGCAGGACATCCTGCACCAAAAACATGTCCCACATCACATACCTGTAGAAGATGACAGGGTCTCACAAAGGGCGGGAGTGCCTTTGTGAGACCCTGTCATCTTCTACAGGTATGTGATGTGGGACATGTTTTTGGTGCAGGATGTCCTGCCTATATACACATATATATGTATGATTCTATGACTGTCTCCCAGGTGTTTTCACATATGGCCCTTTCTCCGCCTGTTTTCTATGTGGGAAGATTTGTTACCCTTTTATTCGTTGCCCTGTCTTGTGGTCTGTTTTATGTATTTAATAAACTTTATGTATTGTGACTTCTATAATACTCTGTGGACGTTTATACACTGATTTTTTCTGGTGGTGCTCAATTTATGGACGTCAGTGTGTCCGTATATGTCCAACAACATACTATGGGTTATTTTTGTTAGATATCTTATTAATATGTGTTCCCATAGTTTTATGTGGATTCCGGTTTATTACTTTATTATCAGTCTGGCTTTATGCCTGATAGGTCAACTGCGATTAATTTACGAAGGCTGTATATGAACTTGCAACTCAGAGCCGATAACTGTGGCCAGAGAGTTATTGCATCTTTAGACGCTCACAAGGCGTTCGATAGTGTGGAGTGGGGGTATCTCTGGCAGGTGTTGCGAAAAATGGGGTTTGAGCCGCAGTTCATATCCTGGATTCAACTAATGTATTCGATGCCGATGGCCAGGGTTAGGGTAAACGGGGAGATGTCACGGACCATACAATTGGCTATAGGGATGAGACAGGGGTGTCCGCTTTCCCCCCTTTTGTTTGCTCTGGCTGTGGAACCGCTGGCCGCTGCACTTCGACGGTCTGATGAGATGACGGGGTTTAAATATGGGGTGATTGAAGAAAGGGTGGCTTTGTATGCGGATGACATTTTGTTGTTTCTGGCTGATCCAGTAGCATCCTTGGAGGGAGCCATTGGGATTATTGAACGATTCGGATCAGTGTCGGGGCTTAGGATAAATTGGAGTAAGTCTATCTTGTTTAAGGTGGACGATGAGGGTGGGGAACCATTGGAGGATGGACGACTGGAGGTGACGAGTAAATTTAAATACCTTGGAATATGGGTATCTATGCCGGTCACTGAGTATATACATGAGAATATGACTCCAATCTTGGGTGCCCTCAAGGCAAAGGCGGATGCTTGGCTTAAGCTGCATTTATCAGTGGTAGGTAGGGTGAATCTTATCAAAATGATTCTGATGCCGAAATTACTGTATATTCTCCACAATGCACCGGTTTGGATACCACGCGGGAAATTTAGACAGATTAACTCTCTGTTTAGGAATTTGATATGGGGGAGGCAGCATCCGCGTATCAAACTGGAGACACTTCAGCGACCCAAGGATGATGGGGGTATGGCATTGCCTAACCCGAAATTGTACTTTCTTGCAGCCC
Source organism: Ranitomeya imitator (assembly GCF_032444005.1). Taxonomy (NCBI): domain Eukaryota; kingdom Metazoa; phylum Chordata; class Amphibia; order Anura; family Dendrobatidae; genus Ranitomeya; species Ranitomeya imitator. Next base: position 303,699,577 of record NC_091282.1, read on the forward strand.
AGAGTCAGCATCTAAGGGGCTGGGCGCATGAGGGGTCATCTGGGGCGGTACAGCGGTTGATGGAGGTGGTGACAAAAAGAAGGCCAGTGGTGCAATGTTTGGAGGATGGATCCTTGGAGAGTCTGGGGAAGTTACATCCGACTGTGCTGTTGATACGCAAGCTGTGGAGTAGATTGAGGCACATACGGGGGATCACGGACTTGACGAGATACTCGCCACTATGGCATAATAACAATATGAAAGAATTTGAGGCATTGGGGGTACTGATAGAGTGGTTGGGCAAAGGGATTCAGTACGTATACCAAATAATTGAGCAAGGTGAACTGAAATCATTTTCCCAATTGCAGGCGGAATTTGGTATCGGGACTGCAGGGGAGTATCAGTATTTGCAGATGAGGCATGCCTTTGGAGCTCAGAGTAGGAACGGAGGTATTAGGATTCAAAGGGATATAGTACTGGAGTATGTGTGTAATAATGGGACGACTGGAGGAGTAATATCCACGCTGTATAGGGATCTGTTGCACACCTTCCTATTGGGGTTTCCAATAATGGCAAGAGCTAAATGGGAAAGGGATCTGGGTCCAATGGATAATGAGACTTGGGAGTCGGTGTTGGAATGGGTCCCAAGACTGTCGCTGAGTGAACCGTATAGGTTGTCACAGCTTTATGTGATACACAGAGTTTATAAGTCTCCAATGGTACTATATAAGGAAGGATTATGTAATGACTCTGAATGTCCGAGGTGTAGGTCTACGGATGCAGATATTTTCCATATGATGTGGACATGTCCGAGGTTGGCTGCCTTCTGGGTGGTAGTTTTGAGTCGTATGGAAGGTGCGTATGGGTGCACGGTGCCAAGGGATCCAGTTGTCTGTTTGTTGGGATGCGTGGACAAGATTGGAGTGGATAAACACCTAAAGATAGCTATAGCCAGATTGCTATACATGGCTAGGAAGGTAATAGCTCGAAATTGGATTAGGGAAGAGCCGCCGTCAAGAGGAGAGTTCCTCCAGTATGTGAAGCAGGGCCTGACACTGGAAAAGGGGATTTATAAGAAGAGAGGGAAAATTGAAACATTCAATAAAATGTGGTCTTCATGGATAGCTATGGGATAGTAATGTAAAGTGTGGCTTATACGATAGGTTGAGGGATTAGATACTCTATTGCTTTAATGATGGTTGTAATTAACAAGATGAGCTGCTTTGTGGGGTAGGGGTGGGGGGCCTTGGGATTGAAGGGGGTTGTTTGGAGGGGGAGGGGGGAGGGGAAATACTCGTTATTGAAAATGTAAATGTAACATGTTAATTGTCTTGTTATTCTTAATAAAAATTTATTGGAACAAAAAAAAACAAGATACATGAAAGGGAAAAAGAGGGTACTGGACCATAAAAATGAGGGACAAACAAATGCCATAGGCTACATCCCAAACGTGGACTGACACAGCAAACTGGTATAAAGACACACCAACACAGTATATCTCATGTGCACATAAACATCCAATATATATGGTACACATGATGAAAAAAACATCTAATGGAGTGTGCTCATGTTTCTGTACTGTTCTGAGGTGGGGTATGCTCATCCCCTAATGTGGCACACTATTCTAAGCAATAGACTGCACCCGTGTGACTGACCTCCAGGTAATTCACCCATATCTGCACAAAACATAGTGTCTATTGCTTAGAATAGTGTACCACATTAGGGGATGAGCATACCCCACCTCAGAACAGTACAGAAACATGAGCACACTCCATTAGATGTTTTTTTCATCATATGTACCATATATATTGGATGTTTATGTGCACATGAGATATACTGTGTTGGTGTGTCTTTATACCAGTTTGCTGTGTCAGTCCACGTTTGGGATGTAGCCTATGGCATTTGTTTGTCCCTCATTTTTATGGTCCAGTACCCTCTTTTTCCCTTTCATGTATCTTGTTTTTTAAAGAATTTCTTCTTAATAAATTGTTAGTTTTTATCAGTACCATGGTATAGGTCACTTTTTTCTCCATTTGTGTGATCAAAACCTCACGTGATATAATAATTGTTTTTTTATTTATATTTTTAACAATGTTCACTGAAGGGGTTCACTAGTGGGACAGTTTTATAGGTCGGATTGTTCTCGATGCAGCAATAATACCAAATATGTGTACTTTTTTTTTACATAAGTAAGTGTTTTTAGTGTATTAATATTTTTTCCTATTTTGTTCTTTTTTTGCTCATGTTTTATATATTTTTTGTTACTTTTTTACATTGACATCAACTTTAAACTGACAGATCGCTTATCTAATACTCTGCATTGCTTCTGGTGCCAATGGTCACCATGGACACCATTGGCATAACACGATCGCATCGCGTTGTGCTGATGGGAGCACAGAGGAAGCTCCCTCCCTTTGCGATGCTCCGCAACATGTGATTTTGCCTAAAATACAATGGAAATGTGTAATTTTTAACTTTAGGCCTCTTAAAGTTAATTTCATCTTCAACTTGCTTAACTGTTCACAGTAACAGTAATTCTGACACCAGGGGTGTCAGAACTTTTACATACCAATATATATATATATATATATATATATATATATATATAAATATATATATATATATATATAAAAATTGGAACAGCATCAAACACTACCTTGCAAAACATGCAAAGCTCTCCCGACCAGCAATCCAATGGTCACCAATGGTAGATTCAAAAAAAGAAAGGATATTACATCCGAAACGTTGCCACGCCATTCAGGCATTAAAGTCCACTAATTTTTTTCAATCTTTTGTGCTGCTTTCCTTTTTTTTGAATATATATATCTATAGATATATTAGTTGGCGTTCAAAGAAAGGAATGCCCCTAATCTGAGGGTTCATGTTTTACAAAAAAAGGTAAAGAATTGCAGCATGAAACATTACAAAATGCAATGTGAATGGTAGGTGTGATCTGGATAGCTACAAAATGAGCTTAATTGGAAATGTGTGCAAAATGTGTATGTCTTGTAGTGACTTCTGTTTTGTCTATAAAATATTACATATTGTACATTTTCTTTTAAAAATTTTAATGCATTTGTCTTGTCTTGTTCCATAACTTATAGAGAGCCATGACTTTAATTTTCTTGTGAATTAAGTTACAATTAACGTCTGCTGTTTCCTGTGTAGAAATAACGTTTTTAAACATTAAACACGTAACCTGCTCCATATCATATACTTAACGCATTACGCACATAATCCTCTCTAAAAGTGAACTCTTATTTACCCAGATGGAAACTATGGCTGTAATAGGAAACACTCTGCAATTTAGCATGACTCATTAGTTCAGATCACACTAGAAAATAGCAAGTTTCAAAAACAAAATTGATTTCAAGGTTCATTTTGCACAAATAATGAGGATAATGAGGACCTACCCTAAGCAATCATTAAATGTTTATGAATATATGTATATTTCATATTTCCATAGGCATTACTATGATACCCTCCAAAATCTTACTTATTAATCTATTAAACCCTAATGCATGCACAGTCCCTTTGGTTACACAAATTGACATTTTGGTCCTGATTCATCAAAGTGTTTACACCAGAAACCAGTGTAAACACTTTGACAAATTGCAAACTTTTCATGCAATGCAAAGTTGCACAAAACATTTGCTACTTTTTGCATTTCCCACTTGTTTTGGGCGGCTCTGACAAAATGGGTAGAACTGTGGCAGGAATTGGCTATGTCCATCTGGCAAATTGTTCCAAAACTGACGGTTTCTGATTCCAGAAATATTACTGCAGTCACTAACTGGAGTAACATTTCTGGTGAGGAGCACACCACTGACAAGATGAGCCAAATTCATTAAAGCTAGGTTCACATTGCGTTAGTGCAGTCCGTTCAACGCATACGTTAAATGGGCTGCTTTAACGCAAGTGCCGAAAAAGATCGCGTTTATGCGATCACGCTAGCGCAGATGCTCTATCTGTGCTAGCGGTGACGGACCCGAAAACGCTGCAGACTGCGTTCGAGGGTCCGTCAAAGAATGACGGCACATCGCTAACGCATGCCGATTATGACATGCGTTAGCGATGCGCTACATAATGGCAGTTAATGGGTGCGCTGACGCATCCGTTACATAGCGTTAGTGCCGCTATGTAACGGATGCCATCAGCGCATTGCCATTAACGCAATGTGAACCCAGCCTAAGTGGCAACCACCTCTCAGGCTGTGTGCACACGTTGCTGATTTTTCGCGTTTTTTTTGCGTTTTTTCGCTATAAAAACGCTATAAAACCACAAAAAAAGCATACATTATGCATCCGATCATTTAGAATGAATTCCGCAATTTTTGTGCACATGATGCGTTTTTTTCCGTGAAAAAAACGCATTGCGGTAAAAAACACAGCATGTTCATTAATTTTGAGGATTTTTTGCGGATTTCCCACTATATAATGCATTGGGAAATGTCCGGAAAAATCCGCAAAAAAACCCACACTAAAAACGCACCAAAAACACGGTAAAAACGCGCAAAAAACGCATGCAGATTTCTTGCAGAAAATGTCAGGTGAGAAATCCTGAATGTGTTCACATAGCCTTAATGTCTTATTCTGGCCAGCCTCTACTTAAGATTGGTGTATAAAATGCAAGTCTTAATGAATCTTGGTGTGCCCCAATATGCTTTTTCTGTATGATGATATTTCTGATAGATTATAATAATACTGGAGTGTCAGTCAATTTGTGTGACAGTTTTCTTCCACAATAGGGTACAAATTATTAATCTGCCAGGTGAGTCCTAGTATTGTTTCTGGGATGCTGGATCAATGTACCCAATTGATAATTCTTCTATAAGCTAAAAAGAACCTCTGTCCATTATAAAGCCTGTAACAATAATTGGACATAGCTGAGGATGCTGCTAAAAATGATCCTGCTGGTCTGACAATAATACTTACATAGACCTCCCCATTAAACGAATCTGTCAGCAGGTTTTTGCTATGTAATCTGACAGCAGTACAATATAGGGCAAGAGTGTCTGATTCCAGACATGTATCTCTTACTGGAATGCTTGCTGCAGTTTTGATATATTCTCTGTTTTATCTGTTGTAGATAAAGCAGTGGTCAAAATGCTAAGCTGTGTAATCCCGGCCATACTCCTGACTGGCTGTTTCCTGTGCACACTGTACATTGTCAGCAAGAGAATAAATCAGTGGTGGGGGCAGGGTTACACAGATTACCCTGACTGCACATGAGACCCAGCCCGGCAGTGATAATTTCCTGATGATAAAACACTGATTGTATTGAAACTACAGCACAAAACCTATTGCTGTTGTTCATCTTTCGTAGCTAAAGATGACCATAACTTCAGGGCTTAGGGGAAGATCACTGACTGTGGGTCCGGAAGTGACTGATGAGGCCAACTAGGACAGTAGATACCGCTTGTGCACAGCTCGCTTTCTTTTTGCCTCAAAGATTCTCCTGTCTTTGGGTGCTCATGCTCCTGAGTTGATCCTGCCTAGAAAAGCTGGGGAGTCCAGGTCAGGCTTCTCCCATTCATTGATGTCAACTCCCAGGTTTTTGAGGAACGTTTTAAGGCAGTCTCTGGAAAGGTTCTTCTGCCCCCTGACTTTTCACTTTCCCTGACACAGTTCTCCACACAGCAGTTTTTTAGGCAATCGTCTGTCTGACATTCTGACCACATGTCCAGCCCACCTGGCTTAGTCTATCAACAGGAAAGTGTAAAGACTGCAGAGCCCAGCTTGTTCCAGGATTGCTGGATCAGGGACATTGTTTTGCCACCTGATGTGGAGAGTTCTGTGAAGTCAATGCAGGTGAAAGTGACTGATCTGTTTGGCATGCTGTACACAGTCCAGGTCTCACTGGCATAGAGAAGTGTGGTAAGATCTACGGCACCATAGACCTTCAGCTTGGTGATAAGGCTAAGTCCCCTTCGTTCTTACGACTCCCAAAGGTGATGCTGGCTTTGGCAATTCTGTTGTTGACCTCAGCATATATGGTCACTAAGTGGGAGAGTGTGCTACCAAGGTAGGTGAACTTGTCGACTGCTTGGAGGCTGTGCTCCCTTCACCGTACTGCATAGCTTGTGGTATGGTTTACCTGAAGCAGGTTGGTATATAACTTTGGTCTTTCTAGTATTGATAACGAGAACAAAGTTGTCGCAAGCTTGTGATAAACAGTGTATTTCACACTGCATCTTCTGCTCGGTGCTGGCGTTGAATGCGTCATCACAGTTTCTATATGCATCTCTCAACATGGCAGAAAATAGCATACTGAACAGCATTGTAACTGGTAAGGCCTCTGATTCGTCTCAATCATTCAGGACCTTCACCATAATACCATCATGAAGCTGCCGGACAATTGTCATTAACTTGTTCGGGTAGCCAAACTTTCCCATGATTTTCCACAGGCTGCCTGTTGACTGTGTCGAATGCCTTGCTGAAGTCAACAAAGGTCACAAAAAAGTCGCTGCATTGCTGCTGGAACTTTTCCTGGTGTTGACGTGCCATGAAGACCATACCTGCCGTCCCACATTCACCACAGAAGGCCCACTTGCTATCAGTAAGAGAGCTTGCTCACGGTGCTGGAGGAGGCGGTTGAGAAAGAGGCACATCAGAATCTTCCCAGAAGTGGACAGAAGAGAGATGCCTCAATGGTTGTGCAAGATTGGAGTTTGCCTTTTCCTTTGTAGATGTGTATTATGCTGGCATCCATATGGACTGGAATTGTTTAGTCATCATTTGCATCAGGACAGGACTGCCTGCTTAGTATACCTCGGCAGGAATAGCATCGTTTGCTGGTGATTTGCCACAGGAGAGTTATTTTACTGACTTCAGTGCGAAGAACATTGAGGTCCTTGTTGATCTCTACCTGGGGCATAAGAACAATGGCCTCGTCGTTAGTGAACAGCCCACTGTCCTAGAATCTGTTTCTTTTTGTCAGAAGCTTAGTTCCGTCTGTGTTGAGGAGAGATGAGGAATTGGATGATTGGGATCCATAAAGAGCTTTTAACGCATCATTGAAACGCTTCAGGTCGAGGCTGTATGCATAGCCCTAGATTTTGTTAGCCTTCTTGCTAAACCAGTTGTTCTGCATCTCGCATAGCTTTATATGTACCTATGTTTTTGTGTTCATAAAGGCATCCTTCTTGGGTAGAAACGTGAAGAACTTTTGATGCGTTTTGTACTGCTGATGTTTCTCTTCTAGGAGTGCCTTTATTTCTTCGTCATTTTCATCAAACCAATCTTGGTTACTTCAGGCTGCTGATCCAAAATGTTCCAGTTCAGTATTGTGCATAGCATGCTTAAGAATCATCCACTGTTCATCGATGCCTGTCTCGTGTCCCTGTGGAGTGTCTTACATTCTGCCGTTAAGATCACTGGCAAATTCCCAATAAACTCTTCTGCTTTGCAGCTTGGAGACATTCAGCCTCTTTAAAGTCTTCTGCCCTTGTGGTCTTCTCAACAGCAGAATGCAAAACATGCACTTAGAAACAATTGGGCTGTGGTCCAACCAGTGGTTGGTACCACACATAACTTTCATTACTCTAAAATCCATCATATCCTTCTTCCTGACAATAACATAGTCAATGAGATGCCAGTGTCTCGAGGGGTGAATCCACGATGTCTTCTAGTGAGTGGGTAGATGGAAGAGGGTGTTGGTGATGACAAGGTCTTGGATGTCACACGTCTTGAGGAGCAGCAGGCCATTACTGTTAAACTTGCCAATGCCATGTCTCCCACTGACTCCTTCCCAGTTTTGATAGTCTATTCCCACCCTGGCCTTAAGGTCTCCAAGTATAATGATCTTGTCTGATGGTGGCATTGCTGAAATACAGTGTATCAAAAACGTGAGTACACTCCTCACATTTTTCTACATTTTTTATTATATCATTTTAAGGGACAGCACTGAAGATATGACACTTTGAAACAATATAAAGTAGTCAGTGTATAGCTTGTATAACGGTGTAAATTTGGTGTGCCCTCTGAATAACTCAACATACAGATATTAATGTCTAAACCGCTGGCAACAAAACGGAGTACTCCCCTAAGTCAAAATAGCCAAATTCTGCAAAACCAAGGCCTCCTTCTTGTCATTCAATGCTGCCTCGACCACTCCAAAGAAGCATGTATCCACTACTATGCCGTCAGCCCTCATCTGCTAAGCGTCTTTTGTCGATAGCTGCTATGTCCATGTTGTAGCAGGCTAGCCACTTAGTAACCAGTGCCATTCTTCTTTCTGATCTGTCTGACTTTGTGTTGTCTGGTAGAGTTCTCATGTTCCATGTGCCAAGGTTGAGTACTATAATTTTCTTCTTTGTGTGTTGACTGCTGTAATGCTCGGTAGGCTTGTCAGGGCAAGGTGAAGCAGACTATGTTTAATGCATCTTTGCTAGCCCTTTCCTCAATGGAGGTGAGTAGAGTGATCCTATAGATTGCTGCTCAGATCCCCAGGGGCTGCCGATCTCCACTGCTGCTTTGGTGCAGTGGGGAGCGGACAAATGCCCTGGACTTCCTGTGTGCAGGTTCATGACTACAGCTTCCAGTGATTCCAAACCTGCTGTTTTGCCGCTCCCCCATCGCCACAGTACTTTGAAGCAGTGATTTGAAGCCATGATTTGCGTTTAACTTGAATTAAAGTGAGGAAGAGTTGCGTAGGTTGTCAGCCTCACTCTCTTGACCAAGTCCCAGTGATAAGAGCTAGTAGAGATGACTGGAGATAGGTCAGGATGCAATGGATGGTTTGCAGAGTTCTATATGTGCCTCATTGCGCCCTCTCAGCACTCCATAACGCTTTGCTGGAAATCGCTTTCCTGTCTGTAGAATTTTAGATGGTTTCTTTTGCACAGTCTGCCAAATCCAGTTTTCCCATGTATGGGTAGGCAAATTCTTAAAGTCACTGTGGGCCTCAAAAACCGATGGCTACCATCACCTGATTTGGCTCGCCTGCAGAGGCGGTGTTCCAGGGTGTACCCACTGTTTCTTGCTAGCAGTTACTTGGATGTACACGTGACAGTTGAGTATCAGATGAGGACCAAAGATGGGTTAGCTGTCCTTAAAGCACATAGCAAGCCCTCTACCAGAGGTGCTAACTCTATCTAAACACCCCATATGCAGCTTAAAGGGAACCTGTCACCCCCAAAATCGATGGTGAGGTAAGCCCACCGGCATCAGGGGCTTATCTACAGCATTCTGTAATGCTGTAGATAAGCCCCCGATGTAACCTGAAAGAGGAGAAAAAGAGGTTAGATTATACTCACCCAGGGGCTGGTGGAAGAGCAGGTGACCAGTTCTGTCCATCAGCCTCCTCGAATTATAACAGCCAGGCTCAGACTGGCCCACAGGAAAACAGGAGAATCCTCTGGTGGGCCCTTGTGCAGGAGTGGGCCACCAGTCATTTATCTGAGCAGTACTTGGTACAATAGACTTGATTCACTATCTACAGACAAATGCAGCATCTTATTTATTTAACAATCAACCCCATGTATTGCTATAGAAATTTGTGAATGAGGATAAAGTCATATCTGCATGCAGCTGAAAGGTAGGTTCATTAAACTGAGGTTACTCGTGGGCGCTTGGCACCCCAGTCTGACATTGATAACAGCTATTCTATGTGCAGAGTATTACAATATGAAGATCCTGATGGACAGGACTGGTCACATGTTCCTCCACCAGCAGCCAGTGTATGGACAGGAGAACTGTACAGTCTGTGAGGAAGATGTTACTAACAAGTGCAGGTGGACAACCTGTAATACTTGTGTATAGAAAGTGCCACAGAATCATGTATTCAATATGTTTGTAATGTAACGCAGGTGGGTGTGAACATACTGCTCCATGGGATGGGCTTACCCTGGAGGGGCATGACTAAGCAGCTACTAGAGCCTCTGGGGGTGAGGTTAGGCTTGGCCTCAAGGTAGTCACTAGGTGCCTACGCGGTATGGGGGGGGGGGGAACGAGATAGAGGTGAAATCAGTAGGTCCTAGGTTGGAGGAGGCAGGACAGGATCAGAAAATGTAACCTAGGTCAGGAGTGGGGATGTCAGGCTGAAATGGTAAACAGGCCGGGTCGTTAACGGGATACAGAGGGTTGCATGCACATAGACTAGTAGAACAGAAACAACGTTCGAGCAAGGGGTGGAGAGAGGAGCTGCCTTAATTAGAGCCTGCTAGCATGAGATAGCCGGGGAACCAAATCTCTGTAGGACACACCAGGCTTAAATTCCTGCAGAGACAGACAATGCCCCACTAGGGCCAGATGGAACCACCATACTTTAGTAGTTGTGCAAAGTAGTGCAGCAGGAAACAAACCACAGTGAACCAATCTGATGCAAAGAGACGCTGCAATGTGACCATGATGAGTAGGGCGGCGCTGAGGAGGCACATGAGTTTGGACTGTGACATGTAAAAATAAAGAAAAATTAGCCAACCCATTTAAATCAGAGTGAGAAAATTAACAAATCCATATGATAAAGAGGTTCTTATCAAGTATTTAAGAGAAGATTTAGAAAAACTTAGTGCTCTGGTTTCATTTCTACACAATACCTACAAGTCATAAGTATAATGTACATATAATAAAATATATAATATATGTAAATAAGTTTACAAGTAACAGTGGAATTATCCATTATACTCTTTGCAACAAAAGATCAACATGAAAAATATTGTTGCCATTCTGCTTCATTGAATAAAAATAATTTTACTGACTGCAGCATCAGCAAGGTTTTCTTGCTATTTGCTTCCATACAGTGTGGTGTCACAAGCAACAGTATCACAACTGTGTTGCAAATTCTTACATTCCATTCGAAGCCCCCAATGACGATTCCGCTAGCAGCTGCTGTGCCTGCCAGGCCAACAAAGTGACCACTTCCAATGTTGCTGGCAAAAAGAGAGGCTCCAATCTAAAAGGCAAAAGAAACAGGGTTAGTTGATTCTCTGTTAAATAGCTGTAGGGCATAGCTGTAGGGTGAGGTGTGTGATTGTATATACCCGATGACCTGCGTCAGTGGGTTACAGGATGAATACTACAAGGATTACCAGAACACTAAATACATAAAATGAAAAAAAAAAAAGTCTTCTCTTAATTAGACATGAGCGAATGTCTTCGTCTCCCACCTTATTAATTAGACATGAGCGAATGTCTTCGTCTCCCACCTTATTAATTAGACATGAGCGAATGTCTTCGTCTCCCACCTTATTTAGCAAGCTATAGCGCTTACCGAAGAAGCTGCAGAGGGAACCTGGATACCTGGAGCGATCCAGATAATCAGGTGTACGGTGCTGCAGCTGCATGTGTCACGGGTGTGTCACAGTCACAACACACACATGCTCTCCGCGCATGTGTTGTGACTGTCACACAGCCACGACACATGCAGCTGCAGTGCCGGACACCTTATCGGCGCGATCTAGGTATTCGGGTTCCCACTGCAGCTTCTTTGGTAAGCGCTATGGAGGGAGACGAAGATATTCGCTCATGTCAACTCTTAATTGTCTTCTACTCTTTGATTCTATTGTGTCTCTTGCTGCAAATAAAACTAAGACAGCTATTAAGAAATATTCTCCTTGTGGCTCAGGAGCCCAGCCATGTCTCCCTTGACTATTGGACAACTGGCTCCAGCAGAAATCTCCCTGCTACTCCCAGCAGTAGGCGGAGCTATGCAAATCGTCTCTTTCCACCCCTGTCTAATCCACAGCGCTTGGAACCGCCAAGCGTGCAATGCTGCGGATTAGTTTCCACAGGGGTGGAAAGAGATGATTTGCATAGCTCCGCCTACTGCAAAGGATTCTGGGTAAACCTGCTATTCTTTGTATTATGCTGCTTGCAAGTACTTTCCGTTTCAGGAAAGCATCCACTATGTATTTCCTTTAAGTAGAGGGCTTTTCGGTCTCTTTCGTCCCGCTACATTTAGCCCAACTTGGGTCTCTCCCTAAGGTGGCTAGCATGTATGTATCGCTTGCTCACCGAGCCCCACTCCATACAGCCAACCAATTCCAGCCCTGTGCTGATGAGGGCCTAAAGCCCGAAACACGTGTCCACAGGTAGGAATTGGTTGGCTGTGTAAATTTAGAAACTAATCCGCAGCATTGCACGCTTGGCGGTTCCAAGCGCTGTGGATTAGACAGGGGTGGAAAGAGATGATTTGCATAGCTCCGCCTACTGCAAAGGATTCTGGGTAAACCTGCTATTCTTTGTATTATGCTGCTTGCAAGTACTTTCCGTTTCAGGAAAGCATCCACTATACAGCTTACTAAGCATTCAAACGTCAAAACACATTGCAGCAATATGCATGTCTTCAAGGGGAAATGGGGCAATGCCACTACCTCCTTACACATGCAAAGCTGCACTCTTGGGTATGTGCACAATGAGTCTTTTTGCACAGTTTTGGAAGTGGAAAGTGGAAACTAGGCATAAACGCCAAGATTTTTTAGCGGTTTTGAATTTTTAAGAGGATTTTGTCAGTTTCTGCTCTAAAAATAAATCAGTGTGCAAATAAGGCCTAATTCACATGTCTGTTTTGCATGTGTGTGTGTGTGTGTTGTATCTGTGATTCTCACGTATACAACATGTAACTAGTATAGTCAATGGGCATATTCACATGTCGAGTCCGCAAAGAAAAAAAAATGTCTATTTTCCATTGGATTTGAGGAGTAGAAACTGCCCAGGGCACTCAGATGTAATTTATGTACCAAAAATATCTGAAAAGCGGATGCATGAAAAATTATAAAGTACAATAGCTAGAGATAGAACACACAAAGCTCTAACCAGGGCCGGACTGGCCATCTGGCAATTCTGGCAAATGCCAGAAGGGCCAGTCTGGTCATTGGCTGCCTTGTCTGCTACGTTAACAGAATCTGTGTTCTCAAGACACCCATACTGTCAAGAGTTTTGATGGAGCACAAAGTTGCTGACTCCGTCACTTAACCCCTTAGTGACCGAGCCAAATTTTTGAAATCTGACCAGTGTCACTTTATGTGGTAATAACTCTGCAACGCTTCAACAAATCCCAGTGATTTTGAGATTGTTTTTTCGTGACACATTATACTTTATGATAATGGTAAATTTTGTTCAACATTTTTTGTGTTTATTTATAAAGAATATCAAAAATTTGAGAAAAATGTTAAAAAATTAGCAATTTTCTAAATTTGAATGATTATCCCTTTAATCCAGATAGTCATACAACAGCAAACCATTAATAAATAACATTTCCCACATGTCTGCTTTACATCAGCACCATTTGTAAAATGTTATTTTATTTTGTTAGCATTTTAGGAGGTTTAAAAATGTAGCAGCAATTTTTCATTTTTTCAAAGAAATTTACAAAATTTATTTTTTTAGGGACTTATCCATGTTTGAAGTGACTTTAGGGGTCCTATATATTGGGAAACCCACAAACGTGATACCATTTTAAAAACAGCACCCCTAAACATATTGAAAACTGCTGTCAGGTAGTTTATTAACCCTTCAGGTGCTTTACAGGAATTAATGCAAAGTGGTATGACAGAAATGAAAATGTGTATTTTTACCACCTAAATGTCTCGAACTTCTAAACAGATTACTACAGCCGTCAGACTCTAAGGCCACTATTTGGTCATGAATTGCCATGGCAAACATCAGGACAACAAAATCATGATCTGAGGGCACCAATTGTGACAAAGAAGAAGCCCCCACACTCTGTTAACCATTTATAATGATGTAGTCACTATTGACAGCAGCATCTAAGGGGTTAAACAGATTTAGATGGTGCAAATACTGATCGTGGCTGGTACAGCAAGTTGTCAGCTATAGTGTAAAACTGACAGATGCTGGATTGTCTCCTGTATGGGGAGGCTATTCTCTTATATCTCAGGTCAGTTAAAAGACGTATTGGCGGTCATTAAGGGGTTAAACCAGCAGGCCACGGGTATCATTAGAAATATTGGTCTTGTAGAAAATCTTCCTTTCCTCCATCCAGGGTAATATCTATAATATAACGCTAGGAGCGTCACTCTGTCCGAAGCCTTTATAGACTGCGCAAGCGCCGGCGCAGTCTGGCCCCCACAGAGTGACGCTCCCAGGAGATCGCGGTATGTGTAAACGCTGAACGCGCACCGCGATCTCCACCGGAGAGTCAGGGACCACCAGGAGGGTAAGTATATTCACCTGTCCTCCGTTCCAGCGCTCCGTGCGGCTCCGTCTCCCGGGTCCACTGCTGTGACGTTCCCAGTTCAGAGGGCGCGATGACGCGCAGCGCTGGAAGGGGACAGACAGGTGAGTATAGCAAGTGCTGGGGGCCTGAGCTGGCGGTGACTCCGGCACCTGACCCCCACAGCGTGCCGGTGTCTCCGCCTGCTCAGGCCCCCCAGCACTCGGCGCCCAGCGACGATAGGTGAGTATGATATATATTTTTTTATATATGGCAGCAGCATACGGGGCATATATAATGGAGCATCTTATGGGGGCATATAATACAATGGTAAGTAAAGAAGCTGCGGAGACACCATCACGTGTTTCTCGACGCAAGCAGTGAATAGCCAGGCCTTTCCCCGGGAAGGAACAACCACGGGAAGGGCAGCATCCTATGAAGGAAAGCCACCTATGCCAAGCATGGTATCCATCCACAGACAGCTGTTTCGGGGTTTTTGCCCCTCATCAGTGTGGAGTAGGAATCTGGCTATTAGGAGCAGTGCCTAGTAAAAAGACTATAAAGGCACAGATGATTGGCCTCGGGGAGACCAAAACATCCAACACTGCGGAGACACCATCACGTGTTTCTCAACGCAGTGATTCTAGAACACTGCCCCCATCCCTTATGGGAAATATGCAAATGCAAGTAAAGAAGCTGCGGAGACACCATCACGTGTTTCTCGACGCAAGCAGTGAATAGCCAGGCCTTTCCCCGGGAAGGAACAACCACGGGAAGGGCAGCATCCTATGAAGGAAAGCCACCTATGCCAAGCATGGTATCCATCCACAGACAGCTGTTTCGGGGTTTTTGCCCCTCATCAGTGTGGAGTAGGAATCTGGCTATTAGGAGCAGTGCCTAGTAAAAAGACTATAAAGGCACAGATGATTGGCCTCGGGGAGACCAAAACATCCAACACTGCGGAGACACCATCACGTGTTTCTCAACGCAGTGATTCCAGAACACTGCCCCCATCCCTTATGGGAAATATGCAAATGCAAGTAAAGAAGCTGCGGAGACACCATCACGTGTTTCTCGACGCAAGCAGTGAATAGCCAGGCCTTTCCCCGGGAAGGAACAACCACGGGAAGGGCAGCATCCTATGAAGGAAAGCCACCTATGCCAAGCATGGTATCCATCCACAGACAGCTGTTTCGGGGTTTTTGCCCCTCATCAGTGTGGAGTAGGAATCTGGCTATTAGGAGCAGTGCCTAGTAAAAAGACTATAAAGGCACAGATGATTGGCCTCGGGGAGACCAAAACATCCAACACTGCGGAGACACCATCACGTGTTTCTCAACGCAGTGATTCCAGAACACTGCCCCCATCCCTTATGGGAAATATGCAAATGCAAGTAAAGAAGCTGCGGAGACACCATCACGTGTTTCTCGACGCAAGCAGTGAATAGCCAGGCCTTTCCCCGGGAAGGAACAACCACGGGAAGGGCAGCATCCTATGAAGGATCACTGGAATCACTGCGTCTCCGCAGTGTTGGATGTTTTGGTCTCCCCGAGGCCAATCATCTGTGCCTTTATAGTCTTTTTACTAGGCACTGCTCCTAATAGCCAGATTCCTACTCCACACTGATGAGGGGCAAAAACCCCGAAACAGCTGTCTGTGGATGGATACCATGCTTGGCATAGGTGGCTTTCCTTCATAGGATGCTGCCCTTCCCGTGGTTGTTCCTTCCCGGGGAAAGGCCTGGCTATTCACTGCTTGCGTCGAGAAACACGTGATGGTGTCTCCGCAGCTTCTTTACTTGCATTTGCATATTTCCCATAAGGGATGGGGGCAGTGTTCTGGAATCACTGCGTTGAGAAACACGTGATGGTGTCTCCGCAGTGTTGGATGTTTTGGTCTCCCCGAGGCCAATCATCTGTGCCTTTATAGTCTTTTTACTAGGCACTGCTCCTAATAGCCAGATTCCTACTCCACACTGATGAGGGGCAAAAACCCCGAAACAGCTGTCTGTGGATGGATACCATGCTTGGCATAGGTGGCTTTCCTTCATAGGATGCTGCCCTTCCCGTGGTTGTTCCTTCCCGGGGAAAGGCCTGGCTATTCACTGCTTGCGTCGAGAAACACGTGATGGTGTCTCCGCAGCTTCTTTACTTGCATTTGCATATTTCCCATAAGGGATGGGGGCAGTGTTCTGGAATCACTGCGTTGAGAAACACGTGATGGTGTCTCCGCAGTGTTGGATGTTTTGGTCTCCCCGAGGCCAATCATCTGTGCCTTTATATAATACAATGGTGGCGCAGGATGGGAGCAGCACATGACAGAACGGGGGCAGGATGGCAGCAGCACATGACAGAACGGGCGCAGGATGGCAGCAGCACATGACAGAACGGGCGCAGGATGGCAGCAGCACATGACAGAACGGGCGCAGGATGGCAGCAGCACATGACAGAACGGGCGCAGGATGGGAACAGCACATGACAGAATGGGTGCAGGATGGGAACAGCACATGACAGAACGGGCGCAGGATGGCAGCAGCACATGACAGAAGGGGCGCAGGATGGCAGCAGCACATGACAGAACGGGCGCAGGATGGCAGCAGCACATGACAGAACGGGCGCAGGATGGCAGCAGCACATGACAGAACGGGCGCAGGATGGGAACAGCACATGACAGAATGGGCGCAGGATGGCAGCAGCACATGACAGAACGGGTGCAGGATGGCAGCAGCACATGACAGAACGGGCGCAGGATGGCAGCAGCACATGACAGAACGGGCGCAGGATGGGAACAGCACATGACAGAATGGGCGCAGGATGGCAGCAGCACATGACAGAAGGGGCGCAGGATGGCAACAGCACATGACAGAACAGGTGCAGGATGGCAGCAGCACATGACAGAACGGGCGCAGGATGGCAGCAGCACATGACAGAACGGGCGCAGGATGGGAACAGCACATGACAGAATGGGCGCAGGATGGCAGCAGCACATGACAGAACGGGCGCAGGATGGGAGCAGCACATGACAGAACGGGGGCACAGGATGGCAGCATCACATGACAGAACGGGCGCAGGATGGGAGCAGCACATGACAGAACAAGGGCGCAGGATGGGAGCAGCACATGAAAGAACAGGGGCACAGGATGGGAGCAGCACATGACAGAATGAGGGCGCAGGATGGGAACAGCACATGACAGAACGGGCGCAGGATGGCAGCAGCACATGACAGAACGGGGGCGCAGGATGGCAGCAGCACATGACAGAATGGGCGCTGGATGGGAGCAGCACATGACAGAACAGGGGCGCAGGATGGGAGCAGCACATGACAGAATGGGGCGCAGGATGGCAGCAGCACATGACCGAACGGGGGCACAGGATGGGAGCAGCACATGACATGATGGGAGCAGCAAATGACAGAATGGAGGCGCAGGATGGGTGCAGAACATGTCAGAATGGAGGCGCAGGATGGGTGCAGCACATGTCACAATGGGGGCGCAGGATGGGAGCAGCACATGACAGAATGGGGCCGCAGGATGGGTGCAACACATGACAGAATGGGGGCGCAAGATGGGTGCAGAACATGTCAGAATGGGGGCGCAGGATGGGAGCAGCACATGTCACAATGGGGGCGCAGGATGGGAGCAGCACATGACAGAATGGGGGCGCAGGATGGGTGCAACACATGACAGAATGGGGGCGCAAGATGGGTGCAGAACATGTCAGAATGGGGGCGCAGGATGGGAGCAGCACATGTCACAATGGGGGCGCAGGATGGGAACAGCACATGACAGAACGGGCGCAGGATGGCAGCAGCACATGACAGAACGGGCGCAGGATGGGAGCAGCACATGACAGAACGGGGGCGCAGGATGGCAGCAGCACATGACAGAACGGGCGCTGGATGGGAGCAGCACATGACAGAACAGGGGCACAGGATGGGAGCAGCACATGACAGAACGGGGGCGCAGGATGGCAGCAGCACATGACAGAACGGGGGCACAGGATGGGAGCAGCACATGACAGAATGGGGGCACAGGATGGGAGCAGCACATGACAGGATGGGAGCAGCAAATGACAGAATGGAGGCGCAGGATGGGTGCAGAACATGTCAGAATGGAAGCGCAGGATGGGTGCAGCACATGTCACAATGGGGGCGCAGGAGGGGAGCAGCACATGACAGAATGGGGCCGCAGGATGGGTGCAACACATGACAGAATGGGGGCGCAAGATGGGTGCAGAATATGTCAGAATGGGGGCGCAGGATGGGAGCAGCACGTCACAATGGGGGCGCAGGATGGGAGCAGCACATGACAGAATGGGGGCGCAGGATGGGTGCAACACATGACAGAATGGGGGCGCAAGATGGGTGCAGAACATGTCAGAATGGAGGTGCAGATTGGGTGCAGAACATGTTAGAATGGGGGCGCAGGATGGGAGCAGCACATGTCACAATGGGGGCGCAGGATGGGAGCAGCACATGACAGAATGGGGGCGCAGGATGGGTGCAACACATGACAGAATGGGGGCGCAAGATGAGTGCAACACATGGCAGGATGTGGACGCAGGATGGAGCAGCACATGTCAGAATGGGGGTGCAGGATGGGAGCAGCACATGTCAGAATGGGGGTGCAGGATGGGTGCAGCACATGTCAGGATGGGGACGCAGGATGGAGCAGCTCATGACAGGATGGGGACGCAGGATGGAGCAGCACATACCAGGATGGAGACCATACACCAATATAGATGCTAGCCACCCGGGCGTAGAGCGGGTTCAATAGCTAGTTAGTAATATATCCACATCTGATGCTTGGGGATGGGGACTGCATGGGCCTGTGTGATTTCAAATGCCAGGGCTGAATTTCAGCACCAGTCCGTACCTGGATCTACCCTTATTCCTAATTACACTAAATTTAATACATGTACTGTAGATGCTTAAAAATGAGGGTTTAATCTGCAGGTTAGCAGCGTTCTGAGGGTATGTGCACACGTTGTGGATTTTGCTGCGGATCCACAGCGGATTGGCCGCTGCAGATTCGCAGCAGTTTTCCATGAGTTTACAGTACCATGTAAACCTATGGAAATCAAAATCGGCAGTGCACATGCTGCGCAAAAAAACCGTGCGGAAACGCTGCATTGTTTATTCCGCAGCACGTCAATTCTTTGTGCAGATTCCACAGCGGTTTACACCCGCTCCATAATAAGAATTCACAGGTGTAAAACCGCAGGTGGAATCCGCATAAAAAACGCAAAAAAAGTGGTAAATCCGCGGTAATTCCGCAGGAAATCCGCAGTGCGGTTTACCTGCGGATTTACCAAAATCAGTGCGGAAAAATCCGCACAACTTTCCGCAACGTGTGCACATACCCTCAAGCTTCTCGTCAATGAGAGCCCTGTTGTCGTGAAGAAATTAACTTTATTCCTTCCAATAGCTTCGGGCTTTCAGACATAGGGGTGGCACTGATGCGGATTCAGGTTCTGATTAGCACATAGTGAGCGGCGGCTATAACCATGCCCCTGGCACGGACTGACAGATAGGAATTGGGAATTATTTTCATATACTGGCAACTATGCTTGGCAAAATATACAGGTGATAGTGCCCTATGCACTGTGTTTGAACACAAACTGACAATGAAATTCCAAACTGATAATGTATTATCCAACATCCCCTCAATCAGGGCTTGTTCACACACATCCGTGGAAAAATATAGCGTTTTACAGTCATCAAAGTGCATGGGAGTTTTCAAATCTGCAGCATGCCAAAACACACCGAAAAATGGAAAAATGTGCGGCAAATACTCAAAAAATTCATATTGAATAATAGAATGCTTGGTAAGATCAAGAAGCCAATACGAAAAACAAGGAAGATTAAGATATGAAGCATATTTTTTCATTTTTGTATAATTTGTTTCTATTTTATTTATTACTTTGGATTGCTTCATTAGTCTTTTGTAGTCAATGGGTAATTAATTGGACTAAGGCATCGCTGAGGGGCCATACGCCAACACAAAAAAGAACTAGAGGTTCATGTTATGGTCTGATAGGAACTCCAAGCTCTAGGAGTATGGCACTACTGTGTGCACAGACCCTTAATTAATTTGTCAATTCATTTTTTGAGAATAGAACTGTCATGTTGGACGCTGTTCACACTAGGGCGTCCGACAGACAGCGGTAATTCCACATTTGTCCACTATACGCTCAGTGCCGCCGGCTAAACTTTATCCAGGTTATCCAGGGTTAATCTGGCTGGTAATCTGGTTGGAGGCTGGGTCACGCCCGTGGCCTTTAAATAGTCATTCTGGACTTTGGGCGTGGATGATTATAATGTCACGGGGGTATTGGGTAGACTAAAGCTGATTACTCGGGCCC
Source organism: Ranitomeya imitator (assembly GCF_032444005.1). Lineage (NCBI taxonomy): Eukaryota > Metazoa > Chordata > Amphibia > Anura > Dendrobatidae > Ranitomeya > Ranitomeya imitator. The sequence continues at coordinate 303,720,033 of NC_091282.1, forward strand.
CTGCGATATCCCTCAGACTAGGGAAAACCCTGTCTGTCCCTCTCCCAGAATTTACACTGATGGTGTGCTTGTCTGGGCCGCCAGGCCTGACCCTGACTCCTGTTTCAGCCCTATGCTGAAACCTCCACCCGCCACCCAGTGATACCCAATACCCCTGTGACAAGAACTGGGTACAACAACATTTTGTACCATTCCTTTGTCTCATAAACAGTTGCCAGTTTATAAAAGTATACTCATCTTGTGAAATTATGTGACAAATTTATTCTATAATCAGAACTAAGTGTTCCCATTGGAATACTGTACGTCCTATTGCCACTTGTCTAAGAAATGAAGCCTTGGTGATGAGAATAGCATGATAAAAAAATAAAAAAATAATAATAAAAAACACATTTTGTATATATTCAGTACAGATGTAGATCTATGCATGGCTACTGTACTGTGAGCCTTCTTCCAGTTCTGTTGCAGCATACAAATACACACACACACACACACACACACACACACAAACAGTGTTAGTTAGACCTCAAACACAGACTACATGGCAAAGTGTCGGGCGACATTCAGATCATTGTCTCATTTCTAGATTGCATCTAATAACTTCCTACCATGCCACACTGAGGATTGCCACCTACTGCGACTACAACACAGTGACGAAGACATTTCCACAATGTAATTGCAATAGACTTCAATGCAAGTCTAATGCGCCTGCAACTTGCAGAATTCAGAATTTTTTTAATTCTGGGGAACACAGGAATTAACTACATGCCAGGAGAGCTGACATATACTCTTTAAACAGACTTATGGAGACGATTCTAGGAGACTTGAAACACCAGGAATGTCCTATATTGTTCCTTCTCTACTTTTAGCTTTGACTTGACACTTTTACCTAAAGTTGAGGTCATAGGACAACCTTTTATGCAATTTTACAGCCCATGTTACACAAGTCACCTGATATTAAACCTTGTTTTATTACTTGTTTTATTACTTGTATAGCACTAATTACTAACAAATATCAATTTATCAAGACCTCACTGCTTATGCATGCACATTACAAACTATAAGGCAGAATTCAATCATGTTACCTACACATTCTGTTTGATGTAAATTTGGCAAAGGATTTCACCTACTAAACTGCATTGTAATGGCTGAAATACATAGGATAAATTGATAATTTGGAAGAGTTTATTCTGAATATGGAGACTTGAAGCATGTCTAGGAGCAATTGCAGATGATTTATGTGTTGTTAATGGGGTTTGTTAGAACCTCACTCATGTACAGTCAATAGTGCCTCTATACAGACAGGGCTTGGACAGGGGATAGATAGAGTACCTTGCCACTTAAGGCACCATTGTTATTACTGCACATTTTAGATTTTCTCTTCTGCAACCAATTGCAGGTCTCTTTAGGCCACAGATCACTATAGGTCTTCAACCTTTAGGCCACAGATGAGATCACTATAGGTCTTCAACCTTTAGGCCAAAGATGAGATCACGATAGGTCTTCAACCTTTAGTTTAGGCTACAGATGAGATCACTATTAGTGATGAGCGAGTATACTCGTTGCTCAGGTTTTCCCGAGCGCGCTCGGGTGGTCTCAGAGTATTTGTGAGTGCTCGGATGATTTACGGCTGCTAGCCAGCCTGAGAACATGTGGGGGTTGCCAGTTTGCTAGGAAATCCCCACATGTATTCAAGCTGTCTAGCAGCCGCAAATCATTGGAGACCAGCCGAGCATACTCGGGAAAACCCTTGCAACGAGTATACTCGCACATCACTAATCACTATAGGTCTTCAACCTTTAGGCCACAAGTCGCTTTAGGTTTTCAGCCTTTTGAATGAAGGGGGATAAGCAAAGGACATCAGCATTCCAGTGCAGACTGAACAATGATGTCACTGCCTTACTCCACTTGCACTTGGAATATAAGAGAAGAGTCAGTGAGCTTCAGCAAATCAAGAACAGAATTGGCAGCACTCCCTTAGATTATTGTTTAGGCTACAGTGGTTGCTAGTTCCTATATAGCCAACAACTTTTCTTCCATCAGAATGTAGCAAATATGGGGAGAAACTTCACACCGAACGGCACAGAAAAATGCTTCAAACATGATTCATCATTAATTTCTCATGTCCATTATTCACACCACAGTAAGAACAGGAGATAGCAACATTTCAGGTATAAAAACCCTTAGACAATAATAATGGATCTGTGGATATGTGATTAAGTCGCCCCCCAGGCCAGGGGTTACTCGGTACCGGGTCCGGCACTTCACAGGGGGATGTCACGGTGGCTGCGACCCGGTCCGTGGCCCAGGGCGCCCATGTAAAAGGGAAAGGTTTTTAAAGGGATAAAGTTTGTGTTCATGACGCCACCTGTGGTAATCAGTCAGGGTGACCGACGCTGCTTTAAGGGGTCCGCTGGGGTGATGTTATGGCAGCTAGATGATATACCTTCCCACAGGTGAAGTATGTCCCCAGGGCTTCCCGGTATGTAGATGGTGAATGGTGAGAGGCGCAGAGAAGAACAAGGACACAAGGTTGCAGTCTCTTTACCTTTACTGAATACTTCAGCATCCACAGTCCAGGGCACCAGATCACAGGGCAGGCAGAGTCCGGCCGGTTTGGAGGCAAATCCAGAGTCCCCTTGCCCAGGTGGAAATCAGTAGCCTTCCCTTGCGCTGAAGCCTAAGGCTTCACATAAGGTCCTCACAGATGTAACGTATTTCTGTCTGTCCCCCATATAGGATAGGACAAACCCGTATGACTGGTGGCTTGAGGCTGTTTATAGGGACTCTAGCATGCCCCGGCCTCCATGGGTTGCCACCATCATCTTCCTGGGTGTTGGGCGGACAGGTAACTTGCAATTAGCTGTCCTGCCTGTCTATGGAGCAAGGCATAAAGGTCCTTACTCCCTCGGTGTTTCGGCTACTGGCGTTATCTGCGCCTCAGAAGGAGGCAGCCTGTGTAGGGCTGGTCCCCTTCTGGTATCCTCTCCTTTGCTACGACTTCCTTCACGCTCGCTGCAATACAATTCTGCCTTCTGTGTATCTCTTTCTGGGAGCTGCAGCTCTGAGGGCGTGCACAGCTCTGTGTCCTTTCTCCTTCGTTCGCTGACAGGATCCCACCCCTGCCAGGGACCAACTAACTGAGCGGAGCTCAGCCAGCAACTGACTAACTTTCCCTACAGGCGACCAGTTTTACCTATGTGGGGAGTGACCTAATAAATAGGAGCATAAGCTCCCCCCCTGGTGGCCTGGAGTATGAAATGTGTTGCATGTTTGCAATACCCGGATGCAGTTATCCTTCTTTGCCTCCAAACGTAGCATCACTCTCCCAAAGAGGAAAGCAATACCACTGCGACGACCAGGACCCTGGGGCACTACATGATAAACAGTAGGAGATCCAGAAATCGGGGTCAGGTTCTAAAGGAGGCAAACTAGGAATGACCCTTTTATTCTCAAACATGAAGGAGATGCTTCCTGGTTTGCCTCCCGGTTTGAAGATTTTTTCCATGCCATTTGGCCTGCTGTTTCTTCCTTTATCCGGTGTCGGCTAGTGATTTTATCAGGGACAAGGGACTCAGGGAGCATTATTACATTTTGGAAAGCATTAAGGGGGCATTATTACTTTTTAACATTTAGCTAATAAGGGTTACCCTGAGCATCATTACTTGCTAAAGGAACACTTAAGGAGCTTTACTACCTTTTGGGGGCTTTGAAGTTGAAGAGGCCACATGCACATGTTGAGTATTTGGTGAATATTTTACATCAGTATTTGTAAGGCAAAATCAGGAGTGGGACAGTCAGAGGAAAAGTATAATAGAAACACATCACCACTGCTATATTTTTTACACACTCCTGGTTTTGGCTTACAAATACTGAGGTAAAAACTCACCAAATACTGAACGTGTGCACATGCCCTTATTGCTTTAAAAGAAGTACTCACTGCATTACCATATAAGAAGGGTAAATTGGGCATTATTGCTTGATAAGGAGACATTGTGAAAATTCTCACCTTTAAAAAAGCATATATGTGTATCACTAATGACTGGGAAGCAAAAAAAGGTCATTACAATGAGACCTATATACATGAAGAACAGTATTTAGGGTACCACACAGCAGTGGCAAGTAACAGGCGCAGAAATGGGGCTTTCAGAATGGAGAGTTTGTGTAGGTTGCGACTAGATGGAGAAGGTGCTGGAAATATGTAAGTGAAAATGTTGCAAACACTGAAGTTGAGCTGTGGGTGAAAGAAGTGGTCAAGACAGTCTGGGCCAGATGCAAAAAAGAAAAACTGACAGGATGTATTTTGTGTACTACTCTATGGTAGTAAGAGTGGTTTTGGACTTTATATAAAAATCAGATTTTTATTCAGTATCAGTATGGTCATCTGCTGAGGTGACCACTATACTTAGGATGTGCCTCTGTCATTGTAAATATTTAATACCTGGTTTGGGGGTCTACTTTCTTCCTGCTGTGCTGAACCTTCAGGTTTGCCTCTGGGCCATATCAAAGAAACAACATACATACTACTAGCTGATAGCTGTAGGCTGAACAACTGAACATCCAATGGCTCATGCAAATTGGGCATGTGATCAAACCAGTTCAGCTGCCTACTCCAATTAAAGAACAGCTCTCCTATGTTGCAGAGTACTTCAATTAAAGGAGGCTGGTAGACAGGTCTTGTCACATGCTCTTCCACCTGCAGCCATTTTGAAAACAGGAGATCTAAGCAGTCTGTGAGGAAGCCTTCACTAACAAGCAATCAATGTTACAAAGGAGGAGAACCTGTAATACTTTTATATTAGTAAGTGCGACAAAATCATGTCCACAACATGTTTGTTAATATCAAGATAAAAAGACATCCCTATTTAATCAGGGTAGGGCAACCACGTACTTCTATTTTATTTTAGGCTAATTTTAATAGAAATAGTACAGGGTGATTCACTCACTACTTGACCCGGAATAAATGCTGTATCTTCTAAAAGAGACCGTTGACCATACTAAAATTTGGACTGTACATACTTTGATTCATGAGAAGTGCAATGAATCTCAGTGATAGCATCGAGAAGCATACTCATTCCGAGTGGTCTCACTCACTCATCGTCAAGCCGGTCGTCTCCACTATGACATAGAGTTTGTGTGATGCTTGCATTACACTCTGCCAAATTTCTTCTTCATCTATTAACAATGTGCAGATACAGTTTGGATGAGCGTGTTTTCATTGTGAAAATTTATTGGAAAACTGAGTGTGGCACCCCAGGAGTCCAGATGCCACAGTGGCAATGCCTCCCTCACAGGGGGTGATGACATGCCTGGAAGCAAGAAGGGATTCCCTTAGCAGCTACACTGGCATACAACACCTTTCCTGACTCCAGACCAGAAGGGGGAGCTCTAAACCCAGTTTCAGGGTAGCTTTGCTAAATGTTCTGGTCTGGAGGAGGTTTTAGTTCAGTGCGAGACAGTGAAGGAAGAGGAAGCAAGTGAGGAGAAGCTGAGAATACGAGCTGTGACTGAGCTCACCCCAGGACTGAGTGTAATAGACCAGACACTGGAGTCCGGGGTTGTGTGGGAAGTGCATGCCCAGCAGCTGAATCTGGAGAACAGGAGATTGTAGGTCTCCTGGCCACAACTGTCACCCGAAGGCACAGCCGCATACTAGAGCCCAGAGTCACCACGAGGGTGTGACACTTTGAACAGGCTCAAGCTGCCTGCCATGCGGGTAGTATTTCATTTAAGGAACAGACTAAGAGAGGGACTTGAGGAGAACTACAAGCATCAGGAACCAAGAGAGCAGCGCAGTAAGGAGGCTTCCAACCCCTTCTGGCTAGAGAAATTCTGAACTGCTTCCAGGCTGTCCGGATCTCCAATACCACCTGTTACCTGTGCTCCGGACTGCACCTACAATTAAAGGTAAAGAAACTGCAGTCCCTGGGTCATCAGATTTGTGTGCTACGCCATCTGCCCTGCACTACAACCACCATCATCTTCGCATCACTTCTACATACAGTTGCCCTGGGGTCTAGCTCTACTTGTGGAGAGCTGTACCAACTCTGCTGCATCACCAACAGCCCCAGCTGAAGAAGCGTTGGCTAACACCTTTATTACCGAGTACCACAGGTGACATCACAAACTATTTCATTTATCCCCTCTACTATTCCCCTTTTCATTTTTATTGGACGCCCAGGGCCATGGACCGGGTCACTGCTGCCACGACACTTCCCCTTTAATAACACTGCCCGGCACGGTACCGAGTACCCCACGGCCCTGGGGGCGCTCCATGAGTCCTTGAAGCGGTGCCGAAGAGAGTTCCAAATGAAGTTTAAATGTTCAATTCACTGTTCAAACCCTGTTTTCTCTCATTGATGAATAAGCTGGAATGTACAGGAACATTACACGATAGACATGTTGGAGGATGTCCGAAAATGTCAAAGGAAACAATTCAAGATGCGAAAAAGCGACTTTTGACATCTCCACATAAATTGTTGCACAGGCTTTCCCAGAAGACAGGCATGTCATATTGCACTTGTCAACAAGCAGTGAAGAAAGGTTGTGTTCATCCGTTCAGAGTCCCTGTCATTTGGAAGTTGAAAGGGCCAGATCAAGAGAAAAGAATTTGTTATTTCTGAATTTCTTCCTTTGGTGCCATTTGAAGGGCCGTGTGTACAGTAACAAGCCACGAACAAAACAGGCAATCTGAGAGAACATATAGTGAGAAATTCAGGCTATGACCCCAGACATCCTGCAAAATACATTCAACAATATGCAATGGTGTGTGCAGTCGTGCTTGGATGCGAATTATTGACATTTTCAAAACCTGCTTTAAAAACAATTTGTCATGAACCAAGGTTTGTACAGTCCCAATTTCAATACAATAGATTGTCTCTTTTAGAAGTTACAGCAATTTTTCCTGGTAAAGTAGACAGTGAATCACCCTCTACTACTCCTTACAGACTGTTCTTTGAACAACATACCGTATTTTTCAAACTATAAGACCCACTTTTTTCCCCAAAAATTTGGGACAAAAATGGGGTGGTGTCTTATAGTCTGAATGTAGCTTACAGGGAGGTCGGTGGTAGAGTGGGATCACAGGAGGCAAGATCGCAGCTGCAGGAAGCAGGCGGTCGCATCAGTGGGTCGATGCTGTGTACCCTGGGCTAGGAGGAGGCGATGTGAGGCAGGAGCCATTGCTCTCCCGGTGGTGAGCTTCACAAATATGTCAGCAGTACAGTACTTCATTTTACTGATGCTCCTGCCTAGCACCACCGGGACACCCTCTACTCCTAGCCCAGAGCCCGCAGCATTGCCCCAATCCTGCCGGCTTCCTGCAGCTGCCGACTTCCTTCAGCGGCGACTCTGCCTCCTGTGACCCTGCTCAATCGCCGCCCTCCCGGTAAACTAAATTTGGACTATAAGACTGACTCCCACTTTCACATGAAATTTTTTATTCCTATTTTCATCCTCTAAATTTGGGGTGTGTCTTATAGTCTGAGGCCGGCGTCACACTTGCGAGTTTTACGGACATAAGAGCGCAGAAACTACATCCGTAAAACTACGGCACAATTATTCTCTATGCCCCTGCTCCTATCTGCCGTATTAAACTGATCAGTATTATACGGCTTTCTACGGCCGTAGAAAATCGCAGCATGCTGCGTTTGTCACCGTATTGCGCAAATAAAACGTCAATGAAAGTCTATGGAAGCCCCAAAAATACGGATCACACACGGACCAGCAGTGTGACTTGCGAGGAATACGCAGCGGTGTTAGAGAGAAAAGCCGGTAATTCAGTGCGGTGTACAGTAAAATCACACTGACAGCTTACAGTAGAATAGGTAGAATAAATGTGTACACATAGAATAGGTATATATATATATATATGTCATTGAGACACATATATGTATATATATTAATATTTCATCCAGCGAGATATAGCAGAAAGCCGGTAATTCAATTACCGGCTTTTGCTTTCTCCTTCCTAAAACCCGACATGATATGAGACCTGGTTTACATACAGTAAACCATCTCATATCACCATTTTTTTTGCATATTCCACACTACTAATGTCAGTAGTGTGTATATGCAAAATTTGGCCGTTCTAGCTAGTAAATTAAGGGGTTAAATGGCGGAAAAAATTGGCGTGGGCTCCCGCACAATTTTCTCCGCCAGAGTAGTAAAGCCAGTGACTGAGGGCAGATATTAATAGCCTGGAGAGGGTCCACGGTTATTGGCCCCCCCTGGCTAAAAACATCTGCCCCCAGCCACCCCAGAAAAGGCACATCTGGAAGATGCGCCTATTCTGGCACTTGGCCACTCTCTTCCCATTCCCGTGTAGCGGTGGGATATGGGGTAATGAAGGGTTAATGTCACCTTGCTATTGTAAGGTGACATTAAGCCAAATTAATAATGGAGAGGCGTCAATTAGATCATATTATTAGATCATAAGAGGCGCCCTCTGCTGGTTGTCCTCATATGAACTCGAGCCAGGGAGCTTTCTAGGAAAGTTCCCACGATCTAGGAACAGCCAACAGAGGGCGCCTCACCGCAAATGAAGCTAAATATAGGTCATTGACCTACTTTACCTTCATTCGCTGGGGTTTTGCAGGCAGGAGTAGCGCTGCATTAACAGAACTCCTGCCTTCAAAATATTTTAACCCCTTCAGATGGATTTACATCGTTGGACCTTACAGATCCTCGGAAGGTATGTATATTCTTGTTTTTTTTTTTTTTTGATTTACAGATCGAGGGTCTTCAGTGAGTGGATTGAGAGTAGAATAAATTAATACAACAACCTTTGTGTTTTTTTCAATTAAATTAATTTTTAATAATGTGTGTGTTTTTTTTTAACCCTTTACTAGTATTGGATTAATAATGGATAGGTGTCATAATTGACGCCTCTCCATTATTAATTTGGCTTAATGTCACCTTACAATAGCAAGGTGGCATTAACCTTTCATTACCCCATATCCCACCGCTACACGGGAATGGGAAGAGAGTGGCCAAGTGCCAGAATAGGCGCATCTTCCAGATGTGCCTTTTCTGGGGTGGCTGGGGGCAGGTGTTTTTAGCCAGGGGGGGCCAATAACCATGGACCCTCTCCAGGCTATTAATATCTGCCCTCAGTCACTGGCTTTACTACTCTGGCGGAGAAAATTGTGCGGGAGCCCACGCCAATTTTTTCCGCCATTTAACCCCTTAATTTACTAGCCAGAACGGCCAAATTTTGCATATACACACTACTAACATTAGTAGTGTGGAATATGCAAAAAAATGGGGATATGAGATGGTTTACTGTATGTAAACCAGGTCTCATATCATGTCGGGTTTTAGGAAGGAGAAAGCAAAAGCCGGTAATTGAATTACCGGCTTTCTGCTATATCGCGCTGGATGAAATATTAATATATATATACACATATGTGTCTACTGACATATATATATATATATATATATATATATTTATATATATATATATATACAGAATATAGGGGTTTTTTTTTTTACACATGGATCCCTTGTATAGCCGTATGTCGGTTTTGCAGGCCAGCGATAAAAACACGCATTACGGCTGCCATACGGATTACATACGGAGGATGCCATGCGCAAAAAACGGTGACACACCCTGCCTACGGAGGAGCTACGGACCACTATTTTCGGGACTTTTCAGCGTATTACGGCCGTAATATACGGACCGTATTTTCATATGCTGTGTGTGATGCCGGCCTGAAACTATACAATCCTCAGCACTGAAATTGCAATACCAAGAAAGAAAAATTGTGGAATTATGAAAATACCAGGATCAATAGACATGTTAATTATATGAAAAAATGGAAATGTTTAAAACATCTCGATTTACTTGCAAAATAAATATGCAGAAATACACACAGCTGTTATCAGTGTATTATTAATAGTTGCCTGAGGAATATTCTGCCACTCTGAAATCACCTTGGCATACCAATCATCAAGATCCACTGCTTGCACCTCCCTTTGCAATGGCCAACCAATGATGTCCCAGATGTGCTTGATGGAAGACAAGTCCGGAGACGCTGCAGGCCATGGAAGCACATTTATGCCACTGAGGCTGCTCACAGTAGCACCAGCAACATGTGGACATGTGGGACTTTATTGGTTAACATCTGCAAAAGGAGCTGCCAGCAGTGGAAGAGGTGCATGCCCAAGTGCATTCAGTGTCACAGGACATTCCCCAGACAAGACAAGCATTCATTCAAAATTTTGCTTCCAATTTTTCATCATTTGCAATCATTAACATGTCTATTGATACGAGATTTCCATAATTCAACTTTTTCTTCTTGAGCTTACAGTTTCAATGTTGAGGTGTGTAGGTGATAAATGGTTCAGAATTTCCAGAAATGTGAATAAGAAAATGCAGTGAAAATATGCACTGATTTCATCTTTGGCTAGATAAATATTTAATCTTAATAACAGGTATTAAGAACACTATCATCTAAAATCATTAACTATGTACATTGCACCTCTGTTATCCACAATAGCAACTACAGTGTGGACTTTAAACATTTCGCGAGCAAGTTGCAGGCTCCTGTCTGTAAATCTTATTGATTTTAATTTGAAGTTTGAGCTCCCTAGAATATCACTTTGGCATGTGTTAACAGGTACGCAGATGTAACAGCACAGACAATGAGGAGGCAGTGGTAGTTAACAAACAACTATTTATTTAGCTAATACAATAAATATACAGGTATTGTGTCAAGGTTAAAAGCGTACAACAGTACAGTAAAATGTGGTACAATCAGAACGCAGCAATACAAATAAACAGGATCTCTATACAGCGATATATATATTCACACTATTAAAGGTTACCATTAAAGGACTGTTACTGTGAGTCTTGTCTAGTCTTAAAGCCCCAATGAGCTCTAATGAGCGGCACTCTCACTACCCGTTGTCTTTCTTCTAGGCGTTTCAAATTGTCACACAGGCTTTAACGGGGATCGACGATACTGCCCGCTAGGCTGCAAGTCCCAGGTTGGTGAGTTACTTCGTAATCGATATGCTTATCATACTGGCTGTCTTCATTCTCTGAAGCATGGTCCTGGTCTCCACTCTGCACCGTACGTCTACACAGACATGGCTCACTCAAACATCCTTCCTCTGCGACCAGATCTCTCTCAGCCCTGGCTCAGCTCAGTTGGCTCGGATCCCCCTGATCTGGTCTCTTTCAGCCCTGGCTTTGCTCACTTAACTTGGATCTCCTGGATTTGGTCTCTCGTCTCTGGCCATGACTCTGCCCACTCAGCTCGGATCTTCTGGATCTGATCTCTCAGTTCTTCATTCTCATCTGACTACACAGCATGCTCGCTGTTGCCCACATCTGTCCTGCTACAGGTTCAGACGCAAACTCCTTCACTTCACCGGCTTTCTGGGCCTTTAAAAAATACTAACTGGGCCACAGCTATCACCTGAACTGCTGCCTTCTACAATAACTTCCCCAAGGGAACATGCACTTCACTCTTGGGTGCCTACTACTGTAATTCTTTCACTTTCTCTTTAGTCTTTGACCAACACATGTGGTGTTCACTTGCAGTTACTCTATTAGGCAATAAATGGAGCCTGTCACCTGGTTTGACCAAAATTAGATACGGCCACCACCTTTCAGAGCTCATATACAGCATTCTATAATGCTGTATATAAGCCCCCAACATGATCTATAAGAGAAGAAAAAGAACTTTTATTATACTCACCTGCAGGGCTGTCAGGCCGAGGGGTGTCAATGTTCTTGGTCTAATTAGAAACACGTGTGCACAACCGTATGAGGTGCACGGGTAAGTTCCCAAACCGTAATCAGCAAATAATACAAAACCCGGCACTCAACTTTGTGGTGTGAAGAAACAAAAGATTTATTATCCCAAATCAGAAAACGTTTCGGTCCCACAGCTGGACCTTCATCAGTAACGTTTACTGGGACAATGTATAGATTCAAGTGGCTATATGGCCTGCCCAGAGGTTGCTACCAATATAGTATTGGATACCCAGAAAGAGAAGTTACAGCCTATATAGGTGCTGTCATCGCGGCGTCAACCGCTGAATAGCCTGCCACATAGCCACTTGAATCTATACATTGTCCCAGTAAACGTTACTGATGAAGGTCCAGCTGTGGGACTGAAACGTTTTCTGATTTGGGATAATAAATCTTTCTGCAGTGCGCAGGCGCCGGAAAGGTCAGAGAGGCCCGGCGCCTGCGCACTGCAGTACTTTGCTCTGCCCTCAACAGGGCAGACAAAGTACGCCTGCGCCGGAGCCGAGGCTGAAGATCAGAAGAGGACGTCTTGGAATGAAGATGGGAGGCGCCGCAGCGGACCAGAGACACCCATCCGACCGGACCAGCAGCGGGACCGCCCCTGGGTGAGTATAATCTAACCTCTTTTTCTCCTCTTTTAGGTAACATCGGGGGCTTATCTACAGCATTACAGAATGCTGTAGATAAGCCCCTGATGCCGGTGGGCTTACCTCACCCGCGATTTTTGGGGTGACAGGTTCCCTTTAATAGTTGTGACGGAGCACAAAGTTGCTGACTCCGTCACTTACCCCAGCAGGCTACGGGTGTCATTAGAAATGTTGGTCTTGTAGAAAATCTTCCTTTCTGCCATCCAGGGTAATTTTAGTAATATATCTCATCTGGTTCATGGGGACGGGGACAACATGGGCCTGTGTGATTTCAAACGCCAGGGCTGAATTTCAGCCCCAGTCCGTACCTGCATGCTCCCATAAAGGGAAAGGTACTGTAATTGTGAAGGGAAGTGGAGGGAGTGAGCTGCAACTTCAATTATCAAATATATTATTATTTTCTGTTTATAGAGGTGTTATCAGTCATTGTACAGGATGAGGAGGTAAGCTGTGACATCATCTATTGTGAAGGGTGGATCCTGCCTTGTTTACTGTGTAAAGGGGTGTCTATATATATAATTGCCTAAGGGTTTTTCCGTCTGTCTGTCTGTCTGTCTGTCCTGGAAATCTCGCGTCTCTGATTGGTCGAGGCCGCCAGGCCTCGACCAATCAGCGACGGGCACAGTATCGACGTAGAAATCCCGCATCTCTGATTGGTCGAGGCCGCCAGGCCTCGACCAATCAGCGACGGGCACAGCGGCGATGATGTCATAATGGTTGCCATGGCGACGATGATGTCATAAAGGTTGCTTCGACCAATCAGCGAGGGGCACAGCGACGATGATGTCATAAAGAACGTAGACATCCCGCGTCTGATTGGTCGAGGCCGCCAGGCCTCGACCAATCAGCAATGGGCACAGTATCGACGTAGATGTCATAATGGTTGCCATGGCGACGATGATGTCATAAAGGTTGCCTCAACCAATCAGCGACGGACACAGTCTGCCGCGAATTCTGGAATCATCATTGTCCATATACTACGGGGACATGCATATTCTAGAATACCCGATGCGTTAGAATCGGGCCACAATCTAGTTATTAATAATTGTACAGGAGGTGGAGGTAAACTGTGACATCACCTATTGTAAATGGTGGATCCTGTGTTGTCTACTGTATATAGAAGCGTTTTTAGCTATTGTACAGGAGGAGGAGGTGAGCTGTGACATCATCTATTGTGAAGGGTGGATCCTGCCTTGTCTACTGTGTAAAGGGGTGTTATTAATAATTGTACAGGAGGTGGAGGTAAACTGTGACATCACCTATTGTAAATGATGGATCCTGTGTTGTCTACTGTATATAGAAGCGTTTTTTAGTCATTGTACATTAGGATGAGGTAAACTGATATCACCTATTGTGAATGGTGGATCCTGTGTTTTTTACTGTATATGGTGCCGTTATTATTAGTTATTGTACAGGAGGAGGTGAACTGTGACAGCACCTATTGTGAATGGTGAATACTGTGTTTTCTACTGTTTATAGATGTGTTACTTTTCTTTGTAATACTGTCTGTGAGAATAATTGTAGTACTGAAAGAGCTTCTGTATAAAACAGAAGGCATGAGTCTAAAATTAGGTTTAGTGGCCAGTGAAAAAATTCAGGATTTCAGCAGTTTTTTAAATATATATTTTTATAGTGGTATGGAAAGTTAGAAAAACATTTTTTTAAATATACTATTAACAAAAATTTACCCATTCTCTTTAAAGGGAACCTTTCATATCAGATAATGCTTTAATCTGAAGCTATAATGTTAATTTGCTAGTCAATAGTGTTATGAAGGTGCCCAGCTGCTATTCTGAAAGTGCGGCACTTGGGAGGAAATCAACTCATTCATGACATGTATCTTTTCTGGTATATGTCAGCTGTTTTGAACAGCTGACATGTGCCCCTAACAGCCGCGGGTGGAATCGCAATCCTCCCACGGCTATTAACCTGTTAAATGCTGCTGTCAAACGCTGACAGCGGCATTTAACGTGCCCTTCCGGCAAGCACGCCGGAAATCCCGCCCATTTGTGACCCTGCCATATGATCGCGGGTCACCGATGGGTCAGCATGACAACCAGAGGTCTCCAGCAGACCTCTATGTCACTGCCGGATTGCTATGAGCGCCGCCCTGTGGTCGGTGCTCATAACAAGTCAGCAATTCTGCTACATACAGGCGATCTGATCATCACCTATATGTAGCAGTGCCGATCAGACAAGTGCAGCTTCTAGTCTCCCATAGAGACTACTGAAGCATGCCAAAAGTAAAAAAAAAAAAGGTTTTTAAAAATATAAAAAATATCTAAAAGTTCAAATCACCCCCCTTTTGCCTCATTCAAAATAAAACAATAAAAATAATCAAACATACACATATTTGGTATAGCCACATTCAGAATCGCGCAATCAATATAAAAAGCTAACCCAATCGCTAAACGGCATATGAAAAAAAAGTAAAACCGCCAGAATTACTTTTCTTCATTGCTGCAACATTGAATTAACCCCTTAAGCCCCGAGGGTGGTTTGCACGTTAATGACCGGGCCAATTTTTACAATTCTGACCACTGTCCCTTTATGAGAGGTTATAACTCTGGAACGCTTCAACGGATCTTGGCAATTCTGACACTGTTTTCTCATGACATATTGTACTTCATGTTAGTGGTAAAATTTATTCGATATAACTTGCGTTTATTAGAGAAAAAAAACGGAAATTTGGCAAAAATTTGGAAAATTTCGCAATTTTCCAAATTTGAATTTTTATACCCTTAAATCACAGAGATATGTCATGCAAAATATTTAATAAGTAACATTTTCCACATGTCTACTTTACATCAGCACAATTTTGGAACCAAAATTTTTTTGTTAGGGAGTTATAAGGGTTAAAAGTTGACCAGCAATTTCTCATTTTTACAACACCATTTTTTTTTTAGGGACCACATCTCATTTGAAGTCATTTTGAGGGGTCTATATGATAGAAAATACCCAAGTGTGACACCATTCTAAAAACTGCACCCCTCAAGGTGCTCAAAACCACATTCAAGAAGTTTATTAACCCTTTAGGTGATTTACAGGAATTTTTGGAATGTTTAAATAAAAATGAACATTTAACTTTTTTGCACACAAAATTTATTTCAGCTCCAATTTGTTTTATTTTACCAAGAGTAACAGGAGAAAATGGACGCCAAAAGTTGTTGTACAATTTGTCCTGAGTACGTTGATACCCCATATATGGAGATAAACCACTGTTTGGGCTCATGGCAGAACTCGGAAGGAAAGGAGCGCCATTTGACTTTTCAATGCAAAATTGACTGGAATTGAGATGGGACGCCATGTTGCGTTTGGAGAGCCCCTGATGTGCCTAAACATTGAAACCCCCCACAAGTGACACCATTTTGTAAAGTAGACCCCTTGAGGAACTTATCTAGATGTGTGGTGAGCACTTTGACCCAACAAGTGCTTCATAGAAGTTTATAATGGAGAGCCGTAAAAATAAAAAATCATATTTTTTCACAAAAATGATCTTTTTGCCCCCAATTTTTTATTTTCCCAAGGGTAAGAGAAGAAATTAGACCATAAAAGTTGTTGTGCAATTTGTCCTGAGTATGCTGATACCCCATACGTGGGTGTAAACCATTGTTTGGGCGCATGGCAGAGCTCGGAAGGGAAGGAGCACCATTTGACTTTTCAATGCAAAATTGACTGGAATTGAGATGGGACGCCATGTTGCGTTTGGAGAGCCCCTGATGTGCCTAAACATTGAAACCACCCACAAGTGACACCATTTTGTAAAGTAGACCCCCTAACGAACTTATCTAGATGTGTTGTGAGAGCTTTGAGCCCCCAAGTGTTTCACTACAGTTTATAACGCAGAGCCGTGAAAATAAAAATTCTTTTTTTTTTCACAAAAATGATTTTTTTAGTCCCCAGTTTTGTATTTTCACAAGGGTAACTGTTGTGAATTCCGCTCTTGGGCTCCCTCCGGTGGTTGTAAGTGGCACTTTTGTGGGTTCTGCTCTTGGGCTCCCTCTTGTGGTTTCTAGTGGTATGGCTGCTCCTTGGAGTTAGCTGTCATCAGCTGCCTCTACTTATCGTCTCTTCTGCTTGGTTATTTAGGCCTGGCTCTTTCTTCAGCCAGTGCCACTTGTAAATGGTTCCTGGTTGGATTCACATCTCTTTGGAGTTCCCTGTTATCCTGACCAGTTCAGCAAAGCTAAGTTTTTGCTTGCACTTTTCTGTCCATAGATTGTGGACTTATCCATTCTGTGCTTTCTATGTTTGTCCAGCTTATCAGTGTGAATTAATTCTGTCTTGCTGGAAGCTCTGGGAGGCAGATTTGCCCTCCACACCTTTAGTCAGGTGTGGAGATTTTTTGTAAACTCTGCGTGGATTTTTGTAGTGTTTTATACTGACCGCACAGTATTCCATCCTGTCCTATCTATTTAGCTAGACTGGCCTCCTGTGCTCATCCTGGTTTCATTCTGTGTATGTCTTTTCCCTCTCCACTCACAGTCATTATTTGTGGGGGACTAATCTATTCTTTGGGGATTTTCTCTGAGGCAAGATAGCTTTCCTGCTTCTTTCTTTAGGGGTAGTTAGCTCTTAGGCTGTGACGAGATGCCTAGGGAGAGTTAGGAGCATTCCACGGCTACTTCTAGCGTTGTGTTGAGCTTAGGGACTGCGGTCAGTACAGTTACCACTTCCTTCAGAGCTCGTTCCATGTTGCTCCTAGACCACCGTATCATAACAGTACAAGTGGCCAAAAATGAATTAAATGCATCTCAAAAGAAGGAAAAGAAAGTTCTGAACCATTTTTTTTTTTCTGTGCTCTGGTTTGTCTTTTTTTTCCTCTTGATATCTGGGTGGTTCAGGATATATGCTTTGGCATGGATGTTCAGGGTTTGTTTTCTCATGTGGATCAACTTGCTGCAAGAGTACAGAGTATCCAGGACTATGTTGTCCAGACTCCGGCTTTAGAGCCCAGAATTCCTACTCCTGATTTGCTTTTTGGGGACAGATCCAAGTTTTTGAACTTTAAAAATAACTGCAAATTGTTTTTTGCTTTGAAACCCCGTTCTTCTGGTGATCCCATTCAGCAAGTAAAAATCATCATATCCTTGCTGCGTGGTGACCCTCAAGACTGGGCTTTTTCTCTTGAAACAGGGGATCCAGCATTATTGAATGTAGATGCATTTTTTCAAGCGCTCGGATTATTGTATGACGAACCTAATTCTGTGGATCATGCAGAAAAAACCCTGTTGGACTTGAGTCAAGGTCAGGAAGCGGCAGAGTTATACTGCCAGAAATTTAGAAAATGGTCTGTGCTCTCTAAATGGAATGAAGAGGCTCTGGCTGCTATTTTCAGAAAAGGTCTTTCTGAAACCCTTAAAGATGTTATGGTGGGCTTTCCTACGCCTGCCGGTTTGAGCGAATCTATGTCTCTAGCCATTCAGATTGATCGGCGTCTGCGCGAGCGCAAAGCTGTGCACCATATGGCAGTATCCTCTGAGCAAAGTCCTGAACCTATGCAATGTGATAGGATTTTGACTAGAATAGAACGGCAGGAATTCAGACGTCAGAATAGGCTGTGTTTTTACTGTGGTGATTCGGCTCATGTTATCTCTGATTGCCCTAAGCGTACTAAGAGAGTCGCTAGGTCTTTTACCATTAGTACTATACAGCCTAAATTTCTCTTATCTGTGACCCTGATTTGCTCATTGTCGTCCTTTTCTGTCATGGCATTTGTGGATTCAGGCGCTGCCCTGAATTTAATGGACTTAGGGTACCGTCACACACTGCCATTTCGATCGCTACGACTGTACGATTCGTGACGTTCTAGCGATATCGTTACGATATCGCTGTGTCTGACACGCAGCAGCGATCAGGGATCCTGCTGAGAATTGTACGTCGTAGCAGATCGTTTGGAACTTTCTTTCGTCGCTGGATCTCCCGCTGTCATCGCTAGATCGGTGTGTGTGACACCGATCTAGCGATGCGATCTAGCGATGCGTTCGCTTGTAACCAGGGTAAACATCGGGTAACTAAGCGCAGGGCCGCGCTTAGTAACCCGATGTTTACCCTGGTTGCAAGCGTAAAACTAAAAAAAAACAAACAGCACATACTTACATTCTGGTGTCCGTCAGGTCCCTTGCCGTCTGCTTCCCGCACTGTGACTGCCGGCCGTAAAGTGAAAGCAGAGCACAGCGGTGACGTGTGCTTTCACTTTCACTTTACGGCCGGCAGTCCCTGAGTGCGGGAAGCAGAGACGGCAAGGGACCTGACGGACACCAGAATGTAAGTATGTGCTTTTTTTTTTTTTTTAGTTTTACGCTTGTAACCAGGGTAAACATCGGGTTACTAAGCGCGGCCCTGCGCTTAGTTACCCGATGTTTACCCTGGTTACCCGGGGACCTCGGCATCGTTGGTCGCTGGAGAGCTGTCTGTGTGACAGCTCCCCAGCGACCACACTACGATTTACCTACGATCACGGCCAGGTCATATCGCTGGTCGTGATCGTAGGTAAATCGTATAGTGTGACGATACCCTTAGAATTTGCCAGGCGCTGTGGTTTTTCCTTGCAGCCTTTGCAGAGCCCTATTCCTTTGAGGGGTATTGATGCTACACCCTTGACCAAGGATAAACCTCAGTACTGGACACAGATGACTATGTACATGGCTCCGGCACATCAGGAAGATTGCCGTTTTCTGGTGTTGCATAACCTGCATGATGTTGTTGTACTGGGATTTCCATGGTTACAGGAACATAATCCGGTGCTGGATTGGAAAACTATGTCGGTGACTAGTTGGGGTTGTCGAGGAGTACATAGTGATGTTCCTTTGATGTCAATTTCCTCTTCCCCCTCTTCTGAGGTCCCTGAGTTTTTGTCGGATTTCCAGGATGTATTTGATGAGCCCAAGTCCAGTTCCCTTCCTCCGCACAGGGACTGTGATTGTGCTATTAACTTGATTCCTGGTTGCAAGTTCCCTAAGGGCCGACTTTTCAATCTGTCTGTGCCAGAGCATGCCGCCATGCGGAGTTATGTTAAGGAGTCTTTGGAGAAGGGGCATATTCGGCCCTCTTCGTCACCATTGGGAGCGGGTTTCTTTTTCGTTGCTAAGAAGGATGGCTCCTTGAGACCCTGTATTGATTATCGTCTTCTTAATAAGATCACGGTCAAATTCCAATACCCCCTTGCCTTTGCTTACTGATTTTTTGCTCAGATTAAAGGGGCTAGTTGGTTTACTAAGATTGACCTCCGAGGGGCATATAATCTTGTTCGTATTAAACAGGATGACGAATGGAAAACTGCATTTAATACGCCCGAAGGCCATTTTGAATACCTTGTGATGCCATTTGGGCTCTCTAATGCTCCATCTGTGTTCCAGTCTTTCATGCATGATATTTTCCGCAATTATCTCGATAAATTCATGGTCGTATATTTGGATGATATTTTGATTTTTTCCGATGATTGGGAGTCTCATGTGAAGCAGGTCAGGATGGTGTTCCAGATCCTTCGTGATAATGCTTTATTTGTGAAGGGGTCTAAGTGCCTATTCGGAGTTCAGAAGGTCTCTTTTTTGGGTTTTATTTTTTCTCCCTTGTCTATAGAAATGGATCCTGTTAAGGTCCAAGCTATTCATGACTGGATCCAACCCACATCTGTGAAGGGTCTTCAAAAATTTTTGGGCTTTGCTAATTTCTATCGCCGTTTCATTGCCAACTTTTCCAGTGTGGTTAAGCCCCTTACTGATTTGACGAAGAAAGGCGCTGATGTGATGAATTGGTCCTCTGAGGCTGTTGAGGCCTTTCAGGAGCTTAAACGCCGATTTACTTCTGCCCCTGTGTTGCGTCAACCGGATGTTTCTCTTCCTTTTCAGGTTGAGGTCGACGCTTCTGAGATTGGGGCAGGGGCCATTTTGTCTCAGAGGGAGTCTGATGGTTCTTTGATGAAACCGTGTGCTTTTTTTTCCAGAAAGTTTTCGCCTGCGGAACGCAATTATGATGGCGGCAATCGGGAGTTGTTGGCTATGAAGTGGGTGTTTCAGGAGTGGCGACATTGGCTTGAGGGAGCTAAACACCATGTTGTGGTCCTGACCGATCATAAGAATCTGATTTACCTCGAGTCGGCCAAGCGGCTGAATCCTAGACAGGCTCGACGGTCCCTGTTTTTCTCTCGTTTTGATTTTGTGGTCTCGTATCTTCTGGGATCTAAGAATGTTAAGGCTGATGCCCTCTCTAGGAGTTTTTCGCCTGATTCTCCTGGAGTCCTTGAGTCGGTTGGCATTCTTAAGGAGGGGGTGATTCTTTCTGCTATCTCCCCTGATTTGCGGCGGGTGCTTCAGGAATTTCAGGCTGATAGGCCTGACCGCTGTCCAGTGGGGAAGCTGTTTCTGCCTGATAGATGGACAAGTAAGGTAATTTCTGAGGTTCATTGTTCAGTGTTGGCTGGTCATCCTGGGATTTTTGGTACCAGAGATTTGGTTGCTAGGTCCTTTTGGTGGCCTTCCTTGTCGCACGATGTGCGTGCTTTTGTGCAGTCCTGTGGGACTTGCGCCCGGGCCAAGCCTTGCTGTTCCCGCGCCAGTGGGTTGCTTTTGCCTTTGCCGGTCCCTGAGAGGCCCTGGATGCATATTTCCATGGATTTTATTTAGGATCTTCCTGTTTCCCAGAAGATGTCTGTTATCTGGGTTGTTTGTGACCGGTTCTCTAAAATGGTCCATCTGGTACCTTTGCCTAAGTTGCCTTCCTCCTCAGATCTGGTTCCATTATTTTTTCAGCATGTGGTTCGTTTGCATGGCATTCCGGAGAATATTGTGTCTGACAGAGGTTCTCAGTTTGTCTCTAGATTTTGGCGGGCCTTTTGTGCTAGGATGGGCATTGATTTGTCTTTTTCTTCGGAGTTTCATCCTCAGACTAATGGCCAAACTGAGCGAACTAATCAGACCTTGGAGACCTATTTGAGATGCTTTGTGTCTGCTGATCAGGATGATTGGGTGTCTTTCTTGCCGTTGGCCGAGTTTGCCCTTAATAATCGGGCTAGTTCGGCTACTTTGGTTTCACCTTTCTTTTGTAATTTTGGTTTTCATCCTCGTTTTTCTTCTGGGCAGGTTGAGCCTTCTGATTGTCCTGGTGTTGATTCTGTGGTGGACAGGCTGCAGCAGATTTGGACTCATGTGGTGGACAATTTGACGTTGTCTCAGGAAAGGGCTCAACGTTTTGCTAACCACCGTCGGTGTGTTGGTCCCCGGCTTCGTGTGGGGGATTTGGTTTGGTTGTCTTCTCGTCATGTTCCTATGAAGGTTTCTTCTCCTAAGTTTAAGCCTCGGTTTATTGGTCCTTATAAAATTTCTGAAATTATTAATTCGGTGTCTTTTTGTTTGGCTCTTCCAGCCTCTTTTGCCATTCATAATGTTTTCCATAGATCTTTGTTGCGGAGATATGTGGTGCCCGTTGTTCCCTCGGTTGACCCTCCTGCCCCGGTGTTGGTTGAGGGAGAGTTGGAATATGAGGTTGAGAAGATTTTGGATTCTCGTTTTTAGAGGCGGAGGCTTCAGTATCTTGTCAAGTGGAAGGGTTATGGCCAGGAGGATAATTCTTGGGTTGTTGCCTCCAATGTCCATGCCACCGATTTGGTTCGTGCTTTTCACTTGGCTCGTCCTGATCGACCTAGGGGCTCTGGTGAGGGTTCGGTGACCCCTCCTCAAGGGGGGGTACTGTTGTGAATTCCGCTCTTGGGCTCCCTCCGGTGGTTGTAAGTGGCACTTTTGTGGGTTCTGCTCTTGGGCTCCCTCTTGTGGTTTCGAGTGGTATGGCTGCTCCTTGGAGTTAGCTGCCATCAGCTGCCTCCACTTATCGTCTCTTCTGCTCGGCTATTTAGGCCTGGCTCTTTCTTCAGCCAGTGCCACTTGTAAATGGTTCCTGGTTGGATTCACATCTCTTTGGAGTTCCCTGTTATCCTGACCAGTTCAGCAAAGCTAAGTTTTTGCTTGCTCTTTTCTGTCCATAGATTGTGGACTTATCCATTCTGTGCTTTCTATGTTTGTCCAGCTTATCAGTGTGAATTAATTCTGTCTTGCTGGAAGCTCTGGGAGGCAGATTTGCCCTCCACACCTTTAGTCAGGTGTGGAGATTTTTTGTAAACTCTGCGTGGATTTTTGTAGTGTTTTATACTGACCGCACAGTATTCCATCCTGTCCTATCTATTTAGCTAGACTGGCCTCCTGTGCTCATCCTGGTTTCATTCTGTGTATGTCTTTTCCCTCTCCACTCACAGTCATTATTTGTGGGGGACTAATCTATCCTTTGGGGATTTTCTCTGAGGCAAGATAGCTTTCCTGCTTCTTTCTTTAGGGGTAGTTAGCTCTTAGGCTGTGACGAGATGCCTAGGGAGAGTTAGGAGCATTCCACGGCTACTTCTAGTGTTGTGTTGAGCTTAGGGACTGCGGTCAGTACAGTTACCACTTCCTTCAGAGCTCGTTCCATGTTGCTCCAAGACCACCGTATCATAACAGTACAAGTGGCCAAAAATGAATTAAATGCATCTCAAAAGAAGGAAAAGAAAGTTCTGAACCATTTTTTTTCTATGCTCTTGTTTGTCTTTTTTTTCCTCTTGATATCTGGGTGGTTGTCATGATCCCAATGGCAGGGGATCACAAAAGGACAAGCACAAAAAACAAAACAAGCTCTAGGGTGATGGAAACTGAGCTGACCGCGATCCTGAACCTCAACACACAACTAGCTGTAGCCGGGGAACGTGCCTACGATGATTCTAGACGTCTCGCGCGAGCCGAAGAACTAACTTTCCCTATTAGAAGAAACACAGACCTCTCTTGCCTCCAGAGAAACACCCCACAGAAATAGCAGCCCCCCACATGTAATGACGGTGAAATGAGAGGAAAGCACATACCGTACGTAGTTATGAAAACAGATTCAGCAAAATGAGGCCCGCTAAAGCTAGATAGCAGAGGATACAAAAGTGAACTGCGCGGTCAGCGAAAAACCCTACAAAAAACCATCCTGAAATTACTTGAACTCATGTTCCAACTCATGGAACATGAGGAGTAATATCAGCCCACTAGAGCAACCAGCAAAAAGGAATCACATATCTGCAAGCTGGACTAAGACAAAAATTAAGCAAAACGTGGAACAGGAAAATCAAAAACTTAGCTTGTCCTGAAGAATACAGAAGCGGGAAGCAGAGGTAACAAGACACACTGATTACATTGATAGCCGGCGAGGAAATGACAAGAAAGCCAGGTTAAATAGGAAACTCCCATATCCTGATAGAACAGGTGGACACCAGAGACCGCAGAGAACACAAGTCACCCAGTACCATCTGTAACCACCAGAGGGAGCCCAAAAACAGAATCCACAACAGTGGTTCAGGATATATGCTTTGGCATGGATGTTCAGGGTTTGTTTTCTCGTGTGGATCAACTTGCTGCAAGAGTACAGAGTATCCAGGACTATGTTGTCCAGACTCCGGCTTTAGAGCCTAGAAATCCTACTCCTGATTTGTTTTTTGGGGACAGATCCAAGTTTTTGAACTTTAAAAATAACTGCAAATTGTTTTTTGCTTTGAAACCCCGTTCTTCTGGTGATCCCATTCAGCAAGTAAAAATCATCATATCCTTGCTGCATGGTGACCCTCAAGACTGGGCTTTTTCTCTTGAAACAGGGGATCCGGCATTATTGAATGTAGATGCATTTTTTCAAGCGCTCGGATTATTGTATGACGAACCTAATTCTGTGGATCATGCAGAAAAAACTCTGTTGGCCTTGAGTCAAGGTCAGGAAGCGGCAGAGTTATACTGCCAGAAATTTAGAAAATGGTCTGTGCTCTCTAAATGGAATGAAGAGGCTCTGGCTGCTATTTTCAGAAAAGGTCTTTCTGAAACCCTTAAAGATGTAATGGTGGGCTTTCCTACGCCTGCCGGTTTGAGCGAATCTATGTCTCTAGCCATTCAGATTGATCGGCGTCTGCGCGAGCGCAAAGCTGTGCACCATATGGCAGTATCCTCTGAGCAAAGTCCTGAACCTATGCAATGTGATAGGATTTTGACTAGAATAGAACGGCAGGAATTCAGACGTCAGAATAGGCTGTGTTTTTACTGTGGTGATTCGGCTCATGTTATCTCTGATTGCCCTAAGCGTACTAAGAGAGTCGCTAGGTCTTTTACCATTAGTACTATACAGCCTAAATTTCTCTTATCTGTGACCCTGATTTGCTCATTGTCGTCCTTTTCTGTCATGGCATTTCTGGATTCAGGCGCTGCCCTGAACTTAATGGACTTAGAATTCGCCAGGCGCTGTGGTTTTTCCTTGCAGCCTTTGCAGAGCCCTATTCCTTTGAGGGGTATTGATGCTACACCCTTGACCAAGGATAAACCTCAGTACTGGACACAGATGACTATGTACATGGCTCCGGCACATCAGGAAGATTGCCGTTTTCTGGTGTTGCATAACCTGCATGATGTTGTTGTACTGGGATTTCCATGGTTACAGGAACATAATCCGGTGCTGGATTGGAAAACTATGTCGGTGACTAGTTGGGGTTGTCGAGGAGTACATAGTGACGTTCCTTTGATGTCAATTTCCTCTTCCCCCTCTTCTGAGGTCCCTGAGTTTTTGTCGGATTTCCAGGATGTATTTGATGAGCCCATGTCCAGTTCCCTTCCTCTGCACAGGGACTATGATTGTGCTATTAACTTGATTCCTGGTTGCAAGTTCCCTAACGGCCGACTTTTCAATCTGTCTGTGCCAGAGCATGCCGCCATGCGGAGTTATGTTAAGGAGTCTTTGGAGAAGGGGCATATTCGGCCCTCTTCGTCACCATTGGGAGCGGGTTTCTTTTTCGTTGCTAAGAAGGATGGCTCCTTGAGACCCTGTATTGATTATCGTCTTCTTAATAAGATCACGGTCAAATTCCAATACCCCCTTGCCTTTGCTTACTGATTTGTTTGCTCAGATTAAGGGGGCTAGTTGGTTTACTAAGATTGACCTCCGAGGGGCATATAATCTTGTTCGTATTAAACAGGATGACGAATGCATTTAATACGCCCGAAGGTCATTTTGAATACCTTGTCATGCCATTTGGGCTCTCTAATGCTCCATCTGTGTTGCAGTCTTTCATGCATGATATTTTCCACAATTATCTTGATAAATTCATGGTTGTATATTTGGATGATATTTTGATTTTTTCCGATGATTGGGAGTCTCATGAGAAGCAGGTCAGGATGGTGTTCCAGATCCTTCGTGATAATGCTTTATTTGTGAAGGGGTCTAAGTGCCTATTCGGAGTTCAGAAGGTCTCTTTTTTGGGTTTTATTTTTTCTCCCTTGTCTATAGAAATGGATCCTGTTAAGGTCCAAGCTATTCATGACTGGATCCAACCCACATCTGTGAAGGGTCTTCAAAAATTTTTGGGCTTTGCTAATTTCTATCGCCGTTTCATTGCCAACTTTTCCAGTGTGGTTAAGCCCCTTACTGATTTGACGAAGAAAGGCGCTGATGTGACGAATTGGTCCTCTGAGGCTGTTGAGGCCTTTCAGGAGCTTAAACGCCGATTTACTTCTGTCCCTGTGTTGCGTCAACCGGATGTTTCTCTTCCTTTTCAGGTTGAGGTCGACGCTTCTGAGATTGGGGCAGGGGCCATTTTGTCTCAGAGGGAGTCTGATGGTTCTTTGATGAAACCGTGTGCTTTTTTTTCCAGAAAGTTTTCGCCTGCGGAACGCAATTATGATGTCGGCAATCGGGAGTTGTTGGCTATGAAGTGGGCGTTTGAGGAGTGGCGACATTGGCTTGAAGGAGCTAAACACCGTGTTGTGGTCCTGACCGGTCATAAGAATCTGATTTACCTCGAGTCGGCCAAGCGGCTGAATCCTAGACAGGCTCGACGGTCCCTGTTTTTCTCTCGTTTTGATTTTGTGGTCTCGTATCTTCTGGGATCTAAGAATGTTAAGGCTGATGCCCTCTCTAGGAGTTTTTCGCCTGATTCTCCTGGAGTCCTTGAGTAGGTTGGCATTTTTAAGGAGGGGGTGATTCTTTCTGCTATCTCCCCTGATTTGCGGCGGGTGCTTCAGGAATTTCAGGCTGATAGGCCTGACCGCTGTCCAGTGGGGAAGCTGTTTCTGCCTGATAGATGGACAAGTAAGGTAATTTCTGAGGTTCATTGTTCAGTGTTATCTGGTCATCCTGAGATTTTTGGTACCAGAGATTTGGTTGCCAGGTCCTTTTGGTGGCCTTCCTTGTCGCATGATGTGCGTGCTTTTGTGCAGTCCTGTGGGACTTGCGCCTGGGCCAAGCCTTGCTGTTCCCGCGCCAGTGGGTTGCTTTTGCCTTTGCCGGTCCCTGAGAGGCCCTGGATGCATATTTCCATGGATTTTATTTAGGATCTTCCTGTTTCCCAGAAGATGTCTGTTATCTGGGTTGTTTGTGACCGGTTCTCTAAAATGGTCCATCTGGTACCTTTGCCTAAGTTGCCTTCCTCCTCAGATCTGGTTCCATTATTTTTTCAGCATGTAGTTCGTTTGCATGGCATTCCGGAGAATATTGTGTCTGACAGAGGTTCTCAGTTTGTCTCTAGATTTTGGCGGGCCTTTTGTGCTAGGATGGGCATTGATTTGTCTTTTTCTTCGGCGTTTCATCCTCAGACTAATGGCCAAACTGAGCGAACTAATCAGACCTTGGAGACCTATTTGAGATGCTTTGTGTCTGCTGATCAGGATGATTGGGTGTCTTTCTTGCCGTTGGCCAAGTTTGCCCTTAATAATCGGGCTAGTTCGGCTACTTTGGTTTCACCTTTCTTTTGTAATTTTGGTTTTCATCCTCGTTTTTCTTCTGGGCAGGTTGAGCCTTCTGATTGTCCTGGTGTTGATTCTGTGGTGGACAGGCTGCAGCAGATTTGGACTCATGTGGTGGACAATTTGACGTTGTCTCAGGAAAGGACTCAACGTTTTGCTAACCACCGTCGGTGTGTTGGTCCCCGGCTTCGTGTGGGGGATTCGGTTTGGTTGTCTTCTCGTCATGTTCCTATGAAGGTTTCTTCTCCTAAGTTTAAGCCTCGGTTTATTGGTCCTTATAAAATTTCTGAAATTATTAATTCGGTGTCTTTTTGTTTGGCTCTTCCAGCCTCTTTTGCCATTCATAATGTTTTCCATAGATCTTTGTTGCGGAGATATGTGGTGCCCGTTGTTCCCTCGGTTGACCCTCCTGCCCCGGTGTTGGTTGAGGGAGAGTTGGAATATGAGGTTGAGAAGATTTTGGATTCTCGTTTTTCGAGGTGGAGGCTTCAGTATCTTGTCAAGTGGAAGGGTTATGGCCAGGAGGATAATTCTTGGGTTGTTGCCTCCGATGTCCATGCCACCGATTTGGTTCGTGCTTTTCACTTGGCTCGTCCTGATCGGCCTGGGGGCTCTGGTGAGGGTTCGGTGACCCCTCCTCAAGGGGGGGGGTACTGTTGTGAATTCCGCTCTTGGGCTCCCTCCGGTGGTTGTAAGTGGCACTTTTGTGGGTTCTGCTCTTGGGCTCCCTCTTGTGGTTTCTAGTGGTATGGCTGCTCCTTGGAGTTAGCTGTCATCAGCTGCCTCCACTTATCGTCTCTTCTGCTCGGCTATTTAGGCCTGGCTCTTTCTTCAGCCAGTGCCACTTGTAAATGGTTCCTGGTTGGATTCACATCTCTTTGGAGTTCCCTGTTATCCTGACCAGTTCAGCAAAGCTAAGTTTTTGCTTGCTCTTTTCTGTCCATAGATTGTGGACTTATCCATTCTGTGCTTTCTATGTTTGTCCAGCTTATCAGTGTGAATTAATTCTGTCTTGCTGGAAGCTCTGGGAGGCAGATTTGCCCTCCACACCTTTAGTCAGGTGTGGAGATTTTTTGTAAACTCTGCGTGGATTTTTGTAGTGTTTTATACTGACCGCACAGTATTCCATCCTGTCCTATCTATTTAGCTAGACTGGCCTCCTGTGCTCATCCTGGTTTCATTCTGTGTATGTCTTTTCCCTCTCCACTCACAGTCATTATTTGTGGGGGGCTAATCTATCCTTTGGGGATTTTCTCTGAGGCAAGATAGCTTTCCTGCTTCTTTCTTTAGGGGTAGTTAGCTCTTAGGCTGTGACGAGATGCCTAGGGAGAGTTAGGAGCATTCCACGGCTACTTCTAGTGTTGTGTTGAGCTTAGGGACTGCGGTCAGTACAGTTACCACATCCTTCAGAGCCCGTTCCATGTTGCTCCTAGACCACCGTATCATAGCAGGTAACAGGATAAATTGGACCCAAAATGTTGTTGTCCAATTTGTCCTGAGTACGCTGATACCCCATATGTGGAGGGGAGGCACTGTTTGGGCGCATGGCAGAGCTCGGAAGGGAAGAAGCGCCATTTGGAATACAGACTTAGATGGATTGGTCTGCAGGCGTCACGTTGCATTTGCAGAGCCCCTAATGTACCCAAACAGTAGAAACCCCCCACACAAGTGACCCCATATTGGAAACTAGACCCCCCAAGGAACTCATCTAGATGTGTTGTGAGAACTTTGAAACCCTAAGTGTTTCACTACAGTTTATAACGCAGAGCCGTGAAAATAAAAATTCTTTTTTTTTTTCACAAAAATGATATTTTAGCCCCCAGTTTTGTATTTTCACAAGGGTAACAGGATAAATTGGACCCCAAAAGTTGTTGTCCAATTTGTCCTGAGTACGCTGATTACCCCATATGTTGGGGTAAACCCCTGTTTGGGTGCACCGGAGAGCTTGGAAGGGAAGGAGCACTGTTTTACTTTTTTAACGCAGAATTGGCTGGAATTGAGATCGGACGCCATGTCTCGTTTGGAGAGCCGCTGATGTGCATGAACAGTGGAAACTCCCCAATTCTACCTGAAACCCTAATCCAACAACACCCCTAACCCTAGTCCCAACAGTAACCCTGACACACCCCTAATTCTAATCCCAACCCTAATCCCAACCGTAAATATAATCCTAACCCTAACTTTAGCCCCAACCCTAACCCTAACTTTAGCCCCAACCCTAACTTTAGCTCCAACCCTAACCCCAACCCTAACCCTAGCCCCAACCCTAACCCTAGCCCTAACCCTAGCCCTAACCCTAGCCCCAACCCTAGCCCCAACCCTAACCCTAGCCCTAACCCTAGCCCCAACCCTAGCCCCAACCCTAACCCTAGCCCTAACCCCAGCCCCAAGCCTAGCCCCAACCCTAGCCCCAGCCCTAACCCTAGCCCTAACCCTAGCCCTAACCCTAACCCTAACCCTAGCCCTGATGGGAAAATGGAAATAAATACATTTTTTTAATTTTATTATTTTTCCCTAACTAAGGGGGTGATGAAGGGGGATTTGATTTACTTTTATAGCGTTTTTTATATCGGATTTTTATGATTGGCAGCTGTCACACACTAAAAGACTTTTTTTATGGCAAAAAAGTTTTTGCGTCTCCACATTTTGAGACCTATAATTTTTCCATATTTTGGTCCACAGAGTCATCTGAGGTCTTGTTTTTTGTGGGACGAGATGACGTTTTTATTGGTAACATTTTTGGACACGTGACAATTTTTGATCACTTTTTATTCCGATTTTTGTGAGGCAGAATGACCAAAAACCAGCTTTTGGGGGAGGCGTTTATACCGTTCCACGTTTGGTAAAATTGATAAAGCAGTTTTATTCTTCGGGTCAGTACGATTACAGCGATATCTCATTTATATCTTTTTTTAATGTTTTGGCGATTTTATACGATAAAAGCTATTTTATAGAAAAAATAATTATTTTGGCATCGCTTTATTCTCAGGACTATAACTTTTTTATTTTTTTGCTTATTATGCTTTGTGGCGGCTCGTTTTTTGCGGAACAAGATGACGTTTTCAGCGGTACCATGGTTATTTTCA
Source organism: Ranitomeya imitator (assembly GCF_032444005.1). NCBI lineage: Eukaryota > Metazoa > Chordata > Amphibia > Anura > Dendrobatidae > Ranitomeya > Ranitomeya imitator. Next base: position 303,750,298 of record NC_091282.1, read on the forward strand.
TCCGTCTTTTTGATTGCGTGTTATTCCATTTTTTGTTCGGCAGTATGATAATAAAGCGTTGTTTTTTGGCTTGTTTTTTTTTTTTTTTTCTTACGGTGTTCACTGAAGGGGTTAACTAGTGGGAGAGTTTTATAGGTCGGGTTGTTACGGACGCGGCGATACTAAATATGTGTACTTTTATTGTTTGTTTTTTTGTTTTTTTTTAGATAAAGAAATGTATTTATGGGAATAATATATATATATTTTTTTATTTATTTAGTAATTTTTTTTTTTATTTTTTTTTTTACACATGTGGAAATTAATGTTTTTTTACTTTTTTACTTTGTCCCAGGGGGGACATCACAGATTGCTGATCTTACAGTTTGCACAGCACTCTGTAAGATCGGCGATCTCACTCACATCGCTGCAGGCTTACCAGCACCTGCAGTCGACCCGGAAGTACTCCCTGCAGGACCCGGATGCAGCCCCGTGGCCATTTTGGATCCGGGGCCTGCAGGGAGAAGACGCTCGGTACAAGGAGAGCACATCACCTTGTACCGATCGTCTCAGGGAAGCACGCAGGGAGCCCCCTCCCTGCGCGATGCTTCCCTAAACCGCCGGCATATCGCGATCATGTTTGATCGCGGTGTGCCGGGGGTTAATGTGCCGGGAGCGGTCCGTGACCGCTCCTGGCACATAGTGCCGGATGTCAGCTGCGATAGTCAGCTGACACCCAGCCGCGCTCCCCCGGTGAGCGCGGCCGATCGCTATGACGTACTATCCCGTCGGTGGGAATTAAGGCCCACCCCACCTCAACGGGATAGTACGTCATATGGGATTAAGGGGTTAAAATGCAATAATGGGCAAACAAAAGATCGTATCCTCATCAAAATGGTATCATTAAAGATGTCAGCTCAGCTCGCAAAAAATAAGCCCTCACCCAACTGGAGATCACGAAAAATTGAGATGCTACTGGTCTTGGAAAATGATGCAATTTTTTTTTCCCCACAAACATTGGATTTTTTTTCACCACTTAAATAAAAAAGAACCTAGTCATGTTTGGTGTCTATGAACTCATAATAAATTGGAAAATCATAATGACAGGTCCGTTTTAGCATTTGGTGAACATGGTAAAAAAAAAAAAGCTGTTGTGGAATTGCACTTTTCCACCACACTTAGAATTTGTTTCCCGTTCTTGATTACAAGATATGGTAAAACCAATGGTGTTGTTCAAAAGACAACTTGTCTCTCAAACAACAAGCCCTCACATGGCCATATTGATGGAAAAATAAAATAGTTATGGCTCTGGGAAGGGGAGAGATAAATAGAAACGCAAGAACGAAAAAGGGCCCCGTCATGAAGGGGTTAACTTTATTCCTCCCAGGAGCCGCTGGCTTTCAGTCATAGGCTGGGATCACAGTTGCGAGAAACTCGCTTGAGTCTCGCATCTCAATACGGGGCAGGAATTGGAAGTTTCACCCCCAGCAGTTCGCCCCCATCAGTTTGCCCCCAGCAGTTCGCCCCCGGGCACATTTCACCCTTGTACCCTGTTTTGCCCCCAGAATTTTGTGTTTGGATGTTTCGCCAGTTTGTCCTTGTGGTTCATGAATTCCCATCCGTCAGCAATCCACATGTCACAAAAGTACTGTACAGAGTGCTGCACTTTTGTGACATGTTAAATCAACTGTTTCGATCTTACATCACGGGGAACCACTAGACTGCACTCCATGACTCAAGGAGCTGCAACTGCGTCAGGTAAGTATCATCCTGGAGGCCAAATGCTCGGGACGAAATGTACGTGGCCGAAATGTACCCGGGGGCGAACTGCTGGGGGCAAAACATCCTATAACCATACGCGGCACTGCCTCCAGCACTCGGGACAGGAGTGTGCGGCTATATGTATTTCTATGCAGCTCAACGCTCCGGTCCAAACTGCCTGTGGCAGTGCCGGGTATTGAGATGTGTAAAGCTGCAGTAGCATCGTACGCAGTGAAGAAGCAGTGACCCACAAATTCAAACACAAAAGTCTCTTTTAATGTGTTTCTTCACAGCATTAAAGTCCACTTCACATAAATGCATATAACTTCAGTGATCAATTTACACCAGTTCAAAGTAATGCATATCACATGGCTTTAGATTTGCGGTCCCTAAACAGGCCAGACTTCCCTTGTCCAGTTTCCCTGGGCGACCCCACGCCATCTCACAGTCTCTATACGTCTCCATACACACAGCCTCATATGTTGCAGACACTACTCACGCCAGCCCTCCTCTGACTAGTTCTCGTGGGTGTCCTGCATTGCTGTATCACAGTCTCTTGCAGACTCATTACTCACACAGTCGTACACAGTTCAGGATATCCTCCGGATAGCAGCCGGGCACCATATCCACCTGTTTGCAATCGTTGCACATGCTAGTCCTCTTTCAGGTACAGGACATCCACCTCCGGGCACAGGACTATCCACATCTGACTCCTCCGGGCACAGGATATCCACCTCCGGGCACAGGACTATCCACATCCGACTCCTACGGGCACAGGATATCCACCTCCGGGCACAGGACTGACCACATCCGAGACCAGTACCATGGACGACTTGCATCTCTGTGTTCAGCTGCCTTGGGTGCTGGCTCTGCTGGCCTCCATGCACTCTGCAGACCAGCACACACCAGACTGACACTGACGTGCACCTGGCCTCTCCTGGCCAGACACCTGACACGGCCTGACACCACCCATACCCCTTACTGCAGGGCTTTTAAACACACACAAACCTGTGGCCTTCAGCCACCTGGAAAACACGGACCGGAGATCCGTGACTCTCATGTACACCTATGGACTTCATCCGTCTGCATGCACATTCTGGGGAGAACAAACAGCGCCCCCTAGCTGTATCAGAGGCCACAGCCTCACAGATGCGAGACTTGTGCAAGTTTCTCACAAGTGTGATCCCGGCCATACTCACATGGCTACAGTCACCTTTCACAGCACTGACAGCCTGCCCTGCACTGATGCACTGCTTACTCATCTGTCACTGACAGTGCTGTGAGCAATAACTGTAGCCACTCTAGCACTCCTGTAAGACTTAAAACCAGCATCTCCCAGTAGTGATAAAGTATATTTTCTCCCAGGTGCTGCACTTTTCTAAGGCTAATTTCACACTTGCGTTGTGTGACGTACGTCGCAATGCGTCGTTTTGGAGAAAAAACGCATCCTGCAAATTTTCCCGCAGGATGTGTTTTTTCTCCATAGACTTCCATTAGCCAACGCATTGCAACGTATGGCCACACATCGCATCCGTCGTGCGATGGATGCGTTGTGTTTTGGTGGACCGTCGGCACACAAAAACGTTGCATGTAACGTTTTTTTGGGCGTCGTGTCCGCCATTTCCGACCGCACATGCACAGCTAGAACTCCGCCCCCTCCTCCCCGGACATTACAATGGGGCAGCGGATGTATTGAAAAACTGCATCCGCTGCCCCCGTTGTTCATTTTTATCACAACGTGCGTCGGTACGTCGGCCCGACGCATTGCGATGGGCCCGTACCAACGCAAGTGTGAAAGTAGCCTAACACTATTAACCTGCAGATTAACTTTATATCTACATTAGAAAAGTGACCGGCAGCTGTAATTAATTGTCATTCATCACTTGCGCTTTATAACTTTTTTCTCCCTGGAGCCGCCGGCTTTCAGTCATACAGATATGTGGGCAAACGCTGACTCTTTGACTGACAGTGGTTCTGCAGTGAATTACATGACATTACAGGTTCCCTTTAAGGTCCTTGATATTTGTCATGATGCCCTGCTTATCTCAAATAATTTCCTTAAGGCCGGTTTCACACGTCAGTGGCTCCGGTACGTGAGGTGACCCCCCCCCGCTGTTATTAAAATAGTCACCCGGCTCCCTCGCTGGCTGGTGCTGCTTCCTGTCCTGGCCGCACCTTCTACTGCATGAGCGGTCACGTGGGGCCGCCCATTACAATCATGAACATGCGGCTCCACCTCCCATAGGGGTGGAGCCGCATATTCATTACTGTAAATGAGCAGCCCCACATGACCGCTCATACAGTAGTAGGTGCGGCCAGGACAGGAAGCAGCGCCAGCCAGCGAGGGAGCCGGGTGAGTATTTTAATAACAGCGGGGGGGAGGGGGGGACAGTGGTGGGAGGGGGGTGGGCACTTGGATATTTATTTTAAACACGATTATTCATATCTTCTCTACAGCAAACGCTACTGCAGGGAAGATATGAATCGTGGCTTCAGCACCAGATGCAGGGGACAGCGCTAAACTTTAGCGCTGTCTCCTGCACGGTGCATGTGGTACCCAGTGGGCACATGGGCGGCACACATGTGCCACAGAAACGCACCGGCACACGGACACGGATAATTCCGGTACCGATTTTTCCGGTACCGGAATTATCTGGACGTGTGAGACTGGCCTAAAGGGGTTGTTCAGCCCCTTCTTTTATTTTTAAAATTGTCTGAGTGTTGTAGAAAAATAACAAAAGTCACATACTCATCTTCAGCCATTCCTCCATGCCCCCAAGGAAATCTGTAGGTCATGCTTTGGTTGCCGCTAATTAGCAATCACCCACCTACAACATCAGAAGAGCAGCATATGAGACATAAGGTGGATGTGGCTAGTGGTAGGTGGAGTGGTGGGGGATTTATAGGTAAGTATGTTTTTTTTATTTTTATAGCACGTTTAGGCTATTTATAAAAGAAAAAGCTTGATAACTGTTTTAATGTAATCTTTTGGAAGGCAGTAATGCAATTACTTCTTGTTAGGCCTCATTTAAACATCAGTTTTTTTGATGGACGATAAAAAAGTTACTAGAGTTACATTAATGATTCTCATCAGAGTTTCATCAGTTTTTTTTTTACTGATGAGGAAAAAAAGAAATGTCTCCACCTTCTCCTATCTGTCAGTGAAAAATATTCACAGCACAAGGATGGCATCTGATTGTTATCCAATTTTTTGACGGGCACATAGATTTTCATTGATGTTTGGGTGGAGATCTCATTTATATGTGCAGTATATAGACATGTGTGTTCAATACAATGACTGGCACATGACTTATTCCTTCCAAAGATCATACTAAGGACCAGGGGGGCACTCATTAAGTGAGGAAGAAAGATGATTCCAACAGCTACATAGAAAAGTGTTCTTTACAGTTATAGCAGTCAGTGGAATGCCCGACCAAGAGGTAATAATGGCACTATAACCGCTTTTACAAAAGGGCCTGATGATTTCCTCAGAAGTAAGTAGTAACAAACAATGTATAACTGGTGGTGAAAGTTTAACTTGATGCACTTGAGAATTTTTTCAACCTATATAACTACCGTATATGAGTTTGATCCAATACTCGGATCAATATTGGACATTATCTCCGTGATTTTGCACATACCACTTGGTCCATAAAAAAAATCACAGACCCATAGATCTTCATAGATACAAATGCTATCCATGGGAAAAACAAATATCAGTACATGCGTACAAACTGATGTGTGAACGAATGCTTAATGAACTGATTAGCATTAGTGTCAGCTCTGGATTAGAAGTAAATAGTAACAAAGTATGCTATTAAATTAAGGAAACTGATGCTTAAATAAACATAAAAGTCATTGCATGTGAAAACTATGACTCCAGCTACTTATTAGGCAATAATGTAAATAATATCTCCTTCATTGCTTGCAGGAATAGAATATGATTTTGTTTGGTTAATGAAAAAGTTGTTCATCAGGTGTATGAGTTGTGAAAGATACATTGTATAGTGACACATAGACTTAACAATGAGAACATTATAAAGAACTTAAAGAGGTATTTTAATGTTATTAAATTGATTTAGTTAGACAGCATGAGAATAAATATGTTTGCAATTGACTTGCTTTTTCTATCTACTGTCATTCTCCTGCTGTGAGAGCTTTTATCTAATTTTATATATAGTTGGTTTCCATGGAGCTCAGCCACTGAGTGTGTGAAATGGTTACATTCCAGGAGAGGGGTTAACTCCTAACCTACCAGCCACCTTTCTCTAGCCTATTGATTTCTATATAGCAGGCAGATGCTCACTTTCCTCTCCCTTCCTCTCAACTCCTAACAAACTCATGTTATAAATTATGCAAAATCACTAGCCACTACCACTGGCTGCTTTCAGGGCAGTTCTACTAATAACAGTTCTTAATTAACTGTGTGCTTGTTCACATACCCTGTTAGAGTGGGGGAAATAAGTATTTGATCCCTAGATGATTTTGTAAGTTTGCCCACTGACAAAGACATGAACAGTTTATAATTTTAAGGGTAGGATAATTTTAACATTGATATATAAAATATCAAATATAAAATCGAGAAAATCACATTGTATAAGTTTTATATAAATTTATTTTCATTTTGCAGTGAGAAATAAGTATTTTATCGCTCTGGCAAACAAGACTTAATACTTGGTGGCAAAACCCTTGTTGGCAAGCACGGCAGTCAGACTTTTTTCTTAGTTGATGATGAGGTTTCTGCACATGTCAGGAGGAATTTTGCTCCTCTCCTCTTTGCAGATCATCTCTAAATCATTAAGATTTTGAGTCTGTCGCTTAGCAACTTGGAGCTTCATCTCCCGCCATAAGTTTTCTATGGGGTTAAGGTCTGGAGACTGGCTAGGCCACTCCATGACCTTAATGTGCTTCTTTTTGAGCCACTCCTTTGTTGCTTGGGCTGTCTGCTTTGGGTCAATGTGTTGCTGGAAGACCCAGCCACGACCCATTTTTAATGTCCAGGCGGTGGGAAGCAGGTTGTCGCTCAGAATTTTACGGTGCATAGCTCCATCCATTCTCCCATTGATGCGGTGAAGTTTTCCTGTGCCCTTAGCAGAGAAACACAGGCAAAACATAATGTTTCCACCTCCATGCTTGACAGTGGGGATGATGTTCTTTTGGTCATAGGCAGCAATTCTCTTCCTCCAAACACGGTGAGTTGCGTTAATGTCAAAGACCTCAATTTTTGTCACATCTGACCTCAACACCTTCTCCCAATCACACACAGAATCATCCAGGTGTTCATTGGCAAACTTCAGACAGGCCTGCACATGTGCCTTCTAGAGCAGGGGGACCTTGCTCGCGCTGCAGGACTTTAAACCTTTACGGCGTAATGTGCTACCTAGTGTTTTCTTAGTGACTGTGGTCCCAGCTGCCTTGAGATCATTAACAAGTTCCCCCATGTAGTTTTAGGCTGATCTGTCACCTTCCTCATGACCAAGGATACCCCACGAGGTGAGATTTTGCATGGTGCCCCAGATCGATGTCGATTGATAGTCATTTTGTATTTCTTCCTATTTTTCTTTCTTTCTTTCTTTCTTTCTTTCTATCCTATATTTTCTTACTATTGCACCAACAGTTGTCTCCTTCTCACCCAGCGTCTTACTTATGGTTTTTTGAAATCACAGGGTAAAAGAAAGTTCTACTTCCGCACTGCCCCGATAATCTGACCCCAATGTGCACAACAGCAAAAACCACATGCAAAGGGCGTATATGGCTGATAATTTCCTTTTCATTACCAACGGGGTGCTGCATCCAACAAAAGCATACAGAGTTCATAAAGGAAAAACGAGGAAAAATATTGGAGCGCACTTACCCAGGTAAAATAGTCACCACTTTATTAGGACTTTGTACAAAAAGCAGGGAAGGGAGTGGATAAAGATCGGACGACGGCCGTTTCGTGCAGAGTGGCACTTCAACGGGTCCTACGGCTGAATGAATGCAGGGAGGATTTTATAGGCAAAAAAAAAAAATTTTACTTATGGTTTTATAGCCCATTCCAGCGTTGTGCAGGCCTATGAGCTTGTCCCTGACATCCTTATAAAGCTCTTTGGTCTTGCCCATGTTGTAGAGGCTAGAGTCTGACTGACTAATTGAGTCTGTGGACAGGAGTCCTTTATAAAGGTGACTACGTAAGACAGTGGTCTTTAATGCAGGTAATGAGTTGATTAGGAGCGTCTAACTGGTTTGTAGGGAGCTAGAACTCTTATTGGTTGGTAGGGGATGAAATACTTATTTCTCACTGCAAAATGCAAATAAATTTATACTAGTTGGCCCATGCGAAATTTTCGCACATTGGTTGTCGGGGGCACAGGCAATTTCAGGAATATCAAGCTGGTCAAATGTTAATGTATTTAATGAGATGATGAACACAGAGAGGTATTTATATACCGTATATACTCGAGTATAAGCCGACCCGAGTAGGGTTGAGCGACCTTGACCTTTTTAGAGTCGAGTCGTGTTTCGCGAAACCCGACTATCTTAGAAGTCGAGTCGAGTGGAATCGGCCGATTATGGCGAAAAGTCGGGTATCGCCCGAAACACGAAACCCAATGCAAGTCAATGGGGGAGCATAGTCGGCAGTGAGTGGAGGCCAGGAAAACACCAACACTGCCCATTTTAATGGCAAAAACATCCATTCTTGTTACAGAAGCTTGTCAATCGTAATTTAGCTTATAATAGTTGGAAGGCATTTGAAATTGGGGGTCATTTGGCTAAAGTTGTGGGGGGTAGGGCTGGTTCAAGTAATTAGTGGGCCCAGTAAATCTGGACCACGTCACGGCAGTGGAGCAGGGAGAGGTAAGTATTTCAACTTTGCAAGTGCTGTGATCCTGAGCAAGCAGGGGGGGCCCACTCGTTGGCATTGGCACTGGCACAGGGCCCCTCAAAGTACAGCGGTGTGTTTGCACGGCGGGGGCGCCTCCCACCGGCAGCAACACTTTTGCGTACTATGAGAGGCCCTGTGCCAGTGACGTCGCCAACTAGTATTCCTCCCCCCACCTGATGAAGGAACCTGCACTTTCATCTGCACCTTCCTCTTTGTCCCCGTGTAAGGTGGTATGGTATGCGGGAAGAGGAACCTGACTTTCAGCAGGGTCACAATCTTGCTGTGTAGCGTGCACGGGGAATTTTGCGTTATGGGTCAATGTACCAGCAGACTCATCTATCACTGGCTGGGCAATGGGCAGGATGAGGAGGAAACACAGATATAGGCCCAAAGAATAAAGTTGGCTAAATGCAGTTCAAAATTGGTAACACAGGACTAACCAGGGGGCATTGCAGTGGAGGACAACTGGAATGAGAGGCTGACACAGAGAGTAGGCCCAAATCAGTAAGTAGTCGAAATGCAGTTCAAAATTGGCAACCGTAGTAAACAGGCGGCACAGCTTTGTTCAGTGGAGGAGAACAGCAAGGAGTGGCAGACACTGATAGTAGGCCCCAACCCAACTAGTAGGCCAAATGCAGTCTAACATTAACAACTACTTAACGAGAGCCTGAAAATGGAATTTCAGGACAGGAAACCAGGAGAACAGCAAGGAGTGGCAGACACCGATAGTAGGCCCCAAACCAACTAGTACGCCAAATGCAGTTGTTCCATTTAACCACAATTTAATGAGAGCCTGAAGATAGAAGTTCAGGAAAGGCAACCTGGAGAACACCTTGGAGTGGAACACACCATCTCTCTACACCCCATACCCAATTTGTAGGCCTAATGCAGTGTAGTTTCCAACAACTACTAAACGAGAGTCGGAAGATCGAAGCAATGTGGACGAAACCTGGGGAACACCTTGGAGTGTAACACACCGTCTCTCTACACCCCATACCCAATTTGTAGGCCTAATGCAGTGTAGTTTTCTACAACTACTAAACGAGAGTCAGAAGACCGAAGCAATGTGGACGAAACCTGGGGAACACCTTGGAGTGGAACACACCATCTCTCTACACCCCATACCCAATTTGTAGGCCTAATGCAGTGTAGTCTCCAACAACTACTAAACGAGAGCATGAAGATCGACGCAATGGAGAGGAAACCTGGAGAACATCTTGGAGTGGAACACACCATCTCTCTACACCCCATACCCAATTTGTAGGCCTAATGCAGCGTAGTTTCCAACAACTACTAAACGAGAGCCAGAAGATCGAAGCTCAGGAAAGGCAACCTAGAGAACACCTTGGAGTGGAACACACCATCTCTCTCCACCCCATACCCAATTTGTAGGCCTAATGCAGCGTAGTTTCCAACAACTACTAAACGAGAGCATGAAGATCGAAGCAATGGAGAGGAAACCTGGGGAACACCTTGGAGTGTAACACACCATCTCTCTACACCCCATACCCAATTTGTAGGCCTAATGCAGTGTAGTTTCCAACAACTACTAAACGAGAGCCGGAAGATCGAAGCTCAGGAAAGGCAACCTGGAGAACACCTTGGAGTGGAACACACCATCTCTCTACACCCCATACCCAATTTGTAGGCCTAATGCAGTGTAGTTTCCAACAACTACTAAACGAGAGCATGAAGATCGAAGCATTGGCGAGGAAACCTGGGGAACACCTTGGAGTGGAACACACCATCTCTCTACACCCCATACCCAATTTGTAGGCCTAATGCAGTGTAGTTTCCAACAACTACTAAACGAGAGCATGAAGATCGAAGCATTGGCGAGGAAACCTGGGGAACACCTTGGAGTGGAACACACCATCTCTCTACACCCCATACCCAATTTGTAGGCCTAATGCAGTGTAGTTTCCAACAACTAGTAAACAAGAGCATGAAGATCGAAGCAATGGAGAGGAAACCTGGGGAACACCTTGGAGTGGAACACACCATCTCTCTACACCCGATACCCAATTTGTAGGCCTAATGCAGTGTAGTTTCCAACAACTACTAAACGAGAGCATTAAGATCGAAGCAATGGCGAGGAAACCTGGGGCACACCTTGGGGAGGCAGACACCGTTAGTAGGCCCTACCAAAGTTGTACCCCCAATGCAGTTTTAAAATTCCTAGAGGCTGAAAACAAGACTATTGACGCTCAGCTTTTTTCAAAGGAACACAGCTGAATTGAGTGGCGCAGACAGACACAGGTAGTAGGACTTAAACCAAAAATGTGGCTCACTGCAGCTTAAAAAAGTTACAGGGGTACACAAGCAGCAGTGCTCTGGGCAGTGGAGGACAATTTCAATAGTGGACCGCAGACAGACTTTGTACGTCTACTATTAAAAAAAGGATGCTCTATGCAATTAAAAATAGGTTCCAGGGGTCCACGGGCAGCAGTGGTGTGGTCAGTGGACGAGTATTGGAAGGAGGGACCGCAGACAGGTGTAGTAGGCCTAACATAACAAAATTAGGCTGTAGACACTGTAAAATTGGTTCCAGGGGTACACGGGCAGCAGTGGTGTGGTCAGCGGAGGAAAATTGGAATTAGGGACTGCAGACAGACTTTGTAGGCTGTCCCCTGTGGACCATGCATCCAACACATTAACCCAGTGCGCCGTAATGGACACGTAACTTTTTGTGGACATGCCTACTGGTCCATGCGTCTCTTGTCAGGTGCACCTTTCTACTGTTTGATTGCCTGAGTGCTATGACAATGCAGACTTTTTCATGCCGCTGGAGGGCTGGGATGGCTTTTCTCGCAAAAGAAATGTCGACTGGGTAGCTTGAACCGTGGCACAGCGTAGTTCATCTGGGCTTTCTAAATATAAAACAAAGAAAAAAAGGAGGCTACATGCACTTTCAGCTGGGTTCCAGGGGTACACGGCCAGCATTGGTCTGGTCAGTGGAGAACTATTGGAAGGAAGGACCGCAGACAGGCTTCGAAGGCCTAACATAATAACAGATGGCTGTAGGCAATTTTAAATTGGTTCCAGGGGTACACGGGCAGCAGTGGTGTGGTCAGTGGAGGCCTAGTGGAAGGAGTGACCGCAGACAGGCATCGAAGGCCTAACATAATAACAGATGGCTGTAGGCAATTTTAAATTGGTTCCAGGGGAACACGGGCAGCAGTGGCCTGGTCAGTGTAGTAGTAGTAGAAAGAACGGACCGCAGACAGGCATCGAAGGCCTAAAATAAAGAAATTGGGCTGGCTGTAGGCAATTTTAAATTGGTTCCAGGGGTACACGGGCAGCAGTGGTGTGGTCAGTGGAGGCCTAGTGGAAGGAGTGACCGCAAACAGGCATCGAAGGCCTAACATAATAACAGATGGCTGTAGGCAATTTTAAATTGGTTCCAGGGGAACACGGGCAGCAGTGGCCTGGTCAGTGTAGTAGTAGTAGAAAGAACGGACCGCAGACAGGCTTCGACGGCCAAACATAATAAAATTGGGCTGGCTGTCGGCAATTTTAAATTGGTTCCAGGGGTACACGGGCAGCAGTGGTGTGGTCAGTGGAGGCCTAGTGGAAGGAGGTACCGCAGACAGGCTTCGAAGGCCTAACATAAAAAAATAGGGCTGTTGGCAATTTAAAATTGGTTCCAGTGGTACAAGGGCAGCAGTACAATGGTCAGTGGAGGCCTAGTGGAAGGAGGGACCGCAGACAGGCTTCGAAGGCCTAACATAAAAAAATAGGGCTGTTGGCAATTTAAAATTGGTTCCAGGGGTACAAGGGCAGCAGTACAATGGTCAGTGGAGGCCTAGTGGAAGGAGGGACCGCAGACAGGCTTCGAAGGCCTAACATAAAAAAATAGGGCTGTTGGCAATTTAAAATTGGTTCCAGTGGTACAAGGGCAGCAGTACAATGGTCAGTGGAGGCCTAGTGGAAGGAGGGACCGCAGACAGGCTTCGAAGGCCTAACATAAAAAAATAGGGCTGTTGGCAATTTAAAATTGGTTCCAGGGGTACACGGGCAGCAGTACAATGGTCAGTGGAGGCCTAGTGGAAGGAGGGACCGCAGACAGGCTTTGAAGGCCTAACATAACAAAAATGTCAATACAATGGTATTGTCAGTGCCAGGCATTGAAGGATGTCAGCGCATAGACTAAACATTGGTGGAGCTGTGAGAGATAATTTTGCAAGTGGTAGAGCACTGTTTGAGCTGGGGGGGGGGAACTGTCTTGTGGCCGGCGGTACAGGCCCAGGGCCCCTCATATTACAACGGTGTGTCTGACGTTGGGTGCGCACCACCACCGCCAGAGACACTTTATTGTACTATGAGGGACCCAGTGGCAGTGCCGTCGACCAAAAGCGGGCACACCCACCTCTTCAGACAAACAGCACTCTCACGGGTGCTGGCGCCAAGTGGCGATACCACGGCCCCGTGTGGGGAGTTTGGCCATTTAGTGAGGTGTAAACATGTCGTATGCTGGACAATCAGGTGCAGAAAATTACGAGATTGGAAAAGTCATTCAGAATAGTCCACAGGCAAGACCTTTTCATAGGAAAGCTAGGTGTCAGCCGGGCAAGGTTGGGCAAAAGATTTCGAAATCCAGTTGTGGTTCATTTTAATGAAGGTTAGATCATCTACATTTTGGGTAGCCAGACGAGTCCTTTTTTCTGTTAGTATTGAACCTGCAGCACTGAATACTCTTTCTGATAGGACACTAGCTGCCGGGCAAGCAAGCTCCTGCAATGCATATTCTGCCAATTCTGGCCAGGTGTCTAATTTGGATGCCCAGTAATCAAATGGGAATGACGGTTGAGGGAGAAGGTCGATAAGGGATGAAAAATAGTTTGTAACCATACTGGACAAATGTTGTCTCCTGTCACTTTGAATTGATGCTGCAGTACCTGTCCTGTCTGCGGTCATAGCAAAACCACTCCACAACCTGGTCAGAAAACCCCTCTGGCCAACGCCACTTCTGATTTCTGCCCCTCTAACACCTCTGGTCTGCTGGCCCCTGCAGCTCGTGTGAGAACGATCACGGGCGCTGTGTGCAGGGAATGCCAGAAGCAAACGGTCAACAAGAGTTGATTGTTTGGTTGCTAATATTATTTCCAAGTTGTCATGTGGCATTATATTTTGCAATTTGCCTTTATAGCGAGGATCAAGGAGGCAGGCCAACCAGTAATCGTCATCGTTCATCATTTTAGTAATGCGTGTGTCCCTTTTGAGGATACGTAAGGCATAATCCGCCATGTGGGCCAAAGTTCCAGTTCTCAAATCTGCGGTTGTGCTTGGTTGAGGGGCAGTTTCAGGCAAATCCACGTCACTTGTGTCCCTCCAAAAAATAAACCCGGCCTTGCCGCGCCAACAATTTCCAGTGGCCCCGGAAAAGCTTCCTCATTAAAAATATAATCATCCCCATCATCCTCCTCGTCCTCCTCCTCCTCTTCGCCCGCTACCTCGTCCTGTACACTGCCCTGGCCAGACAATGGCTGACTGTCATCAAGGCTTTCCTCTTCCTCAGCTGCAGACGCCTGATCCTTTATGTGCGTCAACCTTTGCATCAGCAGACGCATTAGGGGGATGCTCATGCTTATTATGGCGTTGTCTGCACTAACCAGCCGTGTGCATTCCTCAAAACACTGAAGGACTTGACACATGTCTTGAATCTTCGACCACTGCACACCTGACAACTCCATGTCTGCCATCCTACTGCCTGCCCGTGTATGTGTATCCTCCCACAAAAACATAACAGCCCGCCTCTATTCGCACAGTCTCTGAAGCATGTGCAGTGTTGAGTTCCACCTTGTTGCAACGTCTATGATTAGGCGATGCTGGGGAAGGTTCAAAGAATGCTGATAGGTCTGCATACGGCTGGAGTGTACGGGCGAACGGCGGATATGTGAGCAAAGTCCACGCACTTTGAGGAGCAGGTCAGATAACCCCGGATAACTTTTCAGGAAGCACTGCACCACCAGGTTTAAGGTGTGAGCCAGGCAAGGAATGTGTTTCAGTTGGGAAAGGGAGATGGCAGCCATGAAATTCCTTCCGTTATCACTCACTACCTTGCCTGCCTCAAGATCTACAGTGCCCAGCCACGACTGCGTTTCTTTCTGCAAGAACTCGAACAGAACTTCCGTGGTGTGTCTGTTGTCGCCCAAACACTTCATAGCAAATACAGCCTGCTGACGTTTGCCAGTAGCTGCCTGATCAGTCAGTGCAGAGAGACGCCGGGACGAGACGCCAGGAGCTGCAAGCAAGAGAGGTGAGTATGGCATTTTTTTTTATTATTGCAGCAGCAGCAATGGCACAGCTTTATACGGAGCATCTATGGGGCAAAAATGAACGGTGCAGAGCACTATATGGCACAGCTATGGGGCAAGAATGAATGGTGCAGAGTAGGGTTGAGCGAAACGGGTCGTTCATTTTCAAAAGTCGCCGACTTTTGGCAAAGTCGGGTTTCATGAAACCCGATCCGACCCCTGTGCGGGGTCGGCCATGCGGTACGCGACTTTTGCGCCAAAGTCGCGTTTCAATGACGCGAAAAGCGCCATTTCTCAGCCAATGAAGGTAAACGCAGAGTGTGGGCAGCGTGATGACATAGGTCCTGGACGGAATGCCAAACGACGCAAGTGTGAAAGTAGCCTTAGGGCTAGGGTTAGGGTTGGGGCTAAAGTTAGGGCTAGGGTTGGGGCTAAAGTTAGGGTTAGAGCTGGGATTAGGGTTAGGGTTTGGATTAGGGTTGGTATTAGGGTTAGGGTTGGCATTAGGGTTACGCTTGGGATTAGGGTTAGGTTTGGGATTAGGGTTAAGGTTAGGGTTGTGATTAGGGGTGTATTGGGATTAGGGTTAGGTTTGAGGTTAGGGTTGAGATTAGGATTAGGGGTGTGTTGGATTTAGGGTTTTGATTAGGGTTATGGTTAGGGTTGACATTAGGGTTGTTTTGGGGTAAGGGTTGTGATTATGGTTAGGGTTAGTGATTAGGATTATGGATCAGGTTGGGATTAGGGTTAGGGGTGTGTTGGGGTTAGGGTTGGAGCTAGAATTGGGGGGTTTCCACTGTTTAGGTACATCAGGGGGTCTCCAAACACGACAGCCAATTTTGCGCTCAAAAAGTCAAATGGTGCTCCCTCCCTTCTGAGCTCTGCCGTGCGCCCAAACAGTGGGTTACCCCCACATATGGGGCATCAGCGTACTCGGGATAAATTGGACAACAACTTCTGGGGTCCAATTTCTCTTGTTACCCTTGTGAAAATAAAAACTTGGGGGCTACAATATCTTTTTTGTGGAAAAAAAAATATTTTTTATTTTCACGACTCTGCATTCTAAACTTCTGTGAAGCACTTGGGCATTCAAAGTTCTCACCACACATCTAGATAAGTTCCTTGGGGGGTCTAGTTTCCAAAATGGGGTCACTTGTGGGGGGTTACTACAGTTTAGGTACATCAGGGGCTCTGCAATCGCAACATAATGCCCACAGACCATTCTATCAAAGTCTGCATTCCAAAAAGGCGCTCCTTCCCTTCCGAGCTCTGCCGTGCGCCCAAACAGTGGTTTACCCCCACATATGGCGCATCAGCGTACTCGGGATAAATTGGACAACAACTATTGCAGTCCAATTTCTCTTGTTACCCTTGTGAAAATAAAAACTTGGGGGCTAAAAAATCTTTTTTGTGGGAAAAAAAATATTTTTTATTTTCACGGCTCTGCATTATAAACTTCTGTGAAGCACTTGGGCATTCAAGGTTCTCACCACACATCTAGATAAGTTCCATGGGGGGTCTAGTTTCCAAAATGGTGTCACTTGTGGGGGGTTTCCACTGTTTAGGCACATCAGGGGCTCTCCAAACGCGACATGGCATCCAATCTCAATTCCAGCCAATTCTACATTGAAAAAGTAAAACGGCACTCCTTCTCTTCCAAGCTCTGCGGTGCGCCCTAACAGTTGTTTACCCCCACATATTGGGTATCAGCGTACTCAGGAGAAATTGCACAACAACTTTTGTGGTCTAATTTCTCCTGTTACCCTTGTGAAAATAAAAATTTGTGGGCAAAAAGATCATTTTTGTAGAAAAAATGCGATTTTTTTTTTCACGGCTCTACGTTATAAACTTCTGTGAAGCACATGGGGGTTCAAAGTGCTCGCCACACATCTAGATAAGTTCCTTAAGGGGTCTAGTTTCCAAAATGGCATCACTTGTGGGGGGTTTCCACTGTTTAGGCACATCAGGGGCTCTCCAAACGCGACATGGCGTCCAATCTCAATTCCAGCCAATTCAACATTGAAAAAGTAAAACGGCGCTCCTTCACTTCCAAGCTCTGCGGTGCGCCCTAACAGTTGTTTACCCCCACATATTGGGTATCAGCGTACTCAGGAGAAATTGCACAACAACTTTTGTGGTCTAATTTCTCCTGTTACCCTTGTGAAAATAAGAATTTGTGGGCGAAAAGATCATTTTTGTGTAAACAAAAGCGATTTTTTATTTTCACGGCTCTACGTTATAAACTTCTGTGAAGCACTTGGGGGTTCAAAGTGCTCACCACACATCTAGATAAGTTCCTTAAGGGGTCTAGTTTCCAAAATGGTGTCACTTGTGGGGAGTTTCCACTGTTTAGGCACATCAGGGGCTCTCTAAACGTGACATGGCGTCCGATCTCAATTCCAGCCAATTCTGCTTGGAAAAAGTCAAACGGCGCTCCTTCACTTCTAAGTTCTGCGGTGCGCCCTAACAGTGGTTTACCCCCACATATGGGGTATTGGCGTATTCAGGAGAAATTGCATAACAAAATTTATGGTTACATTTCTGTTTTTACACTTGTGAAAATAAAAAAAATGGTTCTGAATTAAGATGTTTGCAAAAAAAAGTTAAATGTTCATTTTTTCCTTCCACATTGTTTCAGTTCCTGTGAAGCACGTAAAGGGTTAATAAACTTCTTGATTGTGGTTTTGAGAACCTTGAGGGGTGTAGTTTTTAGAATGGTGTCACACTTCATTATTTTCTATCATATAGACTCCTCAAAATGACTTCAAATGTGATGTGGTCCCTAAAAAAAAATGGTGTTGTAAAAATGAGAAATTGCTGGTCAACTTTTAACCCTTATAACTCCCTAACAAAAAAAAATTTTGTTTCCAAAATTGTGCTGATGTAAAGTAGACATGTGGGAAATGTTATTTATTAACTATTTTTCATGACATATCTCTCTGATTTAAGGGCATAAAAATACAAAATTTGAAAATTGCAAAATTTTAAAAATTTTCGCCATATTTCCGTTTTTTTCATAAATAATCGCAAGTAATATCGAAGAAATGTTACCACTAACATGAAGTACAATATGTCACGAAAAAACCATCTCAGAATCAGCGGGATCCATTGAAGCGTTCCAGAGTTATAACCTCATAAAGTGACAGTGGTCAGAACTGCAAAAATTGGCCTGGTCATTAAGTACCAAATTGGCTCTGTCACTAAGGGGTTAAAATTAGAGATGATTTCCTTTGTACTTTAGAAAAAAAATCTACTATATAATTGTCTAAGGGTCACTTCCGTCTTTCTGTCTGTCCTTCTGTCTGTCTGTCACGGATATTCATTGGTCGCGACCTCAGTCTGTCATGGAAATCCAAGTCGCTGATTGGTCGCGGCAAAACAGCCACGACCAATCAGCGACGGGCACAGTCCGGAAGAAAATGGCCGCTCCTTACTCCCCGCAGTCAGTGCCCGGCGCCCGCATACTCCCCTCCAGTCACCGCTCACACAGGGTTAATGCCGGCGGTAACGGACCGCGTTATGCCGCGGGTAACGCACTCCATTATCGCTGTTTTTAACTCTGTGTGTCCCCAACTTTTTACTATTGATGCCGCATAGGCAGCATCAATAGTAAAAAATGTAATGTTAAAAATACAAAAAACCTGTTATTCTCACCCTCCGTAGTCCGCCGAGCCGCTCGCGCCTGCCGCCATCTTCCGTTCCCGGCGATGCATTGCGAAATTACTATGGTGCACATATTTAGAGACTAGCTACTGTATATCATGCCTGGCGCCGGAAGATTGATATAATATGTCTCACTTTGTGGGGCACCGGCGGGGCTGCAGCAAAGGTTAGTATACGTTGCCTAGAAACCAGGCAACGTCATATCCGATATTACGGGGATCTGGACTTCGGACTGGCAGTGATAATATCGTCTGTAGATAGCATCGGCATCAATCCATGAGTACCGCATGCGCACTAGATCAATGCGAGCCGGAAATACTAGTATTTACCGGCGGCACAGTGCATATGCACAACGCTAGGGGCCGCATGCGCAATGGAGTGCGCTTAGGATACCGGTAATAACATAGGTTTCTGGGGGAAGCATAACAACAACACACCGCCATCACCGCTGAGAACAACAGCAGCAATACAGAGCACGTGCAAAGGCGGAAATGAGGTAGGACGCTGTGTTTACTTTGAAAACTATTTAAGTGGTAGCTTGTTGTCCCGCATCTCACCTTACCAGAGGTCTGTGCCCATAACTAGGAGCATCGGACAGGGGGGTTACCTCCCGACGCAGGTACTCCCCTCTTTAAAGAAACATCCCACACATATATTTTATTCTGTTCCCCTGATGATTCTCCCCTATGGGAGAAGAAACGCGTAGGGAAGTTTACATAGCCTTGGTGGGTTCAATGTACTAGACTGACTTGGGGACTGCCCTTGTCAGGGCGGGAGCAACACAGGGGCATGACTGGGGTAGTATAGAGACTGTCTCCCCGTCCCCTTTAGAATACATATGGATGCTCCCGCGAAGGAAACGATAATTTGATGAGATAAAACCATTTTTTTATGGAGCACTGGTTACATGAGCACTATTTTTTCACTTTATCACATGTTTTGCTATTATCCATTTCATGTTTTAAACGTTGTTTATTAAAGGTTACGTTTTAGGTCTATATATATATATATATTTGAGATGTTCTCCTAGCTTATTTGCCTATTGTTTTTGAGGACCTCTAGGCGTATCGCATTTGGATACACCCTATACGTGGCTTATTGCAAAATTACCCAGAAGACTTAGCGGTCTCGTGAGACCGCTAAGTCATCTGGGTAATTTCGCAATGCATCCTGGGAACGGAAGATGGCGGCAGCCACGTGCGTATCGCCGGAGCTTCGGTGGATCCCAGGGGTTGAGTATATAACTATTTTTTATTTTGAGAGAGAGAGAGAGAGAGAAAGAGAGAGAGAGAGAGAAAAAAAATAAAAAAAACATTGACTTTGCATTGGGTTTCGTGTTTCGGTCGATCCCCGACTTTACGCCATAATTGGCCGATTTCACTCGACTCGACTTTAGAGATAGTCGGGTTTCGCGAAACCTGACTCGACCCTAAAAAAGTAAAAGTCGCTCAACCCTACTACTCACCATATCTCCACCTCAAGGGTGTGCTTGGAGGGAGTTAAATTTCCAGCTACTAATTTTTTTCTCTCTGGTGTGCTTGTTTAGGAAGGAAGCCTCCAGGCTGAAGCTCCGGTGGGGGGTACCACTCCTTCTACTCACTTCCGAAGTCGCCTAGTTCCATTACCTGTAATAATGGTCCCATATGAGAGCATTGCCATGGACCTAGTAGGTCCCCTAGTCAATTCTGCACAAGGGCATCAATACATCCTAGCGGTCATGAACTAAACTTAAGTGGAGAGCCCCCACGTCAGGGCAATGGGGTACTCGGATCCAGGCCCTTATTCTGTACTCAGTGGGGATGTCACGGTAGCTTTACCCGGTCTGTGGCCCTTTGAGGGGCGTCCAATAAAAGGACAAAAGTGTATAGGATAATATTCGTGACACCACCTGTGGTGTTCGGTCAGGGTGACCAACGCTGCTTAGGGGTCCGCTGGGGTCATGTGATGGCAGGTAGATGGTATACCTTCCCACAGGTGAAGTATGTCCCCAGGGCTTCCCAGAGTGTAGATGGTGGATGATGTAAGGCGTAGTGAATAACGAGGACACAAGGTTGCAGTCTCTACCTTTACTGAAGGCTTCAGCATCCACAGTCCAGAGTAGGGACCACGGGGTAGGCAGAGTCCGGCTGGTCTGAAGGCACATCCAGAGTCCCCTTATCCAGGTGGAATTCAATAGCCTTCCTCTAGCATCTGGGCGTTGTAGTACCTCCCTGCTGAGCAACTCGGTAAGGTCCTCACAACTATTGTAGATGTTAAGTCTCTTCTCTCTGTCCCCC
This sequence comes from Ranitomeya imitator, assembly GCF_032444005.1. Taxonomy (NCBI): domain Eukaryota; kingdom Metazoa; phylum Chordata; class Amphibia; order Anura; family Dendrobatidae; genus Ranitomeya; species Ranitomeya imitator. The sequence goes on from NC_091282.1 coordinate 303,771,096, forward strand.
TGACAGATAGGACAAACCCGTATTACTGGTGGCCTGAGGCTTTTTACAGGGACTCTAGAGACACCCCGGCCCCCACAAGTTGCCACCCTGCCTCCTGGGTAAAATGGTTGGGCAGCTAAAGTGGAATTAACTGTCCTGCCAGTCTCTGAAGTAACGGCATAGAGCTCTTTACTCCCTCGGTGTTCTGGCTACCGGTACTGCGCTTCAGAAGGAGGCTCACTCACTGCAACACAATTCCTTTTGTGTCCTTCTTAGGATGCTGACGCACGTGGGGCAGACGCACGTGGGGCAGACGCAGCTCCGTGTACCTTCGTCTTCCACAGGCCGCAGTCTGGAGCTGGCTGGAACCCACTCCAACCAGCCTCTGCCAAACTCGGTCGGGACTCTCTGACTATCTCCTTCTCCCTCCAGTCAGCTTCTGTCTAACTTCCTAACCAACCCACCAGTTTTACCTAAGTGTGAGGAGTGCCCTAATAGATAAAAGCATGGCTCCCCCTGGCGGACTGGAGTGTGAAGTGTGTATAATGGTTGTGATACCTGGAGAGAAGATCTCCTTCATTGCCTTCAGACGTAACATCACTCCCACTGGTGGAAGAATAACATTACTGCAATGAACCAGGACTCTGGGGTGCTGCATAAGCATCACCACTAAGGAACTCTTTGGCCAAGAGTACTGCCCGGAAACTTGTCCATATTTTTGCTAGGACATGCCTGCCGAAAGACATTTTGACAGACCAGGGAACTCTGTTCATGAGCAAGGTGATGAAAGAGCTGTGTAAGGTCTTTCAGGTTGCCCAGCTGCGAACCTCAGTTTACCATCCGCAGACAGACAGCCTAGTAGAGCACTTCAATAAAACCTTAAAGGCCATGCTCAAGAAGGTCATTGAGATGGACGGTCGAGATTGGGACTATTTGCTTCCGCTTCTGCTCTTCTCTCAGAGAAGTTCTTCAAGCCTACACTGGATTCTCGTCGTTCGAGCACCTGTATGGTCGACATTTGTTACGGCTCCTGGACATTGCCAAGGAAACCTGGGAAGCCAAGGTCATGCCACACCGGAGTATCATAGAGAATGTCTCCTAGTTGCAGGAGAAGATGGCAGAAGTAATGCCTATTATGAAGGAGCATTTTCTCCAGGCACAAGTGTCACAGGCAAGGGTGTATAACTGATCAGCAAGGCTGAGGCAGTTCCAACGCAGGTACTGGGTGCTAGTGCTTATCCTTACGGTAGTGAGCAAATTCCTAGCCAAGTGGCAAGGCCCATATGAGGTGCTCCAAAAACTGGACAAGGTGAATTGCAAGGTACACCATCCAAGTCAAAGGAAGCCGCACCAAATACAGCTCTGGCAAAAATTAAGAGACCACTGCAAAATGTTCAGTTTGTCTGATTTTTCTCTTTATAGGGACATTTTTTAGTAAAATGTAAATTGTTCTTTTATTCTATAAACTTCTGACAACATGTCTCCAAATTTCCAAGCAATAAATTTTACAGATGTGTTATGTTTGCATCAAGAATTTGTTGAAATTTCACTGAATCCATTCTTGCCACTGCAAGTGTTTGCAGAAGAAATGTGCAGCACTCATTGGATTACTGTTAACCAGAGTCCTTTATTGTGTCACAATAAAGGACTCTGGTTAACAGGAATCCGGTGAGTGTTGCACATTTCTTCTGCAAACACTTGCATATGTACTTGTTTTTTCATGTGAGCACCGCATACCAGCTGCATAAAACCGACTTGCTTCAGTTTCTAAGGATCGTTTGTGGATATATTCAGGGTTAGACATTGGTGCTGTTCACTTGTGGACTCTTTTTTTGTTGCTGGACCATTCTTGCCTCTACCCGTGAAATGTTCCCTGTGCCATTGGCTGCAACACAACCAAAGCATGATTGATCCACACCCATGCTTAATGATTGGCGAGATATTCTTTTCCTGAATTTCTGAGCCATTTTCTTTTCACACATACCTTTGATCATTGTGGCCAAAGAGTTCCATTTTAACCTCATCGGTCCAAATTACTTATTTCCAAAATGCATCAGGCTTTTTTAAATGTTCTTTGCATACTTCTGACACTCAATTTTATGGTGAGGATACAGGAGAGGTTTTCTTCTGATGACTCTTCCATGAAGATCATATTTGTGTAGGCATCTCAGAACAGTAGAACAATGTACAACAAATTCAAAGTCTTTCTGAAGGTCTCTGATTTGCCTCTGTAGCAATCCTATGAACAGCTCTCACTGAAATTTTGGTTAGTCTTCCAGACGTTATCTTGACCTCCACTGTTCCTTTTAAGTGCCATTTCTTAGGCCGGATTCACACTTCCTAATATTTCCGATACCGAAAAAAAAAAACGGTATCGGAGACAACAGTCTCCGTGTGTGTAATACTTTCAGCACACATGTGGCAACCATATGCTGCCCATGTGCTGCATCAGTACCACACGGATGGGCAATAGGGAAGTAATGCTAGAGTAAGCAATGTTCCCCGACGCCAGGTGCTGAAGATGGCTCTCATCATTCTCCCCTGCTCTGCCAGCAATCAGCGCGAGCAGGGAATAATGATGAGAATTATATTCAAGTGAGAACAATGACAGAAGGAGGCGGTTGATGGGACTATTACTCCCATCAGCCTACACCTGCTGAGCAGCTGATGGGAGTATTCATCAGCCGCTGCCTAGGCTATAAATACATATATGAAAAAAAGGCAGGGTTTCCTCTATATTTTCTATAACCATCCAGGCAAAACTCACAGCTTGGGGCTGCAAACCTCAGCTACCAGCTTCAGCAAGGCTGGTTATGAAGGATAGAGGGGTCCCCATGCAGTTTTTTTTAAATAATTTAAATAAATCATTTAAAAAAAAGTGTGGTATCCCCCCATTTTTGACAACCAGCCTTGCTGAAGCAACAGCTCATTCCCCAGTGGTTCTAAGCCTGGATGGTTACATTTTGGCACCGTCCAGGTTGAAAACTATTTATCCCCTAGACACGGAATACGGCGTGGGACGGAACGACGGAGAGGTGATGGATATTGTTGTTTTTTATTTTAGTTTTATCACAGAAAATGAGGGCTTCGGTGTAATTAGGCGTTAATTTAGTATAACTGTGTTTGTTATTTTTAAATAAAAATGGAAAAGTGTTTTGTTTTATTTTTAATAAAATACTTTATACTTGCTGAGTCTTTATTTACCATGTAATTATAGGATTATTAATGGATATGTTTCTTATAGACACCTCTCCATTACTAAGCCATGGGCTTGATGTTACCTAACAATACAAAGGTGACATCGTGGGCAGCACGGTGGCTCAGCCTTGCAGCGCTGGGGTCCTGGGTTCAAATCCCACCAAGGACAACATCTGCAAGGAGTTTGTATGTTCTCCCCATGTTTGCGTGGGTTTCCTCTGGTATCTCCGGTTTCCTCCCACACTCCAAAGACTTATCTAGATGAATCTAGATTGTGAACCCCAATGGGGAAAATGACAATAATGTCTGTTAGGCCTCTTTTACACGTCAGTATCTCCGGTACGTGTACTGACAGTTTTCTCACGTACTGAAGACACTGACACACGTAGACTCATTCATATGAATGGGTCTAATGCACATGTCTCTGTGTTTTCACGGACCGTGTGTCTGTGTGCAAAACACGGAGACATGTCCGCTTATCTCCGGCAGCATGTGCCGCACACGTGCACACGGAGAACAGTGTGCACTCTCCTCCGTGTGCACGTACCGCCGCAGGAGAAACAGCGCTACAGTTAAGCGCTGTCCCCCCTGCGTGTGGTGCTGAAGGCGGCATTCATCTCTTCTGCCCTGCAGGAGAGAAGAGATGAAAAATCAAGTTTTTTTTGTTAAAAATAAAGTTTGAGGGTCACCTCCCACCTCCCATCCCCCGTACGCCCGCCCGCTTGCCGAGAAATACTCACCCAGCTCCTGCGATGTCTCCTCTCAGCACCGGCAGCCTGTCTTGTTCTTGTGTGAGCGGTCACATGGTACCACTCATTACAGTGATGAATATGCGCATATTCATCACTGTTATAAGCTGTACAACGTGACTGTTCACACAGGACAAGCTGCCGGCGCTGAGAGCAGACATCGCAGGAGCTGGGTGAGTATTTCTCTGCAAGCGGGCGGGCGCACGGGGGATGGGAGGCGGGAGGTGACCCCCAAACTTTATTTTAAACAAAAAGAAACTTGATCTTTCATCCCTTCTCTCCTGTAAGCGCTGCTTTCAGCCGAGCAGGACAGAAGGGATGAATGCCGGCTTCAGCACCACAAGCAGGGGACAACGCTTACTGTAGTGCTGTCTCTCCTGCACGGTCCGTGTGGTCCTCAGGTGGCACACGGGCAGCACACGGCTGCCGCATGTGTGCCACACTGATGTGCCACGTGAGCACATGGACACGGATGACTCCGGTACCGTTTTCTCCGGTACTGGAATTATCTGGACGTGTGAAACCAGCCTAAAGCACTGTGGAATTAATGGCACTATATAAGTGAGTAAAATAAGCAAATAAATCAACCCTTCAAATATAAGCTTCAGCAAGGTTGGTTATCAAGAATAGAGGGGCCCCTATGCTGTTTTTTTAGTATTTATTTATTTAAATAATTTAAAAAAAAAAACAGCATGGGAACCCCCCTCTATTCTTGATAACAAGCCTTGCTAACGCTGACAGCTGACGGATGCAGCCCCCAGCTGTCAGTTTTGTCTGGCTGGTTATAGAAAATATAGATGAATTCACGCTGGGTGTTTCATTTATTTATAGGCGGAGGCTCATGAATACTCCCATCAGCCACTCCTGTTGCCACTGTTATTAGCGGCAGCAGGTGTAGGCTGATGGGAGTAATAGTCCCATCAGCCTCCTGCTGTCATTGTTACCACTTGAATATAACTCTTATCATTCTACCCTGCTCTCGTTGATTGTCGTCAGAGCAAGGGGAGAATGATGAGAGACGTCTTTAGCACCCGGTGCCGGGGAACAGCGCATACTGTAGCGCTTCTTCCCTGGCACCAATGCGTGTCACACCAATGCCATCCATATGTGTCATCCGAGTGCATGTGTATAGGACATTTTGCGTCCCATGTTAATGGTAAAAAACGGACATGTCAGCGTGTTTTGCCCACACGGTCCGTGGAAACACTGACATGTGCACAGACCCATTCACTGGGCCCCATTTTACATGGACGTGTGAAAGATCCCTAAATTGCATTTCAAACTGAGGAAAGGGCAACTTGAAAACGCTTTGCTATCTTCTTATAGCCTTCTTCTGCTTTGTGGTTCTCCACCATTTTCATTTTCAGAGCACTAGGCAGCTGCTTAGAAGAACCCATGGCTGCGTGTTTTTGGCACAAGGTTAGAGAAAGCTGGTTTTTTTATTAGAAAAAAAAACCCCAAAGGTATGAACTGGGAGATAAATCGGTGTGCATACAGCATGTAAATGCACGTTCTTCACACTAGCCACTAATTACAAACAACCAAAGATAGAAACATAATGACTAATAATGACCATGCAGTAAATAAATAAATAAATAGCATAGTGCATGAAAATAGTATACCGCATTTAGTTAACATGTTTTTTGATTAAAAAAAAAAATGTGAAAGTCATCCCACCTCTTCACAGCAAGCATAATTGGGACAGTTCTAACTCTAATATTAAAAACCTTACCGTTTGTCAAGTGACATGCATGTGCAGAGGTGTATCTAGCCTTTACTGCACCCGGGGCAAAGGATCAGTTCGGCGCCCCCCCCTCCAACCTCTCCCCCCACCTCCCCCATTTGAACATTAACTGTAGCTCTGCTACATCTGACATATCAGGACTACAAGAGCTGCTACATGTGAATAACAGGTTCAGGTTTGCTACATTTCACAAATTTAGATAGGTGGCACTTAACAAACTCAGCTCTACAATATCAGACAATCTCAGCTCTGCTACATCAGATCATCACATCTCTGTTGCATCAGACCATCTCAGCTCTGCTGCATCAGACCAACTCAGCTCTGCTGCATCAGACCATCTCAGCTCTGCTGCATCAGACCATCTCAGCTCTGCTTCATCAGACCATCACAGCTCTGCTACATCAGACCATCACAGCTCTGCTTCATCAGACCATCTCAGCTCTGCTACATCAGACTATCACAGCTCTGCTTCATCAGACCATCACAGCTCTGCTACATCAGACCATCACAGCTCTGCTGCATCAGACCATCTCAGCTCTGCTTCATCAGACCATCTCAGCTCTGCTTCATCAGACCATCACAGCTCTGCTGCATCAGACCATCACAGCTCTGCTGCATCAGACCATCACAGCTCTGCTGCATCAGACCATCTCAGCTCTGCTTCATCAGACCATCTCAGCTCTGCTTCATCAGACCATCACAGCTCTGCTTCATCAGACCATCTCAGCTCTGCTTCATCAGACCATCACAGCTCTGCTGCATCAGACCATCACAGCTCTGCTGCATCAGACCATCTCAGCTCTGCTTCATTAGACCATCTCAGCTCTGCTACATCAGACCATCACAGCTCTGCTTCATCAGACCATCACAGCTCTGCTGCATCAGACCATCACAGCTCTGCTGCATCAGACCATCACAGCTCTGCTGCATCAGACCATCTCAGCTCTGCTTCATCAGACCATCTCAGCTCTGCTTCATCAGACCATCTCAGCTCTGCTTCATCAGACCATCTCAGCTCTGCTTCATCAGACCATCACAGCTCTGCTGCATCAGACCATCACAGCTCTGCTGCATCAGACCATCTCAGCTCTGCTTCATTAGACCATCTCAGCTCTGCTACATCAGACCATCACAGCTCTGCTTCATCAGACCATCACAGCTCTGCTGCATCAGACCATCACAGCTCTGCTGCATCAGACCATCACAGCTCTGCTGCATCAGACCATCTCAGCTCTGCTTCATCAGACCATCTCAGCTCTGCTTCATCAGACCATCTCAGCTCTGCTTCATCAGACCATCTCAGCTCTGCTTCATCAGACCATCTCAGCTCTGATGCAGCAGAGCTGAGATGGTCTGATGAAGCAGAGCGGCGATGGTGTGATGCAGCAGAGCTGAGATGGTCTGATGCAGCAGAGCTGAGATGGTCTGATGCAGCAAAGCTGAGATGGTCTGATGCAGCAGAACTGTGATGGTCTGATGAAGAAGAGCTGTGATGGTCTGATGTAGCAGAGCTGTGATGGTCTGCATCAGACCATCTCAGCTCTGCTGCATCATACCATATCAGCTCTGCTTCATCAAAACATAACAGCTCTGCTGCATCACACCATCTCAGCCCTGCTGCATCAATCTTGGCTCTGCTGCCTCACACAATCTCAGCTCGGCTGCCTGTGAAAAATCAAACACACCAACACAGTTCTGCTGTGCAGTGTATATTACAGTGTCTCTTGGGATGTGGGCTGTAGCTGCCTATGACAATCGGGGAACTTGGAGTCACCCGGTGGTCCCTGCGGCCCCGGTCTGGAGTAGTGGAGCACGACGCACCTGTCCTGACCCTGACCTGACCTACCACCAACGACGTCACCGTCCAACCACGCAACAACAGCACCTACACACTGTGACTACTGACTAAACACACAGGACACCCGCGGCCGCGAACCTAGTCAACGGTGCTGCAGCGCAACGACGAACGATGCAGCAGCAGCCTGTCACACTCTCCATGACGTCAGCCGCTGCTGGCGCTTCCCTGAACGGAAGTGCCAGCGGCGGTCAGAGCGCCTCTCAGCGGTTGTCAGGGTCCAGCCCAGGGCGCAGGCAGCAGGCTTTAAACAGAGAAGGAAGGGACTCCTCTTGTCTCACAAAACAAGAAAGCGAACCGCAACCGCCGGGTACTAGCGCAGCAGCACGGGACTATTATCTCACTGGTCTGTGGGGCCGGCAGAAGGCCGCCGACGAGGAGCCTGGCTTATGACAGCTGTAATGCCGCATCACATCAGGCGGCCCGCTGGCGCCCCCCTGTCAGCTGCGCCCGGGGCACATGCCCCGGCTGCCCCCCCCTGGATACGCCACTGTGCATGTGGATAAGGGCTGAGACGGACTGAGCCCAACTAGTGGACACACAGCCATGGAAGACCACATCAATAATGCCTAGCTCAAAAGAAAGACAGGCCACACCTTTATATGCATATGATGCAAAGAGACAGGAAAAAACCAAAAGTATGAACTGTGATATAAACTGTGGTGCACACAGAGTGTAAGCACATATTCACACTAGCCACTAAACAGAAACAGCCAAAGACAGAAACATAATGATTAAATAGCATAGTGCATGAAAATAATATTTGGTATTTAGTTAATATGTTTTTTGATAAAAAAAGCGAAATCCATCCCACCTCTTCACACCGCTCAGAGTGAGCCTGCACGATCGTCACGCCGTACATGTATGTCAGTTTGCGGGAAAGCACCCGTCACACTAACAGTATTTGGTCAGTATTTTACCTCAGTATGTGTAAGCCAAAACCAGGAGTGGGTGATAAATACAGAAGTGGTGCACATGTTTCTATTATACTTTTCCTCTAATTGTTCCAATCCTGGTTTTGGCTTACAAATACTGATGGAAAATACTGACCAAATACTGCTAGTGTGACGGCAGCCTAAGACTGAGGTCACATGAGCATATGTTCTCTCATGCGAGAGAATCGGGGTCGATTATGCAAATAAAACTCAGCTCAAACTCTGTCAGAGATTTATCCAGTCAGTGCACTGTGCTCCGATTCTATTGATGAGAAAATCGCAGCACAGGTACGGAGGAGACAGAGAAAGTAATGTCTCCATATCCACCATTGCCAGCTTCTGCGGTTATCGGCCTACCCTTGTATGACATCTGAGGGCAGTCGGATATTTTACACGCACCCATAGACTTGTATGGGTTTCTGCGATCCGATCCTCGGTTGCACTCACAGCACGCAGCGAACGTTCTCTCATGCCGAATTGGCATAAGAAAATAATCACAGATCTGAGTTGCCCCAAAGAATAACACTGGTCTTAGTGCTATGTGTTAAAACATCGCATAGTACTCAGCCGTGTTATACATTTGTGTGAGCCAGCCCTATTGGCCACAAAATGTGCTCCATACAGTATAGCGGGGCCTTGCATTGCCTTCCATACAGTATAATGGCTCCACATAGTGCTCCATACAGTGGAATGACCCCACATAATTCTCTATACATTATAATGGCCACAAAAAGTGCTCCATATAGTATAATGGCCCCACATTATGCTCCATAGAGTATAATTTCCCCACATAGTTTATACAATATAATTGCCCCACACAGTGCTCCATACAGTATAATGGCCACACATTGTGCTGTACACAGCATAATGGCCTCACATAGTGCTCCATATTGTATAATGGCACCACATAGTTCTCCATACAGAATAAAGGCCTCACATAGTCCTGCATACAGTACAGTGGCCTCACATAGTTCTGCATACATTATAGTGGCCTCACATAGTGCTCTATACAGTATAATGTATGACTTTATTATGACCAACCCATATCACACCTGGTACCCATAAATGATCACTTACTACTTCATAATACTATCTCTTTGGGTACTGTGTTCATCTGCCTTTGCAGATGATGTTCGATATTTACTCTTCTTCATGTTATGATTTAATAGATTACTTACTAAAAAGCTAACATATTAAACACCTTCTTCTCCAAGGTATTCACGGTGGAAAATGAAATGCTAGGTGAAATCCCAAGAAACACTGAAAACCCTATATTAAGGGTCACCAATCTAACCCAAGAAGAGGTGCGAAACCGGCTAAATAAGATCAAAATAGATAAATCTCCGGGTCCGGATGGCATACACCCACGAGTACTAAGAGAACTAAGTAATGTAATAGATAAACCATTATTTCTTATTTTTAGGGACTCTATAGTGACGGGGTCTGTTCCGCAGGACTGGCGCATAGCAAATGTGGTGCCAATATTCAAAAAGGGCTCTAAAAGTGAACCTGGAAATTATAGGCCAGTAAGTCTAACCTCTATTGTTGGTAAAATATTTGAAGGGTTTCTGAGGGATGTTATTCTGGATTATCTCAATGAGAATAACTGTTTAACTCCATATCAGCATGGGTTTATGAGAAATCGCTCCTGTCAAACCAATCTAATCAGTTTTTATGAAGAGGTAAGCTATAGGCTGGACCACGGTGAGTCATTGGACGTGGTATATCTCGATTTTTCCAAAGCGTTTGATACCGTGCCGCACAAGAGGTTGGTACACAAAATGAGAATGCTTGGTCTGGGGGAAAATGTGTGTAAATGGGTTAGTAACTGGCTTAGTGATAGAAAGCAGAGGGTGGTTATAAATGGTATAGTCTCTAACTGGGTCGCTGTGACCAGTGGGGTACCGCAGGGGTCGGTATTGGGACCTGTTCTCTTCAACATATTCATTAATGATCTGGTAGAAGGTTTACACAGTAAAATATCGATATTTGCAGATGATACAAAACTATGTAAAGCAGTTAATACAAGAGAAGATAGTATTCTGCTACAGATGGATCTGGATAAGTTGGAAACTTGGGCTGAAAGGTGGCAGATGAGGTTTAACAATGATAAATGTAAGGTTATACACATGGGAAGAAGGAATCAATATCACCATTACACACTGAATGGGAAACCACTGGGTAAATCTGACAGGGAGAAGGACTTGGGGATCCTAGTTAATGATAAACTTACCTGGAGCAGCCAGTGCCAGGCAGCAGCTGCCAAGGCAAACAGGATCATGGGGTGCATTAAAAGAGGTCTGGATACACATGATGAGAGCATTATACTGCCTCTGTACAAATCCCTAGTTAGACCGCACATGGAGTACTGTGTCCAGTTTTGGGCACCGGTGCTCAGGAAGGATATAATGGAACTAGAGAGAGTACAAAGGAGGGCAACAAAATTAATAAAGGGGATGGGAGAACTACAATACCCAGATAGATTAGCGAAATTAGGATTATTTAGTCTAGAAAAAAGACGACTGAGGGGCGATGTAATAACCATGTATAAGTATATAAGGGGACAATACAAATATCTCGCTGAGGATCTGTTTATACCAAGGAAGGTGACGGGCACAAGGGGGCATTCTTTGCGTCTGGAGGAGAGAAGGTTTTTCCACCAACATAGAAGAGGATTCTTTACTGTTAGGGCAGTGAGAATCTGGAATTGCTTGCCTGAGGAGGTGGTGATGGCGAACTCAGTCGAGGGGTTCAAGAGAGGCCTGGATGTCTTCCTGGAGCAGAACAATATTGTATCATACAATTATTAGGTTCTGTAGAAGGACGTAGATCTGGGGATTTATTATGATGGAATATAGGCTGAACTGGATGGACAAATGTCTTTTTTCGGCCTTACTAACTATGTTACTATGTTACTACACTAGGAAATTAGAGAAACAATTAAAGGGGATGGCCACCTTTGGGGACATTTTCCTACTTAAATTGCATGTATTTTGGGCTAAAAATAATATTTCCATTTGGGTTTCATTGCAAATTTTTCACCGTTTGGCTTTTACAAGCTCTTTGTTTCCCTGCACATTCAAGTTTGATGTGGTCTATGGTTATAAATCAGCTGAGAGGAGGTCAGAAAAACACAGATAAAAGTTCCAACTTTTCTGAACGAGCTCACTTCATGAATCAGGAGCATCTAACTCCAGCACACCCCCTTATCAAGATTGGAGTGCAGAATGCCGGTTTTGATAAATCGGGCTTTAGTTTATTTCTCCAGATAAAATGGGATTTCTCAAGGAAGGATAAGACAATGGCTCTACATGGAGAAGATGGAGAATGAGAATTCTTTACTTAAAGGGAACCTGTCACCCCCAAAATGGAAGGTGAGCTAAGCCCACTGGCATCAGGGGCTTATCTACAGCATTCTGGAATGCTGTAGATAAGCCTGATGTAACCTAAAAGATGAGAAAAAGTGGTTAGATTATACTCACCCAGGGGCGGTCCCTGTCCGGTTCTGGTCCGATTGGCGTCGCGGTCCGGTCCGGCACCTCCTATCTTCATCAGATGACGTCCTCTTCTTCTCTTCATGCTGCGGCTCCGGCTCCGGCGTACTTTGTCTGCCCTGTTGAGGGCAGAGTAAAGTACTGCAGTGCGCAGGCGTAGGGTCTCTCTGACCTTTCCCGGCGCCTGCGCTCTGCAGTACTTTGCTCTGCCCTCAACAGGGCAGACAAAGTACGCCGGAGCCGGAGCCGCAGCACGCAGAGAAGAAGATGATATCATCTGATGAAGATAGGAGGCGCCGGACCGGACCGCGATGCCCATCAGACCAGAACCATACCGGGACCGCCCCTGGGTGAGTATAATCTAACCTCTTTTTCTCATCTTTTAGGATACATCGGGGGCTTATCTACAGCATTTCAGAATGCTGTAGATAAGCCCCTGATGCCGGTGGGCTTAGCTCACCTTCCATTTTGGGGGTGACAGGTTCCCTTTAAAGAAAAGATTTTGTGAAACATTGTGACCTCCACCCTTCATTGTATCTGAAAGTTCATGGGAAAGTAATTGAGTATAATCTGTAATTTCTAGATATCCTCAGTGATGAACTCACCATTGGATTTGCATAATGTTAGAGACATAGAGTAGGTTCACAAGGGGCACAAGGAAGTTGTCTTTAATCCTTCCAAAGCATGAGTGTTCCTATCCGGATCATTAATACGTCTCGATTTTGCAAGTTGTTCATTCAGCGTGCTATTGCGACACACAGAGAACTGGCATTGTGCCTGCTTGTACCATTCATAACCTCGCCACTCATACTGTTCATTTAAGCTTAGACTATTTACTGGTTTTCTTGCTAAAATAACTTTACATTTAGTTATATATAGTTGTGAAGAACTAACTTGTAATATAATATTTATGTAAAGGACAGCATTAATCATAATACCATTGCAAAGGAGTGCCAGATTAGCATGTTACAGAAGAAAGTATTGCCACTGTCTTGTCATCTCTGAATGCATCCATGGGTACAAACCTACCCAAACCCTTAAGCTATGTGCACACGTTGCGGATTTACTGCGGATCCGCAGCGTTTTTTTTCCGCGCAGAAACGCTGCAGATCCGCAAAGTGATTTAGAGTACAATGTAAATCAATAGGAAAAAAAATGCTGTGCTGATGGTGCGGGAAAATCCGCATAGAAAACGCAGCTGATTGACAGAAGGAGCATGTCACTGCGGATCTGCAGCCTTTCTGCACCCTTCCATTATAGAAATCCGCAGGGGTAAAAAGCGCATGAAATCCGCAACAAAAACGCACAAAATCCACATAACAAACGCATCAAATCTGCACCTGCATTTTCTGCCAGGAGATGCAGATTTTGTGCAGAAAATTCTGCACCCCAATCCGCAACGTGTGCACATAGCCTTATACTTTTCAAATAAAAGAGCAACCTATTAATGCATGTATATCATTTTATATAAGTGCTAGGCAGAGCTGAGCAGATACTTTAAAGGGAAGTCATCAGCTGGTTCATGCTGCCCAAGCCACCAGCAGCATGAATCAGACACTGGCTGTGTTACTGCAGCTATGTACGTTGTCTCTAAATCATTGCGGCATTTCATAGAAAAATTATTTTGTAAAACCGGTCGGTTACTCTGTGTCTGGGTTGACCAGTGCAAAACAGGTCCCTGGCCACTTTTCCCACCTAGTTTCTATGACTGACAACTCTCTTCCCATGGGTGTGTATAGGAAGAGACCTGCCAGTCATGTGGATCAGGTATGGTTGAAGCCTCTGGAGACCTGCCTTTTGGAGTAGTCATCCGAGACACATAAACCCTGATTAATCCAGAGCGGCATTGTTGAGAAAAGGTTTGTCATCTTTTCCATTTGATTTACAACAGATTTCTGGCATAATTGCTTTGCTGAATCAGGGCCATAGTATTAATCAAGTTCCATTTGATTTGTATTACTGTTCTCCTACCGATGAAATGATTTACTGTAACCTAACCCACAACATGTCGTACTGTAACCTTTATGTATGCAAGCGACTGACTGCTACATGCGATAAATTTGCAATATCGTGGGTCATGAGTTTATGTGGATATGGATAAATTATCTGATGCTATGTCCAGTTGGATATTTGCTGCTATGACCCAAAATGTTTCCAGGTGTTGCACCAGCATTAATCTGATATTGATGACATCCTAAGGATCAGTTTTAAAGTAGTGGACAACCATTTTAATTAAGTCCCCTCTTCTTAACGACACTTACCGGCCACCACACCATGCTACGCCCTGCCAAGAAGAAACCTCCTACAGTGCCACGGCTTGTCCTTACCATAGCCTGAAAAAGTAGACAGGGTAAAAGGTCAAAAGGCATGATAGACTCTGATATCCATGTATCAAAAATGTACCAGATACGATGATGCAAGGCTATAGTCTATATACTATAGTTCTAATAACATCTGCGATGTAACGTGGCACCACTCTGACATGTTTCACTTACATAGGCTTCTACTAATAAATTCCGGATACATTTATTAGATTATTTTGACAAGATTTATTGCTAATGTTATTGAAAGGGGGCATGAAGTTAAAAGAGAAAATGACAGAAAGTGCTCCAAATTCATCATAATGGTGCATATGTCATGATAAATTTAGTAGGACCCATAAGCCACATTAGACACTTTTTGGGGTGGTCCAAAACCAATATTGATTTTCATCCTAAATGTCTTATCTATTTAATTATATCTATTTCCGTTTTGATGAAGCTTTGTTTGAGACTCCATGCATAATAATAATAATAATGATCTTTATTTTTTTTATATAGCGGGAGGAAACCGGAGTACCCGGAGGAAACCCACAGAAACACGGAGAGAACATACAAACTCTTTGCAGATGTTGTCCTGGGTGGGATTAGAACCCAGGACTCCAGCACTGCAAGGCTGCAGTGCTATCCACTGAGCCACCGTGCTGCCCATGTTCGGATACTCAAAGGGGACATCATCAGGGGACTGCAACAGCCTCTATCACTACCCTAAAAGGAAGCATCATCACTGAGGTCCACTTCAGGGGCTGGGCTAGTTCCTGTTGTACTATGCATGCGTCAGTTGTCAATTATGACATATGCTCAGTCCAAGCTCACTTCTCACTCTGCAATATACTGCTTATTGAACAGTAACAGTGCGCTTCTTCACTGGTTCTGATGAGAAGTGACCAACCAGCAACAGAGTCACCTGTCAGTGCACCTTGTAAGGAAATTACGTTGTGATCTCTTTTCTCCCTGCTACTTGGATAACTTCCTTACAATGCACACTGACACTGCACTCTGCTACTGGGTCATCAATTCTAATAACAGTTGGCATGGGAGTGCACTGTCACTGTGCACGGAGAAGACTATTGCACAGTGAGCAGTGACATCGTATTGAGCATATGCTGTAATTGACAACCAGCTCATACTCATACTACAGCAGGGACTAGTCCAGCACATTAAATGAACCTCACTGATGACGCTTCATTTCAGGGTTGGGACAGAGGCTTTGGTTGGTGACCACAGCCCCTGCCCCCTGATGACATCCCGTTTGAGTATCCTAGCATGAGCTGGGGATTCACAAATGG
The DNA here is from genome assembly GCF_032444005.1 of Ranitomeya imitator. Lineage (NCBI taxonomy): Eukaryota > Metazoa > Chordata > Amphibia > Anura > Dendrobatidae > Ranitomeya > Ranitomeya imitator. Next base: position 303,786,657 of record NC_091282.1, read on the forward strand.
AGCATCATCAAAACAGAAACAGGTAACAAACCATACTAGATAAACTATTGTATTATTAAAATAAATAGAGACATTTAGGATGAAAATTAATATTAGTTTCAGACCATTCCTTTAATTATTGGCATACAAATACAGCAATAATTTGCATTAAATAATAGAATTGGTACAATGGCTATATCAGTGCATTGAGCATGTCCAGGGAGTGAGCAGTGATGTAAAACATCAATCTGCATGATTTGCAGAGCCAGTGGTGAAGAATGGAGTCCTGTGTCATCGTTGCCTCTCTGGGATGAAGCCGGGGAGCGTACACCCGGCTTCAATGCGGATTTTCAGGGAGGCAGAGACTTGCAAAGGGTCGGTGGTGATGCCGCTCTTGCAAATCATGTCACTCACCCCCACAGGGGCATGATACCATGATTTGTGGGATGATTAGTATGAGGAAAGCATCACCCCACTACGAGTCACTTTCTAATTAGCATATCACAGACCAAGGTATAAAAATGATTTTATGGACACAGACAAGGCAAAAAGCCAAAAAAGGGGTTTGGGTGGGCCTGGGAAAGCTAAAAGGTGCCATTTAAAGACACGTTTTAAATGAGAAGTGCTCTGTTGGGGGGTAATTTGTGGCATATTTTGTTATTTAAAGCTCTTTAATACAGCTCTAAAATCCATTTCTCAAGCTATTAGATGATTAGAACTTTAAATGAACCTAATGCATATAACAGAAAAGTACACTTTGGATTTTGCAGGAATTATTTACAGACACAAAGAAAAGAAATACTGCATTACGTAATTCTTTGCACGTTGTGGAACTGCATAGTTTATCATCATTTACTCATTAGATTAATCTTTCAATCGATTTTTTTCTGCATTGTTACTAGCAATCAGTTATGTAGTGCTGAATATCAACATTAGGTAAGAGCACAATATATAGACAATGGCCCAAAAGCTCCAAGATTTGTCAGGGTATACTTTTGCTACCAGGGAAGCAAGCTTGATATATCACATATAGGATGTTTAATTTGACTCTATGATAACATATCTTCACTGGTTTCTTGCATAATGTAAAAATAACAGAGGCTTTTATTCGCATTCTAGAAGTCCAACGGTCTCAGATTCTGCACCAGTACATCACATAAACTAAATAATTGCACGTGGTCCAAAAACGTATGAAGAATACATTAGTGAAAATTTAGCTTTTTGCACCGTTCTTCATAAGACACAAATCCGCAATCATTATGATGATCTCCAAATACAGTTTCCAAATAAATAAAATACTCACCCATATTCCCACAGCCAGCACCACCAAAAAATATACCACAATTACAGAGATATCCGCTGGGTTGTTGATGGGGATGGTGTCGTCTTTGGCTGGACCACCTGTGATGGTGGCACTTGGAGTGGATGACATGCTGCCTGTGTCAGTCTAAGAGGCACTGTCTCTGTGCACTCTGCCAGCGGGTGCCCTATTCTTCCTTTAGGTGTGTGACTCAGATGTGGGGTTAATAATAAACTCATCCCACATTGGTCCTCCGCCCCTTACCTTACCAATGTATAACTTGCTTCTGATTTACTTTCCAAAACCTAGTCAGGACTCAGATAAGTCCTTCATATCCCCTACAGTTCAGCATTCCTTGATAAGAGTTAGACCTGAGAAGTCACTTGTGTTGTAAGAACTGGAATGTGTGAAATCAAGTAGCAGAAAGCAGATGGGTGTATGCCAGGTGATGCCAGCTTGGCACCTTTCTCCGGACAGTTTGTGTATTGTTAGCATTAACAATGTTGTCTTCTCCATGAGACAAATACAAAAAGGAAGTGAAAGAAAAATCTGATGTGCTGACAATAATTTAATTGAAAGATAATTTTTCCAGAACATGATGTCCTTTTCAGGTTCGGTTTGACCCTTAGACTTTCTAATTAACAATCTTACAATACATACAACTAAATAGCTTGATAAAGGTAATTAAATGGCATATTTCTGATGTCAAAGAAAAAAAAAGATGACAAAGTCCAATCTTATTTTATCCCATTCTGGCTTACATGAAAATCTGCAGTCAACAATAAAATCACTTAAAGAGTAACTGCCATTTTAACTTTTACTTCATGAATCAATAGTACATATGAAATAAAAAAACATAAATATAACCTTAGATAACGATTCCTAGTAATTACACAGTCACACGTTGACTTAGTGGAAAATTATTGGCTGCGGCCTTTATTAAAATTCGTCAATACATACTATCAATACTTCATGTAATAAACTATCTTTTTTTATAATACCTTCTGTCTGTTCAGTTCCCTGAAAGACTAACCCACCCAGCCACATTGCCTAATTCATTAGGCACGCATGGCCCCTCCCCACCAAGGGCCACTTCTACTATAGCCTGTAAATTCAGGTTAAATATGTCATTGCCTATCTCCGATTACTGCACATAAATCCATAATCTTTCCGAAACAGGCCTGGCAAACCCCGTTCCAAGTCAACGTGCCTAAAGGAAAAACCTCCAATCGTCGGCATGAACTTACTCATAGATCTATTTAGTCTCTTCCTGATTTTCTCCCAGGATTTGAGATCCAATGACTTTACCCAGACCAGCCTAAATATAATCTCAGGAAATACAATTTTAACACCATGAAACAGCTTGTATAACTCTAACAAACTTTTTTCATCTGGAATAATAGAGCAATAGTACCCAGCTTCCCAATGTCGTTTCCTCCTAAGTGTACGATGATAATATTAGGAGATGTAGCTCTATCACACATCAAGGCTGCTTGATCCAACAGGCCATTTCATATTTGTCTTCTAATCCCGAAACAAAAGATTCTCACTTTATCAGAAGACAATGATAGGTTTGACCCGTAACATCGCTGCTGTGCTCTCCACTCTGCTCAGTGAATAAAGGAGTGTCCCAAGATCCATACCATGACTTTTAAGGTACCGTTATGCTAAACGACTTACCAACGATCACGGCCAGCGATACGACCTGGCTGTGATTCTTGGTAAGTCGTTGTGTGGTCGCTGGGGAGCTGTCACACAGACAGCTCTCTCCAGCGACCAACGATCAGGGGAACGACTTCGGCATTGTTGAAACTGTCTTCAACGATGCCGAAGTCCCCGGGTAACCAGGGTAAACATCGGGTTACTAAGTGCAGGGCCGCGCTTAGTAACCCGATATTTACCTTGGTTACCATTGTAAAAGTTAAAAAAAAAAAAACAGTACATACTCACATTCCGATGTCTGCCACGCCCCCGGCATCCAAAGGGTTAAAACTGCTTTCGGCAGGAGCGCTGCTAATGCACGCGCTCTGGCCGAGAGCTTTCTCTGCACTGTGTCAGCGCCGGCCGGCCACAAAGCAGCAGTGACGTCACCGCTGTGCTTTGCTTTACGGCCGTCCGGCGCTGACACAGTGCAGGGAAAGCTCTCGGCAGCAGCGTGTGCATTAGCAGCGCTACTGCCGAAAGCAGTTTTAACCCTGTGGACGCCGGGGGACGTGACAGACATCGGAATGTGAGTATGTACTGTTTTTTTTTTTTTTAACTTTTACAATGGTAACCAGGGTAAATATCGGGTTACTAAGTGCGGCCCTGCGCTTAGTAACCCGATATTTACCCTAGTTACGAGTGAACACATCACTGGATCGGCGTCACACACTCCGATCCAGCGATGACAGCGGGTGATCAGCGACCAAAAAAAGGTCCTGATCATTCCCATCGACCAACGATCTCCCAGCAGGGGCCTGATCGTTGGTTGCTGTCACACATAACGATTTTGTTAAACAATATCTTTGCTACGTCACAAAAAGCGTGACATTGCAACGATATCGTTAACAAAATCGTTATGTGTGAAGGTACCTTTATGAGAACCATAACAAAAAATGTTAGCTACACTTACTTTCTAATTTGTAATTGATAACATCTCGAGCCTCATCTCCCTAATTTCTTAATCACTTCTTCGCTTAGACCTAATCTGGTAGCCTCTATTACTGCACCAATCCTAATAGTATGAGTGGAAAAATATTTATCACCAAAATTAAGTTTTGATAAACACTTATTAAATACTACATGGTGGCCCGATTCTAACGCATCGGGTATTCTAGAATATGCATGTCCACATAGTATATTGCCCAGTCATGTAGTATATTGCCCAGTCACGTACTATATTGCCCAGTCACGTAGTATATTGCCCAGTCACGTACTCTATTGCCCAGTCACGTACTATATTGCCCAGCCATGTAGTATATTGCCCAGTCACGTACTATATTGCCCAGCCACATAGTATATTGCCCAGTCACGTAGTATATTGCCCAGTCACGTAGTATATTGCCAAGCCACATAGTATATTGCCCAGTCACATAGTATATTGCCCAGTCACGTAGTATATTGCCCAGTCACATAGTATATTGTCCAGTCATGTAGTATATTGCACAGCCCGCATAGTATATTGCCCAGCGCGCGTAGTATATTGCACAGCCCACGTAGTATATTGCCCAGCCCGTGTAGTATATTGCCCAGCCCACGTAGTATATTGCCCAGCCCGCGTAGTATATTGCCCATCTCGCGTAGTATATTGCCCAGCGTGCATAGTATATTGCCCAGCGCGCGTAGTATATTGCCCAGCGCGCGTAGTATATTGCACAGCCCTCGTAGTATATTGCCCAGCCCACGTAGTATATTGCCCAGCCCGCGTAGTATATTGCCCAGCGCACGTAGTATATTGCCCAGCCCACATAGTATATTGCACAGCCCACGTAGTATATAACAATGTGGGTATCATATCCCTGTTATAAAAAAAGAATTAAAATAAAAAATAGTTATATACTCACCTACCGTTGGCCCCTGGATCCAGGAAGCGTTTACCGACGCTCCTCGTGTGCTCCGGTCTCAAGAGTGCATTGCGGTCTTGCGAGATGATGATGTAGCGGTCTCGCGACACCGCTACCTTCATCACCTCGCGAGATCGCAATGCATGGACCGGTCACCGGAGCGTTGCGAGGAGCGGGAAAGGCTCCGGAAGGTGAGTAAATGATGATTTTTTATTTTTTTAATTATTGTTAACATTAGATCTTTTTACTATTGATGCTGCATAGGCAGCATCAATAATAAAAAAGTTGGTCACACAGGGTTAATAGCAGCGTTAATGGAGTGCGTTACACCGCGGCATAACATGGTCCATTCCAAAAACACAAAGAGGCAGGCACCGCACACAATTAATACTGAAAGGGATCGGCCACGTGCATATAGAAGATACCAATAAAACAAGAGAAAAAAGGAATATGCACACAGTGGGATCAACCTAATAAATTTTATTTAATTACAACAATCCACTATACATAAAGGCAAAGAAAAGGGAGAAACAAACATTTAAAAACATTTAAAAACAAAACGGACCTACCCGCATCCCCCCTGATACAATAACAAGGATCCACATGACAGATATATAGCAAGTGTACAAATAGGCAGATTGATACAATAGCAAACAAATTTATTGAATACACTATACTGCCACCTAACAGAGTCCTAATAGAAAAAAGCTATATCAGCAGTCAGATCCAAAGGATGACTACTCCCCCCCAGTCACACAACAGGCCTATGATCAATCAAGTTGCTATTCAAAAAGAAAAGGAATTAGATATAAAGCTGGCAAAATGGTTAAATAGCTAGTGCAGCTAGCTAGCAACCTTCCCTAATACTAGCACCAAATATCACCCAATATCATACTTTACCAAAATGTGGCAAAAGGCTCCCAGTCACCAAAGAGTCAATACCCCATTGGTGTCCATGGATGAATGTGCCCTTAGAGCAGATATAGGAGCAGCGAGCGTACAGAGAGGCATACACCCAAGGGAGGTAGGGGTGAGCAGGGAATAAGGCCGGGACCGGGGAGGTCCAAAAGAGGGGGATGGAGGCCCCACGCGTATCGACGCTGCTTAGAGCGTCTTCGTCAGGGGAAGGTAGTGAAGATAGCCTCCCAAACATGCCCTATATACATGAAATTAAGTAATTACAAATATCTTTCACCTGTGAGGCTGCCGACGGCGTCCCAGTGACCCATAGATGTGAGTTACTGGGGAGATGATTCCGGACATGCGCATAAAGGTGCCGTGGGTGTAGCCAGTGTATCGGCCAATCAGCTCCCACGTGACGCGCGCAGACCTAATCAGTTTAGTAAAACCCATCCCAATTGGTCCCAGAGATCGATATAGACAGTGCGCACGCGCACAAGTCCGACAAGCAGGAGCCGATGCGGCGTTTAATAAAGCGATGTAATTAGTGCGCACGCGCACCAGCACGAAAAGCGGACTCCAATACAATGCTCGATAGAATCTATACGCACACGCCCGGGTTACCAAAAAGAGGACGCCCAGGCATGCGCAGTAAAGATAGAGGACAATCTCCACTATAATGAATGTAAACCTTATGCGCACGCGCACCAAATACCCTGGGGAGAGTACCCAGGCACGGAACGCGAAATCTATAAAGTGCTAGTCTAATCACAAGCAGTCTGGTACCATATCCACGTCACACACCCTACACATGATCTATTAATGTGCCGAATAACATACATGCCCTGTCAAGGCCACCAAAAATGTTGTACACAAGGTATGGTCAAAGGCCATATTCCTGCCTGCACCCACTAATAGGCGGGAGATGTAATAAATTCAGAAGAAAAATGCATAAGCCCAAAGCTAATACACATGATAGATATGGACTTAAGAAGTGGGCAAATATACATGACCTAAAATCCCCACTCATTTAGCATATCCCTTAAGTGGCATTAAGCTCAAAATTGTGGGCAGATGAACCTGAAGAATGACGGCGGCCTATAATAGGTCGGACGCCAATCCCCATTTTGTAGGTCCCCATCCCACAGAGACAATCCTCATGAAGAGATATGGAATCCAAATGTGTTTATTCCCCACATGTAAACGAAAGGATGATAGTCAGACAGATTTAGGCATAATGCATAAAAGTGTAAGGGATCCCATACAGACGGTCGAGCCGATTTTAAGGTGATTACACTGGATACCAAATGTGACACAAGAAATCAAATAAATTATATGGATACACTCAAACTCTCTAGTCGCAAGACCACCTTTATTAGTATTCTTGTTTTTCCCCTTATATGTCGGGGATTCAGGGATAGGCATATAAGACTGCCAGGAGGGGGGGGGGGAGAGGGGAAGAGAGGGAAGGGGAAAAGGGAAAAAGGAGAAGGGAGAGCCATGTACAGCCATGAGGCGACACATGAGGGGAGGGAAGGAAGACCAACAGAGGGAGAAGAAATTTTACATTACCAAGATTAGACCTGTTTATAGAAACCGGTAAAGAGAAGTTCTTCATTAATTCCTACCGGAGCCCGGCTATTCAAATTGTAGATCCACTTGGACTCCCTCCTAAGTAGGTCCAACGTAATATTGCCATTGATCCATTAGCGCTGCCATTAACCCTGTGTGAGCGCGTTACACCGCGGCATAACGTGGTCCATTAGCGCTGCATTAACCCTGTGTGAGCACTGACTGGAGGGGAGTATGGAGCGGACACTGACTGCGGGAAGGAAGGAGCGGCCATGTTGCCGCCGGACTGTGCCGGTCGCTGATTGGTCGTGGCAATGGTCGTGGGCGTTTTGCCATGACCAATCAGCGACTTGGATTCCATGACAGACAGAGGCCGCGACCAATGAATATCCATGACAGAAGGACAGACAGAAAGATGGAAGTGACCCTTAGACAATTATATAGTAGATACTTCTAAACTGGAATTGCATCAGAGGCATACCAGACTGGTGTAGCAAGAATTTTTTTTGCCTTTTCCGGGAGTAAGCCCATATAATTCCTGACCATGCAAAGCGGACAGACTCCTGTTTCGGATAAACACTTCAACTTCAAACGAGTACCTTTTCCGGCTTGGTCTGTTTTAGATTAGATTTAGCTATATAAATTATTAATGAATCTGTTGCTAGTGTAACCTGATCAAACGCCAGACCCTTTGTAACTTTCTTGCCTCTTGGCAACAACTCTCCTATGTGCAGGGACGCAAAAAACTTTAATGTTCTTGCTGTGGAAAACAACAGTGCTTCAAAATGGTCATAGCAGCAAGAAAAGGAAACTGCACATAAGTTTTTTAGTATATCCGGAGAGATAGGGCATCTAACATCATGAACAAAGTGCTCCTTCTTATACCCTTTTAAAACCTGTTTGACTAAAAAATAACCATTAATTGGCCGTTGTGCAAGAATCTTCATAAAAAAACAATACACCTGCCAAATTTTTTTTACTATTGTTGAATATGTAAGCCCGTTATCGAAAAACCGTAATGCAAACATTAAAGTGGCCTACTCTGTGCTCCTGCCTACTTCTAAACTTCTGTTACTACAAAATTTGGACCATAGGTCCCAAGCTGCCAGGTAGCCCTTCCAGGTTGAATCAGCTACGGCCTGCTGCAAAAGCTTCAATACTATGACCAAATTATTCCCCATAGATAGTCCGGACAATCCTCTCCTACTTGATGGGCATAGGGAGCGAGACTGAAGAAATTCCCAAACTGAAAATAAGAGAGTGATTCAGTAATTGAACTGCATGTATGTTCAACCTGTACTGCTATTCAACCAAATATTCTATTTTAAACATAATAACACTAAATGTCTGAGCAGCTTAATCACTATACTACATTTACTTCACAAACAGTTCATAGCAAACACCACACCTTTTCTAATAGACTTAATAAACACATTTCTATTCACTAATTGCCCACCCCAAATGGCTACCGCCACTACAGTAGGAAACATTTCCAATAAAACTAAATTGTTCAACACACCATTCCTAATCCATGCCTGGTGCCACCTATCCGCACACCATTTCCCACTCCAAAAAGCACCGAAACCTACGGCAGGAGTTACATCTGTAAATAAATTCAAATTGTCCTCAGTGGTAAAAAGAGAACTCCATAGCGCCTGATTGTTAAAAGACTTCAAAAATTCTAACCAAGCGTCTGAGTCTTCCTTTATTTCTCTGCATATGCACACATGAAAACAAGGATTTCTGACCCCCCCACAATGTGCGCTGCTAAGCGCCTACAAAAAACACTACCCATTGACATTATTCTAAAGGCCAATAAACCCAGCAGTGACTCTACTACTTTTACCGTTGCTTTTTTTTTTAGTTCTCAGTGATAACAAAGAATTCTTACATTTAACTATATTTCTATTTTTTATCTACTGGCAGGTGAAACTCGCCTTTACATTTATCTATAACTATACCCAAATATTCTATACAACTAGCTGGATGAACTGCTTTTCTTTAGCCAACGGGATACCAAAATCTCTGCAAATTAATTGAAATGAAGACCAGTAAAAAGAAGTTGTCTAAATAATGCGCTAGACCACTTTTCATACATGGCATTGCTGTTAACCATTCACTAAATGACGCAAATGCTTCAAAATAAAAACAGGATTTGTTTGCCCATAGGCAAACATTTATCAACATAGAAAAAAAACACCAAACTAAAAACAAAAGAATTAAAATCGCTAGAATGAATTGGCAACGATCTAAATGCTGATTCAATATCTGCCTTGGTCATCAAAGCCCCAAGACACAAAACCTGTAACAATTTCTGCTGCTTTATCAAAAGATGTATATGTGTCAGATATCAAACCAGGGTTGGACTGGGGTGTCTTGGGCCACAGGGAGAGTTGACTCTAGGGGCCCCTCCTAGCGCTATATGTAAATATCTGTTAGTTGTTATCCCTGTTATAGTGGAGCATCGATTGTAAAATACAGGTGACTCCAGCACATCTACTGTGCGCCATATAACTGGGATGTACCATTGCGGTAGTTTGCATTGCAGGGTTCTTTGATGAAAACAAGTTATCACCGATCCACAGGTTAGGTAGGTGATAACTTATTGATCAGTGGAATCCAACCATTGGAAACCGCAATAATCAGAAGAATGGAGTACTTTTATCCCTGACGGTGAACTTTTATCCCCATTTTGAAATGAAGCGGCAGGTGGGATGTCTGACCGCAGCTCTGTTCATCCTCTTTGGGGCTTTCAGAAAAAGCCAAGTTCAGCCAGTTAAAGAATGAATGGATCAGTGGTCGAGTCGTACATGCCATTCCATACTAATGGGGATAAAAGTTGCACATTCTGCAGATCAGTGCAGGTTCCATCAGTTGAACCCCCACCAATCAATAATTTATTATCACTCACCCTTTGGCCACGTTCACACATTCAGTGTTTGCTCGACTCCTGGATTTGGCTTACAAATACTGATGAAAAATACTGACCAATCAGAGGAAAAGTATAATAGAAACACGTCATCACTTCTGCATTTATCACACATTTCTGGTTTTGGCTTACAAATACTGAGTCAAAATACTGACCAAATACTTGAATGTGAGAACATGGCCTTCGCATAGCTGATTACTTGTTTCCACCGTAGAACCCTTGCCAGTGCATATTTAATACTGTGTAATAGTCACAGTACAAGGACGGGTTAAACATCAAAGTATTTAATCTCTATTGGAAATCAAGAATTTTCCCCTTATAGATATTAGAGAAGATAAGTGAACTCCATACACAACACAATCCCCTATACCAAGACCAATAATACCACATACAGGGAACAAATGCCACCACACCATGATCAGACCACATATTATCACCCCACAGTGATCAAATAATACCACATACAGGTGATAAATTCCTTCACACCATGACCAGATCACATAGTGACTGAATAATGCCACATACAGGGTATAAATATAGTCAGGCCTTGACTAGACCACAAATTACCACCTCCTAGTGACCGAATAATACCATGTACAAGAGAGAAATAGCACCTCGCAACGACTAGATCACATATTACCACCACATAGTGACCGAATACTACAAGACTGATTATAAAAAACACAATACTGATAACACAAATATTACCACTGGTGACATTAGTTTCAGTGTACAGGGAATGCAGTGATAATCATTGACATTATACACAGGGACTCTGTACATAGTATACAGTATACAGTGTCAGTGAACAGGTAATACAATGACTCACCAGTGACATTATACACAGGAGCTCTGTATATAGTATAAATTGTGAGTGTACAGGTAATGCAGTGATCACCAGTGACATTATACTCAGGAACTCTGTATATATTGTCAGTGTATATGCAATACAGTAATTACCAGTCACATAATACACAGGAGCTTTGTATATAGTGTCAGTGTACAGGTAATACAGTGATCACCAGTGACATTACAGTATATACAGAGCTCCTGTGTATATAGTAATCAGGTAACCAGTGGCCACCAGTGCCATTATAAACAGAAGCTCTGTATATAGTGTACAGGAAATATAATGAGCACCAGTGACACTATACACAGGAGCTCTATATATAGTGTACAGGTAAACAGTGTGGTATGTCTTACAAAATGAATGAAAAAGGGTGAACTCAAAAGCTTGCTAACTAAGAAAAACCCTTTGAAATGTAACTTTTATTGAAAGGTATAAAATACCCCACCACAAAGGAAGGTGCATTAGTGCATAAAAAAGATTAGCCAGCCCGAGTGGTATATATCAAAACAATGGGAAATCAATATAATATTCTATCCTCACTATTCAATCCCTGGGATATACAATGACTCACTGCAGCAGTGATATAAATACCTAATGGTCTAATCTTAAGTCCTTAATAAACCGCTCCTCTAAGATATTTGCACAATTCCAATAGCATATACAATATTATAATAATCAGCACCAAAATTGATTCCACATAATCTCTGAAAACCTAAAGGTACCTTCACACTCAGCAACTTTACAACGAGAACGACAACGATCCGTGACGTTGCAGCGTCCTGGATAGCGATCTCGTTGTGTTTGACACGCAGCAGCAATCTGTGTTATGATCCGGTGACCTTGGAGCCGCATGAAACTTTCTCTGGAGTAGGTGGAACCTGTACTGACCGCAAATACTGAACTGACACCGCAACTAGAAGTAGCCGTGGGGTGTGCCTAACAAACCCTAGACACCTCGACACAGCCGGAGGACTAAATACCCCTATAGATGGAAATAGGAATTCTACCTTGCCTCAGAGCAGAACCCCAAAGGATAGGCAGCCCCCCACAAATATTGACTGTGAGGAGAGGAAAGACACACACAGGTAGAAAACAGGATTTAGCAAAAGAGTCCACTCTAGCTAAATAGGAAAGGATAGGACGGAATACTAAGCGGTCAGTATTAAAACCCTTCCAAAAATATCCACAGCAGATAATACAAAAAATTCCACCATCTAACTAAAGACGTGGGACGTATATCTGCAACTCCTGAGAATCCAACAAGACTGAGAAAATACTGACACAATCTAAGCTGGACAAGAAAAACAAATGAATTATAAAGCACACAGCCTGTGTGCCACAGAAAAAAAAACCAGACACTTATCTTTGCTGATTTGGCAGCACGGCAGGAGGAACCAGACAGAGGTCTAAAACCTCCCAACAACCATGGACAACTGGCAAGGGCTAATGAATCCTGCAAACCTAAATACCCCAGTCAGAACTGCAATCAATAGATACACCTGACCAGGACTGCAACCCAGGGACAACTGCATTACCACCTATAACCACCGGAGGGAACCCACAAGCAGAATTCACAACAGATCTGGATCCCACTGTGATATCACTGGTCGGAGCTAGAAGTCCAGAACTTTATTTGGTCGTCAGGTCGGCGTGTATCGTCGTGTCTGACAGCAAAAGCAACGATGCCAGCAATGTTTTTACATGGAGCTAACAACCAGCTGCAACGATAAGTGAGTCGCCGTTACGTCACTGGATCGCTCCTGCATCGTTCTGAAGCTGCTGTGTTTGACGTCTCTACAGCGACCTAAACAGCGACGCTGCAGCGATCGGCTCGTTGTCTATATTGCTGCAGCGTCGCTGAGTGTGACGGTACATTTAGGTGCTTTTCAGATACCAAATCACCCATTGAGATGTCAAGAGATCAGTGCTCACAAATGTCAATTAACCCACCGAACTGCCAACAGATTATACATATTAATAACCAGAAGTGCCTGAACACCCCATGTCACAGATACTCCAAAGGTCAGCAGATATAATAATGATAATATATCTCAAATTGTATGAAGCTTATAGAGGGGATAAATCTTCTTATCTTAACATGGCAGTGTCCACTAACGGCATTGCTACATTCCACATAATCTCAACGCATTTCTCCCTTTCTTGGGATCATCGGGAGAGATCAGTTGACCAGCATATTGGCGATGCTGCCATGTCCAAAGAGATGAGGCTGCTACCTTCAATAGTTAAGCCCCCTATATAAATACCTGGCTAATCTTTTTTATCCACTAATGCACCTTCATCATCCTTTATGCTGATGACACTCAGATCTACCTTTCTGGCTCAGACGTCACTTCTCTGCTGTCCAGAATCCCAGCCATATTCTCCTTCTTCTCCTCTCGCTTCCTCAAACTCAATGTGGACAAATCTGAACTCATCATCTTTCCTCCATCTCATAGGTCTTCCATACCTGACCTGTCTATCGCAATTAACGACATCATGCTTTCCCCCATACCGGAAGTCTGCGGTACATAGTGCCAGCATATTCCGCAGCGCTTTACAAATTATAGAGGGGACTTGTACAGACAATAGACATTACAGCATAACAGAAATCACAGTTCAAAATAGATACCAAGAGGAATGAGGGCCCTGCTCGCAAGCTTACAAACTATGAGGAAAAGGGGAGACACGAGAGGTGGATGGTAACAATTGCTTTAGTTATTCGGACCAGCCATAGTGTAAGGCTCAAGTGTTCATGCAAAGCTGCATGAACCAGTTAACTGCCTAAAGGTACCGTCACACTAAGGCTACGTTCACATTGGCGTTCCGCCAATGTGCGTCGCTGTTGCGCCGGCGACGCGCCGGCGACGCAGCGGCGACGCGCCCCTATGTTTAACATAGGGGACGCATGCGTCGTTTTGGTGGCGTTTTTCGCCACGTACGTTGTTTCCGACGCTAGCGTCGGACGCAAGAAAACGCTACTTGTAGCATTTTCTGTGCGTCCGATTTTCGTCGGAAAACGACGCACGCGTCGCAAAACGCGCGCGTTTTTGCGCGCGTTTGCGCGCGTTTTAGCGTGCGTCGCGCGTTGCGTCGCCGACGCACGGCAGCGCAACGCTAATGTGAACGTAGCCTAAGCGACGCTGCAGCGATACCGACAACGATTCGGATCAGCTTAACAAGAACAACAAGCGTATGCACAGGAAATGGGATCACCACACCATATTATAACAATATAATAAATCTTTATTTAGAGAACAACATGAACAAAACATTTAAAAACATCTAAAAACAAAACGGACATAGAGGGTCCATGAATACAATATATATCATGAATACTGCAAATACATCAACATCCCACACAGCTTAATATACAAATTTTGCCAAAATAAGGCGTAAGAACACATCTGATACTGACACCTTCACCCCACCCCATATACACACTCCAAAATAGATCTAGGAGCTTAGTCCCATACAAGAACTATTACCCAAATAAGGGTGGGTAGGGAAAAGACTGAATAACCTGATGATACTCCCACTACATACACCTCTAAGGGGTGATTACAGAGGTCTTACCTAGCCCTAGTGAAATCACCTATGCCAAGAACTTGACTTCCTGACGGTGAAGCACCCGGTGGTTCCGACCTTTTATATGTTACCAAAAATACATAAGTCCTTGTCGGAGCCACCGGGGAGGCCCATCGTGTCGGGAATTGGCTGACTGTATGAGAAATCGTGCATTTACTTAGACTTTTTCTTGCAGCCCGCTGTGTTAAACTTGGACTCATATATACGGGACTCGTCTTTCCTCATCCAGCAGCTGGATTCCCTGGTGATACCCAATGATACCATCTTGGCCACACTTGATGTGGAGGCATTGTACACCAAAATCAATCATGACCTAGGTATTGCCGCTGTGGGGTATTACCTGGATAAATATACTACAGGGAGCCGGGGTCATGACTCATTTGTTCTGGACCTTCTCGGGATTATTTTGGAAAAAAACTATTTTATCTTTGATAGGGTCCATTACAAACTAGTGTCTGGTACAGCCATGGGGGCGAGATGTGCGCCCCCCTATGCAAACCTCTTTATGGGGTGGTGGGAGGAGACTTCCGACGCCGCCATGCTGTGGCACAGCTGAGAGGCGCCTCCTGCATGATTGACTGACTATAAGTATTGGGGGACAACGTAAGTAACTTCAGAGCGACCTTGAGGAAGACGCCTTGAGCGTCGATACGCGTGGGTCTTAGCACCCACACAGCTTTATTATCCTGACACGTTTGCTGGCTGTGGTTATTGGCATAGGTGATTTCACTAGGGCTAGGCAAGACCTCTGTAATCACCCCTTAGAGGTGTATGTAGCGGGAGTATCATCAGGTTATTCAGTCTTTTCCCTACCCACCCTTATTTGGGTAATAGTTCTTGTATGGGACTAAGCTCCTAGATCTATTTTGGAGTGTGTATATGGGGTGGGGTGAAGGTGTCAGTATCAGATGTGTTCTTACGCCTTATTTTGGCAAAATTTGTATATTAAGCTGTGTGGGATGTTGATGTATTTGCAGTATTCATGATATATATTGTATTCATGGACCCTCTATGTCCGTTTTGTTTTTAGATGTTTTTAAATGTTTTGTTCATGTTGTTCTCTAAATAAAGATTTATTATATTGTTATAATATGGTGTGGTGATCCCATTTCCTGTGCATACGCTTGTTGTTCTTGTTAAGCTATACTGTTTGTTGGTATGCACATGGTGATCCCCCCTTTACATTGTAAGATGCCCGGCGCTCACAGCCAGAGCAGAGAAGCAGAGCGCCGAGGACAGACAGCGGTAGGTAAGTATGTAGTGTTTGTTTTTTTACTTTAATGATGGTAACCAGGGTAAACATCGGGTTTCTAAGCGCGGCCCTGCGCTTAGTAACCCGATGTTTACCCTGGTTACCAGCGAAGACATCGCTGAATCGGTGTCACACACGCCGATTCAGCGATGTCTGCGGGGAGTCCAGCGACGAAACAAAGTTCTGGACTTTCTTCCCCGACCAGCGACAGCACAGCAGGGGCCTGATCGCTGCTGCGTGTCACACTGGACGATATCGCTAGCCAGGACGCTGCAACGTCACGGATCGCTAGCGATATCGTCTAGTGTGACGGTACCTTAAGTATGTAGCAGTATAGACACAGAGGGCTATTAACTGCATAAAGTGTATGAGAACATGATGCGAGGAACCTGATTATGGTTTTTTGTTTTGTTTTTTGAATGGGCCACACAGGGATAGTTAGGTTAATGCGTTGAGGCGGTAGGCTAATCTATATATATTACGAAGTTTCATATTTTCATGTGCATTATTGATGTATGAAATTAAAATTTAAATGACGGTTACTCTTTAATTAACAGATTTTAGACTTAAATAGCAAAATTCTCAATTCTGAAGTAAAATCTGTATTCAGTGAAGACAGAGTTTGCCATTACTGAGATAGACATGAGGAAGGTGAAGCTAGAGGCAGAGCCCCTCCTCCCTCCTCCTAGCTAGATAGAATCTTATCAGTAGCAGCTGTCAACTCCTATCTCAGTAATAGGAAGTGTATTCACCAAATACAAACTTTACCTCAGAATTGAGAATTTTGATGAAGACTGATCAATTCTGACAAAGAAGCAATTCTCTGATAAGACGTATTACAAAGTCACTTATTTTCATGTATACTACTGATTTCTGAAATAAAAATTAAAATGATGGTTACTCTTTAAATTGGTTAAAAAAAAATCTTTTTATTGATATTTTCATAGCAATAAACAATAACATCAGCATTGACGTTACAAGAAAACATAGATTTTCCAAATAGCCCAACCCCCACCTGACCCATTCCCACGATTCCCTTCTCTGTTTGCTGCTCTCATATGTGTAATATTAAGGAATTGGAGTATGTCCACTTATTTGTTGAGAAAGGTACATTGAGTATTCTCAAATTGAGATCTCAGCTTATCCCTAATCTCTGTAGAAAGAAATGGAATAAATAAAGACCATGTGTTCAAAAATTTCCCCGACAGTCTTTCTTTGCTTGTCAACGCATCTAAACAGTTCATTTTGAAAAGGAGCATAATCTTTGTGTAAATTAGAGATTGTGGTGGCACAATTGGGTGATGTAGTTTGCTTTTCCTAGTGGCCGGAGCCCAAATCATCAGGATAGCTATAATATGTTCCCTCAGTTTCTTCCGGAATATTAAAAATAGCCCACTGTGGTGTGAGTGGAAAGGAAATCCCACATATCTCTTGTAGCTTTGCATGTACGACGCCCCATAGCCCCTGTATTTTTGAGCAGCTCCACAAGTGATGGAATATATCGGTGTTTCGTATTTTGCATTTAGCTCATAAATAAGGAGTTGAGGGAGACATCCTACATTGGATATATGGGGTGATGTAAGCCCGATGTAAAATCAATAGTGCAATATCAGTGTAGCTACTGTACGATATAAATTTCCTTTGTACTACCGTGACATCCAAGAAATCAGCCGCCTCCAGGCCCGGGATATCTCTTGACCACCTCAATGGTCCCATGTTTCTCCCTTCCCATCAGAGGTGTATCTAGCTCCTCCTGCACCCGTTGCAAAAGATCAGTTTGGCGCCGCCCCCCCCCTCAGATTTCTGCCCCCTATAATCTCCTCAGATTTCTTCTGCCCCCATAATGTCCCCAGATTTCTTCTGCCCCATAAGGTCCTGATTCTGGCCTCCATCCCGTCCCTTCCCAGGTGCAGTTGCATGTGGTGGAGAAATCTGAGGAACATATGGGGGGGATGGGGGCAGAAATCAGGACATTGGGGGGGGGCAGAAGAAATCTGAGCACATTATGGGGGCAGAAATCAGGACATTGCACCCATCCAGCCCCCTGACCTTGCTTCAGTCCTCACATAGTAGTATATAGCACAGCCCACATAGTAGTATATAGGACAGCCCACACAGTAGTATACAGCACAGCCCACACAGTAGTATACAGCACAGCCCACACAGTAGTATATACAGCACAGCCCACACAGTAGTATACAGCACAGCCCACACAGTAGTATACAGCACAGCCCACACAGTAGTATACAGCACCGCCCACATAGCACTATACAGCACAGCCCACATAGTAGTATACAGCACTGCCCACACAGTAGTATACAGCACTGCCCACATAGTAGTATACAGCACAGCCCACGTAGTATATAACACAGCCCACGTAGTATATAGCAGCCCATGTAGTATATAGCAGAGCCCATGTAGTAAATAGCAGCCCATGTAGTATATAGCAGCCCATGTAGTATATAGCAGCCCATGTAGTAAATAGCAGCCCATGTAGTATACAGCACAGCCCACGTAGTATATAGCAGCCCATGTAGTATATAGCAGAGTCCATGTAGTAAATAGCAGCCCATGTAGTATATAGCAGCCCATGTAGTATATAGCAGAGCCCATGTAGTAAATAGCAGCCCACGTAGTATACAGCACAGCCCACGTAGTATATAGCAGCCCATGTAGTATATAGCAGAGCCCATGTAGTAAATAGCAGCCCATGTAGTATATAGCAGCCCATGTAGTATATAGCAGAGCCCATGTAGTAATTAGCAGCCCATGTAGTATATAGCAGCCCACATAGTATATAGCAGCCCATGTAGTATATAGCAGCCCACGTAGTAAATAGCAGCCCACGTAGTATATAGCAGAGCCCATGTAGTAAGTAGCAGCCCACGTAGTATATAGCAGCCCATGTAGTATATAGCAGAGCCCACGTAGTAAATAGCAGCCCACGTAGTATATAGCAGAGCCCATGTAGTATATAGCAGCCCATGTAGTATATAGCAGAGCCCACGTAGTAAATAGGAGCCCATGTAGTATATAGCAGCCCATGTAGTATATAGCAGCCCACGTAGTATATAGCAGCCCATGTAGTATATAGCAGAGCCCATGTAGTAAATAGCAGCCCACGTAGTATCTACCAGAGCCCATGTAGTATATAGCAGCCCATGTAGTATATAGCAGAGCCATGTAGTAAATAGCAGCCCATGTAGTATATAGCAGAGCCCATGTAGTAAATAGCAGCCCACGTAGTATCTACCAGAGCCCATATAGTAAATAGCAGCCCACGTAGTATATAGCAGAGCCCACGTAATAAATAGCAGCCCATGTAGTATATAGCAGCCCATGTAGTATATAGCAGTCCACGTAGTATATAGCAGAGCCCATGTAGTATATAGCAGCCCACGTAGTATATAGCAGAGCCCACGTAGTAAATAGCAGCCCACGTAGTAAATAGCAGCCCACATAGTATATAGCAGAGCCCACGTAGTAAATAGCAGCCCATGTAGTATATAGCAGCCAACGTAGTATATAACACAGCCCACACAGTATATTAGAGCCCATACTTTGTCCTCCCAGCCAGGCTCTGCATCCCCCCGACCCCCGCAATCCTTTGCTCCAGGTGGCAGGTGCTGCACACTTCCTGTTTGGCGACGCACGGCTCATTCTCCAGGCACTGGATGGTCGGAAGTCACTGCGTATCCATGGCAACGCATTGTGGGCAGCTCTCCAGCAGCTGCGAAAGTCCCAGAGCTCCGTGCCGCCTCCTCTTCTAGCGTGCACCTCGGGCCGCAGATGCTTGCCTTAGGGGCTGCATGTTTGAGACCCCGGCAGAATTCCACCAACGGGGAGCCTCCTCCTTGGACCACCGCATCAGGTGGCCTGCTACCGCCCCCTTGTTGGCTGTCCCCGCTGCCCCCCCCCCCCCCCCCGGATACGCCACTGCTTCCCATGACCAAGCTTCGCGCAATGTAGAGTAAATGCTACTTGTAGATGCCATAGTAACATAGTTAGTAAGGCCGAAAAAAGACATTTGTCCATCCAGTTCAGCCTATATTCCATCATAATAAATCCCCAGATTTAAATCCCCAGCCATCTGTAGTCTCACATTCCTAAGGCTAGGTTCACACTACGTTAGTGCAGTCCGTTCAACATATCTGTTAAACGGACTGCACTAATGCAAGTGCCGGCGCTTGTACAGCGCTAGCGCAGATGGAGCTTCTGGAATATTTTATTATCCTGGTAATCCACCTGAAGACCCTCGCTCTGTAACAAAGGAAAAATTAAAAAACAACAATATCTCATACCTTCCGATGATCTGTCACGTCCCACGATGTAAATCCATCTGAAGGGGTTAAATGTTTTTACAGGCAGGAGCTCTGCTAATGCAGCTGTGCTCCTGTCTGTAAAACCCCAGCAAATGAATGTAAAGTAGGTCAATGACCTGTAGTTACGTTCAGTCGCGGTGATGCGCCAGGATAATAAAATATTCCAACAACCTGTGTGTTTATTTCATTAAAAGACTTTGTAATAATGTGTTTGTGTTTTTTTTTAACCATTTCAGACTATTGGATTAATAATGGATAGGTGTCATAATTGACGCCTCTCAATTATTAATCTGGCTTAATGTCACCTTACAATAGCAAGGTGACATTAACCCTTCATTACCCCATATCCCACCACTACTCGGGAATGGGAAGAGAGTGGCCAAGTGCCAGAATAGGCGCATCTTCCAGATGTGCCTTTTCTGGGGTGGCTGGGGGCAGATGTTTTTAGCCGGGGGGGGGGGCTAATAACCGTGGACCCTCTCTAGGCTATTAATATCTGCCCTCAGTCACTGGCTTTACTACTCTGGCGGAGAAATTTTTTCCGCCATTTAACCCTTTATTTCAATATCTAGAGCGCCCAAATTTTGCACATACACACTACTAACGTTAGTAGTGTGGAATATGCAAAAAAAAATGGGGATATGAGATGGTTTACTGTATGTAAACCATGTCTCATATCATGTTGGGTTTAGGAAGGAGATAGCAAAAGCCGGCAATTGAATTACCGGCTTTAAAGCTATCTCGCGCTGGATGAAATATTAATATATATGCATATATGTGTCTACTGACATATATATATAGAGAGAGAGAGACAGTATATATGTTGTTACGATTTTTTGACAACATGGATCCATTGTATGTCCGTATGTCGGTTTTGCAAGCCTGCGAGAAAATCTCGCAGTACGGATGCCATACGGATTACATACGGAGGATGCCATGTGCAAAATACGCTGACACACCCTGCCTACGGAGGAGATACGGACCACTATTTTGGGGACTTTTCTGCGTAACACGGCCGTAAATTACGGACCGTATTTTTATACGCGGAGTGTGACGCCGGCCTTAAAGTGAGAACATTTACCAAAATCTCCCAAGTCTTCCAAGCTGGCATTGCTTGGACAGGGTTTGCAATAAACAAAAGTATGTAATCAGCAAAGGCTGAAATTTTAACTGAAGTGGTCCCAACCTGTATACCTTTAAACACCGACAGATATTGGAGGGTTCTTAGGTGTGGGTCCAACGCTAAATTGAATAACAGGGAAGACAGTGGGCAGCCCTGATGTGTACCACGCTGAATCGCAAAGGGAAATGACAAGACGTTGTGTATGTACAACCTGGACAGCGGGTTTTTGTAGATTGCTTTAACAGAACCATGGACCAAAGTTTCGGAATATTAGTATGTCAAGCAGATAGTCCCAGGCTACCCTGTCGAATGCCTTATCGGCGTCCAGGCTGACCACAATGGTTTTCATACATCTATGCACTCTGCTGAAAGATATTGCTCTTATTGCTGTTCTAATGTTGTGTGTAGTGGATTTGCCATGTACAAATCCCGTTTGCTGGGGTGTAATCAAGTCTGGGATTATTTTTTGGAGTCTATTAGCTAAAATTTTTGTGAAAAGCTTAAAATCAGAATTCAGTAGCAAAATTGGTCTGTACCCCTCAACCTGCATGTGGTCCTTGCCTGGCTTGGGGAGAGCATTGACAGCCTCATTAAACCCACCCACACCCAAGGGAGCAGAATGGAGACAATGGGGCAGAATGAGACAAGGGAGTAGAATGGAGACAAGGGGGCAGAATGAGACAAGGGGGCAGAATGGAGACAAGGGGGCAGAATGAGACAAGGGGGCAGGATGAGACAAGGGGGCAGAATGGAGACAAGGGGGCAGAATGAGACAAGGGGGCAGAATGGAGACAAGGGGGCAGAATGAGACAAGGGGGCAGAATGGAACAAGGGGGCAGATTGGAGACAAGGGGGCAGAATGGAGACAAGGGGGCAGAATGGAGACAAGGGGGCAGAATGAGACAAGGGAGCAGAATGGAGACAAGGGGGCAGAATGAGACAAGGGGGCAGAATGCAGACAAGGGAGCAGAATGGAGACAATGGGACAGAATGAGACAAGGGGGCAGAATGAGACAAGGGAGCAGAATGGAGACAAGGGGACAGAATGAGACAAGGGGCAGAATGAGACAAGGGAGCAGAATGGAGACAAGGGGGCATAATGAGACAAGGGGAAGAATGGAGACAAGGGGGCAAAATGAGACAAGGGGGCAGAATGAGACAAGGGGGCAGAATGGAGACAAGGAGACAGAATGGAAACAAGGGGGCAGAACGGAGATACGGGGGCAGAATGCAGACACGGGGCAGAATGGAGACAAGGGGGCAGAAAGAATCAAGGGAGCAGAATGGAGACAAGGTGCAGAATGGAGACAAGGGTGCAGAATGGAGACAAGGGGGCAGAATGAGACAAGGGGCAGAATGGAGACACTGGGGCAGAATGGAGACAAGGGGCAGAATGGAGACGCTGGGGTAGAATGGAGACAAGGAGCAGAATGGAGACAGATCTGGCAGGAATATGGGGCAGGATGGAGGCAGATGGGAGGCAGGATCATGGGACAGATGGGGCAGGATAGAGACAGATGGTGTAGGATGGATACGATGGAGACAGAAGGGGCAGGATCATGGGACAGATGGGGAGATCATATGGGGCAGGATGGGACATCACATGGGGGCAGGATAGAAGAACATATGGCTGGAGCAAGGAATGAGACACACGGGGGCCAGAATGGGGAATATTGTTACCATAGGGGCTAATTAAGGGATATTATTACTGCAGTAATGTATTTTATTTTTTGAGGATACTGTTTTAAATGGGCGTGGAGTGGTCCTGTTACTGTGCAGACCAACACTGTCGCTTTTTTTCTTCATCTGTTGTAGTTTAGAATTTGGGAAAAAAATAAGTAATGTGTTCTGCAAGTGGTGCTCTAGATAACTGTTATTTCCTGCAGAGACGAGCCCTGGCTGGATGAACTGACAGCGGTCTGTGTTAGATGAAGATTAAAAGCAAAGATGAAGGACTTCACCTAGAGACATCACTGGAGAGTCAGTGTGTTACACTGATGCTATACACTGTATACTATATACAGTGGTCCTGTGTACAATGTCACCAGTGATCACTGAATTACCTTTACATTATACACTATATATAGAGCACCAGTGTATAATGTCACCGGTGATCACTGTATTACCTGTACACAGACACTGTATACTAAGTACAGATCTCCTGTGAATACTGGCACTTATGGTGATATTAGTATTGTGGGCTTTTTTTATTACTGATCAGTATTGTAATATTCGGTCACTATGTGGAGGTAATATGTTGTCCGGCCATGGTGTGGCGGTATTTGTTCCTTATATGTGCTATTATTTGGTCACTATGTGGTGGTAATATGTGGTGGTAATATGTGGTCTGGTCATGGTGCGGTGGTATTTGTCCCCTGTATGTGGTATTATTGGTGATCATATGGTGGTAATATGTGGTCTAGTCATGGTGCGGTGGTGTTTGTCCCCTGTATGTGGTATTGGTCATTTTAAAAATTGAAAAATAAATAAAAATATATCTAAATTGTATTGGATGCTTTAACAAATGTTTAATAGTTTAGAGTAGCGTAGGGCCCGACCTTGTTGTGGTGGCTTTAAAAATCTTTTGACTGTGGACAGTTCAAGGGGTGGAGGCGGGGCTGGGGTGGAGCCTGAGCGAAGTCTCAAGGGGGCCCCGAAAATGTTGCCAGTATGGGGCCCTGAAATTCCTAGTGGCAGCCCTGCGAGCACCAGTGGAGAGATCGAATTGTGGACACCTCCAGATTTTGCCGATCATCCATTTAACCCACTCCCGTGCGTTGGAATAAAAGCTTAATTTTCAAAAAGTGTGGATAAGTTTCCTGCTTATCCCAGTGAGTAAGCACAAAAACCCCTGAAACAAGAGCATTACGTATGTGCATGCAGAGACCCACACCCTCAAAACCCCTAACAACTGTAACTTTTCATCTGTAACTACATTGCTCAAAAGCAGGATGAGCAAATCTGGGATAACAAGCATACCCAGCTAAAAAGGCAATAAACAAAGTGATAAGTAATAAACAGTGACATCACTATATTTAGGTTAAAGAGAGATGGCATCATTAGTTCAAGTGTCTTCGTGTTCCGACTGCAGCATCCGAGACTCTCCCTGGAGGAATTTTTGGGCCTTCATTGGATTATCAAAGGCCCAGCTTTATTCTGTTACTTTTTGTAAAATAGTTGACTCTGTGAAAGGAAAGGACTATGAAGTGTTCAAATTCCTAATGAGCACTTCAGCGATTTCATTGTGATACACCTTTAAAACGATTGACAGAGGAGGTGATTAACACTGTTTGTTTTGGAAATATCACCTCTCTAGAGATACAATATGGTAGACAGTGAACAATTATCACTTCCTGAAGTTAATGTGTTGGAAGCTGGAAAAATGGACAGACATAAGGATTTGAGTGACAAATGACAAAACAGCAATTTTTGTGGGGGACGGAAGTGGGGGCAGGAATTGTTATATGGTGGTCAGAAACTACCAAAAGTGGTCTAAGAGAGCTGCGACAGAATATTGGTTGTGTAACGTGGCGTGGGGCAGTAGCCGTGGACGAGGTACTCGTTTGTTGCACTCCAGCACGCTATATAAAGGTGGGGGTCCTAGCTGGCTGTTACAACTCTATGCCCATGCAGGCCACATGTACCAATGTTGCTGGTTTGCCAGGACCAGATATTTTACAGTTCAATGAGGGACACCACCATTCAAAAATAAACTTTTTACTGAGAAGTAACATAGCAATATTTACAAGAGATAGCGGGTACACAGTCTTATGAATGTTTTGTCACTGGGATACTGTGACAGAAAGGGGCCAGAAGATCACAGCATTTGTTCACACGAAATCCTGCACTGATTAAAGCTGCTTTACCATCCTATTAAGCAGTGCTGGTTTTCCTTGCTCTGTCATTTGAATGGTTAATCAGTTCAGTTTATTTCCTGGAGCTCTCCATGCTGTACAGACTCAGCTGTTTTGTCTTGACCACTCCCCTCTGGTATATATCTTCACCACTGGCACTTGGTAATTGCCAGTGATTGTTCTTACTTCCTGGTTAGGTGTTGGAGGAGAAATTCAGTGTTTGGAGTAGGTGGTTGGAGAGTTGTTCAAGAGATTTCAGTGTGGAGTTGGTTTTCATGCCTATCCTCATCCTCTCGTATTAGTTTGTTCCTACCTTTCCCTCCCCTGTGCTCCACTCTGTTGTTTTCTGAGTATGTTTGTATGATTAACCAGAAACACAACCAAAATCAGCATGATAGAGGCGAATCGCCATTAAAGTATAACTGAAACAAATAAATGTTTATATGCTGAAAAAAGGAGAGGACTAAATGACCAGACTAGTCGCTAAAACAACTATAGCAGAGGATGGGTCACAAGGACCCAGAATAAACGACCTTCAAGTCCATATGAAACAGTATATAAATAATCTTTATTAGTCATTAAAAATACAAAAAACAGGTGAGGTATAGTGCCACATGGTGTACACAGACACCGCACAGACGTGTAAGCATATCAGGGGCACACGGAGCCAGGGAAAGAAATCACCCGCATCTATCAATAAAAATATATATATATGAATACGCCTTCTATAATAGGGACATAAAGTGCACCATGCTAGATCTGGTATAGGGTCATAGTCCAGCATATAGTATAACAAGACGGCATAGTCCCAAGAATTACGGAAAGATATAAGATGTTCGTTACCTCTTAGTAGAATGCAGGGTATAAAGTTTCCCAGGGTCCGTGCGCCCACCCCAGGGGTGGAACTATGCTGTCTTGTTATACTATATGCTGGACTATGACCCTATACCAGACCTAGTATGGTGCACTTTATGTCCCTATTATAGAAGGCGTATTCATATATATATTTTTCTTGCCATTTAAACATTTTTCCTATATATAGGGAGTTCTAGTCCTTTGGTGATCGATAGATAGATGCGGGTGTTTTCTTTCCCTGGCTCCGTGTGCCCCTGATATGCTTACACGTCTGTGCGGTGTCTGTGTACACCATGTGGCACTATACCTCACCTGTTTTTTGTATTTTTTGTATTTTTAATGACTAATAAAGATTATTTACTGTATATACTGTTTCATATGGACTTGAAGGTCATTTATTCTGGGTCCTTGTGACCCATCCTCTGCTACGTTTGTATGATTGTAGTTTTCTTTAATCCCTGTCTGTCTTCCCTTGTCTGTCTGGTTAGTGTAATCCTATACATATCAGCCTCACACCTATCTGGATGGGGGAGGGAACATATAAGGTTTAAGATAGGAGAATAGCAAAGTATGTGACCCAGGCATCTCTACATCCCTTAGTAATTCAGAGGACAGAGATATATTAGGGTGTCATCTAGTTTGATAGACCAAGTAGGCTCCCACTATGTGACAGCTTTCCTTCACAACTCAAAACATTTTCCACAGTTTCCTTCCTTTATTTATTGTTTACTATATTCACCTTTCCTTTTTACTCCTTCTACTGGTCCTCTATTTCCACTGTTTCTCACTACTTCAGGGACTGCTATCGGGAACCCACCAGCAACTGGGACCATAAGGTT
This sequence comes from Ranitomeya imitator, assembly GCF_032444005.1. NCBI lineage: Eukaryota > Metazoa > Chordata > Amphibia > Anura > Dendrobatidae > Ranitomeya > Ranitomeya imitator. The sequence continues at coordinate 303,813,562 of NC_091282.1, forward strand.
TCCAGCAGCTTGGCCCTCCTGTGGGCCATGAACTATGCCCAGGTCCACAGTTTGGCTTTCACACCGCTTCCTGCCTCTTCTTCAGGAGTACAGTGACTTTCTCCGCCAAGTCACAAAGTATCACCCCATCCTCTATTTGGACCTCCAGCCGCCACACCTGCGCACACCCTATCTTTGGGCATTCTTGGACCATCACACACTAATGCTCTCTGTCTAAAAATGGTGCGGTTCCATTCACCACTCAGCATTTTGCTTCACGGCTCTACCTTCCACTAGGTGGGGTCTCGCTCGGCTCACCATCCTGTTTCTTCCATGCCTACATCCATTTTCTGTCACTCTGCAATGGAACAACCTTTTCCTTTCAATTCATCTTACCGCAGCGGCCACTCCTCCCGTAGGCAGGCACTCCCACTTCCAACACCCCCTTCTGTAGGCGTAACCTCTGAAGGGCTGGATACTGCTTTAGACCCTTTCATTCCTTCTATGTCCATGATGGGTGAGACCTTCTTGTTGTTCTGCGCTATTAACCACCATTTTAAGGTTCGTACTCCGTGAAATCTTAGACCGCGCAATGGTCATCATCCTCCACGTAACTCGAGTCTTACCTGCATCTGTTGCGCTCTAACACATTACATGAAAGTGGAGATCCTGGTTGGGTGTGTGAACTTGTGTAGTTAGAGTGGTACACACCTACAGGTCACATGGAAACAATGTTGCTGGTTTACTAGAGCTAGATGTTTTACGGTTCAATTAGGGAGACCACTATTCAAAAATAAACTTTTTACATAATGGGAACTTGGTTGGAAATATATAGAAGTTGTATGAATGTTTCCTTCACAACTCAAAGCTTTTGAACACAGTCTTCTTCCTTTACTGCTCTCTATCTTCACCTTTCCTCTTTACTTCTTCTACTGGTCATCTGTTTCCTCTGTTTTTTACTACTTCACCACAACCCAGTTTTAACGCTACAGTTCAGGCTATGGGGAGGATGTTGCCTGGATGATAACTCTGCCTCCGGAGATTATTTTACATGAAGGGGGAGTTACCAGTTTGATATGTAATGGCCACTCTCTGCTCTCCTGATCTCACTGCACAGCTGTGTGTCAATATACCTGACACATCTGCAGGTTCCTCTAAGCTTCAGCTTTAATCTCATAGGCAGGCAGGGTTACAATATTTTTGTAATAAGCAGAGCTCAGGGAGCTGCAAAAAATGTGCTTTCAAGAAGACAAAGTTAATTTCAGTCAAGATAGGGTGCAGAGTGTACATTAATGAGAAAAAAATTAACTTTTTTGAATTTACCAAATGGCTGCAATGAAACAAAGAGTGAAAAATGTAAAGGGGTATGAATACTTTCCGTACCCACTGTAAAGTATCACGATATTAAGAAGCATAACTACTAGAGATCAGAGATTCGATACAGTATCAATGAGACAGTAGCCACATCAGTGGTACACCTTAGTAGGCCCTTAGAAAAAGACAGTATACCGGCGAAACGCGAATCAGGGACACATGTCCTGGTGCTAGTGATGATGTAGTACAAGTCTCTGAGTCTAGACAATATTTATGGGCATAGGGATAATGAATCTTAGTGTACCACTATAGCCAGCCCAGTATAGGGATTAAAATGTCACTGTGTTGGTAATGTAAATAAGTTGAAACGTATATGATTGCAACCGTTAAAGCATGAGTGCCTACAGAGACTTGCTGTAAGAACTTAAAGATATGCATAATAACCTGTTAAAGGACAATTGGGCCACAGGACTGTGTGGTCAGGGCCTTTATTGTGTATAGTTCCCCGACCTTACGTAAATATAAACCGTCGGCATGGCCGAAGAGCCAAATAAAGTCAGGTATATAGTCCCATAGCTACGCCCGAGAATGAAGCAAAGGTGTGTTGGGGCAGTTCCCACGAGGAAACTCAAAAGTCTGTAGGGTAACGCAAATGGACCAGTGTTGCCCTCAGGAACTTAATTGTCAATTGTTTACCATTTTTAAGGTTTTTGTAATTTTTATCTTGCTGAAATCTTGTAAAAAGTTACAATTGTTCGCCTGTTAAACCATATTTATGTTTTCTCAGTCCGGGAGTACTGGATTTCACTAGGGGGTAATGTGGCACCCCAGGAGTCCAGGTGCCACAATGGCATTGCCTCCCTTATTGGGTGTGATGCCATGCCTGGAAGCAAGAAAGGATCCTCTTAGCAGGTAACACTGGCATACAACACCTCTCCTGACTCCAGACCAGAAGGAAGAGGTCTAAACCCTGTTTCAGGGGAACTTCCCTAAAAGTTCTGGTCTGGAGGCAGGCTTAGTCAGTGTGAGTTTAGTGTGAGACAGTGATCGAAGCAAATGAGGAGAATCTGGGGACTGGAACTGTGACTGAGCTCACCCCAGGACTGAGTGCAACAGACCGGACACTGGAGTCCGTGGTTGTGTGGTAACTGCATGCCCAGCAACTGAATTCGGAGAAGAGAAGATTGCAGGTCTCCTGGCCACATCTGAAGCCCGAAGGCACAACAGCAAACTAGAGCCTGGATCACCACGAGGGAGTGACACCAGGAAAAGGCTCGAGCTGCCTGCCATGCGGGTAGTGTTCCACTTAAAGGACAGACTGAGAGAGGGACTTGAAGAGAGCTTAAGGCATCAAGAACCTAAAGAACAGTGCAGTAGGGAGGCTTCCAACCGCACCTGGCTAGGGGGATTCTGAACTGCTTCCAGGCTGCCCGGATCTCCATTACCACCTGTACCTGTGCTCTGGACTGCACCTACAATTAAAGATAAAGAAACTACAGTCCCTGTGTCCTGTTCATGATTATTCTTGCACCCCAACGTCCACAACCCCTCATAGACTGTTCCGGTAGCCCTGGGGCCTCGCTCCACCTGTGGGGAGCAGAACCATCCCCGCTGCATCACCATCAGCCCCAGCGGTCCCTTTAAGCAGTGTCGACCATATATAGCCGAACACCACAGGTGGCGTCACGAACAATCCCCTACAAACATTCCCTAATCACTTTTATTGCACGCCCAGGGCCATGGACTTGGTCACTGCTACAGTGACCACTCCTTTAAGAACCATCTGACCCGGTTCCGAGTACCCCACGGCCCTGGGGTGTGTTGCACACACATCAACTCAAACTAATGTGTCTAGTGACTGTGCATTTTATTTGGTGTAGCAATCACTATAAGGATTCTATAGGTGCTATAATATATGACTGATCTTGTATAATGTGTATGCGGTACAATGCATATAATGTACTAGACAGAACAACAAGAAATCATATAGCCCCACAGATCCTCAACAATTTAATGCATGCACACAAATTGCAGGCTCACTTAGTGAACAAAGCGACAGTAAAGATATCTATCTATCTATAAGCACAATAACTAATATACAGACACCATATTGGTTAGTACACTATCAATACCCATCAAGATCAAGATTCACACCTTATTGTCACAAGACTCGGCACCTTATATTATATGGGAATTAACTTGACTAATAATTTAAAGGGACAATAGTCAAGAATCACATTTAATTAAATTTGATTTATCTACATCTTTCACTAATCGGGATTTAGTGTGAAATCACACTGGTTAAAACATCATACTGTGACCCAATATACAGCTCTGGAAAAAATTAAGAGACCACCACATCAAAACCCTGTCATGGCCAGCCCAATCTCCAGACCTGAACCCCATTGAAAACCTCTGGAATGCAATCAAGAGGATGATGGATAGTCACAAGCCATCAAACAAAGAAGAACTTACATTTTTCCCCCGGAAGCAGTGTGAAAGACTGGTGGAAAGCATGCCAAGACACATGAAAGCTGTGATTAAAAATCATGGTTATCCAACAAAATATTGATTTCTGAACTTTCTTCCTGAGGTAAAACATTAGTATTGTTGTTTCTAAATGATTATGAACTTGTTTTCTTTGCATAATTTGAGGTCTGAAAGCACTGTTTTTTTTTATTTTGACCATTTCTCCTTTTCAGAAAAAAAAATACAAAAATTATTGCTTGGAAACTCGGAGACATGTCAGAAGTTTATAGAATAAAAGAACAATTTACATTTTATTCAGAAATATACCTATAAAGAGAAAAATCAGATAAACTGAACATTTTGCAGTCGTCTCTTAATTTTTGCCAAAACTGTATATACAAATTGGATGTATGAAAATATTTTAAAATATTCTTACATTTATATGAAATAAAAGTTAGATTTTAATAACACATTCCCTTTTTCTCTTCTTTTTTCAAATATCTATAATAACTTTTACCTGCACACATTTATATATTTTAATTTATTGTATCATATACTTACTTGTTTGATTTGACTATTACTTCCTTTTCTGGGAATACATTTCAAGCGGAAAGCCTGCTATTCAGTTAAGGTGAATGAGATTCCAGCAGGTAGGAAGTGTTTCGCAGAGTTCCTGTTCGACAGCCACAAACCATTGCCATGACTGCTAGACCAGGGTCCTCATTTATCTTTAATAGTCTTTTTCTTAGGCCGGAGTCACACTAGTGTTTGGCATCCGATGTGAGAGCATTGGATGAGATATGCTAATGACCCCCGGCTCCTGCTCTGGTGCAAGCGGGAGCCGAGCGTCATGCTACTGTGCGCCGAGCCTCTCGCACAGAGGAGGTGAAGAAAGTAATTTCTCCATCTCCTCTGCTGCCAGTGTCGGCGTATACCGCAATGCATTCAGATAGTATCTGAGTGTTGTGCGTTGTGTTACTCGCACCCATAGACTTATATGGTTTTAAAGGGACACTGTCACCTGAATTTGGAGGGAACAATCTTCAGCCAGGGAGGCGGGGTTTTGGGGTTTTTGATTCACCCTTTCCTTACCCGCTGGCTGCATGCTGGCTGCAATATTGGATTGAAGTTCATGCTCTGTCCTCCATGGTACACGCCTGCACAAGGTGCAATCTTGCCTTGCACAGGCGTGTACTATGGAGGACAGAGAATGAACTTCAATCCAATATTGCAGCCAGCATGCAGCCAGTGGGTAAGGAAAGGGTGAATCAAAAACCCCAAAACCCCGCCTCCATGGCTGAAGATTGTTCCCTCCAAATTCAGGTGACAGTGTCCCTTTAAGTGAGCTGAGACTCGGCCGAGCCTAGGTGCCAATCACAGCATGCTGCGATTGTTCTCGCATGCCAATTCGGCATGAGAAAATAGTCGCAGATGTGATCTGCCACATAGATAGATTAACAGTGGGCCAAGTGCTATGCGATGTTTTATCGCATAGCACTCGGCCATATTCCACTGTCGTGTGACTCCGGCCTTAATGTGATACTTTATATTAATTCTCATTAACCATTTGAACCCGAGTCCCAGAAAAGGGAATAATAGTCAAATCCCACATTTAAGTATATGCACATGTGCAAATTTAAAAGAGATATAAATATGTGCAGGTAAAAGTTAATCACCAGAGTACTGCAAATCGATTCATTCATCACTAATCAATAGTTTTTCCATATACATGAAAAGAAGAATTACAGATCTATCATTCTTCTAATAAGTGATAGCTGCACAATATACATACATCTTCAAGGTTACTTATTAGCTGCAATTATATAGGCATACTTGAGATACCAAGACATATTAGGAAAGATAAGATTGCTTCTCGCCTCTAAACCTTGAACCATCCATCACTCCATGTTGTTGAAGACTTTCGATGAACTTTACTTTAGAGATATACAGGTGCCATACTGACATTTTATATATCTGAGCAGACAGACAGAATGAAGACTGGTATAATACAAGTTTATTGATAGTGGGAAAACTCCTATCACTATTTATGTCATTGAAGATTAAACAAATACCACATATTTTGATTACTGTTGGAATCAACTACCCAGTTGAATGACTCATGGGACTGCAATAGTATATGCACGATATATCAAAGGTATTTTCACACGTTTGAAGTCACACTGCAGGCAAAAAGAATTGTATTAGTCAGAAGTACGCAGGCTCCATTTGCCCTCAAGTGTTAATTTACCTGTTCTGGACACTAATCTTCTCTTATCTTTATTTTTTTATATAGCGCTAACATATTCCGCCCCGCTTTACAGTTTGCACACATTATCATTCCTGTCCACATAGGGGCTCACAATCTAAATTCCCTAACAGTATGTTAGTCATCTCAAATGTGAGGTGGTCCCTAAAAAAATTGGTTTTGCAAATGTTGTTGTAAAAATGAGAACTCGTTGGTGAGCTTTTAACCCTTATAACGTCCTAACAAAAAAATTATGTTTCCAAAATTGTGCTGATGTAAAGTAGATGAGTGGGAAATGTTATTTATTACCGTAACTATTTTGTGAGATATGACTCTCTGATTTAAGGGCATAAAAATTAAAAGTTTGAAAATTGTGAAATTTCCAAAATTTTTGCCAAATTTCCATTTTTTCTCAAATAAACGCAAGTCATATCAAATATTTTACCTTTATCATAAAGTGCAATATGTCACAAGAAAACATTCTCAGAATCATCGGGATCTGTTGAAGCGTTCCAGAGTTATGACCTCATAAATTGACTGGTCAGAAGTATAAAATTTGTCATGGTCAGGAAGGTGAAAATAGGCTTAGGGGTGAAGGGGTTATACATGACTGAGTGCCGAGATTGAGATTGACACTTTTATGAGTGCTTATAGGCTTCTGAAAATGTGACTGAATGTGTAGTGGAGTGAGGGTTGTTACAGGTTGCAGTCTTTTCTTATGAGGTGGGATTTAGGTTGCTTTTGAAGATAATGGACACTCTGGTGGGTTGAAGTGGTTAGTTCCAGAGTAGTAGTATAGGGCAGCATGGTGGCTCAGTGGGTAGCACTGCAGCGCTGGGGTCCTGGGTTCAAATCCCACCAGGGACAACATCTGCAAGAAGTTTGTATGTTCTCCCCGTGTTTGCGTGGGTTTCCTCCGGGTACTCTGGTTTTCTCCCACATTCCAAAAACATACTGCACTATATTTGCTCTTTATGGGGCTATGACAGTATTTACATATGTTTACAGCATATTGTGTGCCATTGCTTAGTCTAACTGTGTCTTTTTCTTTTTTTTTGTCCTAACTGTGTGTCTTTTTCTTCTACTTATATTTTAGTGACAATGTTTCATCTGCCGTATGTGTTGCACACGTTATGGGAAAGAAGCGGCCCAAGTGATGTCATCCGTGTACATTTATGTGTTTATACCTTGGTTTTGATGCGGTTCTTAGATTGTTTTTCAATATGTACTGTATATTCATATGATGTCTAGTGATATAATAAAATTGATGCAGCATGTATTCACTGTATCATGTCTTTTGGCATGGTGTTCTAATTACCAGTTTGTATACTTTATTTACATGATATGTTTGATGTCGTATGTTTGTATCGCAATTGTTGACACATCCGACTCTGCATTTACCTAATTATGTTACTATTTTTTATCTATGTTGCATGTTTGGGGTGATTGCAGTGCATATCATTAGTGCCTACATTTGTATATTAAACTGTGCCGGGGTATATGTTTAACTTATTCTGATGTCTGTACCGTACTATTAAATATACCGATATCTTTATATATACCTGGCTGGTTGCCCACTTTCAATATGGCCGTTGGTGTGCGTCGGTGTGCCGTACTCTCTGGCACTGCCCGCTGTCTGATGCGATGGTCACATGGGGCCCCATGTGATCTGGCGTCCGTGGTTTGGCGATGCCTCTGGGTGGGCGTTGCGTGCCCGTTGGCCGCCGCACGCTTATGACCTAGGGCTCTATTATAGATAACGATGTGATTTCTTTATTTTGTTCGCATTTAGCACTTTTATTTATGTACATTGGGTTGCTGCCCTATACCAATATGGCCACTGGTATGTGTTGTTCGATTGGGCTATGCCCCGCCTCGCCCTCTGGCCCCGCCCGCTGTCTGACGTTTTGGTCACATGGGGCTCCATGTGATCTGGCGTCGGTGGTGGTGTGCGGCGCCTGTGGGTGGGCGGTGCTCTGCCTATCGGCCGGCGCATATTTCCGGCCTGGGGCTCTATTTATACGTGCTTGTGCTTCTTCACCTATGCCCCCTGAGGAAGGAAGTTCTACTTCCGAAACGCACGTCGGGGAGGGCGGGAGATTGCATGTGTCTCTGCTGTGCCATTAGGTATGTGATTACAGATGCTGCCACTGTGCATTATGTTCCTTGTTTACTACTGCTTGCAACTATGTGACGCTGTTCGGGGTTTCCATATGTTCTCTCACCGGCGCTTTGTAGTGGTATGATCTGTCACTTTTTAGCCATGTTTTCTGCCATTTGATCTTTTGTATTTAATTAATAAATATCTTTGCAATATACCTATTTGTTACTTGGACTTTATTGCACTGAATAGTGTTTGTGGTGTTTCCCAGTTGGACTTCAGTGTGTCCCTACGTGTCCTGAGATATACTATGGGTTATATGCGCACTAGTGATATTTAATGTGAATATGCTGCAGCCCCATAGTTCTATGTGTTTTTCTGCTTATTACATTAATTAATAAATATTAGATAGGTAGAAAGATTAAAAGCCGACAAATGATCTGCCGCGTACAGTATAGAATAGAATAGGTTATAATAGAAAAGATAGAATAGATATATACACATAGAATAGATGTATATATATAATTATTATTTATTTATATAGCACAATTCCATGGTGCTGTACATGAGATGGAGTTACATCAAAATACAAATATCACTTACAGTAAACAAAACTAACAATGACAGACTGATACAGAGGGGAGATGACCCTGCCCTTCCAGGCTTACATTCTACGGGATGGTGGGGAAGGAGACAGTAGGTCGAGGGTTGCAGTAGCTCCGATGGTGTTGAGGTGGTTATGTGATTATTACAGGTTGTAAGCTTTTTTGAAGAGATGGGTTTTCAGGTTCCGTTTGAAGGATCCAAATGTGGTGGATAACCGGACGTGTTGGGGCACAGAATTCGGGAAAAGTCATGGAGGGAGGCGATTGGGTGAGGAGCGAATAAGCGTGAGGGAGAGAAGGAGGTCTTGGAAGGACCAGAGATTACGTGAGAGAACATATTGAGAGATTAGTATGGAAATATACGGAGGAGAAAGGTTATGGATGGCTTTGTATGTCAGTGTTAGCAGTTTAAACTGGATACGCTGGGAAATTGGGAGGCAGTGAAGGGATTTGCAAAGAGGGGAAGCAGGAGTGTAGCTAGAAGAGAGATTAATTAGTCGGGCAGCAGAATTAAGGACGGACTGGAGGGGTGCGAGAGTGTTAGAGGGTAGGCCACAAAGCAGGATGTTGCAGTAGTCGAGGCGAGAGATGATTAGGGCATGCTCAAGCATTTTGGTAGAGTGAGGGTTGAGGAAAGGACGGATTCTGGAAATATTTTTGAGCTGGAGGCGACAGGAGGTGGTGAGAGCTTGGAAGTGCGGTTTAAAGGACAGGGCAGAGTCAAGGGTTACTCCGAGGCAGCGGATTACCGGGACGGGGGAAAGTGTGAATTCATTTATTGTGATAGATAGATCAGGTGGGGAAGGTGTGCGAGATGGAGGAAAGATAATTAGTTCGGTTTTGTCCACATTGAGTTTGAGGAAGCGAGAGGAGAAGAAGGAGGATATGGCTGCTAGACACTCTGGGATGTCTTTATATTCCATAGAGAGATAGATAGATTAGCTGGTAATTCATTTGTCGGCTTCTGTAAAATCACTGCAGGAGCCGACAGGATAGAAGGCATGGTTTACATATGGATCCCCCCCAGTAGGGCAATGGGGTACTCGGATCCGGGCCCTTCTTCTGTTCTCACTGGGGATGTCACGGTGGCTGACCCGGTCCGTGGCCCTAGGGGAACATCCGTTGTAAATGGGGAAAGGTCTTTAAAGGGATAATGTTCGTGACGCCACCTGTGGTATTCAGTCAGGGTGACCGACGCTGCTTAGGGGTCCGCTGGGGTGATGTTATGGCAGCTAGATGGTATACCTTCCCACAGGTGAAGTATGTACCCAGGGCTTCCCAGAGTGTAGATGGTGGATGGTGGATGATGTAAGGCGCAGTGAATAACGCGGACACAAGGTTGCAGTCTCTTTACCTTTACTGAAGGCTTCAGCATCCACAGTCCAGGGTAGGGACCACAGGGTAGGCAGAGTCTAGCCGGTATGAAGGCAAATCCAGAGTCGCCTTATACAGGTGGAATTCAATAGCCTTCCTCTAGTGCCTGAGTGTTGTAATCCCTCCCTGCTGAGCAACTCGGTAAGGTCCTCACAACTATTGTAGGTGTTAAGTCTCTTCCTCTCTGTCCCCCTGACGGATAGGACAAACCCGTATAACTGATGACCTGAGGCTTTTTACAGGGACCCTAGAGACGCCCCAGCCCCCACAAGTTATCACCGTGCCTCCTGGGTATATGGTCGGGCAGCCAATGTGGAATCAACTGTCCTGCCAGTCTCTGAAGTAAAGTATAGAGATCCTTGCTCCCTCGGTGTTCTTGCTACCGGTTACTGCACTTTAGAAGGACGCAGCCTGCTTCTACTAACTGGTCTCCCCCTGATGTTCCTCTCCTTTTGCTATGACTTAGTTTCTCACTCACTGTAACACAATTCCTTTCAATGTCCCATTCTTTGGATGCTGCCGCACGTGGGGCAGGCGCAGCTCCGTGAACCCTCGTTCTCCCACAGACCTCCATCTGCTCTCCTCTCCTCATTCAGACTAACTTTCTGTCCAGACCCCCAGTTTTACCTAATTGTGAGGTGTGCCATAATAGATAGAAGCATAGCTCCCCCTGGCGGCCTGGAGTGTGAAGTGTGTATTGTGGTTGTGATACCTCGACAGAAGATCTCCTTCATTGCCTTCAGACGTAACATCACTCCCCCTGGTGGAAGAATAACATTACTGCAACGACCAGGACTCTGGGGCGCTGCACATACAGTAAATAGATGCAGAGTAGGTAGACATATAGATGTCAGTGACACATACAATTAGTACAGTGTGTACAAATTACTGGACAGGTATTTAATTAATAAAAGATTATTTTACGGGAAAAAATGGCGTGGGCTCCCGTGCAATTTTCAAAACCAGCAGAAGTAAAGCCAGCGATTGGGGGGCAGATGTTTATAGCCTGGGAAGGGGGTATTTTTCCCATGCTCCAGACTTCAGCGCAGGTCAGGCTCTGAGGGAGCGCATCTTCAGTGATGGCACTGCTAGTCACTAATTCTGCACCAGCAGCATCTCATTCATGCACCAGTGGTTTACAGTCGTGGCGGTCGCATCTTGGCACCGCCCTGGTTGTAAACTGTATATCCCCCAAACATGGATTAAAGCATGGGACACAGCGATGGACAGGTATGGGTATATTGTTGTTTTTTTATTTTATTTTTATTACAGATCAAGGGCATCGCATGGATTAGCTGTATAATAAAGATGGGAAACTGTGTAGTGTTTTATTTCATTAAAATACTTTATTCTCGCTGTGTCTTTATTTAACATGTAACAGCTATAGGGTTAGCAATGGATAGGTGTCTTACTGACACCTCTCCATTACTGAGACGGGATTGATGTCACGTTACAATAGAAAGTTGACATTAGCCCCCAAACTATTACCCCACTTGCCACCACTACAGGGCAAGTGGCAAGAGCGAAACTAAGTGCCGCAATTGGTGCATCTTACAGATGCGCCTTCTCTGGGGTGGCTGAGTGCTGATGTTTTTAGCCGGGGGGCAATATCCATGGCCCATTCCTAGGCTATTAATGCCAGCCCGCAGCTCTCTGCATAGCCTTTGCTGGTTATTAATTATGGGGGACCCCACGTAATTTTTATGGGGGGTCCACCATTTTCATAGCTAGTAAAGGCTAAGTATACAGCTGTGAGCTGATATTAATAGCCTAGGAAGCTCCATGGGTATTACCCCTTCCCAGGCTATAAACATCTTCCCCAGTTGCTGGCTTTCTCTCTGCTGGTTTTGAAAATTGTGCGGGAGTGTATGCCATTTTTTTCCGTAAAAAAATCTTTTATTAAATACATGTCCAGTAATTTGCACACACACTGTAGTAATTGTACAGTATTTGTCACTGTTATCTATATATCTACCTTGCCTCAATCATACCCATCCTCAAAAAGCCCTCCCTCAACCCATCCTCTGTGTCTAGCTATTGCCCGATATCTCTTCTCCCTTTTTCCTCAAAACTACTGGAACAGCATGTCCATCTTGAACTGTCCACCCACCTCTCCTCCTGTTCCCTCTTTGACCGGTTACAATCTGGCTTCCGACCGCATCACTCAACTGAAACTGCCATAACTAAAGTCACCAGCGACCTACTAACTGCCAAGAGCAAGCGACACTACTCTGTCCTCCTTCTCCTGGACCTGTCTTCTGCCTTCGACACTGTGGACCTTTCCCTCCTGCTACAGATTCTCTTATCTCTTGGCATCACAGACTTGGCCCTATCCTGGATCTCGTCATATCTAACAGACCGGACATTCAGTGTCTCCCTCTCCCACACCACCTCCTCACCTCGCCCCCTGTCTGTCGGTGTTCCCCAAGGCTCAGTTCTAGGACCCCTGCTGTTCTCCATCTTTGGCCTAGGACAGCTCATAGAATGCAACAGTTTGCAGTATCATCTCTACGCAGATGACACGTAGATCTACCTATCTGGACCTGACCTCACCTCCTTACTGACCAAAATCCCACAATTTCTGTCAGCTATTTCATCTTTCTTTTCTGCTCACTTTCTAAAACTGAACATGGACAAACAGAATTCATCATCTTTCCCCCTCCTCACTCTACCCCTCCACCAAACCTTTCCATCAATGTCAATGACTGCTCACTTTCTCCTGTTCCGCATGCTCGGTACTTCGGGGTGATCCTCGACTCTGCCCTCTCCTTCAAGCCACATATCCAAGCCGTTGCCTCCTCCTGCCTTCTCAAACTTAAAATTATCTCCCGGATCCACACATTCCTTAACCACAAAACCACAAAAACACTAGTGCACACCCTTATCATCTCTCGCCTCGATTACTGCAACCTCCTACTCTCTGGACTCCCCTCTAGCACTCTGGCACCACTCCAATCCATCCTACACTCTGTTGCCCGACTAATCCACCGGTCTCCCCGCTATTCCCCAGCCTCTCTCCTATGCCAAACATTTCACTGGCTTTCTATTGTCCAGAAGCTCCAGTTCAAAACCCTAACTATGACGTACAAAGCCATCCACAAGCTGTCTCCTCCATACATCTGTGACATGGTCTCCCGGTACTTACCTACACACAAACTTCGATCCTCAAGATCTCCTCCTCTACTCCCCTCTCATCTCTTCTTCCTACAACCGCATACAAAACTTCTCCTGTGCTTCCCCCATACTCTGGAACTCTCTACCCCAACAGATCAGACTCTCGCCTACCATGGAAACCTTCAAAAAGAACCTGAAGACCCACCTCTTCTGACAAGCCTACAGCCTGCAGTGATCCTCAGTTGGCTGAACGGTCGTGCAACTAGCTCTACCCTCTCCTAGGGTATCCTCACCCATCCACTGAAGACTGTGAGCCCTCGCGGGCAGGTTCCTCTCTCCTTCTGTACTTTTGTGTGCCTTGTTTTTGCTCATGTTTATTGTACTTGTCTATATTTGCCACTTTTTCACATATAAAGTGCCATGGAAAAATGGTGCTATAAAAATGTATAATAATAATCTACCTATTGTATATGTATTTACTGCATGGAATCCATCTCTTCTATCCTGTCGGCTCCTGCAGTGATTTTATAGAAGCCGGCAGATTAATTACCAGTTTTTCTTCTATCTTTCTGTGCAATACAGTATATATGTGTGTTACTGACATGTGTATATATATATATATATATATATATATATATATATATATATGCATATATATATATATATATATATATATATATATATATATATGTATTCTATGTGTATATTTCTAATCTATCTATTCTATTCTAACCTGTAAGCAGGGTCGAACTGGGGTGTCTGGGGCCCACCAGGGGAATGGACTCTAGGGGCCCACCCTACAGCTATATGCAAATATCTGTTATTATAGTGGAGCATCAGCTGTAAAACACAGGCGGCTGCTGCTACTGGACGCCCCCATAATTGGGATGTATAATCATGATAGTTTACATTAATGGGGTTCTTGGTTAAAACAAGTTATCACCGATCCATGGGCTCCACAGGATAAGTGATCGCTTAGGTCTGACCATTAGAAACTGCACCGATTGGAAGAATGGGGAAGTTTTATCCCTGACAGGACACTTTTATCCCTATTTTAAAATGAATGGATCAGTGATCTAGTCGGACATGCCACTCCAGTCTAATAGGGATAAAAAGTTCCACATTTTGCTGAATGTGTCGAAGCAGTCAGACTCCCACCAATCAATCCATTATCACTTATCCTGTAGAGAGGTGATTATTTTTTCCCACAGGAAACCCCCTGTAAGTGCATCTCCGCCGCTGTGTACAAAGCATTAAAACTCTAATGGAAATAAAGAATATTCTCCTAATTAATATCAGAGAGAACAAATAGTAACATAGTAACATAGTTAGTAAGGCCGAAAAAAGACATTTGTCCATCCAGTTCAGCCTATATTCCATCATAATAAATCCCCAGATCTACGTCCTTGACCACCATACACAACACAATCCACTATACCAAGACCAATATTATCACATACAGGAAGAAATACCACCACACCATGACCATACCACATAGTGACCGAATAATACTGCATGCAAGGGACAAATACCGCCACATCATGACCAGATCACATATTACCACCACATAGTGACCGAATAATATGACATATTAGCACAGCATGGTTCAGAGGTTAGCACTGCAGCCTTGCAGCGCTGGGGTCCTGGGTTCAAATCCCACCAAGAACAACATCTGCAATGAGTTAGTATGTTCTCCCCATCTTTGCGTGGGTTTCCTCCAGGTACTCTGGTTTCCTTCCACATTTACAAAGACATACTGCTAGGGAATCTAGATTGTGAGCCCCATCAGGGACAGTGGCAATAGTGTCTGTAAAGCGCTGTGAAATTAATAGCGCTATATAAATGAGTAAAAATAAATAAAAATAAATATTACCCGCATATAGGGACCAAATGATACCACATACAAGGAGAAATACTGCCACGCCGTGACCAGACCCCAAATTACCAACACATAGTGCCCGAATACTACAATATTGATTATGGATACAAACCACAATACTAACAACACTGTTATTACCACCAGTGACAATATACACAGTACCTCTGTATATAGTGTCAGTGTACAGGTAATACAGTGATCACAGGTGACATTATACACAGGAGATCTGTATATATTGTCAGTGTACAGGTAATACAGTGACCACCAGTGACATTATACACAGGAGCTCTGTATATAGTGTCAGTGTACAGGTAATACAGTGATCACTGGTGACATTATACACAGGAGCTCTGTATATAGTGTAAGTGTACAGGTAATACAGTGATCACCAATGACATTATACACAGGAGTTCTGTATATAGTGTACAGGTAATACAATAATCACCAATAACATTATACACAGGAGCTCTGTGTATAGTGTACAGGTAATACAGTGATCACCAGTGACATACACAGGAGCTCTGTATACAGTGCCAGTGTACAGGTAATACAGTGATCACCAATGACATACACAGGAGCTCTGTATATAGTGTATAGTGTACAGGTAATACAGTGATCACCAATGACATACACAGGAGCTCTGTATATAGTGTAAAGTGTACAGGTAATACAGTGATCACCAGTGACATTATACACAGGAGCTCTGTATATAGTGTCAATGTACAGGTAATACAGTGATCACCAGTGACATTATACACAGGAGCTCTGTATATAGTGTCAGTGTACAGGTAATACAGTGATCACCAGTGACATTATACACAGGAGCTCTGTATATAGTGTCAGTGTAGTGTCAGTGTACAGGTAATACAAGGATCACCAGTGACATTATACACAAGAGCTCTGTATATAGTGTCAGTGTACACATCATACAGTGATCACCAGTGACAATATAAAAAGGAGCTCTGTACACAGTATATAGTGTAAGTGTACAAGCAACACACTGACTCACCAGTGACATCTGTAGTTGAAGTCTTTTTTCTTCATCCAGTGTAAACCACCATTACTTCTTCCAGCAAAGACTCGTCTCTGCAGAAAATAACACAGCTATAGCTGATCGCTTCCAGATCACATTCCCCACTATTTTCCTCGACTTCTATACTATGTCAGATGAAAAAAAAAAAGATATAGTGCCACCCTGCACAGTAGCAGGACCCCCTTTTGTTCTCCCCTTGGAATACAGTAAGCTCAAAAGTAAATTACAGCAGTAATAATGTCCCCTGATTGGCCCCTACAGTAATTATGTCCCCACTTGCCACCATTAACCAATAATGTATGTTCCTCATCCTGACCTCAATACAGTAATTATATAACCCCTTTAATAAGGTGCCAGATCCTTGGCCCCTTTATTTAATGTCTCCATCTCGGAACCCAATGTCCACCTTAATAAGATCCCTATCCTGGGCCCCTTCCAGTCATAATGTCCTCATCCTGGGCCCCTTTATTTAATGTACCCTCCCTGGGCCCCTATGTCCGTCCCTATGGCCACTACCTTTCCCTACTACATAGGGGGGGATTCTTCTCACCTTCTTGCGCTCCCCAGGATCCTCTTGTGGCTTCATATTCGGCGTGGTCGTTACAATGGCTGCTGACTGCAGCTGTGACAGGGCGCTCTGCTCTGTGACAGGCCGCGCGCTGACGTCACATAGCAGTAACATTGAAAGGCTGCCGGCCTATCAAAAGCTGCAGGAGTCATTTAACAAAACTGCGATGTGACTTCAACACATGGCCTGTCACAGAGCAGAGCGCCCTGTCACAGTAGCAGCTGGTATTCATCTTGATGTGCGTTGTTGCCAGGGTCGGCTCCAGGTTTTCATGGGCCTCGGGCGAAAGACTATCAGTGGGCCCTTTTAACACATGCCACGATTCCTGATGCACAGATAAAAAAAACAGATATAGTACAATATATAGGCACCACACAGTGCACCATAGAGTATTATGGTCAACACATAGTCCGCCATACAGTATTATGGCCAACCACATAGTGCTCCATACAGTATTACGGGCACCTCATAGTCCTCCATGCAGTATTATGGTCAACACATAATAATAATAATAATAATAATCTTTATTTTTATATAGCGCTAACATATTCCGCAGCGCTTTACAGTTTGCACACATTATCATCACTGTCCCCGATTGGGCTCACAATCTAGAACATAGAACATAGTGCTCCATACAGTATTACTGGCACCTCATAGTCCTCCATGCAGTATTATGGTCAACACATAGTGCTCCATACAGTATTACTGGCACCTCATAGTGCGCCATACAGTATTATGGGCAACCACATAGTGTTCCATACAGTATTACGGGCACCTCATAGTCCTCGATACAGTATTATGGTCAACACATAGTGCTCCATACAGTATTACCGCACCTCATAGTCCTCCATACAGTATTATGGGACCCCGTTCCCCCACACAGTATTATGGGACCCTGCTCCTCCATACAGTGTTATGCATTCCCGCTCCTCCATACAGCATTATGGGACCTCGTTCCTCCACACAGTATTATGCCCCCCCCCCGCTCCTCCATATAGTATTAAGGGACCCCGCTCCTCCATACAGTATTATGCATCCCCGCTCCTCCATACAGTATTATGCCCCCCCCCCCGCTCCTCCACACAGTATTATGCCCCCCCGCTCCTCTATACAGTATTATGGGACTCTGCTCCTCCATACAGTATTATGGGACCCTGCTCCTCCATACAGTATTATGCATTCCCGCTTCTCCATACAGTATTATGGGACCTCGTTCCTCCACACAGTATTATGCCCCCCACTCCTCCATACAGTATTACACCCCCCAGCTCCTCCACACAGTATTACGCCTCCCAGCTTCTCCACATAGTATTATGCGCCCCAGCTCCTCCACACAGTATTATGCCCCCCAGGCTCCTCCACACAGTATTACACCCCCCAGCTCCTCCACACAGTATTACGCCTCCCAGCTTCTCCACATAGTATTATGCGCCCCAGCTCCTCCACACAGTATTATGCCCCCCAGGCTCCTCCACACAGTATTACGCCCCCCAGCTCCTCCACACAGTATTACGCCCCCCAGCTCCTCCACGCAATATTATGCCCCCCAGCTCTTCCACACAGTATTACGTCCCCCCAGCTCCTCCACAGATTTATGCCCCCCCCAGTTCCTCCACACAGCATTACGCCCACCAGCTCCTCCACACAGTATTATGCCCCCCCAGTTCCTCCACACAGTATTACGCCCCCCAGCTCCTCCACACAGTATTATTCCCCCCAGCTTCTCCACACAGTATTACGCCCCCCCAGCTCCTCCACACAGTATTATGCCCCCCAGCTCCTCCACCCAGTACTATGCCCCCCCCCCAGCACCTCCACACAGTATTATGCCCCCCAGGTCTTCCATTCAGTATTATGGGACCCCACTCCTCCACACAGCATTATGCCCCCCCCCCCGGCTCCTCCATACATTACTATGGACCCCATAGAAAAAAAACATAAAAAAGTAACATCCTCACCTCTCCTTGTTCCATGGCAGCTGCAGACGTTTTCAGCGTTTCTCCGGCTCTGCAACCCTCAGGACAGAGAGGCTGAGTGCGCAGTGATGATGTCATCGCACCCTCTGCCCCGAGACGTCACAGAGTCAGAGGGCGCTGAAGACGTCTGCAGCTGCCATCGGAACGAGGAAAGGTGATTATTAGAAGGAGGGCCCAATTTAAAGGGCCGCATCCTTTTCTTTTCCCTTCCTCCTCCTCCTCCTTCTCCTGTCTGGGGTGGGGCCCACTAAGCATTTCACCGGTGTCCCGGTGGGCCAGTCCAACCCTGCCTGTCAGTGTAACATAGTAACATAGTAACATAGTTATTAAGGTTGAAGGAAGACTTTAAGTCCATCTAGTTCAACCCGTAGCCTAACCTAACATGCCCTAACATGTTGATCCAGAGGAAGGCAAAAAAAAACATGTGACAAAGAGTAAGCTCCACATAGGGGGAAAAAAATCCTTCCCGACTCCACGTACACCAATCAGACTAGTTCCCTGGATCAACGCCCTATCAAGGAATCTAGTATATATAACATGTAACATTATAATTTTAAAGAAAGGCATCCAGTCCCCTCTTAAATTTAAGTAATGAATCACTCATTACAACATCATACGGCAGAGAGTTCCATAGTCTCACTTCTCTTACAGTAAAGAATCCGTGTCTGTTATTATACTTAACCCTTCTTTCCTCCAGACGTAGAGGATGCCCCTTTGTCCCTGTCTCAGGTCTATGATTAAAAAGATCATCAGAAAGGTCTTGTTACTGTCTCCTCATATATTTACAGTATACCTTAAAATAAGATCACCCCTTAGCCTTTGTTTTTCCAAACTAAATAGCCCCAAGTGTAATAATCTATATTGGTATTGCAGACCCCCCAGTCCTCTAATAACCTTGGTCGCTCTTGTCTGCACCCGCTCTAGTTCAGCTATGTCTTTCTTATACACCGGAGACCAGAACTGTACACAGTATTCTAACTGTGGTCGAACTAGTGAATTATATAGAAATAAAATTATGTTCTCCTCATGAGCATCTATGCCTCTTTTAATGCATCCCATTATTTTATTTGCATTTGTAGCAGCTGCCTGACTCTGGCCACTAAATGTGAGTTTGTCATCCACCCATACTCCCAGGTCTTTTTCAATGACTGTTTTGCCCAGAGTTTTAGAATTAAGCACATAGTTATACATCTTATTACTGCTACCCAAGTGCATGACCTTACATTTATCCAGATTAAAGCTCATTTGCCATTTATCAGCCCAAGCTGCCAGTTTACATAAATCATCCTGTAATATAAAATTGTCCTCCTCTGTATTGATTACCCTGCAGAGTTTAGCCCCCTACAAGGTCATTACTAAATATGTTAAAAAGAAGAGGGCCCAATACTGATCCCTGTGGTACCCCACTGCTAACCGCAACCCAGTCCGAGTGTGCTCCATTAATAACCACCCTTTGTTTCCTATCCCTGAGCCAGCTCTTAACCCACTTACACATATTTTCCCCTATCCCCATTATTCTCATTTTATGTATCAACCTTTTGTGTGGCACCGTATCAAAAGCTTTTGAAAAGTCCATATACATTATGTCCACTGGGTTTCCTTGGTCCAGTCCGGAACTTACCTCTTCATAGAAATTGATCAGATTAGTCTGACAGGAACGGTCCCTAGTAAACCCATGCTAATATTGGGTCATGAGGTTATTCCTCTTCAGATACTCCAGTATAGCATCCCTTAGAATGCCCTCCAGGATTTTACCCACAGTAGAGGTTAAGCTTACTGGCCTATAATTTCCGAGTTCAGTTTTTGTCCCTTTTTTGAATATTGGCACCACATTTGCTATACGCCAGTCCTGTGGTACAGACCCTGCTATTATGGAGTCTTTAAAGATTAAAAATAATGGTCTATCAATGACTGTACTTAATTCCTGCAGTACACGAGGGTGTATCCCATCGGGGCCCGGAGATTTGTCAATTTTAGTGATTTTTAGATGCCACCATACTTCCTGCTGGGTTAAGCAGGTGACACTTAATGGGGAATTTTTGTTATTACTGAGTATATTGTCTGCCATGGAATTTTCTTGTGTAAATACTGATGAAAAAAGTCATTTAGCATGTTGGCTTTTTCCTCATCCTCATCCACCATTTCACCCAGACTATATTTAAGGGGGCCAACGCTATCATTTTTTAGTTTCTTACTATTTACGTAGTTAAAGAGTATTTTGGGATTATTTTTACTCTCTTGCAATGAGTCTCTCTGTCTCAATATTTGCTGCCTTGATTTGCTTTTTACAGAAATTATTTAATTTTCTGTATTTATTTAATGCCTCATCACTACCTACTTCCCTTAATTCTCTAAATGCTTTCTTTTTTGTCACTTATTGCGCCCCTTACAGCTCTATTTAGCCATATTGGGTTCCTTCTATTTCTAATATTTTTATTCCCATACGGTATATACTGTGCACAGGTCCTATCCAGGATGCTAATAAATGTCTCCCATTTTCTTTGTGCATTTTTATGTCTCAGGATATCGTCCCAGTTAATTGCACCAAGATCATCTCTCATCCGTTGGAAATTTGCCCTCCTGAAGTTTAGTGTCCTTGTAACCCCTCTATTACACATCTTATTAAAGGATACATGAAAACTTTTTATTTTGTGATCAGTATTCTCCAAGTGACCCCCAACCCTTATATTTGCTATAAGGGCTGACCTGTTGGTTAATATTTGGTCTAGCAGTGCCCCCCTTCTTGTTGGGTCCTGAACCAGTTGTGAAAGGTAATTGTCTCTCATAGTTGTCAAAAAACAATTACCTTTGCTGGAACTGCAGGTTTCTGTTCCCCAATCTTTTTCAGGGCAGTTGAAGTCCCCCATAATAAAGACTTCTCCTTGAGTCGCAGCTTCATCTATTTGCTTTATGAGGATATTCTCCATTGCTTCCATTATTTTTGGACACTTATAACAAACCCCTATCAGTAATTTATTATTTTTCCCCCTCCCCTTATCTCCATCCACAGGGACTCTACATTTTCATTAGATTCACCTATATTATCACGCAGGATGGGTTTTAAGGATGATTTTACATATAGACACACCCCACCCCCTCGCTTATCCGTTCGGTCATTTAATAATCTTTATTTTTAATAATAATCTTTATTTTTATATAGCGCTAACATATTCCGCAGCGCTTTACAGTTTGCACACATTATCATCACTGTCCCCAATGGGGCTCACAATCTAAATTCCCTATCAGTATGTCTTTGGAATGTGGGAGGAAACCGGAGTACCCGGAGGAAACCCACGCAAACACGGAGAGAACATACAAACTCTTTGCAGATGTTGTCCTGGGTGGGATTAGAACCCAGGACTCCAGCGCTGCAAGGCTGCAGTGCTAACCACTGCGCCACCGTGCTGCCCATGCTGTGATTTCTGAACAGACTATAGCCCTGCAAGTTAACAGCCCAGTCATGGCTCTCATCCAGCCATGTTTCAGATATCCCCACCATGTCATAATTATGCTCCAACAACATTAATTCTAATTTGTTCATTTTGTTGGCAAGGCTTCTGGCATTAGTATACATGCACTTTATGTATCTCTCTGTACCTCTATTCTTTCTTAAATTATTAATTGTTCTAACCCCACCCCCATACCACCGCCACCCCCAACTTCCTTATTTGTGCCCAGGTCTCTATCTGCACTATCTTCCCCTCCTATAAAGTGAATACCCTCCCCCCCATTCCCTAGTTTAACCACTCCTCCAACCTTCTAGCCATTTTCTCCCCCAGCACAGCTGTCAACTGAGAAGTCGGCTCAGTTCTGCAGGAACCCAAACCCCTCCTTCCTACACCAATTCTTGAGCCACTTATTAACCTCCCTAATCTCCCGTTGCCTCTCTGGTTTGGCACGTGGTACAGGCAGTATTTCGGAAAATAACACGTTGGAGGTCCTTGCTTTCAGCTTGCAGCCTAATTCCCTGAAATCATCTTTAAGGACCTTCTACCTACCTCTAACTTTGTCATTTGTGCCAATGTGCACCATGACCGCTGGGTCTTCACCAGCCACTCCCAGTAATCTGTCAACCCGATCAGCGATGTGTCGGACTCGAGCGCCAGGTAGGCAGCACACCGTTCGACGATCCCTGTCTTTGTGACAGATTGCCCTATCTGTTCCCCTATTAATTGAATCCCCCACTACCAGAACCTGTCTGGCCTGCCCTGCTCTCCTATTTCCCTCCTTACTGTAGCAGTCACTCCTACGGCTTTCAGCGGACATGCCTGGCTACAGCAGTGCTACCCCTGTACTGGCACCCCCCTCATCTGCCAACTTAGTAAACTTATTGGGGTGTGCCAGATCAGGACTAGCCTCCCTGGCACTCTTCCCTCTACCCGGCCTTCTCTCACCAAGCTTGCTGCTTCACTATCCTGCAGCTCCATCCTACCATCATCCCCCTCATCTATCCCATTGAGCGTCTGCTCAGGGAGCAGAAGACTCCTTTCCATATTGTTGCCAGCTGCACATTTAGATTCAGAATCTGGGCTTCCAAATGCACAACATGCACAACGTGCTCACATCTCGCACAGCAGTGTGCACCCTCGACCGGCTGATCAAGAATTGCATACATGTGGCAAGACTGGTAAGACGGAAGGGGGCACCACACGGATACAGGGATCCAACCTGATTTATATTACAAGCAACAATGCAAAAAAAGCAACAAGAAATAGATCATAGAAAGGGGATCACCTGAGGCATTAGATCCAGTATAAAAATATACAAATTTTCTTTATATAATGAAACACAGAAAACCACACAAAAAGACATATTAAAAACATTAACACTGGTCACACATGTGACCTACACACAGTAACGAAGAGGCTTAATATAAAGCCAACCTCCTGAAAAGACTCCCCATAATTATTCAATAGAATATCCCTATAAATATAGGGTATGTTATTTATGTGAACAGCACTTGAGTTCTAAAAAAGAGCGAGATGCAAGGTCATTAAAGAGAATTCGCCTAAGGCAATTTTTTATATAAATGCATGCTCAATGTTGGTAAAATTGGTGACACTATGTATGTTAATTCAAATGAACCATAAAAGAGTAAGACCATTTATGAGCAGCAGTGACTTGCAATACAAATAGTTTGAAAATATGAGCATGAACTTAGCGCTCTAACAGACCCACAGAGTGACCATACCAGGAGAAACAAAAGAAATGCGATCTCTAAATACAATAATTGTATATAAACTCCTCTCACAAGGTCCTATAGAAGAATGTGTATCCAGGTGCATGCAAGTACCAAGTAAACCATAATAGAGAACATATCCAAATTTACGGAGTGCCAGCGGGATTGTTGTACCCAGCCTCCTCACACAAAGTCATTTAAGGGGGTATATATCCCACTGCAACAAAGTCCCGGGCTTACCCACAATGGGGAACACACCCCGGATCATAGAGACCAATGAGCACAGATAAGCATCTATTTAGTTAATATTGAGCAATCCTAGTCACTGCTGTATTTCAATTAATAGCCCCGGGGACTAAAGGCAGGAGGCGCGCAGACCCGACGTGTGTCTCCACCTAAAGTGGCTTCGTCAGGCAAATGCTGTTTCAGGAGAATTTCCTTGACAAAAGCCACACCCAATGGGCATGTCTCATGGGGATTCTGTATATATACCCTACACAGATGAAATCCTCACCTTTTGCTGCTGTATCCAGCTGCAAGGTGGATCTTGGCAAGGAGAGCTTCTATCGTAATCTGGAGTTGTCATTGAAATTGGCTTTTGCCTTTGCTGTGGCTTGTGAAGAAGAAAGCAGAAGAGAAAGACGGAGAAGACGCCGTCGTCGCTACTGGCAACACCCCATCGTTGAAGTCCGAGACAGCCGTGGAGCCTACCACTCGTTGTACACCGAGCTACGTAAAAACCCAGAGTTTTTTTTACTACACGAGAATATCGGAACAGAGCTTCGATGACTTCTGCAACGTGTCCAAGGATCCATTACCAAGCAGGACACACAACTACGTCAAGCAATTCCTGCTGAGGAACGTCTGTTGGTGACCCTGAGGTACGTAATTTTGAAAAACAAACACGTCGTTAGTATTATTGTTAGAAAAGCCATGTACTTATTTTTTGTCTCCATTTTCTGTTTGGCAGATTTCTGGCTACCTGAGAAACCTTATCATCTCCACATTTTCAATTCCGGATTGGAGTGTCCACCCTTTCTGGGATAGTTGCAGACACCAGCCGTGCTTTATGTGACATTCTGCATGCAGAATTCCTCCCCAACCCACAACTGAACTGTGGCTGGAAAATGCTGCAAAATTCAAGGAAATTAGCAATTTTCCAAACTGTGTGGGGGTTGTGGATGGCAAACACATTCGGATTATGAAACTTGCTGGAAGTGGATCCGAGTATTTCAATTACAAAAAAACTTTTCGATTGTTCTCATGGCAGTTGCAGATGCTGAATGTCATTTTGTCACCGTTGACATTGGCTCATTTGGACGAGGAATGTGTCATATTGACAGTCAATAAACATAAGGATGAATGACCTTGGGGAGATCAAAACATCCAACACCGCGCAGACACCATCACGTGTTTCTCAATGCAGTGATCCAGAACACTGCCCCCATCCCTTATGGGAAATATGCAAATGCATGTAGAAAAGCCGCGGAGACACCATCACGTGTTTCTCAGCGCAAGCAATAAGTAGCCAGGTCTTTCACCGGGAAGGAACAACCACGGGAAGGGCAGCATCCCAAAAGGAAATTTTATTGCTTGCGTTGAGAAACACGTGATGGTGTCTCCGCGGCTTTTCTACATGCATTTGCATATTTCCCATAAGGGATGGGGGCAGTGTTCTGGATCACTGCGTTGAGAAACACGTGATGGTGTCTCCGTGGTGTTGGATGTTTTGATCTCCCCGAGGTCATTCATCCTTATGTTTATAGTCCTTTTACTATGTATGAGAAAGATTTGGGCCAGGGAGCACCACAACTGGGCAAAAAAAACAATAATACTCAAAGCAACAAATATACTCAGGGGTGCCACTCAATGCATAGCGAAGAACCATATAAGAAGAGCAAGAAAAAAGAGACTATGCAAACAGAGCGCACACCCAAAAAATACTATAAAGTTACAAAAGTACAAAAAATTTATTGAGAGCAAGACAGAAAACACAATCGAAATAAAAACATGTTAAAATACAACTAACACACCACTGGTCCTATAGTGAATAATCATATAAAGACGGCCCAAATAACAATAATGTATAACACAAGGCAAAAATACACCACTCATAAGTTGTTAATAAGACACCAAGAATACTACACATATATGGGTGAGGTATGGCTAAATTCTTATATAGACAAGGTATAACAATATATAAATAAACAAATCAAATCTGGGCGTCCCCAGAAAACCATATAATAAATAAAGTGCCCCTATATAAATAAAGAGGCTAATGCTAGCTCTGGGGCCCCAATAAGCCTATTAGAAACAATGATAGGTGAGTGTAGTACTACCAAAGAAACAAGTATAGAAAGGAGCATCCACTAATAAGGAAGCAGTGCTACCAGAACGGCAGAAAAAGGAGCCTATTAAGCAATATAGGAGACATATGGGAATACATGCATCCACGTGTACCGATGGAATAAAGGCCTAAAGCACAAAAATAGGCCCAAGAGCCAAGATATATCACCCAGTTAGGTCGTCCAGTGAGTGGCGTCAGCTGTCGGCCGTCAAAAGATCAGTAAAAAGGGAAGATAGTCCCGGTGTAACAGGCCAAACTAACCCCCCCTTGCGCAGGCATGTACTACGGAGGACAGAGAATGAACTTCAATCCAATATTGCAGCCAGCATGCAGCCAGCGGGTAAGGAAAGGGTGAATCAAACACCCAAAAACCCCGCCTCCATGGCTGAAGATTGTTCCCTCCAAATTCAGGTGACAGTGTCCCTTTAGGCCATGTTCACACAGTGCGTTTTTTACCGCGGAAACGCAGCGGTTTTGCCGCTGCGGTTCCGTGGCTGTTTTCCATGCAGGGTACAGTACACTGTACCCTATGGAAAACAGGACCCACTGTGCACATGGTCCTGAATTGAAAAAAAAAAAAAACCGCACTGATTAGCTGCGGTAAAAAAGAAGTACCATGTCACTTCTTTTTGTAAAACAGCAGCGGTTCTGCACCCATAGACCTCCATTGTGAGGTCAAACCCGCAGTAAAACCCGCAGATCAAAAATAGATCTGCGGGTTTTATTGCGGTTCGTGGTGCAGAACCGCTGCAGCAGGAAGTGCGGGGAAGCGGGCGGAAGTGCGTGGGTGGAGTGTGGCTGCCCCGATCCCACCCCCCCATGCTCCGATACCCCTCCCCCGTGCTCCGATGTCACCCCTCCGTGCTCCGATGCCCCCCCCGTGCTCCGATGCCCCCCCCCGTGCCCTAATCTCCCCCCCTTATACTTACCCGGCCTCCCGGTGTCCGTCCGGCCGTCGTCTCCCTGGGCGCCGCCATCTTGCAAAATGGCGGGCGCATGCGCAGTGCGCCCGCCGAATCTGCCGGCCGGCAGATTCGTTACAAAGTGCATTTTGATCACTGAGATATAACCTATCTCAGTGATCAAAATAAAAAAAATAGTAAATGACCCCCCCCCCCCTTTGTCACCCCCATAGGTAGGGACAATAAAAAAAATAAAGAATTTTTTTTTTTTTTTCACTAAGGTTAGAATAGGGTTAGGGTTAGGGGTAGGGTTAGGGGTAGGGTTAGGGTTAGGGTTAGGGGTAGGGTTAGGGTTAGGGGTAGGGTTAGGGTTAGGGGTAGGGTTAGGGGTAGGGTATTTTCAGCCATTTTAACCCTAAAAAAATTCCTAGAAAACACACAGACTCTGGCTAGAAAACTGCATCAAAAAACGCATCAAAAAACGCATCAAAAAACGCATCAAAAAAGGACCAAAAAAGGACCAAAAAAAGGACCTGCGTTTTCTGCCAAGAGCTGCAGTTTTTAAAAAAAACAGTCCTGAAAAAAAAAGGATGGAAATCAGGAACGTGTGAACATACCCTTAAAGTGGCCTAGGCCAGATTATACCCGGGTATATTCTGGCATAGCCCAAACTATACCCCGGGGTATAAATTGGACTAGTCCAGATAATACCCCTCCAGGTCAGAATATACCCCAGCTGCTGTAGATCAGGCAGCGCACAGGGCCCCAGGCAGAGTACAGGGCCCCAGGCAGCACACAGGAGCCCCAGGGAGCGCATAGGCCCCCAGGCAGCACACAGGGGCCCCAGGCAGCGCACAGGGGCCCCAGGCAGCACATAGGGGCCCCAAACAGCACACAGGGCCCCAGGCAGCGCACAGGGGCCCCAGGCAGCACATAGGGGCCCCAAGCAGCACACAGGACCCCAGGCAGCACACGGGGCCCCAGGCAACACAATAGGTCCCAGGCAGCACACAGGGGCCCCAGGCAGCACACGGGGCCCCAGGCAGCACACAGGGCCCCAGGCAGCATACGGGGCCGCAGGCAACACACGAGGTCCCAGGCAACACACAGGGGCCCCAGGCAACACACAGGGGCCCCAGGCAGCGCACGGGGACCCAGGCAGCGCACGGGGACCCAGACAGTGCACGGAGGCCCCAGGCAACACACGAGGTCCCAGGCAGCGCACGGGGCCCCAGGCAGAGCACGGGGCCCCAGGCAGAGCACGGGGCCCCAGGCAGCACATGGGGCCCCAGGCAGCACACAGGGGCCCCAGGCAGCACACAGGGCCCCAGGCAGCACACAGGGGCCCCAGGCAGCGCATAAGGCACCAGGAAGCACACAGGGGCCCCAGGCAAATTTTGGGCCACGCCTCTGACAACACCCATTTCACAACTAATCACACCCATATCCAAGTCCCAACTACACCCATTCAGCACTGCTGATCACACTGTTTCATATACAATAATTAAAACCAAAAAAATATGGCCACGCAGTGCTCCATACTGTATAATGGCTATGCAGTGCTCCACATACTGTATAATGGCCCTACATGATGCTCCATACTGTATAATGACCTCACATGATGCTCAATACTGTATAATGACCACACATGATGCTCAATACTGTATAATGACCCCACATGATGCTCAATACTGTATAATGACGGCATCATGATGCTCCATACTGTATAATGGCCATACATGATGCTCCATACTTTATAATGGCCCCACATGATGCTCAATACTGTATAATGGCCTCACATGATGCTTCATACTGTATAATGACCGCACATGATGCTCCATACTGTATAATGGCCGCACATGATGCTCCATACTGTATAATGACCGCACATGATGCTCAATACTGTATAATGGCCGCAGATGATGCTCCATACTGTATAATGACCGCACATGATGCTCCATACTGTATAATGGCCACACATGATGCTCCATACTGTATAATGACCGCACATGATGCTCCATACTGTATAATGGCCGCACATGATGCTCCATACTGTATAATGACCGCACATGATGCTCAATACTGTATAATGACCACACATGATGCTCCATACTGTATAATGGCCGCACATGATGCTCAATACTGTATAATGACGGCATCATGATGCTCCATACTGTATAATGGCCATACATGATGCTCCATACTTTATAATGGCCCCACATGATGCTCAATACTGTATAATGGCCTCACATGATGCTTCATACTGTATAATGACCGCACATGATGCTCCATACTGTATAATGGCCGCACATGATGCTCCATACTGTATAATGACCGCACATGATGCTCAATACTGTATAATGGCCGCAGATGATGCTCCATACTGTATAATGACCGCACATGATGCTCCATACTGTATAATGGCCACACATGATGCTCCATACTGTATAATGACCGCACATGATGCTCCATACTGTATAATGGCCGCACATGATGCTCCATACTGTATAATGACCGCACATGATGCTCAATACTGTATAATGACCACACATGATGCTCCATACTGTATAATGGCCGCACATGATGCTCAATACTGTATAATGACCCCACATGATGCTCCATACTGTATAATGGCCACACCTGATGATCCATACTGTATAATGGCCACACATGATGCTCCATACTGTATAATGACCGCACATGATGCTCAATACTGTATAATGACCACACATGATGCTCCATACTGTATAATGGCCGCACATGATGCTCAATACTGTATAATGACCGCACATGATGCTCCATACTGTATAATGGCCACACATGATGCTCCATACTGTATAATGACCGCACATGATGCTCAATACTGTATAATGACCACACATGATGCTCCATACTGTATAATGGCCGCACATGATGCTCAATACTGTATAATGACCGCACATGATGCTCCATACTGTATAATGACCCCACATGGTGCTCCATACTGTATAATGGCCGCACATGATGCTCCATACTGTATAATGACCGCACATGATGCTCCATACTGTATAATGACCGCACATGATGCTCAATACTGTATAATGACCACACATGATGCTCCATACTGTATAATGGCCGCACATGATGCTCAATACTGTATAATGACCGCACATGATGCTCCATACTGTATAATGACCCCACATGATGCTCCATACTGTATAATGGCCACACATGATGATCCATACTGTATAATGACCGCACATGATGCTCAATACTGTATAATGACCACACATGATGCTCCATACTGTATAATGGCCGCACATGATGCTCAATACTGTATAATGACCGCACATGATACTCCATACTGTATAATGACCCCACATGGTGCTCCATACTGTATAATGGCCGCACATGATGCTCCATACTGTATAATGACCGCACATGATGCTCCATACTGTATAATGACCGCACATGATGCTCAATACTGTATAATGACCACACATGATGCTCCATACTGTATAATGGCCGCACATGATGCTCAATACTGTATAATGACCGCACATGATGCTCCATACTGTATAATGACCCCACATGATGCTCCATATTGTATAATGGCCATGGCTCATATCCCCCTCCCCTCCTCCTGTATGCATGGCTCATAATTCCCCCCCCCTCCCTATGCATGGCTGATGGCTGATAATTCCCCCCCCTCCCTATGCATGGCTGATGGCTCATAATTCCCCCCCCTCCCTATGCATGGCTGATGGCTCACAATTCCCCCCTCCCCCCTATGCATGGCTGATGGCTCATAATTCCCCCCCCTCCCTATGCATGGCTGATGGCTCATAATTCCCCCCCCCTCCCTATGCATGGCTGATGGCGCTCATAATTCCCCCCCCTCCCTATGCATGGCTGATGGCGCTCATAATTCCCCCCCCCTCCCTCCCTATGCATGGCTGATGGCGCTCATAATTCCCCCCCCTCCCTCCCTATGCATGGCTGATGGCGCTCATAATTCCCCCCCTCCCTCCCTATGCATGGCTGATGGCGCTCATAATTCCCCCCCCTCCCTATGCATGGCTGATGGCGCTCATAATTCCCCCCCCCCTCCCTATGCATGGTTGATGGCGCTCATAATTCCCCCCCCTCCCTCCCTATGCATGGCTGATGGCGCTCATAATTCCCCCCCCTCCCTCCCTATGCATGGCTGATGGCGCTCATAATTCCCCCCCCTCCCTCCCCATGCATGGCTGATGGCGCTCATAATTCCCCCCCCTCCCTCCCTATGCATGGCTGATGGCGCTCATAATTCCCCCCCCTCCCTCCCTCCCTATGCATGGCTGATGGCGCTCATAATTCCCCCCCCCTCCCTCCCTATGCATGGCTGATGGCGCTCATAATTCCCCCCCCCCTCCCTCCCTATGCATGGCTCATCTCTCCACAATTCCCCCCTCCCCCTATGCATGGCTGATGGCTCATAATTCCCCCCCCCTCCCTATGCATGGCTGATGACTCATAATTCCCCCCCCTCCCTATGTATGGCTGATGGCGCTCATAATTCCCCCCCTCCCTATGCATGGCTGATGGCGCTCATAATTCCCCCCCCTCCCTATGCATGGCTGATGGCGCTCATAATTCCCCCCCCCCTCCCTATGCATGGCTGATGGCGCTCATAATTCCCCCCCCTCCCTATGCATGGCTGGCTGATGGCGCTCATAATTCCCCCCCCTCCCTCTGCATGGCTGATGGCGCTCATAATTCCCCCCCCTCCCTATGCATGGCTGATGGCGCTCATAATTCCCCTCCCCCTCCCTATGCATGGCTGATGGCGCTCATAATTCCCCCCCCCTCCCTATGCATGGCTGATGGCGCTCATAATTCCCCCCCCCTCCCTCCCTATGCATGGCTGATGGCGCTCATAATTCCCCCCCCTCCCTCCCTCCCTATGCATGGCTGATGGCGCTCATTATTCCCCCCCCCTCCCTCCCTATGCATGGCTGATGGCGCTCATAATTCCCCCCCCCTCCCTTCCTATGCATGGCTCATCTCTCCACCCCCTCCCCGCTCCTTCTCCCGGGCCATCTTGCATGGCGCGGGTGGCTTCCCATCCTCCCCCCGCCCCCCGTCCCTCAGTCATACTCACCTGTCAGCTGCCTGTCTGTCCCACACGCTGCGCCGCGGGAC
The DNA here is from genome assembly GCF_032444005.1 of Ranitomeya imitator. Taxonomy (NCBI): domain Eukaryota; kingdom Metazoa; phylum Chordata; class Amphibia; order Anura; family Dendrobatidae; genus Ranitomeya; species Ranitomeya imitator. Next base: position 303,845,810 of record NC_091282.1, read on the forward strand.
AGAGCCGGAGCCGGCCTTCGTCCTGACTGAGTGAGCGGTCATGTGGTACCGCTAATGAAGGTCATTAATATGCGCATATTCATGACCTTAATTAGTGGTGCCACGTGACCGCTCACTCAGGACGCGCTACAGACGCTGAGACCAGGCATCGCTGGAGCAGGTGAGTATCGTCTTCAGGGAGGGTGGGTGGGACTCGAAGACTTGGAGGTGGGGGGACTCGGAGGTGGGGGCCTGGGGGGACTCGGAGGCGGGGGGGGGGGGGGCGGGGCCGTCGGGCACGTTTTTGACCCGGGCCGGGACTTATTAAAAAAAAAAAAAAACACACCTTGCTCAGGTGCCGCCCCCCGCAATGTCGCCGCCCTATGCACGTGCCCTCGCGTGCCTGGTGGCAAAAACGGCCCTGTCTGTGTCCAGCTGGGGTTGTCAGGGGGTACATGGTGATGTTTTATTTTTGTCTATTTCATCATCCACCCCTTCTGAGGTCCCAGAGTTCTTGTCAGATTACCGGGATGTATTTCATGAGCCCAAGCCCAGTGCCCTACCTCCGCATAGGGATTGCGATTGTGCTATCAATTTGATTCCTGGTAGTAAGTTTCCAAAAGGTCGACTGTTTAATTTGTCTGTGCCTGAGCACGCCGCTATGCGGAGTTACGTTAATTAATCCTTGGAGAAGGGTCATATTCGCCCGTCGTTGTCGCCATTGGGAGCAGGGTTCTTTTTTGTGGCCAAGAAGGATGGTTCGTTGAGACCTTGTATTGATTACCGCCTTCTAAATAAAATCACAGTCAAATTTCAGTACCCCTTGCCGCTGCTGTCTGATTTGTTTGCTCGGATTAAGGGGGCTAGTTGGTTCACCAAGATAGATCTTCGTGGTGCGTATAATCTTGTGCATATTAAACAGGGCGATGAATGGAAAACAGCATTTAATACGCCTGAGGGCCATTTTGAGTACCTGGTTATGCCATTCGGGCTTTCCAATGCTCCATCAGTATTTCAGTCCTTTATGCATGACATCTTCCGAGAGTACCTGGATAAATTTCTGATTGTATACTTGGATGATACAGTGGGGCAAAAAAGTATTTAGTCAGTCAGCAATAGTGCAAGATCGAGGGAGATTATCAGTGGTCTTGTATGTCTTCCATTTTCTAATTATTGCTCCCACTGTTGATTTCTTCACTCCAAGCTGGTTGGCTATTGCAGATTCAGTCTTCCCAGCCTGGTGCAGGGCTACAATTTTGTTTCTGGTGTCCTTTGACAGCTCTTTGGTCTTCACCATAGTGGAGTTTGGAGTCAGACTGTTTGAGGGTGTGCACAGGTGTCTTTTTATACTGATAACAAGTTTAAACAGGTGCCATTACTACAGGTAATGAGTGGAGGAAAGAGGAGACTCTTAAAGAAGAAGTTACAGGTCTGTGAGAGCCAGAAATCTTGATTGTTTTTTTCTGACCAAATACTTATTTTCCACCATAATATGCAAATAAATTGTTAAAAAAACAGACAATGTGATTTTCTGGATTTTTTTTTCTCAGTTTGTCTCCCATAGTTGAGGTCTACCTATGATGTAAATTACAGACGCCTCTCATCTTTTTAAGTGGTGGAACTTGCACTATTGCTGACTGACTAAATACTTTTTTGCCCCACTGTATTTTGGTCTTCTCGGATGATTGGGAATCTCACGTGAAGCAGGTTAGAATGGTGTTCCAGGTCCTGCGTGCAAATTCTTTGTTTGTGAAGGGGTCAAAGTGTCTCTTTGGTGTTCAGAAGGTTTCATTTTTGGGTTTCATTTTTTCCTCTTCTACTATCGAGATGGACCCTGTTAAAGTTCAGGCCATTTATGATTGGACTCAGCCGACATCTCTGAAGAGTCTGCAAAAGTTCCTGGGCTTTGCTAATTTTTATCGTCGCTTCATCAATAATTTTTCTAGTATTGCTAAACCGTTGACTGATTTAACCAAGAAGGGTGCTGATGTGGTCAATTAGTCTTCTGCTGCTGTGGAAGCTTTTCAGGAGTTGAAGCGTCGTTTTTCTTCTGCCCCTGTGTTGTGCCAGCCAGATGTTTCGCTTCCGTTCCAGGTCGAGGTTGATGCTTCTGAGATTGGAGCAGGGGCTGTTTTGTCGCAAAGAAGTTCTGATGGCTCGGTGATGAAACCATGTGCCTTCTTTTCCAGGAAGTTTTCGCCTGCTGAGCGTAATTATGATGTTGGCAATCGAGAGTTGCTGGCCATGAAGTGGGCATTCGAGGAGTGGCGTCATTGGCTTGAAGGAGCTAAGCATCGCGTGGTGGTCTTGACTGATCACAAGAACTTGACTTATCTTGAGTCTGCCAAACGGTTGAATCCTAGACAGGCTCGTTGGTCGCTGTTTTTCTCCCGTTTTGACTTTGTGGTTTCGTACCTTCCGGGCTCTAAGAATGTGAAGGCGGATGCCTTGTCTAGGAGTTTTGTGCCCGACTCTCCGGGTTTGCCTGAGCCGGCGGGCATTCTCAAAGAGGGGGTAATTTTGTCTGCCATCTCCCCTGATTTGCGGCGGGTGCTGCAAAAATTTCAGGCTGATAGACCTGACCGTTGCCCAGCGGAGAAACTGTTTGTCCCTGATAAATGGACGAGTAGAGTTATCTCTGAGGTTCATTGTTCGGTGTTGGCTGGTCATCCTGGAATCTTTGGTACCAGAGATTTGGTGGCTAGATCCTTTTGGTGGCCGTCTCTGTCGCGGGATGTGCGTTCGTTTGTGCAGTCCTGTGGGATTTGTGCTCGGGCTAAGCCCTGCTGTTCTCGTGCCAGTGGGTTGCTTTTGCCCTTGCCGGTCCCGAAGAGGCCCTGGACACATATCTCTATGGATTTTATTTCGGATCTCCCCGTCTCTCAAAAGATGTCGGTCATTTGGGTGGTTTGTGATCACTTCTCTAAGATGGTCCATTTGGTACCCGTGTCTAAATTGCCTTCCTCCTCTGATTTGGTGCCATTGTTTTTCCAGCATGTGGTTCGTTTACATGGCATTCCGGAGAACATCGTTTCTGACAGAGGTTCCCAGTTTGTTTCGAGATTTTGGCGAGCCTTTTGTACTAGGATGGGCATTGATTTGTCTTTTTCCTCGGCTTTCCATCCTCAGACAAATGGCCAAACTGAACGAACCAATCAGACCTTGGAAACATATCTGAAATGTATTGTTTCTGCTGATCAGGATGATTGGGTGTCCTTTTTGCCTTTGGCTGAGTTCACCCTTAATGATCGGGCCAGCTCGGCTACTTTGGTTTTGCCGTTTTTCTGCAATTCTGGTTTCCATCCTCGTTTCTCTTCAGGGCAGGTTGAGTCTTCGGACTGTCCTGGTGTGGATACTGTGGTGGATAGGTTGCAGCAGATTTGGACTCATGTAGTGGACAATTTGACATTGTCCCAGGAGAAGGCTCAACGTTTCGCTAACCGCAGGCGCTGTGTGGGTCCCCGACTTCGTGTTGGGGATTTGGTTTGGTTGTCGTCTCGTTATATTCCTATGAAAGTTTCCTCTCCTAAGTTTAAGCCTCGTTTCATTGGTCCGTATAGGATTTCTGAGGTTCTTAATCCTGTGTCTTTTCGTTTGACCCTCCCAGCTTCTTTTTCCATCCATAATGTATTCCATAGGTCATTGTTGCGGAGATACGTGGCACCTGTGGTTCCATCCGTTGATCCTCCTGCCCCGGTTTTGGTTGAGGGGGAGTTGGAGTATATAGTGGAGAAGATTTTGGATTCTCGTATTTCGAGACGGAAACTCCAGTACCTGGTTAAGTAGAAGGGTTATGGTCAGGAAGATAATTCCTGGGCCTTTGCCTCTGATGTTCATGCTGCCGATCTGGTTCGTGCCTTTCATTTGGCTCATCCTGGTCAGCCTGGGGGCTCTGGTGAGGGTTCGGTGACCCCTCCTCAAGGGGGGGTACTGTTGTGAATTCTGTGGTCAGGCTCCCTCCTGTGGTCATGAGTGGTACTTCGGCTGGTTCTATCCATGAGCTTCCTTTGGTGGATGTGAGTGGGGCTGCGGCTTCTGAGTTTCCTTCCTCAGGTGACGAGGTTAAGTCGTTAGGTGCTGCTCTATTTAACTCCACCTAGTTCTTTGTTCCTGGCCTCCAGTCAATGTTCCAGTATTGGTCTTGCTCTCTCCTGGATCGTTCTTGTGGCCTGTCTACCCTGCACAAGCTAAGTTCTGCTTGTGTTACTTTTGTTTGCTATTTTTTCTGTCCAGCTTGCTATATTGGTTTGTCTTGCTTGCTGGAAGCTCTGGGACGCAGAGGGAGCACCTCCGTACCGTTAGTCGGTGCGGAGGGTCTTTTTGCGCCCTCTGCGTGGTTGTTTGTAGGTTTTTGTGCTGACCGCAAAGCTATCTTTCCTATCCTCGGTCTATTCAGTAAGTCGGGCCTCACTTTGCTAAAATCTATTTCATCTCTGTGTTTGTATTTTCATCTTTACTCACAGTCATTATATGTGGGGGGCTGCCTTTTCCTTTGGGGAATTTCTCTGAGGCAAGGTAGGCTTATTTTTCTATCTTCAGGGCTAGCTAGTTTCTCAGGCTGTGCCCGAGGCGCCTAGGTCTGGTCAGGAGCGCTCCACGGCTACCTCCAGTGTGGTGTGATAGGATTAGGGATTGTGGTCAGCAGAGTTCCCACGTCTCAGAGCTCGTCCTATGTTATTAGTAACTATCAGGTCATTTTCAGTGCTCTTAACCACCAGGTCCATTGTGGTTCTAAATCACCAGATCATAACACCTGGGGCCCTGTGTGCTGCCTGGGGCCCTGTGTGCTGCCTGGGGCCCTGTGGGCTGCCTGAGGCCCTGTGTGCTGCCTGGGGCCCTGTGGGCTGCCTGGGGCCCCTGTGTGCTGCCTGGGGCCCTGTACGCTGCCTGATCTACAGCAACTGGGGTATATTCTGACCTGGAGGGGTATAATCTGGACAAGTCCAATTTATACCCCGGGGTATAGTTTGGGCTAGGCCAGAATATACCCGAGGTATAATCTGGCCCAGAGGGGTATAAACTGGACTAGTCCAATTTATACCCCGGGGTATAGTTTGGGCTAGGCCAGAATATACCCGGGGTATAATCTGGCCTAGGCCACTTTAACCCCGGGTATATTCTGGGCGGGGGGTTAAACTGGCCTGTTACACCGGGACCCAGAAGGTGTGGGGAGAACCCCACGCGTATCGCTGCTGGACGCAGCTTCATCAGGGGAAGTTTTCTACATGCATTTCCATATTTCCCATAAGGGATGGGGGCAGTGTTCTGGATCACTGCGTTGAGAAACACGTGATGGTGTCTCCGCAGTGTTGGATGTTTTGATCTCCCCGAGGTCATTCAGCCTTATGTTTATAGTCCTTTTACTAGGCACTGCTCCTAATAGCCAGTTTCCTACTCCACACTGATGAGGGGCAAATACCCCGAAACAGCTGTCTGTGGATGGATACCATGTTTTGGCATAGGTGGTTTTCCTTTTGGGATGCTGCCCTTCCCGTGGTTGTTCCTTCCCGGTGAAAGACCTGGCTATTTATTAATTGCGTTGAGAAACACGTGATGGTGTCTCCGCGGCTTTTCTACATGCATTTGCATATTTACCATAAGGGATGGGGGCACTGTTCTCGATCACTGCGTTGAGAAACACGTGATGGTGTCTCCGCGGTGTTGGATGTTTTGATCTCCCCGAGGTCATTCATCCTTATGTTTATAGTCCTTTTACTAGGCACTGCTCCTAATAGCCAGTTTCCTACTCCACACTGATGAGGGGCAAATACCCCAAAACAGCTGTCTGTGGATGGATACCATGTTTTGGCATAGGTGGTTTTCCTTTTGGGATGCTGCCCTTCCCATGGTTGTTCCTTCCCAGTGAAAGACCTGGCTATTTATTGCTTGCGTTGAGAAACATGTGATGGTGTCTCCGCGGCTTTTCTACATGCATATAGACAGTCAATACATACCAATCAGTATAGTAAATGTATTCACTTCATCTGTGTCTTGCCCACTCTGGGAAGCATTCAGGTCTTCACTCGATGACATGTTGGAATAGAAGGCTGCAAGAGTGACAGAGTACACACTGCATAACATGACAAACACCAAGAGACAGAGTACAGACTGCAGTGAAAGAGACAGACAGACATTTTCATAGCTTCTATACTCACATCTAGAGTCTTCAGATGAAATCCAGTCTTGGTAGCACATCCAAAGTGTTGTGATCACTTCAAGAGTCTTGAGAGTACTGGAATTACAGTGTCCACACCCAGGGCCGGCTCCAGGTTTCTAAGGGCCCCGGGCAAAAGAGTCTCAGTGGGCCCCCCCTTTAACACACACCACGATTCATGATGCAAAGATACAGGAGAGAAATATAGCACAGCCACGTAGCATATAACAGCCCACGTAGTATATTGCACAGTCCATGTAGCATATAACACAGCCCACGTATAGTATATAGTAGAGCCATGTAGTATATAGCTAAGCACAGCTATGAAGTATATAGCACAGCCACATAGTATATAGCACAGCCACGTAGTGTATAACAGCTCACATAGTATATAACACAGCCCACGTAGTATATAGCACAGCCATGTAGTATATAGCACAGCCACGTAGTATATAGCACAGCCACATAGTATATAGCACAGCCACAAAGTATATAGCACAGCTACGTAGTATATAGCACAGCCACGTAGTGTATAACAGCCCACGTAGCATATAACACAGCCCACATAGTATATAGCACAGCCACGTAGTGTATAACAGCCCAAGTAGTACATAACACAGCCCACATAGTATATAGCACAGCCACGTAGTGTATAACAGCCCACATAGTATATAACACAGCCCACGTAGTATATAGCACAGCCATGCAGTAAACAGCAAAGCCACGTAGTATATAGCACAGCCACGTAGTGTATAACAGCCCATGTAGCATATAACACAACCCACGTAGTATATAGCACAGCCATGTTGTATATAGCACAGCCACATAGTATATAGCACAGACACATAGTATATAGCACAGCCACGAAGTATATAGCACAGCCACAAAGTATATAGCACAGCTACGTAGTATATAGCACAGCCACGTAGTGTATAACAGCCCACGTAGCATATAACACAGCCCACATAGTATATAGCACAGCCACGTAGTGTATAACAGCCCACTTAGTATGTAACACAGCCCACGTAGTATATAGCACAGCCATGTAGTATATAGCTCAGCCACGTAGTACATAGCACAGCCCATGTAGTATATAGCACAGCCCACGTAGTATAAATAGCACAGCCTCGTAGTACATAGCACAGCCACATAGTATATAGCACAGCCACGTAGTATATAGCACAGCCAGCCATGTAGTATATGGTCTATAAGTCCCACCCACACCCAGCATCACTCAGATGCCATACTGTAGGTCTGTTGTGGCCCCGAACAGTCGCACCTTGTCCTCCCAGGCTGCATTCCCCCGCAATGCTTTAGTTTGGGACCAGCCTGGAACTTGGAAGGAAGACTCACTGCTTTCACCGTCACCCACGCCGTCGTCCCCGGGCCCCGTTGTACAGGGACGGCCCGGGTGCACCGTTCACTGACTGCTGGCTGCTCGTCGTCATCTTTCTGCTTAGCGCTGGACCTGGCTGGACGGTGGACGATCTCTGAGCTCACCTGGAAGTGACGACACAGACGACCGCTGGCCCGGAAGTAACCGTATCCATGGTGATGGTGTGGTGAGTATTCCAGCACCTGCGCAACGAAACTCAGTCATAGAGAGAGCTCTGTGCCGCGCCTGCTGCCAGGGATGGCTCCGCCTCCGAGTCCTGGCTGGGAGACAGAGATCACGGAGTTGATGTATTTTAATACACACACAGCACAGCCGGATGTAGTCCGGCTGCGGGGGCCCCCCAGGAGCGCATCAGTGTAGTACCGTCCGTACTGTTACTACCTTAAATGGTCCCCCCCAGGTCTCACCAGGGCCCCGGAACTTGCCCGGGTACGCCGGGTGCTGACGCCGACCTTGTCCACACCCCCTTTTTTATACAACTTGGTTTCTGGAGTGGCTGAAACCAGTTCCTGGGCATGTTCAGTCTGAAGTACACATGCGCATCGAACACATCCATGCGCATATCCATGTGTACCAATGCGTTCCCATAAACAGTAATATGTTGTTTATACGCACTCATCAGCATATGTATGCCTGCGCATATTTGAAGCCTCAAAAAATGCAACATGTTGCATTCGCCAGACACCGCAAAATGATGCACGGGGGACGCATCCGCATACAAACTGATGTCAACACATGTCCCTGCGTATACAATGTTAAAGATAGGTACGCAAGACGCATGTGGACAGTACGCAGGCTTACGCTGTGCAAAAAAACGCTAATGTGAAACCTGCCTTAAATCTAACAGAAGATAGGAGGCAAGAAAACACAACATCTCGCCCAGAAAAATGCAAATGATAAGGTATTAGCCCCTTTGCTAGAAACGACTAATCCCAGAGATGCATGGTGTAGTGCATACCCACTGGGCAGACTATATACACACTTTTCTTATGTTCACAATTCCTGGTCTAGAATAGATTATTTTCTAATATCCCAAGAAATACTAAGCAAAGTTAATCATATTGCCATAAAAGATTTGGTCATTTCTGATCATGCACCAGTATTGATATCCATTACAGATGCCTTTCCCAAAGGGACAGATATTGTTTGGAGATTGCCGACTTTTTTAACCAGAGATGAAAACTTTTATAAACAGTTGAATGAGTCGTGGATGGAATATAACTTAGACAATAAAGAACATATAGAAAACTCTCATCTCTTCTAGAACGCAGCAAAGGTGATGATTAGGGGTCGCATCATGGGTATATAAAATCTATTAAGACTAAAACTGCATTAGCCCACAAGGGGAAATATCACACATCCAAAACCTAGCAACAGTCACAGATAAATCCACCAAAAGCCTTCTCAAATAACAACCACCAAAAAAAAATCCAGCCATGAAGCAAAAGCTTGCAATGAGTGCTAGCCAGGGCCCAGATTATATAGGAGATGGGAGTGGCTAACGGTGAACAGCTGAGCCTTAATGCAGGAAAGCTTCCAGGAGCTCTCAACAGAGCAGATTAACCCTTGCACTGCTAAAAGAACTCTCACCGTTTAATATGAAAATTAAGTTCTTCTAATCAGTACAGGAGTAGGAGAAATCAGACACTGTGGTCTTCTGGCTCCTTTCTGTAGTGGTAAACTTGTGGCAAGGAGACATTCTTATAAGGAAGGTTCAAGGATGGGGGGACATTATTATAGTAATGTGCCAAGATGGAGGGCAATATTTACAGGAAGGGGCCAGGATAGGGGACATTATTTCAGGATAGGGCCAGGACAGGGGACATTATATAGGATGGAGTCGAGGACAATAAAGGATGGGGGACATTATTAAAGGAAGGAAGCAGGATAGAGGACAATATTATAGGATAGGGCCAGGACAGGGGACATTATTACAGGATGGGCCCAAGACAGGGGACATTATTACAAGTGCCTGTACATCTGACCAACATGCTGGTGGGGCCCATAACTTATTTTTGCATCAGGGTCCATTATTCTCCACTGTGTATAACAAAGAAAGAAGAACAAAAATACAGCAAAAAACAAATACTCAAATAATCGAACTCTAAAATAATAAAGGAGCTGTAGAATTAAAAAAAGCTACTTTTGACCAGGTGACAGGTCTTTTTAAACTAAATTATAATTTTGAAGATTCGATATTCTCTTCTCCTAGGTCACAAGTTAAAGCGAGCAGGACTTTAATGAGTTGCTAAGGAAACGGTTAAGGTAGTACTGTAATTGACAGCCATTTCTGTACGCAATGACAACATGATAATGAGAATTAATGAACCAGCCAGGAGTTTTGTATTAGAAATGCTCCAAATTTAAACAGATATATTGACTGTTACAACATGTATGATAGGGTGATATTATTATTATTATTTGTGATATTATTATTATTTATTTATATAGCACCATTAATTCCATGGTGCTGTACATGTGAAAAGGAGTTACATACAGGGTTATAGATATCGTTAACAGTAACCAAATTTACAATGACAGACTGGTACAGAGGGGAGAGGACCCTGTCCTTGCGGACTTACATTCCTCAATATAAGTGGAAGATGTTATATAAATATACAGATGAATGGGAGAAGAAAATGCACGGTAGCAGTGAGTAGACTTTAGTGTGTGATTTACACTTTAGTACAATTGAAAGGCAGGAGTGCCCGCATTCTAACTTTCCCAACCAGGAGTCTCGGTGCATAGCCTTTGTACTGCGCAGTCAGCACTTGGAGGTGTTGGTCTGTAATATATTATGGATTGATCATAAGGGCCATTTTCTGGTTGACCAGTTTTCCTCCTAGCTCTCAGTAATCATTACAATGCTAAAAGAGAGTGATAGAACTTGCAAAAAGCACATCAATGATTCACTGAAGACTATAAGCTTAAAAAATGAATACACACCAGCATGTTGGTCAGGTGTACAAGCCCTTGTAGTAATGCATACCTCCCAACATTTGAAGAACAGAAAGAGGGCCAAATTATGTGGCAAGCTAAGTAAGGCAACAAAATTTGACTAGCTCTCTAGCCAGGCGTATATTTGCCACTAGTTACCGGAGATCCAATGCCTATGGCAGCGGGTCGCGGTGTCTTTAACCCCTTAGCGACCGCCGATACGCCTTTTAACGGTGGCCGCTAAGGGTACTTAAACCACAGCGCCGTTAATTAACGGCGCTGTGGAAAAAGTAAATAGCGCCCCCCAGAGTCGGATTTTCTCTGGGGTCTCGGCTGCCGGGGGTAGCCGAGACCCCAGAGAACATGATTCGGGGTTTTTTTTACCGACTCCGCATTTGCGATCGCCGGTAATTAACCGTTTACCGGCGATCGCAAAAAAAAAACCGCGATCTCTTATTAATTTCGCTGTCCTCCGATGTGATCGCACATCAGAGGACAGAGAAAAGGGGTCCCAGATAGCCCCCCGATACTCACCTATCTCCCCCGGTGCTCCTCGTGGCTCCCGGTGGGCGCCGCCATCTTAAAAATGGCGGGCGCATGCGCATTGCGCCCGCTGGCCGGCACCGGGAGAATCTTTGGGGTCTTGGCTGCCGGGGGTAGCCGAGACCCCAAAGAACATGATCGGGGTCGGTTTTACCGACCCCTGTTTTGCGATCGCCGGTAATTAACTGTTTACCGGCGACCGCAAAAAAAAAAAAAAAATCAAAGTGTAATTCTCTGTCCTCTGATGTGATCGCACATCAGAGGACAGAGAAATAGGGGGATTCGGGGACCCTATCATACTCACCGGTGTCCCTGGATCCTCCTGCTGCTCCTCCTGGCTGCCGGGGAAAAGAAAATGGCGGGCGCATGCGCAGTGCGCCCGCCATCTATCGCCATCTGCCGGCCGACAGGAGAAGAGCAGTTGGGGCTAAGATTAGGGTTAGGGTTAGGGCTAGGGTTAGGGTTAGGGCTAGGGTTAGGGCTAGGGTTAGGGCTAGGGTTAGGGCTAGGGTTAGAGCTAGGGTTAGAGCTAGGGTTAGGGCTAGGGTTAGGGCTAGGGTTAGGGTTGGGGCTAAATTTAGGGTTAGGGTTGGGGCTAAATTCAGGGTTAGGGTTCTTTCACACTTATGTTGGTACGGGGCCATCGCAATGCGTCGGCCCGACATACCAACGCACGTTGTGAAAATTGTGCACAACGTGGGCAGCGGATGTAGTTTTTCAACGCATCCGCTGCCCAATCTATGTCCTGGGGAGGAGGGGGCGGAGTTACGGCCACGCATGCACGGTCAGAAATGGCGGACGCGATGTACAAAAAAACGTTACATTGAACGTTTTTTGTGCCGACGGTCCGCCAAAACACAACTGATCCAGTGCACGACGGACGCGACGTGTGGCCATCCGTCACGATCCGTCGGCAATAAAAGTCTATGGGCAAAAAAAAGCATCCTGCGGGCACATTTGGAGGATCCGTTTTTTGTCCAAAACGACGGATTGCGACGGATGCCAAACGACGCAAGTGTGAAAGTAGCCTTAGGGCTAGGGTTAGGGTTGGGGCTAAAGTTAGGGCTAGGGTTGGGGCTAAAGTTAGGGTTAGATTTGGGGTTAGGGTTTGGATTAGAGTTGGTATTAGGGTTAGGGTTAGCATTAGGGTTACGCTAGGGATTAGGGTTAGGTTTGGGATTAGGGTTAAGGTTAGGGTTGTGATTAGGGGTGTATTGGGATTAGGGTTAGGTTTGAGGTTAGGGTTGAGAATAGGATTAGGGGTGTGTTGGATTTAGGGTTTTGATTAGGGTTATGGTTAGGGTTGACATTAGAGTTGTTTTGGGGTAAGGGTTGTGATTATCGTTAGGATTAGTGATTAGGATTATGGATCGGGTTGGGATTAGGGTTAGGGGTGTGTTGGGGTTAGGGTTGGAGCTAGAATTGGGGGGTTTCCACTGTTTAGTTACATCAGGGGGTCTCCAAATACGACAGCCAATTTTGCGCTCAAAAAGTCAAATGGTGCTCCTTCCCTTCTGAGCTCTGCCGTGCGCCCAAACAGTGAGTTACCCCCACATATGGGGCATCAGCGTACTCGGGATAAATTGGACAACAACTTTTGGGGTCCAATTTCTCCTGTTACCCTTGTGAAAATAAAAACTTGGGGTCTCCAAAATCTTTTTTGTGGAAAAAAAATATTTTTTATTTTCACGACTCTGCATTCTAAACTTCTGTGAAGCACTTGGGCATTCAAAGTTCTCACCACACATCTAGATAAGTTCCTTGGGGGGTCTAGTTTCCAAAATGGGGTCACTTGTGGGGGGTTACTACTGTTTAGGTACATCAGGGGCTCTGCAAACGCAACATAACGCCCACAGACCATTCTATCTAAGTCTGCATTCCAAAACAGTGCTCCTTCCCTTCCGAGCTCTGCCGTGCACCCAAAAAGTGGTTTACCCCCACATATGGCACATCAGTGTACTCGGGATAGATTGGACAACAACTATTGTGGTCCAATTTCTCCTGTTACCGTTGTGAAAATAAAAACTTGGGGGCTACAATATCTTTTTTGTGGAAAAAAAATATTTTTTTATTTTCACAACTCTGCATTCTAAACTTCTGTGAAGCACTTGGGCATTCAAAGTTCTCACCACACATCTAGATAAGTTCCTTGGGGGGTCTAGTTTCCAAAATGGGGTCACTTGTGGAGGGTTTCTACTGTTTAGGTACATCAGGGGCTCTCCAAACGCGACATGGCGTCCAATCTCAATTCCAGACAATTCTACATTGAAAAAGTAAAACGGCACTCCTTCTCTTCCAAGCTCTGCGGTGCGCCCAAACAGTGGTTTACCCCCACATATTGGGTATCGACGTACTCAGGAGAAATTGCACTACAACTTTTGTGGTCTAATTTCTCCTGTTACCCTTGTGAAAATAAAAATTTGGGGGCAAAAATATCATTTTTGTAGAAAAATGGCGATTTTTTTATTTTCACGGCTCAACGTTATAAACTTCTGTGAAGCACATGGGGGTTCAAAGTGCTCACCACACATCTAGATAAGTTCCTTGGGGGGTCTAGTTTCCAAAATGGGGTCACTTGTGGAGGGTTTCTACTGTTTAGGTACATCAGGGGCTCTCCAAACGCGACATGGCGTCCAATCTCAATTCCAGACAATTCTACATTGAAAAAGTAAAACGGCACTCCTTCTCTTCCAAGCTCTGCGGTGCGCCCAAACAGTGGTTTACCCCCACATATTGGGTATCGACGTACTCAGGAGAAATTGCACTACAACTTTTGTGGTCTAATTTCTCCTGTTACCCTTGTGAAAATAAGAATTTGTGGGCGAAAAGATCATTTTTGTGTAAACAAATGCGATTTTTCATTTTCACGGCTCTACGTTATAAACTTCTGTGAAGCTCTTGGGGGTTCAAAGTGCTCACCACACATCTAGATAAGTTCCTTAAGGGGTCTAGTTTACAAAATGGTGTCACTTGTGGGGGGTTTCCACTGTTTAGGCACATCAGGGGCTCTCTAAACATGACATGACGTCTGATCTCAATTCCAGCCAATTCTGCATTGAAAAAGTCAAACGGCGCTCCTTCACTTCCAAGTTCTGTGGTGTGCCCAAACAGTGGTTTACCCCCACATATGGGGTATTGGCGTATTCAGGAGAAATTGCATAACAAAATTTATGGTTACATTTCTGTTTTTACACTTGTGAAAATAAAAAAAATGGTTCTGAATTAAAATGTTTGCAAAAAAAAGTTAAATGTTCATTTTTCCTTCCAAATTGTTTCAGTTCCTGTGAAGCACGTAAAGGGTTAATAAACTTCTTGAATGTGGTTTTGAGAACCTTGAGGGGTGTAGTTTTTAGAATGGTGTCACACTTCGTTATTTTCTATCATAAAGACCACTCAAAATGACTTCAAATGTGATGTGGTCCCTAAAAAAAAAAGGTGTTGTAAAAATGAGAAATTGCTGGTCAACTTTTAACCCTTATAACTCCCTAACAAAAAAAAATTTTGTTTCCAAAATTGTGCTGATGTAAAGTAGACATGTGGGAAATGTTATTTATTAACTATTTTTTGTGACATATCTCTCTGATTTAAGGGCATAAAAATACAAAATTTGAAAATTGCAAAATTTTAAAAATTTTCGCCATATTTCTGTTTTTTTCATAAATAATCGCAAGTAATATCGAAGAAATGTTAGCACTAACAATCTCAGAATCAGCGGGATCCGTTGAAGCGTTCCAGTTATAACCTCATAAAGTGACAGTGGTCAGAATTGCAAAAATTGGCTCGGTCATTAAGTACCAAATTGGCTCCATCACTAAGGGGTTAAGATGCTAATACAAATTAAACTCTGTGCATGATGGCCTCTTCCAGGGTCAGTGGAGCTCCAATTAACCCTCTGACATGGCGTGTGGTAGAGTGTGCGTTCTCATGACATCACAGCAGCGCAATGAATTTATCTCGTCACTCTGCGGATGTTACTTCAGTCTGCCGCCGGAGCCAGGAGCTGGTAAGCACTCATTTAGCCGAAGAAACAAGAGGCAGTCTGGGGTGGGGGGCTCAATGTACAGAAACAGTAGCCCAGTATACAAAAAAAGGGCTCAGAATGCAAAAAGGGAGCCGCAGTGTGGGATGGGATGTCTCTGGAAAAGTGGGGCCGCATGGGGTAGTATGTCTTAAAAGTGGGCCATATGGGGTAGGATGTCTATAAAATAGAGGTCTACGTGGGGTAGGATGTCTCTGAAAAAGGGGTTCGCGTGTGTTAGGTCTCGAGTTCCCGCTTCTGCACAGGGGGAATCTCGAGCCATCTCCGCTGCGGTCTCCCATTCTTATCCAGCCGCAGTGGAGTCTGCTCAGCAGGGACGTCGGTCCCAGCGTCTTGCTCAGTCTCACTCTGTACAGAGAGTTACTGCTGCTTCTTCAGCTTCTGCCATTAAAGCCAGTGCTGGTCAGCAGCGAGCGGACTTCTCTGGGACTAAGTCCCTGAGCATGCCCAGGGCAAGATCTCCCGTTGGAGATCGAGGGTCATGTGCTCAGGCCCTGCAGCACATTCCATTGGTCCTCTTGGCAGGTCTTGGAAGGGCAAAGTTTCTGTGGCCACTTCCTGTGCTGCAACTATATAAACTGCGCATGACCGCACGGCCATGCGCTAGTGTACATTTGCATATGTGTGTTTGTTGTGAGTGCAAGTCGTCCTTGGATACCCCTTCCCTATTGAATGTCTGTTCGCGGAAGGTGTATGGTTGCTATCTAGCGCCCGACTTATCCTACAGCACGAATCACACATTACAGCATCCAGTTGCTGTGACCGCCAGTACGGCGCCGTGCACTTCCTCTGTGCTTTCCTTACCCAAGCCTGGGTGGTTAGTGGCGTTCGTCAGTGCGGCACCGCATGCACTCTTGTGCCCTAATATTGTTATTCAGCTTCCTTACACACCCAGTTGCGGTGTTGTGCCAGCAAGGGTCTAATCGGACTTCAATCCTAGTTGGGGTTGAGTTCGCTGACTACTTGCTCGCGCTCTATGTGCGGTACCGCGATCCTGTGACGCAACAGGATCGCTTCCTTCACGCTGGGTGAAGTTTAACCCACGTGTGTATACTTATAAGTACCGCCATATAGTCCGTCATTACTTGGCAGCAGGTTCCATCTCTGCACGGTGGACCCCGGGCTGCGAACGCACCATACTCTATCTGTCTTTGTATTTGGTGCGTTCCGCTAGCCCTAACAGCGTGGGGTGGGATGTTTCTGGAACACCCGCCAGAGCCATGGGGTACTCGGGACCGGGTCCGGTACTTAAAGGGGATGCTTCAAGGTGGCAGCAACCTGGTCCGTGGCCCTGGGCGCCCAAGTAAAAGAGACGGTCTTTAAAGGGGTTTGTGAAATAAAGTTTGTAAAATAAGAAATGCTCATGACACCACCTGTGGTGCTCAGTCAGGGTGACCGACGCTGCTTAAAGGGGTCTGCTGGGGTGATGTTATGGCAGCTGGGATGGTTTGGCTTCCCACAGGTGAAGCTGGGTCCCCAGGGCTCCCGGTGTAGTTGGGACAGGTGGTAGGTGCTATAGAAAGAAATGGATGACACAGGGTTGCAGTCTCTTTACCTATTTACTGATGAATTCAGGCAGCCACAGTCCAGGGTACCGGATCACAGGTACAGGTATGGTCTGGCCGGCTTGGAAGCGAATCTGGACTCCCCTTTACCAGGCAGGGTTGGAAGCCTTCCTACTAGCGCTGTGGTGTAGTCCCTGCCTGCCTTAGGCCTCACACAAGGTACTCACATTTCTTCTCTGTCCCCCTTGTTGGTAGGACCCATACGACAGGTAGCTCGATCCTTTTTACAGAAACTATCACGACCAGGGCTCTATTCTGCTACGGTGTCCTCAGGTGTCAATGGTGGACAGGTAACTTGCAATCTGCTGTCCCGCTGGTTTCTGCCATGGGGCATAGAGTTACCCCCACAACCTCGGTCTTCTGGCTACCGGTATCCGCACTCAGCGTGGACGAAGCCCAGTCGCAGCTTCTCTCTCCAGCTCTCAACTCTCCTTTGCTCCTTTCCCTCCTTCACTGTCTCTACAAACTATCAGGTCTGTTCTCGTTCCTTCTGGGAGCTGCAGCACCTCTCGTGGCTGCATGGCCCTTTTTCTCTCTCACACCCTCACCGTTTGCTTCCTCTCCATTCTGTTCCTCTGACAGACTGTCTAACTCCTTCCCCAGACCAGAATATATATTTATATACAGGGAAGCTCCCCTGAAACCGGGTTCAGAGCTCTCCTGTTGTGAATTCTGTTGTCAAGCTCCCTCCTGTGGTCATGAATGGTACTTTGGCTGGTTCTGTCCATGGGCTTCCTCTGGTGGTTGTGAGTGGGGCTGCGGCTTCTGAGTTTCCTTCCACAGGTGACGAGGTTAATTCGTTAGCTGGTTGCTCTATTTAACTCCACTTAGATCTTTGCTCCATGCCACCTGTCAATGTTCCAGTATTGGTCTAGTTCGCTCCTGGATCGTTCTTGTGACCTGTCTTCCCAGCAGAAGCTAAGTTCCTGCTTGTTTTTCTCTTGTTTGCTATTTTTCTGTCCAGCTTGCTATTTTGATTTTTGTCTTGCTTGCTGGAAGCTCTGGGACGCAGAGGGAGCGCCTCCGCACCGTGAGTCGGTGCGGAGGGTCTTTTTGCGCCCTCTGCGTGGTCTGTTTGTAGTTTTTTGTGCTGACCGCAAAGTCACCTTTCCTATCCTCTGTCTGTTCAGTAAGTCGGGCCTTACTTTGCTAAATCTATTTCATCTCTGTGTTTGTAATTTTCATCTTTACTCACAGTCATTATATGTGGGGGGCTGCCTTTTCCTTTGGGGAATTTCTCTGAGGCAAGGTAGGCTTTATTTTTCTGTCTTTAGGGCTAGCTAGTTCCTTAGGCTGTGACGAGTTGCATAGGGAGCGTTAGGAGCAATCCACGGCTATTTCTAGTGTGTGTGATAGGATTAGGGATTGCGGTCAGCAGAGTTCCCACGTCTCAGAGCTCGTCCTATTTTATTAGTAACTATCAGGTCATTCCGTGTGCTCTTAACCACCAGGTCCATTATTGTCCTAACCACCAGGTCATAACAGTACAGGTGGCCCAAAGTATTAATGCATCTCAATAGAGGGATAAGAGAAGTTCTGAGACCATTTTTTTTTCTTTGCACTGTGTTTTGTCTCTCTTTTCCCCTTTACCTCTGGGTGGTTCAGGATACAGGTGTAGATATGGACATTCAAGGTCTGTCCTCTTGTATGGATAATCTCACTGCAAGGGTACAAAACATTCAAGATTTTGTGGTCCAGAATCCGATGTTAGAGCCTAGGATTCCAATTCCTGATTTGTTTTTTGGGGATAGATCTAAGTTTCTGAATTTCAAAAATAATTGTAAATTGTTTCTTGCTTTGAAACCTCGCTCCTCAGGTGACCCTGTTCAACAAGTGAAAATCATTATTTCTTTGTTACGTGGCGACCCTCAAGACTGGGCATTTTCCCTTGCGCCAGGAGATCCGGCATTGCGTGATGTTGATGCGTTTTTTTCTGGCGCTCGGATTGCTTTATGATGAACCAAATTCAGTGGATCAGGCAGAGAAAATCTTGCTGGCTCTGTGTCAGGGTCAGGATGAGGTAGAGATATATTGTCAGAAGTTTAGGAAGTGGTCTGTACTCACTCAGTGGAATGAATGTGCCCTGGCAGCAATTTTCAGAAAGGGTCTCTCTGAAGCCCTTAAGGATGTCATGGTGGGATTTCCCATGCCTGCTGGTCTGAATGAGTCTATGTCTTTGGCCATTCAGATCGATCGACGCTTGCGTGAGCGTAAAGCTGTGCACCATTTGGCGGTATTATCTGAGCATAGACCTGAGCCTATGCAATGTGATAGGACTTTGACCAGAGCTGAACGGCAAGAACACAGACGTCGGAATGGGCTGTGTTTTTACTGTGGTGATTCCACTCATGCTATCTCCGATTGTCCTAAGTGCACTAAGCGTTTCGCTAGGTCTGCCACCATTGGTACGGTACAGTCGAACCGTTACTCTGATTTGCTCTTTGTCCTCCTATTCTGTTATGGCATTTGTGGATTCAGGCGCTGCCCTGAATTTGATGGACTTGGAGTTTGCCAGGCGCTGTGGCTTTTTCTTGGAGCCCTTGCAGTATCCTATTCCATTGAGAGGAATTGATGCTACGCCTTTGGCCAAAATTAAGCCTCAGTACTGGACCCAATTGACCATGTGCATGGCTCCTGCACATCAGGAGGATATTCGCTTTTTGGTGTTGCATAATCTGCATGATGTGGTCGTTTTGGGGTTGCCATGACTACAGGTCCATATTCCAGTATTAGATTGGAAATCTATGTCTGTGTCCAGCTGGGGTTGTCAGGGGGTACATGGTGATGTTCCATTTTTGTCTATTTCGTCATCCACCCCTTCTGAAGTCCCGGAGTTTTTGTCGGATTACCGGGATGTATTTGATGAGCCCAAATCCAGTGCCCTACCTCCTCATAGGGATTGCGATTGTGCTATCAATTTGATTCCTGGTAGTAAGTTTCCTAAGGGCCGACTGTTCAATTTATCTGTGCCAGAGCACGCCGCTATGTGGAGTTATGTAAATGAATCCTTGGAGAAGGGTCATATTCGCCCGTCGTTGTCGCCATTGGGAGCAGGGTTTTTTTTTGTGGCCAATAAGGATGGTTCTTTGAGACCTTGTACTGATTACCGCCTTCTTAATAAGATCACAGTCAAATTTCAGTACCCTTTGCCGCTGCTGTCTGATTTATTTGCTCGGATTAAGGGGGCTAGTTGGTTCACCAAGATAGATCTTCGTGGTGCGTATAATCTTGTGCGTATTAAACAGGGCGATGAATGGAAAACAGCATTTACTACGCCCGAGGGCCATTTTGAGTACCTGGTTATGCCATTCGGGCTTTCCAATGCTCCATCAGTATTTCAGTCCTTTATGCATGACATCTTCCGAGAGTACCTGGATAAATTCCTGATTGTATATTTGGATGATATTTTGGTCTTCTCGGATGATTGGGAGTCTCACGTGAAGCAGGTCAGAATGGTGTTCCAGGTCCTTCGTGCAAATTCTTTGTTTGTGAAGGGGTCAAAGTGTCTCTTTGGAGTTCAGAAGGTTTCATTTTTGGGTTTCATTTTTTCCCCTTCTACTATCGAGATGGACCCTGTTAAAGTACAGGCCATTTATGATTGGACTCAGCTGACATCTGTGAAGAGTCTGCAAAAGTTCCTGGGCTTTGCTAATTTTTATCGTCGCTTCATCAGTAATTTTTCTAGTGTTGCTAAACCGTTGACTGATTTGACCAAGAAGGGTGCTGATGTGGTCAATTGGTCTTCTGCTGCTGTGGAAGCTTTTCAGGAGTTGAAGCGTCGTTTTTCTTCTGCCCCTGTGTTGTGCCAGCCAGATGTTTCGCTCCCGTTTCAGGTTGAGGTTGATGCTTCTGAGATTGGAGCAGGGGCTGTTTTGTCGCAAAGAAGTTCTGATGGCTCGGTGATGAAACCATGTGCCTTCTTTTCTAGAAAGTTTTCGCCTGCTGAGCACAATTATGATGCTGGCAATCGAGAGTTGTTGGCCATGAAGTGGGCATTCGAGGAGTGGCGTCATTGGCTTGAAGGAGCCAAGCATTGCGTGGTGGTCTTGACGGATCACAAGAATTTGACTTATCTCGAGTCTGCCAAACGGTTGAATCCTAGACAGGCTCGTTGGTCGCTATTTTTCTCCCGTTTTGATTTTGTGGTTTCGTACCTTCCGGGCTCTAAGAATGTGAAGGCTGATGCCCTGTCAAGGAGTTTTGTGCCCGACTCTCCGGGTGTTCCTGAGCCGGCGGGTATTCACAAAGAGGGGGTAATTTTGTCTGCCATCTCCCCTGGTTTGCGGCGGGTGCTGCAAAAATTTCAGGCTGATAGACCTGACCGTTGCCCAGCGGAGAAACTGTTTGTCCCTGATAAATGGACTAGTAGAGTTATCTCTGAGGTTCATTGTTCGGTGTTGGCTGGTCATCCTGGAATCTTTGGTACCAGAGATTTGGTGGCTAGATCCTTTTGGTGGCCATCTTTGTCGCGGGATGTGCGTTCTTTTGTGCAGTCCTGTGGGACTTGTGCTCGGGCTAAGCCCTGCTGTTCTCATGCCAGTGGGTTGCTTTTGCCCTTGCCGGTCCCGAAGAGGCCCTGGATGCATATCTCTATGGATTTTATTTCGGATCTCCCTGTCTCTCAAAAGATGTCGGTCATTTGGGTGATTTGTGATCGTTTCTCTAAGATGGTCCATTTGGTATCCTTGTCTAAATTGCCTTCCTCCTCTGATTTGGTGCCATTGTTTTTCCAGCATGTGGTTCGTTTACATGGCATTCCGGAGAACATCGTTTCGGACAGAGGTTCCCAGTTTGTTTCGAGGTTTTGGCGATCCTTTTGTGCTAGGATGGGCATTGATTTGTCTTTTTCCTTGGCTTTCCATCCTCAGACAAATGGCCAAACTGAACGAACCAATCAGACCTTGGAAACATATCTGAGATGTTTTGTTTCTGCTGATCAGGATGATTGGGGGTCCTTTTTGCCTTTGGCTGAGTTCGCCCTTAATAATCGGGCCAGCTCGGCTACTTTGGTTTCGCCGTTTTTCTGCAATTCTGGTTTTCATCCTCGTTTCTCTTCAGGGCAGGTTGAGTCTTCGGACTGTCCTGGTGTAGATACTGTGGTGGATAGGTTGCAGCAGATTTGGACTCATGTGGTGGACAATTTGACATTGTCCCAGGAGAAGGCTCAACGTTTCGCTAACCGCCGGCGCTGTGTGGGTCCCCGACTTCGTGTTGGGGATTTGGTTTGGTTGTCGTCTCGTTATGTTCCTATAAAGGTTTCCTCTCCTAAGTTTAAGCCTCGTTTCATTGGTCCGTATAAGATTTCTGAGGTTCTCAATCCTGTGTCGTTTCGTTTGACCCTTCCAGCTTCTTTTGCCATCCATAATGTATTCCATAGGTCGTTGTTGCGGAGATACGTGGCGCCTGTGGTTCCATCCGTTGATCCTCCTGCCCCGGTGTTGGTTGAGGGAGAGTTGGAGTATGTGGTGGAGAAGATTTTGGATTCTCGTATTTCGAGACAGAAACTCCAGTACCTGGTCAAGTGGAAGGGTTATGGTCAGGAAGATAATTCCTGGGTCTTTGCCTCTGATGTTCATGCTGCCGATCTGGTTCGTGCCTTTCACTTGGCTCGTCCTGGTCGGCCTGGGGGCTCTGGTGAGGGTTCGGTGACCCCTCCTCAAGGGGTGGTACTGTTGTGAATTCTGTTGTCAAGCTCCCTCCTGTGGTCATGAATGGTACTTCGGCTGGTTCTGTCCATGGGCTTCCTCTGGTGGTTGTGAGTGGAGCTGCGGCTTCTGAGTTTCCTTCCACAGGTGACGAGGTTAATTCGTTAGCTGGCTGCTCTATTTAACTCCACTTAGATCTTTGCTCCATGCCACCTGTCAATGTTCCAGTATTGGTCTAGTTCGCTCCTGGATCGTTCTTATGACCTGTCTTCCCAGCAGAAGCTAAGTTCCTGCTTGTTTTTCTCTTGTTTGCTATTTTTCTGTCCAGCTTGCTATTTTGATTTTTGTCTTGCTTGCTGGAAGCTCTGGGACGCAGAGGGTGCGCCTCCGCACCGTGAGTCGGTGTGGAGGGTCTTTTTGCGCCCTCTGCGTGGTCTTTTTGTAGTTTTTTGTGCTGACCGCAAAGTCACCTTTCCTATCCTCTGTCTGTTCAGTAAGTCGGGCCTCACTTTGCTAAATCTATTTCATCTCTGTGTTTGTAATTTTCATCTTTACTCACAGTCATTATATGTGGGGGGCTGCCTTTTCCTTTGGGGAATTTCTCTGAGGCAAGGTAGGCTTTATTTTTCTGTCTTTAGGGCTAGCTAGTTCCTTAGGCTGTGACGAGTTGCATAGGGAGCGTTAGGAGCAATCCACGGCTATTTCTAGTGTGTGTGATAGGATTAGGGATTGCGGTCAGCAGAGTTCCCACGTCTCAGAGCTCATCCTATTTTATTAGTAACTATCAGGTCATTCCGTGTGCTCTTAACCACCAGGTCCATTATTGTCCTAACCACCAGGTCATAACACTCCCCTTTCTGGCCTGGAGTCAGAACTGTGTTGCATGTATGTGAATACCTGATAAAAGGGATCCTTCCTCGTTTCCAAACACTCTCCCCATGAGGAAAGCAATGCCAATGTAACAACCAGGATCCTGGGGTGTTATACTCCCCTCATTATATCCAGTACTCCCGGACTGGGAAAACAAGAAGACAATAAATTGGTTAAAGACATGCAAAACATTTTTGGTATGCATACAACAGGTTGTGAAAACTTTTGCTTCCCTTTATGGGAGGTGTGTGCTTTAAACGTTACAAACTTTAATACAAGGCATAACTTTTCAAAAATGACAAAGGCGGCGTGCCAAAATGTGCATTGGGGAGGGCGCCTATCCAGGAGACCGGGAGCATATTACACTAATCTGTAAGTTACAATATAATTTTGTTAATACACACTGACATTTCCAACTTACAGTAACTGTGCTTCCTGGTCACATAGTATATGAAGTGTTTACACTGACACCTGGTGGTGATTTTTTTTGCACTGTTTGAACTTCACTTACTTTTTGCCATAGGCTTTTCTTTATCAGGAACCTACTGTATATATGTTTTGATATGCACCTAATATTATGGTTGTGTTTGGATTCCTTAGTATTACACTGTATAGTATGTCTTTAATATAATAACGGAAAAAAAAAATTGTTAAAATTTTGTGCACTATATGCACCATACTTATTCATCATAATTGTTCCACTTATATATATATATATATATGTATATATATATATATATACACACAGTATATATATTATTTTTTTTGTTTCAAAGTGTAATCCACATTTATTATATGTGAACTGGATATTTGCATATTTGCGCTCTTGTAACATACAGTCAGTTGATTTTATTCTTTTACATATTTCTTGATTCCATTGTTTTAATCTGGTACAGCATATAAATAAATAAAAATCAAATATTATTGAGAGAAATTCTTTCAGGACTTGCTGGTCGACTTTCTTTTGCTTGTGGGTGATTTGTATGGTATTTCCCACTGTCCTTCCACTCATTAGGTCCTCTTCTCAGTAGCAGATATCTTTCATAATTGATATAATTACTGTCTTACTATTTTTTATATATTTTTATATATATACAGTACAGACCAAAAGTTTGGACACCTTCTCATTTAAAGATTTTTCTGTATTTTCATGACTATGAAAATTGTACATTCACACTGAAGGCATCAAAACTATGAATTAACACATGTGGAATTATATACTTAACAAAAAAGTGTGAAAACTGAAATTATGTCTTATATTCCAGGTTCTTCAAAGTAGCCACCTTTTGCTTTGATGACTGCTTTGCGCACTCTTGGCATTCTCTTGATGAGGTTCAAGAGGTAGTCACCGGGAATGGTTTTCCCTTCACAGGTGTGCCCTGTCAGGTTTAATAAGTGGGATTTCTTGCCTTATAAATGGGGTTGGGACCATCAATTGTGTTGTGCAGAAGTCTGGTGGATACACAGCTGATAGTCCTACTGAATAGACTGCTATAATTTGTATTATGGCAAGAAAAAAGCAGCTAAGTAAAGAAAAATGAGTGGCCATCATTACTTTAAGAAATGAACGTCAGTCAGTCCGAAAAATTGGGAAAACTTTGAAAGTGTCCCCAAGTGCAGTGGCAAACACCATCAAGAACTACAAAGAAACTGGCTCACATGAGGACCGCCCCAGGAAAGGAAGTCCAAGAGTCACCTCTGCTTCTGAGGATAAGTTTATCCAAGTCACCAGCCTCAGAAATCGCAGGTTAACAGCAGCTCAGATTAGAGACCAGGTCAATGACACACAGAGTTCTAGCAGCAGACACATCTGTACAACAACTGTTAAGAGTAGACTTTGTGCAGCAGGCCTTCATGGTAAAATAGCTGCTAGGAAACCACTGCTAAGGACAGGCAACAAGCAGAAGAGACTTGTTTGGGCTAAAGAACACAAGGAATGGACATTAGACCAGAGGAAATCTGTCCTTTGGTCTGATGAGTCCAAATTTGAGATCTTTACTTCCAACAACTGGGTCTTTGTGCGATGCATGCAGAAAAAGTGAACGGATGGACTCTACATGCCTGGTTCCCACCGTGAAGCATGGAGGAAGAGGTGTGATGGTGTGGGGGTGCTTTGCTGGTGACACTGTTGGAGATTTATTCAAGATTGAAGGCATACTGAACCAGCATCTTGCAGCGACATGCTATTCTATCTGGTTTGCGTTTAGTTGGACCATTATTTATTTTTCAACAGGACAATAACCCCAAACACACCTCCAGGCTGTGTATGGGCTATTTGACCAAGAAGGAGAGTGATGGGGTGCTACGCCAGATGACCTGGCCTCCACAGTTACCAGACCTGAACCCAATCGAGATGGTTTGGGGTGAGCTGGACCACAGAGTGAAGGCAAAAGGACCAACAAGTGCTAAGCATCTCTGGGAACTCCTTCAAGATTGTTGGAAGACCATTCCCGGTGACTACCTCTTGAAGCTCATCAAGAGTATGCCAAGAGTGTGCAAAGCAGTCATCAAAGCAAAAGGTGGCTACTTTGACAAACCTAGAATATAAGACATAATTTTATTTGACTTTTTGAATGCAAAATTGGCTGGAATCAATGGTGGCGCCACTTCGTGTTTGGAGACCCCCTGATGTATGTAAACAGTGGAAACCCCCAATTCTGACTCTAACCCTAACACATCCCTAACCCTAATCCCAACCCTAACCACATTCCTAACCCTAATCCCAACCCTAACCATAACCCAAACCACAAACCTAACCCCAACACACCTCTAACCCTAATCCCAACCCTAACCATAGCCCTAACCACAAACCTAACCCTAACACGCTCATAACCCTAACCCTAATCCCAACCCTAACCACAGACCTAACTCTAACACACTCCTAACCCTAATCCCAACCATAACCCTAACTTTAGCCCAACTCACTTTAGCCCAATCTTAACCCTAATTTTAGCCCATCTCATGTTAGCCCAACTCACTTTAGCCCAACTCTAACCCTAATGGCAAATGAAATACATACTTTTTTAATTTTATTATTTTTCGCTAGCTAAGGGGTGATAAAGGAGATTCTATTTACTATTTTTTTATTTTGATCACTGTGATAGGGTCTATCACAGTGATCAAAATTAACCAATAAGAAAAGTTTCCTATTGTTGCCAGGTGCTGGCAGGCAGATCTCGGCGAGCGCACTGCGCATGGGCCCTCCATTTTCTCCTGGAAGAAGACGCCAGCGGCCTGGGGGACTTCACAGGGCATGCAAGGGACACAGTCGATGGTGGGATGGCTTTTATGCTATTTTTGATCAAAAACAGTATTACTAAAAACCCTGTGTTATTTAAATGCACTTTTTACTTATTTAGTGATAGTAGGGTTTTTGTTCATTTTGTTTCATGTAGGTTTTTTTTTTACAAACAGGGCGGCTACTGTAACACCGGTGTCTCTACACTCCCTTTCCCAGCAGAAATGCTAACTATCTCACCACTGTGGTCCCGCGCTTCTTCCTCATCCTCCTGTGGCTGCCCGGCATCTGCACACAGCTCGCAGATGCGTGTCTATCTGCCGTACCCGCCTTGTTGTCTATCAGCTGTGCCTGCTTGGCTATCAACCCTGCCTGCGTGCCAATCAGCTGTGCCCGCCTGCCAGTCAGCCATGCCCATCTGTCTGCCTGTCTACTATTCCGGGTCATTCCTGCATCCTGTCCCTTTGGGGTCAGCTGCCATTCACCTGAGGTCAGTCCTGGTGTAGCACCTGGTCCCGCTTACCTCATCGCTCCTCAGATCGTGGCATCATCTGCCGCTGTGCACCATTGGTCGGACTTGGTGAGCCACCTGGTCACGCTCTTCCAGACTCTCGCCGGACCATGGCACAGTGGTTCCACTACCCACCCAACGCATTACAGCTCCTATGATATCACTGGTGCTATTAGTGGTCTAGCACACTTTAGTATCTGCTACTTCCAACTGCTTCTGAGTCATGGTTTGAGGGACATCTCTGTAGAGTTTCACGGCGTTATACATTTCTTGCTGTGCATTGAATTATTATGCTATCACAATTATAGATTAGCATGCAGGGTGGGTTGGTATAAAGATTATGTTTTGAATCTTTGTCGTTAATATGAGATGGGAGTGAATTGTTTATCATATCATTGCTTTATAACACACTTTATTTGTATCCAGGGATTATCGTAGGTGAGAATACGACCTCCCACTGCAGCATACATTATTTAGCAGCATTATCTACCATATTGACCTTCTACCTTTCCATATCCATGTATGGAAACAACAAAAACCCTCACTGTCGCCCTGATCCACTCCCGCCTGGACTACTGTAACGCACTATTAATTGGCCTCCCCCTTACTCGACTTTCCCCTCTCCAGTCCATCCTTAATGCAGCAGCCATGGTTGTCCATTTGGCTAATCATTACTCGGACGCGTCCGCTCTTCGCCAGTCGTTACACTGGCTGCCTATTCATTACAGGATACAATTCAAAGTACTTGTTCTCACCCACAAAGCTCTCCACAGTGCGGCACCCCCTTACATCTCCTCCCTAATTTCTGTCTATCGGCCTAACCGACCCCTGCGCTCCGCAAATGACTTTCGACTAACCTCTGCACTAATCTGTACCTCCCATTCCCGAATCCAAGACTTCTCCCATGCTGTGCCAATCCTCTGGAATGCTCTACCCCAAGATATTAGGACCATCCACAATTTGCATAGTTTTAGGCGCTTGCTCAAAACACATTTGTTCAGAGCAACCTACCACGTTCACTAATCAAAGTCATTTTATGTTTGTGTGTGTAGCCCATTACTATCTCCATCTATCCCCCACCCCCTGAAGATGGCTGGACCATCATTGTAAATACATCATTGTAAATACACACCTGTGCTTTGTATCTCCCCCACCTCATTGTAGATTGTAAGCTCTCACGAGCAGGGTCGTCTTATTTCGCTTTAATTATTGTATTGTTAACATTGTTACTTATGACTGTTGTGTTTGAAACTGTTAAACTGTAAAGCACTGCGGAATATGTTGGCGCTATCAGGGGCGGATTATAAGAAGGTCAATCTGAGCAGTAGCCCAGGGCCCAGTGGTGTGGGGGGGCCCTGGGATACCGCACAGATTGCCCGCCGGCATCAGGGCATTACTGCACGTGCCCCTGTCAGACTGGCGTATCACTTATGGGCCCTCGGACCCGGTGGGCAGAGAGAGGGGGCCCGCATTGGGCCCCGTCTCATCTACTCACCGGGCCCCTACCAGCGCTGCGGCGGTTTCCTATTGAGGTGCGGGCGCGCGCCCGCACGTCAATAGTTAACAACAGCTGCCAGCCAATTGGAGGCTGGCAGCTAAAGTCGGCCGCAGGCGTAGCACACACGTCGCCGGTGTCTGACGTCATTGTCAGTTGCTGGCGAGTGCGCGCTGCTGGATGGAGCTCGCCGCTGGAGCGCCGGTCAGGTGAGAACTCGGTTTGTTTGTTTTTTTTTTATAACCTAACGGCAATCCGGGTGGGCCAGGATGCTGGACACTGACTGGGGGCAATATGCTGGAGCCGGAGGGAGGACACACTGGGGCAATGCTGGAGACACTGGGGAAGATTGCTGGACACACAGGGGGCAATGCTGGAGGACACACTGGGGCAGATGATTGCTGGACACACTGGGGCAATGCTGGAGACACTGGGGCAATGCTGGAGACACTGGGGCAGATTGTTGGACACACTGGGGGCAATGCTGGAGGACACACTGGGGCAGATGATTGCTGGACACTGGGGGCAATGCTGGAGGACACACTGGGGCAGATGATTGCTGGAGACACGGGCAATGCTGGACACACTGGGGCAATGCTGGAGGACACACTGGGGCAGATGATTGCTGGACACTGGGGGCAATGCTGGAGGACACACTGGGGCAGATGATTGCTGGACACACTGGGGCAATGCTGGAGACACAGGGGCAATGCTGGAGGGCACACTGGGGCAGATGATTGCTGGACACACTGGGGGCAATGCTGGAGGACACACTGGGGCAGATGATGTTATGGCAGCTAGATGGTATACCTTCCCACAGGTGAAGTATGTCCCCAGGGCTTCCCAGAGGTGTAGATAGTGGATGGTGCAAGGCGCAGTGAAGAACGAGGACACAAGGTTGCAGTCTCTTTACCTTTTTACTGAAGGCTTCAGCGTCCACAGTCCAGAGCACCAGATCACAGGGTAGGCAGAGTCCGGCCGGTCTGAAGGCAAATCCAGAGTCCCCTTATCCAGGTGGCCTTCCTCTACTGCCTAGGTGTTGTAGTACCTCCTTGCTATGTGTCTCAGTAAGGTCCTCACAACTGTTGTGGATGTTATGTCTTTCTCTCGCTGTCCCCCTGATGGTAAGGATAGGACAAACCCATATGACTGATGGCCTGAGGCTTTTTACAGGGACTCTAGCACGCCCCGGCCCCCACAGTTGCCACCATGCCTCCTGGGTAAAGGGTCGGGCAACTAATATGTAATTAGCTGTCATGCCGCTCTCTGGAGCCAGGCTTGGAGACGATGACTCCCTCGGTGTTCCGGCTACCGGCTTCTGCGCCTCAAAAGGAGGCATCCTTTTACAAGGCAGAACTCCTTCTAGTTTCCTCTCCTTTTGCTATGACTTCGTTTCTCACTCTCTGTAGCACAATTCCCTTCAATGTCCCTTTCTAAGGCTAGGTTCTCATTTCGTTTTAGGGTGAGCGCTAACGGACAGCGTTGCACGGGGAAATTAATGCCGTGCAACGCGTCCGTTAGCGCTCCCATTGCCAGCAATGTTAAAGCGCATTGCTAGCGCGTGCCATTTTCGGCACGCGATAGCGATGTGCCGTTCTTTTGTGGCGCGCCTCGGACGCTGCTTGCAGCATCTGAGGCGCGCCCGAGGTCCGTTCCCCGCTCTCGCAGATCGGGGATCTGCGCTAGCGGGGACGTTTAACGCGACCCCTAAAAAGACATTGTGTTAGCGCAATCCGCTAGCGCTTAGTGCTAAACGGATTGCCCTAACGCAGTGAGAACCTAGCCTTAGGATGCTGCCGCATCGGTAGGCAGGCGCAGCTCTGTGTCCTTCTGTCTAGCCCTCTGACAGGATCCCACCCCTGTCAGGGACCCACTACCTGAGTGGAGCTCACATAGCAGCTAACTGAGTGAAGCCCAGCCAGCGTCCGCCAGACTGGTGCTGCCTGGGTGAAACCCAGTCAGCTTCTCACTAACTTCTTATCCAGACCACCAGTTTTACCTAATTGTGAAGAGTGCCCTACTAAATAGGAGCATAGCTCCCCCTGGTGGACTGGAGTGTGAAGTGTGGTGTGTGTGGTTTGTGATACCTGGTAAGATCTCCTTGATTGCCATCAGACGTATCATCACTCCCCCAGGTGGAAGAATGACATTACTGCAACAATCAGGACCCTGGGGCGCTGCATAAACATGTCCAGGAACTGGTTTTAAGCCACCCCCAAAGAAAGCTTTTAAAAGAGGGTGTGGGCACTGGAAGTCCATTTCTCTCCAGACTCTGGAAGCGATACAAGGCATTGCAGCATCTTTTTTTTTTAAAGACTATCAAAATGTGAGTATACAAGCTATATGTCTGCCTGTCTGTTCTTCTCCCTGCAGTCTGAAATCATTTCTGTCTCTCTTGCAGCATTCCTCATCATGTCCTCCAGTACAGAGCAGACCTCAAATATGACCTCCTCATCACACTTGTACAGGAGTGAGTTGCATTGTGGGACACTCGGGAGCAGCAGCACTTGGATGCTGTGGTGATTCGGTGGCTGTGGAATGAGGTGGCCCAAGCGCTGATGTATGACTGGGACAATGCCACGCCACAAGTCCAAAAGGAATCTCATAAGTATTGCAACGTGGTCTGATGCGGCAGTGAACCTGAAGGCCAGGATCACATGCGAGTTTCTCGCATCACACACCTTTGTGTGATCCCGGCCTAAAGTGCATTGTTTAACAATTTTTTTTCCCCCCTTACAGTGAACAAAGTCAAAACCCATTGACGTTCGATGAAGGATCGCTTCAACAAGGACCTGAGACAGGAGATCCAAGTTCGCAGTGGTGATGCAGCAAGGATCGGAAAATATAAATATCACCAGTTGCTGGCTTTCCTGAGGTCTGGCCTTGCTCAGAGAACGTAAGTATTTTTGTGTTGTTTTCCATTGTGTTGTATTCCCTAATCTGATTTTTTCAATTACACTGGAGTTGGCGCTTTTACAATTATTATTTTTTGGTAGTAATGTTTAGCTTTTCTTTTCACAGAACCTGGAGCAGCACCCTCGAACCTGGATCGTCCTCTGGAGCGGTCCCTCATCGAACAGCCACGGACCAGTCCCAGCCATCCACCAGCGATGCAGCAAGTGGGCCGGCGTCACAGGCTGGTGAACAGGCAGCTGGTCCTTCAGGTGTTCCCCTGTCCCAGTCTTCTGCCTCTTTTTTGAGGGGGTCTTCCAGCCAGCGGCAGAAGGCCTTGGACAGGTCACTCATGCCCAAGTTTATTCACTTGAGCTCGGTCTTCCAGAATGGCCTGAAGGCGCTGGGAGATAGACTGGAAAGTGGTCTGATCCATATTAACACACTTTTCCAGGATGTCAACCAACTCCTTGACAATCTGGAAGCCAACCTCCAGAGACCGGCACACCATTTTTTTAATAAGATAGAGCGGGGCATGTCGGAACACCTTACACCTGAACTCCAGCTCAATGTGATGCAGGCCTGCAATGCTGCTTACATTCATGCTATACACCAGACTCAGCACTTACAGCAGCCACATGTGGTATTTCCACCTATGCCACAACTTACACACTTTACCTAAATACCAAGTTCTGCACACCACTACACCGCCACCACCATGCCAGGTGCTGCTGAAAGCCACTCCACCACCATGCCGAGTCCTGCTCCTGCATGGCCATCCACCGCCACCATCATGGCGGTTCAGCAAACTTCACATCCGTCCACCGCCACCACCATGGCTGTTCAGCAAACTACATGTCCGTCCACCGCCACCACCATGGTTGTTCAGCAAACTGCACATCCGTCCACCGCCACCACCATGGCAGTTCAGCAAACTGCACGGCCATCCCTATCCACCACCATGCCGATTCCGGATCACACCACTCCGAAGGAGATGAAGAAGCCACCAGCCTACTCATAGCAAACCGAAAAAGAAGAAACGGGCAACAAGAACTGTCGTACTACCTACACCCTCACCTCCCAATGTGTATGTGTTGTCCAGTTTGTATCTCCCTTCCAATGTGTCTCTCCCGTCCCATGCTTCCACATCCTTGACCTCCCAGAGCAAACTTTGGTGTCTGTGCAGATCTTATGCATAAGTGGGGAAAATCTGACTCTCCTGCCTGTGATTGTAGAGCTGACCGTCAAACAATTCAGCACATTGTCGAGGAATGTCCCCTCATATCTTATACTGGTGACAAGAATGATTTCTACACTAGAAATGACAATGTTATTGCATTCCTAGAAAACCTCGATATCCGACTCTGATTTCTGTTCCTTTGTTCTTTTGAATCACTATTTTTTATTTATTCTTATATGATTTTAAAATATATGTTTATACGATTAACAAAAAACGACCTCCCAGACCCCACATTTAGTAGGACCTTCCCCTGGAACCCCTTCATCGTCCACACCTAGTCAATCCTCCCAGCTCCACACCCCCAGGTCCATAACATTTCCCCCTTATTGTCTCATAAAAAATATATTTTTTTGTTTGTGTTAAATATTTTGTGCTGTTTTTCCCCTATCACTGCTTGTTCTTTGTCTCTTTCATCGCCGGCAACACACAACGGGCGCTGTCACTACACACATTGCTGTCTACACACAGTATTTTTGCCACCTAATAGCTCCATGACACACAATCTGTTGCCCCTCTTCTTTATTTGCTTTACACTGCAGTTTTGCTTCTTGTGTCTGTCATGGAGCTATGAGGTGGCAAAAACACCAAGAGGACTGAAAATCCTCTAAAAAAAATAAGGGCAAGGTTTCTCCTTGTGGAGAGTGACATACCAGCTCTGGCTTGTCAAGGTAAGGAGGCTTAGGCCTATTTCACACTTCCGTTTTTTTACAATCAGTCACAATCCGGCAAAATGTTGAAAAGATGGATCCTGTGCAGATTGTAAAAAACTGATGCACTGTTTTACGGATCCGTAGCGTTTTCCAAGCGATCTGTAGCATCGCTTGGAAAACGGATTGACAGGTTGGTCACACTTGTCAAACAGTGTTTGACAAGTGTGACCGACTTTTTACATCACAGGTCATTGTCTCGCAAGGCATTACTGGGAACGGGAGCATCGGGAACGCTGCAGGGGACACCGGAAGGTGAGAATATCATGATTTTTTAATTATTTTTAACATTCTATCTTTTTTTGCTGCATAGGCAGCATCAATAGTAAAAAGAGAGAGAGAGAGCACGAGAGAGAATTTCCCTGACTTCCACGCATGCTCAGTTTCAAAAGACGGGACCCGTCACTGGATTCCTGCTTTTGACACACAGCGACGGATCCTGCGCCCATAGGCTTCCATTATAGCCAATGAGAGATGGTGCAGGATCCGTCGCTGCACGATTTTCCGATGTGCACAAAAAACATTTCTATGTGCATTGTCTCCGCCCGACGGACAGTAATTTTACGACTGATCCAGTGCACGACGGATGAAACGGAAGGCGATCCGTCACAATCCGTCGCTAATACAAGTCTATCAGAAAAAAACGGATCCAGCAGAAACATTTGCTGGATCCGTTTTTTTCACAAAACGACGGATTTTGACGGAAACAAAAAGACGGAAGTGTGAAAGATGCCTTATTCGCCGTGCAATGCTTCTCTGGGAAATTTAATATGCAAATTGCCTCTTCAAAGAAAAAGAGGACAAACTCTATAGTGCCACCTGCTGGAAGTAGTGATCCTACAAGTCACAATCAACCCTTTAACGAGTCGACTTAGGGTAAAAGCCAAATCAGTATCTCAATTCGCAGACACGGTGTTTCGGGCTGTTGGCCTGCGTCAGTGCGAAGCATGAGAACTAATTTGGCTAGGTGAGAGGGTTGATTGTGACTAGTAGGATCGCTACTTCCAACGGATGGTGCTATACAGTTTAAGTCCTCTTTTTCTCTAAAGAGGCAATTTGCATATTAAATTTCCCAGAGGATCATTGCATAGCGAATAGAGTTGAGCGACTTTTACTTTTTTAGGATCGAGTCGGGTTTTGTGAAACCCGATTTTGTCAAAAATCGGGTCGGGTGAAATCGGCCGATTATTTCGAAAAGTCGGGGGCCGACCGAAACACGAAACCCAATGCAAGTCAATGGGGAATCAAAGTCGGCAGTGAGTGGAGGACAGGAAAACACCTACAGTGCCCATTTTAATGCCAAAAACATCAATTCTTAGTTCTTAAGCTTGTCAGTCTTAATTTACTTCATAATAATAGTTAGACATTGAAAACAGGGGGTCATTTGGCTAAAGTTGTGGGGGGGTAGGGCTGGCTCAAGATTTTCGTGGGCCCAGGAAATGTGGAATACGTCACGGCGGTGGAGCAGGGAGAGGTAAGTATTTCAACTTTGCAAGTGCTGTGATCCTGAGCAAGCAGGGGGGGCCCACTAGTTGGCACTGGCACAGGGCCCCTCATAGTATGGCGGTGTGTTTGACGGCGGGTGGCACCTCCCACTACCAGAGACACTTTTGTGTACTATGAGGGGCCCTGTGCCAGTGCCAACGAGTATGCCCCCCACCTGATGAAGGAACTTGCACTTTCATCTGCACCTTCCTCTTTGTCCCCGTGTAAGGTGGTATAGTATGCGGGAAGGGGACCCTGACCTAAAATTTTAACATTCCAGGTACATAACATTACAAGAACATTTTACTAAACCATTTCATCTTGTCATGACACACGGCCAATCTCAGAAACAAAGTAGGCTGCAAATGTATTCCTCATTTGGGCAACTTCAACTGTTGTCCTGAGAGGGTGATGATGGTAATCTGGCAATGGGTTACTAACAGGTTCATCAAGTTGAATGTTGGGTCGCTCTTTAGCCATTATGTAGTTGTGCAGAACCACACACGCCTTGACCACCTCATCGACTGTCTCAATTTTTAGATTAATGGAGAACCTCCCACAAAGCCCACAAAGTGTTGAAATTCCAATCCGAAACTGGATATGGAGCGATGATAGGCTCTCTCTGGTAGCCAGGAATCTGCCAAACAGAGAAAGAAAAAAAAAATTCAGAACAATAATATTTATGACAAGGGTTTTGCAAAACAGAGAAAGAAAAAAAAAAGACAAGGATATGGCTTTTAGAACAATAATATTTAGGACAGTTTTTTTGCAAAACAAAAAAAGGAAAAAAAAAGTACATTGCAGAACAATAATAATTATGACAGGTGTTTATTTTTAAATATTACGTACCTTACTGTCACCAGCAGACGTTCCTCAGCAGGATTCGCTCTACGGAGCTGGGTGTCCTGCCTGCTGATGGCTCCTTGTACACGAAGCAGCAAGTCCATGAAGCTCTCAAGACATCCTCGTGTACTCAAAATATTTCTCCGGGTTTTCATGGAGCTCAGCTCACTGTAAAAGGAGTGGTAGGCTCCACGGCTCTGTAGGAGTTCAAGAATCGGGTGCTGCTTAAAGCACCGACACAGTCTTCTCTGTCTCTTTTCCGTTCTTGCTCACAAGCAAATGCAAGAAACAAGTTGACATCCAAATCCAGATTCCGATAGAAACTCTCCATGCGAAGATTCATCTTGAAGCTGGATACAGAAGTAAACTCTGAGGATTTCATCTGTACAAGGGTCTATATACAGAAATTCCATGAGACACGCCCATTTGGCTTGGCTTGTGTCAAGGAAATTCTCCTGGAAAATCTTTTTCCTATTGAACGCATGGGCATAAAAACCGCAAACGCAGCTTTTTTTTCCATCATGCGTAATCTGATGCAGATAAAAAAACACTGCGTCATCATGCATTTGCATGCGTTTTTGCATGCGTTTGCAGTTGCGGACAAGATGCTGTGGACTCAACCGCAAATGTGAAACTAGCCTAAGATTACAATTACATTCCTACTAGGTCTATTCTGTCCTAGCAGTATAACTGCTGTCTAAAAGTCTAGTAATTTTTTATGTCTCACTAATTACAGACATGGATTTTCTGTGTATATTGATCATGCCTACATATTTATATTA
Source organism: Ranitomeya imitator (assembly GCF_032444005.1). NCBI lineage: Eukaryota > Metazoa > Chordata > Amphibia > Anura > Dendrobatidae > Ranitomeya > Ranitomeya imitator. The sequence goes on from NC_091282.1 coordinate 303,882,131, forward strand.
TAAGTAGTGTTGAGCGATACCTTCCGATATCGGAAAGTATCGGTATCGGTTTGGATCGGCCGATATTCAAAAAATATCGGATATCGCCGATACCGATACCCGATCCCAATGCAAGTCAATGGGACCAAAATATCGGAATTAAAATAAACCCTTTCTTTCCTTGTAGGTTCATTCTACATGAAGGAAAACAACTAAGAATAATGTAGGATGTATTGGGGGAGGTGGCGGAGACATTAAAGGCAATGAGGATTAGCCCAATCAAATAGAATAGCATGATTTTTTTTTTTTTTAAAGACGTTCGGATTGAAAAAGATATTGACTATGTAAATTTTTTTTTATTTGGTCAGATATTGATGTTTCACTATTCCACGACCTTCCCCTTCTTTTTTTTCCTTTTCCCACACTTTCATCTTCATCATCATCAGCATCTTTGACATCAACTTCTTCACCTTATTCATCTTCTTCTTCATCTTCTACCTATTTTTTTTTTTATTACATTCTTCATATTCATTTTCTTCAACTATTATTATTCTTCCTATTCTACATATTCTTTTTATTCCACTGTTATTATTCTTCCTATTCTACTTCTTCATCATATTCTCATTTGTGACAGGCATTCCCGTAGTTGTTATCTATAAAAGTTGGAAGATTACACCTTCCGTTCTGCCAGTCACAAAAGTTACATTTGTCCGCGTTCAGTTTGGCCTGCAGCATCAGGCTTTATCCAGGGGCACCACGAGGAGGAACGGACTCACCCCCATACACTGCTTAGTCTTCTTCTGCATATAATTTAGATAATATATTTTGCTCTGATATTAAGTGTTATGCTTAATATTCTTCTGCTCTTTGTTCTGCAGCCTCTTGTTCTTCTGCTTCTCGGTCTTCCATGTCGTCGTCTCCAGGGTCGTCGTCTTCAGTGTCGTCATCTCCGCCGTCGTCGTCTCCGCCGTCGTCGTCTCCGCCGTCGTCGTCTCCGCCGTCGTCGTCGTCGTCTCCGCCGTCGTCGTCGTCGTCATCGGGGTGGTCTTCCGGGTCGTCGTCGTCGTCGTCATCGGGGTGGTCTTCCGGGTCGTCGAATTTAGGGTCTTAAACTTGGAAATGTAGCAGAAGGTACAAGAAGGCTGAGAAAATGCCAAGAACCAGCTGATGGAACTGGAACTCGGATGGCTACCCGAAGGTTCAAGAGCCTATGGAACTACCGAGGACCAGCTGACGTTACTGGAACCCGGTTACTAAGCAGGAGGTACCGTGCTAAAAAGCACTACCAAGGACCGCCTGACGTTGGCGGAACTCGGATACCCAGAAGGAGGCACCTAAGCCAAAGGCTCTGCCCGGAACCAGCTGACGTTACTGGAACCAGGATGGGGAGCAGAAGGTACAAGAGCAAAAGACACTGCCTAGAACCAGCTGACGGTGCTGGAACCAGGTGGTGGACCCGAAGGCCCACAGGAGAGGAGAGAACAGCTAGGCCGCGAGGCAGCCGCAGTTACCGAACTCCAACAGTCCTACAGGGGGAGCTGGGCCTACTGGCACTACAGAACCAGCCTTGACTACCAGTTCACGCAGCCCACATAGGAAGCTCCTAAACTGGAGGCACCCTTGAGTTGGCTAACTCGACCGCACCACGACGGGGCAAGCATAGGCGTCTCAGTGAGCTTGACACAACCCGGAAACAGCTGATGGTGCTGAAACCAGGCTTGGCACGAGGGAGTACCTGTGACAAGAACACTGCCGAGATCCAGCTGGCGGTGCTGGAACCCAGATGCGTTGCCCCAGTGTGCAAGAGCCAATGGCACGACCGAGGACCAGCTGACGGTGCTGGAACCCGGTTACTAAGCTGTAGGTGCCCGCGCTTAAAAGCACTACCAAGGACCGCCTGGCGTTGGCGGAACTCGGATACCCAGGAGGAGGCACCTAAGCCAAAGGCTCGGCCCGGAACCAGCTGACGGTGCTGGAACCAGGTGGTGGACCCGAAGGTCCACAGGAGAGGAGAGAACAGCTAGGCCGCGAGGCAGCCGCAGTTACCGAACCCTAACAGTCCTACAGGGGGAGCTGGGCCTACTGGCACTACAGAACCAGCCTTGACTACCAGTTCACGCAGCCCACATAGGAAGCTCCTAAACTGGAGGCACCCTTGAGTTGGCTAACTCGACCGCACCACGACGGGGCAAGCATAGGCGTCTCAGTGAGCTTGACACAACCCGGAAACAGCTGACGGTGCTGAAACCAGGCTTGGCACGAGGGAGTACCTGTGACAAGAACACTGCCGAGAACCAGCTGGCGGTGCTGGAACCCGGATGCGTTGCCCCAGTGTGCAAGAGCCAATGGCACGACCGAGGACCAGCTGACGGTGCTGGAACCCGGTTACTAAGCTGTAGGTGCCCGCGCTTAAAAGCACTACCAAGGACCGCCTGGCGTTGGCGGAACACGGATACCCAGGAGGAGGCACCTAAGCCAAAGGCTCGGCCCGGAACCAGCTGACGGTGCTGGAACCAGGTGGTGGACCCGAAGGTCCACAGGAGAGGAGAGAACAGCTAGGCCGCGAGGCAGCCGCAGTTACCGAACCCCAACAGTCCTACAGGGGGAGCTGGGCCTACTGGCACTACAGAACCAGCCTTGACTACCAGTTCACGCAGCCCACATAGGAAGCTCCTAAACTGGAGGCACCCTGGAGTTGGCTAACTCGACCGCACCACGACGGGGCAAGCATAGGCGTCTCAGTGAGCTTGACACAACCCGGAAACAGCTGACGGTGCTGAAACCAGGCTTGGCACGAGGGAGTACCTGTGACAAGAACACTGCCGAGAACCAGCTGGCGGTGCTGGAACCCGGATGCGTTGCCCCAGTGTGCAAGAGCCAATGGCACGACCGAGGACCAGCTGACGGTGCTGGAACCCGGTTACTAAGCTGTAGGTGCCCGCGCTTAAAAGCACTACCAAGGACCGCCTGGCGTTGGCGGAACTCGGATACCCAGGAGGAGGCACCTAAGCCAAAGGCTCGGCCCGGAACCAGCTGACGGTGCTGGAACCAGGTGGTGGACCCGAAGGCCCACAGGAGAGGAGAGAACAGCTAGGCCGCGAGGCAGCCGCAGTTACCGAACCCCAACAGTCCTACAGGGGGAGCTGGGCCTACTGGCACTACAGAACCAGCCTTGACTACCAGTTCACGCAGCCCACATAGGAAGCTCCTAAACTGGAGGCACCCTGGAGTTGGCTAACTCGACCGCACCATGACGGGGCAAGCATAGGCGTCTCAGTGAGCTTGACACAACCCGGAAACAGCTGACGGTGCTGAAACCAGGCTTGGCACGAGGGAGTACCTGTGACAAGAACACTGCCGAGAACCAGCTGGCGGTGCTGGAACCCGGATGCGTTGCCCCAGTGTGCAAGAGCCAATGGCACGACCGAGGACCAGCTGACGGTGCTGGAACCCGGTTACTAAGCTGTAGGTGCCCGCGCTTAAAAGCACTACCAAGGACCGCCTGGCGTTGGCGGAACTCGGATACCCAGGAGGAGGCACCTAAGCCAAAGGCTCGGCCCGGAACCAGCTGACGGTGCTGGAACCAGGTGGTGGACCCGAAGGTCCACAGGAGAGGAGAGAACAGCTAGGCCGCGAGGCAGCCGCAGTTACCGAACCCCAACAGTCCTACAGGGGGAGCAGGGCCTACTGGCACTACAGAACCAGCCTTGACTACCAGTTCACGCAGCCCACATAGGAAGCTCCTAAACTGGAGGCACCCTGGAGTTGGCTAACTCGACCGCACCACGACGGGGCAAGCATAGGCGTCTCAGTGAGCTTGACACAACCCGGAAACAGCTGACGGTGCTGAAACCAGGCTTGGCACGAGGGAGTACCTGTGACAAGAACACTGCCGAGAACCAGCTGGCGGTGCTGGAACCCGGATGCGTTGCCCCAGTGTGCAAGAGCCAATGGCACGACCGAGGACCAGCTGACGGTGCTGGAACCCGGTTACTAAGCTGTAGGTGCCCGCGCTTAAAAGCACTACCAAGGACCGCCTGGCGTTGGCGGAACTCGGATACCCAGGAGGAGGCACCTAAGCCAAAGGCTCGGCCCGGAACCAGCTGACGGTGCTGGAACCAGGTGGTGGACCCGAAGGTCCACAGGAGAGGAGAGAACAGCTAGGCCGCGAGGCAGCCGCAGTTACCGAACCCCAACAGTCCTACAGGGGGAGCTGGGCCTACTGGCACTACAGAACCAGCCTTGACTACCAGTTCACGCAGCCCACATAGGAAGCTCCTAAACTGGAGGCACCCTGGAGTTGGCTAACTCGACCGCACCATGACGGGGCAAGCATAGGCGTCTCAGTGAGCTTGACACAACCCGGAAACAGCTGACGGTGCTGAAACCAGGCTTGGCACGAGGGAGTACCTGTGACAAGAACACTGCCGAGAACCAGCTGGCGGTGCTGGAACCCGGATGCGTTGCCCCAGTGTGCAAGAGCCAATGGCACGACCGAGGACCAGCTGACGGTGCTGGAACCCGGTTACTAAGCTATAGGTGCCCGCGCTTAAAAGCACTACCAAGGACCGCCTGGCGTTGGCGGAACTCGGATACCCAGGAGGAGGCACCTAAGCCAAAGGCTCGGCCCGGAACCAGCTGACGGTGCTGGAACCAGGTGGTGGACCCGAAGGTCCACAGGAGAGGAGAACAGCTAGGCCGCGAGGCAGCCGCAGTTACCGAACCCCAACAGTCCTACAGGGGGAGCTGGGCCTACTGGCACTACAGAACCAGCCTTGACTACCAGTTCACGCAGCCCACATAGGAAGCTCCTAAACTGGAGGCACCCTGGAGTTGGCTAACTCGACCACACCACGACGGGGCAAGCATAGGCGTCTCAGTGAGCTTGACACAACCCGGAAACAGCTGACGGTGCTGAAACCAGGCTTGGCACGAGAGAGTACCTGTGACAAGAACACTGCCGAGAACCAGCTGGCGGTGCTGGAACCCGGATGCGTTGCCCCAGTGTGCAAGAGCCAATGGCACGACCGAGGACCAGCTGACGGTGCTGGAACCCGGTTACTAAGCTGTAGGTGCCCGCGCTTAAAAGCACTACCAAGGACCGCCTGGCGTTGGCGGAACTCGGATACCCAGGAGGAGGCACCTAAGCCAAAGGCTCGGCCCGGAACCAGCTGACGGTGCTGGAACCAGGTGGTGGACCCGAAGGTCCACAGGAGAGGAGAGAACAGCTAGGCCGCGAGGCAGCCGCAGTTACCGAACCCCAACAGTCCTACAGGGGGAGCTGGGCCTACTGGCACTACAGAACCAGCCTTGACTACCAGTTCACGCAGCCCACATAGGAAGCTCCTAAACTGGAGGCACCCTGGAGTTGGCTAACTCGACCGCACCACGACGGGGCAAGCATAGGCGTCTCAGTGAGCTTGACACAACCCGGAAACAGCTGACTGTGCTGAAACCAGGCTTGGCACGAGGGAGTACCTGTGACAAGAACACTGCCGAGAACCAGCTGGCGATGCTGGAACCCGGATGCGTTGCCCCAGTGTGCAAGAGCCAATGGCACGACCGAGGACCAGCTGACGGTGCTGGAACCCGGTTACTAAGCTGTAGGTGCCCGCGCTTAAAAGCACTACCAAGGACCGCCTGGCGTTGGCGGAACTCGGATACCCAGGAGGAGGCACCTAAGCCAAAGGCTCGGCCCGGAACCAGCTGACGGTGCTGGAACCAGGTGGTGGACCCGAAGGTCCACAGGAGAGGAGAGAACAGCTAGGCCGCGAGGCAGCCGCAGTTACCGAACCCCAACAGTCCTACAGGGGGAGCTGGGCCTACTGGCACTACAGAACCAGCCTTGACTACCAGTTCACGCAGCCCACATAGGAAGCTCCTAAACTGGAGGCACCCTGGAGTTGGCTAACTCGACCGCACCACGACGGGGCAAGCATAGGCGTCTCAGTGAAGTTGACACAACCCGGAAACAGCTGACGGTGCTGAAACCAGGCTTGGCACGAGGGAGTACCTGTGACAAGAACACTGCCGAGAACCAGCTGGCGGTGCTGGAACCCAGATGCGTTGCCTATTAAAGATTGTCTTCCTAGAGCCCCAACTAGCGGTGTTGGAGCAAAGGGTAAGCAGGGGGAGATGAGTGTAGGCCGAAGCCTGCACTGGAGGCAGCTTTGTGCCTGCGTTGCGTTTGCAGGACACTTTGCCGGCTACACACTGGGGGAACAGCTGGCGTTGCTGAACCCCACTAACACAATGGCGTGTGTTTTTCTCTGTGCAGCTAGCACTTGCGGGCAAAAACTAGCGATGTTAGAGCCCGTGTTGAAGCAGGAGGAGGAGGAGAGGAGCAGAGTGTAGGCCGAAGCCTAGTTGAACCAATTTCAAAGGAAACCTTTAACCCCCCCCTCAGGTGTTACAAAGTACAAGAGACACACCTTCCTGGAGCAGAACAATATTGTATCATACAATTATTAGGTTCTGTAGAAGGACGTAGATCTGGGGATTTATTATGATGGAATATAGGCTGAACTGGATGGACAAATGTCTTTTTTCGGCCTTACTAACTATGTTACTATGTTACTATGTTACCTTGTGCAGTATTAATGCTGCACAAGTGAAAGGTTGCTCTATTAATTTGTCTACTTGCACACGCTGAATGAAAGACATACACAATTTACCCCATTCTACAGTCAAACTGTAGTGGATGCGTGACTTGGTTTTTTGATGAGACGCAGCACAGGTGTCCAAAAGAACGCCTTGGTGCTTGGCGCAGCTTCCTGAGCGTTGTTATTTGCTGTACAGGAGTCTGCGCTCTTGTGTTATCCCTTGGCAATGCCCTGTTAGCGCTGCCCATCTTATGACATCATTTCATGTTGGCCGGTGCGGTTAACGATGGCCATAAATCCCAGACCCACAGTGTCTTTTCATAAAGCCATACTGCGGTGCTGGGATTCGTGGCCTTGAGCAGTAAATATTTTGGCCGCTCACACACGTCCTTACACCTGCTTCAGACTGGGCGGCCTCTGCTGATCCCTTCTCGCATGCCGCGGCCATGAGGCTGCACAGTCTGAAGAAGGCGGAAGGAGATGAGTTAAGACAGGCGAAGATATGCACTGCTCGTGCCCATCAATCACTCCCTCGCAATCAAAATAAGTAAGACAACGAGGAGCATTTTATTCAGGCAGGGCGGACGAACAGGCGCAAGTAGCCAACCAATGATGTCAGAAGACGGGAAGCGCTACCAAGGGGGGTGCTGCGTATCATTAGAAAGGAAAGTCACACCTCAGGGACAGTGGAATGGTCTCAAAGAGACACATTTTGTACGTGTTGAGTTCCACGTGGGCAAGGAGAAAACATCAGCCACCTTGTACAAATGCAGCAGTACTGCTGTACAAGGTGGCTGTTATACATAGAAACACCTGGGGGTGGGGGGCAGGCTCCCTTCAATTTCAGTTCATGTGCCTGCGTGGCGTTTGCAGGTCACGTTGCAAGCTACACAGCAGGGGAACAGCTGGCGTTGCTGAACCCCACTGACACATTGACTGGTGTTTTTCTCTGTGCAGATTGCATGTCCGGGCAAAAACTAGCGGTGTTAGAGCCCAGGGTCAGCAGGAGGAGGAGGAGAGGAGCAAAGTGTAGGCCGAAGCCTGCACTGGTGGCAGCTTTTGGTCGGTTGTGCCAGCGTGGCTTGTGCTGGACACGATGCCGGCTACACAGCGGGGGAACAGCTGGCGGTGCTGAACCCCACTAACACATTGGCTGGTGTTTTTCTCTGTGCAGCTAGCATTTCCGGGCAAAAACTAGCGGTGTTTGAGCCCAGGGTCAGCAGGAGGAGGAGAGGAGCAAAGTGTAGGCCGAAGCCTGCACTGGTGGCAGCTTTTGGTCGGTTGTGCCAGCGTGGCTTTTGCTGGACACGATGCCGGCTACACAGCGGGGGAACAGCTGGCGGTGCTGAACCCCACTAACACATTGGCTGGTGTTTTTCTCTGTGCAGCTAGCATTTCCGGGCAAAAACTAGCGTTGTTAGAGCCCAGGGTCAGCAGGAGGAGGAGAGGAGCAGAGTGTAGGCCGAAGCCTAGTTGAACCAATTTCAAAGGTTACCTTTAACCCCCCCTCAGGTGTTACAAAGTACAAGAGCCACTCCTTCTGCAGCATTAATGCTGCACAAGTAAAAGGTTGCTCTATTAATTTGTCTACTTGCACACGCTGAATGCAACACGTACACTATTTAGCCCATTATACTGTTAAACAGTAGTGGAGGCGTGACTTGTCTTTTTAAAGAAAAGCAGCACAGGTGTCGAAAATAACACCTTTTTGCATGGGCGCAGCTTCCTGAGCGTTGTTAGTTGCTGTACAGGAGTCTGCGCTCTTGTGATCCCTTGGCTATGCGCTGTGAGCGCTTCCTGTCTTATGACCTCATTTCATGTTGGCCGTTGCGGTTAGCGGTGGACATGAATCCCAGACCCACAGTGTTTTTTTAAAAAATCACACTGCGGTGCTGGGATTCTTGCCCTTGTGCACTAAATATGTTTGCCGCTCACACATGTCCTTACACCAGCTTCAGACTGGGCGGCCTCATCTGATCCCTTATCGCATGCCGCGGCCATGAGGACACCCAGTCTGAAGAAGGCGGAAGGAGGTGACTTAAAACAGGCGAACATATGCACTGCACATGCCCATCAATAACACCCTCGCATCCAAAATATGAGACAACGAGGGGCGTTGTGTCGGGCAGGGCGGACGCACAGGCACAGGCAGCCAACCAATGATGTCAGAAGACGGGCAGCGCTAACAATGGGGGTGCTGCGTGTCATTAAAAAGGAAAGTCACACCTCAGGGACATTAGCATTGGTCTCTAATGGGACACATTTTGTACGTGTTGAGTTCCACGTGGGCAAGGAGAAAAAGTCAGCCACCTTGTACAAATGCAGCAGTACTGCTGTACAAGGTAGCTGTTATACATAGAAACACCTGGGGGTGGGGGGCAGGCTCCCTTCAATTTCAGTTCATGTGCCTGCGTGGCGTTTGCAGGTCACGTTGCAAGCTACACAGCAGGGGAACAGCTGGCGTTGCTGAACCCCACTGACACATTGACTGGTGTTTTTCTCTGTGCAGATTGCATGTCCGGGCAAAATCTAGCGGTGTTAGAGCCCAGGGTCAGCAGGAGGAGGAGGAGAGGAGCAAAGTGTAGGCCGAAGCCTGCACTGGTGGCAGCTTTTGGTCGGTTGTGCCAGCGTGGCTTGTGCTGGACACGATGCCGGCTACACAGCGGGGGAACAGCTGGCGGTGCTGAACCCCACTAACACATTGGCTGGTGTTTTTCTCTGTGCAGCTAGCATTTCCGGGCAAAAACTAGCGGTGTTAGAGCCCAGGGTCAGCAGGAGGAGGAGAGGAGCAGAGTGTAGGCCGAAGCCTAGTTGAACCAATTTCAAAGGTTACCTTTAACCCCCCTCAGGTGTTACAAAGTACAAGAGCCACTTCTTCTGCAGCATTAATGCTGCACAAGTAAAAGGTTGCTCTATTAATTTGTCTACTTGCACACGCTGAATGCAACACGTACACTATTTAGCCCATTATACTGTTAAACAGTAGTGGAGGCGTGACTTGTCTTTTTAAGGAAAAGCAGCACAGGTGTCGAAAATAACACCTTTTTGCATGGGCGCAGCTTCCTGAGCGTTGTTAGTTGCTGTACAGGAGTCTGCGCTCTTGTGATCCCTTGGCTATGCGCTGTGAGCGCTTCCTGTCTTATGACCTCATTTCATGTTGGCCGTTGCGGTTAGCGGTGGACATGAATCCCAGACCCACAGTGTTTTTTTAAAAAATCACACTGCGGTGCTGGGATTCTTGCCCTTGTGCACTAAATATGTTTGCCGCTCACACATGTCCTTACACCTGCTTCAGACTGGGCGACCTCATCTGATCCCTTATCGCATGCCGCAGCCATGAGGACACCCAGTCTGAAGAAGGCGGAAGGAGGTGACTTAAAACAGGCGAACATATGCACTGCACATGCCCATCAATAACACCCTCGCATCCAAAATATGAGACAACGAGGGGCGTTGTGTCGGGCAGGGCGGACGCACAGGCACAGGCAGCCAACCAATGATGTCAGAAGACGGGCAGCGCTAACAATGGGGGTGCTGCGTGTCATTAAAAAGGAAAGTCACACCTCAGGGACATTAGCATTGGTCTCTAATGAGACACATTTTGTACGTGTTGAGTTCCACGTGGGCAAGGAGAAAACATCAGCCACCTTGTACAAATGCAGCAGTACTGCTGTACAAGGTGGCTGTTATACATAGAAACACCTGGGGGTGGGGGGCAGGCTCCCTTCAATTTCAGTTCATGTGCCTGCGTGGCGTTTGCAGGTCACGTTGCAAGCTACACAGCAGGGGAACAGCTGGCGTTGCTGAACCCCACTGACACATTGACTGGTGTTTTTCTCTGTGCAGATTGCATGTCCGGGCAAAAACTAGCGGTGTTAGAGCCCAGGGTCAGCAGGAGGAGGAGGAGAGGAGCAAAGTGTAGGCCGAAGCCTGCACTGGTGGCAGCTTTTGGTCGGTTGTGCCAGCGTGGCTTGTGCTGGACACGATGCAAGCTACACAGCAGGGAAACAGCTGGCGTTGCTGAACCCCACTAACACATTGGCTGGTGTTTTTCTCTGTGCAGCTAGCATTTCCAGGCAAAAACTAGCGGTGTTTGAGCCCAGGGTCAGCAGGAGGAGGAGAGGAGCAAAGTGTAGGCCGAAGCCTGCACTGGTGGCAGCTTTTGGTCGGTTGTGCTAGCGTGGCTTTTGCTGGACACGATGCCGGCTACACAGCGGGGGAACAGCGGGCGTTGCTGAACCCCACTAACACATTGGCTGGTTTTTTTCTCTGTGCAGCTAGCATTTCCGGGCAAAAACTAGCGTTGTTAGAGCCCAGGGTCAGCAGGAGGAGTAGTGGAGCAGAGTGTAGGCCGAAGCCTAGTTGAACCAATTTCAAAGGTTACCTTTAACCCCCCCCTCAGGTGTTGCAAGGTACAAGAGCCACACCTTGTGCAGCATTAATGCTGCACAAGTAAAAGGTTGCTCTATTTAATTTGCTCCTTGCACACGATGAATAAAACACGTACACTATTTAGCCCATTATACTGTCAAACAGTAGTGGAGGCGTGACTTTCCTTTTTACGGAGATGCAGCACAGGTGTCAAAATTAGCACATAGCTGCTGTGCGCAGATTCCTGAGCGTTGTTATTTGCTGTACAGGAGTCTGCGCTATTGTGTGATCCCTTGGCCATGCGCTGTGAGCGCTTCCTGTCTTCTGACCTCATTTTATGTTCGCCGTTGCGGTTAGCGATGGACATGAATCCCAGACCCACAGTGTGTTTTCAAAAAATCACACTGCGTGGCTGGGATTCGTGGCCTTGTGCAGTAAATATGTTTGACGCTCACACATGTCCTTACACCTGCTTCAGACTGGGCGGCCTCATCTGATCCCTTATCGCCTGCCGCGGCCATGAGGACACCCAGTCTGAAGAAGGCGGAAGGAGATGAGTGAACACAGGCAAACATATGCACTGCACATGCCCATCAATCACACCCTCGCTGTCCAAAAAAATAAGACACCGAGGGGCGTTGTTTCGAGCAGGGGAGATGCACAGGCGCAGCCAGCTAACCAATGATGTCAAAAGACGGGCAGCGCTAACAAGGGTGGTGCTGCGTGTCATTACAAAGGAAAGTCACACCTCAGGGACATTGTAATGGTCTCTAATGAGACACATTTTGTACGTGTTGAGTTCCACGTGGGCAAGGAGAAAAAGTCAGCCACCTTGTACAAATGCAGCAGTACTGCTGTACAAGGTGGCTGTTATACATAGAAACACCTGGGGGTGGGGGGCAGGCTCCCTTCAATTTCAGTTCATGTGCCTGCGTGGCGTTTGCAGGTCACGTTGCAAGCTACACAGCAGGGGAACAGCTGGCGTTGCTGAACCCCACTGACACATTGACTGGTGTTTTTCTCTGTGCAGATTGCATGTCCGGGCAAAAACTAGCGTTGTTAGAGCCCAGGGTCAGCAGGAGGAGGAGGAGAGGAGCAAAGTGTAGGCCGAAGCCTGTACTGGTGGCAGCTTTTGGTCGGTTGTGCCAGCGTGGCTTGTGCTGGACACGATGCAAGCTACACAGCAGGGAAACAGCTGGCGTTGCTGAACCCCACTAACACATTGGCTGGCGTTTTTCTCTGTGCAGCTAGCATTTCCGGGCAAAAACTAGCGTTGTTAGAGCCCAGGGTCAGCAGGAGGAGGAGAGGAGCAGAGTGTAGGCCGAAGCCTAGTTGAACCAATTTCAAAGGTTACCTTTAACCCCCCCTCAGGTGTTACAAAGTACAAGAGCCACTCCTTCTGCAGCATTAATGCTGCACAAGTAAAAGGTTGCTCTATTAATTTGTCTACTTGCACACGCTGAATGCAACACGTACACTATTTAGCCCATTATACTGTTAAACAGTAGTGGAGGCGTGACTTGTCTTTTTAAAGAAAAGCAGCACAGGTGTCGAAAACAACACCTTTTTGCATGGACGCAGCTTCCTGAGCGTTGTTAGTTGCTGTACAGGAGTCTGCGCTCTTGTGATCCTTTGGCCATGCGCTGTGAGCGCTTCCTGTCTTATGACCTCATTTCATGTTGGCCGTTGCGGTTAGCGGTGGACATGAATCCCAGACCCACAGTGTGTTTTTAAAAAATCACACTGCAGTGCTGGGATTCGTGCCCTGGTGCACTAAATATGTTTGCCGCTCACACATGTCCTTACACCTGGAGGTATTACCGCACACACAGCTGGGGATCAGCTGACGTTACTGAACCCCAATAACAGAGGAGCGACTGTTGACTGTGCACACAGCACTTCCAGGCACCAACTGGCGGTGTTAGAGCCCAGGGACAGCAGGAGGAGCAGAGGAACAGAGTGTAGGCCGAAGCCTGATTGGAGCAAGTTGAAAGGGAACCTTAACCCCCCCCCCCCCTCAAGACGTTTGTAGCTGAAAGAGCCATCTTGTGCAGCGCTAAGGATGCAAAAGGAAAAGGTTGCTCTTTTAATTATGCTCCTTGCAAACACAGGTTCTGTCACGGAGGCTGTAATGTTATCCCTTGGCCATGCACAGTTAGCGGTGCCCGTCTTCTGACATCATTTAGGTGTCAGGCTGGCAGTGCCTGTGCGTCAAAGCTGCCCGAGATCCAACCTTGCAGTGTCATCAAATGTAATCCCACTGCGGGCCAGGGATCCATGGGCATGCGCAGTGCATATCATCGCCTCTCACTCACCTCCTTCATGCTTCTTCAGACTGTGCGGCGTCACGGCCGTGGCATGCTATTAGGGATCAGCTGACGCCGCCTAGTCTGAAGAAGCATGAAGAAGGGGAATGAGAGGCTAGTATATGCACTGCGCATGGCCATGGATACCAGGCCCACTGTGGGATCACATTAGACGACACTGCGAGGTGGGATTTCGGGCAGCGTGGACGCACAGGCGCAGCCAGGACGACAACAAATGATGTCAGAGGACGGGCAGCGCAAACTGTGCATGGCCAAGGGATAACATAACAGTGCAGGGTCCATGACGGAATCAAACAACGCTAAGGAGGCAGCGCACGTTGCCAAGGGGGTAGCAATGACGGATGTGCTGCGTCACATTACAAAGGAAAGTCCCACCTCTGGGACGGTTGGACGGTGTGAGGGGACACATTACATGAGTGTGTAGTTCAGCGTTTCCAAGGAGCATAATTTCAAGAGCGACCTTTCCCTTGTGCAGTATTAGTGCTGCAGATGGTGGCTCTTTCAGTAACAAACGCCTAGGGGGGGGGGGACAGGTCCCCTTACATTTTAGTTGTGCCAGCGTGGCGGTCGCATGACACGTTGCCGGATACACAGCTGGGGATCAGCTGACGTTACTGAACCCCAATAACAGAGGAGCGACTGTTGACTGTGCACACAGCACTTCCAGGCACCAACTGGCGGTGTTAGAGCCCAGGGACAGCAGGAGGAGCAGATTGGAGGTATTACCGCACACACAGCTGGGGATCAGCTGGCGTTACTGAACCCCAATAACAGAGGAGCGACTGTTGACTGTGCACACAGCACTTCCAGGCACCAACTGGCGGTGTTAGAGCCCAGGGACAGCAGGAGGAGCAGATTGGAGGTATTACCGCACACACAGCTGGGGATCAGCTGACGTTACTGAACCCCAATAACAGAGGAGCGACTGTTGACTGTGCACACAGCACTTCCAGGCACCAACTGGCGGTGTTAGAGCCCAGGGACAGCAGGAGGAGCAGATTGGAGGTATTACCGCACACACAGCTGGGGATCAGCTGACGTTACTGAACCCCAATAACAGAGGAGCGACTGTTGACTGTGCACACAGCACTTCCAGGCACCAACTGGCGGTGTTAGAGCCCAGGGACAGCAGGAGGAGCAGAGGAACAGAGTGTAGGCCGAAGCCTGATTGGAGCAAGTTGAAAGGGAACCTTAACCCCCCCCCCCCAAGACGTTTGTAGCTGAAAGAGCCATCTTGTGCAGCGCTAAGGATGCAAAAGGAAAAGGTTGCTCTTTTAATTATGCTCCTTGCAAACACAGAAGTAAACACTAAAAATGTGTCCCCTTATACCGTTAAACCGTCACGGAGGTGCGAATTTCCTTCGTAATGGGACACAGCACAGCTGTCATTCCTATCCCCTTGGTGCCGTGTGCTGCCTCCTCAGCGTTGTTTTAAGCTGTCACGGAGCCTGCGCTGTTCTGTTATCCCTTGGCCATGCCCAATTAGCGCTGCCTGTCTTCTGACATAATTTGGTGTCAGGCTGTCAGTGCCTGTGCGTCCACGCTGCTCCAGATCCCACCTCGCAGTCTCGTCTAACGTAATCCCACTGCGGGCCTTGGATCCATGGGCATGCACAGTGCATATCCTCGACTCTCACTCCCCTCCTTCCCTCTTCTTTAGACTGTGCGTTGTCACGGCCGTGGCATGCTATTAGGGATCAGCTGACGGCGCACAGTCTAAAGAAGGCGGAGGGAAATGAGCGAGAGCCCGAGGGGAAGATATGCACTGCGCATGCCCATGGATCCCAGGCCCGCAGTGTGACTCAATCAGATGACACTGCGAGGCGGGATCTATGGCAGCGCGGCCGCACAGGCGCAGCCAGCCTGACACCAAATTATGTCAGAAGACAGGCAGCGCAAATAGGGCATGGCCAAGGGATAACAGAACAGCGCAGGCTCCGTGACAGCTTAAAACAACGCTGAGGAGGCAGCGCATGGCACCAAGGGGGTAGGAATGACGGCTGTGCTGCGTCACATTACGAAGGAAAGTCCCAGCTCTGGGATGGTATAACGGTATCAGTGAACACATTTTATAAGTGTTAAGTTCTGCGTGTGCAAGGAGCCCAAAAAAAATAGCTACCTTTTCCTTGTGCAGCATTACTGCTGCACAAGATGGCTCTTTCAGTAACAAACGACGGGGGGGGGGGGGCAGGTTCCCTTACATTCAGGTTGTTGTGCCAGCGTAGCGGTCGCAGGACACATTGCCGGCTACACAGCTGGGGATCAGCTGACGTTACTGAAACCCAATAACACTGGGTCGTATGTTTTGACTGTGCAGCCTGCACTTCTGAGCCGCAACTGGCGGTGTTGGAGCCCAGGAATAGCATTTCAGGTGGTAGAAAGATGAACACAGCAGAAGACCTGGATGACACCCAATTAATTAATCAGGCAGAGGAGTGGCAAATTCCTGCGAGATCCAGGCCTGGTTCATTTTCAGGAAAGTAAGCCGGTCGCATGCGACGGTCTGTTAGTACACCACCTGCGGCACTAAAGACACGTTCCGATAAGACACTAGCCGCAGGGCAAGCCAGCACCTCCAATGCATACTGACTTAGCTCTGGCCATGTATCCAGCTTAGAGACCCAAAACTTGAACGGGGAAGAGCCGTCGGGGAGTACAGTAAGAGGGCAAGCCATGTAGTCTGTCACCATCTGACGGAACCGTTGCCTCCTGCTGACTGGAGCCGCCGGTGATGGTGTAGACATTTGGGGCGGGCACACAAAAGTGTGCCAGAGTTGTGCCATACTCGGCTTGCCTTAGGCAGAGGCACTGCTTCTGCTCCCTCTTTGGGCAGAGCCTCCCCCACTGCCTCGACGCACTGAGCTGCTTTGTAAAGCACTAGCAGCACTCCTCTCAGTTGGACAGGAGAAGATGATGGAATTCACCAGTGTGTCGTGGTACTCCCGCAATTTACGCTCCCGGGTCAACGCAGGGATGAGGTTTTGGACGTTGTCCCGGTAGCGAGGATCGAGGAGGGTGAACACCCAATAATCAGGCATGTTGAGAATGTGGTCGATGCGGCGGTCATTTCTCAGGCACTGCAGCATAAAATCCACCATGTGCTGCAGAGTGCCAACCGGCCCAGAAACGCTGTCCCCTGCTTGAGACATGATCTCTGCCCGCTCGTCATCACCCCACCCTCGCTGTACACACTGACCACTGGACAATTGTGTCGCTCCCTCCTCTGGACGGAGCTCTTCCTCGTCCATTGACTCCTCCTCATCCTCCTCACAAATTGGCCCCTGCGTACCCCTTTGTGAGGAACCACGTGGCGCTGACTCTCCAGAAGCTGATGGAAAAGGTGACTCCTCATCCTCCACCTCTTCCACCACATCATCCCTTAACCCTTGCAAAGTTTGCTGAAGCAGGCAGATAAGGGGGACAGTCATGCTGACTAGTGCATCATCTGCACTTGCCATCCGCGTGGAATAATCAAAAGGACGCAAAACCTGGCAGACGTCCTTCAGAGTGGCCCACTCTGTGGTTGTGAAGTCTGATCGGCGCTTACTGCGACTTCTTTGCGCCTGATGCAGCTGGTACTCCATAACTGCTTGCTGCTGCTCACACAACCGCTCCAACATATGTAACGTGGAATTCCACCGGGTAGGTAGGTCACATATGATGCGGTGTTCCGGAAGGCGGAATCTGCGCTGCAGAGCAGCAATGCGGGATCTGGCCAAGCTGGAACGCCGCAAGTGAGCACACTCTAGGCGGACCTTGTGCAGCAGGGCATCAAGATCCGGATAGTCCCTCAGAAAACTCTGCACAACCAAATTGAGCACATGTGCCAGACATGGGATGTGAGTGAGGTTGCCAAGGGCCAAAGCTGCCACCAGATTTCGGCCATTGTCACACACTACCATGCCTGGCTGGAGATTCGCTGGCAGTAACCACACATCGCTCTCCTGCTTGATGGCATTCCAGAGCTCCTGCGCTGTGTGGCTTCGATGCCCCAATGAAACTAGTTTCAAGACGGCCTGCTGACGTTTGGCCACGGCTGTGCTCATGTCGGTCATAGGTAAACGTTCACGGGTCCATGTGGGGGTGGACTGTGACGGATCCTGCAGAGAGGAATCAGAGGAACTGGTGTAAGAGGAGGAGTCGATGCGTACAGACTGGATTCCTGCAATCCTTGGAGTGGGCAGGACACGTCCTGCGCCACTCGCACGATCTGTACCTGGCTCAACAACATTAACCCAATGGGCAGTGAGGGAAACATATCGCCCCTGTCCATGCTGACTGGTCCACGCATCGGTGGTGAGGTGGACCTTGCTACTGACGGCGTTCAGTAGCCCATGTTTTATGTTTGCCTCAACATGCCTGTGCAGGGCAGGGACAGCCTGCCTGCTGAAGTAAAAGCGGCTGGGCACCTTGTACTGTGGGACTGCCAATGCCATCAAGTCACGGAAGCTGTCAGTCTCCACCAGCCTGAACGAGAGCATTTCCAGGGACAACAGTTTGGCAATGCCTGCATTCAGAGCCTGTGCTCGGGGGTGGTTGGCCGAGAATGCCCGCCTTTTCTCCCATGCCTGTACTACCGATGGCTGTAGAGTAGACTGGGAGTGTGAGGATGACTGGGAAGGTGGTGCTGTGGGTGGAATTACACAAGGTCTCTGGGAGGAAGCCAAACCAGCTGTGCGTGAGCTGGAGGAAGAGGCAACACGAGCTGAAGAGGTGGTAGCTGCCGCTGTTGGTTGGCCTACATCTTCAGTGTGTTTCTGTAACTCCACCGCGTGCCTGGTCCGCACATGTTTCCACATATTTGTGGTATTGAGGTTGCTGACATTTTTCCCTCTTTTTACTTTATGATGACACAGCTTGCATTTGACAAAACAAATGTCATCTGCAACTGTGTCAAAAAAGGACCAGGCACTGCAAGTCTTGGGAGCGCCCTTTTTGGCTTTGGAAAGAGACAGGCTCCTAACGGGTGCCAAAGTGGAGGCTACAGGCTCCGCAGTCTTCCCCCTCCCTCTCCCTCTTTGGCCCGTAAGAGGAAGCTCTTCCTCTGAGCTGCTCCCACCACCTTCCTGTTCCTCACGCCACGATGGGTCAAGGACCTCATCATCTCCACTACCCTCTGCCACCAACTGCTCCTCCTGGGTAGTCTCAGCAGCACAGTACGCACGAGAAAGCGGCACCTGAGTTTCATCATCAGATGCGTACTGCGCTGTGGTCACCGGAGGCACTGGCCCACCTGCCTCTTCAGAGTCAGAGAGAAAAAGGTGTTGGGCATCACTGCACACTGCCTCTTCTTCCATTTCTCCAATGCTGCTTGGCTGGCCCCCTGTTTCCAAGCCAAGAGATTCAGAGAACAGAAGTAGAGACGGCTCCTGTCCTGGGCTCTCTGACTGCCTGGCCAATTTGGCAGGTGGTGAAGAGACAGATGGCTGCTCTCCAGTGCTCTGTGCCTGAGAGGATGTGGCACTAACTGAAGTCGATGCCGAGGCGTTAGCTGCCATCCACCCGACAACGGCTTCAATTTGGTCTTCACGCAGCAGCGGTGCACGGCGCTCTCCGACAAAGCTGCGCATGAAGGACTGTTCCCTGCTGAAACTGAGTGACGACGAGTCACCGGCGCCCGCAGCAGGCACAGAATCACCACGTCCTCTCCCTGCTCCTCTCCCTGCTCCGCGCCCACGCCCACGTGCCTTACTCCCTGCCCTCTTCATCTTGGTTGACAGATAAAGATAAGCAGAAAAGTACTAAGGCCTTAGTGTGCTTATTCCTGTAATGCTCCTCCTAACAGGTGTAAGAAACACTAATGTTGTAAATTGTGGACTAAACTTTATTATTTTTCAAATGTGGCCTACACAAGTGTTAAGTTGTGTTTGGTGAACTTAACTTTTTTTTTGGTGCAGATCGGGCTACAGAGCTAGTTTAAATCACACGGAGACCGTGCAGACAGCCGTAAACGGCGCTGCAAGGCCAAAAAACCCTCCTCTAGGTTATCCTATATAGTGTTTTTCCACTATTTAGCTGGATACAAGTGGAAAGACACTAATAGGAATTTTTTTTTTCAAATTTTAAACTGGCTGCACTATTTGAAAAAAAGGAAATTGTTTTTCAAGGTATGAGGCAGTAACGCACCCTGAGCTGAATCCAACCGGCTATGGCTGCACACAGACTACAGGGCGAGCTGCGCTCACACAGAGACCGTGCAGACAGCCGTAAACGGCGCTGCAAGGCCCAAAAAAACCCCTCTAGGTTATCCTATGTAGTGTTTTTCCACAATTGAGCTGGAGACTGGTGGAAAGACACTAATAGGAATTTTTTTTTTTCAAATTTTAAACAGGCTGCACTATTTCAAAAAAAGGAAAATTTTTCTCAAGGTATGAGCCAGTAACGAACCCTGAGCTGAATCCAACCGGCTATGGCTGCACACAGACTACAGGGCGAGCTGGGCTCACACGGAGACCGTGCAGACAGCCGTAAACGGCGCTGCAAGGCCAAAAAACCCTCCTCTAGGTTATCCTATATAGTGTTTTTCCACTATTTAGCTGGATACGAGTGGAAAGACACTTATAGGAATTTTTTTTTTTCAAATTTTAAACAGGCTGCACTATTTCAAAAAAAGGAAAATTTTTCTCAAGGTATGAGCCAGTAACGAACCCTGAGCTGAATCCAACCGGCTATGGCTGCACACAGACTACAGGGCGAGCTGGGCTCACACGGAGACCGTGCAGACAGCCGTAAACGGCGCTGCAAGGCCAAAAAACCCTCCTCTAGGTTATCCTATATAGTGTTTTTCCACTATTTAGCTGGATACGAGTGGAAAGACACTTATAGGATTTTTTTTTTTCAAATTTTAAACAGGCTGCACTATTTGAAAAAAAAGGAAAATTTTTCTCAAGGTATGAGCCAGTAACGAACCCTGAGCTGAATCCAACCGGCTATGGCTGCACACAGACTACAGGGCGAGCTGGGCTCACACGGAGACCGTGCAGACAGCCGTAAACGGCGCTGCAAGGCCAAAAAACCCTCCTCTAGGTTATCCTATATAGTGTTTTTCCACTATTTAGCTGGATACGAGTGGAAAGACACTAATAGGAATTTTTTTTTTCAAATTTTAAACAGGCTGCACTATTTGAAAAAAAGGAAAATTTTTCTCAAGGTATGAGCCAGTAACGAACCCTGAGCTGAATCCAACCGGCTATGGCTGCACACAGACTGCAGGGCGAGCTGGGCTCACACGGAGACCGTGCAGACAGCCGTAAACGGCGCTGCAAGGCCCTAAAACCCCCCTCTAGGTTATCCTATGTAGTGTTTTTCCACAATAGAGCTGGAGACTGGTGGAAAAACACTAATAGGAAATTTGAGAAAAAATGTGCAGCAGGCTGCACTAAGAGCAAAAAAGGACAACTGTGTGAGGCAGTGTGAACCCCCCCTGAGCTGAATACAACCGGGTATATGGCTGCACACAGACTACAGAGTGAGCTGCACACACACACACACACACAGAGACCTTGCAGAACGCTGTTAAAACAGCGCTGCAAGGCAAGAGCAAGGTGAACAGTGAAGAACACACAGCGTTTTGCTAAATTAGCCTTTGGAAAGGAAAATAAAGCAATTAGCAAGCTCAACTGGCCCTCAGTTAGAACACAGCGTCCTGTCCCTAACTGAAATCACAGCAGAGTGAGCGCAAAATGGCGGCAGCGCTTTTTTATAGTGCAGAGTGACATCATTTCAGCAGCCAATCCCAGCCTTGCCAGTACTTACATGCCCACCATGCTAAACAGGATGTGCCCACACTTTGATTCATTCCTCATTGGCTGCTGCGTTCAATTTGAATTCTGGGAACTTCCGATTCCGGTATCCGATACGCGGGAAGTATCGG
The DNA here is from genome assembly GCF_032444005.1 of Ranitomeya imitator. NCBI lineage: Eukaryota > Metazoa > Chordata > Amphibia > Anura > Dendrobatidae > Ranitomeya > Ranitomeya imitator. The sequence goes on from NC_091282.1 coordinate 303,903,283, forward strand.
AATTCGGTATCGGAATTCCGATACCGCAAATATCGGCCGATACCCGATACTTGCGGTATCGGAATGCTCAACACTAATTATAAGGTAACAGCACCATCTGCTGGTGATTTAACCCCTTAATGACGGAGACAATTTTGCACTTAATGACCGAGCCAATTTATGCAATTGTGACCACTGTCACCTTATGAGGTTATAACTCTGAAACACTTCAACGGATGCCACTGATTCTGAGACTGTTTATTCGTGTCATATTGTACTTCATGAAAGTGGTAAAATTTATTCAATATGACTTGTGTCTATTTATGGAAAAAATGGAAATTTGGCAAAAATGTTGAAACTTTATATTCAAACTTTACATTTTTGTGCCCTTAAATCAGAGAGTCATATTGCACAAAATAATGTGACATTTGACAAATGACATTTCCCACATGTCTACTTTAGGCTAAGTTCACATTTGCGCATATGTGCGCAGCGTATCATCTGCATACCCAAAAGCATGCCAAAATGCATGCAAATGCATGTTTACACAGCGTTTTTTATCCGTATCAGCTTTCGCATGACGGCAAAAACACACTGCGTGTGCATGCGTTTGTATGCATTTTTTGCCTGCGTTTGCATTTTTATGCGCATGCGTTCGATATTTCCAGGAGGGTGTCTCAATCAGGGTGTCTCAATCAGTTCTTGGACATGTGGGGTTGGTGCGCCGCCTGACTGGAGCTGCTGCTGTCGCTATGTGTGAGATCCATGAGGTGGCGGTGGAGGTACATTGGGTCAGACGACATAAGAAGCTGGATCGCTACTATACAAGATAGCTGCTCTGGATGTGCTCTGCTGACACCTAGTGTCTGTTTAGTGGAACTGCTCATCTCATTTAATTGCTACAAGCTCCTCCAACTGATCTAATAACAATTCTGCATTGAATTCAAATAAACAAACCTATCTGGGTTCATTCAACTTTGTATCCTGGGATTTCCATGATGACTTAATCCTACCCCCCATATCTTGTTAGAGACAGTGCAAAATATGCTCTTCCTTTGATTTGATTTTCCTTAAGGTGGACATACAGTAAACTACCGGAATTTCCTTCAGCATAAAGTCATCCTCATGCCTAAATCGTGCAAAACCAACTCAATGAACACTATAAATAGGACCTCCTCACTAACGGAACTGGACATCAATTTATCTTCTGGACCTTACTCTCCAACGGGATCTTCTAGTTCCTCCATACTAGACGGAGCCGATTCAAAAGTGATCACATCCTCTACAACTAAGATTCCAAGTACCTCAACACTAGAGCAAATAGCTTTACTCTCACAATTTTCCTTCATGCCAAATTATCCAAAATGTCGGACAGGTTAAACAAAGAACTTTCTTAAGGGATCAGAGAACTGGAATCCCGAACTTCCAACCTAGAAAAAAACATGGGCTCGACCTCTGCAGCCCTCATCACCCATGAAAAGGAAATGGAGATGCTCCATGAAGAGATTTACACCCTCAACAACAAACTAGAGGATTTTGAAAACTGTGGCCGCAGATGCAACATCCGTATTAGGGGCTTCCCAAAACAATCACAGACCTTCAATACACGGCAACGGCTCTGTTTCAAGAACTACTACCTGAAATCTCCATAGAACGCCTAGAAATGGACCGCATCCACAGAGCTTTAAGTAAGCGCAAGCCAGATGGTCCGCCAGGAGACATTATCCTTAAATTACATTTTTATAAAACAAAAGAACAAGTTCTACATGAGACAAGGAATTCAGCACCTCTGAAATTTCAAGGCCATTCCTACGAACTTTTTCCCAACCTGGCTCCCACTACTATTGCTAAAAGATAAGGTTTCATTGCCTATCTAGAAATTCTCAGCTCTAAGAACAACAAGTTTCGCTGGGGATTCCCATTTAAACTGATCTTCACTAGTGATGAGCGAGTGTACTCGTTTCTCAGGTTTTCCCGAGTACGCTCGGGTGTCCTCCGAGTATTTGTTATTGCTCGGAGATATAGTTTTCATCGCCTCAGTTGCATGATTTAAGGCTGCTAGATACGCTGAATACATGTGAGGATTGCCTGTTTCTTAGGGAATTCCCACATGTATTCAGCTTATCTGGAAGCCATAAATCATGCAGCTGAGGCGATGAAAACTATATCTCCGAGCAATAACAAATACTCGGAGGTCACCCGAGCGTGCTCGGGAAAACCCGAGCAACAAGTATACTCACTCATCACTAATCTTCACTCACCTTGACGTGGTCCATACAGTCCTCTCTCCTGAGTGCACAAGCCGTTGCCTTACTAAATTACGGCTCATGGATCATTCCTCGCCCCTCAGCTTCATCTTCAGTTGCTCAACCCAAGGATTGCCATTTCAAGCCGCAAGATACAACTGCTCACCCTTGATAATGTGCTTTAGACTCTGGTTCTACTTCACATTCAGGATATCTAGCAGACTACTTCACATGGTGTTTCACCCCACTTACTGTTAGAATTGTTAGACTGATTTTTTCTAGTGTTTTGGAACTCTGATTGTTGAATTGTGCCTGGGTTTTAGGCATAACTGAAAGACTTCTCTGGTGGATATTGTACAAATGGTTTCCTAGTTTCTTGTTTCAGATTCCTTCAGAGCGTATATCTCCGACTTTCACCTGTTCAGAAGTACATGAGCGCTCCAACTTTTCTCTAAGCTCAAGACAGAAAGCCGCTTTTCATCTTCATCTCCAGGAAGGATAAGTGACTATGTTCAATGAATCTGCTATAGCTCATTGTCCCTTACAATTGCATAATTGAGATCTTATCTAAAACGTTATTGGATTATCAGCTCACTAATATATTATATTTTCTAAAGTATAATGATTACACACTTTAGATATGTTCATGCCTATTATCACTTCCCATCACTTAGAGTTGTCATGCCTATCCCCCTTTTCTTGAATACTGAACTTAAGTCTGATGTGTCTTTCAGACTATTCTGTACCCTCCTACACAAAATGTATCAATATTTGTAAGATTCTGGTATTAGTATATGCAAATTTCTTATGGACAGATTTTGTCCATTAACACACCCAGCTTACCCTAACCCCCTTTATTACCTAACTATAACTAATTTATATCAGGATGCATTGTCCCTGGCAAATCCACATGGCCCTACAGTGCTTCTACACACTGCTGCTTAGCACTTTGTGCTTTGCCATTCTTAAAGTTACCCCTTTTTCCCCTACAAGTTCACTTTACCATAATCAAGCCACGTGGTTTGTTCTGCCTGTTCAATTTCCCATGCTTGCAATGATGCCAACCTTTGCAAGGTCTCTGACTTGTAGGTAGTGCTGACTTGTAAGACTTAGCTATATAAAGTAGGCAAGTGATGGCGCGAGCGAGTGACTTCCAGGTTGAAAACCTGCTGAACCGTTGGGATTTGAGGTGATGACTTCAGGTCACTGTACATAGAACGGACACTTGAGGACTGAATTCTTCATCAGCATCTGGATCCACTAGTTCAAGCATATCAGGCTTGATGATGTGGGGTATCGAACGGTAAAAGGATGCAGGGCCTGTGAACCATGTAGTCTCCTTAAGATGACGGATCTAGTTGCATGGTCCACAGGATTGTGGTGTCTAGACACGTAATGCCACTGATTAGGACAAGTGGATCTCCTGATCCTCTCAGTACCCAAGTGCTAACTTAGGCATAGAAACATCGTGTTTTATTGCAAATATACCCTAGTACCACTTTACTTTCTGTGTAGAATTCGACATCTTTGATCTCCAGATTAATTCCGTCTAAGATAGGTTCGGCCAACTCAACTGCGAGGACTGCAGCGCAGAGTTCCAGTCTGGGTATCGTGTGTTCGTGGTGTGGTGGCAGTTTTGTTCGTCTCTTAACGAACCCGATATGGCATTCTTTGTCACATCTATAATGCTGAGGTACACTACTGCGATCGATTTGACTGATGCGTCACGGAAGAGACAAAGTCTTTGTGTTTTGACTTCTGTGGATGGCACAGGAGCATATGCTCATTTCACACGAAGGTCGGTCAAGGCTTCAAGAGACTTCCTCCACTCTACCCACAGTGTTGTGAATTCTGCTTTTGGGTTCCCTCCAGTGGTTGTAGGTGGTAATGCAGTTGTCCCTGAGTTGCAGTCCTGGTCAGGTGTTTCTGCTGATTGCAGTTCTGACTGGGGTATTTAGGTGTGCAGGATTCATTAGTCCTTGCCAGTTGCCCATGGTTCTGGGAGGTTTTGGATCTTTGTCTGGTTCCTCCTGCCTTGCTGCCAATTCAGCAAAGATAAGTGTCTGGTTTTTGTTTCTGTGGCACACATGCTGTGTGCTTAATAATTCTGTGCTATTCATTTGTTTTCTCTTGTCCAGCTTAGACTGTGTCAGTGTTTTCTCAGTCTTGTTGGATTCTCTGGAGTTGCAGATATACGCTCCACATCTTTAGTTAGATGGTGGAATTTTTTGTATTTTCTGCTGTGGATATTTTTGGAAGGATTTTAATACTGACCGCTTAGTATTCTGTCCTATCCTTTCCTATTTTAGCTAGAGTGGCCTCTTTTGCTAAATCCTGTTTTCTGCCTGCGTGTGTCTTTCCTCTCCTATTCACAGTCAATATTTGTGGGGGGCTGCCTATCCTTTGGGGTCCTGCTCTGAGGCAAGGTAGAATTCCTATTTCCATCTATAGGGGTATTTAGTCCTCCAGCTGTGTCGAGGTGTCTAGGATTTGTTAGGCACACCCCACGGCTACTTCTGGTGTGGTGTTAAGTTCAGGATTTGCGGTCAGTACAGTTTACACCAACTCCAGAGAAAGTTCCATGCGGCTCCAAGGTCACCGGATCATAACACCACAGGTCTGCTTTTTCTGCTGGAAGCGGATCATCCCAGTCAGACGTCTCTTGGGCGAAGTCTCTTAGCATCATTTTTCCTTGGATGGTTACCGGAGCTACGAATCCCAGGTGGTCATACAAACTGTTTTACGAAAGAAAGGACAACTTTGCGCGTTAAGGCTTTCCGGTCTTTGCCGATCTGAAAAGTGAATGCATCCGCCTTTAAATCTCAAAGCAAATCAAGGCTCCACTACATGGGAAGAGAGTTGGTTCTTAGGTGCAAGTCTTTTAGATCAGAGGTCCCCAACTCCAGTCCTCAAGGCCCACCAACAGGTCATGTTTTCAGGATTTCCTTTGCATTGCACAGGTGATGCAATTATTACCTGGGCAAGACTAAGGAAATCCTGAAAACATGACCTGTTGGTGGGCCTTGAGGACTGGAGTTGGGGATCTCTGTTTTAGATCACTTGAATAGACTTGAGAGGGAAAGGCTTCCATTAATTTTCGGCTGTTGGAAGCAATCTTGTGCGACCTCAAGTTAGACAGAGCAAGCATTTCTTGAGCCCTTTTCAGGAGACTGATTGCAGCCTCATTTGTTGGTGTGGATTTCAAACAGTCATCTACATAGAAGTCCTTTTCTACAAAGTATCTAACATCCGAACCGTACTTTACCTCACCCACCTTGGCGGAATTTCAGAGACCGTAGATAGTGACTGCAGGGGAAGGACTATTCCCAAAGATATGTACCTTCATCCAATACTCTGCGATGTCTTTATCGGGATCGTTGTCGCAGTACTAGAAGAACCTCAAGTAGTTTCTGTGTTCCTCTATGATGGGAAAGCAGTGGAACATCTGTTGTATGTCAGCCATAAATGCCACCGTATCCCTACGGAAACAGAGTAGTACTTCTAGAAGTCTGTTATTGAGATCTGGCTCGACAGTAGGATATCATTTAATGAGACATCTTCACATCTGGCGCTTGAGTCGAATACCACTTTTATCTGGCCTGACTTCTTAGGATGATACACACCGAAGATGGGTAATTACCAATACTCTTCGGATTCTCGAAGTGCAGGTGCAATCTCTGCATGGTTATTTTGGAATATCTTCCCCATGAGGGCAAAGAAATGTTCTTTTGTCTCAGGTGACCTCTGAAGCTTGTGTTTGAGGGAGATGAATCGACTGTAGACAAGTTCTCTGTTGTTGGGTAGGCGTCATCTCTGAGGTCCAAAAGGTAGAGGTGCAACCCAACTATTTTACTTATCCTTCACTATTTCTCGATTCATGATATCCAAGAACATTCTGTCTTCTATAGCCATCGCTGCCTTGTTGTCTTCCTTTGTCCTGTGGAAAACTCTACATCCTATGTGGTCTTGTTCACCCTCACAAGCGTGGGCTTCACTGGAAGGGCCTGCGAAAGGGCAAGGCAAGGGAGTAGTGCTCGGCCTTTCCTTTACCAACAAACTACTCTGACATGATTGGAAGAGAGATGGACGTCCATTTTCTAGTGTGCTGGTGAGCATGCTGTTGACTGAGGTTGGCTTGTGTGCTCCTCCTAGACAGACATCCCATATAATGACCTATCCAAGATCGAGTCTCTGTGCATATGGAGCTTTCTGGAAGCCATTAATATATTCAAGAGTCTTATGGATTCGTAGTATGTCTCTTTCAAGGAGTAAGGCTATTGAAGCTTCTGGGTCCAACTCTGGTATCAGGTGAGCTATATGCCTCAGATGGGGGTGATGTGCTTCTACCTCCAGTGAAGGTACCTCCGACCTGTTGTCAGGAATCTGGTTGCACTCCAGTATAGTTGGGAACGGTAAGCAGGTCTGGACATCCATGGACTCCACTTTGTATCCGGTTGCTTTCCTCCCTGCCATCTCAACGGTACCTGCACACGTCTTCAGGGAGAACTGGGGCCTACAATGCTGAAGTTGTTGGCTAGAGACCTGTTGCTCTTAACATCTAGGATTACATAAATCTTGACCGCCTTGTCCCTATGGCCTTCTGGATAGACTGACAAGGCAGATTTTTGAACAGGACCTTCCTCCTATAAGCCCTTTACAGATCTCTGTACATTGAGAAGTGATCACAGGGGTGTCTACATCACTGTCCTTCTGCTTTACATCGTGCTCCTCTGCTTGTGGGGTGGTCAAGGGTGCAAAGCTGTATTGTGATCCATAGTGCCGCATTCCACACTGGCTTCACAGTTCCTGGCAAAGTGTGATGTGGTAGCACAGCATTTGAAGCAGATGTTATTTTCCTTGAGGTTTCTTCTAAAGACTTCTCCCTGAAGGCTCTATATTTTAGTAGAGGATGTGGTTTCCGATGTGGAGGACACTGCTTACTGATGTCTTGAGGTTTGCTCTCTTCTGGAGAGGACATACTCCCTTTGTGAGGAGGACCTGTGGAAGTAATGTTAGTTTTGCGGACTGCCACTGGTGTTCTACTAGGTTTCACACCAGGGGCAGTGGGACATGACAGAGTAAAGTCAAAGCTAGGGTCATTTCTGATTTTAGCTTGTTGGGTGACAAAATCTACGAATACTGAAAAAGGAGGGAACGGTATATCATGAGTCTGTTTATACCGTGAACCATATGTGGCCCACTTATCTTGTAGGTTGTAAGGAAGTTTTTGCACAATCTGATTGACACCCCTAGCAGTGTCCAAGAATGCCAATCCGGGCAAATCTCATTCTGCCTGAGCAGTCTGTAACTCTGCTAACAAATCACTTAGTTCTCTGAGCTTTTGGTAACCCTTAGAAACTATTTTGGGAAAATCGTCAATTATCTTATATAAAGCATTTTCTATAGCTTCTATTGACCCATAACATTCATCAAGTCTTTCCCACACCTTACGTAGACCTGTATATGGATGCTTTATATTAATGTCTCTGATTCTTTTGGCGTGTTCAACAGACTCGCTTCCAAGCCACTTTACCAGGAGATCTAACTCCTCGCTACAAGAAAGTCCAAACCTCTGATGGCATTCTTGAACAAGGCTCACCATGACCTATAGTTCTCAGCACGGTCAGTGAACTTTACAAGTCCCTGTGTGACCAGCTCTCAGCAAACACTGAACTTTGCAAAGTCTATGGTAGCTTGGCCAGTGCGGATACGAGCTGTATGACGAGTTGTCGTCATGTTGAGTATGTGGTGTATCATCATACCTGTTAGATGATTCCGGCTTCGGATAGTCTGTATAATACTTTTCTGATAAGAAAAGTGTCCCTTTAAGGCGGGATGGAAGTTGTACCTTCTGTTCGCTAGAATGGTAGCTGCGGCAAGCGTCTCCGTACTGTATAACTTCTCGTTTGCAGTGGTGCAGTTCGAGGTTGGATTGCTGGCAATTTGCATAGTCTGGTTGATGTAGTGCATCAGGGCTGTCATCTATTTCAGGATGCTGGTGGATGTACTCTGAGACGCAGTGTGCTGGAACCTGCTGGTTTAAATCTGGTCATAGTAACAGAGTTAGCAAGGCCGAAAAAAGACATTTGTCCATCCAGTTCAGCCTATATTCCGTCAGAATAAATCCCCAGATCTACGTCCTTCCGAGAACGTTGCTGCATTTCTCATAATCAGGATACTCCAGTGCTTCCAAGTACTCTGCCTTGGCTATTGCAGCCACTGTCCGTCTTTCCAAAGACACTTGCAGACGTGCACTTTCTGCTTCTTGCTCTGCCTCTCAACTTTAATTGCATCTCTTGTGCAGCAAAGGAAGACCTCGCTTTAGCCGCCTTGGCTTTGGCACGAGCGACAGTAGTAAGATCTTTTATTGAAGACTTGTTACAGCCTGTTCGTGACCTCGTCTTGAGTGAAGATGCTCTGTTTACAGACATTGTGTGCTTGGCTGCAGACTGCTGGGTACTTCAGTGCGTACCTGAGTCTATGTATAAACGGACTTCAGTGTGGCAGGAATGGTGTTGTTGCTTGCTGGAGGGCTGCAATTTAATTACTTGTGACTGTATGGCAGCTGCTGTGATACCCGTATTCGATGTAGTGTGGGTGGTAGTGGTCCCGTACAGTACAAACCAATATCGCTTGTGACCAGCATCCGTTTTACTGTTCTGCCTTATTCCACTTCTGGTGCTGTGTGGATTCCAGCATACAGCTATACCTCCTTTAAATCCCAAGTAAACAGACTGTAAAGTTCAGTAGTCTATGCTTTATTGGTGCAATGATATGAAGATGTGTATGTGGTAAAACTATAAGAATACAAACAATATCAATCAATACTGGGCACATCACAGAAACCAGCAGCAATGATAATATAATACAGAAGTGTACAATGAATACATTAATCATAAACAGCTGTGACAATATTCATTGCAGAAAGCACAAATCTATACAGAGGTATATAGCAACTTTGACAGTGAACAGTGCAAGAAATACAAAACTGAGATGAAGGATTACAGAGGACAATACACCTCTGCTAAGGCCGGTTTCACATTTGCGGTTGTGTCCGCAGCGTTTCTTCCGCAATTATCCGCATGCGTTGTGTATTCCTATACTTAACATTAGAGACGCATGTGTCTGTGATCGGTTGCGTTTTGCCGCGTTTGACGACACATGCGTCGTTTCGTCGTCTGCGGTTTGGCGCGGTAAACGCTACATGTAGAAATGTGATCAATAAATCCATTTTCTTATGAATACAATATTTTCATACCATGTAGACTAAAGGCACTGTGACCCACAAACTATATCTTCACTGATTTTCTTTTCCCTAAAAATTGTTGTTTTTATTGGAAATTTTATATCAAATAAAAATTATTTTATACTGGACTTATGGTCGGTTTTGTGGTTCCTCTTCGTTTTTAGCAATGTAGAAATTTGAGAGGCTTCAATTTGCTGCCTAGAAACGTATGCGGTTGTTAGCGGATGGAATGCTGCAAAAAAAATGCATTGCTGTCTATGAACGCATGCGACCACAAGCACATGCGTTTGCTTGCGTTTGTGAACGCATGCGTTATACCACAGAAAAACATGTCTAGACACTGATTAGCCACCCCTCACATACAAGGTGATAAAAGGAGGGAGTGAACACTTGCAGGTCACTACTCAGCAGACAGAGAAGCTTTCCAGACGCAGCAGAGCAGACACAGGAAGGAATCTACACTCAGAACAATGTACCGTATATACTCGAGTATAAGCCGAGATTTTCAGCCCAAATTTTAGGGCTGAAAGTGCCCCCCTCGGCTTATACTCGAGTCACGGTAGCGGTGGGGTCGGCAGGTGAGGGGCTGAGGGCGCTGAGGCATACTTACCTAGTCCCAGCGATCCTCGCGCTGTCCCTGCCGTCCCACGGGCTTCTGTGCTGCAGCTTCTTCCTCTCTTCAGCGGTCACGTGGGACCGCTCATTACAGAAATGAATAAGCGGCTCCACCTCCCATAGGGGCGGAGCCGCTTATTCATTTCTCTAATCAGCGGTGCCGGTGACCGCTGATAGAGAAAGAAGCTGCGGCACCGAAGACGAGGCAGAGGGACAGCGCGAGGATCGCCAGGACTAGGTGAGTATGTTATATTCACCTGTCCTCGTTCCAGCCGCCGAGCGTCGCTCCATCTTCCCGGCCGGCGCCTCCATCTTCCCGGCGTCTGCGCTCTCTGACTGATCAGGCAGAGGGCGCGATGACGCATATAGTGTGCGCGGCGCCCTCTGCCTGATCAGTCAGAGCAGAGACGCCGGGAAGATGGAGGCGCCGGAACGAGACGCTGGGAGCTGCAATCAAGGGAGGTGAGTATGTGTTTTTTTTTTTTTATTGTAGCAGCGGCAGCACAGATTAATGTGGAGCATCTATGGGGCACAGTGAACGGTGCAGAGCACCGTATAAGGCACAGCTAGGGGGCACAATGAACGGTGCAGAGCACCGTATAAGGCACAGCTAGGGGGCACAATGAACGGTGCAGAGCACCGTATAAGGCACAGCTAGGGGGCACAATGAACGGTGCAGAGCACCGTATAAGGCACAGCTAGGGGGCACAATGAACGGTGCAGAGCACCGTATAAGGCACAGCTAGGGGGCACAATGAACGGTGCAGAGCACCGTATAAGGCACAGCTAGGGGGCACAATGAACGGTGCAGAGCACCGTATAAGGCACAGCTAGGGGGCACAGTGAACGGTGCAGAGCACCGTATAAGGCACAGCTAGGGGGCACAGTGAACGGTGCAGAGCACCGTATATGGCACAGCTAGGGGGCACAATGAACGGTGCAGAGCACCGTATATGGCACAGCTATGGGGCACAGTGAACGGTGCAGAGCACTGTATATGGCACAGCTAGGGGGCACAGTGAACGGTGCAGAGCACTATATGGGGCACAGCTATGGGGAAATATGAATGGTGTAGAGCACTATATGGCACAGCTATGGGGAAATAATGATCTATTTTTATTTTTGAAATTCACCGGTAAATGCTGCATTTCCACCCTAGGCTTATACTCGAGTCAATAAGTTTTCCCAGTTTTTTGTGGCAAAATTAGGGGGGTCGGCTTATACTCGGGTCGGCTTATACTCGAGTATATACGGTAAGTATATCCTAGTCAATGCCTTTATTTTCTATTTTCTGTCTCTACATGTCCTAATTTCTGTCATTTCTTTCTGCATGCATCAGAATGTCATCTTCTTCTGATGAGGAGCAACGTCCTGGGCCTTCACAGTACTCAACTCCTCAGATTGGTAAGTATTCACTGTCACATCTACAGATGTGCGTGTAAGTATACCTGGCTGACTGTTTAAAGAAAGGAAAATTCAAGAATACTAAAGTGAGAATACAGTACTTTCCTCTTTCTTTACATTTTTCTTCTGGCCTCCTTTTTTTATCTTGACTTTCATTATTCATGCCATTTCTCTGCCTCTGCGTTCTTTCTTTTCCTTATGTTAATGTATCCAACATTAATGTCTTCATTTATTTTTTAAGTTCCAGAAAGGGATGAGGACCTCATTGACAACGATATCCTCATCTCCCTGGTCCATGAGCGAGTCCCGTTGTGGGACACCCGAGTTCTGCAGCACTCTGACAAACGTAATGATCCGGCTTTGGAATGAGGTGGACAAAGTGATGTGGGATGGCTGGGACAACGCCCCGACTCGGGTCCGAAATGCATTTTCACGTGGGGCCGCTCATTTACAGTAATGAATATGCGGCTCCACCCCTATGGGAGGTAGAGCCGCATATTCATGATTGTAATGGGCGGCCCCACGTGACCGCTCATACAGTAGAAGATGCGGCCAGGACCGGAAGCACCGCCAGCCAGCGAGGGAGTCGGGTGAGTATTTTAATAACAGCGGGGGGGCTGTTATGACCTGGTGGTTAGGAGCACCCGACCTGATAGTTAAACTCATACAGGACAAGATCTGGGATGTGGGAGCTCTGCTGACCGCAACCCCTAATCCTATCACAACAACTAAAAATAGCCGTGGAGCGCTCCTGACGCTCCCTAGGCGCCTCATCATAGCCTAAGGACTAGCTAGACCTAGAGATAGAAAATAAAGCCTACCTTGCCTCAGAGAAATTCCCCAAAGGAATAGGCAGCCCCCCACATATAATGACTGTGAGTAAAGATGAAAGTCACAAACGCAGAAATGAAACAGGTTTCAGCAAAGGGAGGCCAGACTTACTAAATAGACAGAGGATAGGAAAGGTAACTTTGCGATCAGCACAAAAACCTACAAAAGACCACGCAGAGTGTGCAAAATAGACCTCCGCACCGACTCACGGTGCGGAGGGGCCACTCTGCATCCCAGAGCTTCCAGCTAGCAAGACAAAATCATGATAACCAGCTGGACAAGTAAACAGAGAACAAATAATGACTATCAGGAACTTAGCTTCTGCAGGAGAAGGCAGGTCACCAGAGAGATCCAGGAGCGAACTGAACCAATGCAAAAACATTGACAGCTGGCATGGAGTAACGATCTGAGAGGAGTTAAATAGAGCAGCCAGCCAAAGGATAAACCACGTCACCTGTGTAAGGAACCTCAGAAGCAGCAGCTTCACTCATAGCCACCAGAGGGAGCCCATAAACAGAACTCGCCGAAATACCATTCCCGACCACAGGAGGGAGTTAGACAACAGAATTCACAACAGTACCCCCCCCTTGAGGAGGGGTCACCGAACCCTCACCAGAGCCCCCAGGCCGATCAGGATGAGCCAAATGAAAGGCACGAACAAGATCGGCAGCATGAACATCAGAGGCAAAAACCCAGGAATTATCTTCCTGACCATAACCCTTCCACTTGACCAGGTACTGGAGTTTCCGTCTCGAAACACGAGAATCCAAAATCTTCTCCACCACATACTCCAACTCCCCCTCGACCAACACCGGGGCAGGAGGATCAACAGAGGGAACCATAGGCGCCACGTATCTCCGCAACAACGACCTATGGAACACATTATGGATGGCAAAAGAAGCTGGAAGGTCCAAACGAAATGACACAGGATTAAGAACTTCAGAAATCTTATATGGTCCAATGAAACGAGGCTTGAACTCAGGAGAGGAAACCTTCATAGGAACGTGACGAGATGACAACCAAACCAAATCCCCAACACGAAGTCGGGGACCAACACAACACCGGCGGTTAGCGAAACGTTGAGCCTTCTCCTGGGACAATGTCAAATTGTCCACCACATGAGTCCAAATCTGCTGCAACCTGTCCACCACCGCATCCACACCAGGACAGTCCGAAGGCTCAACCTGCCCTGAAGAAAAACGAGGATGGAAACCAGAATTACAGAAAAAAGGAGAAACTAAAGTAGCCGAGCTGGCCCGATTATTAAGGGCGAACTCAGCCAAAGGCAAGAAGGACACCCAATCATCCTGATCAGCAGAAACAAAGCATCTCAGATATGTCTCCAAAGTCTGATTAGTTCGTTCGGTTTGGCCATTAGTCTGAGGATGGAAAGCCGAAGAAAAAGACAAATCAATGCCCATCTTAGCGCAAAAGGACCACCAAAACCTCGAAACAAACTGGGAACCTCTGTCCGAGACGATGTTCTCTGGAATGCCATGTAAACGAACCACATGCTGGAAAAACAATGGCACCAAATCAGAGGAGGAAGGCAATTTAGATAAGGGTACCAAATGGACCATCTTAGAGAAGCGATCACAAACCACCCAAATGACCGACATCTTTTGAGAAACAGGGAGATCAGAAATAAAATCCATGGAAATATGCGTCCAGGGCCTCTTCGGGATCGGCAAGGGCAAAAGCAACCCACTGGCACGAGAACAGCAGGGCAAAGCCCGAGCACAAGTACCACAGGACTGCACAAAATAACGCACATCCCGTGACAAAGAAGGCCACCAAAAGGATCTAGCCACCAAATCTCTGTTACCAAAGATTCCAGGATGACCAGCCAACACTGAACAATGAATCTCAGAGATAACTCTACTAGTCCATCTATCAGAGACAAACAGTTTCTCCGTAGGACAATGGTCAGGTCTATCAGCCTGAAACTTTTGCAGCACACGCCGCAATTAAGGGGAGATGGCAGACAAAATTACCCCTTCTTTAAGAATACCAGCCGGCTCCGGAACACCCGGAGACTCAGGCACAAAACTTCTTGACAGGGCGTCAGCCTTCACATTCTTAGATCCCGGAAGGTATGAAACCACAAAATCAAAACGGGAGAAAAAGAGCGACCATCGAGCCTGTCTAGGATTCAACCGTTTGGCAGACTCGAGATAAGTCAAATTCTTGGGATCCGTCAAGACCGCCACGCGATGTTTAGCTCCTTCAAGCCAATGTCGCCACTCCTCGAATGCCCACTTCATGGCCAACAACTCCCGATTGCCCACATCATAATTGTGCTCAGCAGGCGAGAATTTTCTAGAAAAGAAGGCACAAGGTTTCATCACCGAGCCATCAGAACTTCTTTCCGACAAAACAGCCCCTGCTCCAATTTCAGAAGCATCAACCTCAACCTGAAAAGGGAGCGAAACATCTGGCTGGCACAACACAGGGGCAGAAGCAAAACGACGCTTCAACTCCTGAAAAGCCTCTACAGCCGCAGAGGACCAATTGACCACATCAGCACCTTTCTTGGTCAAATCAGTCAACGGTTTAGCAATACTGGAAAAATTAGCGATGAAGCGACAATAAAAATTAGCAAAGCCCAGGAACTTCTGCAAGCTCTTCACAGATGTCGGTTGAGTCCAATCGTAAATGGCCTGAACTTTAACAGGGTCCATCTCGATAGTAGAAGGGGAAAAAATGAAACCCAAAAATGAAACCTTCTGAACTCCAAAGAGACACTTTGACCCCTTCACAAACAAGGAATTAGCACGAAGGACCTGTAACACCATTCTGACCTGCTTCACATGAGACTCCCAATCATCCGAAAAGACCAAAATGTCATCCAAATATACAATCATGAATCTATCCAGGTACTCTCGGAAGATGGCATGCATAAAGGACTGAAACACAGATGGAGCATTAGAAAGCCCGAATGGCATAACCAGGTACTCAAAATGGCCCTCGGGCGTATTAAATGCCGTTTTCCATTCATCACCCTGTTTAATTCGCACAAGATTATACGCACCACGAAGATCTATCTTGGTGAACCAACTAGCCCCCTTAATCCGAGCAAATAAATCAGACAGCAGCGGCAAAGGATACTGAAATTTGACTGTGATCTTATTAAGAAGGCGGTAATCAATACAAGGTCTCAAAGAACCATCCTTCTTGGCCACAAAAAAGAACCCTGCTCCCAATGGTGACGACGACGGCCGAATATGACCCTTCTCCAAGGATTCCTTTATATAACTCCGCATAGCGGCGTGCTCTGGCACAGATAAATTAAACAGACGGCCCTTAGGAAACTTACTACCAGGAATCAAATTAATAGCACAGTCGCAATCCCTATGAGGAGGTAGGGCACCAGATTTGGGCTCTTCAAATACATCCCGGTAATCTGATAAAAACTCAGGGACTTCAGAAGGAGTGGAAGGCGAAATTGACAGCAATGGAACATCACCATGTACCCCCTGACAACCCCAGCTGGACACAGACATAGATTTCCAATCCAACACTGGATTATGGACCTGTAGCCATGGCAACCCCAAAACGACCACATCATGCAGATTATGCAACACCAAAAAGCGAATATCCTCCCGATGTGCAGGAGCCATGCACATGGTCAATTGAGTCCAGTACTGAGGCTTATTCTTGGCCAAAGGCGTAGCATCAATTCCTCTCAATGGAATAGGATACTGCAAGGGCTCCAAGAAAAAACCACAGCGCCTGGCAAACTCCAAGTCCATCAAATTCAGGGCAGCGCCTGAATCCACAAATGCCATTACAGAATAGGACGACAGAGAGCAAATCAGAGTAACGGACAAAAGAAATTTAGACTGTACCGTACCAATGGTGGCAGACCTAGCGAACCGCTTAGTGCGCTTAGGACAATCGGAGATAGCATGAGTGGATTCACCACAGTAAAAACACAGCCCATTCTGACGTCTGTGTTTCTGCCGTTCAGCTCTGGTCAAAGTCCTATCACACTGCATAGGCTCAGGCCTATGCTCAGAGAATACCACCAGATGGTGCACAGCTTTGCGCTCACGCATGCGCCGATCGATCTGAATGGCCAAGGACATTGACTCATTCAGACCAGCAGGCGTGGGAAATCCCACCATGACATCCTTAAGGGCTTCAGAAAGACCCTTTCTGAAAATTGCCGCCAGGGCACATTCATTCCACTGAGTAAGCACAGACCACTTTCTAAACTTCTGACAGTACACCTCCGCTTCATCCTGACCCTGACACAAAGCCAGCAAGATTTTCTCTGCCTCATCCACTGAATTTGGTTCATCATAAAGCAATCCAAGCGCCAGAAAAAACGCATCAACATCACGCAATGCAGGATCTCCTGGCGCAAGTGAAAATGCCCAGTCTTGAGGGTCACCACGCAACAAAGAAATTATGATTTTTTCTTGTTGAACGGGGTCACCAGAGGAGCGGGGTTTCAAAGCTAGAAACAGTTTACAATTATTTTTGAAATTCAAGAACCTAGATCTATCCCTAGAAAATAAATCAGGAATAGGAATTCTAGGCTCTAACATAGGATTCTGAACCACAAAATCTTGAATGTTTTGTACCCTTGCAGTGAGATGATCCACACAAGAGGACAGACCCTGAATGTCCATATCTACACCTGTGTCCTGAACCACCCAAAGGTCTAGGGGAAAAGAAAGACAAAACACAGTGCAAAGAAAAAAAATGGTCTCAGAAGTTCTCTTATCCCTCTATTGAGATGCATTAATACTTTGGGCCAGCTGTACTGTTATGACCTGGTGGTTAGGAGCACCCGACCTGATAGTTAAACTCATACAGGACAAGCTCTGGGATGTGGAAGCTCTGCTGACCGCAACCCCTAATCCTATCACAACAACTAAAAATAGCCGTGGAGCGCTCCTGACGCTCCCTAGGCGCCTCGTCACAGCCTAAGGACTAGCTAGCCCTAGAGATAGAAAATAAAGCCTACCTTGCCTCAGAGAAATTCCCCAAAGGAATAGGCAGCCCCCCACATATAATGACTGTGAGTAAAGATGAAAGTCACAAACGCAGAAATGAAACAGGTTTCAGCAAAGGGAGGCCAGACTTACTAAATAGACAGAGGATAGGAAAGGTAACTTTGCGATCAGCACAAAAACCTACAAAAGACCACGCAGAGTGTGCAAAAAAGACCTCCGCACCGACTCACGGTGCGGAGGGGCCACTCTGCATCCCAGAGCTTCCAGCTAGCAAGACAAAATCATGATAACCAGCTGGACAAGTAAACAGAGAACAAATAATGACTATCAGGAACTTAGCTTCTGCAGGAGAAGGCAGGTCACCAGAGAGATCCAGGAGCGAACTGAACCAATGCAAAAACATTGACAGCTGGCATGGAGTAATGATCTGAGGAGTTAAATAGAGCAGCCAGCCAAAGGATAAACCACGTCACCTGTGCAAGGAACCTCAGAAGCAGCAGCTTCACTCATAGCCACCAGAGGGAGCCCATAAACAGAACTCGCCGAAATACCATTCCCGACCACAGGAGGGAGTTAGACAACAGAATTCACAACAGGGGGCGCACAGGGGGTGGGAGGGGGGGGGTCATGGATCTTTATTTTAAACACAATTATTCATATCTTCTCTACAGCAAACGCTGCTGCAGGGAAGATATGAATCGCGGCTTCAGCACCAGATGCAGGGGACAGCGCTAAACTTTAGCGCTGTCTCCTGCACGGCACACAGTCTGCACATGGACAACATCCGTGTGCGGTACGTGTTTTACACGGACCCATTGACTTTAATGGGTCCGTGTAATCCGTGCGCTCCCACGAACGCTGACATGTCTCCGTGTTTGGCACACGGAGACACGGTCCGCAAAAAATCAATGACATCTGCACAGATGCATTGATTTCACTGTGTCTACGTGTGTCAGTGGCTCCGGTACGTGAGGAAACTGTCACCTCACATACCGGAGCCACTGACGTGTGAAACCGGCCTAAAACTGTGTGTGATGACAGAAACTCTCAGGAGTTTCTCTCATCACACACAGTTGTGGGAGCACGGCCAAAAGTCCATTGTCTAACCATTATTTTTTCAACAGTGCTTAAAGTCAAAACACATTGGCGTTCGATGAAGGACCGCTTCAACAAGTACCTGCATCAAGAGAGCCGTGTTCCCAGTGGTTCTGGAGCAAGGATCCGAAAGTATAAATACCACCACATTCTGACATTTTTAAGACCGGTCCTTGCCCAGAGAACGTAAGTATTTTTTCGGTGTTAGGTTGTGTTGTATTGCCATAATCTGTATGTTTCTATTCAACAGGAGTTGGCGTTTTGTAAGTTTTTGGTATTAATTTTTTTTTCCTTTTTTCACAGCACATGGAGCAGCACTGTTGACCCAGGTTCTGGAGTGATCCTTCATCAGACAGCCAAGGACCCGTCCCAGCCATCCAGCAGCGCTGCAGCAAGTGGGCCTGCTACACTAAAGGTACCGTCACACTAAACGATATCGCTAGCGATCCGTGATGTTGCAGCGTCCTGGCTAGCGATATCATTCAGTTTGACACACAGCAGCGATCAGAATCCTGCTGTGATGTCGTTGTTCGCTGCAGAAAGTTCAGAACTTTATTTCGTCGCTGGACTTCCTGCTGACATTGCTGAATCGGCGTGTGACACCGATTCAGCGATGTCTTCGCTGGTAACCAGGGTAAACATCGGGTTACTAAGCGCAGGGCCGCGCTTAGTAACCCGATGTTTACCCTGGTTACCATCCTAAAAGTAAAAAAAACAAACGCTTCATACTTACCTTCGGCTGTCTGTCCTCCGGCGCTGTGCTTTCCTGCACTCACTGTGAGCACAGCGGCCGGAAAGCAGAGCGGTGACGTCACCGCTCTGCTTTCCGGCCGCTGTGCTCACAGCCAGTACAGAGAAGCACAGCGCCGAGGACAGACAGCGGAAGGTAAGTATGAAACGTTTGTTTTTTTAATTTTAGGATGGTAAGAAAGGCAATAGCCGAAACGCGCGTCGGGGGGGGACAGGGGTGAGGTGCCAGTCCACGCAGGGATTCTTTCTACACTGACTGGTATGTATATTAGTTTTACTCATTGTGTATGTGCTTTTTTATACAATCCTCTGGACCTGTGTGTTTAATGCAGGTGTCTGAACTTTATTTACTTGCACAGTCACTTTGATTTTTCTGTGATACCTGTCTCGGTTACAATGTGGATATATTTATACTGTAGGCACCTGTCTCCTGTTCATGTAGGTGCGTGCTGAGTACAGCACGGGGATTATTTCCCCCTGTCATTTTTAAACCTGGAATTATCATTAATAAAGTTTGTTCTACATATTTATCTGGACTTTATGCTGCTTCCTTTCTATTGGTCTTTGTCTCTGTGTACGTAATCTATTTCACACAAAGTGAATTGACGATGGCGGTCATACAAGGCATATCTATGCTCATCTGGCATGTATCGGACAAAAGAAATTTAGACTGTACCGTACCAATGGTGGCAGACCTAGCGAACCGCTTAGTGCGCTTAGGACAATCGGAGATAGCATGAGTGGATTCACCACAGTAAAAACACAGCCCATTCTGACGTCTGTGTTTCTGCCGTTCAGCTCTGGTCAAAGTCCTATCACACTGCATAGGCTCAGGCCTATGCTCAGAGAATACCACCAGATGGTGCACAGCTTTGCGCTCACGCATGCGCCGATCGATCTGAATGGCCAAGGACATTGACTCATTCAGACCAGCAGGCGTGGGAAATCCCACCATGACATCCTTAAGGGCTTCAGAAAGACCCTTTCTGAAAATTGCCGCCAGGGCACATTCATTCCACTGAGTAAGCACAGACCACTTTCTAAACTTCTGACAGTACACCTCCGCTTCATCCTGACCCTGACACAAAGCCAGCAAGATTTTCTCTGCCTCATCCACTGAATTTGGTTCATCATAAAGCAATCCAAGCGCCAGAAAAAACGCATCAACATCACGCAATGCAGGATCTCCTGGCGCAAGTGAAAATGCCCAGTCTTGAGGGTCACCACGCAACAAAGAAATTATGATTTTTTCTTGTTGAACGGGGTCACCAGAGGAGCGGGGTTTCAAAGCTAGAAACAGTTTACAATTATTTTTGAAATTCAAGAACCTAGATCTATCCCTAGAAAATAAATCAGGAATAGGAATTCTAGGCTCTAACATAGGATTCTGAACCACAAAATCTTGAATGTTTTGTACCCTTGCAGTGAGATGATCCACACAAGAGGACAGACCCTGAATGTCCATATCTACACCTGTGTCCTGAACCACCCAAAGGTCTAGGGGAAAAGAAAGACAAAACACAGTGCAAAGAAAAAAAAATGGTCTCAGAAGTTCTCTTATCCCTCTATTGAGATGCATTAATACTTTGGGCCAGCTGTACTGTTATGACCTGGTGGTTAGGAGCACCCGACCTGATAGTTAAACTCATACAGGACAAGCTCTGGGATGTGGAAGCTCTGCTGACCGCAACCCCTAATCCTATCACAACAACTAAAAATAGCCGTGGAGCGCTCCTGACGCTCCCTAGGCGCCTCGTCACAGCCTAAGGACTAGCTAGCCCTAGAGATAGAAAATAAAGCCTACCTTGCCTCAGAGAAATTCCCCAAAGGAATAGGCAGCCCCCCACATATAATGACTGTGAGTAAAGATGAAAGTCACAAACGCAGAAATGAAACAGGTTTCAGCAAAGGGAGGCCAGACTTACTAAATAGACAGAGGATAGGAAAGGTAACTTTGCGATCAGCACAAAAACCTACAAAAGACCACGCAGAGTGTGCAAAAAAGACCTCCGCACCGACTCACGGTGCGGAGGGGCCACTCTGCATCCCAGAGCTTCCAGCTAGCAAGACAAAATCATGATAACCAGCTGGACAAGTAAACAGAGAACAAATAATGACTATCAGGAACTTAGCTTCTGCAGGAGAAGGCAGGTCACCAGAGAGATCCAGGAGCGAACTGAACCAATGCAAAAACATTGACAGCTGGCATGGAGTAATGATCTGAGGAGTTAAATAGAGCAGCCAGCCAAAGGATAAACCACGTCACCTGTGCAAGGAACCTCAGAAGCAGCAGCTTCACTCATAGCCACCAGAGGGAGCCCATAAACAGAACTCGCCGAAATACCATTCCCGACCACAGGAGGGAGTTAGACAACAGAATTCACAACAGGGGGCGCACAGGGGGTGGGAGGGGGGGGGTCATGGATCATTATTTTAAACACAATTATTCATATCTTCTCTACAGCAAACGCTGCTGCAGGGAAGATATGAATCGCGGCTTCAGCACCAGATGCAGGGGACAGCGCTAAACTTTAGCGCTGTCTCCTGCACGGCACACAGTCTGCACATGGACAACATCCGTGTGCGGTACGTGTTTTACACGGACCCATTGACTTTAATGGGTCCGTGTAATCCGTGCGCTCCCACGAACGCTGACATGTCTCCGTGTTTGGCACACGGAGACACGGTCCGCAAAAAATCAATGACATCTGCACAGATGCATTGATTTCACTGTGTCTACGTGTGTCAGTGGCTCCGGTACGTGAGGAAACTGTCACCTCACATACCGGAGCCACTGACGTGTGAAACCGGCCTAAAACTGTGTGTGATGACAGAAACTCTCAGGAGTTTCTCTCATCACACACAGTTGTGGGAGCACGGCCAAAAGTCCATTGTCTAACCATTATTTTTTCAACAGTGCTTAAAGTCAAAACACATTGGCGTTCGATGAAGGACCGCTTCAACAACTACCTGCATCAAGAGAGCCGTGTTCCCAGTGGTTCTGGCGCAAGGATCCGAAAGTATAAATACCACCACATTCTGACATTTTTAAGACCGGTCCTTGCCCAGAGAACGTAAGTATTTTTTCGGTGTTAGGTTGTGTTGTATTGCCATAATCTGTATGTTTCTATTCAACAGGAATTGGCGTTTTGTAAGTTTTTGGTATTAATTTTTTTTTCCTTTTTTCACAGCACATGGAGCAGCACTGTTGACCCAGGTTCTGGAGTGATCCTTCATCAGACAGCCAAGGACCCGTCCCAGCCATCCAGCAGCGCTGCAGCAAGTGGGCCTGCTACACTAAAGGTACCGTCACACTAAACGATATCGCTAGCGATCCGTGATGTTGCAGCGTCCTGGCTAGCGATATCATTCAGTTTGACACACAGCAGCGATCAGAATCCTGCTGTGATGTCGTTGTTCGCTGCAGAAAGTTCAGAACTTTATTTCGTCGCTGGACTTCCTGCTGACATTGCTGAATCGGCGTGTGACACCGATTCAGCGATGTCTTCGCTGGTAACCAGGGTAAACATCGGGTTACTAAGCGCAGGGCCGCGCTTAGTAACCCGATGTTTACCCTGGTTACCATCCTAAAAGTAAAAAAAACAAACGCTTCATATTTACCTTCGGCTGTCTGTCCTCCGGCGCTGTGCTTTCCTGCACTCACTGTGAGCACAGCGGCCGGAAAGCAGAGCGGTGACGTCACCGCTCTGCTTTCCGGCCGCTGTGCTCACAGCCAGTACAGAGAAGCACAGCGCCGAGGACAGACAGCGGAAGGTAAGTATGAAACGTTTGTTTTTTTAATTTTAGGATGGTAAGAAAGGCAATAGCCGAAACGCGCGTCGGGGGGGGGACAGGGGTGAGGTGCCAGTCCACGCCGGGATTCTTTCTACACTGACTGGTATGTATATTAGTTTTACTCATTGTGTATGTGCTTTTTTATACAATCCTCTGGACCTGTGTGTTTAATGCAGGTGTCTGAACTTTATTTACTTGCACAGTCACTTTGATTTTTCTGTGATACCTGTCTCGGTTACAATGTGGATATATTTATACTGTAGGCACCTGTCTCCTGTTCATGTAGGTGCGTGCTGAGTACAGCACGGGGATTATTTCCCCCTGTCGTTTTTAAACCTGGAATTATCATTAATAAAGTTTGTTCTACATATTTATCTGGACTTTATGCTGCTTCCTTTCTATTGGTCTTTGTCTCTGTGTACGTAATCTATTTCACACAAAGTGAATTGACGATGGCGGTCATACAAGGCATATCTATGCTCATCTGGCATGTGTCAGAAATAGTGAATTCATGAGGCTGTTATATGTGCATCATGAATTCATTATTTCTGACACCTGACTTGATGAGTATAGATCTGTTTTGTATTAAACAGCCATCGTCTCTTCAGTCTGCGTCCAATAGATACTGCAGAACAGAATCAGGACGCAATGACCTCAACAATCTTACCACTAACAACCTAAGGTTGCTGTCACACTAGCAGTATTTGGGTCAGTATTTTACATCAGTATTTGTAAGCCAAAACCAGGAGTGGAACAATTAGAGGAAAAGTATAATAGAAACATATGCACCACTTCTGCATTTATCACCCACTCCTGGCTTTGGCTTAGAAATACTGATGTAAAATAATGACCAAATACTGTTAGTGTAACGGCAGTCTAAGTGGTTTGTAGAGGAAATACATAGGAGACACGGTCAAGATACCAAAAAAAAAACGTTTATTAACAACAAATATTAGTAACATTTAAAACATAACTGGTACAGACCAAATCCCAACAGGACATTTACACAATATTGTCCTGCCATGACACACGTCCAATATCAGAATAAAAAAAGGCAGCAAATTGGTCCTGCATGTGGACAACTTCAGCAGTTGACCGCAGCGGGTGATGCTGGTAATCTGGCAATGAGTTTCCAACTGGCTCATCCAGTTCAATGTTGGGTTGCTCCTTAGCCATTATGTAATTGTGGAGAACCACCCAGGCTTTGATCACCTCATCGACTTTCTCCATTTTTATATTAATTGCTGTTGCAAGAATGCGCCATTTTGAGACTAGAATCCCAAATGTATGTAGCGCCCCAGGGTCCTGGTCATTGCAGTAATGTCGCTTTCCTTAAGGGGGGAGTGATGTTACGTTTGGAGGCAATAAAGGAGATCTCTTTACCAGACGTTAGATTATACTCACCCGGGGCGGTCCCGCTGCTGGTCAGGTCGGATGGGCGTCTCCGGTCCGCTCCGGCGCCTCCTATCTTCTTTCCATGACGTCCTCTTCTGATCTTCAGCCACGGCTCCGGCGCAGGCGTACTTTGCTCTGCCCTCTTGAGGGCAGACAAAGTACTGCAGTGCGCAGGCGCCGTGTCTCTGACCTTTCCGGCGCCTGCGAACTGCAGTACTATCCTCTGCCCTCAAGAGGGCAGAGCAAAGTACGCCTGCGCCGGAGCCGTGGCTGAAGATCAGAAGAGGACGTCATGGAAAGAAGATAGGAGGCGCCGAAGCGGACCGGAGACGCCCATCCGACCTGACCAGCAGCGGGACCGCCCCTGGGTGAGTATAATCTAATGTCTTTTTCTCCTTTTTCAGGTAACATCGGGGGCTTATCTACAGCATTACAGAATGCTGCAGATAAGCCCCTGATGCCGGTGGGATTACCTCACCCACGATTTTCGGGGTGACAGGTTCCCTTTAAGGGGGAACACACCTGCATCTGTAAGAATGCTGCCAGATTGTGCTAAACATATTTAAATATCATAAAAGGATAACATATCACCTCTTACGGGTTGTAACAAGTGTCAATCTACAAATACCTTCTCTTACTGAGCATAAATGGACAGAACAAGGACTGTTGGTAGGGTGACAAAACTACGGGAGTCTCGGTGGTGGAATATGTACTGCGACTCAGGGAAAGAATGCAAAACCTGAGCAACCTGGCCCATGAGAACATAACCAAGCCCAAATTAATCAGAAGGTCTGGTATGACTGTAATGCCCGACTGAGGGCCTATGAGGAGGGTTAGAAGGTTTGGGTATTGGTCCCTATGTTACAGAATAAATTACAGGCCGCATGGGAGGGACCATACACTGCACACAAGCTGCTAAATGATGTTAATTATGTGGTGACCCTAGATGAACATGCAAAGCGTCAGAAAGTCTTCCATGCAAATAATTTAAAGGCTCATCATGACAAGGAGACCTGTGTCTTAGGCTAAGTAAACACTTGCATTCGGCAGTCCTACGTAGGGCTGCGTATTCTTTCCCTTCATATCCACACAGCTGCGCATGCGTCCTGCGTACTTATCTTTAACATTGGGTACGCAGAGACAAGCGTTTGTCTGCGGATGCATCATCATGCGTCATTTTGACGTGCTCGCTGACCGCACGGGAACACAACATGATGCATTTAGCAGCACGTCAAAACAGCGCAGGCGGACACATCTGCAAACGCATGTCACTGCATACCCAACGTTAAAGATAGGTACGCATGCCCAGCTGTGCGGATATGAAGGCAAATAGTATGCAGCCATACGCAGGTCTACTGAACGCAAATGTGAACCCAGCCTTACCTGTCTGTAGCATGCCTGAAGAGGAGAAGGCTGATCTGTTACTAGATGTGGGGGCTGGGGCTCAATATATGGAGTCCCTGGAGTCAGCAGAGTTTAACCCTGAGCAATCCCAGTCAGAAGTCTGAGCTGAAGGGGGGTCTCAGTGAGTTCACAGAAGTCTTCACAGGGAAGCCTGGGAGGACTCACTTAGCAACTCACCATGTGGACACTGGTACTAATCCCCCGGTAAGGCAGTCTGCATACCGGGTGTCAGCAGAGGTGAAGTTACACATGAAGGAACAGGTAGGGGATATGCTAAACCTTGAAGTAAAACAAATATCTCAGCGTGCCTGGGCCCCGCCTGTGGTTCTTGTACCGAAAAAGAGGACCGTACTACCAGGTTCTGTGTAGACTATGAGAAATTAAATCTACTTACTACATTTGAAGTCTACCCCATGCTGAGGATAGAAGAGTTGTTAGAGCAGGAAGCTAATGCATCGTACCTCACTATCATGGACTTACAGTGCCTTGCGAAAGTATTCGGCCCCACGGAACTTTTCAACCTTTTCCCACATATCATGCTTTAAACAAAGATACCAAATGTAAATTTTTGGTGAAGAATCAACAAGTGGAACACAATTGTGAAGTTGAACAAAATTAATTGGTTATTTTAAATTTTTGTGGAAATTCGAAAAATGGGGCGTGCAATATTTTTCGGCCCCTTTAACTTAACACTTTGTTGCGCCACTTTTTGCTGCGATTACAGCTGCAAGACACTTGGGGTATGTCCATCCGTTTTGTACATCGAGAGACTGAAATTCTTGCCCATTCTTCCTTGGCAAACAGCTCGAGCTCAGTGAGGTTTGATGGAGATCGTTTGTGAACAGCAGTTTTCAGCTCTTTCCACAGATTCCTCGATTGAATTGAGGTCTGGAATTTGACTTGGCTATTCTATCTCCTGGATACGTTTATTTATGAACCATCCCATTGTAGATTTTGCATCATGTTTGGGATCATTGTCTTGTTGGAAGACAAATCTCCGTCCCAGTCTCAGGTCTTTTGCAGACTCCAACAGGTTTTCTTCAAAAATGATCCTGTATCTGGCTCCATCCATCTTCCCATCAATTTTAACCATCTTCCCTGTCCCTGCTGAAGAAAAGCAGGCCCAAACCATGATGCTGCCAGCATGTTTGACAGTGGGGATGGTGTGTTCAGGGTGATGAGCTGTGTTGCCTTTACGCCAAACATATCATTTGGCATTGTTGCCAAAAAGTTCGATTTTGGTTTCATCTGAACAGTGCACCTTCTTCCACATGTTTGGTGTGTCTCCCAGGTGGCTTGTTGCAAACTTTAAACACTTTTTATGGATAGCTTTGAGAAATGGCTTTCTTCTTGCCACTTTTCCATAAAGGCCAGATTTGTGCAGTGTATGACTGATTGTTGTCCTATGGACAGACTGTCCCACCTCAGCTGCAGATCTCTGCAGTTCATCCAGAGTGATCATGGACCTCTTGGCTGCATCTCTGATCAGTCTTCTCCTTGTTTGAGATGAAAGTTTAGAGGGATGGCCGGGTCTTGGTAGATTTGCAGTGGTATGATACTCCTTCCATTTCAATATGATCGCTTGCACAGTGCTCCTTGGGATGTTTGAAGTTTTGGAAATCATTTTCTATCCAAATCCAGCTTGAAACTTCTCCACAACAGTATCACGGACCTGCCTGTTGTGTTCCTTGGTCTTCATGATGCTCTCTGTGCTTCAAACAGAACCCTGAGACTATCACAGAGCAGGTGCATTTATACGGAGACTTGATTACACACAGGTGGATTATATTTATCATCATTAGTCATTTAGGACAACATTGGATCATTCAGAGATCCACAATGAACTTCTGGAGTTAGTTTGCTGCACTGAAAGTAAAGGTGCTGAATAATATTGCACGCCCCACTTTTCAGTTTTTGAATTTCCACAAAAATTTAAAATAACCAATAAATTTCGTTCAACTTCACAATTGTGTTCCACTTTTTGTTGATTCTTCACCAAAAATTTACATTTGGTATCTTTATGTTTGAAGCATGATATGTGGGAAAAGGTTGAAAAGTTCCAGGGGGCCGAATACTTTCGCAAGGCACTGTAAGTAGGGAATATTGGCAGATACCCCTGGCCAAAGAAGCTCAGGAGAGGTGTGCCTTTATAATGCCATTTGGCCTGTTTGCGTTTCTAGTGATGCATTTGGTATGAAAAATGCCCCTGCCACCTCTGGTAGGTTGGTTATTCACTTATTGGAAGGATTTGATGGTTTTGCCCTTGCTTATCTCTCCAAGGCGCGGCAGAACCAGATATGGACTCGGGATCTATAAGTCAGCCCCCATGCACGTTCATAAGGAGGGAGGTGTAATGAAAATATGTATTTGTAGGCGATGTAGGACAGGCCGTAAATTAGCATCTATTCCTAGGCTGCAGCTCTTAACAAGGGTCATAACATATATTATCTATTGCAGATGGGCTTGTTTGAATTTAACAGAATGCCGTTTGGGCTGGCTAACGCTCCTGGAACCTTTCAGCGACTCATGTTTAGGTGATCTGAACTTTGAAGCCACTTTAATCTACCTAGATGATATATTTGTGTATGCCGCCACGTTCGAAGAACATCTGCAACTTTTAGAACAAGTACAGAGCCAGCCCCAGAGACATGGGCTGAAGGTAAAATCGTCCAATCGCCATCTGTTCCACACCCAGATCGAATACCTAGGACATGTTGTCTCTGTGGAAGGAGAACGGCCGTCCCAAAGAAAGACTGCAGCAGTACAAGATTGGCCCACCCTGAAGACTGTGAAGGATGGCCGGGTCTTTCTGGGATTAACCGGGTACCATCGGCGATTTGTGAAAGACGCCATCTGCATCTTGAACGCATTATTAGAGCTGCTGAGAGGAGTCCTGTCTGGAGCCAAAAACCGGGAAAATCAGTGGGGAGAATGACAGGAGAAAACATTTCAAGCCTTAAAAGTGGCTTTGACAGAAGTACCAGTCCTGGCCTACGCCGACTTCTCTCAACCCTTACATACTGATGGGAGATTGCATGGACTCGGAGCTGTGTTGTCACAGATTCAGGATGGGAAAGAGCAGTTGATTGCTTACGCAAGTCATTCTCTCCATGACTTTGAACGGAGTGTGGGCTATGACTGAGATGTTTGCGGAATACCTGTTGTGGTTTGAAGTTCTGGCGCCCACCGACAACAACCTACTGGCCCACCTGAAGAACTCAAGGTTAGGGGCCCTGGAACAATGATGGATGGCTAGAATGGCTAAATACTGGTGTAAGATTGCATACAAAAGGGGAGCCAAAACACTCACTGAGATGCGTTGTCCAGAGTGACACGAGAGAAGCCTGGCTCCAACTGAGACAAAGAACTTGTGGCTGAAGAAGTTCCCGAGTTCTGGAGTCCTGCAAGGACGATAGCAGCTACACAGGAACAAGTACAAGTGGAGCCCCAGGAAAATGTATTGGCACAGCCTCATGATGAGTGGGTGCGGATTCAACAGGAGGATGGAGAGCTTGCACAGATTCAACAGTGGGTGGCCCTCAAACATATGCCTAGCAGGAATGAGAGAGAAGCCCCGTCTCCAGGGGCCCTACAAATTCTTCAGCAATGGGAGAGATTACACCTACAGAATGGACTGTTGTATCAGAAAATTCAGCTACAGTGAGCCCTATACATCACTTGGCAAGTGGTGATTCCTGAAGCACTGTTGCACAAAGTGTCCATAGAGGCACACAAGAAAGGAGCTCACTTTGGCCAAGAGAAGACCTTTCAGTGGCTACAGAAAACAGTAATTAGACCTACTGGTAATTGTATTTGCAGGAATCCATCCTGACAGCACACTGGAGGACGTCCTTCTTATCCTTGATGGGACAGGAAACACGAGAGGTTAAAAGGATCCTCCCCCTACCACCCTTCAGTGCTTTTCCAAAGTAACACATCTGGATGGATGCAAAAACAAAGGTTTATTCCAACAAAATAATCAATCATACAAATGTTACATCACATGAGTATAAAGATCATACAATAGGGAGGGAACTAATAGTGCTGTCAGGATGGATTCCTGGAAACACAATTACCAGTAGGTCTAATTACTGTTTTCCAGGTCACCACCTGACAGCACACTGGAGAAATACCAAAGGAGAATGGTATTTAGGGTGGGACCACTGAGGTGACACTACATCTAAAGGTACCGTCACACTTAGCGACGCTGCAGCGATACCGACAACGATCC
Source organism: Ranitomeya imitator (assembly GCF_032444005.1). Lineage (NCBI taxonomy): Eukaryota > Metazoa > Chordata > Amphibia > Anura > Dendrobatidae > Ranitomeya > Ranitomeya imitator. Next base: position 303,933,238 of record NC_091282.1, read on the forward strand.
GGATCGCTGCAGCGTCGCTGTTTGGTCGCTGGAGAGCTGTCACACAGACAGCTCTCCAGCGACCAACGATGCTGGTAACCAGGGTAAACATCGGGTAACTAAGCGCAGGGCCTCCTGTACTGTCTGTGTGAGCACAGCGGCCGGAAAGCAGAGCGGTGACGTCACCGCTCTGCTTTCCGGCTGACCGACGCTCACAGCCAGTACAGGAGGAGTGCAGAGCACAGCGCTGGAGGACAGACGGCTGTAGGTAAGTATGTAGTGTTTGTTTTTTTTTACTTTTAGGATGGTAACCAGGGTAAACATCGGGTTACTAAGCGCGGCCCTGCGCTTAGTTACCCGATGTTTACCCTGGTTACCAGTGAAGACATCGCTGAATCGGTGTCACACACGCCGATTCAGCGATGTCTGCGGGGAGTCCAGCGACCAAATAAAGTTCTGGACTTTCTTCCCCGACCAGCGACAGCACAGCAGGGGCCTGATCGCTGCTGCCTGTCACACTGGACGATATCGCTAGCGAGGACGCTGCAACGTCACGGATCGCTAGCGATATCGTCTAGTGTGACGGTACCTTTACTTATAGTGTTTAGAAAAGGTACTAAGGCTAGACCATGACGCAGCCCTGCAGATCTGATCTGCCATAGCCCCCGCTTTCTCTGCCCATGATGTGGCCATGGCCCTAGATGAATGGGCTTTGATGTTGACCGGGGAATTCTGCCCTTTAGCTTTATAGGCTAAACTGATTGTGGATTTTATCCACCGTGCAATAGTCGCTTTAGACGCTTTTCTCTCCTTACTTGGACCCCTAAACTGAACGAACAAATTGTTGTCCTGTTTCCAGGGTCTAGATAAATCTAGGTATTTGAGTACCGTGTCTCTTACGTCTAGGTTGTGATAAAATCTTTCCTTTTGGTTTTTAGGGAACTGGCAAAACGACGGTAAAACAATCTCCTGATTCATATTAGTATCTGAAACGACCTTAGGGAGAAAAGCCGGATCGAGTCTTAGTACTAATTTATCTTCGAAGATTTGCAAATATGGATTCTGCACCGATAGAGCCTGTAGTTCCCCCAATCTTTTTGCCGACGTGATCGCAACTAAAAATGCGGTTTTAAGGGAGAGTTTGTTGATTTCTATATCCCCTGTTACTTCCCACGCCTGTTCACATAGGAAATTCAGAACCAAGTTCAGATCCCACGGCGGGACTGATCTTCTAATCAATGGTTTTAGTCTCTGGACTGCTCTAGAGCAGGGGTCCCCAACTCCAGTCCTCAAGGCCCACCAACAGGTCATGTTTTCAGGATTTCCTTTGCATTGCACAGGTGATGCAATTATTACCTGGGCAAGACTAAGGAAATCCTGAAAACATGACATGTTGGTCGGCCTTGAGGACTGGAGTTGGGGACCCCTGCTCTAGAGAATCGACTAATCCAGGGATGGGCAGATAGGGAAGAATCAAAAAATACACTCAGGACCGCTATTTGGACCCTTAATGTACTCGGTCTAAGAACTTTTTGGAACCCTGACTGCAAAAAGTCAAGAATTTTGGGGATATTTGGATGGTCAGTATCAACTGTCATCTCCCCGCAAAACCCACAAAATCGCTTCCATATTTTTGTATAGATAGCTGATGTCACCGGCTTCCTGCTGGCTTGAAGGGTAGAAATGACGTCATCTGAAAGCCCTTTCACCCTCAAGACCTTCCGTTCAGGATCCAGGCCGCCAACTGAAGTGCTCCTGGATTCTGGTGTACAACTGGACCCTGTAGAAGAAGATCCTCTCTTTCTGTTAACAGGAGGGTTTTTTCCACCGACAGTTTTCTTAACAAAGGAAACCAACTTTGTTTCGGCCAGTGAGGAGCTATGAGGATGACTTTGGCCTCGTCCTCGCAGATCTTCCTGAGTGTTCTCGGGATCATTGCTAGAGGAGGGAATGCATACAGAAGACCGTGGTTCCAGGGTTGTGAGAAGGCATCGATTGCGGCTGGACTCTCCCAAGGGTTTAGGGAGTAGAAGATCTTGACCTTTGCATTTTCTTTTGTAGCAAATAGATCCACCGTCGGCTTCCCCCAACGTTGACACAGATCTCCGAATACTTCGCTGTTCAGTTCCCACTCTGTAGGGGATACACTTTTCCTGCTGAGGAAATCCGCCAACTGGTTCTTGGAACCCTCCAGGTGTACCTCCGAGATTGACAGAACCGACCTTTCTGCCCACCTGAAGATCTGTTACGCCAGATCCTGTAATGCCATATGTCTTGGGCCCCCTTGATGCCGCAGGAAGGCTACAGTTGTCGTGTTGTCTGAGAAGACCTTTACATGTTTGTTCTGCAGAAGATGTTGTGCCGCCGTTTTAGACCTTCCAAACCGCATGTAGCTCTCTGTGGTTCGATGACTTGTTGCTGTCTTTTCTTTCCCAGCGACCTTGAAAATATCTTCCTTTGACATGACCTCCCCAACCGAGCTGACTTGCATCTGTCGTAACAGATACGCTCGGTGTTTGAAGCCATGGCACCCCCAGTCGGAGGTTTCTGGAAAGAGTCCACCACACCAGGGATCTTTTGACCTGAGAAGTAAGATTTAGAGACCGGTTTAGTGAGTTCTGTTTTCTGTTCCAGCTCCTCAGAACTCCCTGCTGAAGCTGTCGAGAATGAGATTGACTCCATCTCACGCAAGGGATGCAGGCCGTCATTAGTCCCAGTACTTCCATCCCATGTCTGATCATATTTCGGCCTCGAGAAAAATAACGGATCTTCTCTATTATGCCCTTTAGCCTGTCTTCTGGAAGAAAGGACATTCTTGCTTGTGAATCGAGCATAACTCCCAGGAATTTTATTCTGGATTTTGGGATTAGATCTGATTTTTCCCAATTTATAATCCATCCCAGATTCTCTAGTGTTGAAATGAGGGACTGACAGTTGATCCTGAGCTGGACTGCTGAGTCTGCCACTACTAAAAAGTCATCTAAGTAGGGAATCACCATTATATCCTGATTCCTCAGGTAAGCGACCACCTCCACCATAAGTTTTGTAAAAACTCTGGGAGCGGAAGCCAGGCCGAAGGGGAGACAGCGAAATTGGAAATGGTAGACCTTTCCTTCCATGTTTACCGCAAACCGCAGGAACCTCTGGTGATTTAGGTAAATGGGGACATGGTAATATGCACTCTTTAAATCTAGAGTGCACATTACCATGCCCTCTCCCAACAGAGGGATGGTAGACCGAATCGACTCCATTTTGAATCTTTTGTAAAGGACCCAATTGTTTAGATGTTTCAAATTCATTATTGTCCTTGATTCTCCCGACGGTTTTGTTATTGAGAAGAGATTGGAGTAGTGACCTTTGCACTCTTCCCGAGGGGGTACCGGAACAATAGCCGCCATTTGTAAGAGGTCCTGTATAACTGACCACATGGGGGATGACGAATTTAGATGGGAGCTGGACACCAGGAATCTTTCGGGAGGAAGGGATGTAAATTCTATTTTGTATCCCTGGGACACTATCTGTAAGACCCACGTACTCGTAATCTCCCTCCATCCTCCCAGGAATCCGGCCAGACGACCCCCTACTCTGATGGCGTCATTTCCTTCGGTAGCTAGACCCCGACCCCGAGTAGCTCGCGTCTTTGGTTTTGGGCCTGCTATACCCTCCTTTCTGGTAACTCCATCTACCCTGTTTTCCCTTACCCCTGTAATCGGGTTTTTGATTATAGCGGGGTCTCCGAAAGGGCTGGAACTTTTTAGGTTTTTCTTCCGGGAACCCCTTCTTTATGTCTGCGGCCTTTTCCAATATATCGTCGAGGACCGGTCCGAAGACCCTGCCCCCGGAAAAGGGTATAGAACACAATTTGTTCTTAGAATGCATGTCACCCGACCAGCTTTTGAGCCAAATAGCTCTTCAGGCTGCATTAGATAGGGATTGACCCCTAGCCGCGAACCTAACAGACTCTGCGGACGCATCTGCCAAAAAGGTGATTGCTAATTTTAGCAAAGGTAGGGATTTCAGGATAGTTTCCCTGGGAGTTTTGTCTGTTAGTTGATCCTTAAGATCATCTAACCAAAGGTCCATGGAGCAAGCCACCGATGTCGCTGCAATATTAGCTCCAGTAATCGCCGAAGAACTTTCCCAGGCCCTTTTTAAAAGGCCGTCTGACTTCCTATCCATGGGCTCTTTTAGATTGGAAGAGCCCTCAAAAGGAATTGCAGTCCTTTTGGATACTTTAGCCAATGGTATGTCTATCTTAGGTATATCAACCCACTCTTTGACTTCGTCTGGATCAAACGGCAAACGAAGTCTGAAGTCCTTAGGGATAGTCAGTCTCTTCTCCGCTTCCTCCCATTCCTCCAGAATCATGGATCTGATATGGGAGTTTACAGGGAAGAGTTTAGAGGTCTGCGAGTGCAAGCCGCCGAACATCTCATCCTGAACAGAACAAGACGGCTGAGGCTCCTCGATCTGCATAGTATGCCGAACCGCCTCCAACAGTTCTCCTGTGTCTGCGGTGGAAAACAAATATCCAACAGTTCTCCTGTGTCTGCGGCGGAGAACAAATATCTTCTCCCTTTCTCCGGAGGATCTCTACTCTCATCTTCCTCCTCTGTCTCCGACCCAAAGGATGATGAGTCTTCAGAAGAGTAATCGACCCTCGGCCTTTTCCTCGGTCTCTCTGAGGGTGAAGGTGAGGCTTGAGGGAGTACTAGACTTGAAACTGAAGCCTGAACTTCCTCTCTTATCATGGCTCTCATATTTGTCATAAGAGAAGCCTGTTCCTCTCCTATGATTTTGCAGGTGCATGCTTCACATAGGGGTTTCTGCCAGGTATCCTTCAGTTTAACTGCACAGATAGGACACTTCTTATTTCTACCGGGCTTCTTTACAGATTTCTCGGACAAGGAGGCTGCCTATAAAAAAAATATAGAGAGAGCAAACACTAGCATCCCCCCCTTTTTTTTTTTTTAGCATCCAGGGTTTCTTTACTTACTAGCGCTGCTGACTCCTGCCCCTCTGCTCTAGCTGCGTCCTCCATGATGCTCTAGAGATCGCTACTGCCCCCTGCACCGTACCTTTTAGTTATGTTCCTCTTTAATTCAGCGCTCCCGCACTCTCCACCGCTCTCCCTCTGCACTTCCTGTTGCAGAGACGCCGTCCGTCCCCCTCAGCCGCAAACCGGAAGTGACACGCGGCCGGAAAGAGAGGATGGTGCGGCGAGGATCTGCTTCCCCCAGCGGCCGCATGGAGATGCCGGCATCAGCAGAGGCTGGGATCGCTCGCACCAGGGGACGCGGCGGAAGGATCGAGAGCCCTCGCCAGGGAGAAGCGATCCCCATACCAGGAGCAGCACTACACTGGTAGGCTGAGGGACCCTCAGGCGGGTGTCAGCCAGCGGGTGCCTCATGGAGGGAAGGGTGAGGCAGAGCCCCCCGATCCACATCCCCCGTACAGAACGGTAGATTTCCTCTCGTTCGTTCCTATCCATGATGGGACAGGAAAAACACTGAAGGGTGGTAGGGGGAGGGTCCTTTTAACCTCTCGTGTTTCCTGTCCCATCAAGGATAAGAAGGACGTCCTTCAGTGTGCTGTCAGGTGACCTGGAAATTAGTTTACCACCCCTTACGGAGGTCGAAGAAGTGTGTTGACACTGTTGGTGCTGCGAATTGTCCAAACCTCTGGAGCAGGGGCCCCCACACAAACTATTGTGACCTCGGCCCCACTGGTCGTCTTGATGATCGACTAATTGACAATTGGTCCAGCCAATCAAGGATATGAACACTGCTTGGTAATGACGGATCATTTCACCAAATTTGCCATTGTGACTCCAACCTGATATCAAACTGCAGAATCTGCGGCCCATGCCATCTGTAAAAACTTTATCCAGGTGTATGGCTGTCCAAAGAGGATACACTCGGATTAGAGGGCCTGTTTTCTGGGACGAGTAATGGAGGAACTGCATCATATGTATCAAATTGGGAAGTCTCGGACGACACTCTACCATCCTCAGGGTAATGGAGCATTTGAACGATTCAACCGGACTCATTCAGATGTTGAGAACATTGGAGGAAGATCGCAAGGTGCGCTTGCCTGAATTCGTAGAAGAACTGGTGTGGTTATACAACAACCGAGTACACCACACCACGGGGTACACCCCTTACACCCTGCTCTTTGGCAGACCAGGCAAAGAGATCAGAGCTGGACCCAGAGGAAGACTAACCACAGACGGGAGTGTCCACCTAGGTACGAGAAGTCGCCATCAGCTTCAGACGCTACATCGCCTGGTGCAGACCCGGTTTCAAGTGATGGAGCATTCTGAGGCAACTCTTCTACGAGGGACAGCTCTACAGGTTAGAGATCGGGTGTTAGTACGAGAGAAACGCCCTCGAGATAAACTTGACTATCGATTGGAGAAAATACCATATCGAGTGAAGCGGCGAGTCAATCCTGAAAGACCTGTCTATGAAGTCCAGTTTGAGGGAGAAGATGCCCCTACTCGCACAGTACACAGAAACATGCTCCACCCCTGCGTATCCAGAGACCCTGTCTTCGAGAAAAAGGAAACAGCCAGTGTTGCTGAGAACCTTCCCTTAGTCAATAGCAATTGTGAAGAAGAATGTCCGAGGCTACCACAGGTAGGGCCAGAAGGAGAGCAAAAATCCAAAACCCCTGGGACTCCTGAGATTCCTGAAATGGCTGTTTCACCAAAACTGGGGTGTCCCCGCCCCCGTCAGTCCAACCTGATTCAACTACCCAACTGGATTCAATGGAAACTCCTAGTTTACGACGTTCTGAACGTTTGACAGCAGGAAAAACCCCTAACCGGTTTGATCAGGATTGTTTGGCAACAAATCGTTCAAGGGATGGGAGAATGTCAACACATACTGCAAGAACTCACACCCATGGAATGGCGAGCACAAAGAGAGGAGAATGTAAGGAGAAGACCCGTGACGGATCCGGAACTGTCGGGGCTGTCACCCAAGTTGCAAGGGGAAAGAATAAGGCCCCGGACAATTGCATTCAGGAGTAGGGGGGCAGCTAAAAGTGCTGCAGCGCGTTGGAAATCAGTCAGTCTTAGTGGTAACGTGCAGAGCACAGGAGGGTAGTGTCAGGGCTCCTACTGTAGAGCATCCAGACAGAGCAGGCCTAAGCCAGAAGGGTCTGAGGGCCACGACCAGAGACTGTCGACAAAGACACCTCCGGTCCCCGCTGACATCGCTGACCGTGAGTGACAAATCACAGTCAGTAACTATAATGAAAAAGAACCTAGCACTCAACTGGATGCTTTAGAGTAAATTTTATTGTAGTAGTACCCAATAAACGTTTCGGTCCCTCATACGGACCTTCGTCAGTAACGTACTAATGAATAGTGAATGAGACCATAGGGTCATAGGGCACTAAAGGAGCAGCGTCTTATGCGTAGACCGGATAGGAGTAGTACTAAGGTGACTGAGATGGATGATGGCGCTGACACCGCGTCTGACAGCGCCATCATCCATCTCAGTCACCTTAGTACTACTCCTATCCGGTCTACGCATAAGACGCTGCTCCTTTAGTGCCCTATGACCCTATGGTCTCATTCACTATTCATTAGTACGTTACTGACGAAGGTCCGTATGAGGGACCGAAACGTTTATTGGGTACTACTACAATAAAATTTGCACTAAAGCATCCAGTTGAGTGCTAGGTTCTTTTTCATTATAGTATATGAAGGTGTGGGAACCTAACCTTAGCACCATTTCTCCAGTAGTGCACACGGTAGTTTTGTTTGAAATCACAGTCAGGACATATACACGCGCACGCACTGACAGGGAAGCCAGATTACCAGCCGTGAATGATTTCCCTTTATACCTGCTTTTCACCGTTTATTGTCTCTGAACTCTGACAAGGAAAAACACTGTGTTCTTTCCTGTTCGCAACTTCTCAACCCGCCGATCATCAACCGGACCAAGAGGAATCACCGCCGCCACCAGGATGCCATTTTCTCCAGGACTACACCAGACACCTTACGAACCACAGCCTTGGCGCCAATGCTCACATCCCAAAAACCACATTCTGACGTCGTCGGACTGATAAGTTTGCTATTCTTCAACTTTCTACCTTATCCACTAGACCTGTTTTCCCTGAGTTCCAAGCTTCTTGTTCAATTATACTGTTTTTCCCATTTTCTCCCTGCGAGTATACCTGTAAGGCCGGGGACACACACAACGTATAAAAAAACGGTCCGTTTTTGACGGACGAGAATCGCACAAATGTTACCAAAACAATGATCCGTGTGCAGTGCGAGGATGCGATTTTCTCGCATTAAATGATCCGTGTGACATCCGTATGGCATCCGTATGGTGAGATTTTCTCACACACTTGCAAAATGAGCAAATAATGGCTGAGCCTTTCCTGTCACCTGCCCAATGCCTGAGAATTTCTCGCAAGTCACACTGATGGTCCGTGTGCTGTGCTATTTTTTCTCACCCCCATAGACTTTCATTGGCGATTCTCGGCCGAGAAACGCTGACAATCGCAGCATGCTGCGATTTCACTCGGATCCTGAATACGGCCGAGAAAATATCTGATGATGGGAGCTGCCCCATTGATTAACATTGGGACGAGTGCTATGCGATTTTTTATCGCCTTGCACTCGTCCGTATTACAGTCTAGTGTGACCCCGGCCTTAAAGTAAACCCCACGAAAACCCTTGCTCTGCCTCTGACCCGTTACTGCATCTTGCAACCTGCTCACACAGACATCTTGGAATCAAGGGAAACAGATTGTCGATCAGAGCGGAGGAGGCAATGGACGGAAAAGAGAAGCGATTATACATGGAAAATGTAAAGTCTCTTTTTAGTCCCTAAGTAGAGGGTCACTTTAATTTCTGATTTCCCAGTATTATTGCAATCCACCTTTAAAACTCCCCCCTCTCAAGATGACAAATAATCCCTTATGCCGGGTTCACATTAGCGTTTCTGTGCGCAGCATATGTTCCACATACATCTGCATGCGTCATGCGTACGTATCTTTAACATGGTGTACGTTGGGACATGCTTTTGCATGCAGATGCTTACGCATGCATTGTTTTGCGGTGTCTGGCGAATGCAACATGTTTCGAGGTGTTAAATATTGCCCAATCACCCGCATGCAGACGATTGTGGATGATTGCATTAAAAAACAGCATTACTGTCTATGGGTACGCAATGACATGCTTACGAATGCGTTTGATATGCATGCGTAGTTTAAACTGTGCATGTCCAGAAAATGATGTCACCGCCTCCACCATGCACATAAAAAACGCAAACGCATGGTAAAACAAATTTAAACGCATGCACACACCGTTCTTTCATTGTTTGCATCGTGCGCAAGAGGATGTGCAGGCATAAGCATGCTTTTGCACATGCAGATGATACGCTGTGCACAGAAACGCTAATGTGAACTTGGCCTAAGCGAAGCACTCCAATGTTGTACTTTTATTGCATACCCAGAGATATATGGTGTGGGAACTACCAATGTAACCCTCATATCTTGTGAGCAGTACGCATGCCACTATCAAAGGCGCATTGGTCGGAACTACTATTCATTTGTATGGGAACTCAGCCCACCTTTCCACTAACGGCAGCATACGACATAGGCCATTCTCGAGACCTACGCAGGTCCAATTGATGAGAAGTGCTTCTACAATACACTTATGGCAGTGTTCCCCAAGTTCGGTCCTCAAGAGCCACAAACAGGTCATGTTTTCAGGATTTCCTTAGTATTGCCCAGGTGAGAATTCCATCATCTAGACAGGCAACAATTCCATCACCTGGACCATACTAAGGAAATCATGAAAACACAACCTGTTGATGGCTCTTGAGGACTGGAGTTGGGGAACATTGGCTTATGGTTTATCCTGTGAATACACCACAATATACAAGCTGGGACTACCCCTGAAAGTAGTTGTGAATTCCAGTTTAATTTATGGCTAAGACCCCAAAAGAGAAATGGACCATTTTACATGTGTGTGAGTGAAGGCTAACACTTAGAACCGGTATATAGATTTTGGCATTATTTACTGGTTATAATATTTTATTTTAGTGTGGCAACGCTTCATTTGCCAGAGTATAAATGCTTTCACTTTCTTTTCCTGCTTGTGAAAGCACACTAACTTCACTGCCCGACTTCCAGGAGTTTACAGGGTGTCTTTCTAGAACGTTCTCTTATAGGTTGAGTGCAGACTGCTTAAATGATCCTTAAACCTGAATATTCAAAATCTGAATGAAATTAAATCCAACCCAGAAAAAAAATTCCTCATATACTGGCACCTTAAAAGGATATTCCTATCTTCTACATCTAGCTCACAAAGTGGGAATACAGTAAATGCAGGGGATGATGACCCTACCACCCCATTTAGAACAGGGTCCGGTTACATGTCACTGTTAGAAAGGAGGTGGGCAATGTATCCATGCACGGTTCTCCTCATTAATTTGTATGAGAGCTCTGATAATTTGTGTGGAATAAAAAAACCTCAAGAATGCTGCCTAAACCATTCTCCCAAGTGGCAAGACTTCTTGGACCAGTTCCCATCCACCAAAAAGTATAAACAAATATTAGAACAGGACACTAAACACCATGTGAACTTTTCAATAGATATTTTATTTCTGTGATACATCCATGATGGCAGTTTTTTTACAAGATTTGTACAAAGAACCAGCAGTTAGGCTAAGTGTGTACACTTTGACCACAATCTCTATGAAACAGGGCAATGAAAACGTTAAAGGGTCATCTCATATCATATAGCTGATCACTTGGGATCACTGGAATCCCCAATGATGCAGAGATCGGGGCTCTTCAGCCCAGTCCTGAAAGGAGCAGAGGTTGACATGTGGACCTTTACGCAATAGTCTATGGGACTGCCATAAATAACAGAGCACAGAACTCGGAAGTCCCATGTACCATCATTCGCACGGAGGAGGCACAAGTGCAACACGGTTTCACTCAAGAGGAGGCTGCGGGATGCTGAGTGATCAGCTACGAATAAGAGATAAAGGGTTATGCCAAAAATGTATAATTATATGTTGGCAGCTTTTCTAATATACATTCAACGGAGTGCCTACTTGCGTCCTTCCCTTCCTAATAGCGAATATTCACCACGGTGGTAATATGTTTGATATATCATTAAACAGACATAAGGACATCCATCTGGAATTTTACGTTACCTCCTTTTGAAATGTACAAATGTTAACCCCTTTACCACCCAGGGTGGTCTGCACGTTAATGACCAGGCCAATTTTTACAATTCTGACCATTGTCCATTGTTATGAGGCAATAACTCTGGAACGCTTCAATGGATCTTGGCGATTCTAAGACTGCTTTTTCGTGACATATTGTACTTCACGTTAGTGATAACATTTCTTCAATATAACTTGCGTTTGTGTAAAAGACAGAAATTTGGTGAAAATTTTGCAATTTTCAAAAATTTGAATTTTTATGCCCTTAAATCAGAGAAACATGTCACACAAAATAGTTTATAAATAACATTTCCCATATGTCAACTTTACATCAGCACATATTTTTAAAAAACATTTTTCTCGTTAGGAAGTTAGAAGGGTTAAAAGTTGACCAGCGATTTCTCATAACAGCAAAATTTCCAAAACCAATTTTTTTTTTTAGGGACCACCTCACATTTGAAGTAACTTTGAGGGGTCTATACGGCAGAAAATACCCAAAAGTGATACCATTCTAAAAATGGAATCCCTCAAGCTGACCAAAACCACATTCAAGAAGTTTATTAAGCCTTCAAGTGCTTCACAGGAGTTAATGGAATGTGAAAGGGAAAAATGTACATTAATTTTTTTCACTAAAATGTAATTTTAGACCAATTTTTTTTTTTACTTACACAAGGGTAACCAGAAAAAATTAACCCCAAAATTTAGAACGCAATTTCTCCTTAAAATGCCGATACCCAATAAATGGAGAAAAAAAGCCACTGTTTAGGCGCATGGTAGAGCTCGTAAGAGAAGGAGCGGAGTTTGACTTTTTCAATGCAAAATTGGCTGGAATTGAGATCGGACACCATGTCGCGTCTGGAGAGCCCCTGATGCGCCTAAACAGTGGAAAAAAAACCACGACCCCATTTTGGAAACTAGACCCCATAATATGTGCCTAAACAGTGGCAATGCCCAACAAGTGCCCCTTTTTGGAACTAATCTACTGCTTCCTGGTATGTGAATTTTATAATGTAGTGGCATACGCGAGTTGTGTAGTGTTTGTCATACGTCAGTTGTGCAAGTCAGAAATGAATTTAGTTGTGCATGTGGTACAATTTGAAGCATTCCTTCATACACAGGCCAGGTTTATTGGGGCAGGTGTCGCATTGATGTGCCCTTGCACAATCCCCTTTTGTAGTACACTCGGCACCTCTTTTTTCCTTACCTTTTTTTCCCCACTTTGAGGGACCTCCCCCCAGGAAATGTTGTTCTGGCATGATACGAGCACCATCAGTTCCGGAAATACTGGGGCCCGCTCTTTCCTGATCTCCAAAGATTAAGGCCTTGATCACTACCTCCTGGAACTGAAGGTACGACGTTCCGGTTTGGCCTGCACATCGTGACAGCAGGAAAGTATTGAGCATTGCCATCTGTATGATGTGCACGGTCAGATTCTTGTACCACAACTTGGCCTTTCTCAAAGCACTGTAAGGCTGGAGGAGTTGATCAGAGAGATCAATGCCCCCCCATATTTTTGTTGTACCCCAGGACACAGTCTGGTTTGCATACCTATACAGAGGTACCTTGTACAGTGCTGAGGGCGCTGCCATCACCATGGATGGTGGTCAAGAAAAAGACATCCCTCTTGTCCTTGACTACCAAAATGTGGTCACTACATTGGGCTCTGCTATCACCCCTTCTGAGCAGCTGCCCAATTAGTTTTTTCGGGAGGTCTCTCTGATTTTTGCAGACAGTAATGCAGGCTGCATTACCTTGCGCAGAGAGGGATTTAAAGAGAGGTATTTGAAGAGTGGGATGCTGGTAAAAAAGTTATCCATGTAGAGGTGATAACCTTTAACAATATTCCCACTCACTCCCAGGACAGAGGGACATTTAGTCCAGGTGTACTTCCCTTCATTAACTCTATACCTGTGGGTGTACCCTGAGGTACTCTCACACAGCTTATAGAGCTTATTTCTGTACCCGGCCCTCTTACTGGGTAGGTACTGATGGAATTAGAGCCTCCCCTTGAAATGAATTAAGGACTCATCCATGCAGATATCCGTTTGGGACATGTACAATTCAGCAAACTTTTTGTAGAAGTGTTCGATGACCAGCCGAACTTTGAACAGACGGTCAAAGTTGGGGTCTATTTCTGTGAGGCCAGTGGTGTCAAACTTGATTCAGGATTGTGTCACAAAATAAAGAATTGGTGGTTCATAATTTTCGGAGGCCATACGGAGTCAGTAATGGGGGGCGCTGGCTCATCTGTCCTGGGAAGTCTGCGTGGCGGTTCAGCAGCACCTCATGAGCATGATGAAGAGGATGACGAATCTGAAAAATAAAGAAATCTGGGATCCTCTCCTTCGCTATCCGTTTCGGAGGCAAGGAAAGCATATGCCTCGTCCACTGATTAGTGCCTTTTGAGACGAGCGGGATGACATTTCTTTTACGTATGTGGTATTTATGTCAGTACTTTTTTTTTTTTTTTCTTTAAGTCTGTGTGTGATATTGCTTGGTGCAAACTTTTTTTTGTTTGAAAAGAAAAAGCTAAAAGAAAAACAGCAGCAACCAGGGGAAAAAAAGTCAGTGAAAATAAAAGTGTATAACACCAGGCACGAGCTCTGATGAGTGAATTGCGTCACTAATCAAAGCTTCAAAGCTCGGTGGCTACTGGATGTGTGCACAGAAGTGATGCAAAGGGAGGTAGAGGGGGGTAAAAGGTGTTGGAAAGGGGGGGAAAAGAGGGAAAGGGGACAGAGGGGGATTGGCATTGATGAGGAGAGATCAGGTAGGAATCAAGGATCAAAACACTTACACTTGTTGTCATTCTTCTGTCTAGTTCAAGGTTCTTCAGCAAAAATTGTGCTGACACAGACTTCTAAGGCCCAGCACAGTTCCAGTAGAGTGACCGCTCTGCAGAAATCCTCAGCTATTGTGAGGACCTGCAGGGAGGTCACAGACAGATCACACCGCTGCTGTGCCCTGTCATTGGTGCGATCGATGGCACCAAACATAGCTGGCCCTGGTAATGCTGGCGTTGCCAGGCAACAGTCTAGGAGCGGTGCTCTCACAGCTCCGATCCTAGGCAGGTCTTCGCGCGGTCACACCGCAGCTGTGCTCTGTGATTGGCGTTATCGATGTAATCGATCACGCCAGAGTGGGTTCAGCGTTGCCAGGCAACAGTCTAGGGTCAGTGCTCTTGAAGCACCGATCCTAGGCTGCGACATCAGTGTTTCAGGCAATCTGACTGCCTGAAAAACTTAAAAATGTTCACGATTGGCTGTTCAATTCTGAACAGCCAATCACAATGATCATGGTTGCGGGAGGACAGCGACACCCCCCAGGAGGTCGGTGCTGAAATTTTAATGCGATCACCGTGACTTCGGTTGCAGTGTCGCATTAAAAAAGGTAATGTAATATTCCGTCCATGGTCAAATAGGCCCAGGTCACATGGACGGAACATAACATTCGATGTCAGAAAGGGGTTAAAAATAAACATTAGGAAACTGTACATTTCTCCCCATATTTGGATACAACTCCTGATTTAGAATGAATTCACATGTGTGAATTTTGAGGCCAATCCCATTCTTAAATCAAGGACACACTGTGTGTGGTTGGCTCCATGCTCTCGTAAAACTAAGCTATGTAAATAAAATGTAGCAAAATTCGTACAATTAAAAAGCAAATATCATGAAAGATGAAATCCTAGTCTCATGGGGGAAGGGGTAGAATGAACACATAGGTTATGTTCGTCATAAGCTTCCCTAAATTTGCCTTTCCTTTATTACAAAAGCCATTAGTAACAGATATGAAATGAATGCTGCACTTTATGATCACAGCATTGTGTTACCATGGAAATGCGTGACATCATTCTATCGTCAAGGCAACAACTCCAGCTACCTTACAAGTCATTCTCCGAGCACTGGACATGGATTGCTGTTGATGCATCCGTAGATCTCTGGCCTAATAGTTTAAAATAATTCTTAGATCTAAACACATTGAAAAGTAGGCTAGCCAGGAATATCTAGAAATGAACAGTGTGTGATGCACGGCCATCAGCAACCTCAAACAGCGCTACACACAGGGAAAATCATTCTACGGCATAAATCGCGCCTGTTACCATGGAAACAGAAGCTTCTATTAATCTCACTCCGTCGCTGTGGAAACTGCGATAGATCTTCCCCGTTCGCCCATTACCTGTATTGCAGTATGAACTATTCAAGTCACATTTGGGAACCGTTCCACAGTGCTGGCACCAAGCGGTAGAGAACTCATCCAGGATGCAGAGGTGATGCTGGCAGTTTGGTTAAAAGCCATGTTGGGATTAGTCAATATGCAGTCATAAATTTTCATTTTACTGATCTCAAAAGAGGTTTTAAAATCATCAGTTTCAAGCAGCATGGCGCCGTCAACCCTGAATCTATGGACACGAAACACTCAAACATGTATATCTATCTATCTGGCTCTAAAATCTGAGCCAAAGGGTGAATCTGTAAACCACAGGGTGGGTTATACTGCCTCCCATTTATTTCATAAGTTGGAACAATGTTATCTGCACATATACAAGGACGGCACTAGACTTCATATACCATGGTGTGTGGTATTCAAACATATGGATCATGTGCACACAATGTCATTGGATAGAAGGCAACATATCCCTATGTACATATTTGTGGCAATCGAAAAGTGATTGAAGTGGGACTGGTACAAGTGAAGTGGTTGAATATAAAAGGAACATATGGGAGAGACCCATTGCATAGATGTTTAATATTTAATGACTAGATGGTGGCCCGATTCTAACGCATCGGGTATTCTAGAATATGCATGTCCACATAGTATACTGCCCAGCCATGTAGTATATTGCCCAGCCACGTAGTATATAGCACAGAGCCACATAGTATATTGCCCAGCCACGTAATATATTGCCCAGCCACGTAGTATATTGCCCAGCCACGTAGTATATTGCCCAGCCACGTAGTATATTGCCCAGCCACGTAGTATATTGCCCAGCCACGTAGTATATTGCCCAGCCACGTAGTATATTGCCCAGCCACATAGTATATTGCCCAGCCACATAGTATATTGCCCAGCCACATAGTATATTGCCCAGCCACATAGTATATTGCCCAGCCACATAGTATATTGCCCAGCCACATAGTATATTGCCCAGCCACATAGTATATTGCCCAGCCACATAGTATATTGCCCAGCCACATAGTATATTGCCCAGCCACATAGTATATTGCCCAGCCACATAGTATATTGCCCAGCCACATAGTATATTGCCCAGCCACATAGTATATTGCCCAGCCACATAGTATATTGCCCAGCCACATAGTATATTGCCCAGCCACATAGTATATTGCCCAGCCACATAGTATATTGCCCAGCCACATAGTATATTGCCCAGCCACATAGTATATTGCCCAGCCACATAGTATATTGCCCAGCCACATAGTATATTGCCCAGCCACATAGTATATTGCCCAGCCACATAGTATATTGCCCAGCCACATAGTATATTGCCCAGCCACATAGTATATTGCCCAGCCACATAGTATATTGCCCAGCCACATAGTATATTGCCCAGCCACATAGTATATTGCCCAGCCACATAGTATATTGCCCAGCCACATAGTATATTGCCCAGCCACATAGTATATTGCCCAGCCACATAGTATATTGCCCAGCCACATAGTATATTGCCCAGCCACATAGTATATTGCCCAGCCACATAGTATATTGCCCAGCCACATAGTATATTGCCCAGCCACATAGTATATTGCCCAGCCACATAGTATATTGCCCAGCCACATAGTATATTGCCCAGCCACATAGTATATTGCCCAGCCACATAGTATATTGCCCAGCCACATAGTATATTGCCCAGCCACATAGTATATTGCCCAGCCACATAGTATATTGCCCAGCCACATAGTATATTGCCCAGCCACATAGTATATTGCCCAGCCACATAGTATATTGCCCAGCCACATAGTATATTGCCCAGCCACATAGTATATTGCCCAGCCACATAGTATATTGCCCAGCCACATAGTATATTGCCCAGCCACATAGTATATTGCCCAGCCACATAGTATATTGCCCAGCCACATAGTATATTGCCCAGCCACATAGTATATTGCCCAGCCACATAGTATATTGCCCAGCCACATAGTATATTGCCCAGCCACATAGTATATTGCCCAGCCACATAGTATATTGCCCAGCCACATAGTATATTGCCCAGCCACATAGTATATTGCCCAGCCACATAGTATATTGCCCAGCCACATAGTATATTGCCCAGCCACATAGTATATTGCCCAGCCACATAGTATATTGCCCAGCCACATAGTATATTGCCCAGCCACATAGTATATTGCCCAGCCACATAGTATATTGCCCAGCCACATAGTATATTGCCCAGCCACATAGTATATTGCCCAGCCACATAGTATATTGCCCAGCCACATAGTATATTGCCCAGCCACATAGTATATTGCCCAGCCACATAGTATATTGCCCAGCCACATAGTATATTGCCCAGCCACATAGTATATTGCCCAGCCACATAGTATATTGCCCAGCCACATAGTATATTGCCCAGCCACATAGTATATTGCCCAGCCACATAGTATATTGCCCAGCCACATAGTATATTGCCCAGCCACATAGTATATTGCCCAGCCACATAGTATATTGCCCAGCCACATAGTATATTGCCCAGCCACATAGTATATTGCCCAGCCACATAGTATATTGCCCAGCCACATAGTATATTGCCCAGCCACATAGTATATTGCCCAGCCACATAGTATATTGCCCAGCCACATAGTATATTGCCCAGCCACATAGTATATTGCCCAGCCACATAGTATATTGCCCAGCCACATAGTATATTGCCCAGCCACATAGTATATTGCCCAGCCACATAGTATATTGCCCAGCCACATAGTATATTGCCCAGCCACATAGTATATTGCCCAGCCACATAGTATATTGCCCAGCCACATAGTATATTGCCCAGCCACATAGTATATTGCCCAGCCACATAGTATATTGCCCAGCCACATAGTATATTGCCCAGCCACATAGTATATTGCCCAGCCACATAGTATATTGCCCAGCCACATAGTATATTGCCCAGCCACATAGTATATTGCCCAGCCACATAGTATATTGCCCAGCCACATAGTATATTGCCCAGCCACATAGTATATTGCCCAGCCACATAGTATATTGCCCAGCCACATAGTATATTGCCCAGCCACATAGTATATTGCCCAGCCACATAGTATATTGCCCAGCCACATAGTATATTGCCCAGCCACATAGTATATTGCCCAGCCACATAGTATATTGCCCAGCCACATAGTATATTGCCCAGCCACATAGTATATTGCCCAGCCACATAGTATATTGCCCAGCCACATAGTATATTGCCCAGCCACATAGTATATTGCCCAGCCACATAGTATATTGCCCAGCCACATAGTATATTGCCCAGCCACATAGTATATTGCCCAGCCACATAGTATATTGCCCAGCCACATAGTATATTGCCCAGCCACATAGTATATTGCCCAGCCACATAGTATATTGCCCAGCCACATAGTATATTGCCCAGCCACATAGTATATTGCCCAGCCACATAGTATATTGCCCAGCCACATAGTATATTGCCCAGCCACATAGTATATTGCCCAGCCACATAGTATATTGCCCAGCCACATAGTATATTGCCCAGCCACATAGTATATTGCCCAGCCACATAGTATATTGCCCAGCCACGTAGTATATTGCCCAGCCACGTAGTATATTGCCCAGCCACGTAGTATATTGCCCAGCCACGTAGTATATTGCCCAGCCACGTAGTATATTGCCCAGCCACGTATGTAATAGGTTAAAAAAGACTTAAAATAAAAAATAAACATATAATCACCTTTCGAGGGCCCCTTGTAGTCCTGGCGCCTGTGTGCTGTGCCAGCAGCAGCTTCCGGTCCCAGTGTTGGTATGAGCGCAGGACCTGTGATGACGTCGCGGTCACATGACCATGACGTCATGGCAGGTCCTTCTCGCATAGCATCTTTGGCACCGTAACCTGCCGCTTGCACTGGCGAGGAGAGGGCGCACGTCAGAGGGTGAGAATAACGTTTCTTTTTTTTAATTATTATTTGTAACATTAGATATTTTTACTATTGATGCTGCATACGCAGCATCAATAGTAAAAACTTGGTCACACAGGGTTAATAGCGGTGGTAACGGAGTGAGTTACCCGTGGCATAACGCGGTCCGTTACCGCTGGCATTAACCTTGTGTGAGCGGTGACTGGAGGGGAGTATGGAGCAAGCACTGACTGCGGGGAGTATGGAGCGGGTACCGGGCAGAGTAGGGAGTGACTAATCGGACTGTGGCCATCGCTGATTGGTCGCGGCAGCCATGACAGGCAGCTGGCGAGACCAATCAGCGACTTGCATTTCCATGACAGACAGAGGCTGCGACCCATGAATATCCGAGCGAGACAGACAGAAAGACAGAAGGACAGACGGAAGTGACCCTTAGACAATTATATAGTAAATACTTCTTCCGAAAAAGTACATGTTCTAGAATCAGCATCAGGTTCAGAACCTGCATACCAGTGTCAATAGAATAAAACTTCGAGCTCTTAACCCTTACTGACAGATTCTTCAGTCTTGCCTACGACAACCAGGATATTTTGTCATGCAGCTTAATACCTAGGAGATAAGGAACAGGAAAGGCTCTAGTCTATCAAAGACACAATAAGCTCATAGTCAGAATATCCTCAAAGCAGCATTTATTTCATCCACATAATTCCAAAACATTTATATTGGTGTCTGGCATTTTATTGGCATCCATCATAACAGGCTAATACACACTGTGCAGATGCAGTCAGTCCTGAGAAGGCCTGGCCCACACAAGGCTTACAACCAAATAATGAGGCCCTTGAAAATTTACCTTAATAATTAAAACGATTAGAGAAAAAAAAAGGAGAAGAGAAGAAGACAGGTACTTTCAGGGCATTCAAACTCATAAGAAGTGCAGTTATCACGACATACATAAGTTAAAAGGGCAAATAGAAACTTCACAAAGCTCACATTGAAAAAACGTCTATTAGCTAACAAAAACAAGCAGACCCCCAATCCTCCACTTACGGGATCTGCTATCAATCACAGCCTTAACTGTGAGGTGCCTCCACAAACAGAAAGAAAGCAGGAGTCCTTTACATGCACAGGGAATGCTGCACAAATGGAAACTAGAACCAGTTTCGTTACAAAATAAAACGGGACCACTTTGCATCGTTCCAGCCCGTATGTGCCCTATCGGCAAGGAGAGCGCGGGCGCCTCTCTGTAACTGCAGCTTCCCTAATCCCCTGATCTATGCGAGGGCAGCCCGAGAAACGGCTGATGCACCAACGCAATCCAGCAATGCCCAAGAGGACGCCACGGTAACCCGTCTCCCCGGGCACGTAGCAATATGAGCAGTTGTGCCAATGATACGGATATGATAAGCACAGGAACATGTCAGGGGTAGCGGTGGGGGTGGCATGTGGTGGAGGGGAGCGGATAGGTTATGGGCTGTAGCAAGACGCAAAACCCTCTTTAATTATTGCCTTCTCCGGTCTCTTCATCTTGCTGATCACTTGTCCAAAGGGTCAGGTTGTCACGCAGGAGCTGCATGATGAGGGTGGAGTCCTTGTAGGAATCCTCATTTAGCGTGTCCAGCTCAGCGATCGCATCATCAAAGGCCTGCTTGGCAAGGAGACAAGCCTGTTCTGGGTTTCCCTGTATCTCATAATAGAAGACAGAGAAATTTAGAGCCAGGCCTAGACGGATGGGGTGAGTTGGCTGCATGTGTTCCTTGCTGATCTCAAAGGCCTCCTTATAGGCAGCTTCAGATGCTGAGGTCACGCTTTGCTTCCTGTCTCCAGATCCCACTTCTGACAGATACCGATAGTAATCCCCCTTCATCTTTAGGTAGAAAACTTTGCTTTCATACTGGAAGTCATTGCAATTCTTGATGAGAAACTTGTCAAGCAGTGACAGAACTTCACTACATACTCCTTCCAACTCGGCCTCTATCTTCTCTCTATAAGCCTTCACCTTCTCCAGCTTCTTCTCATTCCCATCAGCCAAGGTCTTCTGCTCGATGCTGCTTATTACTCGCCAGGAAGATCTTCTGGCACCGACAACATTCTTGTAGGCCACGGATAGCAAGTTCCGATCCTCATTAGATAACGGCTCATTAAGTTCTGTCACCTGCAGAGAAGGGCGAAATGATCAGATCATGAGGTGATGGCAACCATAGAAACTGGTAACTGTGGAAAAGGCATGGGCAGATCATCACACCGGGAGCTATACATCGGCAACAATAATCACCACACCTGAAGATATACCTCAGCAATAATCACACCTGGAGCTATACCTCGGCAACAATCATCACACCTGGAGCTATACCTCTGCCACAATCATCACACCTGGAGCTATACCTCTGCCACAATCACACCTGGAGCTATACCTCAGCAATAATCACACCTGGAGCTATACCTCGGCAACAATCACACCTGGAGCTATACCTCTGCCACAATCATCACACCAGGAGCTATACCTCTGCCACAATCATCACACCAGGAGCTATACCTCTGCCACAATCATCACACCTGGTGCTATACCTCTGCCACAATCATCACACCTGGTGCTATACCTCTGCCACAATCATCACACCTGGAGCTATACCTCTGCCACAATCATCACACCTGGAGATATACCTCTGTCACAATCATCACACCTGGAGATATACCTTGGCAACAATCACACCTGGAGCTATACCTCGGCAACAATCATCACACCTGGAGCTATACCTCTGCCACAATCATCACACCTGGAGATATACCTTGGCAATAATCACACCTGGAGCTATACCTTGGAAAGAATAGCATAAAAACATTAACAACCAAGAAAAAGGTAATGTGCCGATCAGCCACATGCCCTCGGCACTGGCATCCACAACATATAGCACCTCCCCGATCCAATGTCATCGGATAATCGGTCAGTTATACCCATAGTGCCCACACGTAACATACCAACTCCACCCTACAGCTGGGGATCCCATAATCGGTGCCCATCCTGCATTATGGCTGGTTTATCATCACCAGGAACGTGTCCCCCAGAATGGTGCCAGCCAGGGACATGTCCCCAGAAATGTGGTGATCTGTGACAAGCACTGGTGCGGTCATTCATCACCTGCCCACCATGGTGCCAGTCTACTGGGCACGTCCAGCCGACACCCAGTGCACCCACATCTGCTGCCCCGACCGCACTCACCGATTTCATAGCTGCAGCCATATCTTCGTATCTCTCCGCCTGCTCTGCCAAACGGGCTCTCTGGAGCAACTGCTCCCGGTCCGCCATGCTGTGCCTCGGGCGGGTCTACGTGAGGTGCCGGTAGAAGTAGCGGGCTGTCCTTTCTTGCAGCCTCGTTGCGTTGCACCCGGTTGTGCTACTTGCGGCTCTGCAGCCGGGACGCAGCACTATAGATGGGCGTGTCCAGAGGGCGTGCCTTACGAGAACATTTCTAGCTGACGTCATGAGCTATTTATAGCCACTACTATGAGCATGCGCAGTATGATTGCTGCAATGCACAGCAAAGAGGTGGAGAGCGGATGAAGCAGCGAGGGAGGGGCGGGTAATGGCAGGGGACAGACTTGGGGTCGGGAGACGATTCCTTGCTGAGTGCAGACAGAGCATTAAAATGGTCGTCTCCTAAAGATAAAGACTGTGAAAAGAGAGTCCAGAGAAAAACGGCTTTTATTTCCACAAATTACAACTTTCTGCTGCCGCCTCGCCCTTACTAGGAGGTGACTGTCACATTCTACACAGTGGTGAGTGAGCGCCACAGGTGCTACATGGCAGCCCGGCACCTTCACTTCAGCCATGCCCACTGAGGAGGATTGGGAAGGAAAGGTCGCACAACTCAGGAGCCCTGCGACCTGTGGTTGTGGCAGGCTGCCAGTACAGTACTGCCCCATGAAGGCTGCACGCCAACATGAGGGTTATCAAAACAGAGAAAGGGGGCAGTTGCCCATAGCAACCGACCTCCAGCTCATTCCTAGAAGGCCAAGCGCAGAAATAAAAGCAGTAACCAAACTGCTTGCTACAGGCGACTCCTCCAATGGTTCCTACAGAGCCAACAAGGAAAAAGGGGCAGAGGTCGGCGACTAGCTACAGTCAAACCTGTTCAATGGGAATGTAGATTCCTACAACCTCCACTCCCCATAGGGGAATTCGCTGACTACAGCAGAGGCTAAAGGGGTAGTCCCATCTCCAAGATCCTATCCTAATATGTAGCAGGTGTAATAATATTAGCAAATGCCTCCAATTAGAAACGTAGTATAGTTCTTATAATTCACTGTGCCCCATATGCAGGGTATTGCAGTAGCTTAGGTATCCATGGTTACGACCACGAACAGCCAACTGTCACTATATGAGTGGTCGTAACCATGGATAGCTAAGCTGCTGAAATGCCTTGCACATGGGGTACGCGACATAGCGAATCAGGAGAACTATGCAACATTTCTAATTGAAGGCATTTGCTAATATTACTACACCTGCTACATATTGGGATAGGATCTTGGAGATGGGAATACCCCCTTTAATACCATGTGTGACATCAGGAAGCTTTCAGAGCAAAATTGGTCCTCACAGAGGTTATAGTATCAGTCTTGCATTAGGAGATAACTTACAAAAAGAAACGTGTTTGCAGAAGCTGTGAAGGCAGATATCGGGCGTGGAGAAATGCTGCTGTATATGGGACCGGTCAGATGCCAAGGCCACCGTCCAACGCCCAGCAATCGTGACATGCCTATTCTTACCACCAGAGCAGGATACTTGCAGGGAGATGGACATGGAGGTGCCCTTGTAAACTTTAACACCCAATGTGCAGTGGGATCTCTCCATGGCCAATGTCAGATTGGACAGAGGAGTGTCCCTACTGCTAAAGTCAGACGCACTGTAGGATATGGAACAACTTGCTGGTTTTCTGACCACTTGGATGGATCTCAAGTTATTCTGAGAACGGGAGACTGCCAGAAATAACCAAGTAAAGCGCTCCACTATTTTCAGCAGTCCCATAAACATCAAATGGAGCAGGGGCCGAGCACTCACACCTCTGCTCCGCTCAAGATGGCACAACCGAAGCCCACTGATTCTTGGGGGCCTGAAGCAGTCAGGCCACACGTGATCAGAAATGTATCCCCTATTTAGAGATAGGTGACAACTTGCAATTTTGGCAAAACCTCTTTGAAGGGGCTATCCAATGCCTCTTACTTCCACATTGGAAGATGAGAGGCACAGCTTGTGCGCTGTCAGTGACCATTTGCCAGGTGTCCTGGATGCCCAGGAAGTGAAGAGCACGCATCCTCTTCTAGTTAATGAGACCAGTGCATTAGGCTGGCTAGTCTATATCTGGCAAGCGACTGGCGCACTTCTCGCCTCCCAAAGTGAGAGGTGCCAGATAAGGCATGAATTTCCCAGTTTTCCTTACACAATATAGACATTGGCTAGCAAAGCAGCAGTAAAACTAGTACCTTGTGTATGTCATCTCCTAAATCACATTCTATACATCAGCTAAAATCAAGCATAATATCAGCTTCAGCAAAGAAGTTCAGGGTTCAATCATATTCATCTTCTCCAGGCAGCTGGCCCAAAAGGCAGAAAGTCTGTTATCACGGTTGCCACAAAAGTCAGTAAAGTCCTTTAGCAAGCGGTCAGCAAAACGCTCATCTCCAGTGCCACTAGAGCGCCAGGTCTTAGTGAGCATGGTATTATAGGCCCAGTTGTATCCTATTCTTTCTTCTCCAAATGGGTTTTGTGTTGAGGAACTTGTAGAATTTCTTCTACGTCTTTGTTGGCCAGAAGTATATTTTCGCCTAGAATATGGTAGTTGTATAAACACAGTACCTTGGAGGGATACAAATAAAAATAATTACTGGTTAGAAGAAAAAAATTGAACAGCAGATGCAAATGGCGATTTTCTCTCAACTCCTTAACAGCCTATGACGTACACTCTTGTCATAGTTCGCTAAGGAAGGTATGACTGTTTAGTACATGCAGATTCAGGCTGTGCAACATAGACAGCATTTTCCTGTAAGGCTATGTAGACACGTTGCGTTTCTGCAGTTTTTTTAAAATGCAAATTACGGTAAAAGCTTTTTTTTTTTTTACAGTACCAGCAAAAGCCATGAGATTTAAGAAAATTTATGCACACAATTGTTTTTTTTCCACGACTGCATTGGAAAACTGCTCCGTTCGTTTTAAACTGCAGCATGTCACTTCTTGCACCATTTTTCACCCATAGCATTTTTGCTGAGCTTTTGCACTTACTCATTGCTTTCTAGGCTACGTTCACATTTGCGTTGTGCGATGTTGCGTCGGCAACGCAACGCACAACGCAAACAAAAACGCACGCTAAAACACATAGTTTTGCGACACATGCGTCCTATTTTGCCAAATTTTGGACGCAAAAAAAAATGCATCTTGCTGCGTCCTCTGCGCCCTAACGCTTGCGGCAAAAAAACCGCATGCATCGCAAAACGCATGCAAACGCATGTCCATGCGCCCCCATGTTAAATATAGGGGCGCGAGGCGCATGCGTCGCCGCGGCTGCGCCCGACGCAGCCCGGCATAACGCAAATGTGTTATGCAGTGTTTTGGTGAAAAAAAACACGGATGTAGCAGGATGTAAAACCCATTTATTTTTGTGATTTTCTCAAGTTTAAAGAATTCTGTCAGCACAGAATGACTTCAAACCAAGTACAAGCACTTGGTGCTTCATGGCGGGGACCAAAATATATATACACCTTCACACCTGCGTGTTTTGCCCCTCTATTTCCACTCTTCTCTGGCTCTATAAAGTCAGAGCTGTCAATCAAAGAGGGAGGCAGAGATAGAGGTAAAACAAGCAGGTGGGAAAATGTATATAAATATTTGGCTCCGCAGTGATGTACTGAGCAGCAGGACTTAATTTGAACAGTCATTCTGTGCTGACCGAGTCCCTTTAAACCATGTCTTGGTTATCCTCACATGAGCATGGATGTGATCACTAATTTAATGAAGCTGTACTAATATGTGTGGGAAGTAAACAATGTCCAACCAGATCAATGCTGTACCAATGTGTAAACAATTCCTGACCAATACAACTTACCCCACTGTTTTTACACTTGCAATTGTATATATTTTTTGTATATTTTTTCATGAACTCGTGTAACCTTCGTTCACGGCTGCACTTCATACATGAATCCAGCTCTTTTTTAATTCAGAATAGTCACCAACTTAGATCCAGTCAGTGTAATTTAACCATTTAAATGCTGCTGTCTATCTCTGAATGACGCCTTTGCCAGCAAACACCATCTCTCATTGCCCCCCTCCCCTGACACGTTTGTGATGAAAAAATGGGTTACCAAGACAGGCAATGGCTCCAAGTTAAGCTAAAAAAAGAAAAAAGTTTTAAATATATAAAAATGTACTATATAAAGATGTTTATTAACCCCACATTTTCCGTTCGTCAAAAAATGAAAAGCATATTTTTGTACTGTCATGTACAAAAAAGTCCAATCTATTTTAAAGAAAAAACATTTAAATTGTATTTTATATGATAGAACCCTCCCTCCCCCCAAAAAAAACGGAACACTAGAATTGCAAATTTGTCAGTGTACGTACACCCCCCACAAAAAAAAGGAAAAGAAACAAAAAGCAATTAAAAGGTTATATCTACCCAAAAACGAGATCCATAACAATGTCAGCACAGAGCACTAAAAAAACAAAACAAGCCTTCAGCCATCTCAGTGGTTGGTAAAAATTATAGTTATGGGTCTCAGAAAATGGTGATGCAAATAATTGTTTTCTCCACTTTTACAAATGTTGGATTTTTTTTTTCAACATTAAAAAGATTTAAAAAAATTGAACAAGAATGGTATTGCCGTAACCGATGCAATTGTTTTTTTTTTGACAATTAGACAACACTTGGAATTTTTTTTCCGGCTTTCCAGTATGAACCGTGTCATTCAAAACTTCAACTAGTCCAGGAAAAAACAAACCCTCATACGCCCGTGTCAACGTAAAAAAACAATAAAATGTTATGGTTCTTGGAACAAGGGAAGGAAGAAAAAAAATTAAAGTCCAAAACCAAAATAGATTGCTTTTCCTCAAATGGTTAATTTACCTGTGACATGGATATACTGTGGCCTATTCTCAGATGGAAAATTGAATGCCGATGCAGAATATTTATCTTGAATGAAGCCAAATCTACAGGATAAAAAAAATGTAATGTAGCACCGAAGGGAAAAGTTTAAAGGGTGTCAGATGAAAGAACAGGCAAATGGTACCGTGATGCAATCACTTCTTGTAGAAGGTGCATTCGCTCCCAATACGTCTCTGGTTCAAAACCTGGAAAAACATAAGAAGAAGAATGATCTCCTTCACTTTCAACTCTTCTTAATATGGCACATACTATATGCAAATTGCTGTGGTTATTAGTGCTGTCTCTTCTGATAGCAGCATAGGGTAGATCTAGGAACACAGAGTGTGGGGATAAAGTTTGATAGCATTTGCTGTAGGGCTTTTTCTGCTCCAATGATGATTGACAGCTTTTTCCTGTATAATCTCGGGTATCGATTAGCGCCTGGGGGCTGGAAACCAGATGCATATGCTCACTCATTAAGTCCAACCAACATTTAAAAAGCTTTTGCTCCAGGACTCCACGGTGACCCACTGATAACACACAAGCTCCCTGACATTATAAAGCAGTGAGATGTTGTGCAATTTAATTTTTTTGCAACAATTGCAATTTTTTCCTTCAGTTACAGTCACAAGTTATAAGTCACTGCAAATCCCTGCTGCTTTATACCATAATTAAAAAAAAGCAAAGAAGAAGCACATACAATGAAACTATATACAAGTACTTCTCACTAAATTAGAATATCAAAAAGATAATTTATTTCAGTTTTTCAATATAAAAAGAGAAATTTGTATACTATATAGCGTCATTACAAACAGAGTGATCTATTTCAAGTGTTTATTTCTGTTAATGTTGATGATTATGGCTTACAGCCAATGAAAAGCCAAAACTCATTATCTCAGTAAATTAGAATACTTTATAACACCAGCTTGAAAAATGATTTTAAAATCCGAAATGTTGGCCTACTGAAATGTATGTTCAGTAAATGCGCTCAATGCTTGGTCGGGGCTTCTTTTGCATCAATTACTGCATCAATGCGGCGTGGCAAAGAGGCGATCAGCATGAGGCACTGCTGAGGTGTTATGGAAGCCCAGGTTGCTTTGATAGCAGCCTTCAGCTCGTCTGCATTGTTGGGTCTAGTGTCTCATCTTCCTCTTGATAATACCCCATAGATTCTCTATGGGGTTAAGGTCAGGCGAGTTTTCTGGCCAATCAAGCACAGTAATACTGTTGTTTTTAAACCAGGTATTGGTACTTTTGGCAGTGTGGACAGGTGCAAAGTCCTGCTTGAGAATGAAATTTCCATCTTCAAAAAGCTTGTTGGCAGAGACAAGCATAAATTGATCTAAAATTTCCTGGTAGACGGCTGCGCTGACTTTGGTTTTGCTAAAACACAGTGGACCTACACCAGCAGATGACATGGCTCCCCAAACCATCACTGATTGTGGAAACTTCACTCTAGACCTCAAGCAGCTTGGATTGTGCCTCTCCACTCTTCCTCCAGACTCTGGGACCTTGATTTCCAAACTGAATGAAAAATTTACTTTCATCTGAAAACAGCACATTGGACCACGGAGCAACAGTCCAGTTCTTTTTCTTCTTGGCCCGGGTTAGACACTTCTGGCGTTGTCTATTGGTCATAAGTGGCTTGACACAAGGAATGTGACACTTGTAGCCCATGTCCTGGATATGTGTGTGTGTGTGGTGGCTCTTGAAGAAATGACTCCAGCAGCAGTCCACTCCTTGTGAATCTCACCATATTTTTGAATGGCCTTTTCTTATCAATCCTTTCAAGGCTGCGGTTATCAGGGGTGCTTGTGCACCTTTTTCTACAGCACCTATTTCTACCCCCCTTTTCCCTTCCACTCAACTTTCCATTAATATGCTTGGATATAGCACTCTGGGAACAGCGAGCTTCTTTAGCAATGACTTTTTGTGGCTTACTCTCCTTGTGGAGTGTATCAATGACTGCCTTCTGGTTATCTGTCAAGTCAGCAGTCTTCCCCATGATTGTGGAGCCTACTGAAACAGACTAAGGGACCTTTTTATGTGTTTTTGTTATTCTAATTCACTGAGATAATGACTTTTGGGTTTTCACTGGCAGTAAGCCATAATCATCAACATTAACAGAAATAAACACTTTAAATAGATCACTGTTTGTAATGACTCTATATAATATAGGAGTTTCACGTTTTGTATTGATGAACTGAAATAAATTAACTTTTTTATGATATTCTAATTTTGTGATTAGTACTTGTAGATCCTGAGCCCAGTTTCCCCAGCTGTATTCCAAGTTTCCCTGAAGGCATAGATAGTTATAGAGTTCTTAATATGACCGTTTATATTCTTATACTACCCATTTAATCATTAGTCACTGGGTCACTTGTGTTTATTGATTATGCGACTTACGACAGAAGCAGCCGGATGAATTCTGAAGTGTACAGAGCTATACTTTCTGCTCAGATTCAACCAAATGCCAAAAGGTTGATTGGACGGTGCTTTAGGGTATGTTTCCATATGGCTTATTTGCTGCACAGAGCTGAAATCACGAAGCTTCAGTCCCTGTCCAAATATTAATGGACCTAACTGTAAATATATATATATATATATATATATATATATACATACATACATACACACTTATAATGCTTGCTAATAGAAACAGAGTGACATTATGGTAGTATTCCACACATAAGTTGTGGTACTGATACAATTACACCTGATTTTGACCTAATCAGATAGCAAAAAATAACAATCGGCAGACACAACAACCGTTGTTAAAGTGGCTGTTTTCAATCAATTCTGGTGGGGATGCGAAACCAGGTATCCCCCACTGATCAGCTGATGTTATCATTTGTGGAACGCCAAAGCACAGCTCCGTCAACTGTTTAGTGGCCGAAGTGAGGTACTGCAGATTCACTCACATTCATTTGAATAGGAGCAGATCTGTAGTGCTCGGCCACTATATAGTTGACGGAGCTGTGCTGTGCAGCTGATCTGTGAGGATGCCAGTTGTCACACTTCCAAACTGATATTGACGACCTATCCTAAGAATAGTTCATAGATATAAATGTGAATAACCCCTTAAAGACAAGAACAGCTAGTACTAGCAATGATGTCTGTTAGGGTGTCTTAAGAGTCTTTTGGAGCTGGTCTGCTCAAAAAAGAGCTGAAATAAAATCACTCAAAAAATGATTCAATGCTCTTCCTATTAATTTCTATTGGAAAATAACCTGTGGTTCATACGGTCAGTCTGTTGATTGACTTTAATTAGTGTCAAGTTTTCTAAAATGCAAAGCTATTAAAAGAAATGACCTGCTAATTCTTCGGGTATTTTACGCTACAAAGAGGCTCCACATTTTACAATAGAAGTCAATGGGAAAGCTGCAGAAGCACCAGAAAGACATTTTGTAATTGCTTTTGAGCGGTGCACGCATTATAAAACGCTAAAGTGTTATTCATAGCATAATTCCAGTAATAAACAAAAAAAGTGAGAAAATCACCCACAAAACACGCTAAAAAAAGTTTAAAAATACAACAAAACCGGTTCATGAAAAACTATGTTCAGATGATCAGTGAACGCTGCAGGTTGGACACTGCGTACTTGTGCAGCGTCCAGATGTTACAGCATATTGGATGGGATTTCAAGAAATCTCACGGCTCACCCGCAGAGATGGACATGCGACGCGTCTCTACAGATCGCAGCATGTCAATTTCTCTTGCGGAGACGCTAGTCTCCACAAGCGAAATGTCACCAATAGAATCTATTGGAGGCGGTGAATCCGCATGGTTCAGTGAACACATAACGATTCACCTGCGTTCAATAGCCGGCAGCGTTGAATACAGAGCGGGGACAGTAGAGGTAACTCTGGCACTGACTGACAGCCAACCCTAATGCCGAGCCAGTCCCAGCCACGGTTCATGGTTACAGCTCTATTATCAGAGCAGTGACTGAACAAGTACCAGCGTCGCCCCCGTGACTGAAACCAGAACGCTACCGGGCAGAATAAAATTAATTTTCTCCCTGCAGTGTTCAGCTATGTACAGGCGCCGGGCAGGTTAGCAATGCTATTAACCTGAAGATTAAACCCCATATCGGCAGGTTAGTAGCGTTTTTTTTTTTTCTGTTGACACGTTCCGTTTAACTCCTTAACAACAAGCGCGTGAATGTAGCAGATTTATGGAGTGAGCTCTGGAGAGGATCCTACCCCATTCACAGTAGTTGATGGCTAGGTTATTCAGCCATAATCTTCTAGCAGCCACGGGTGGAGTTAAGCTCTGCCCATTGCTGGTGACATGTTAAATGCCTTTTAATCTATGATAGAGGCAATTACAGCAAGCAGCCCATGGCTGTGACATTCCACCTACCCTCAGAAAAATCATTAACGGCATTCCAGAGGGGATAGATGAGTGGGTGAGTAGGGTTTAAATCTGTATCAGTAGTTGTAATTAAACTCGCCACTCAAAAACACATGTTGCAAAACTAGGTGAATTTATTTACAGTCCATGGATCAACAGCTAGTGGATAACGTTTCTGTCCACATGGACCTTCAGCAGATAAATGCTGTGTTGTTGAAGTGGAAGATGAGTAGTCAATACTCATAGGGGATGACAATTTAAACGGCCTGAAGGTCGTAAGAGGTATGTCTGCGCTGAGGTATGGATCACGGAGTGCTGATGATTTGCCATGGCATCCAGAGCTCCACTGAAGAGCTCTATGTTTGCTATGATGGTGCGCCTAAGACAACCAGCCTTTCGGTGGATTTCATAGGAGACCATGACTTGTCCTATATACTGCAATATATATAATGCATACTGTTGTATTGCAGCATATAATATAGCAGTTTGGATGATAGCAGGTTCAAGTTGTCCAAGGGACTAAGAAAAATTAAAAAAAAAATGAACAAAAATAAATAAAATCACCATCATTTTCCTCCATTACAAGTAAAGATATAAAAAATATTTGATTACAAAGCTTTATTGATAAAAAAAATAAAAAAGGTCTCTGCAAATGGCAGCATAAGCAATTTATTTATTTATTTATTTTTAACCAATTTTTTAATTTCACGTCACCACGTAAAAGGAACCGGTCACCTATTTTGGATGATATGAAGTAAGGCCACCACCTTTCGGGGCTGATAAACAACATTCTACAGTGGGGGAAACAAAGGATTTAGTCAGCGACCAATTGTGCAAGTTCTCCCACTTACAAAGATGAGAGAGGCCTGTAATTGACATCATAGGTAGACCACAACTATGAGAGTCAAAATGAGAAAACAAAATCAGAAAATAATCTTGTCTGATTTGGCAAGATTTAATTTGCAAAATATGGTGGAAAATAAGTATCTGGTCACCTAAAACATGCAAGATTTCTGGCTCTCACAGACCTGTAACTTCTTCGTTAAGAGGCTCCTCTGTTCTCCACTCATTACCTGTAGTAAACAGTCACTCTCCAAACTCCACTATGGTGAAGAACAAAGAGCTGTAGAAGGACATCTGAAACAAAATTGTAGCCCTGCACCAGGCTGGGAAGACTGAATCTGCAATAGGCAAGCAGCTTGGTGTGATGAAATCAACTGTGGGAGCAATAATAAGAAAATGGAAGACATACAAGACCACTGAATCTCCCTTGATCTGGGGCTCAACTTAAGATCTCACCCCGTGGAGTCAAAATGATCACAAGAACAGTGAGCAAAAATCCCAGAACCACACGGGAGGACCTAGTGAATGACCTGCATAGAGCTGGGACCACCGTAACAAAGGCTACCATCAGTAACACTACGCCGCCAGGGTCTCAGATCCTGAGTGCCAGACGTGTCCCCCTTCTTAACCCCTTCATGACCCAGCCTATTTTGACCTTAAAGACCTTGCCGTTTTTTGCAATTCTGACCAGTGTCCCTTTATGAGGTAATAACTCAGGAACGCTTCAACGGATCCTAGCGGTTCTGAGATTGTTTTTTCATGACATATTGGGCTTCATGTTAGTGGTAAATTTAGGTCAATAAATTCTGCGTTTATTTGTGATAAAAACGGAAATTTGGCGAAAATTTTGCAATTTTCACATTTTGAATTTTTATTCTGTTAAACCAGAGAGATGTGTGACACAAAATAGTTAACAAATAACATTTCCCACATGTTTACTTTACATCAGCACAATTTTGGAAACAAAATTTTTTTTTGTTAGGAAGTTATAAGGGTTAAAATTTGACCAGCGATTTGTCATTTTTACAACGAAATTTACAAAACCATTTTTTTTAGGGACCATCTCACATTTGAAGTCAGTTTGAGGGGTCTATATGGCTGAAAATACCCAAAAGTGACACCATTCTAAAAACTGCACCCCTCAAGGTACTCAAAACCACATTCAAGAAGTTTATTAACCCTTCAGGTGCTTCACAGCAGCAGAAGCAACATGGAAGGAAAAAATGAACATTTAACTTTTTAGTCACAAAAATTATCTTTTAGCAACAATTTTTTTATTTTCCCAATGGTAAAAGGAGAAACTGAACCACGAAAGTTGTTGTCCAATTTGTCCTGAGTACGCTGATACCTCATATGTGGGGGTAAACCACTGTTTGGGCGCACGGCAGGGCTTGGAAGGGAAGGAGCGCCATTTGACTTTTTGAATCAAAAATTGGCTCCACTCTTTAGCGGACACCATGTCACGTTTGGAAAGCCCCCGTGTGCCTAAAAATTGGAGCTCCCCCACAAGTGACCCCATTTTGGAAACTAGACATCCCAAGGAACTTATCTAGATGCATAGTGAGCACTTTGAACCCCCAGGTGCTTCACAAATTGATCCGTAAAAATGAAAAAGTACTTTTTTTTCACAAAAAAATTCTTTTAGCCTCAATTTTTTCATTTTCACATGGGCAACAGGATAAAATGGATCCTAAAATGTGTTGGGCAATTTCTCCTGAGTACACCAATACCTCACATGTGGGGGTAAACCACTGTTTGGGCACATGGTAAGGCTCGGAAGGGAAGGAGCGCTATTTGACTTTTTGAATGAAAAATTATTTCCATCGTTAGCGGACACCATGTCGCGTTTGGATAGCTCCTGTGTGCCTAAACATTGGCGCTCCCCCACAAGTGACCCCATTTTGGAAACTAGACCCCCCCAAGGAACTTATTTAGATGCCTAGTGAGCACTTTAAACCCTCAGGTGCTTCACAAATTGATCTGTAAAAATGAAAAAGTACTTTTTTTTCACAAAAAAATTATTTCCGCCTCAATTTTTTCATTTTCACATGGGCAGTAGGATAAAATGGATCCTAAAATTTGTTGGGCAATTTCTCCCGAGTACGCCGATACCTCATATGTGGGGGTAAACCACTGTTTGGGCACTCGGCAGGGCTCGGAAGGGAAGGCGCGCCATTTGACTTTTTGAATGGAAAATTAGCTCCAATTGTTAGCGGACACCATGTCGCGTTTGGAGAGCCCCTGTGTGCCTAAACATTGGAGCTCCCCCACAAGTGACCCCATTTTGCAAACTAGACCCCCCAAGGAACTTATCTAGATGCATATTGAGCACTTTAAACCCCCAGGTGCTTCACAGAAGTTTATAACGCTGAGCCATGAAAATAAAAAATAATTTTTCTTTCCTCAAAAATGATTTTTTAGCCTGGAATTTCCTATTTTGCCAAGGATAATAGGAGAAATTGGACCCCAAATATTGTTGTCCAGTTTGTCCTGAGTATGCTGATACCCCATATGTGGGGGTAAACCACTGTTTGGGCGCACGGCAGGGCTCGGAAGGGATGGCACGCCATTTGGCTTTTTAAATGGAAAATTAGCTCCAATCATTAGCGGACACCATGTCACGTTTGGAGAGCCCCTGTGTGCCTAAACATTGGAGATCCCCCAGAAATGACACCATTTTGGAAACTAGACCCCCAAAGGAACTAATCTAGATGTGTGGTGAGGACTTTGAACCCCCAAGTGCTTCACAGAAGTTTATAACGCAGAGCCATGAAAATAAAAAAAAAAAATTATTTTCTCAAAAATGATCTTTTAGCCTGCAATTTTTTATTTTCCCAAGGGTAACAGGAGAAATTTGACCCCAAAAGTTGTTGTCCAGTTTCTCCTGAGTACGCTGATACCCCATATGTGGGGGTAAATCACTGTTTGGGCACATGCCGGGGCTCGGAAGTGAAGTAGTGACGTTTTGAAATGCAGACTTTGATGGAATGCTCTGTGGGCGTCACGTTGCGTTTGCAGAGCCCCTGATGTGGCTTAACAGTAGAAACCCCCCACAAGTGACCCCATTTTGGAAACTAGACCCCCAAAGGAACTTATCTAGATGTGTGGTGAGCACTTTGAACCTCCAAGTGCTTCATAGAAGTTTATAATGCAGAGCCGTGAAAATAATAAATACGTTTTCTTTCCTCAAAAATAATTATTTAGCCCAGAATTTTTTATTTTCCCAAGGGTTACAGAAGAAATTGGACCCCAAAAGTTGTTGTCCAGTTTCTCCTGAGTACGCTGATACCCCATATGTGGGGGTAAACCACTGTTTGGGCACATGCCGAGGCTCGGAAGTGAAGTAGTGACGTTTTGAAATGCAGACTTTGATGGAATGCTCTGTGGGCGTCACGTTGCGTTTGCAGAGCCCCTGATGTGGCTTAACAGTAGAAACCCCCCACAAGTGACCCCATTTTGGAAACTAGACCCCGAAAGGAACTTATCTAGATGTGTGGTGAGCACTTTGAACCCCCAAGCGCTTCATAGAAGTTTATAATGCAGAGCCGTGAAAATAATAAATACGTTTTCTTTCCTCAAAAATAATTATTTAGCCCAGAATTTTTTATTTTCCCAAGGGTTACAGGAGAAATTGGACCCCAAAAGTTGTTGTCCAGTTTCTCCTGAATACGCTGATACCCCATGAGTGGGGGTAAACCACTGTTTGGGCACACGTCGGGGCTCAGAAGGGAAGTAGTGACTTTTGAAATGCAGACTTTGATGGAATGGTCTACGGGTGTCACGTTGCGTTTGCAGAGCCCCTGGTGTGCCTAAACAGTAGAAACCCCCACAAGTGACCCCATTTTAGAAACTAGACCCCCCAAGGAACTTATCTAGATATGTGGTGAGCACTTTGAACCCCCAAGTGCTTCACAGACGTTTACAACGCAGAGCCGTGAAAATAAAAAATCATTTTTTTTTCCTCAAAAATTATGTTTTAGCAAGCATTTTTTTAGATTCACAAGGGTAACAGGAGAAATTGGACCCCAGTAATTGTTGCGCAGTTTGTCCTGAGTATGCTGGTACCCCATATGTGGGGGTAAACCACTGTTTGGGCACACGTCGGGGCTCAGAAGTGAGGGAGCACCATTTGACTTTTTGAATACGAGATTGGCTGGAATCAATGGTGGCGCCATGTTGCGTTTGGAGACCCCTGATGTGCCTAAACAGTGGTAACCCCTCAATTCTACCTCCAACACTAACCCCAACACACCCCTAACTCTAATCCCAACTGTAGCCATAACCCTAATCACAACCCTAACCGCAACACACCCCTAACCACAACCCTAACCCCAACACACCCGTAACCCTAACCACAACCCTAATTCCAACCCTAACCCTAAGGCTATGTGCCCACGTTGCGGATTCGTGTGAGATATTTCCGCACCATTTTTGAAAAATCCGCGGGTAAAAGGCACTGCGTTTTACCTGCGGATTTTCCGCGGATTTCCAGTGTTTTTTGTGCGGATTTCACCTGCGGATTCCTATTGAGGAACAGGTGTAAAACGCTGCGGAATCCGCACAAAGAATTGACATGCTGCGGAAAATACAACGCAGCGTTTCCGCGCGGTATTTTCCGCACCATGGGCACAGCGGATTTGGTTTTTCATATGTTTACATGGTACTGTAAACCTGATGGAACACTGCTGCGAATCCGCAGCCAAATCCGCACCGTGTGCACATAGCCTAATTCTAAAGGTATGTGCACACGCTGCGGAAAACACTGCGGATCCGCAGCAGTTTCCCATGAGTTTACAGTTCAATGTAAACCTACGGGAAACAAAAATCGCTGTACACATGCTGCGGAAAAACTGCACGGAAACGCAGCGGTTTACATTCCGCAGCATGTCACTTCTTTTGTGCGGATTCCGCAGCGGTTTTACAACTGCTCCAATAGAAAATCGCAGTTGTAAAACCGCAGTGAAATGCGCAGAAAAAAACGCGGTAAATCCGCAGCGGTTTAGCACTGCGGATTTATGAAATC
The DNA here is from genome assembly GCF_032444005.1 of Ranitomeya imitator. NCBI lineage: Eukaryota > Metazoa > Chordata > Amphibia > Anura > Dendrobatidae > Ranitomeya > Ranitomeya imitator. Next base: position 303,970,880 of record NC_091282.1, read on the forward strand.
CGCAGCGGAAAAATCCGCAGAGGACCAGAATACGTGTGCACATACCGAAACCCTAACCCTAGCCCTAACCCTACCCCTAGCCCTAACCCTACCCCTACCCCTACCCCTAACATTAGTGGAAAAAAAAAATTTCTTTATTTTTTTATTGTCCCTACCTATGGGGGTGACAAAGAGGGGGGGTCATTTATTATTTTTTTTATTTTGATCACTGAGATATAATCTATCTCAGTGATCAAAATGCACTTTGGAACGAATCTGCCGGCCGGCAGATTCGGCGGGCGCACTGCACATGCGCCCGCCATTTTGGAAGATGGCGGCGCCCAGGGAGAAGACGGACGGGACCCCGGCTGGATCGGTAAGTATGATGGGGTGGGGGGGGACCACGGGGGGGGGGATCGGAGCACGGGGGGGGGGGGATCGGAGCACGGGGGGGGGAATCGGAGCACGGGGGGGCTGGAACGGAGCACGGGGGGGCTGGAATGGAGCACGGGGGGGTGGAACGGAGCACCGGGGGGTGTGGATCGGAGTGCAGGGGGGGTGATTGGAGCACGGGGGGGGTGATTGGAGCACGGGGGGAGCGGACAAGAGCACGGGGGGGAGCGGAGCACTGGACGGAGGGGAGCCGGAGCAGTGTACCGGCCAGATCGGGGGGCTGGGGGGGCGATCGGTGGGGTGGGGTGGGGGCACATTAGTATTTCCAGCCATGGCCGATGATATTTCAGCATCGGCCATGGCTGGATTGTAATATTTCACCCGTTATAATAGGTGAAATATTACAAATCGCTCTGATTGGCAGTTTCACTTTCAACAGCCAATCAGAGCGATCGTAGCCACGAGGGGGTGAAGCCACCCCCCCTGGGCTAAACTACCACTCCCCCTGTCCCTGCAGATCGGGTGAAATGGGAGTTAACCCTTTCACCCGGCCTGCAGGGACGCGATCTTTCCATGACGCCGCATAGGCGTCATGGGTCGGATTGGCACCGACTTTCATGACGCCTACGTGGCGTCATGGGTCGGGAAGGGGTTAAGCCAGTACATGTCCAGGCCCATCTGAAGTTTGCTAGAGAGCATTTGGATTATCCAGAAGAGTATTGGGAGAATGTCATATGGTCTGATGAAACCAAAGTAGAACTGTTTGGTAGAAACAATGCTGAGCTGCATGCAAAGAACACCATACCTAGTGTGAAGCATGGGGGTGGCAACATCATGCTTTGGGGCTGTTTCTCTGCAAAGGGACCAGGACAACTGATTCGTGTACATGAAAGCATGAATGTGGCCATCTATTGTGAGATTTTGAGTGCAAACCTCCTTCCATCAGCAAGAGCATTGAAGATGAAACATGGATGGGTCTTTCATTATCAGCGTGATAATGATCCCAAGCACACTGCCAGGGCAACGAAGGAGAGGAGTGGCCTAGCCAGTCTCCAGATCTCAACCCCATAGAAAACCTTTGGAGGGAGTTGAAAGTCTGTGTTGCCCAGCAACAGGCCCAAAACATCACTGCTCTAGAGGAGATATGCATGGAGGAATGGGCCAACATACCATCAACAGTGTGTGCCAACATTGTGAAGACTTACAGAAAACGTTTGACCACGGTCATTGCCAACAAAGGATAGATAACAAAATATTGAGATGAACTTTTGTTAATGACCAAATACTTATTTTCCACCACAATTTGCAAAATAAATCTTGCCAAATCAGACAAGGTGATTTTCTGGATTTGTTTTCTCAGTTTGATTCTCATAGTTGTGGTCTACCTATAATGTCAATTACTGGCCCCTCTCATCATTTTAAGTGGGAAAACTTGCACAATTGGTCGCTGACTAAATACTTTTTATTCCCACTGTATAATGCTGTATATTGGCTCCCAATTCGTCCTGTAAGAGAAGAAATAGGGATTTTTGTGTACTCACCGTAAAATCCTTTTCTCCGAGCCATTTATTGGGTAACAGACCGTGAGGGTGTATGCTGCTGCCAATAGGAGGCTGACACTAAGTGATACAAAAAAAGTTAGCTCCTCCCCTGCAGCATATACCTTCCTGCTGGCTCTCAGCTAACCAGTTCGGTGCAAAAGCAGTAGGAGATCAATAACAACAAAGTATAGCATTATATATGAGAGTATAGCATGTCAAACTATAAAACAAGCAGAATAACAGGGTAGGAGCTGTGTCCCCCAATGAATGGCTCTGAAAAAAGGATTTTACGGTGAGTAGACAAAAATCCCTGTTTCTCCTTCGCCTAATTGGGGGACACAAACCGTGGGACGTCCCAAAGCAGTTCCTGGGTGTGTACAACATCAGATCAGGCCCTGTACAAGAACGCCACCATGGCCTGCAGAGTCGGCCTGCCCAGACTTACATCTGCGGAAGTCTGGGAATTATAGTGCTTCAAGACTGCATGCGGACTGGACAAACCCGCAAGCTTGCAGGCGTGCATTACCGACGCCTGGTGCTAAGAGCCCAAGAAACCTCGATCGACAGAGTGGAGTGGAGTTAGGCTGACGTCTAACCCGGAAGGACTCTTGGATGGTGTAACGAATCCACCAGGCTAACATGGCAGATGAAATGGCTAAACCCTTCCTGTAACCATCAGGAAGCCTTCCTCTGACCGTCAGGAAACCCAAGTAAGGTGTCCAACCTTCGGATGGACGCCGTGCACGATACGTACCTACTCAGAGCACACACTTCTTCCAGAATATGGAGAACCCATCCCTCCCATTTTATGGACTGGTGCCGAAAGAGATGAGGGAAGAACGATGCCCTCGTAACATTGGGAATACAATACCATCATGGTAACAAGGGACGGGGATGGCCTGAGGACAACCTTGCCTTGATGGTAATAAGGAAAAAAGTCTGAAAGAACAGAGCGTCTAGCTCCGAAGACTTGTCAGGATGACGAGATCGCAGAGAAAAAAAAAGGGGTGACCTTCCCTGATAGTGAAGTCTGTCCGAATCAAAAAAAGGAGTCTACTGTAAGACTCCCAGGACCATTTTTTTTTTTCAGGCATGTTGCCCTTCCAACTTACAGCGCAAGCGCCGGGGACATTCATGAAGGAAATGGAGCCGGTGCCCGAAGGCCCTGAGTGATGGCTGGGAGGAGTTTGTGTCGGGGGAAGACATGCCCCCCTGACAAAACAGAGGTATGAGGGACAAATTATAAAAACGATTATTTAAGCGTTGGCAAGGACACCAACTAAAAGAGCCACCTTGACAGAATGCAGCATTAGTGCAGCACAAAGTGGCTCCTTCAGTTAAAAACGCCTGGGGGGAGGGGTGACAGGTTCCCTTTAAGGTCCCACAGATCTATTGGTATGTGAAAGGGAAGGACCACATGTGAAAACTCCCTGCGAGAAAGTCCCTACTTGCAGTTTTGTTGCAATAAGTCGGAAAAAGTACTAGCTCCGCAAATAAGAAACCTAACGTGGTCCGTGCGGATCTCCCAGGACCACTGGGGGCCTTCTTTCCAAACGACTCTCGGAAGTAGGGGAAGGGGGGGTTATGGAAACTGGTACCACGGAAGAACCAGAGCATTCACTGCAATGGCTTTTGGATCTTGAGGCCAAACCATGAACACAAGTGCATTGGCGTTCAGTCTGGACGCCATCTGATCTACATCTGGAGTGCCCCAGTGAAGACAGATCTGATGGAAGACTTCTGGGAGAAGTTCCCACTCACTTGAGGCGGGGCCCTGATGGCTGAGGAAGTGTAACGCGAGGGTACCTGCTAGATGATTGACGTATGGCACAGCCATGGCATTATCCAATTGAATTCGGATGGGGTGACCCGCCAGAAGGCAGAGGACCTGCTGTAGGACTAGCCGTATCGTTCAGATCCCCAGAACAAAGATCGGGAGCAGAAGGCTGGCATCGGTAGTCACTAATAATCATTAAACCGGAAGGAACTCCCCTGGATGAGGAAGAAGCTCAGAGACTATCCTCTGAAAGCCTGTTTGACCTACAGAAAACGAACGGAGTGAAGGAAACAGCTTCCATTGCTGTCACCTTTTTTTCCTCATGACCCTCCCAGCAAATCGAATGAGTGATCAAGTAAGTGAGTTCTGAGTTGAAAGGCCACAGCCTTGTCTCAAGGGAGAAATACCAGTGTCCAGGATTATCCTCAAAAAGGATATCTGCTGGGCTGGAAAAGAGGAAAAACCTGTCTAGATGAAGCTGCCAGCCCAGGAGAGGGTACAGCAATTGATATAGACAACTCAGCGTAGTCCTGGAAGAGCGGCCAGAAAGTTGATCGGATAGGGCAGGATGACCACACCTCTAGGGTGCAAGAGGAACATTACAGCCGCCATGACCCTTGCGAACACTCAGGGTGCAGTAGCAAGGCCAAAGGACAAGGTCGTGACTTGAAAATGTTGTTTGTGAATGGAAAAGTGAAGGAATTTTTGAAGACTGGAAAATAGGAATGTGAAGGTAAGCATCCCAAATGTTGGTGGATGCCAGAAAATCCACCCTTTTTCCGTTGAAGTAATGGCTGAGCGGAGGAACTCCATCCGAAGAAGAAGGACCATGTCCAGCTTCGTAAAAGTTTGAGGTCCAGGATCAGGCTTATTTTTCGGTCCCCCTTTTTGGAACCAAGATCCCTTAGATCTAGACCATCCTGGACAATTCTTCCACTCCTGGTTGGGTCTATAGAACACATGTGATCCTAGGGAGTGATGTCAGAGGCTTTTTGAATGCATAGTATGCTTCCATACTCTGAGCTATAATGTCCTTCTGGGTGTAATGGCATTTGCTGCTGACAGCGCCACGCAACTAGCTGCATCCGAGAGGCGTAAACCAGCTAGTCTCCGGCTCAAGAAATTTTGATTGACCAGCTGTACTGTCTTCAGGAAAACGTTACAGATGTGAATCAAAATAGTTAAGGTCTCCGACCAGGAGACCACTGCTCGAGGAACCCATGTGGTGGCTAAGGAAGGGTAGAGCACTCAACCCGAGGCTGCAAGATGGACCGAACCAGATTTGCTATCTGACAGTCCACTGTAATTTTAATTGATGACCCATGGGGCAGGAATACTGGTAGACAAGCCACAGGAGGCTCTACCCGGTTAATCTGCCAAGTGGCAGAATGCAAGCTGCATCCAGAAGGTCAGGAAAAGCTGTTTCTTGCTACCTCCGCTCTCTTTTGACAGTGCAGAGTTAAAATGATGAACCCTCTATCCACCACCCTCTTAACAAGGAAGTGGAGAGGGATCGTCTGCCTTCTTGCATCATCTGCTAAATAGTGGAGATGCAGAGGGGGGTGCTTGGACGCCAAAAAAAGGTGCCACTGTACATCCACAGAGTTCAGGTCACCGGGTGGACAGGGCAGGGTGTGGGGAGACCTGTTGCCCCTAAGAATCAGACCAGGCATGGCATCCCACGTCGTAAGGGGGTATACGTGGAGGGGACACCCCACGTGTTTGCATACTGGCTGAAAAAGGATACTGCACTTGCAGAGGCTTCTGTCCAGTGGATTGCTTATCCGGACGCTCCCTGTCCGGGTGAATGACAAATGCTCTGCAAGGGAGTTTATTCTCCTTATGAGGGACACTGTGTGATCTAGAGTAGAACCGTAGGCCTCATCAATCAACAGAGATTGGTTGATATAAATAGGCGAATCCATCCTTTTCTGAAGCTCTGGTGAGTCAAGATCCAAGGCAGTATCCGATCCATATCAGAGTCTTGTTCTCAGAAAATCATTGGTGAAGGAGATCAGGAAATGAAGCTTCCATTTTCTAGACGCCTGTAAGTTTCTAGAATACTTGCGGCCCCTCCTAGCCGACGGCTCCCATGTAGGGGAAGAACCATATATATCGGTCCTGCGAGCACTCCGAGCCACAGAGTGTTCACGGAGGGCTTCAATCTTTTGATCAGAGAAGCCATGGGATGTGGCAGTGATGAAGCCCAATCAGGGGAACTATGGTACTCTGGTATAAGCTGGGATCGGCTGCGGAGGGTTCCTGAGTTCATTTAGGGTGACCAGCTTTGTACTGGTCATGTGCCTTTGTCAACGGTAACAGGGATTCCCAGCCAGTCTCCCATGCTCGTACTTGCCCAGCCTCAAGCTGCTTAGCATTTGCGATCTGACGAGGGCAGAGTCAAATGCCTTTAAGACCAGGAAATGCTGGTCATGTGCCTTTTAGACCAGGGAATCTTGATCATGTGCCTTTAAAAGCAGGGAATACTGGTCATGTGCCTCCATTAAGACCGGGGAATAATACAGGTCATTCATGTAAGTACAGGAGGGAAGAGAGCAGTACTTCCTTACTTGGCTGCAGAGTCGTTGTGCCCCTTTAATGCAAAAAAACATTGCCCCTGCCGGCCGGGTGGACCAAGATGGCCACCGGTAGATGCAAAGTTGATAAAGTCTCGCAGAGAGTGAGAGGAGCCATTTTGGGGGCGGAGCCACAGACGCGATGTGGGCGGAGCGACGTAACTTCCATGAATAGGCCCAAGCCAGGGCCTAAATTTCTGCAGCCGGCAGGAGCAATACCAGGGGTAGAATAGAAGGGCAGTGGACCAAGAAAAGCGAACGCTCCCATGCCAGACAGAAAACTCCTCTTACAGGTCGCGATGGGGGCAGATATACAGTATTATAAAATGCTGTATATCAGCCTGAAAGGTGGTGGCCTTACTTCGCATTGGCCAAAACTGGTGACCGGTTCGCTTTAAATAAAAAAAAATGCTATTTGGCATCACCATAACCATACTGACCTGGAGAACCATATTGCCCTGGAGAACCATATTGCCAGGTAAATTTTACCCCACAATGAACACCATAAAAACAAACTCCCAAAAATATTTGCATAATTGCATTCTTCTTTTTACAATTTCACCATACTTGGATTTTTTTTTATTACTATGAATATATAAATAATATATAAATATATAAATTAATGGTGTCATTCAAAAGTACAAATCACCCTTCAAAAAAAACAAGACTTCATACGACTATGTCGGCAGAAAAATAAACATAAAATTATAGCTCTTAGAAGAAGGTGAGGAAAAAAATGAAAGTGCAAAAAAGAAACAACAACAGGTCCGTAAGGGGTTGAAGTCTAGGTGTCAAAGATCCATTACTATTTGATAGAACACTGTGATGGACTGATTCATTAGTGCTCGTTAGTGATGAGCGAACGTGCTCAGATAATGTCTTATCCGAGCATCTGGGAGTGCTCGTATATTATATCTGTATGATTTGTGGCTGTTATACAGCCTCAACACATTTGGGGATCCCCTAACAAACAGGCAATCCCCACACGTGCTGAGGCTGCCTAACATCAGCAAATCATGCAGCCGCTGGGTCTCGAGCATAATATATGAGCACTCCTAGATGCTTGGCTAACACCCGAGCGTGCTCGGATAAGACATTATCTGAGGACGTTTATTCATCACTAGTGCTCGTCACAAGGAGGACATACAAGTGATAGATAATCCATAGAACAAGTCATCTTGTGTTTCATACCTTCAAATAGATGGTCACTCTCTGCTTTCAGCAAGCAGTTAATGTTGAGAGGAATGAAGAGTTGAGCTCGCAGTGGATCACCATACAGATAACTGGGTAAAGCAAAAGGACCCTCGAGAACTGGTACAAGGAGGAAACCACAAGAGGTAGCTTTTCTGTGCCAACCCTGAACCTACACAGGAATGAGGAAATAAGAGTTTAATAACGGACAGGTAGCTATATATATATCCGCTAGATTTCTAAAACTTAACATGGACAAAACAGAATTCATTGTCTTTCCCCCATCTCACGCGACACCCCCCCCCCCCCCCAACGAACCTATCCATTACAGTAAACGGCTGCCCACTCTCCCCAGTCCCACAAGCTCGCTGTCTCGGGGTAATCCTTGACACTGATCTCTCCTTCAAACCACATATCCAAGCCCTTTCCACTTCCTGCCGACTTCAACTCAAAAATATTTCACGGATCCGTACATTCCTAAACCAAGAATCTGCAAAAACCCTAGTCCATGCTCTCATCATCTCCCGCCTTGACTACTGTAACCTCCTGCTCTGTGGCCTCCCCTCGAACACTCTCGCACCCCTCCAATCTATTCTAAACTCAGCTGCCCGAGTAATCCACCTGTCCCCCCCACTATTCCCCGGCCTCTCCTCTCTGTCAATCCCTTCACTGGCTCCCCATTACCCAAAGACTCCAGTACAAAAGCCTAACCATGACATACAAAGCCATCCACAACCTGTCTCCTCCATACCTCTGTGACCTCGTCTCCCGGTACTTTCCTGCATGCAACCTCCGATCCTCACAAGATCTCCTTCTCTACTCCCCTCTTATCTCCTCTTCCCACAATCGCATACAAGACTTCTCTTGCGCATCACCCCTACTCTGGAACCCTCTACAACACATCAGACTCTCACCTACCATCGAAACCTTCAAAAAGAACCTGAAGACCTACCTCTTCCGGCAAGCCTACAAACTGCAGTAATCACCGATCGACCAAACCACTGCACGACCAGCTCTATCCTCACCTACTGTATCCTCACCCATCCCTTGTAGATTGTGAGCCCTCGCGGGCAGGGTCCTCTCTCCTCCTGTACCAGTTGTGACTTGTATTGTTCAAGATTATTGTACCTGTTTTTATTATGTATACCCCTCCTCACATGTAAAGCGCCATGGAATAAATGGCGCTATAATAATAATAAATAATAATAATAAATAATAATAATATCACAAACAGATGGAGGCTTTCACAAGCAGGTCAATCTGCTTACCATCTCAAAAAGCACCGCAGCAGTTGCTGCCATCCAGTGCAGCTTAACCTCGAAGGCAGCGGTTAGGGAGAAATTGCCATGGTAATAGCAGCTACACCACTCTAACCGGTCAGTGCGGTTGTTAACATCCACATCCAAAGTTACCGTCCTCTGTTCTGGAACAGTAGCAGCTATACAAGGCAAACATAGATCAGATTTTTTTTTCTATGAAATACTATATTGCTGTCTGATATAGAAGAAAAAAAAAGAAAAAGGGGAACCCCCCCCCCCCAAAAAAAAAAACAAACAACAAAAAAAAAACACAAAGGCAGGAAACCAAGACAAGAGGGGAATAGCTTCATGCAGCTTACTCTATACAGCATGCACTAACTAAAGCAAGCATGCAGGACAGCAGGCAGGCAGTAGGTTATAATCATTATTCACAGGTCACAGTTAAACATGTAAGGATTCCAAATCAAAGCTGTTATATTCATATGGTAGAAACACCCAAAAGTAAGACGTTAGGCAACTGGTAACAGAGCTTGTTCCAATGCTCTAGCTGGATGAATGCATTGCATGCAGGTTACATGATACCCGGTGGGGAGGAGCTGCTGGAGATGCTATTACAGCCAGTCAACCAAGAGGGAAACCAATGATATCACATGGACACAGGAATGTTGGAAGTTTTAGTCTAGTTTGCTTTCCTTCAATAGTTACATGAAATAGAGGATGTAGAAAAATGTTGGATGACAACAAAGCAGCTTTTAAAGAAGAAACAATCATACTCCAGCCTTTACAATACTGCAAATCCTTGCAGAAGATCAGATGGCAGATCACCTGGACTTTCATTACCTATTACATTGTTTATAAATGTTAAGACTACATTTTGGTAGGGATATTGACGCTGGTATGACACTGGAGGAGAGCCTTTTTTATACTAAGTGTTTGGACTATTTGAAAAAAAAGTATAAAACTAGTTTTATGTTAACCACACAACATATCAAGGCAACAGATGGTCCACAGGAGATCATTCTCTTGGACCTAGCACTCCATCAGCTCCTCTGCCCGCTACGGGCAGCTACCTAGCAGCGCTGCGGCCTGGCTCCTTCCTCCGAAGCTGCGGCTGAAAGAGCTGTGCCTACTTGCATAAGAGGCAGGTCGACTGGGCAACCAAGGCAACAAAAATGGTGGGAGTTCAGAATGTAGTAGTTCCTCTTCCACTAGTGCCACCTCAACCCATTTCCGCTGGAAAGCAGTAAAATCTTCCATTGCAGCAGAATGCCATGTGCTCGGCTGTGGCAGGTTTGGTGCTGCTATGACAAAGAAACAGTTTAGAACAATTGTATAAAGATAGACAGTGACTGTAAGCCAGAAAATAAATGTAAATTCTGGAGTAATCCACTACTGAATCAAATGAGCATGTTACTACCTTTATCAGGATCCTTTTCAGGAGAAATCCTATAAAGGTAAAATCCGTAGATGAAGGTTCTTAGGGTTTCACCTGAGGCATGCATTATGTACTGATCATCCAGCATCTTCTGCAAAACATTAAGCAGAGATGTGAGAAAAGACCATCTCAAAAGTGTGTTAGTAGTGGTCATAGGAAAATAGGTTTCTTACTTGCATGATGTCCATGGCCATCACCTGACTCTGCACCCAGCTTATGTTATTGACCAGCCAGTGTACAACCTCAGCACTGATAAAGCAGCATGGAGGCAGACCCTTCTGTTCAGACAGCAGCGAAATACCGGTACTAAGAGAAAAACACACAAACTAGAATGCTTTCTGACATTAAATCTCATTTCTTATTAAAACTGCATATGGCTACATTGAGATGATACAATACAGTACCATAAAAAGGGGCAAATTGGCTTGCTCATGTCACTGGGACACTGTATATACTACTTTAGCTATTGGATACCTTCGAACGTCTCAGATCCACATAATTTATTGATTTCCTACTTATTTTAGCAGATAACTCTGACTGCCATTGGCCTCAGCATACATGGAACACAATTTTCATGTTGACATGTTTATGTATCTCGTGTGGTACATTGGACAGATTTATGGAATTGATCCTGAAGATTGCTCTATCCAGACACAACGCCCATTTCAAGTCATTACCGAGCCAGGTGGTTCAATACAGGATTTCCGGAGCTAATCTGAAGCTCGGCAAAAATCATTTTTCTGTTTATGAGGAATTATGATGTATATGTTAAATAATACTTTCTAGTTGCTCATGTGATCTGTGTGACTTCATAGAACCAAAAATGATTTATTTTCACCTCTCGTTTGGCACTTTCTAGTCTATTATTAGACCAGGCACCCTCATTCTATCCATCACACATGCAGACCTATTACTCATTCCCCCTCTTTTTCACATTATACAGTGCTGACCTCCGGATCTCCGTAGCACCTTTGTGCACTACACACCCCAGATACATACACGGGTAGGTTCATTGAAATGGCAAGTTGCGATTTTCTTCAGTCATTTTAATAATGCTCTGCCTCTTGTATTGCAGCATTTAAGTTTGGTGATAGCTATTATATTATCAGAGGGACTACCTTACTGGCCATACGCAGGAGTTAATTATGGCACATTTTAACACTTCTGTTGTACTTGCTTCCATAGGCACGATGCACTTTGCACCGACTATGTTTATGTGGAAGAAACTCGTCTGTTCTACAGAATTAGACCTCCATGGGAATTGTACTTCTTCAAATTAGGAGCACTTATATCCTTTACAGTATGTTATCCCATATTCCCTTTATGGTTGTCCTCTTTTGAAACCTTTTTATGGGTTACACCCATACAAATAACACCTCCCCCTTGGGCACATCTAGGGTTGCACGACCGTTTTATATATTGAACACCATGACATATAGACGTTATCCAATGTATTCATCACCATAAAATGCTGGACGGGCTTTATGATTTTATTTTGTTGTGGTTTCTCTTTTTTCCTTATTTTTTATAATGTTGTCTTTAAATTTTTTTTCTGTTAATACCTCTGTACACTAGATAAATTGAACTGTTCTGAAGAAGGTCCACCTGGGACCGAAAACATTCAACAAACAAACTGGTTCTATGTCTGGATAATAATAAACTGTAATTGTTGTTTTTCATAAATTCTTGAGTGCCGGGATATTCTTGAATATCTATTATTAGACCAAGTCATCACACTGATGTGCCAATTTAAATAAGGTTTGGTTGTCTTCTAAAACCTCTGACAATAAGCTGATAAAGTGTTCCATCATCAATGACTGTTACAGTTTCCTACAGTACAACCAAAGGGGAAATTAAAGCGATCCTGTTATTTAAACTATTAACCTGCAGATATTGGATTATTCTGCATATTAGTAGAGTTCTGATGCTGCCTGTCTGCCTTACTCAACTGGGAGGAAATTAAGTTTATTCCTCCTGTGAGCCGCTGGCTTTCAGTCACAGAGGCGTGCCTGGAGCAGCTACTGTGACTGTGATTGACTCTGCACAGATGCCATGTAATGGGTCAGTGTGCTGCAGTGAAAAATACTGACAGCACAAAATACTGACAGCACAAGTACGACAAAAAAAGAAATGAGACCTAAGGTTAAGTATACAGGTCCTTCTCAAAAAATTAGCATATAGTGTTAAATTTCATTATTTACCATAATGTAATGATTACAATTAAACTTTCATATATTATAGATTCATTATCCACCAACTGAAATTTGTCAGGTCTTTTATTGTCTTTTATTGTTTAAATACTGATGATTTTGGCATACAAATCCTGATAACCCAAAAAACCTGTCTCAATAAATTAGCATATCAAGAAAAGGTTCTCTAAACGACCTATTACCCTAATCTTCTGAATCAACTAATTAACTCTAAACACATGCAAAAGATACCTGAGGCTTTTATAAACTCCCTGCCTGGTTCATTACTCAAAACCCCCATCATGGGTAAGACTAGCGACCTGACAGATGTCAAGAAGGCCATCATTGACACCCTCAAGCAAGAGGGTTAAGGTACCGTCACACTAGACGATATCGCTAGCGATCCGTGACGTTGCAGCGTCCTCGCTAGCGATATCGTCCAGTGTGACAGGCAGGCAAGTGAAAGCACAGCACAGCGGTGAGAAGGACCTGTAGGTCATGAAGCTTCACTTAATTTAAAAAAAAAAAAAAAATTCTGTGAAAATTGCAAATGAGTGTATAAATTTCACATGCACCATAATTTGCACATTTTATGTGCTAAAGACATGAATAACACTTTATGGGTGAAGTATGAAACAGCCAATAAAAACAGTTTTATTTAAAACTCTAGAACTACATAATGGCATCACTAAGACATCTGAACATTTCCATAAAGATTGTCTTGTATTTATAACAAAAAGTTACGGTAACTAAATTCCATTTTTTATCCCAGCACTTGAGGCACCTACCTAGGGTGTTTCATAGCTTCCAGAATCTCACTTAAGCTTGCACTGGAAGGCAGTGTGATTGGGCCACCAGACACCTGTGACACACTAACAAAAAATTATTAGGGTTAGAAACAAATTTTATGAAATCCCATTTCCCTATCTCTTCATTGGGGGACACAGGAAACCACAGGTTTATGCTGCTGCCTCTAAGAGACTAACACTATGCAAATAAAAATGTTAGCTCCTCAATAGTGTACACCCCACCGACCAGGGCCATGCTAGTCAGTTTAGCTTCGTGTCAGTAGGAGATGGACACAAGTCTTTTACTAGACCCATATCTACCTCAGTTTTCATCATTTCTTTTCAGATGGATCTCCTTACCTCTGGAGGGATACAGTGTGAACAGTCACAACTGTACTCCCACGTAGAGACTTTGAGTACGGAATGTACTGCCACCACGTATCCTCATAGGTCTAGCCGGCAGAACCTCAACCCCTAACACATGAAGCGTGTTTAGGTGGTATGAACATCGGTCCTGGTCCCTGTCTCCTAACCACTCACCCACCAGAGCCTGTGGGTTTCAGGAGGTATGGACGTCACACGACCCCTGAAGACTCGGATATCTAAGGATGCTATCAGGAATGTAGAGGTACTTCCTTTTCCTTCCTTCTTTCCTGAGGAACTGAGAAGAAGCTAAGGTTTTTTTTTTGTTTCCCCTCACTTTCCCGTGTCCTTTTTTTCCCCAAAGAGTCTGAGCGTTAGAATAGTCTTATACCTCTGGGTGGGGTTTCCTTGTAGCAGGCTCCCAAAGGGATAGTTAGTCCTTTGGGTCTATAGGCCCCCTTTGTGGGAGCTACTTGAGGCAGGATTTTAGCTTTACTAATTTAGATCCCGACTTCAGTGTGGCCTAGTCGCATTGGTTAGCTTTTCTCCCGCCCGTTGCAGGCACGCTCCCCTTCCTCCCTCAGTGGCACGGAAGCTGCGCACCCTTATTTTTTATTTGAAGGTCCTTCTCTCCCTTCTTACAGTCGCCATCTGCCGGCACCTGAACCTGGAAGGTGCTGATTTCTCAAGGTAACACAGGCACTCCTCCTGCATCTCCATGCAACCCCTCTCCTTTATGCCAGTGTTACACTGCTCTAGGCAGAGAGGTGAGCTGCTCCTAGCTCTTCACTACTGCAGTGTTTTGGACCGACTTCCTGCTGAGAAAAGACAGTATCCTCCAGCAGTGTGTGCTGTGGCTCAGTGGACAAAAAAAAAAGCAGATCACAAATCGCTAGCTCAAGGGTTTGAACTCAGGAGACAGAGTTTAGTCTCTCTGATCCCGAGCTGGATGTTCTACCTTCAGGAGAGAGGATAGGACAGGACATACTTCAAGACCGACTTCGTGGTGCGGCTTTCGTCCGGCTGTGTAGTGAGACTTTAATTCTGCCTAATGCCATCAGGTATCCAGATCTGCTCTCTCAAATACTCTTTCTCCAGGGTTCTCTCCACGGTGAGTCAGTTGCAGGATACTTAGAGCCGATTGCAGCACACCTACCAGGTACAGTACGGTAGATTGAAGCAGTCATCTTTTCAGTGCATTAGACGTGTCTGCTGCAGTGGTACTGGTGTTCTGCACCATATTCAGGTGAGTCAGAAGCACTCTCCTTCACGTTCCTCACATTCGATTGCCGAAGTGCAATCCAGGATTTAGAGGCGGCACCTACCAGATACATTTAGTCAATATCTGCCATCTTTCCAGTGATTCAGACATGCCTGGGGTTGATTGCTGCATCTGTCATGGTATTCTGTCCCATAGTCAGGTGAGTCAGAAACACCCTCTATCTATGCTCTCGTCTGCTCACCACCAGTGAATCAGAGGTGCCTGGTATTCATCACTTCTGGTTGGCTGCTGCAGCTTGCAGAGGAGTCAGACACACATTTTACTACAAGTCTCGTGGTCATTAACATCTGTGGTCATTAACATCTGTGGTCTTTTTCAGTGGGACAGACATTCTACCATGTACCACACGGTTGTTCGCAGCAGCAGCATAAGTGGCCAGTCCACTTTCAGGTAAATCAGACACGCAGGTGTCAAATACCGGATGACCAGCAAGTTTCATTCAGCCATGCACTTTACCCTGAACGCAGCACCCTAGGTGCCTTTCCTCACCTTTTGGTTATTCGGGCCTACTGGTAACTATCCAGTAGGTCAGTTTACTCTTACAGACACCAGATAAAGCCTTGAGCACAAGCAACTATGAACTCTGGGATTTGGTTTCCGAAAGTTGCAAGAACAAGTTTCCCCCTCTTACAGGGATTGGATCTTACTCTGCGCAAGCATCGACCAGTGTACGAAGGATGCTACAGGCTTGGATCCGATGAGGAGCATGACGATAACAGGTTTCATCCTTCGGCAAAAATCGTATCCTTATCAGTATTTTGACAATAACATTTTCACCGTTATCTGGGGTTGCGTTGTTACTCATGCTTAGGTAAGTGGGTCCACACACAAGAATCCTTGCCCTGTCCCAGATAGTCCAGGACCGATAAGGTCGCTCAGAACGTCATAATGATGGTTGTTCCTTTCGTCAGTCAAGTTTTCTTCTGGATGCTACGTGCTGCTTCCCAAGGCCAACTTTCCATGGATTTGGCTGGTCTCCTCCCACATGGATGTGACATACTTTAGTTCTTCAGGGGCTTTCCCCTCTAATTTCTCTTTGTTCGTAGTAGGGCTGTATCCATCTTTCTTTTCAGGCTCGACTTCTCATATACTATTCCAGTGCCAATCTTGACAACTACTTCCATAGTCCCTTATGACTATTCTCATCCCAGTATGCTTGAGTTTAGCTTCCTGATGGATCCGAGTCTGTGGAGTTGTCCATGGCAGTCTACGTTCTACCTACTTAGACAGGCATGGGGTTGTCTCTTCAGACAGTTCTCTTTTGATGAGCCGCTTGTTGATGAAACAGAACCCGAATCGCTCTGAAGAGATCCTGAGTACAACACGAGGTTTCATTCAGTACGGACGCAGTGTTTTGCTCTCCAGTATGTTCACAATAGCCTACTTTCAAGTGTTTTTCCTTGTTATTTCAATTTAACTGTCCCCATCCTTTTTGTGGCCTGCAAGTGAAACTGCAGCATCCAAACTTTGGGTCCTCCAGTCAAGGAGTAAACACGATCTACACAGGGAATCACCCTTTTATATGCCCCTTCCTCTCCTCCCTGGGTTGATTCCGGAGCCTAGTTGTCACACAACCCCCTTGGGGCTGCTTCTCTGTTTTCCTTTCAGGGAAACTAGTTTCTCTTTTCATTGGTTTGCTTTTTCCTGTGGGGAGGGCACGTTTCCTTGATTCCTAGTGGCTTTACCTGGTGTCAAAGCTGCCAAAAAGGAAACAGAGAAGCACATTGCTAAGGAGAGTAAAACTAATCCCAAACTGTTCTTCAACTATATCAATAGTAAAAGAATAAAAACTGAAAATGTAGGCCCCTTAAAAAATAGTGAGGAAAGAATGGTTGTAGATGACGAGGAAAAAGCTAACATATTAAACACCTTCTTCTCCACGGTATTCACGGTGGAAAATGAAATGCTAGGTGAAATCCCAAGAAACAATGAAAACCCTATATTAAGGGTCACCAATCTAACCCAAGAAGAGGTGCGAAACCGGCTAAATAAGATTAAAATAGATAAATCTCCGGGTCCGGATGGCATACACCCACGAGTACTAAGAGAACTAAGTAATGTAATAGATAAACCATTATTTCTTATTTTTAGGGACTCTATAGCGACGGGGTCTGTTCCGCAGGACTGGCGCATAGCAAATGTGGTGCCAATATTCAAAAAGGGCTCTAAAAGTGAACCTGGAAATTATAGGCCAGTAAGTCTAACCTCTATTGTTGGTAAAATATTTGAAGGGTTTCTGAGGGATGTTATTCTGGATTATCTCAATGAGAATAACTGTTTAACTCCATATCAGCATGGGTTTATGAGAAATCGCTCCTGTCAAACCAATCTAATCAGTTTTTATGAAGAGGTAAGCTATAGGCTGGACCACGGTGAGTCATTGGACGTGGTATATCTCGATTTTTCCAAAGCGTTTGATACCGTGCCGCACAAGAGGTTGGTACACAAAATGAGAATGCTTGGTGTGGGGGAAAATGTGTGTAAATGGGTTAGTAACTGACTTAGTGATAGAAAGCAGAGGGTGGTTATAAATGGTATAGTCTCTAACTGGGTCGCTGTGACCAGTGGGGTACCGCAGGGGTCAGTATTGGGACATGTTCTCTTCAACATATTCATTAATGATCTGGTAGAAGGTTTACACAGTAAAATATCGATATTTGCAGATGATACAAAACTATGTAAAGCAGTTAATACAAGAGAAGATAGTATTCTGCTACAGATGGATCTGGATAAGTTGGAAACTTGGGCTGAAAGGTGGCAGATGAGGTTTAACAATGATAAATGTAAGGTTATACACATGGGAAGAAGGAATCAATATCACCATTACACACTGAACGGGAAACCACTGGGTAAATCTGACAGGGAGAAGGACTTGGGGATCCTAGTTAATGATAAACTTACCTGGAGCAGCCAGTGCCAGGCAGCAGCTGCCAAGGCAAACAGGATCATGGGGTGCATTAAAAGAGGTCTGGATACACATGATGAGAGCATTATACTGCCTCTGTACAAATCCCTAGTTAGACCGCACATGGAGTACTGTGTCCAGTTTTGGGCACCGGTGCTCAGGAAGGATATAATGGAACTAGAGAGAGTACAAAGGAGGGCAACAAAATTAATAAAGGGGATGGGAGAACTACAATACCCAGATAGATTAGCGAAATTAGGATTATTTAGTCTAGAAAAAAGAAGACTGAGGGGCGATCTAATAACCATGTATAAGTATATAAGGGGACAATACAAATATCTCGCTGAGGATCTGTTTATACCAAAGAAGGTGACGGGCACAAGGGGGCATTCTTTGCGTCTGGAGGAGAGAAGGTTTTTCCACCAACATAGAAGAGGATTCTTTACAGTTAGGGCAGTGAGAATCTGGAATTGCTTGCCTGAGGAGGTGGTGATGGCAAACTCAGTTGAGGGGTTCAAGAGAGGCCTGGATGTCTTCCTGGAGCAGAACAATATTGTATCATACAATTATTAGGTTCTGTAGAAGGACGTAGATCTGGGGATTTATTATGATGGAATATAGGCTGAACTGGATGGACAAATGTCTTTTTTCGGCCTTACTAACTATGTTACTATGTTACTATGTCTTTGGGATAGCCCACCTCTGGACAAAGGCGTCTGAGCGTTCCTTCTGTCGAGAACAGTTTCTTCGGATGCTCAGATTCACCTGTTTGTGTCTGGACAGTCATTATCTTTTGTCTCCCTTACTTCTCTCGCCTTCTGGTCGAACGGTCTCCTGCAGCATTCTTTCTAGGGTTCCTATTAACAGCTCTCTAAGATGTTGTTCTCTGTTATATTTTTGCCTTTCCTTCGGCCTTCCAGGCATTTTTTGCCTGGGTAGTAAGGTCTTCTCCATGTTACAGAGGCCAGTCTCTGTCCTGCAATTCTCATCTCTGCTCGTGTTTTTGACTACTTCTTGTAGTCTTCCCACCCTTGGGTACTGCTTTGGGACGTCCCATGGTTTCCTGTGTACCCCAATGAAGCGATAGAGAAAAGTAGATATTGGGTTCTTACCGTAAAATCTCTTTCTTGGAGCCTTCATTGGTGGACACAGCACCCACCCTATTTTTCTAATGATTCCGTTTAGGTTGCTTCTCCTACTGCTTTGATACTAACTAACCAGCTTGGCCCCGGGTCGATGGGGTGTACACTATTGAGGAGGAGCTAACTTTTTTATTAGCATAGTGTTACCCTCCTAGAGGCATACACACATGGTTCCTGTGTCCCCCAATGAAGGCTCAGAGAAAGATTTTACGGTAATAACCCAAAACCTACTTATCCAAAATACTGTAATGCCATACCTTGACTCAGCTGATGGAAGCTGCTGTTCTCCCATGTTCCCAACAACATGGTTAAGTGCTCTATCCTGGGAGGTGTTGTTTGTTACTAAAGCATTATTCCCATCAGCATAAGGAGATGCGCCTTGGTCAATGGAAATCTGCCAGACATCAAAAGCTTCCAAATTTAGAATAAGCAGCAGAGAGACAAAAAATGAGAAGTGCAGACTAGGTAAATGTAATATTGCCCTACTCTGTACAAACATTCTGCCAGTCATTTCTCACAAAGTGCATTTCATTATTATTTGCATGGCCAACCTAAGTTCACAATACAATTACATCAGCCACCTAATGTGGCACTGTATTTGGGACGGGATAATCAGGAATAAAAAAAAAACTTTTATGGGCTTATCTGCTCATGTTAGTGAGCTCACTTTATGGACAAAAGTGTTGGGACACCTGCATATTATACCTGCGGGAGCTTTTATGATATCCCATTCTAAATCCATAGGCATAAGCCCCTGGCCTCCATAGTGAATTCTCATTTTTGCGCTTTCGTTTTCTATTATCCTTCCAAGAGCCATAACTTTTTTTTATAATATAAGGGCTTGTTTTTTGAGGGACAAGTAAAAAAAAAACAACAAAAAAACGAAGTTTGTAGAAAAATGAATAAAGAAAAAAATTTGCATTTGTATCACCATTTCTCGAGACGCATAACATTTTTACTTTTCCACGTTTAAGTTCTTCGCGTCTCAGCGCTCGGTGACCCAACACTATAATTTTATGTGGCCTCCAATTCATCTTCCGTAATCTGGTCTTCAGTATTGCAGAAATGCCACTAAATGAGGATAGTGGAATTTTGAGAAAGGACAGACATTTTCTGGACTGATAGTGATAGCGAGCGGCTGGATGTTCTACACCTGTGACCTTAAACTCCATGTCTCAGACGTATGTACAGTGCATAAAGCACATATAGAAACATGCAGAACTATACACTTACATGCACAGTATAACACATGTCAGTATAAACACGGCATGCAAGCATGTGTTATTCCAATGATGTATTTGTCTGGAACATGCTCTTGTATACTAAATTAAATGACACACATACATAAAATGCAAGATATGAATGACAAAACGCTTCATATAAAGATAAGAAAAACTTGTTATTGTCGAGCATCATTAAGGGAAATATAAGGACATAGGCATTACAGTATTATATAGCTAACACTTACAAAGGTCCATGCAAAAAGGTTTGCTGGCAAACTCCTTTTTCACCAGACACTAACCTGTGGGTTGAAGGAAGGTGTAGTGCGTGGACTACGCACAAAATCCATAAAGAAGGTCCCGTCCTGAGAGGGAAGCGATAGCGCAGACAGGCATAAAGAGAGGTAGTGACAGAGTGAGCAGACTACCATAAGTTTGAAAGACCAACAAGAATTGGAAAACTAGGCGTACCCAAAATGTAAAAGTAATGGTGAAAGATATGCAAAATTCTCTTTCCACATTCTACACCTTTTTACCCACCTTGCGAGGGCTGTCCACATATGTTGGGGTGACAACAGAGTCTGTGGCTTGACATGATGCCTTCCCAGCATGCACTAAAGATTGCTGCTCTCCTAAGGTTCTGAAAGTGAATAGTCAACGCATGGATTAGGCTTCATTCACATTAATACAATGTCTGGTGAGCAGTGTGTCGGGTTCTCCAACGGAAACCCTGAAAGAGCCCCAACGAAGCCATTCACTTGAGTGAGTGAATTGTCTGGTGTTTGTGCAAGTTTGAAAAAGACAAATACTGGCAGGACAAAGGCCAAAGTGTCCAAAGTGCCTCCTTATGCTTATTTCAAGCGAATGACTCAATTGAAATACTGTTTTTCGGGGATTCTGACAAACTCCTACGTAGTACTCGACAGAGAGCACTGAGTTAATGTCAACAAGCCTTAGGCATGATGTATAAACTAGGCCAAGAACCTACTTTTGATTCGCCTCCATCTCTAGCAGAGCTGATAGTGCAGAGGTTCCTTTCTTTCCAACTGGTGGTCCAGGAGGTTCTGGTGGATGAGGGGGGAGCTGTAAACCTTTCATACCTGCTCCCTTCTAGATAAAAAAAAAATACAACTTCAATAACATGACAGTCATGTAGTTATGGGATCCTTTACAGAAGACTCCTTGAGCTTTACCCTAATCATTCGGTCTGATCTGTGACGTCGTCGAATGCGATTTAGTCCCTCTACAAATCGCAAAAAGCCATCCAACAATTGACCTTCCTCTTGTTCCGATCTAGGTCGATCACCATATAGATCACATCGTTGCTCCCCTTCAGTAATCCGTTTAGTAGGTCCCACACAAGAGGGGAGAAGTAGGAAGCGCGTGCGCCAAAATTTCAGCGACTCAATCAGACTGAAAAGGTTAAGAGCATTGAGAGTTCATGAATATTTTCCTTACTAACTAAAAGAAAGCCTTTGTCACATATATCTTTTACCTGAAATCTTCTGAACCTGCAGAGCAGATGTATTGGTCTAAATAATTCCATTTGTAATCCTCCAGTCGCTCATGGGAAAATTCTACCCAGCTAGGCACAAAGTCACTGCCAGAGTGCGAAGGGCACAAGTTGTATGTATAACTGATTTGGGCAGATTCATAAGGATATCTGTGGAAATGAGAATTGAAAACATTGTCTCACACTGAAATTCAAAGCTGTCTAGTACATGCTGCCATAATCCCATGGAAGATCATCGGTCTATTTCTAAAAGTGTCTAAAGACTGCAGGTTAAATGACAGTATTGACCAGCCATGCAGGAGTAAATGTGAGGTCATATAACAGACCTGTTAGCCATCAGGTCACCAACTGATCGGCAGAATGAAGAACTTTTATCCCAGTTAGGACATGTTCACACATTCAGCATTTGGTCAGTATTTTACATTAGTGTTTGCAAGCCAAAATCAGGAGTGGAACAATCAGAAGCGGAGAAGTGATTCTATTATACTGTTCATCTGATTATTAGAATTCTGATTTTGGCTGACAAATACTGATATAAAATACTGACCAAATACGGAATATGTGAATGCGGCTTTAGAGGCAGCAGTGCACACGCTCAAATGCAGCTCCATTCATTCCCTATTGGGCTGACCAGCGCTGTTCTCGGCTTTTACGGCAGCCCCATAGTATGGAGTGACGTGTTGGTGAAGCATTCAACCTGACACTCCATTTTGTAATAATAATTCACCGATTTGATGATCGGTGGGTTTCCTAGAGGTGGAACAACCAACAATTATCAAGTTATCACATATCATGAGGATAGGTAATGTCTAGTTAAAACAAGTTAACCCCTTTAATTGGGTGGATAGACATAAAAGCAACACACACATATATATATATACACACACACATGTATATACACACATATATATACTGCGTGGCCTGTGCTATATACTATGTGGCTGCTATATACATACATACGTATTGTAGAATACCCGATGCGTTAATACAGGCCACGCAGTATATTACAGTGGCCACGCAGTATATAACAGTGGCCACGCAGTATATAACACAGCCCACGCAGTATATAACACAGCCCACGCACTATATAACACAGCCCACGCACTACATAACACAGCCCATGCACTACATAACACAGCCCACGCACTACATAACACAGCCCCGCAGTATATAACACAGGCGACACAGTATGTAACACAGCCCACGTAACTTATAACACAGGGCACGTAGTATATAGCACAGCCCACGGAGTATATCACACAGCCCAAGGAGTATATAACACTGCCCATGTAGTATATAGCAGCCACGCGGTATAGAACACTGCCCACGCAGTATTTAGCAGTGTGGGCACCATATCTGTGACGCTGTAAGAATCTGGCTGCACTCGGATGTCACCCGAGTGCAGTCCTATTAGAGCATGTAGATTCAAACAGTGAAAAACGGAGAGTGGACCCACTGGACCGTGATGACGAACCCCTCTCGGACGAGCTGACCAGGTGGACCGCCCCCTATACAGGGAGAGTTGGGGGCAGGCACGTGAGGGACTATCGCCACGGAAGCTGGAGGGTCGACTGAGATCAGATGGGAACACAGCAGGCACAAAGGGAAAGAGGGAACAGAAAGGAACTACTGAGACAAGGGAGAAGATGGGAACGCTACGGAGGCACGGAGGCTGGCAGGACAATATGGAGACACCGAGGCTGACGGGAGCAAGGAAAAGATATAGGAGCCGGGCAGGTACCGCAGAGGAAAAGGAACTGAAGGAACAAGGAAGGAACACAGGAAACAGGCAGGCACTGCAGAGGGCGAAGGAGACCCAAAGTCAGAGAGCTAGGAACGCACAGAGACCACAGGTGGCCAGAAGCACTTGTAAACACAAATGAACATCAGGCACAGAGAAGCAGCAGGAAGCAGTTTACATAGCAGCATGGGAGCTACTTCCGGGTTACAGTCCTCCAGGATGACGGAGAGGACAGGAAAGAGCGCCAACAGAGGAATCAGATGTGCGCACGCGCAGAGCTGAATGCGACGCGCACGCGCAGAGCTGAATGCGACGCGCGCACCCGGCGAGCTGCAGTGGGGAGAGGCGGCGGCAGCAACGGCATGACAATATCCCTGTTAAAAAAAATAATTAAAATAAAAAATAGTTATATACTCATCTCCTAGGATCCAGCGAAACTCTTGGCGATGCGTGCGCGGCTGCCACCATCTTCCATTCCCAGAGATGCATTGCGAAATTACCCAGATGACTTAGGTTACTTTCACACTAGCGTCGTACTTGGCCCGTCACAGTGCGTGGGGCCGACGTACCGACGCATACTGTGGAAGCGCCACACAACGGGGGCAGCGGATGCATTTTTCCAACGCATCCGCTGCCCCATTCTGACATGCGGGGAGGAGGGGGCGGAGTTCCGGCCGCGCATGTGCGGTCGGAAATGGCAGACACAACGCAACAAAAAACGTTACATGCAACGTTTTTTGGTGCCGACGGTCCCCACAACACGACGCAACCATCGCACGACGGTTGCGACGTGTGGCAAAGCGTCACAACGCGTCGCTAATGTTAGTCTATGGAGAAAAAATGCATCCTGCAAGCAATTTTGCAGGATGCGTTTTTTCTCCAAAACGACGCATTGCGACGTGCGTCATACGACGCTAGTGTGAAAGTAGCCTAAGCGGTCTCCCGAGACTGCTAAGTCTTCTGGGTGATTTCGCAATGCATCTCTGGGAACGGAAGATGGCGGCCGGCGTGAGTGCATCGTCGGACGACGAAAGGTGAGAATAGCAGGTTTTTTGTTTTTTTTATTATTTTTAACATTACATCTTTTTACTATTGATGCTGCATAGGCGCCGGGCACTGACTGCAGGGGAGTAGGGGAGGGACTAATCGGACTGTGCCCGTCGCTGATTGGTCGCGGCAGCCAGCTGGCGAGACCAATCAGCGACGCGGGATTTCCGTTATGGAAGTTGCCGACAGAAAGACGGAAGTACACCTTAGACAATATATATATATATACACACATTATATATATATATATATATATATACATATATATATATATATATATATATATACACACACACACTATATATATCGTATGTATATATATATATATATATATATATATATATATATATATATATACATATATATATATACTAGATGGCAGCCCGATTCTAAAGAATCGGGAGTCTAGAATCCATATATACTTTATTTATTCAAATGTAAGAATAATACAATTAATAAATAATAGTAAGAAAGAACAAAAATAATAGGCAGTATATGGAGAAAACACCAAACAAAAGTTCAAAATTGGTGTGAAAATGTCACTGAACCACTTCACAACTAAATATATATAGTTTTGGTAAATGGTATTATCATTTTTTTGACGAAATTCGGCAGGAGCTTGAAGAGCAATGTCACTGGGCCCGCCTCCACGCAGTAGAAACTTGCTGTGAGGTAAAAATTCAAAAATCACACCAAAATGGCGGGCGGAGTGTGTCACAGTACGGCACGTTTCTGATTGGTCGCTCACAGCAGGCGGCAACCAATCAGACACTGGACACTGTTGACGTCACTTATCTCCGGACATTAGCTCCGGACATTAGCTCCGGACAGGAAGTTGGCACAAATTGCAGGAAGTAGTATTCTAGGCAATTATATATTAGATATATACACACACATACACATACAGTGGGTGTGGAAAGTATTCAGAACCCTTTAAATTTTTTACAGTTTCATTGCAGCCATTTGGTGAATTCAAAAAAGTTCATTTTTTCACATTAATGTACACTCTGCACCCCATCTTGACTGGAAAAAACTGATATGTAGAAATGATTGCAAATCATAAATATTCAGACCCTTTGCTCAGACACTCATATTTAAATCACATGCTGCCCATTTCCTTGTGATGCTCCTTGAAATGGTTCTACTCCTTCATTGGAGTCCAGCTGTGTTTAATTAAACTGATAGGACTTGATTTGGAAAGACACACACCTGTCTATTTAAGACCTCACAGCTCACAGTGCACGTCAGACCAAATGAGAATCATAAGGTCAAATGAACTGGCCAAGTAGCTCAGAGACAGAATTGTGGCAAGGCACATATCTGGCCAAGGTTACAACAGAATTTCTGCAGTACTCAAGGTTCCTGAGAGCACAGTGGCCTCCATAATCCTTAGATGGAGGAAGTTTGGGACCACCAGAAGTCTTCCTAGGCCTGGCCGTCCAGCCAAACTGAGCAATTGTGGGAGAAGAGCCTTGGTCAGACAGGTAAAGAAGAACCCCAAGATCACTGTCGCTGAGCTTCAGAGATGCAGTAGGGAGATGGGAGAAATTTCTACAAAGTCAACTATCACTGCAACCCTCCACCAGTCAGGCCTTTATGGCAGAGTGGCCTGACAGAATTCAGGCCTCAGTGCAAGACATATGAAAGCCCACATAGAGTTTGCTAAAAACACATGAAGTACTTCCAGACTATGAGAAATAAGATTCTCTAGTCACAGCTCATCACCTGCCCAATACAATCCCAACAGTGAAACATGGTGGTGGCAGCATCATGCTATGGGGGGTGTTTTTCAGCTACAGGGACAAGGCGACTGGTTGTCATTGAAGGAAACATGAATGCGACCAAGTACAGAGATATCCTGGATTAAAACCTCTTCCAGAGTGCTCTGGACCTTAGACTTGGCCGAAGGTTCACCTTCCAACAAGACAATAACCCCAAGCACACAGGTAAAATAACAAAGGAGTGGCTTCAGGGCAACTTTGTGACCATTCTTGATGGCCCAGCCAGAGTCCTGACCTAAACCCAATTGAGCATCTCTGGAGAGACCTGAAAATGGCTGTCCACTAACCATCCTGACGGAACTGGAGAGGATCTGCAAGAAAGAATGGCAGAGGATCCCCAAATCCAGGTGCGAAAAACTTGTTGCATCATTCCCAAGAAGACTCATGGCTGTACTAGCTCAAAAGGGTGCTTCTACTCAATACTGAGCAAAGGGTCTGAATACTTATGACCCTGTGATATTTCAGTTTTTCTCTTTTAATACATTTTCAAAAATTACAACATTTGTTTGTTTTTCAGTCAAGATAGGGTGCAGAGAGTACATTAATGAGGATAAAACAGGAAAGGGATACAAAAAGATATCCAAGGAATTGATAATGCCAGTCAGCAGCGTTCAAACTGTGATTAACAAATGGAAAAGAGGAGCTCGGTAAAAACAAAACCACCATCAGGTAGACCAACAAAAATTTCGTCCAGAACTGCCAGGAATATTTTTCTGGATGCGAAGAAAAACCCACAAATAACATCAGCTGAAATACAGGGCTCTCTGAAAACTAGCGGTGTGGCTGTTTTAAGATGCACAATAAGGAGGCACTTGAAGAAAAATGGGCTGCATGGTCGAGTCGCCAGAAGAAAGCAATTACTGTGCAAATGCCACAAGTATCTCGCCTACAATACGCAAAACAGCACAGAGACAAGCCTTAAAACTTCTTGAACAAGGTAATTTGGAGTGATGAGACCAAAATTTAACTTTTTGGCCACAACTATAAACGTTACATTTGGAGAGAGATCAACAAGGCCTATGATGAAAGTAACACCATTCCTACTGAGCACGGAGGTGGATCGCTGATGTTTTGGGGATGTGTGAGCTACAAAGGCACAAGAAACTTGGTCACAGTTGAAGGAAAGATGAATGCAGCACGTTATCAGCAAATACTGGAGGCAAATTTGCAATCATCAGCCCGAAAGCAGTGCATGGGACGTACTTGGACGTTCCAACATGACAACAATCCAAAACACAAGGCCAAGTTGACCTGTCATTGTCTACATCAGAACAAAGTGAAGGTTCTGGAGTGGCCATCTCAGTCTCCTGACCTAATATCATTGAGCCACTCTGGGGAGATTTCAATTGCGCAGTTCATGCTAGACCGCCCAGGAATTTACAGGAACTGGAGGCTTTTTGCCAATAAAGACCCTCATCCACAACTACCATAAGAGACTTCAAGCTGTCATTGATGTTAGAGGGGGGATTACACGGGTATTAAGAAATGGGGTATATGAACTTTTGATCAGGGTCATTTGGATGTTTTGGGTTGTCATTATGATTTAAAAAACACAGTAGTTTGACAATAAATGGCTTCACCCAACCAATAACTATGAGTGGAGAAAAAGGTTTGGGGTTATTATTCATACTCTCTGAAAAAAGGTCAAGAAAGCAAAAATTCTGCCGGATGAGCACAACTCTCTCTATACAAACATACATACATATATTCACAGACACATACATATAGATAGGATTTTTTTTTTCTAAACAGTTTTTATCCTCTGATTCTTTACTTTTATTTTTTGGGACATTAAAGGGCAGTCACATTGAGCTGCTGTTTACGGCAATTTAGGCCATGGTCACACGTTCAGTATTTTACCTCAGTATTTGTAAGCCAAAACCAGGAGTGGGTGATAAATACAGAAGTGGTGAGGTGTTTCTATTATACTTTTCCTCTGATTGTTCCACTCGTGGTTTTGGCTTACAAATACTGATGTAAAACACTGATCAAATACTGAATGTGTGAATGTGGCCTTAGAGATACGTTTTAGAGCGGACATATAGATCAAAGATCAGCGCCAGCAGGGGACAATGTTGAGAGTTGCATTCAGCCCCCGCTGTCTACATCAAGTGTAAAATGAAGAATAAAATAAAAAACCCACACATTATAATAAGCCACTGTAAACCATCTGTGCGACATTTGCTCATCAACATGCGCGGTGGCCTGAGGCGACCGATAATGCTGAAGAGCTGGGGAGAATGACTCGCTGCAGCGAAAGCGGGCCCATGATCTGCGCTGACCTCGGTGACATCATCGCAGTTCACAGTGAGTCTCATCCCCAATTATAAGAGGGTGTTCACAGTTATGTAACCGCATTATGTTTAGTTTTGTTATTTTTTATTTACCCCTTCAAAAATTATTTATTTCTCAATGAATATATACAGACTATGGGTGACATTAAAGGTGGAAAAAGTTCTTAAATGATTTCTTTTTGTACAATTTCTTTACAACGCTTTGCCTGGCGTTTTAACAAGAGTGTGTAGACTTTAAATATCCACTGTATACCTACTCATATGCATCAATGTAGTATGCTCATTTTATCATACTTGCATAAAACTACAGAATGTTCAGCAAAGTCTACTGCATTGAATTTAGGGGTCCGATCCCAGTTTACTGGCATCTCCAACTCCACCAGGATTGAGTGGACTCCAAATATATCTAGACTGTAGTTATGGAAGATAGCCACCAGCTTTGGGTTATGTTGGGACTTTGATGGTCTTACAATACTCAAGTAGATACTTATTTTTTAAAGTTTTATCACTCAAGCTAGCCAACTTGTGGTATCTCAGAGCAATGCAATACTTCAGGCAACTGCATGTACATATAATAATATTAAAAAATGAAGAACATGATTTCATGTCTTACTTTGGCAGATATCTTGTAACTGTGATTATCTTATCTTTGAATGCCACCTTATGAAACGTCCGTCCCATACTAAGCCAGTACAGATTTTCTTCTTCTGGGCGGTTTCGTGATACCAAACCTGGCAAAGACAAAACAGAAAATAAAACTGGGCTTTTTGTGTTTAAAGACAATATGCAGCAGATAGAAATACAAAATGTCTGTACCTCGTCTATAGAGTGGACTGCTGCTGAGTGGGGGTTGAGCAGTGGAAGTAGGTTTTGTTTGCTTTGGCTGAACAATGATTTGGTAACCTTGCATGAGCCGTTGGCATATAAATTCTTCGAACACCTGCTGTGCAGTCATTTGAGTCCCTTCTTCATCACGTCTGCTGGACATGGAATTAAGTGTTACCTTCTTACTGAATTTTATGCTATTTACACCAGTTTACAGTGTCTAAAAACCCAAACATTACTGTACAGATGAACATCAAAATTAAAATAATTAGGGGTTGTCCAGTAAGAAAAAAAAAAAGTTCTTAAATGTACTTAAAAGGGGTGGTTTACAATGGTACAACATGATACTCATCTGCTGCTGCTCCTATCATTATTGTGTCCCCCACTGGCCTGCTTGTATCAACACTGATAGTCATCAGCCGCTTTTATGCTGCAGTGTTCACAGTTTGTCTGAACACTGATTGGCTGCAGCGTTCATGCGACTTCCCCTCTAGATGGTGATGCCATCAGACCAAGCAGAGAACACACCGCTGACTACAGAGTAGTCCATAGCGTGGGAGGCAAGCATATTTATTTATTCTTCTCATCTCACTGGGCTGATAAATAAGGGATTGTCTAGTAGGAGGAAACCCCTATTCTAGGTTGTGTTTAATACAGGAAAGCATATGAAGGGGGCTGGCTTACTGGCTAATTTAATTTGCTAAGTCAGCCCACTTAGAATATATTAGAATCACTGATGCATGAACAAAGAAGGGAAATGGGTATTAAAATCACCAGTGAGAAAGACCCTTCACGCACAGCACTGATGATGTGTCAGCACCAGAAACACTGTCCTGTGTCAAGCACAAGTCACAAGTGGAAATGCCAGAACCTGAAACAAGAGCGGATATCTGCAGATCAGCAACTTCTTTGATGATTGATGTGTGTTGGTAAGATGTATACTTTACTATTTTAAGCACATTGCAAGATATGCTTTTTCTAACTGGACAACCCCTTTAAATTATAAGACCTTCTCACCTGTCCAAATCAGCCTCTGGCAGCAAGTCATAGCAGCCTTCTGTATAATCATTCTGTAGGCTCTGCCTGTCCGGGAAGTAGTCTGTGGTGAGTGGTAAGCAGGCTGGGGTAGTAAGGGACTTCCAATCCACCCCAACTGTGCAGCAGAAGCCAGGCACTATGGGGGGAGCAGACAGCATCAAAACTGCCCAGATATCGTATTGTGAATGTGGAAAGATGAATCATAGACATGAAGGAGGTGTAAGGGATATAAGGTGGTGAAAGAAAGGATGGGAACATCAAAAGATGGAAGTATATGAAGAGCAATAGTGTGCAGATAGTAAAATATATGACATGGAATGAGAGAGGGTGGGTGAGTGAAACAGAATGAGTAATGGAATTGTGATACAAGTCAAAAGGAAAAGTTTTAAGTGACGGGGAAAGGAAAGAAGTACATAAGCAAATAGTGTTATAGAATAATGAATATGAATGAATCAGTGAGAAAACGTGTTCACCCGGAGGAATTTGGAGGGGAGAGCCACAACCGACAGGGGAGAAAAGGAAAAGAGAAAGAGAGATCAGGTTAACAATGGCATGCTTCAGCTTCATCTCTTCCCATCATGCACTGGGAATACTTGGTGCTTGATTAAAGCCGCCAATGGAAAATCATCATAAAAATAGAACTTCTGACTGCGAAAAGTCAGAAAGAAGCATGCAAGCAGAGAGAGGCAGTATGAGCAGGACGTGTGCACAGACAGCTTAGTACAGAAAGTCAGATTAGAACAATACAACTTGTGATACAACTAGTACAGATCTATGAGTACATCTGTAGCTACCATTCCGACCCTGAGAAGAGGTCATGTTCACATAGAGCTACTCCACAGAAGTACTGCAATCATTTATGCACAGCAATCCAAGTCACTGATGACCATTGCTCTGACCAAAAATAATTGCTATTGGATACATTATAAGACATACAAAAATAATCAGACAACGGACTGATGCACTGCAAAATAATTGTCGTTACATATTGGACTAGTAATTAGCTCAGAGCATACAGCAGAAATTACGTTAATGAGCATTATGGCATTGGAACACAGGTAATTAATCATCCATCCAGTAATATGGTAAATAATGTCCTCCTCACTCACTAGGCTCGTGACCGCAGAGCAGGCTCTCATCAGGAGACTCCTCTTTAAGGTTAGTAGCTGTAGTAAGAGAATAGAAAAATGGTAAATGCCAAAAGTTACGAACATGGTTGTTATTCATTTAGGTTCTGTTGTCACCTGTACTATAGATCTTTTGTCCAGTCACTGTTCTTCCAGAGAATTCCTCAGTGCTTCCACAGGAGCTGGTGTTCAACGCTGTGCGAGGACCTCCATGTCTACAAGCAACGGACAGGCATAAAAAAGGTTTTCAAGCTAACTCTTTTTTTTGAGTCCTTAGGCCTGCTCTGTGGAAAAAAAAACTCCGCCTAACTTACCCCACTGCTGCTCCGTTGTTGGGACATAGTTTTCCTGAAGCCCACCACCAGAATAATCTGTGCAAGCATTGCCCGTAGCTAGGATAGCGCCAGCGCAAAATTTTAATGGGAAAGATGATCATGACACCAGAGGCAGACGAGGATCCGTGACAGAGCTGAATACTCTACCCACAGTCTCGCCCCGATGTATGAAAAGTTTAGGAATCTGAAACTTCTAATGATTTAAAACAAACCAGGCTGGAGATTTCTACACTAAGGCCATGTTCACACGTTCCTGATTTCCCTGCTGTTTTTTCTGCACTAAAAACCGCAGCTCTTGGCAGAAAACGCAGGTGTGTTTTTTGGTGCGTTTTTGGTGTGTTTTTTGATGCGTTTTTTGATGCGGTTTTTAATGCAGTTTTCTCTGCAGAGTCTGTGTGTTTTCTAGGAAGTTTTTTTAGGGTTAAAATGGCTGAAAATACCCTAACCCTACTCCTAACCCTAACCCTACCCCTACCCCTAACCCTAGTTCTAACTTCAGTGGGGGAAAAAAAAAAATTCTTTATTTTATTATTGTTACTACCTATAAAGGGGGAGGGGGGGTATTTACCTTTCTTTTTATATTGATCACTGTGAGGTTATCACAGTGATCAAAATGTGCCTGGAACGAATCTGCCGGCCGGCCGGCAGATTCGGCGGGCGCACTGCGCATGCGCCCGCCATTTTGGAAGATGGCGGCGCCCAGGGAGAGGACGGCCGGACGGACACCGGGAGGCCCGGTAAGTATAAGGGGGGGAGATGAGGGCACGGGGGGGGGGGGGGGGGGGGCGTCGGAGCACGGGGGGTGGCATCGGAGCATGGGGGGGTGGGATTGGAGCACGGGGGGGGGCAGCCACACTCCGCCCACGCACTTCCTGCTGCAGCGGTTCTGCACCACAAACCGCAGAAAACCCGCAGATATTTTTTTCGTCTGCGGGTTTTACTGCGGGTTTGACCTCACAATGGAGGTCTATGGGTGCAGAACCGCTGCAGTTCTGCACAAAGAAGTGACATGGTAGTTCTTTTTTACCGCAGCTATTCAGCGCGGCTTTTTTAGTGCATTTCCGCAATGTGGGCACAGCGGTTTCTGTTTTCCATAGGGTACATTGTACTGTACCCTGCATGGAAAACAGCTGCGGACCCGCAGTGGCAAAATCGCGGCGGTTCCGCAGTTAAAAACGCACTGTGTGAACATGGCCTAAGACTATGTGCACACGTTCAGGAATTCATGCAGAAAATTCCTGTGAAAAACCAGACATTTTCTGCAAGAAATCCGCCAAGAAAACCGCATGCGTTTTTGCCGCGGTTTTGCCACGGTTTTTTCCGGGCACTTCCCAATGCATTTTGTAGTGGGAAATCCGCAGAAAAAACGCAAAATTATTGAACATGCTGCGTTTTTTACCGCAATGCGTTTTTTTCGTGGAAAAAAACGCATCATGTGCACAAAACATGCGGAATTCATTCTAAATAATGGGATGCTTATTGTATGCGTTTTTTTAGCGGTTTTATATCGTTTTTATCGGGAAAAACCGAGAAAAAAACGCAACGTGTACACACAGCCTAAAGGTATTTAAGACAGCATCACTATGCCCATACCTTTAGTTCAATACGCATAATCCTGATGACAGGTTCTCTTTCATATACAGTATACCAATAAATAGGACCATGTGGTCTGAATGATTGTAATGATCTGTCTCTGATCTTTGACAGAATAGGGGTTTGTAAAACACTTAAGGTACCTTCACACATAACGATTTCGTTAACGATATCGTCGCTTTTTGTGACGTAGCAACGATATCGTTATGCGTGACAGCGACCAACGATCAGGCCCCTGCTGGGAGATCGTTGGTCGTTGGGGAATGATCAGGACCTTTATTTGGTCGTGTGTGACGCCGATCCAGCGATGTGTTCACTGGTAACCAGGGTAAACATCGCTGTGCTCTGCTTAACGGCCGGCCGGCGCTGACACAGTGCAGGGAAGCTGACGCCGGGGGACAGACACCGGAATGTAAGTATAACAACCCTGCCGGCATCACTGCATGGCCTTCCATTCCCCACCTGCCTGTTACATCTACTCACTCACCCAGTGCCATGCTGTGAGATCTGTCTGCTGCTGGTTCCATGCCATGTGCTTCATGGCGGCCTGCTCTGTGTACACTTCCTGGCTGTGTGCATAGGGGGGCGGCGCCAGCCACTCCGGATTCTTATTGAGACTGTGTGCACCTCCCTAAGGTGCTTCTGGCCAATAGCCTTGAGGCCTCTGATACTTAAGGCATCCTCACCCATTGGTGGATGCCTGAGCAAACTATTCCCCTCAGTTAGCATTTGCTACTGAGCTGCCAGGTCGTGTGTTTCCTGTCTCAGAGGGCTGCACTATTGCAGGCCTTCATCTGTGTTCTGTTTGTGTATCTGTGTCTGTTCCTGTCTGTACTCTGGTCTATGTCCGTCCCTGCTCCTTCTTTGTCAATAGTCATTTCCCACTCTGCTGTGTGTACCTCTGCCTTATCTTGTTGCTCTGTACGCCACTGTCTGTGGCTCTTCTTCTCTCTGCTCAGTTCTACCACAACCTGAGGTTCTGTGTCTCTCAGCTTTTCTCTCAGCTCTGCTCTCTGACCTTGCTCCGCACTCTGTGGCTTTGCTCTGCGGCTCCGCTCCTTGCGGTTCCACCTGGCACCGCTGCTTGCGGTTCTACGTCTTTAGCTCTTGGCGTTACCTCCAGCGTCTCCGCTCTTGGCTCCGCCTCCAGCGTCTCCGCTCTTGGCTCCGCCTCCAGCGTCTCCGCTCTTGGCTCCGCCTCCAGCGTCTCCGCTCTTGGCCCCGCCTCCAGCGTCTCCGCTCTTGGCTCCGCCTCCAGCGTTTCCGCTCTTGGCTCCGCCTCCAGTGTCTCTGCTCTTGGCTCCGCCTCCTGCGGCTCCGTCCTTGGCTCTGCCTTCTCCTTCTCTACTCTCTGCTCTGCCTTCTCCTTCTCTACTCTCTGCTCTGCCTTCTCCTTCTCTACTCTGCCTTCTCCTTCTCTTCTCTTAGCTCCGCCTTCTACTCGTACTCAGCCTCCTGCGATTCAGCTTTGCTTCCACTCTTGCTCTATCTTTATTCTGCAACTTTCCAACTTTCCATACAGGTCTCTACCTGTTCCTTTATTTTCTCCAGTCTGAGCAGGTTCTTACCTGTTTCCACTCATCCATCTGAATCCCAGTTCCTACCAGAGTATCAGTCCTGTCTGCCAGTGCCAGCTGTGCCCGCCTGTCTGCCTGAGTGCCAACTGCGCCCGTCTGCCTGCCTGTATCTCCGTCAAGCCAGTCCGCCCGTCAGGGCCTCTGCCATACCCGTCTGTCAGCCAGTGTCACAGCCGTGCCTGCCTGCCCGTGTCTTGTCCCCGGTGGGATCAGCATCCACAGTCCGACTCCACCCTGGAGTGGTACCTGGTAGCTTCCTATTGCACAAGTCTGACCTCACCATCAGAGGCTCCAGCGAACACCTAGGAAGCTACTTAGTTACGCCCCTTCCAGGGAAGTTCGGTCTGTGGTCCAGTGGGGCCACATCCCCAGGCGCCCGCGCCAAGCAGTCTCGGTGCGAGCGTTACAGTAAGTATGTACTGTTTGTTTTTTTTAACTTTTACAACGGTAACCAGGGTAAACATCGGGTTACTAAGCGCGGCCCTGCGCTTAGTAACCCGATGTTTACCCTGGTTACCCGGGGACTTCGGCATCGTTGGTCGCTGGAGAGCTGTCTGTGTGACAGCTCTCCAGCGACCACACAGCGACGCTGCAGCGATCGGCATCGTTGTCTATATCGCTGCAGCGTCGCTAAATGTGACGGTACCCTTAGAATGTTAATGTGCTTATTAAATGAATGAATACTACAGATTGCATTACACAGCCCATATTCAAAGAGTAACTGATTGAATTTTTTTTCATAAATCATAAGTGCACATGAAAATAAGACACTTTGTATAATGGCTTTGAGACTTAGAGTCTCCAGACTGGTTTCTGCCATTGGTACAGTCATGGCCAAAAGTATTGACATTGACACCCCTGCAATTCTGTCAGATAATACTCATTTTCTTCCTGAAAATGATTGCAAACACAAATTATTTGGTATTATTATCCTCATTTAATTTGTCTTAAATGAAAAAACACAAGAGAATGAAGCAAAAAGCAAAACATTGATCATTTCACACAAAACTCCAAAAATGGGCCAGAAAAAGTATTGGCACCTTCAGCCTAATAATTGATTGCACAACCTTTAGCCTAAATAATTGCGACCAACCGCTTCCAGTAACCATCAATGAGTTTCTTACAATGCTCTGCTGGAATTTTAGACCATTCTTCTTTGGCAAACTGCTCCAGGTCCCTGATATTTGAAGGGTGCCTTCTCCAAACTGCCAATTTTAGATCTCTCCACAGGTGTTCTATGGGATTCAGGTCTGGACTCATTGCTGGCCACCTTAGAATCCTCCAGTGCGTTCTCTCAAACCATTTTCTAGCGCTTTTTGAAGTGTGTTTTGGGTCATTGTCCTGCTGGAAGACCCATGACCTCTGAGGGAAACCCAGCTTTCTCACACTGGGCCCTACATTATGCTGCAAAATTTGTTGATAGTCTTCAGACTTCATAATGCCATGCACACGGTCAAGCAGTCCAGTGCCAGAGGCAGCAAAGCAACCCCAAAACATCAGGGAACCTCCGCCTTGTTTGACTGTACGGACCGTGTTCTTTTCTTTGAATGCCTCTTTTTTTTCTCCTGTAAACTCTATGTTGATGCATTTGCCCAAAAAGCTCTACTTCTGTCTCATCTGACCAGAGAACATTCTTCCAAAACGTTTTAGGCTTTTTCAGGTAAGTTTTGGCAAACTCCAGTCTGGCTTTTTTATGTCTCGGAGTAAGAAGTGGGGTCTTCCTGGGTCTCCTACCATACAGTCCCTTTTCATTCAGATGCCGACGGATAGTATGGGTTGACACTGTTGTACCCTCGGACTGCAGGGCAGCTTGAACTTGTTTGGATGTTAGTCGAGGTTCTTTATCCAACATCCGCACAATCTTGCGTTGAAATCTCTTGTCAATTTTTCTTTTCCGTCCACATCTAGGGAGGTTAGCCACAGTGCTATGGGCTTTAAACTTCTTGATGACACTGCGCACGGTAGACACAGGAACATTCAGGTCTTTGGAGATGGACTTGTAGCCTTGAGATTGCTCATGCTTCCTCACAATTTGGTTTCTCAAGTCCTCAGACAGTTCTTTTGTCTTCTTTCTTTTCTCCATGCTCAATGTGGTACACACTAGGACACAGGACAGAGGTTGAGTCAACTTTAATCCATGTCAACTGGCTGCAAGTGTGATTTAGTTATTGCCAACACCTGTTAGATGCCACAGGTAAGTTACTGGTGCTATTAATTACACAAATTAGAGAAGCATCACATGATTTTTCGAACAGTGCCAATACTTTTGTCCACCCCCTTTTTTATGTTTGGTGTGGAATTATATCCAATTTGATTTTAGGATAATTATTTTTGTGTTTTTTCATTTAAGACAAATTAAATGAAGATAATAATACCAAATAATTTGTGTTTGCGATCATTTTCAGGAAGAAAATGAGTATTATCTGACAGAATTGCAGGGGTGTCAATACGTTTGGCCATGACTGTATACTTTTAAATTTTCTCCAATCTTCTCTAGTCTCCTCAGATAGAGTAATAATGGTCTGCTCTGCTTTACCGACCCAAAACATGGAGAAAACAGTTCTGTCAGGCGTCAGACTATATCCTCACTAGTCTGGATGACAGGACCTTTTCTTCTCCTAATGCTGTCAGCGTTCAGGTACTGGTACAGATGGTCCTTGCCCTTAATCTATTGGCCACCTCACCCACCAGACCAACGTGTATTGCATGGAGCGAAGACAGCTGAAAAGCATCTCCTCCAGATATGAACCATGGATGGATCAAAACTCTTCAAAACAAGCAAGTGGATCTGCTCACTGCATTCCGCTGTGTCGCACTAGCTCCTGGCCCATCTTCTGTGGCACTTATTCACGGTTTTCTTGCTTCTGCATCAGCATCGCAGATGGCTCATTCCTCTAGGGCAGTGGGGACTTCCTGGATGTTCACCTCCAGGCATTGACCTTGCAGCTTTGTAAAGGCTGCTAATTGGACTTCTGTTGACATCTTCTCAAAGTTCTAAAAGGTTCACACTTTTTCATCTGACGCAGGTCTGGACAGGTGGTGCAAGTGGCAGCCACTTGGGTTACCTCTGGAGAGATTTGCCTTACACAATTATACATATTCCCAACCTTGGGACAGTTTTCGGACAAAGGCATATGTTGTGTGTGTCTGTCTGCATGTTGTGTGTGTCTGTCTGTCTGTTGTGTGTCACTCACTGTCACTGTAGCAGACATAGCCCGATGGGACTTTGAGTCCCATCAGAGGATGCCTGCACACAGAGACACACACCAATGACACCCCCCCATCCCCCCCCCCCCCCACCCGAAGCAGACCCCAGCACGGCCAGCGGACCCACCGCACACACACCCGCAGACCCCAGCACCGCCCGGCGCCCGCACAGCCACACAGACCCCCTCGCGCCCGCACATCCCAGCCAGGGTGGATAAAAATCAATGTTTTTTTTTAAAAAAATCAAAAAAATCGGATTTTTTTTATTTAAATCGGATTTTTTTGATTTAAATCAGATTTTTTTCAATAAACTGCTTTTTGAGGAAAATATTTTACCATCCAAAGGTTTTTCCATCAGAATAAAGGCTGTATATGTGTAACATTTACAATGCCATGCTCTTCCAGAGGTTTCTGTAGGATTAGTGGGCAGTTTCTCTCCTATATTATCACAGACGCTCGCTTTACTTACGCAGTTCTCAAAACTGAATTTGACTCCGCAGAGGTCCCAGCCTCTTCTTCACGGCAAAAATGTTACAAGATGAACAGAGTTGAGAAAAAGACCTTAATCCTATTGTTCTACAAACCTATGAATACAGAATCAACCCCTTCAGTGCCAAGTCCACTTGGAGTGGAATAGATCTGCACAACACAAGAAGAATGTGAATCTAAGTGTGAGGAGGAGGAAGGGCAAGCAGACAAGAAAATTAAAGTGAAACTTTGAGCACAATACTGCAGCATAGCCACAGACAGACAAGTCTGGATCTGTTTGTGTGTACGATCTGAGGTTTATTACATTCTTTCCTTATAATGGCAGTAGGCCGTAAAAGAGACCCAGTTTGGGAATATTTTAATGAAGCTCCTTCGCCTATCGGTAAGGCAGGCATGCGTGCAAAATGCAAACGATGCAACAAAGAGATGCAAGGC
Organism: Ranitomeya imitator; assembly: GCF_032444005.1. Classification (NCBI taxonomy): domain Eukaryota; kingdom Metazoa; phylum Chordata; class Amphibia; order Anura; family Dendrobatidae; genus Ranitomeya; species Ranitomeya imitator. Next base: position 304,009,922 of record NC_091282.1, read on the forward strand.
CTGGTGGCGCGAACGAGGCAACATCATGAGAAGTGCAGTGATGAAGATGAGTCATCTTCATCACCGCACTTCTCATGATGTTGCCTCATTAGAAACTTTGATTTAAATCACTGATTTAAATCAAGCTTTACTGACTAGTGATTTAAATCGTGATTTAAATCAGTTAGATTTAAATCAAATCCACCCTGATCCCAGCACAGCCCTACTGCACCGCCCAGCGCCCGCACATCCCGGAGCAGCCCCGCAGACCCCCTCGCACCTGCACATCCCAGCGCAGCCCCACCGCACTGCCCGGCGCCAGCACATTCCCAGCGCAGCCCCACCGCACCGCCCGGCGCCAGCACATCCCAGCGCAGCCCCACCACAAAGCCCGACGCCCGCACATCCCAGCGCAGCCACGCAGACCCCCTTGCGCCCGTCCATCCCAGCACAGCCATGCCCATCCCAGCACAGCCCAGTCACTCTTGATGAGTGACCGCTGTCAGGAGGCTGGGTTACTCTTTCTGATGATGTCACGTCAATTTCCAGAGTCTGGAAATTGACGTGACGTCGGCGGAAATTAGTGGCGGCTGCAGCCTGGGGGGCACGTGACCCGGACTCAGCCACCGGCATAGCGCTGCTCACAAGCAAAAAAGGCAACACAAGGTATTCACAAAATTCAATAGGGGCCCCGGGGGGATACATTTGGGGGTTAATTGAAAGTAGTAGACAACCCCTTTAAGACTTACAATGCACATCAGACAAAGCTTGGCTGAACTTGCTGACTCCAGAGGGATCGTTTCATGATCTAATCTACATTGGGGTCTTCCAATGATCACGATTTACAAATGACCGGAAAAGAGGGATTCCACATGCCTGATTCTTTGCTACTGTATAAGATAGCAGAACCAGAAGAACCAGCCAGAAAATTTGATAGTGGATATTCCGAATCTTTTTTCCCCTACTCAAAAGCTATTTTATAGTGAGCAAGGAGAAACACTATGGCATTGTTTGTTGTGAGAGAGATCTTGAAAAGGCCCTGGAGCGAGCAGGAACACTGCTTTTGCTAGATATTTATGCCATTAGAGGATCCCTTCCAAGGAATGAGTGTACATGCCCAGGTATGCTTGAGAAAATAAGTGTTGAAAGAAATACAATTATTACTAATAGCAGCAGAATCATTCATGTGGACCATGCCTAAAATCCACATGGGGCCAATGTCATTTTAGAAATAACCATGGCTGCATGGCTATATTCAACCCTTGCATACCGTACTTGTATTATTACATTATAATGTATTCTAATATTACATGATTGTAGTCATGATGAGGAAAGATTCTGCTACTATCAATACTACCGCTTCCCACCAGTGGCAATATACAGAAAGTGGTAGACATAGCAGTCTTGTGAAAGACGCTGCTCAGGACAGCTTGTGACGTCACACATTATTGTATGTGCACTCACCCCATTTTGAAGCAGCGGCTGTCATAAGGGAATAGACGTCGCTTTATTGATGACAATACTGGCCTGCAAGTACACAGCAGTTGTCACATGGGAATAATCCAGACAATCCATGGACTTGGATCTCTGATATTTAATGTGAAAAACTCACAGGGAGACTTTGTATGCTCCCTCAAAAAAGCAAACCTGGCTACATCTTCTCAGATAACCATAAGGCACACGTTATTTTTTAAATAGAGAGTATCTGCTTTGATAACGAGCAGTGTGTCTGTGTTCGACTCCCTGGTTTGAATTGCTTCAGTTTATTCCGGAGGTGCAAGGGGAGTTGTCAATTGATATAAAATTACAGATTCACCATTAATAAACTTATAATTTATGTAGAAGAAAGCTTTATAAGGTTTAATCATCATGGGCACATCACAGGCACAATGCGTACATGTGAATCATGCGTTTACCTGAATTATTAAACAAATCGATCCAATAAATGAGATAAGGAAGCACCAGGACTATTTGATCACTGATGAAGTTGGAAAGGTGGGACGTTATGGTGGATGGAGCTAATCATGGTCTTTAACAGCTGAAGAACACATTAAGTGAGAAGTCTACTCACCAATATATGCCACCATCTTTTCAGCTTAGATCACTCACCTACCAGTGGCTTCATGATATGCCAGCTCAAGAAGCTCTGCTGAGGAGTGAACTAACTCTCTCTGTCCACTCCCCTGTAGATCAACCATGTTCTGTCTTGTTTGGTGATGTATTTGAATGGCTTCTCCAGAAGGCCCTAAGAAAAGATTAATTTTTATATACAGTACCATGAAAAAGTATTTTCCACATTTTTCACATTACACAAAACTTAAATATAGTTTATTCGGATTTTATGTGATCCATCAAATCAAACTAGCAAGTATTTGTGAAGTGAAAAGGAATTGATACAGTTTTCTAATTATTTAAAAAATTTAAATCTGATAATTGTAATGTGCAATTATATTCAGCCTCCTGTAGCCTGATACCACTAAATAAAATCTTGAGTGACCATTTGCCTCCAGAAGTCACATAACTTGCAAATTGAGGCCACCTATGTAAAATTTACTCTCAGTATGACTATAGCTGTTCTGTGAAGGCCTCAGAGATTTATTTGAGAACACTCAAAATGGAAGGTGTGTGGCACAACTGCAAACCTACGACAACAGGGCTATGCACCTAAACTAACATCCCAAGCAAGGAGAGCACTAATAAGAGAAGCAGCCAAGAAGCTCATGGTCACTCTGGAGGAGCTGCAGAGGTCCACAGCTCAGGTGGGAGAATATGTCCGCAGGACAACTATTAGTCCTATACTCCTATACAGGTCAGATTTATGAAGAGTGGCAATAAGGCTACGTTCACACTAGCGTTCGGCTAGTGTGCGTCGCGCTAGCGTCGGGCGACGCAGCGGCTATGTTTAACATGGGGGATGCATGCGTTTTTGCTTGTTGCGTTTTCCGACACGTGCGTCTTTTTTGACGCTAGCGTCGGACCAAGAAAACGCAACAAGTTGCATTTTTCTTGCGTCCGATTTTCGTCAAAAAACGCCGCACGCGTCGAAAAACGCAGCGTTTTTCGGTGCGTTGTGCGTCGCGTCGCCGACGCAGCGGCGCACAACGCTAGTGTGAACGTAGCCTAAGAAAGCAATTTTCGGAAAGCGAGCCATAAATCCAGTTTGTAGTTTGCAAAACTCCATGTAAGGGACACAGCATGAGTAAGTAGGTGCTCTGGTCAGTAGGGCTTGTTGGACTAAAGGCAAAACTATGTGTGGTGGAAAACTGACACTACACATCACCCTGAAAACACCGTCCACACTGTGAAACATGGTGCTGGCAGCATCATGCTGTGGGGATGCTTTTCTTCAGCAAGGGCAGGGAAGCTGGTCAGAGTTGATGGGAAGATGGATGGCAATTATAGAGGAAAACCTGTTAGAGGCTACAAAAGACTTTAGACTGGGTATATAAGTTCACCTTCCAGCAGGACAACGACCCTAAACATACTACAAGCTACAATGGAATTAGGTCAGTGATTCTCAAACTCCAGTCCTCACAGCCCCTATCAGATAATGTTATCAGGAATTCCTTAGTATTGCATAGGTGGTGGAAGTATCAGCAAGGCATTAAGGTACCGTCACACTAGACAATATCGCTAGCGATCCGTGACGTTGCAGCGTCCTCGCTAGCGATATCGTCCAGTGTGACAGGCAGCAGCGATCAGGCCCCTGCTGTGCTGTCGCTGGTCGGGGAAGAAAGTCCAGAACTTTGTTTCGTCGCTGGACTCCCCGTAGACATCGCTGAATCGGCGTGTGTGACACCGATTCAGCGATGTCTTCGCTGGTAACCAGGGTAAACATCGGGTTACTAAGCGCAGGGCCGCGCTTAGTAACCCGATGTTTACCCTGGTTACCATCGTTAAGTAAAAAAAACAACCGCTACATACTTACCTACCGCTGTCTGTCCTCGGCGCTCTGCTTCTCTGGTCTGGCTGTGAGCACAGCGGCCGGAAAGCAGAGCGGTGACGTCACCGCTCTGCTTTCCGGCTGCCTGGCGCTCACAGCCATAGCAGAGAAGCAGAGCGCCGAGGACAGACAGCGGTAGGTAAGTATGTAGCGGTTGTTTTTTTACTTTTAGGATGGTAACCAGGGTAAACATCGGGTTACTAAGCGCGGCCCTGCGCTTAGTAACCCGATGTTTACCCTGGTTTACCGGGGACCTCGGGATCGTTGGTCGCTGGAGAGCTGTCTGTGTGACAGCTCTCCAGCGACCAAACAGCGACGCTGCAGCGATCCGGATCGTTGTCGGTATCGCTGCAGCGTCGCTTAGTGTGACGGTACCCTTAGGAATTGTCTCACCTGTGCTGTACTGTGGAACTTCTGAATACATGACCTGTTGGGGGCTTTAAGGACTGGCGTTTGTGAAACACTCACTTAGATCAAAGCATATTCATATGTCTGATTGACCCAGTCAGTCTAGACCTAAATCCCATTGAGAGTTTGCGGCAAGACTTGAAAATTACTGCTCACACACGCCTCCATCCAATCTCACTGAGCTAGAGCTAGTTTGCAAAGAACAGGGAAAACGTTCAGCCTCTGATGCAAATATGGTAGAGATATACACCAAAAGACTTGCAGCAGTAATTGCAGAGAAAGATGGTCCTACAAAGTATTGACTTGGGGCTGAACACAAATGCATGTCACAAGTTTCCTTTATACTTCACAAAAACATGCTACTTTGTGTTCGTATATCACATAAAATCCTAATAAAACACATTCAAGTTTGTGGGTGTAACATGAAAAAAAAATGTGGAAATGTTCACAGGGTATGAATATTTTTGCAAAGCACTATATGTACAGTGGGAGTGGCAGCAGCATACATCCATGGTTCCTGTGTCCTCCAATGAAGCGATAGAGAAATAAGTGCTTGATACACTGCTGATTTTGCAAGTTTTCCCACCTACAAAAAATGGAGAGGTATGTAATTTTTATTGTAGGTACACTTCAACTGTGAGAGACAGAATCTAAAAATAAAAACTAGAAAATCACATTGTATGATTTTTACATAATTAACTTGCATTTCATTGCATGACATAAATATTTGATACAATAGAAAAACAGAACTTAATATTTGGTACAGAAACCTTTGTTTGTAATTACAGAGGTCAGACGTTTCCTGTAGTTCTTGACACCAAGTTTGCACACACTGCAGCAGAAATTTTGGCCCACTCCTCCATACAGATCTTCTCCAGATCTTTCATGTTTGGGGGAAGTTGCTGGGCAACATCAAGTTTCAGCTCCTTCCAAAGATTTTCTATTGGGTCCAGGTCTGGATACTGACTATGCCCTTCCAGGACCTTGAAATGCTTCTTAAGAAGCCTCTCCTTAGTTGCCTTGGCTGTGTGTTTCAGGTCACGGTCATGCTGGAAGACCCAGCCACGACCCATCTTCAATGCTCTTCCTGAGTGAAGGAGGTTGTTGGCCAAAATCTCACGATACATGACCCCATCCATCCTCCCTTCAATACGGTGCAGTCATCCTGTTCCCTTTTCAGAAAAGCACCCCCAAAGTATGTTTCGCCCACCACGCTTCACAGCTGGGACAGTGTTCTTGGGATTGAACTAATCCTTCTTCCTCTAATCACGAGTGGAGTTGATACAAAACAAGTGTGTTTTGGTCTCATCTGGTCACATGACCTTCTCTCGTGTCTCCTCTACATCATTCAGATAGTCATTGGCAAACTTCAAATGGGCCTGGGCATGTGCTGGCCTGAGCAGAGGGACCTAGCGTGCCCTGCAGAATTTTAACCCCTGAAGGCGTAGTGAGTTACTAAGGGTAATGTTTGACACTGTGGTCCCAGATCTCTTCAGGTCATTGACCAGGTCCTCCCGTTTAGTTCTCGGCTGATTCCTGAACTTTCTGAGAATAATCCTTACCCCACGAGGTGAGATCTTGCATGGAGCCTCAGACTGAGAAAGATTGACAGTCATCTTGTGTTTCTTCCATTTTCTAATAATTGTGCCAACATATGTTGCTTTCTCACCAAGCTGCTTGTCTATTGTCCTGTAGGCCAGTCTTGTGCAGGTGTACAATTTTGTTCCTGGTGTACTTAGATAGCTCTTTGGTCTTGGCCTTTGTGGAAAGGTTGGAGAGTGATTGAGTGTATGGACATGTGTCTTTTATACAGGTAACAAGTTCAGACAGGTTCAATTAATACAGGTAATGAGTGCAGAGTAGGAGGGCTTCTTAAAGTAAAACTAACAGGTGCAAATTAAGTAAAAATCATGCAATCTGATTCTTCTGGATTTTTTTTTTTTTTTTTTTTAAGATTCTGGCCTCTCAATTCTTTGTAGGTGGGAAAACTTGCAAAATCGGCAGTGTATCAAATACTTATTTTCCCTACTGTGTGCATTAAGCAAGAGCCCAACTCAAATGTTTTAGGATGATCGTTCTTTGGGGGTCCAATTTCATATGCAATCAGCAGATTTGGGTTCCAGTACCATATCTATGCTGACGACACCCAATTATACACTTCTTCCCCTGACATCACCCCAACTCTAATTCAAAATACCAAGGATTGTCTGTCTGCTGTCTCTAACATTATGTCCTCCCTCTACCTGAAACTTAATCTCTCCAAAACAGAACTTCTTGTGTTTCTTCCATCTACTAACCTCACTCTACCCAACATCGAAATTACCCTGGAGGGTTCAACCATAACTCCCAAGCAGCATGCCCGCTGTCTTGGGGTCATATTCGACACCGAACTTTCCTTTACTCCCTATATCCGATCACTCACTCGCTCCTGTCACCTGCATCTTAAAAACATCTCCAGAATCCGACCTTTTCTCACCTTTGAAACTGCTAAGACTCTTACTCTTATTTATTCTCGTCTGGACTACTGCAACTCTCTTCTGATCAGTCTCCCTCTTTCCAAACTTTCTCCTCTCCAATCCATCTAGAATGCGGCAGCCAGTGTCATATTTCTGTCCAGCCGCTTCACCGATGCCTCCATCTTGTGCCAGTCATTACACTGGCTACCCTTTCGCTACAGGGTCCAGTATAAACTCATCTCGCTCACCCACAAAGCTCTCCACAGTTCTGCACCGCCTTATATCTCCTCTCTCATCTCCGTCTATCGCCCTACACGTGCCCTCCATTCTACAAATGACCTAAGACTAACATCCCCCATAATCCGAACCTCGCACCTTCGTCTCCAAGACTTCTCTCGTGCTGCGCCAGCTCTCTGGAATGCACTTCCCCAGACAATCAGACTGATACCTAGCCCCGACCTATTCAAGCGCGCTTTAAAAACCCATCTCTTCAAACAAGCCTACCACATCAGCTACTCAGTAAACTAACTTTGTCCTGTTCCCTCCTTCCAAATATTATCTGCATGTGAATCTGCACCCTACTATTCATCTGTCTCCACACCCTCCATGCACACGATAACTGCACTTGATACTTGACTATTGCACGTAAACACACGGGCTGATGACCGGATCATGCAGCTTTGTATGAAAATCCCTATTATAATTGCCAGACCTGAAATAACAAGCACTTTTCACCTATTGTGTCCCCCCATTTCCTTGTAGATTGTAAGCTTGCGAGCAGGGACCTCACCCCTAATGTCACTGTTTAAATTGTCTTAACTTGTACTGAATTTATTGTCTGTACATGTCCCCGCTTAATTGTAAAGTGCTGTGGAATATGTTGGCGCTATATAAATAAAAATTATTATTATTATTATAATATGCTAATTTTATTGGTCAGTCACTTATCTGCAGGCAAAATAATCTGATGTATTTATGAGATTTAGGTAACCCCACCAAACCCTAGAAGTTGATTAACAATCCTCTCCTTATGAACAGAAATAGGGAGAAATCTGATAACCTGCTGTTGTATAGTGGAGAAAGGAAGAATTACATGAATACATCAGTCTCCTGCCACACAATGGATTCTTCAATGGGTGTATGCTGAACATTAACACAAAGTGACAAACCACTAGCATCCATGTCTGTATTACTTCATGCTGCCCTTGACAAGCTGACAAGTTCCCTTTAGAAGATCCCAGCAAGAAGAAAAAAAAAACAATTACAGTATTGGCTGTTCATACCCACGGGAAACGTATGCATCCATCTCCGTCTGTTAGATGTCAGCTTCATTGGCATGCGCGATGGTGCAAAAGGGTTGATAAGCGCTCTCTGCGGATGATATCCTCCAGGACGGATGTGTAGCATTGATTCTGCACTGCCTACGTGAAATCTACCAGGTGCACTTGAGTCTCGCTGCTGGGATTCCATCATCTTTTCTAAAAAATCTGCAGGATAAAGAGAATAAAGTGTAAGAATAACTCAATGTACTGAATGTTATTTTTTCACAAATGATTCCGTTATTATTTCTTTATTCCTCTTGTACCCAACTTTATGAATCAAATGATGCAACTCCCCTATAACAGGTAGACATGTCTTGTAATCTGTGACAGCTGGATATCATGTAAAGAAAAAAAAAAAAGGGGGAAAAAGATTTTACCTGGTTTTCCTTTGTTCATTGCTTTATACACAACACTTAAAGAGAACCGGTCACCAGGTTTGGCCGATACGAGTTACGGCCACCCCCTTTCAGGGCTTATCTACAGCATTCTATAATGCTGTATATAAGCCCCCAATCTGACCTGTAGGAGAAGAAAAAGAACTTTTATTATACTCATCTGTGGGCGGTCCGGTCCTATGGGTGTCGCAGGTCCCGGTCCGGCACCTCCCATCTTCTTGTGATGCCATCCTTCTTCTTGCTTCACAGGCTCCCCGACATTGCGCTCCTGGGCAGGCGTACTTATCTGTCCTGTTGAGGGCAGAGCAAATTCCTGCAGTGCGCAGGCGCTGGGCCTCTCTGACCTGTCCCATTGCCTGCGCATTGCAGTACTTTGCTCTGCCTTCAGCAGGACAGGTAAATATGCCTGCCCAGGAGCGCAATGTCGGGGAGCCTGTGTGGATGACGCACGGACGCATCATCCACATGAAGCAAGAAGGAAGACTGCATTGCAAGAAAATGTGAGGAGCCGGACCAGGACCTGTGACACCTTTTGGACCGGACCGCCACGCAGGTAAGTATAATAAAAGTTATTTTTCTTCTCTTGCAGGTCAGATCGGGGGCTTATATACAGCATTATAGAATACTGTATATAAGCTCTGAAAGGGGGTGGCCGTAACTCGAATTGGCAAAACCTGGTGACAGGTTCCCTTTAACTTAAAGATGACCTGAAATATTCTATGTTGAACCAGATGCAAATGTAGTAGTGGCTACAGAGTAGAATAAAACTTTTTTTGCTTCAACTCTTCATTGTGGAGATATTGGTATTCAAAGAAACATAAGACAATAACTTAACACTAGGACATGTTAAAACTGTTGCAAAGTATACTTAGTGCAAACTCAGCAGCATTTGTGATCAATGCCAAATGATTTTGACAAATGACAAAAGATAGTTTTTCCCAAAAATTGAAGAGAGGGGCTTCAAATTGTGATGCTCACAGCAATGTGTGATGAGGTGTGTGAAAGCCTAAATGGTAGTAGATCATGCAGATGAAATGCAGAAAGGTTACCTATAGCTCCCAGACATTGCAGATAGTGCTTAGCAATACACACCCTGCCATACTGTATACAGACAGATAAAATCATGTAGTGCCTACACAGCCTTAAGGTACCGTCACATTTAGCGACGCTACAGCGATATAGACAACGATGCCGATCGCTGCAGCATCGCTGTTTAGATCGTTCTGTGGTTGCCGGAGAGCTGTCACACAGACAGCTCTCCAGCGACCAACGATGCCGAAGTCCCCGGGTAACCAGGGTAAACATCGGGTTACTAAGCGCAGGGACGCGCTTAGTAACCCGCTATTTACCCTGGTTACCATTGTAAAAGTAAAAAAAAAAAAAAAAACAGTACATACTTACATTCCGGTGTCTGTCACGTCCCCCGGCGTCAGCTTCCCTGCACTGTGTCAGCGCCAGCTGGCCGTAAAGCAGAGTACAGCGGTGACGTCACCGCTGTGCTCTGCTTTACGGCCGGCGCTGACAGTCAGTGCAGGGAAGCTGACGCCGGGGGACGTGACAGACACCGGAATGTGAGTATGTACGGTTTGTTTTTTTAACTTTTACAATTTACCCTGGTTACCAGTGAACACATCGCTGGATCGGCGTCACACACACCGATCCAGCGATGACAGTGGGTGATCAGCGACCAAAAAAAAGGTCCTGATCATTCCCAGCGACCAATGATCTCCCAGCAGGGTCCTGATCGTTGGTCGCTGTCGCGCATAACGATTTAGTTAACGATATCGTTGCTACGTCACAAAAAGCAACGATATCGTTAACAAAATCGTTATGTGTGAAGGTACCTTTATACTATCCCACATTAAAGCACTCCCTTCAAAATGCTTATCCTATTAATATATTGCAGTCATCATATTATATAGCCCTGGGTTCTTACAATTTTGCCCTTCTACCCAGCTAATTATTCTGTTTTCCATTAGGTCTGATATCATGTGATTAAAAACTGTCTAGTAGAATCCTTCTAAGCTCTATGTAGAAACAGGAGGTCAATTTTCCTTGTATAAGTCATTACAAAAGTCAATGGAAGGGGGGAGGAGCAGGGAAGCTGGGTCAGGAGCTGAAGAAGGAAATGATAAATGCAGGAACAAGAGACTTCCTGTTTCTACATAGAGCGGAGAAAACAGAAGCAATCACTGAGTAGAAAGGCAAAATGAACAATTGTAAGTAGACAGTGCTGCATAATATGACTGCAATATCTTAAGATTATACAAACTTTGATGGGAGTGCTTCTTTAAGCCATGTGTAGCAGTTCCCAGACTGCCCCATAATAAGTTATGCTCTATAACCACTCAGAGCCCAGATGGCACAGAACACTCCCCAGAGTGTCATACTTTGGCTATGCGGTACCATAAGAAGCCATAATTTGCTCACATAATGCCATGTAACGATCTGGCATACACTGATTTTAGGTCCATTTTACATGGCTAAAATATTTACTCTTATCGTTACTTCTCCATCTTGAGTTTTGAAAAACTCTAAGCACAAATAGGCACAGCTTGGCATACTACATTTTCACACCTTTCAAAAAAATGGTAAATATACAGAGAATGTCTGCTACATGTTCTTCTTTGCAGACATTCATCACATTTTAAGGCTACGTGCCCACAGTCAGGAATAGGTGCATGCAAAATGCTGCGTTCAACATTAGAAGCACAGTAGATGCGATTTATAGAAATCCCATGCCCTCTGTGCTGCTTTTGGATGGGTGGTCAACTCGCCCACGGTGCGGGTTTACAAGCTGCAGCATAGTCTCCACCGCATAGTTTCCATCATTGCCATTCATTAGATGTGGTAAATCCGCACTGTTTACTAAGAACATGCAAATTTAACTGCGGGATTAGATACGGCATTTTGGTGGCAGGGAAAATATACTGCATGCAAAACGCTGCTATTCCTGACTGTGGGCCCTTAGGCCCCTTTCACACTTCCGTTTTTACAATCTGCAGAGGATCCGTCAAAATGTTGAAATGACGGATCCTGTGCAGATTGTAAAAAACGGGTGCACTAGGCCCACTTTTCTGACGGACCCGTCGAGGCTATGTGCACCTGTTGTGTATGCGTCTTCGAGACGGTTTTTCGCTGCGAAAACGCATACACAACAAAACCAAGGTTAAAAATTATTAAAATAAATTGCAATATTCTCACTTTCCAGCTTCCCGCGCAGCGTTACCCATGCTCGCGATGCTTCCGGCAGCTAGCGTTCCCAGTAATGCCTTGCGTGCAATGACCTCTGATGATGTCGCATAGGCACCATCAATAGTAAAAAGAGAGAGAGAGCAAGCGAGAGAGAATTTCCCTGACTGGAAATTCTTCCGCGCATGCTCAGTTTCAAAAGACTGAACCCATCGCTGGATTCCTGCTTTTGACTGTCAGTGATGGATCCTGCGTCCATAGGCTTCCATTATAGCCAACGACGGGCAGCACAGGACCCGTCACTGAGCAATTTTCTGATGTGCAGAAAAAACGTTTCTCTGAACGTTTTCTCCGCCTGATGGACAGCAATTTTCCGACGGATCCAGTGCATGACAGATGAAAGAGAAGGCCATCCGTCACAATCCGTCACTAATACAAGTCTATGGGAAAAAAACAGGATCCAGCAGAAAAATTTGCTGGATCCTGTTTTTTCAAAAATCGATGGATTTCGACGGGAGCTAAACAATGGAAGTGTGAAAGAGGCCTAAGCCATAATGCTCAATTACCTAAACATGAATTATTAGTGATTAAGGCTTCTTTCACACTAGCGTCGGAATCTCCCCGTCGCAATGCGTCGGGGAGAGATTCCGACGCTAGCGTTTAGCGCATTACACAATGGAGGCAGCGGATGCATTTCTCCGGCGCATCCGCTGCCCCATTGTAAGGTGCGGGGAGGTGGGGGCGGAGTTCCGGCCGCGCATGTGCGGTCGGAAAAAGCGGTCCGTCAGGAGCAAAAAACGTTACATGTAGCGTTTTTTGCTCCCGACGGTCCGCAGAAGCACGACGCATCCGTCGCTCGACGGATGCGACGTGTGGCAATCTGTCGCAAATGCGTCATCAATACAAGTCTAAGGGGAAAAAACGCATCCTGCAAGCACTTTTGCAGGATGCGTTTTTTCTGCAAAACGACGCATTGTGACGGATTGCAGAAAACGCTAGTGTGAAAGTAGCCTAAGACTAACTCCATCCGCCCAGAGAGGCCAACTTGACTTTTTATTTTTTCTAGACAACTTATCAAAAAATCACAGAAAGACAATACTTGTTATGGACACATTGGAAAACCATAACAAATCATTATGATTACAAAGATGCATGTCTACAGCTCCTAATTCAGCTGCATTCACTGTAAACTGTAAAATGATGATAATAATTACAGTCAAAGTAATCTGCAAGTTTCATCAGCTTCAGAAAAAAATCATGGTAGCCTTAAATATTTTTTACGGACAGGATTCAAAAGTGCCTTGTTTTTACAGACAGTCCTGGAACTTGTGGACAGTTGGCAAACCTGCACCTGCCCTACATAAATTAACAGGTAAGTGGTATAGTCCTTCTGCCAGAAGCCCTCTGTCTGAATTATCTGCAGGAAAGGATGGTCACAACAAAAGAATAATTCAGTACAATTAGAGGAAATTAAAATGCTCAGCTACTATACCGGTCTCTAAAACAAAATGTTACTTATTGCACTCGGGCAGCTGCCAAGGAACGGTAATAATGATTTCTCAATAAACAGTATAGAGTAAAATATATTAAAACAAAGTGTCATAATAAAAACAGCCTCCATCTCCCAAAAAGAACTGACAAGCAGCAAATTTCAGACAGCGTATGCATGATCCTCAATCATTTGCAGCGCCCCAGAGACCTGGTCGTTGCAGTATGACGCTCTGCCACTAAGGGGAGTGATGGTACGTCTGATGGCACTAAAGGAGTTCTCCTGACCAGGTATCACCAGAACACATTACACTTCACACTCTGGCCACTAGGGGGAGAAAAAGGCTTTATTTATTGGGCCACTCCTCACACTGGTTAAACTAGGGGTTGGGGAGGAAGTTAGTCAGAAGCTGACTGGGTTGGATTCAGGCAACATCCCGTGGCAGGGGGTGTTGCAGGGAGAAGACACAGGGGGGTCCCTGTCAGGCGTGGGAACCTGGCAGGTGTCTAGCGAACAGAGCAGAATGTAACGGAACCGCGCCTGCACACCCCGCGGCGGTATCCAAGAGAGAGACACGAAGGGAAGGATATTGTGGAACAGTGTAAACGAGATCAAGCACAAAGGAGAGCCAGTAGGAGTCGTGCTGTGAGACCGAGGCAACATCCTACTGAGGCGCGTAGCCGGTGGCCGGAACACCGCGGGAGTAACTGACTCTAGGCCTTACTTCGAACTCCGCAGGACAGTTAATCATAGGTTGGCTGTCTACCTTACTACACCTACGAAGACATAGGGGGCAACGCGTGGAGAGGGGCGTCTCTAGGGTCCCGGAAGAGCTCCGAGCCTTCCCGTCATACAGGTGCGTCCTAGCCATAACATTCCTGGGGGACGAAAAACTAGTAACATCTGGAACCAAAGAGAGAGAGAGCTGTAGAGTACGAACGAACGAGAACAGCAGTTGTGAGGACTATTCCAAATGCTCAGCAGGGTAGGACTACAACACACAGGCGCTAGTGGTAGGCAACGATTTCCATCTGCGAAGGAAACTCTGGATGTGCCCATCGGACTGGCCGGTCTCAGATAGCCCTGTTCAGCGTGCTCTGGATTGAGGATCCTGAAGTCTTCAGTAAAGAGGTAAAGAGACTGCAACCCTGTGTCCTCGCTATTGACTGCACCCTACACCATTACCATCTACCTTACTGGGAAGCCCTGGGGGCACACTTCACCTGTGGGAAGGTATACCATCCAGCTGCCATTCCATCACCCCAGCGGACCCCACAGCAGCGTCGGTCACCCTGACCGAACACCACAGGTGGCGTCACGAACCCCTGATAGACTGCACCACCTTTATTGGACGCTCCTTAGCAGGGTCGCGGACCGGGTCAAGCCACCGTGACAGCCTCAGAACCGAACCAGAGAGGCCCGGTACCGAGAACTCGTGGCCCTGTGTCTGGGGGTGCTCCACATTAAAAGGGAAACCACTGGCAGGATAGGTCAGACACTAGTTACAACTACAGCCAGGTAGGTTTTGCTCTGAAACGCTGCAGCTTTTCAACTAAAACGCACTTTAAACCCCTTAGCGACCGCCGATACAAATCAAAACGGCGGCCTGTAAGGGGCCTTATTCCCTCATTGTCGTTTTAAAACCGAGATCGGGAATGAGGCTGTAGCATCTCCCAGTTGGAAAATCTCTGGGGTCTCAGCTACTGGGTGTAGCGAAGACCACAGAGAACATGATCAGGGCAAGATTTTCTGGTGTCCAATTATGTGATCGGCGTTATTCATCACAAAAAAAAAAGTGTGCTGGCTGTTTCAATCATTTCTCTCTCTTCTGACATGATATACATGTCAGAGGAGAAATAAATTATGCCCTCCCCCCCGAAACCCAGCGGTACCCCCGCCTTCCCCCGATCCCTCCTGATCAGTCCCCAACAGGAATCATCTTCCTGGGAAAAAAATAAAATAAATGGACACATGTGTAGTGCGCCATCTGTTACCCGGCAACAATAGAAAATAAAACCTCCCGTTGTCACCCACTTAGATAAAAAAAAATTTTTTTTTATTTTTTCCATTCTTTGCAGTTGGGTTTAGGGGTGTGTTAGGGTTAGAATGGTGTTAGAATTGCATTATTCCAAAACTAAAAAAAAAAAAAAAAAAAAGATGATATGATGGTTAGTTTTGAGCGCAAGTGCTCGCTACTCGAGTTTGCATCGGGTGCTCAGGTATGCGTAGAGTATCACGGATCCCAGCATGTTTTTTTTTTTTGTGTCTAACTGCCAAAAAACGTGCGGGGCAGGGACTCAAGCATGTTACTGGAGCACTCACTATATTTGGTGCATACCCGAGCACCCGATGCAAAACACTAATGACAACATATTCAATATGACAATCTAATGTTATCAAATTCTGTATCGTAAATGTGGGTTTAAAATGCTCACTATACCCCTGGATAAAATCCTTGAGGGATGTGGTGTCCAAAATGGTGTCACTTGTGGGGATTTTCACTGTTTGAGCCCATCAGTGGCTCTCCAAACACGACATGGCGTCCGCTCTTGATTACAGTCAATTTTGTGTTAAAAAAAGGCTATACTATATTATACTTTGTAAAATATCTGTGTGTTGTTGTAGTAGGACTGAGATACCAGCAGACTACTTTGTGTCCCTATTAAATACCCGTGGGTACTCTATCCATATCAATATGTTGATATTCATTCTCTGCACGCTATGATTGGTTTGCAGCTGTCTGAACTATCTTCTTTCCTTACATTAATTTTTATCTAGTATATTTTTTAGTATTTGATTTAATCTACACTTATGCACTGTATACATATGAGATACAGGCCATCTGGCCCTCTATTTCTGACTGCACATGTTATAGGGTAAAATAGGAGTGGAGGGACAGCCGATGTACAAGCGAGGGCACCAGCTTTCGAAATCTTAGGGTGTCAACCTCTGTATCTAGGTAGGTGTTCAGACAGTTGC
This sequence comes from Ranitomeya imitator, assembly GCF_032444005.1. Classification (NCBI taxonomy): domain Eukaryota; kingdom Metazoa; phylum Chordata; class Amphibia; order Anura; family Dendrobatidae; genus Ranitomeya; species Ranitomeya imitator. Next base: position 304,026,085 of record NC_091282.1, read on the forward strand.
ATAGGTAGGGCTGGATCACTCATTTCTGCACATCGGCTGAGTGAGACTGTGGTGTTCAGAGCACAATCTACAGTAATATCACCATCATGATGTATTGATTACCGTATATTGAGAAGGAGTTCTCTATCAGGTTCCCAAGGGTTATAGGGCTAAATTCTATGAGGCGTGGTGCTGTGGGGGCTATGCTCTGTATGTTTTTTCAAAAAAAAATTTCAAGCAGAGATTTGTTTATCAGCCAGAAAAATAGTATACTGGCAAGATTGGTAGCCCAAGGGAGTAAACCACTTTTTATTACTCCTTACAGCGGTTTTCAGCCCCTCGAAATAATTTTAAGTTTTCTTTTTTTTGTGTGTGTGTGAGCACTTTTTTCACCTTCACTTAGTGAGTATATAGGTTGTTGTTTTATACAAAATTTAGTAAAAGTTACATTTTAGAAAGGGTTTTTGAGTAAGCTGATGATGTTGTATGCCAAGATCCATCACACCCGAATGAGCTGAAAGTGCAAGTCAGATTTGTAGTATTGGTAAAAGATGTTACGAGATAAACTGAATTCCTCTTAGAACATTTACAAACTCTGTCCTTAAGTTTTCAACTGTTCCATCAACCAGATCCCTTTTTGCTCCCAATCAGAAAAACCCTTTAACTTTGATACTTCACCCAAATTGGGATTATGCCATAGTGGTGTATAGTTGGTGAATCCCTTAATACCCATAAGTTTCTTTCCTCTGTCCCACACTTTATACACTAATGCCAATATTGGAGTAAGAGGATTCCATCCAGGAGGAATCCTAAACTCCAGAAGACACAGGGGTGAGGCTCATTTCATATTCTGTAAAAGAAGAGCACCCGACTTACCCATATCATTTCTACTTCCCCATCCATGGAGTTGTTGTAATTGGGATGCAATAAAATACAGCCATGGATCAGGAACGGAGAATCCACAATCATCCTTATTACACTGGAGAGTTTGTAGTTTTCTTCCAGCACACTCTTTACGCCATATTCATTGCCTGAACATGGTTTGTACTTTAGAAAATATGGAGGAGGGAGCCAACGAGAGTTATGTAGCACATATAACAATTGATAAGATTTCCTCTACCGATAACTGATAGCGGGAGTTTGGACCATGCGCTAACCTTGGTTCTAAATTTATCTAGTCTACGTTTGCTGTTCCATATTCTTTAGGCTTGGTACTCACAGTTGTTCCCAAGTATTTAGACTTGTCTACAGTTTGTAACCGAGATTGTTCCATTGTTGTAGAATGGGGCAGAGGATCCACTGGCATCAGGACAGATTTATTCCAATTAATTAATAAACCTGACAACCTTCTGAAGTCTGTTATGCAATCATTATTGGAATGATGTAGGAAGTTATGTTATCTATAAAAAGCAGCATATCATCTGCATAGAGACTCACTCGCTCGTCTATTTTTCCACATTTTAACCCAGTAAAATTTCTTGACTCGCTTAGGCGACACGCCAAGGGTTCAATGGCCATGGCAAAGAAAAAGGGTGACAACAAATATCCCTGTCTAGTGCCCTTCTGTAATTTATAACTCCATTCACTCGAATTTTAGCAACTGGGGAGTGGTACAACAGAAGGGTCAAAGCAATGTAGTAGGGACCAGAGCCCATCTTTTACAAAACTGCCCACAGGAAACTCCATTGAACACTGTGAAATGCTTTAGCAGCATCCAAGGACATACCCGCCCTTGTGCCATCTCCTTTTGTGCCCATTTGGAGATTGAGGAATAGACGTCTCAGAGTTATAGCAGTAGATGCATTTCGCATAAATCCAGATTGATCTACTACTACTTCTCTAACAACTGTAATCAATCTATGGGCTAAAACCTTAGCTGGAAGTTTAATATCCACTGGGAGAAGAGAGATTGGCCTAGATGAGTCAGGTTATGACATCTCTTTCTCGCGCTTTAGTATTAAAACTATTAAGGCGTCATTCATAGAATCTGGTAGGGAGCCCTTTCTAGTGCCTCCTTAAAGTCCACTGTAAAACTTTTTACATTTGTGGTCAGTAGCATCTGTGGTATGTAAGGAGGTCAGCAGGCATCACACATCGCTGTATGTAATAACCGTCTCTCTCGACATATGGCACGGTTCCTTTTGCCCGCTTCATCCTTGAGTCCTACGTGTATGTAATTGTGCACAATTATCAATTCACCAAGTAGTACAGGCACAGTGTGGTGCATGAAAGGGTTAAAATAGTGCATGAAAACATTAGGAAAAAACGGTGTTCCTGTTACTGACCACTTTTTTCTTTTAAAAAAGATGATCTACAAAAATATTTGAGATCTGTTCCAATTTTAGCAAATATGAAGTCGATAATATGAGTCCTGCAAAAGAAAATAAGGCAGACCCAGAAAAAAAAAAAAAATGTGCCTTTAGATTGCAGCATTACAAAGGGTGAAATGTTCCGGACATAAAAGCCCAAAATCATGGTAAAAGGATGAAAATCTCCATACCCATTGCTTAGGCAAGTCCTGAATGCGTATATGACATGCAATGAGTGAGTCATGATGAGCGGGCTGAGGGGTGAATATGATCATGTAACTATGGATATGCTGCAGAAGCTTATATGACGAGTGTAAACCGGGTCGAAACACGCCTGCCGGTAGCATTACATGGGAGCAATAATAATTGCGGTAATCACTATTATAACCACACACATTAACGGTCACATCGTAATGGGAAATATGAACAGAACATTTTTTTTTACTTTAATTCCACTAATACAGATAATGAAATCACACCATGTGGAAACAGTTATCTGTCATTCAAAGGGTCATTAAACTGCAGTCTGTAGCTTATTTTAGACATGGGTGATGTAAAAAGTGATTCTGGGGCTTATTTTTCTAACACTAGTGCGTCCACAAGGAACAGCAGTTTGCTTCAACTGCAAAGCAAATATAAAGATAAATTAGATCATACACATATCCAGGCTCCACTCTTGTGCACACACAGCCAAGCAGGCAATTCTACAGATTTTGTTTGAAAGACAAAAAAAAAAAAAATGCGAATACACCCTTCCACCAATAGCTTACCCACTGGGATAACGAAGCAATTGGCATGTTCAACTCAGACCATTCTTTTTTTTTTTTTTACAGACATTGGGAAAATTCAGGAGCCTCCCAAACACAAATGAAATCAGCAGATTAAGCCAACTTCTATCTGATGTATATCACCAGCTTTACATTGCCTTTTAAATCTGTTGGTAGGTTTTTGCTATGTAATGTAAAGACAGCAGGAAATAAGGTTTGAAACACAGACTTCAGCAATGTGTCATTTATTAGGTTGTGTGCTTACACAGAATGTTTTATCACCAAGAGATTATCACTGCCTGGACTGATTCTCATATTAGCCCTTGTCTGACCACACCCCCTCCTCTGATAAGCAGCTCACAGTCAATATACAGAGAGCTTGGTGTGGGCAGCTTTCCCAGCTCTACTTTCTGCAACAACTAAGAACTTCGATTGTGTCACAACTGCTGCAACCATCAAACCGTGGTATTGGAATCAGGGTCTCATTTCCTACATTTTGCTGCTCTCAGAGGGAAAAATAAAAACATGGTGGTAGCTTCCCTTCAAACAGCAACTCTAAGATTCTCCATACAGTTACTTCCAGCAATATCATATAAAATGTAATCAATAAAAGGGAAAACATCCTGTAGTCAATGAGGGTTTGCACTTTAAACATAGCGGTTTCCTATATGCCTCTGGTAGCTTCATGTTACATGTGGCACATTTTTTTAACTCTCGTCTTAGAAGTAGAAGTAGTAGATTTTTTAGGGTTTTCCTGGTCCTAGGAAAAGAGCAACAATAGAGTGTAGCTATGAGAGGGAATAAGGAAAGATCTCTACTCCCAGACTCCACTCACAAGGGATAGCTTTGTAGGAACCTTAGGATGGCCAGGAATCTGCCACTCCATTGCTAGCCGCATTGGTAAAGGACGGCCCCCAGGAAGTGAAATAAGGACTTCTCACCTGGCTTCCAATGTGATTTGCTCATTATCCATACTTCCAGGCCACTAGCCCATGGGGAATAGCTTGAACGCATGCCAATGGAGACTTTCCCGGCGCTCACTCCACAAACACAGAAGTGCGTACCATGCTGAAAAGCACGCTGGGCAATAGAGGCCTCACGTGCTGCTCCCCTGGAAACCGGAAATGTGCTCTACGCTGGAACACACGCCGGGCACTTCATCAGAGCTGAATCTCCTCTCCCCACGTATGCTGTAGTGAATAGTCGTGAGTAAGCAGAGAGCCTTCCTGAGGGGGAAGCGGTTGTCCCAGGAGCTCCTGGTCAACTGGAAGGCAGGTGGACCTCTGCAGGGACAGGTGTCGGCCCCCTGGACCATACCACAGAATAAAGGAGAGAGGAGAGGGACAAATCACCCCCTCGATCCCCTTGAGTCCAGCAATTCTGAGTAAGTTCTTCTGCGCACAAAGCTTTCCTCTCATGAATCTGACCCTGATAGGCACAGGAAAAACACTGGTGGAGGGAGGGGCTATTTAGCCTCGTGTGATCCTGTCCCTTATCCAGGCTAAGAAGGACTACCTCCTGGTATTGCTGTCAGGAGGGACCTACTGGAAATCAACCTTTTGTCAATGAGGGTTTAGATTTTATAGATTATTCTATCCTTGCAGTAATGGCAATCAGCATTCAACGCTTAGACTTCCTAGAAAGCATAGTGAGCAAGCAAAGATGCAGTGAAAAACACGGGAGCAATCTGAGCCTCCGCTATCATCATCCGAGTTGGATTTTTTACTCCAGTAGACTCCAAAAGGCAGAGTACCATTCATTGGTTAGCTGAACACTGATAACACCAAGGGAAAAAAGATCAACAAAAAGGAAAGAACAACAAAAGGAAATAAAAGCCAAGCACCATCTCCCTCCACTACAGCCATAAAAGTCATTCTAAATGTTTAGGCGCATGTCTGCACGTACCAGTGTATGTTTGTGCGAGACTCCTCACCTCTATTACTGGTATAGCCCAGAGAACTGCTCGCTTCATACTGATGGAGATGTGGTCGAGGAATGAGCAGGATGTTGGAGATTTTGCCTAGAGAACTTTCATCAGATGTCTGACTCCTTCCTTCTTCAGCTGGAAAGGGACGACTCTGCTGTGACGGGCTGCAGGATGCATCATAAGAACCAGAGTTTTTCCGTGTCTGAGTCTCTCTCACAGGCCTGTGGAATAGAAAGGTTTTGTGATCATCATTTGCATAAAAACAGAAAAAGTAACTAATAATCCAAAACTAAACAGAGAATGATATTTCAAATTCTGCATTAATAGATGACGAAGTGTAAAATTCCACATAACTGAACTCCTTCCAGCTGCAACCAATTTTCGCTTTTGTCTTTTCTTCCCTTTCTTCTAAGAGCATTAAGTTTTCAAATTTTCTATCAATGTAGCTTGCTTTTGTGCAGGACAAGTTGTAGTTTTTGGATATCATTCACTTAACCATATAATGTGCTGAAAAATTGGTAAAAATTCCAGGTGCGGTGAAATTGGCAAAAATAAAAAAATATACAAACGTAATTCCGCTACTGTTTTGGGGCTTTTGTTTTTACAGCATTCATTGTGTGGTAAAAATGATCTGGCTACATGTTTATTTGTTTTTTAAATTTCCTTATTTATTTATTTTTTAAACTCCCTCAGAGTAAACCCCCTACTGCCATGGTCACTCATCCGCACCAGGCAATTGCATTGCGTGGGGGTCAATGGAAGGCCTTAACCCCTTTACCCCCAAGGGTGGTTTGCACGTTAAAGACCGGGCCAATTTTTACAATTCTGACCACTGTCCCTTTATGAGGTTATAACTCTGGAACGCTTCAACGGATCCCAGTGATTCTGACAATGTTTTCTCGTGACATATTGTACTTCATGATAGTGGTAAAAATTCTTTGATAGTACCTGTGTTTATTTGTGAAAAAAATGGACATTTGGCGAAAATTATGAAAATTTCGCAATTTTCCAACTTTGAATTTTTATGCAATTAAATCACAGAGATATGTCACACAAAATACTTAATAAGTAACATTTCCCACATGTCTACTTTACATCAGCACAATTTTGGAACCAACATTTTTTTTGTTAGGGAGTTATAAGGGTTAAAAGTTGACCAGCAATTTCTCATTTTTACAACACCATTTTCTTTTAGGGACCACATCTCATTTGAAGTCATTTTGAGGGGTCTATATGATAGAAAATACCCAAGTGTGACACCATTCTAAAAACTGCACCCCTCAAGGTGCTCAAAACCATATTCAAGAAGTTTATTAACCCTTTTGGTGCTTCACAGGAATTTTTGGAATGTTTAAATAAAAATGAACATTTAACTTTTTTTCACAAAAAATTTACTTCAGCTCCAATTTGTTTTATTTTACCAAGGGTAACAGGAGAACATGGACCCCAAAAGTTGTTTTACAATTTGTCCTGAGTACACAGATACCCCATATGTGGGGGTAAACCACGGTTTGGGCGCATGACAGAGCTCGGAAGCGAAGGAGTGACATTTGACTTTTCAATGCAAAATTGACTGGAATCGAGATGGGACACCATGTTGCGTTTGGAGAGCCCCTGATGTGCCTAAACATTGAAACCCCCACAAGCGACACCATTTTGGAAAGTAGACCCCCTAAGGAACTTATCTAGAGGTGTGGTGAGCACTTTGACCCACCAAGTGCTTCACAGAAGTTTATAATGCAGAACCGTTAAAATAAAAAATCATATTTTTTCACAAAAATTATCTTTTCACCCCCAATTTTTTTATTTTCCCAAGGGTAAGAGAAGAAATTGGACCCCAAAAGTTGTTGTACAATTTGTCCTGAGTACGCTGAAACCCCATATGTGGGGGTAAACCACTGTTTGGGCGCATGGGAGAGCTCGGAAGGGAAGTAGCGCCGTTTGACTTTTCAATGCAAAATTGACAGGAATTGAGATGGGACGCCATGTTGCGTTTGGAGAGCCACTGATGTGCCTAAACATTGAAACCCCCCGACAAGTGACACCATTTTGGAAAGTAGACCCCCTAAGGAACTTATCTAGATGTGTTTTGAGCGCTTTGACCCACCAAGGGCTTCACAGAAGTTTATAATGCAGAGCCGTAAAAATAAAACAAAATTTTTTTCCCACAAAAATTATTTTTTTAGCCCCCAGTTTTGTATTTTCCCGAGGGTAACAGGAGAAATTGGACCCGAAAATGTGTTCTCCAATTTGTCCTGAGTGCGATGATACACCATATGTGGGGGGAACCACTGTTTGGGCACACGGGAGAGCTCGGAAGGGAAGGAGCACTGTTTTACTTTTTCAAAGCAAAATTGGCTGGAATTGAGATCGGACGCCATGTCGTGTTTGGAGAGCCCCTGATGTGCCCAAACAGTGGAAACCCCCCAATTATAACTGAAACCCCAATCCAAACACACCCCTAACCCTAATCCCAACAGTAACCCTAACCACACCTCTAACCCTGACACACCCCTAACCCTAATCCCAACCCTATTCACAACTGTAAATGTAATCTAAACCCTAACCGTAACTTTAGCCCCAACCCTAACTGTAGCCTTAACCCTAGCCCCAACCCTAGCCATAACCCTAACCGTAGCCCTAACCCTAGCCCGAAAATGGAAATAAATACATTTTTTTAATTTTTCCCTAACTAAGGGGGTGATGAAGGGGGTTTGATTTACTTTTATAGCGGGTTTTTTAGCGGATTTTTATGATTGGCAGCCGTCACACACTGAAAGACGCGTTTTATTGCAAAAAAATATTTTTTGTGTTACCACATTTTGAGAGCTATAATTTTTCCATATTTTGGTCCACAGATTCATATGAGGTCTTGTTTTTTGCGGGACGAGTTGACGTTTTTATTGGTAACATTTTCGGGCACGTGACATTTTTTGATCACTTTTTATTTTATTTATTTTAAACTATTTCATAGAAAAAAATAATTATTTTTGCATTGCTTTATTCTCAGGACTATAACTTTTTTATTTTTTTGCTGATGATGCTGTATGGCGGCTCGTTTTTTGCGGGACAAGATAACGTTTTCAGCGGAACCATGGTAATTTATATCTGTCTTCTTGATCGCGTGTTATTCCACTTTTTGTTCGGCGGTATGATAATAAAGCGTTGTTTTTTGCCTCGTTTTTTTTTTCTTACGGTGTTTACTGAAGGGGTTAACTAGTGGGCCAGTTTTATAGGTCGGGCCGTTACGGACGCGGCGATACTAAATATGTGTACTTTTATTGTTTGGTTTTTTTTATTTAGATAAAGAAATGTATTTATGGGAATAATATATATATTTTTTTCATTATTTAGGAATATTTTTTTTTTTTTTTTACACATTTGGAAAAATTTTTTTTAAACTTTTTTACTTTGTCCCAGGGGGGACATCCCCCCGTAAGCGCGGCCGATCGCGTATGACGTACTATCCCGTCGGTGGTCATAGGGGCCCACCCCACCTCGACGGGATAGTACGTCCAATGTCAGAAAGGGGTTAAATTCCGCTGTCAGATTGTCAGAACATATAAGGAGTTAACAAACATCAATTGGAGCTCAGCTGCACTCATTGCTGTTAAAAGGAATCTGTTAGCAGAATTTTGATGTTTAGTCTGAGAGTAGAATGATATAGGGTAAGTGAGCCCGATTCCAACAATGTATCACTTCGTATGACACAATCAGAGTTTTCACATGTAGAATGCAGAGCTGAGAGAGCTGCCCCCGCCCACACCAGGCTCTCTATGTACACTGTCTATAGACCATGAGCTGCTTATCACAGGAGAGGGGCGTGGTTGTTACAGGGCTCCTGCACTGCTTTATTGCAGCAGTGATACAACCTTCATTGTATTATATAAACAACAGTACACAGCCAATAAAAGTGACAAATGAATTTAGTGTCTCAGTGGCTACCTTATGCTGTCCTCCAATTACACAGCAAAAACCTGCTGACAGATTCCCTTTAAGGAATGCATTTGGGGACACAGTCCGGAGCTATGTGCCTGATGGTGACCACTACCAGAATGCCAAGGTATTCATCCACCATTGGGACTCATTGTAAAGAAATGTATACCATATGATATTTGTTTCTTTTCAAAAGTCCCCCGATTAGAAATGCACAGTCTGCTGCGCGTTCTTATACAGTTAAACAGTACAAGCCAGATGGTGGCAGAAAAGACACTTTTTACCTCCGTCTGGTAAATGGTCACCTATGGCAATGTGAAAGTATGCATCAGGAAACACCTCCAACGTATAATGTAAGCCAAGTGCACAGGCATGGTGCGGTCAAACTGCAGACATATGCTGCACATGTACAATAGATTTTGGGAAGGGGTTAAAGTTCCAATAAATAAATTGATGCTTATTAGTAGGGTCTAAAGGGTATCGTCTCTCCTTGTGGAGAGTAACAAGCCTGAAATGCCAGTGTCACGGCCTATAAGTCTCTTTACCCAGGCATGTCACATATGTAAATAGAGAATCTGGTTTGGCCTTATCCTAAGGCTACTTTCACACATCATGTTTTTTGTTTCAGGCACAAGCTGGCAAGTTTTGAAAAAAACAGATCTGTTTTTTTCTCATAGAGTAGTATTAGCGCCAGATTGCGCCTGATGGCCAGTCGTTTCATTCGTTTATTTCCGGATCCGTCCAAATAGCCGATCCCGGCAGACGGAGAAAACGTCCAGATGAAAGTTTTTTCGTCCGACGAAAAAAGCGCACAGTGACGGAACTCTCTCATTAGCCGGATTCTCCCTAAAACAAAAAAACGTAAGGGTGAAAATAGCCTTAGGCTCCTTTCACACTAGCGTCGGAATCTCCCCGTCGCAATGCGTCGGGGAGAGATTCCGACGCTAGCGTTTGCTGCATTGCACAATGGGGGCAGCGGATGCATTTTTCCGGTGCATCCGCTGCCCCATTGTAAGGTGCGGGGAGGTGGGGGTGGAGTTCTGGCCGCGCATGCGCGGTCGGAAAAAGCGGTCCGTCAGGAGAAAAAAACGTTACATGTAGCGTTTTTTTCTCCCGACGGTCCGCAAAAGCACGACGCATCCGTCGCTCGATGGATGCGACGTGTGGAAATCCGTCGCAAATGCGTCGTCAATGCAAGTCTATGGGGAAAAAACGCATCCTGCAAGCACATTTGCAGGATGCGTTTTTTCTGCAGAACAACGCATTGTGACGGATTGCAGAAAACGCTAGTGTGAAAGTAGCCTAAGTCATGAGGAAAGACTCGTTAAGGGATCGATATTAACTTTTAGGATTGCTATTTCCAATAGGTGGCGCTAGAGTTTAAAGGTACCGTCACACTTAGCGACGCTGCAGCGATACCGACAACGATCCGGATCGCTGCAGCGTCGCTGTTTGGTCGCTGGAGAGCTGTCACACAGACAGCTCTCCAGCGACCAACGATCCCGAGGTCCCCGGTAACCAGGGTAAACATCGGGTAACTAAGCGCAGGGCCGCGCTTAGTAACCCGATGTTTACCCTGGTTACCAGCGTAAAAAAACAAACAGTGCATACTTACATTCAGCTGTCTGTCCCTTGCCGTCTGGTTCCTGCACTGACTGCTGGCCGTAAAGTGAAAGTGAAAGCACAGCACAGCGGTGAGTCACACAGCGGTGACTCACCGCTGTGGCTGTGCTCTGCTTTCACTTTACGGCCAGCAGTCAGTGCAGGAACCAGACGGCAAGGGACAGACAGCTGAATGTAAGTATGTACTGTTTGTTTTTTTACGCTGGTAACCAGGGTAAACATCGGGTTACTAAGCGCGGCCCTGCGCTTAGTAACCCGATGTTTACCCTGGTTACCAGTGAAGACATCGCTGAATCGGTGTCACACACGCCGATTCAGCGATGTCTACGGGGAGTCCAGCGACGAAATAAAGTTCTGGACTTTCTTCCCCGACCAGCGATCTCCCAGCAGGGGCCTGATCGCTGCTGCCTGTCACACTGGACGATATCGCTAGCGAGGACGCTGCAACGTCACGGATCGCTAGCGATATCGTCTAGTGTGACAGTACCTTAAGTCCTCTTCCGCTCTGAAGAGGCAATTTGCAATGTTAATTAGAAGTAATTCATAGTTTTAGTAGCAATTCTCTATAACTTGAGTTTTTGGCAGTTTCCTATTTTTCACCTGAAGGTTGTAGCGCGCTGTGCTCTAGATGGACCAGGCAATCGAAACACCGTAGAATCGTAAGCATCATAGTCCACTTGTATGGGCAGGGCATTTTCTGCCTCTTTTGGGCTTCCTAGTGCTTCAGAAGAGGAAGAAGAGAGAAATTGATAGAAAACAAGATACAAAAATATAAATGCTACAGGCATTGTGTAATTTTTCTTTAATGAAATTTGAAGGTAACTAATGAATTACATTAATCTGCACATTTGATGCACCACTGGAGCTAGTTTTGACTTTTTGACCTTGCTTACAGAGCCCCATTTGTCAAATGTCACTTTAGATTTCTCCCAATGCCAGGGATTCTGCAATTTATTTATTTTCTCATTGTGACACCAAACTTCAGAATAGTGGTAAATTTAGGTCGAGGGAGGAAACCCGTTTGACATGAAATCTGGCAAAGCCAGTTAGCTTAATCGTTTGCAGTGTCTTATGCTGAGAAGTGTTCTAGTAGTAATATTAGTATGTGGGTTACCTATTCACTTGCGGGATACGCCTGTTTGAGGTCTCTGTTGGTGCATTATGTTGAGGGTGGGGGGATGGTTAGGGCTTGTGTACATTTGTCTAATGTTCTTAATTTTGTCAAATTTTACTAAACATTTTATTTAAAAAAAAAAAAAAAGAAAGACTTCTCAGTATGGTGAATCAAGCAAGTCAAGGATCCTTCTTCTAATTTGAGGAACATGGGTGGCAGTTTCACTCAAGACCTCCTATTACCTTGCAGTTAAAAGATGCTGATGCTACTCCTCTAAACTAGAGGACTTCTCAGCTTAGTCCTTTCATTTGGCAGTTTTTCCTCCACCCAGTCAGCCAGGTTGTCTACTCAATAAATGAGCAGCCCAGGCTTGGAATTAACTAGATCTCCACGGAAATGTTTTTTGGGTGGAAAGTGATCTTCCCCTCTTCTAAGGCATCTGGCATGCCATGGTCCAGGATGTCTTGTTCAGAGAATGCTAGATAGTTACGAGACAAATTCATAGCTGTGGTCATGGTCTTTTAACATTCCGGGGGAATCTTCGCTCTTCCCTACCTGGGCGATTTGCTCTGTTGCCCCATCTTGGCCTGAGAACTTAAAACGTGTGCAAATGTCCAGGGTTTCGGATATTATATTTTGGTTGTACCATAGACAAAAACCTGTTTGACCCTATTTCAGTGCTGCTTTCCTTTTGGGTTACTAATTGTTGCATACATGACAAAGATCTATCCTTATGATTTAGAGGTGGATTTTTTTTGCCAGAAATCAGACTCCCATATGTCAGTCTCCTGTCCTTCTCCTGTTCTGCAGGGGAATTCTGTGCAAGATGCTGACAGCTCAATTTTCAATTGGGTTCACTGGATCAATCCAGTGTCTCCTGGTGGTTCCCTTGTCTCCTAGTCTGTACAGGTCTAGCTCCTTTCTCTTGGATATCAGTCCAGTTTTCTGGCTTTAGGGGACTCTCCTTCCAGCACACAGTTCCACGCTCTTGAGTTAACAGAAGATTTCCTACCAGCAAGCAATGGATCTCAATTATCCAGCCCATTGCTTAACCATAGGTAAGGCAGAGTGCCAGGCCATCTAAGTTTGCTTCCAAACAACCATCGCCAATGCAGTAGAATACGCAGGGCAAAATTCACAAGCAACCATGCATGGAAGCAGTCTCCCACATCCTCTATTGGGTGAAGAGTCAAACTTCTCTTTTTTTTTTCCAAAAGTCTACATACCATGATTAGAAAATGGGTCCTGCCACCTTTATCAGTAGAGAATAACTGTGCACAGGAGAGTGGTCCTTTCATCCCGAGAGCCTCTCCAAATATTGATCATCAACATCGGGGCACTCTGGACATCAATCCTTTAACCCTGGGCAAAACACAGGATTCTATAGTTTAGTTCTCATAGCAAATGCATCCTGGTGTTCCCATAACATCCAGATAAACCTTTCCCAGGATACACTCTTCCATATATTAGGTCGGAGGGTTTTTAGGTCATGGTTATGTTGCCATTGTTCAACTTTAACTTGAAGTCTTGACGTGATGCGTCTCTGAAATAAGACCAATAGAGCGGAGATTTGGCCCTTGAGAGAGCAGAGTACCAGCCCGGAGTCCACGATCCTTGCACCAATCAAAAAATGTCTTCCAAGTACGATGGTAAATGCGTACCGATGAGGATTTATGGGCACTAACCATGGTGGAAATGACCTGTTGAGAAAACCTTTCCTGAGTTAAAACCCAGGATTCAACGGCCACGCCGTTAAACCCAGGGCCCCTGAGTTCTGGTGGTAGATAGGGCCCTGGGAGAGCAAATCTGGCTATCCAGCAGTATTCAGAGTATGTTAGCGACGAGGAGTACCAACTTTGCGAACCACGCAAGGCCAATCGGGAGCAACCAGGAGCACTGGTACTCCTTCCGCCTTGATTTTTCCGATTACCCTGGGGACTAATGGTAGAAGAGGAAAAATGCACGGAAGACGGAATTGGCGCCATGAAAGAACAAGAGCGATGGTCCTTGGATCTCGAGACCTCGCTATAAACTGGGGAACCTTGGCATTCAGTCTGGATGCCATGAGGTCCACGTCTGGGATACCCCAGCGAAGACAGATCTGGGAGAAGACTTCCGGATGGAGCTCCCATTCCCCCGAATAGAGACCCTGACGGCTGAGGAAATCCGCCATCCAGTTTTCCACTCCTGGAATATGTACCGCTGAGATCACCGAGAGGTTGTTGTCTTCTCATCAAAGGATGTGAGTTACCTCGGACATGGCCGTCCTGCTGCGGGTACCCCCCTCATGATTGATGTATGCCACAGCCATGGCATTGTCTGATTGGATACGGATGGGGTGACCCGCCAGAAGATGATGAAAGTGCTGCAGGGCTAGACGAATAGCACGGATCTCCAGAACGTTGATCGGTAGCTTTGATTCCTGAATTGACCAGCTGCCCTGAGCAGTGTGGTGACAGAATACTGCTCACCAGGCCGAAAGACTGGCATCGGTAGTCACCACTAGCCATTGAACGGGTAGAAAGGACTTCATTAGGTTGAAGGAAGAGTTTAATGTCCACAACCTGAGTGTCTGTTTGACCTGAAGGGATAAGTGGCACCTTCGGTCGAGAGAGAAAGCGTTTCTGTCCCAAGCTGCCAGAAGGGCATGTTGAAGGGGACGAAGGTGCAGTTGCGCAAAGGGGACCATTGTGCCACCATCTTTCCTAGTACCCTCATTGCAAACAGGATGGAGCGAGGGGTAGACTGACGAAGCGCTCGGGTTCCTGGTTGAAGAGCCAAGACTCTGTCTGGAGGGAGAATTACCAACCCCCGAGACGAGTCCAGGGGAATTCCTAGAAAGGAGATCTGCTGGGCTGGGACCAGAGAGGATTTGCTTAAGTTTATCAGCCAGCCCAGGTGAGAAAGGGTATGGCAAGTAATGCCAATGGACTCCACGCAACAAGTCACCCAGATGGGGCAGAACGATCACGCCCCGAAAGTGCAGGACATGACGGCCGCCATGGCCTTTGTGAACACTCTTGGGGCGGTACCAAGGCCGAAGGGCAGGGCCATGAATTGGAAGTGCTGTTCGCGAATGACGATGCGCAGGAATCTTTGGTGAGGTGGAAAGATTGGAATGTACAAGTAAGCGTCTCGGATGTCGATTGAGGCCAAAAATTCCCCTTCTTCTAGGGAAGTGATAACTGAACGCAGAGATTCCATGCGGAAATGATGGACCTTGACAAACTGGTTTTGAAGTTTGAGGTTTAGTATGGGTATCACTTTTCCGTCGCCGAAAAGGTTTGAATAGAAATCCTGAAACCTTTCGCTTTCTGGGACAGGAACATTGACGCCATCATGACGCAGTGCGACTATGGCCCGGGAGAACGCATTTGCCCTTGCCTATGAAGAGGGAGGACAAAAGGGAAAGAAACGAGAAGGGGGTCACGTAGCAAAGTCGACTTTGTATCCGGACGGCACCAGATCTCTGACCCACTCATCGGAGATGACGGAAAGCCAGACTTGACGAAAGAAGTAGGCGGCCGCCTACCCTGCCAGTGTCGACCGGATAGTGCTGATAGTTAGCGTGAGGAAAATCTCTGGGACCTAGGTCCTTTAGGCCTCGACTGTTTGGGTCGGGACTTCCAATGCTGGTTAGGCCTGCACGAGACCCAATTTCCTCCATCTCTTAGTGGAGAACGTCCTGAACCGGATGAAGTAGTGGTAGTGGCCCAGCTTGGAGTGGAGCGAAAGGAACGGAAACGGAGTTGCTGCTGTCTCCGAAAGGAACGCCTCTCTGTTGGGGAAGGAATTTACTCTTTCCTCCCGTAGTATCCGAAAAGATCTGATCCAGGTTTTCTCCGAATAAGCGACCGGTTTGATAAGGAAGAGAGGTGAGAGACTTTTTTGATGCAGAGACTACCTTCCACGCTCTGAGCCATAATGACCTTCTGATAGAGAGGGCATTGGCTGCTGACTGTGCCGCACAACCGGCCACATCCAAGGACGCGTGTGTACCAGGTAATCGTCTTCCTGGGAAATTTGGTTGGCAAGGTGCGCCCCCTCTGGAGGAAGGTTACTGTTCCAAAGAGAATTTGCTAAGGTCTCTCACCAGAAAACCATAGCCTTAGCTACCCATGCTGCGGCAAAGGATGGGCCGCGTCTGAGGCCTCAAAAGCAGAGCGGGCTAAGCTTTCTATCTGACGGTCCGTGGGATTTCTGATGGATGAGCCATCCGGCACAGACAGGAGAGTTTTGGATGCTAGGTGGGATACTGGGGGGTCTACCATCAGAGATTCCGCCCAATCCTTTTTCAGATCAGATGAAAAAGGATACTTGGCTTCAAGAGGCTTTTGTCCTGTGAAGCGTTTATCCGGGCGTTCTCTGTGCCTATTAACTATGGCACTAAATTCCGGATGAATAGCAAATGCCTTATGAGATCTTCCTCAACCTTTAAAGCCTGGTTGATTACCTCAATAAGCGAATCCAGATCTAAGGAACCATCAGATTCGCATTTGCTATTGAACTCTGGAAAGAGAACCAGAAACGGAGCTATGAGGCAACAAGGCACATGTCTGCTCAGGAGACGTGCTACAGATCTGTTTTCTTGGTGCCTGACAGCTTATAGAGTGCTTTCGGCCCCTGCTAACCGACTGTTCCTGGCTTGGGGAGGATCCATCTACATCAGTCCTGCAAACGCTCCGGTCCCACGAAGGATCACGGAGGGATTCAATCGCATTGGCCAGCGAAGCCATGGATTGAGACAGTGACGAAGCCCACTCAGGGGGACTAGGTCCACTGGGCTCTGTGGCGGCGGAGGGCTCCTGAGCGCAGTTGGGGTCACAAGCACTGCAAAGCGGCGAACTCTGAGCCTTAGGAAATGCAGATTGGCAGGAGGAGCACGAAGTAAAGAATATAGCCACACTCTTGTTCGACTTTTTGGATGCCTTAAGCTGGGACATGATGTACCCTTCTATGTGGCCCTATAATATTAGGGACTGCAGAGAAAGGATACTGCTGAGAAAAGGTGACCGCAGGGAGGATGTATAAAGCAGCGCTCCCCAGGTCTGTGTCCCCATTCCTACTGCGTTTCTCCAACTGCGTGGCCCCAGCGCTGAAAACATTTCTGCAAAACGCTGCTGGTCCTGATATCAGCTAGTGTGTCATGAGGCGGTCTGGGGGGAGAAAGATGGCCCCCGAGATCTCAGGCTGTGCGAGAAGCGCCAGGACTGGTGGGCAGGGCATCTGCATCGCATCATAGCATGGGCGGAGTCAGGGGTTGCAGCCTAGTAAAGGGCCAAAGCCGGGGACTAAATTTGCGGCGCTGATGCAGAAAAGGGCCGAATGCGCGCCCCCGCAGTCAAAAACGGTCCCACTTGACCAGCGCCGCCCCTTACCGCCTGAAAAGAGCCCTCCAGCCCGGGCACTTACCCGGAGAAGCTGCCGGGTGGCAGGTAAGGCAGCTTGCTGCAGGTTCTCCTGTGCTGCTGCTGGTTTGGATGGTGCAGGGATAAGGGGAAAAACCCCAAATCCACCATCCCTTAGAAGGGAGGTGGAGAGGGACCGTCCGCCTCCTTGTACCATTCGCTTTAACAGTGGTGGTGCAGTGGGGGCTGCTCGGACGCCACAAGGTGGGCCTCTGTACATCCAAAGGGTTAATCACCTAGGATGGGACAGGGCTGAATGTCCGGCAACAGGCCTGGCTGCGGAAGAGGAAACGTGGAGGCGACACTCCATGTGCTTGTCCGTTGAAGGTGTGGGGAGATCGGTGTCCTTGAAGGGACCAGTCACCACTAAGAATCAGCTCAGGCGTGGCATCACACGTTGCAGGAGAGGATACGGAGAGACAACACTCTCTGTGCTCGCCTGTTGATGGTTCGGGGAGATCGGAGCCTTGAAAAGATCGGTCGCCCCTTCGTCCATTGTAAAAAATTTTAAATGTAAAAATGTAAAAATAAAATAAAGGGTTTGGGGTCTGAATAGCGGACCCGTCCGTGTGCCTCCTACGGACACTAAGCAAGAACTGGTTCTCTGGGATTTTTGTGTACTCACCGTAAAATCCTTTTCTCCAAGCCACTCATTGGGGAACACAGGACCATGGGACGTCTTAAAGCAGTCCCTGGGTGTGAAAAAAACATAACCGAAAGGGTCCCATGAACCAGCTGTCTAGAGATGCGCTACCGCTTCCTGAAAGATCCTATTTCCCAGGCCTGCATCTGCAGAGGCCTGAATGTGAATGTTGTAGTGTTTCGAAAAGGTGTGCAGACTGGACCAAGTCGCAGCCCTGCAAATCTGTTCCGCCGATGCCTGGTGCCATATGGGCCAGTATGCACCCACCGACAAAGTGGAGTGTGACTTTATCTCCGCTGGGATAGGTTTGCCTCTGAGTCTGACACAGTAGGACTCCTTAACAGCCGAGCGTATCCACCTGGCTATTGTGGACTTCGAAGCAGCCAGTCCCCTTCCTGTGACCTTCAGGAAAAAACGCCGTCCGGGAGATATACCTTCTAAGAGCTGTCACTAGGTCCAGAGTGTGGAAAGCCCTTTCGAAACGATGTACTGGTGCTGGGCAAAAGGAGGGCAGGACAATGTCCTCATTAAGGTGACAGGAAGAGATCACCTTGGGCAAGAAAGACGGGGACAGTCAAAGAACCACCTTGTCCGGGTGAAAAATTAGGAAAGGAGCTCGACAGGAAAGAGCGGCTAGCTCAGATACCCACTTCATCGTTGTTACTGCCACCAGGAAGGCAACCTTCCATGAAAGGGGAGTCAAAGAGACATCCTACAGCGGCTCAAATGGAGTCTCCTGTAGAACACTCAGGACTAAATTTAGGTCCCAGGTGTCCAACGGCCTTCTATAGGGGGAACCATGTGGGCGACCCCCTGAATAAAGTCTTCACCTGCGGCTTAGAAGCAATCCGGCGCTGGAACAAAACTGATAAGGCAGAGATCTGGCCTTTGAGACTACCAAGTGCTAGTCCTGAGTCCAGACAAGTCTGAAGAAACTCCAAAATGGTCGCGATAGAGAAGTCGAGGGGGTTATTGGCCGCGTTCCCTGCGCCATGTGAAAAAGGCCTTCCAAGTGTGGTGATACATGTGTGCCAATGTAGGTTTCCAAGCGCTAATCATAGTGGAAACCACTTATTGGGAGAACCCAGCTTGGTTTAGGACCCAGGATTCAACAGCCAGGCCGCTAAACACAGGACCTGAGTTTGGTGGCAAATCGAGCCCTGGGAAAGAAGATCTGGCCGATCACCAGGGAACGTCTGTGATGAACTGCACCAATTCCGCGTATCATGCCCAGGAAGGCCAGTCTGGGGCAATTAGGATAACCAAGATCCCTTCCGTCTCGATCTTCCTGATAACCCTTGGAAGTAATAGAATTGGGAAGGGAACACGTAAGGCAGACGAAATTAACGCCATGGAAGGACCAGTGTGTTCACTCCAGTGGCCTCTTTGTAGCCCGGTCCCGGGATCCACTCAAAGAGCTGACAAAACTGCTGGAAGACCTCAGGATGAAGAGACCACTCCCCCAAGGCAAGACCCCGACGGCTGAGGAAGTTTGCCGCCAAATTCTCAACGCCCGGTATGTCAACTTGAGATGACTGACCGATTCAGCTCGGCCCAGCAGAGAATGTGTTGCCGCTCTGCTGCGGGTGCCCCCTTGATAGTTGATGTACGCCACAGCCGTGGTGCTGTCCGACTGTATACAGATGGGGCGACCCCCCAGAAGGTAATGGAACCACAGCAGGGACAACCGGATGACCCGTAGTTCCAGAACATTTATCGGAAGAAGTGACTCCAGAAGCGACCAGCACCCCTGGGCGGTATGATGACGGAAGACAGCCCGCCAGCCCAGGAGACTGGCGTCTGTGGTGACCACCAGCCATTGAACCAGGAGAAAGGATCTCCCCTGAGAGAGGGAGGACCGCATTGTCCACCACCTGAGCGCACGCTTGATCCGTGGAGACAGGCAGTACAGACAGTCGAGTGAGAAGGTATTCCTGTCCCAAGCTGACAGAAGTTCAATCTGCAGAGGTCGGAGGTGTAGCTGGGCAAAGGGAACAGCTCCCATCACTGCCACCATCCTGCCGAGGACCCGCATTCCGAACCGGGATTGAAAGAGGAAACGGGCGACAAAGTGCCCAGGCTCCTTGTTGAAGGGGTATGAGCTTTTCTCTAAGGAGAAGAACCAACCCTCAGGAGGTGTCCAAGGACATCCCTAAAAAGGATATCTGCTGAGCTGGGACTGGGGAAGACTTGTTTAAAGTTCATCAGCCAGCCCAGGCAAGAAAGTGTATCCAAGGTTATAGGGACGCACTCCGCGCAGGCATGAAAGGAAGGCCCTTTGATCAAAAGGTCGTCCAGGTATGGAAGGACGACCACGCTCCGAGAGTGCAGAATGGACATGATGGCCACCATGACTTTTGTAAACACTCTGGGGGCGGTGGCGAGGCCAAAGGGCAGAGCCATAAATTGGAAATGTTCCTTGCAAATGGCGAAATGCAGGAACCTTTGGTGAGGTGGAAAAATCGGAATATAGAGATAAACATCCTGGATGTCGATGGATGCTAGGAACTCTCCCTTCTCCATCAATGTGATGACAGAGCGAAGGGGGAACTCCATCATGAAGTGCCGGATCCTGATGAACCTGTTGTGTAACTTCAGGTCCAGGAAGGACCGTACCGTTCTGTCCTCCTTCGGGACCACAAATAAGTTCGAGTAGAACCCTTCAAACCTCTCGCTTTCTAGGACCAGAATGATGACCCTGTCTAGGAACAAAAAAAAAAAATTGATGGCCCGGTTGAAAGCCTGGGCGTCTGTTTTGGAAGGGAGGGAGAGGGGAAGAACTGTGCCAGTGGCGGGGAAGAAAACTATCTTGCATCCGGAAGACACCAGGTCTCTGACCCATTCGTCGTGAACGACGTAGAGCCAGATATGAGGAAATAGGAGTAGACGTCCGCCTACCCTGCTGGAGTCGACCGGTTAAGATTGAGTCATTGGGCCGAAAATCTGTGGGACTTGTGTTCCTTAGATCTAGTTTGCCTGGGTCGGCTCTTCCGTGATTGGTTCGTTTTGAGAGAGACCCGAGTTCTCCTGTCCCCACGAGGGAGGACGCACCGAGGCGGAAGAGGTGGTCGCATTGGCCCATCCGGAATTCAAACGAAAGGACCGGAAACGTGTGTTGACTAAAGGAATTGACTTTTTCCTCCTGTGGCATCAGAGATAAGCTGATCCAGCTTTTTCGCCAAATAAACGCTCGCTTTGGTAGGGCAGAGATGTCAAGGATTCGCTCGCCATTCCCTGAGCCACAGTGCCCGTCGGATGGTGCTGGCATTTGCGGCTGCAAAAGCAGAACAGTTAGCCGAGTCTAGGGACGGGTGTAACAAATATTCCCCGGCCAAGGAGATCTGATTGGCTAGTCCTGCTGCTTCCGGGGGAAGGTCACTGCCCTGTATGATCCTGCTCAGGTAATCAGCCCAAGAGACAATAGCTTTAGGTACCCACGCCACGGCAAAAGAGGGGAAGAGTGCCGAGTCCGAAGCCTCGAAACCAAACGGGCCAGGTTCTCTATCTTCCGGTGAGGTCTTTAATTGATGAACCATCTGGTAAGGACAGAAGGGTCTTCAAGGCCAAGTGCGAGACAGGCGGATCAACTGGAGGGAATACTGCCAATTCCATCTGTAAATCAGGGGAAAATGGGCATCCAGCATCCATAGGCTTCTGACCTGCGAAGCCCTTGTCCGGTCGCTCTCTGTTCTGTCCTGGAACTCGGGGTGGTTGGAGAAAACCTTATGAGGATGTTTTGTCATTTTAAAGGACACCGCGTGATCTGGAGCAGGACTAGGGTCCTCGTCAACCTTTAGCGTATTGTTAACGACTTCAATGAGACAGTCCAACGTCGCCGATGTATCCGGGGAGTCTAGGTCAAGGGGCATGTCAAATTCAGATGAAGAAGCGTGAACACTGCCAGCCCTGGGCAAGGGGGAGCGGAAGACGGAGCCCGAGGTGTGAGAAGGTCTGGGTGAGGGAGAGCTATGGCCTCGTTTCCTAGATACCTGTGGTTTTTTCATCTGAGACCGGCACCTGCTGACCGTGTGTTCCCGTGAGGCAGAGGAATCCTCAGAGACAGGCTGGCGAAGGCGCCGGCCAATAGAGGAGGGATCATGAACGGACTGTATCGCTTTGGCCAGTAATGCCATGGACTGCAACGGTGACGAAGACCACTAAGGGGGGCTAGGTACACTGGGTTCGGTAGCGGCAGAGGGCTCCTGAGCGCATTTGGGATCACAGTCCTTGCAGAGTAGGGTACTATGTAACGAAGTCTGGCAGGTAGTAGATGAGGTGAAATACATTATATGTTCCTTGTTACCTTTTTGGATGTCTTAGGGAGTGACAATTTACCACAGTATGCCCCCTGACTCCTTATTCTGCTAATATCCTCTAATAGTGAGTGTAGCTCAGAGAGACCGCAGGGAGAGCCAATGTGGGCTGATGCGTTTGCTGCAGGGTCAGAGCTCTTACCCAGGTCCTGTGCCCCATGAGTGCTGCCGTTGTGCCCCCCATTAAAGCGCTGCCAGGATCTGCTCAGCGCTGCACCAGCATGTGAGAAAAGCTGGCCAGGTGGATAAAGATGGCCCCCAAGAGTTGCACAGGTGACGTGCAGAAGTCTCGCAGTGAGCGAGAAGTGCCAGTTGGGGGGTGGGGGCTACGGCCGTGACATCATCCGGTGGGAAGGTCACGGGGGAACACTGACAACCCTGCTGCCGGAGCCCACCGCCGCTTGATCCCCTTACCAAGGGTGCGTGTCCCAGAATGGAGCCGCAGCGGGTGAATGGCCTACAGCGTGGACGATAAGGAGCCTTCCATCTACCACACTGAGTTCAGAGGAGGGGAGAAGGACCATCTGCCTTCCTGCCATGGCAACTGTTTATCAGGAGCGATGGGAAGGGGGCTGCATGAACATAGTAAATGCCTCTGGACATCCAAGGGGTTAACTCCCCGAGAATGGGTCAGGGGCTGTTGGTCCTGGTCAGGGAAAAAGGGCGGGATGAGCCTGGGTGCAGAGGAGGGTATGTGGAGGCGACAGTCTACATTCCCATCTGTTGCTGGTGTGGGGAGAACGGTATACTGAAGGGATCCATAGCCCTGTGGAATATCGCAGGCATGCCCATAACAAAAAACGATGCAGGAGGGTTAAGTGGAGGCGCCTGTTGTAGGTTTGGGGAGAAAACGGAGCCCTTAAGGGATCCGTCGCCCCCCTGTAATCTAACGAAAAAGAGATCTAAAATAAAGAAAAACGGAAAAAAAGAAAAGTCATAGCTGTGGTCTGTAAGTCAGAGCACATGTGCCTGCTTCTAACACTAAGCTTGAACTGGTTCGGCTGGAGCCAGTGGATGGGTGTATACTGCAGAGGAGGTGCTAATCTTCTTGTATCTACTTAGTGTCAGCCTCCTAGTGACAGCAGCATAACACTCATGGTCCTGTGTCCCCCAATATGGCGATGGAGAAAAAGCGATAATTTTTAAAAAGGAACCTCATGCAGCACCTTAAAGTGTATTCAGGAAGTTTAATCCCTCAGGTACTTTCATTAGAAACATTTTCTCTTTTTTGTAATTTCCCATTCTATTTTTGATTAGTTTGGGTTTCAATCTTTAATAAAAATGCACCCTCTTTTCTTTTTCATGCTTTGCCAAAAATTCAATATACTATAAAAAAAAATTCATTTTACACAAGGCCTGTAACATATTGACAGAAGTTAAACTCACAAACAGAAAATGTACAAATCTAGAATTTTTAAAGCAATGTTAAGCTATTTCTAAAGAAAATGTGCAAGGAGAAAACAAAGAAATTCTTTTTGGAAAACTTACAAGACTCTCTTCCAATTCTCCCCTTCTCACTGGCCATCTAAGTATAAGGATGAAAAACAAGCGTTTTATAAGAAATACAGAAGTGAAATCACAACCAAACATTAGTAACTGGAAAACATACACATTGTATAGGTCACAACAAATTATATATATCTATTCACATAGTGGGATATACAGTTCTTTTCTATTACCTTACGAGCAGCCAATTTGATGCGTGGGGTAAAGCTGTTATTCATGGGTTGACTCTGTGATGTATAGAAACTTATAGGGAGGGAAAATAAGGTCAGAAAATGTCCCAGTGCCAGATGATATTCCAATCTGAAAGAAAGTAACCTTTACCTGTGATTGATCCAGTGTGGGATGTTATAATCATCCACAAGGCGAGAATCACCAGAATTACTCTTATTGTGCAACTGTAAAACAAAGAACACATTATACATTCAGCTAAATCAGAAAGTCATTTTCTAAACCAGAACAATTATTCCAGAAAATTACCTTGAAGAGTGGTACAGCATGCAGGGGCTGTTCTCCCATACACACCAGGTCGACGCCAATCCCTATAAAAAAAAAAAATGAGATGAGTGATCTATGTAACTACAATAGAATTACTGTGCGTGAGCCTATGCTACATTGATGCTCATTTAGTCAATTTTCTGACAGTCTGCTATTCCTGAAGGTCACAGCTTAAGTCACAGAAATAAGACAGCATTAAGGTCCAAAAAAAAAAAATCTAAATTTACAAAAGGTTTAGAGTGTGTGGGTTATCTAAGTGAATCTAAGCTTGGATGATTTCCATTGGCTAACGTATTTCTAAGCCTTTTACCTACTACTTCACGCTTAGCTATACTCACTCCTGGCATTTTAACAATGTCCCTTCCACCTTTCTTATTTGATTCTTTTACCAAATTATTTTAAAATTTCTACTTCAAGTGCCTCAATTTTTTCACCATCACAATGTTTCATTTATTCCTTTATTAGCAATATTTGTTTCTAAGGATAAGTTCATACTGGGAGATTTTGCTGCATTTTTATTCTGCAGCAAAACCTGAGTGCTTGGCAGGACAGAAGCTGAGGCAAAAATGCAGGTTTTGCTGTGGTTTTGGTGTGTTTTTTCATGTATTTTTTTCTATTCAATGGGTGAAAAATGATGAAAAAACACTGAAAGAAGTGACATGCGCCGTGTCCAAAAAAACAAGCAAAGCACAAAAACAGGATTTTTGGTTGCTCACTATAAAATCTGTTTCTCTAAGCCAGGGGTCCCCAACTCCAGGCCTCGAGGGCCGCCAACAGTGCAGGTTTTCAGGATTTCTTTAGTATTGCATCGGTGGTAATGTGATCATCTGCACAGGTGATGATTTCAACCCCTGTGCAATACTAAGGAAATCCTGAAAACCTGCACTGTTGGCGGCCCTCGAGGCCTGGAGTTGGGGACCACTGCTCTAAGCCTTCATTGGGGGACACAGGAAACCATGGGTGTATGCTGCTGCCACTAGGAGGCTGACACTAAGCACAAAAAAAGTTAGCTCCTCCGCAGTGTACACTGCATCGACCAGCACTAGGTTAATCAGTTAGTGAAAAAGCAGTAGGAGAAGCAACATGTCAAAGAGAAAGAAACCCCACAACTCAAAGTGTAACAATATAACACAGTAATCAGAAACTGCTAAACATGGCAGGGTGCTGTGTCCCTTAATGAAGGCTCCAAGAAACAGATTTTACGTTGAGTAACCAAAAATCCTGTTTTCTCTATCGCTTCATTGGGTGACACAGGAAACCATGGGATGTCCCAAAGCAGTCCCTGCGAAAGGAACAGCAGAAACTCCATTCAGGTCGGAGAACTCACCACTGCTGACTGCAAGATCCTTCTACCTAGGCTGGTGTCCACCGAAGCGTAGGTATGGACCCTGTAAAATTTGGCGAACATGTGGATAGATGACCAGGTTGCCGCTTTGCAGAGTTGCAGGGCGGATGCCTTATGGTGAACTGCCCAGGAGATGCCCACTGCCTGGGTAGAGTGTGCCTTAATCCTAGGGGGAGGTGCTCTGTTCTTGACACAGTATGCCTCCAAGACCGCCATTGGGGATTCAGCGAGCAATCGTAGTCTTGGAGGCCAGATGGCCTCTACGCTCACTCTCGGGAATAACAAAGAGAGTCTGTCTTCCTAAAGGTGGCAGTCCTAGCCAGATAGACCCGCACTGCCCTGACCAGGTATAAGCTGTTCAGGGAACACTCCAGAGGATGAGTCAGAGCCGGGCAAAAGGAAGGGAAGACAATATCCTCATTTAAGTGAAATGCAGACATCACCTTGGGAAGGAAAGAAGGTAGAGGCCACAAAACCACCTTGTCCTGGTGGAGAACCAGGAAAGGGTAGCGATAGGAAAGAGCCAATTCTGAGAAGCGCCTAATGGAGGTGATGGCCACAAGAAACACCACCTTCCAAGACAGAATAGACAGCGAGACCTCTCGGAGTGGATCAAAGGGAGAACCCCTAAGGGCTTCAGGACTAGATTGAGGTCCCAGGTGTCCATGGGTGTTCGGTACGGGGGCGCAGCAAGCGCTACCTTCTGGAGAAAAGTTCTGACCTGAGAACGAGAGGATACATTTTTCTGAAAAAGAATAGAGAGCGTGGACACCTGGCCTTTTAGTGAACTAAGAGCAAGGCCCGCGTCAAATCCCGCCTGGAGCAACACCAGAATAGAAGGGAGAGCAATGGACATAGGCGGGATTTGGTTACACTCACAGCAGCCGAGATAGGCTTTCCAAGTCCGATAATAGACCCGGGACGATGACTGCTTCGTAGCTTGGATCATGGTCTGAATCATCCCACTTTGAAAAAGAGGATGCTCTTAGAATCACGGTTTCAACAGCTACGCCGTTAAATCGAGCGACCGAGCATTCTGGTGGCAGATTAGCCCTTGAAACAAAAGATACGGTCTAAAAATAGTCAAACCACACCCCACAATGTATCTATGTCCATATAGTCAAAAAGGTGCACGTCATAACCAGGGAGTACATCCCAGAACGTATTCCATAGAGCAGAGGTCCCCAACTCCAGTCCTCAAGGCCCACCAACAGGTCATGTTTTCAGGATTTCCTTTGCATTGCACAGGTGATGCAATTATTACCTGGGCAAGACTAAGGAAATCCTGAAAACATGACCTGTTGGTGGGCCTTGAGGACTGGAGTTGGGGACCTCTGCCATAGAGCATAAATCAAAAGACAGCCCCTTTCAAAGTGGTGACAAATAAATGTTACATTTTATTCTGCCTCCTGTAGCGACGTTTCAGTCAGAAGACCTTTTCAAGCACAGTATACAGCGTTCTAACCACCATTATATACACTAAGTACCACCCAACAATTAACACAACACCAATAGGGTAAACACACAATAATGAGAACAATCCCATCATAGCCAAAACATACATATACATATAAAAATAGTCCTACATGAGCATCAATTGCATCTAATTAGACATGAAACCGCTGGCTCTGATCACTAATAAATACACAATATCACTGAAAATTGCATAAGCACAGTCCCATAGGTAGAAGGTAAACGAACGCCCTCCCACCAATTAACACAAAGCATTCACTGACACCATGGTTACAGCCATTCCCCCCAGGCCTGTTCGAACAACCCCCAGTCCAAACATAGTTACACACAGTACGTCACATCCTGGTGCTCCACTGGTGTGCAGCACTGAGCATGCCCCCGATCTCCTCCAGCATCCACATGGATCGTACAATAAACAAAAGACGTCACATCTCGGCGCTCCCCGGTACGTAGTACTGCGCATGTCCACAATCTCTTGCAGCGTGCACATGGATCGCACAGTTTCATGTCACACCATTCCTTCTCATTGGGCATGTCTGGATATCCGGCCATAGATGCTCTCACATAATCATCTCCCTCTCCTTCCCGAGTGACGCTGTGGCTACGTAGGTTTAGGCATCATATAATGTCGCCGGATCAAATCATTTTTCATTATCACAGAAATCCTGATATCAAACTTCAGATATTCATATTATTACCAGATAGCGCAATTATGAGGAGAAATCCATGAAACCCCTTATAGGGCAAAACACAAAGATATAGGGATCACTGAGGGAATAAAAAAAGCTTTAAACAAGTCAAAATAAGGAGAATATAAATATACACTTCACCAATATCTCATAGGAATGGGGACTCTACAAAATACATAATAGTATATTGTTGCAGAATGTCCCACATGGACAAAATGAACGGCAAACAATTCAGGGGACAAAGGTCCTAGACACTACCCAAAAGGTTTTATACTAATTTAAGATCTATAAAAAAATTCGAACTCATAGAGCATTGCCAATATAAATATTGTCTCACAAACTTCATACATACGGTAATTGCTTTGCCAGGATAGATGTCCATGTAGGGCAAACAACACTATACATAATAATACAAACAAATAAGTACATAGAAAAACATCACGAGGGCATGTATCCATATCTGAATATATCCACAGGTGTAATTAAATATTCCCACAGGGAATAGTTCCCGAAGGGGGAAACATACAGACATATTCCCAGAGAACAAATGTAGAATATATATATACTTAAACCCCTCTAATTGGAATCACAATACGCCACTCCCACTACCCAGACTTAATGTCAATCAAAAAAATAAAGTTCATGTGAGGGACAAGGTAAGTACATAAATAGGTTAAAAACAAAATACTGACGAAGAACCATAATACATATATCAAGAACTCTTAAGACCCTATAGAAGACAACTTTGATTATATTCGATGTTCAAACCCTTTTGCTGAAGGGTATCCAGCTCAAAAATCCACCTCAATTCCTTTTTTTTTCAGAACGGTAATCCGATCTCCACCACGTCTCAGAGTAGGCACATCATTAATAACCCTATATCTCAATTGGTTAACGGAATGACCCATATCATGGAAGTGTCTCGGTACAGAAAGTTCCGTCAATCCAGTCCTGATCGTGCTCTTATGTTTACTGATTCTTGCTTTCACCTCCATAGTGGTCTCTCCCATATAGAAGAGACCACACGGGCAACTCAGGACATAAACCGCGTAGCTACTTGCACACATATACCGTTTCCGGATGTCCTATTTCTTTCCTGTTTGGGGATGACAGAAAGAGGCCCCTTTTATCATGTTATTACAACAGGCGCACCCAAGACAAGGAAAATTACCAAGGCTCGAGCGGCTCAAAGTGGTTTATAAATCATTTTTAGAACTGCCTATATTGCACACAATCAATTCATCCCTCAAATTCTTGCTCCTCCTGTATGAAAAAAGTGGTGACAATTGAAAATCCTCTACATTAGCATGACCCCTTCCAAGTAACGACCAATGTTTCCGTATGATCCCCGAAATCCTCCTGCTTATACCATTATATGTCGACACAAATGGTATCCTCTTCCTAGAGACAGTTATCACTCTGGGTGTCAACAAGTCATCCGTTTTTTGCCAAGCTTCTTAAAGCTAACAAGATTGGCTTTGGCATAACCCCTTAATAGAAATTTTTGGTACATCTCCTCCAGTCTCTCATCAAACAAATTCTCACAAGAGACAATTCTTCTCACTCTCAAGAGTTGACTCCATCATCTTTCTCGGATGTTCACTAGAGAAAAGTAACAGATTATTCCGATCTGTGATCTTAACTAGATCTGTATGTAGGGTCCCATCAACTTTGAAAACACAGGTATCCAAAAACTGTATTCTAACCTGTGAACACTCCATCGTGAACCAAAGCTCGGGGAAGATGTCATTCAAATATTGATGGAACAACCCAAACTCTTCCCTATCACCATCCCATATCAGGAAGAGGTCATTGATGTAACATCGCCAGCCCCTGACATGGCACCAAAACCGTGAACTGTACACATGCTCGCCCTCCAGGACAGCCATGTAGATGTTAGCATATGTGTGGGCCGCATTGGACCCCATGGCTGTCCCACGGCGCTGTAGGTAATAATCACCGAAGAGGAAAAAATTCCTCCTCAGGATGAACTCCAACAACGCCAGAGCAAACAGTGAACAGTACGGAGCTATATCCGAGACGGCGAGCTTCACACCGACTGCTGACAATCCCCTGGCACGTTCAATGGATGTATACAAAGATGTCCCATCAAAAGAAAACAACCATGTGGAGTCAACCACCTGCATACCCTCCAAAGATTTGATGAAATCACTCATATCCCTTACATATGAGGGAGCAGAAATCACAAATTTCCTCAAAAGTTGATCAAGGAAAATGGATATTTTATTACACAGAGAACCCCTCCCCGAGATGATAGGACGTCCAGGTTATTGTAGTCTGGAAGCGATTTTTCGTTGTAATAGGACTGAGAACGCAGACACTTGCCCCTTGAGCGAGCTTAGGGTGAGGCCTGTCTAAACCTGATTGGAGGAACTCCAGTATGGGCAGAATGGAAAACACCAGAGGAGAACGTCCATGGGCATTGCACCATGAGAAGAAAAAGCGCCAGGTGTGATAAATGCGCATACATGCGGGTTTTCTAGCACTAATCATGGTAGAAAACACCCCTGTAGAGAATCTGGCTTGGGCTAAAATCCAGGATTCAACGGCCACGCCGTCAAAGACAGGGCCCTGGAGTCCTGGTGGTAAATCGGGCCCTGAGAGAGAAGGTCTATGCGAACTGGTAGCCACCAGGGGACGTCGGCGACCATTTGGATGAGTTCCGCGTAGCATGTCGGCGCGGCCAGTCCGTCGCGACATGGATCACCGGTATCCCCTCCGCCCTGATCTTCTTGATAACCCTCGGGAGAAGGGAAAGAGGAAAGATGTAAGGAAGCCGGAACTGATGTCACGACAGAACCAAAGCATCTGCTCCGATAGCGCATGGATTGAGAGAGAGAGAGAGAGAGAGAGATCGAGCAATGAACTGGGGAACCTGGTTGTTTAGCCTTGAGATCCACATCCGGAGTTCCTCAGCGATGGCAAATCTGCTGGAAGACGTCTGGATGGAGAGACCAATCGCCCGAGGCGAGACCTTGGCGACTGAGGAAGTCCGCCGCCCAATTCTCCACACCTGATACGTGAATCGCCGAGATGAGCGAATGGTTGGTCTCGGCCCAACGTAGGATGTGACTAACTTCATGCATGGCCACCCTGCTGCGGGTTTCCCCTTGAGGGTTGATGTACGCCACCGCTGTGGCATTGTCGGATTGGATCCTGATGGGATGACCTGCGAGAAAGCGGTGAAAACTGTGTAAGGCAAGTCTAATAGCTTGAATTTCTAAGATATTGATTGGGAGACGCGACTCTCGTGTGGACCAACGACCCTGTGCCGTGTGGTGGTAGAAAACTGTGACCCAGCCCAAAAGGCTGGCATCGGTGGTGACCACTAACCAGCGCACCGGGAGAAAGAACTTCCTGTGGCTCTGAGAAGCTTTCAGCGTCCACCACCTGAGGGTCTGCCTGACCTGTGGAGACAAGTGGAAGCGGCAGTCGAGGGAGAATGGGCTCCTGTCCTAGGCCAACAGCAGCACCAGTTGCAAGGGACGGAGATGGAACTGCGTGAATGGAACGGCTTCCATCGCTGCAACCATTTTCCCGAGGTTGTGCATAGTGAAACAAATGGAGTGAGGGACTGGACGGGAAAGACTGCGCGCTCCCTGTTGTAAGGATAAGACCTTCTCTGAAGGGAGAATTACCAACCCGCGGGAAAAGTCCAGGATCATGCCCAAGAAGGAAATTTGCTGAGCCGATACTGGAGATGACTTCTCGAAGTTGATTTTTTAGCCCAGGTGAGAAAGAGTATCCACGGTGATACTTACAGACTCCTCGCAGGCTGAATGGGACGGATCCTTGATCAATAGGTCGTCCAGATATGGAAGAACTACCACCCCCCGAGCGTGAAGAATGGCCATGACAGCTGCCATTACCTTGGTGAAAACTCTGGGGGCAGTGGCGAGCCAAAGGGCAAGGACACAAACTGGAAGTGTTCATCCCGGAATGCGAAGCGTAGGAACTGCTGATGAGAGGGAAAAATCGGAATGTGAAGATAAGAATCCTTGATTTCTATGGATGCTAGGAACTCTCCTTTTTCCAGAGACGAGACAACAGAACGGAGCGAGTCCATCCCGAAGTGTCGAACCCTTATGAACTTGTTTAGCAGCTTTAGGTCCAGTATGGGCCGTAGAGTACCGTCCTTCTTTGGGACCACGAATAGGTTCGAGTAAAACCCCCTGAACCTTTGGTCTTGAGGGACCGGAATAATGACACCGTCCCGTTGAAGCGCCTGTATGGACTGAAGAAAACCTGATGCCCTTGATTTGGGTGGAGAGGACTGGAAGAAACGTGTGGGGGTAGAGAAGAAAACTCGATCTTGTATCCAGAGGACACGAGCTCTCGGACCTACTCGTCGTGAACGACCGAGAGCCAAGATGACGGAACGACAGTAAGCATCCGCCTACGGTGTCCGCCAGATATTTCGACGAGTTATTGCGCAGAAGGTCTAAGGGATCTGGATCCCTTAGAGCCAGATGGCCTCGGTCTGGGTTTCCAGGAATGGTTAGGTCTGTATGAGACCTGGGAGTTTCTGTCTCCCCGCGGAGTATGTCCCGAACCAGCAAAGGATGTGGAGGACCAACTAGATTTGTTACGAAAGGGCCTCAACCGAGACTGTTGTTGATTCCGAAAAGGCCGGGCAGGTCTTTGCTGAGGAAGAAATTTACTCTTCCCTCTGGCAGCATCAGAAATGATTTGGTCTAGTTTCTCGCCAAATAAATGACCAGCTTGGTGAGGTAAAGAAGTCAACGACTTTTAAAGAAGCAGAATCTGCTTGCCAATCTCGGTGCCACAGGGCCCTCCTGATGGAGACTGTGTTTGCGGCCGCTTGCACTGCGCAATTAGCCGCATCTATGGAAGAGTTAAATACGAAGTCCCCAGCCTGAGCTATCTGGTTAGCGACTCTGGCCGCTTCCGGGGGAAAACTACTGTCATGGACGGTAGAGGTTAACACCTCTGCCCAGGCGACCATTGCCTTAGCCACCCAGGCAGTGGCAAAAGATGGAAGGAGTGCTGCTCCTGAGGCCTCAAAGACCGAGCGAGCCAGGTAGTCAATTTGACGGTCAGTAGGGGTTTTGACTGATGAACCGTAGGACAAAGACAGGATTGTTTTGGATGCGAGCCGCAATACGGCAGGGTCCACAGAAGGAGAGTGCAGCAGCTCCTTCATTAGGTCCGTGGTGAAAGGATATTTGGATTCAGTAGCCTTGTGAGCCGTAAATCGCTAATCTGGGTGTTCCATGTGCTTTTGGACAATGTCCTTAAACTCAGGATGATTAGCAAATATCTTTTGGATGCGTTTAATCTTTTTAAAAGACACGGAGTCCTCGTCCACCATCAGCGTCTTGTTGACTGCCTCAATAAAGGGAGTTAAGCGTTTCCTGACCGATCGAGGAGTCTTGGGTTAAGGATTCCTCCGGCTCGTATTCTGAATCAAGTGCGCTGCGACCCTCGGGGGAAGGGGGGCGAGAGGTTGAGCTCACAGATGCGGAAGCTCAAGCGTGTACAGGGGGTGAGACATGGGTCCTTTTCCTGGAACCCCGAATTTCCCATGACCTAGTACACCCCCTGTGCACAGACGGCTCCGTACCGTCGCCAGATTCCACCATAGTCAACAGGGGGAGATTCTGACTTAGGGAGGATCCAAGGAGAGAGTCTAATGCCTTAGCCAGGGAATCCATAGATCGCGACAAAGAAGCAGCCCACTCAGGAGGGTTATGCTCGGTGGGGTCGGTGGAGACATTGGAGGTGGTGGCGGAAGGCGGCTACGCACAGGCCGGGTCACAGTTCGTGCACAAAGGTGTATTGTGAGCACGTGGCAAAGTAGAATTGCAAGTGGCATATGAAGTAAACACTTTTTTATTACTCCGTTTTGCCTCCTCAGATTGAGACAAAGTGTATGTCTATTCTCTCCAATAAACTGCAATAGCAGGGCCATGAGTGAAGAATGGGTTAAGCTTTCTTCTAGTGGATGAAGCAGCTAACCCAGTGAGGTCCTGTGTCTGTGTCCCCAGGGAAGAAACGGCTAGGCTCAGCACTTCTGTAAATGATGGGGAGCCCGCAGAAAGAAAATCGCCAAAAGAGGCTGTGATGTCCACCGCAGATGCTGGCAGGCAATATGAGTCCCCCGAGATTACCAGTGGTGCCTCTCGTTCAGGCCGAGAAGCGCCAGGAGCGTGGGCGGAACTCTGGCGGTGGGCGGCGCCAAGAAAATGGGCCTAGTCCGGCAGAAAGTCGGGGACTAAATTTCCTGGGCCCTGCCGGCGATGGGCGCCGGTTGAAAATAACGCAACGAGTTCAGCAAGCATGTGACGGTCAACAGCCGCTGACAGCAAGCCAACGGCTAGTCTCCCCAGGGACCGCAGCCTCCATAGCAGGGGGACGCGAAACGGCAGGAGCGCAGGGATGCACACTCATGGAGGCTGTGCCGCTACTCTGCGACCTGGATGTTGAGGGTAAGTGCTCAATCCATCCTCCCTGAGCGGGAGATGGAGAGTATCCTGCTCAATAGTGGGGCTATTGACACCATTGGTGGGCCTGCTGTGCTTTCTGCTTCCAAGACCGTGACGCCATTAGTAGTCCATCTCTGTCGAAGCCCCAAGAGGAACATGAAGGGGGGCCAACATGTGCTCGCCGTGATACAGGAATGGTGAGATCGGGACCGTGAAGGAACCGTCGCCCCGAGGAAGCTTTAGGCGTGCCATTTGTCGCAGGAGAGGAGAGAGGTATACTCTGCGATCTCACCTGTTGATGTTTCGGGGGAGAGCAGACTCTAAAAGGAATCTGCCCCCTTCACTCCGTAAGTAAAAAATAGAATAAAAGAGAAAAAGAAAATAAGGAGATTTTTGTGTACTCACCGTAAAATCTTTCTCTTAGCCTCTAATTGGGGGACACAGGACCATGGGTGTTATGCTGCGGTCCACTAGGAGGCGACACTATGCATAATCTGAAAAAGATTAACCGTGGCTCCTCCTCTGCAGTATACGATGATGATGATGATCTTTATTTTTATATAGCGCTAACATATTCCGCAGCGCTTTACAGTTTGTACACATTAACATCACTGTCCCTGATGGGGCTCACAATCTAAATTCCCTAACAGTATATCTTTGGAATGTGGGAGGAAACCGGAGTACCCGGAGGAAACCCACGCAAACACTGAGAGAACATACAAACTCTTTGCAGATGTTGTCCTTGGTGGGGTTTGAACCCACGACTCCAGCGCTGCAAGGCTGCTGTGCTAACCAATGCGCCGCCGTGCTGCCCAGTATACACCCCTGGACAGAGTCAGCTTTCTCCAGTTTTGTGCAAAAGCATTAGGAGGAACGTAACATGAATAACATTACCATGCCTATAAGAAGGCAACTATGTACGAGCTCAAGAAAACAATATGAGAACTCAACAGTAACAACGGCCCAGGAACGGCAACAGGGTGGGAGCTGTGTCCCCCAATTAGAGGCTAAAAGAGGGATTTTACAGTGAGTACACAAAAATCTCCTTTACTCTGTCACCTCATTGGGGGACACAGGACCATGGGACGTCCCAATGCAGTCCCTGGGTGGGAAGCAATGGACGAATATTGTGCAGACAGGCCCCTACACTTGGTGCACTTCCGCCTGCAGAACATATCTACCCAGGCTCGTGTCCGCTGAGGACTGGGTATGAACCCTGTAGTGTTTAGTAAACGTATGTAGGCTAGTCCAAGTGGCCGCCTTACACACTTGTTGTGCCGAAGCCTGGTGCCGAATGGCCCAGGAGGCCCCTACCGCCCGTGTAGTGTGTGCCGTGATACCGGCTGGAAGAGGAGAATTCTTAAGGCGGTAGGCCTCTTGTATGGTGGATTTAATCCACCTGGCAAGGGTAGCTTTGGAAGCTGGCAGACCCTTGTGGCCGCCTTCCAGAAGAAGGAAAAAAGAATCAGACCTCCGGAAGGACGCAGTCCTAGACACATATATACGCAATGCCCTAATGAGCTCAAGCGTATGCAGAGCCTTCTCCACTCTATGAACCGGGACCGGACAAAGGGATGGCAGTGAAATTTCCTCTGTGAGGTGAAAGTGGGACACAACCTTCAGAAGGAAGGATGGGACCGTACGGAGAACTACCTTGTCCTGGTGAAAAGCCAGGAAGGGCTGTCTGCAGGAGAGTGCTGTCAGTTTAGACACCCTGCGTAGCAAGGTGATTGCCACCAGGAAAACCACCTTCTGGGACAGAAGGCGGAGCGGGACCTCCTTAAGGGGTTCGAAGGGTGGTTCCTGCAATGCTGTCAGGACCAGGTTGAGGTCCCACGTTTCTAGTGGTCGTCTGTAGGGGGGAACCAATTGGGAAACCCCCGAAGAAAAGTCCTTACTTGCGGCTTGCTACGCTTGGTAGCAATGCGCCTTTGAAAATGCACTGAGAGGGCTGACACCTGGCTCTTAAGCAAGCCCAGGGACAGCTTGGCCTCCAGACCCGATTGGAGAAAACCAAGTACTTTGGGTAGGGAATAAGGGAGTCGGGTCTGGCCACAAGATTCGCACCAGGTAAAGAAAGCTTCCAGGTATGGTATGGAGGCTGGCTTCTGTGCCCTGATCATGGTTCCAATGACATCCGGCAAGAGCCCTGCCTGGGTTAGAACCCAGGTCTCAAGGGCCACACCGTCAAATTTAGAGCCCCTGAGTTCTGGTGGTAGAACGGGACTTGTGATAGAAGATCGGGGCGGTCGGGGAGACGCCAGGGGGCGTCTACTGTAAGTTGTACGATGTCGGCGTACCATGTACGTCTGGGCCAGTCCGGTGCGATTAGGATGGTTGGAACTCCCTCTTGCTTGATCTTCCTCACCACCCTGGATATCAGGGGAAGAGGTGGAAAAATGTACAGAAGCTGGAACAGAGTCCAGTCCTGAACCAGAGCGTCTGCTCTGAGCGACCGCGGATCGTGTGTTCTGGCCATGAAGTTGGAGACCTTGGCATTGAAGTGAGATGCCATTAGGTCCACATCCGGGGTCCCCCAGTGATGGCAGATCTGGCGAAAAATTTCGGGATGGAGAGACCACTCTCCCGAGTCTATTCCTTGTCGGCTGAGGAAGTCTGCTTCCAGTTGTCCACACCCGGAATGTGGACCGCCGAGAGAACTGACCCTGTGTCCTCTGCCCAGTGGAGGATATGTGACACTTGTCGCATCACCTGGGTACTGCGGGTCCCCCTTTGGTGATTCACATATGCCACAGCCGTGGCATTGTCCGACTGTATTCTGATGTGAGAGGCTGCCAGTTAGTGATGAAAAGCCCTCAATGCCAGGAGGATGGCACGAATTTCCAGGATGATGGGCATGGTCGCTTCCGCTGGGGACCACTTGCCCTGTGCCCTGTGGTGTAGGTGCACTGCACCCCAACCCGTCAGGCTCGCATCGGCGGTCAGAACCTTCCATTGACCTGTGAGAAAAGGATTTCCCCGTTGCTAGCGAGGTTGGCTTGAGCCACCAGTGCAGGGACCTCTTGGTTGACGACGTTAGCCGGAACTCCCTGTCGAGAGAGAAAGGGTTCTTGTCCCAGGACTTGAGGATGGCTAATTGGAGAGGCCTGAGGCAAAACTGGGCAAATGGGACGACTTCTATTGCTGCCCCCATCCTGCCGAGGACTTTCATGGCAAACCGGAGAGATCAAGGGGGTTTGCGGAGGAGGGTGCGAACTCCTAGGTGGAGAGCCAGTGCCTTGTCCTTGGAAAGGAGCACTAGACCCCTGGAGGTGTTGAATAGCATTCCCAGGAAGGTCAGAGACTGACTCGGGGTTGGTGATGACTTTTGTAAGTTGACTAACCAGCCCATGCAAATCAGAGTGTCGATTGTGATTGAGACGCTGAGCTTGCAGTCCTTGAAGGTGGGAGCCTTGATGAGTAGATCGTCCAAGTATGGAACGACTACTATGCCTCTGGAATGCAGGATATCCATGGTGGCTGCCATGATTTGGTAAACACTCTGGGAACCGTGGCGAGTCCGTACGGGAGAGCCACGAACTGGTAGTGGTCCTGGTCGATTGCGAACCTGAGAAATCTCTGATGGGCAGGTGCAATCGGTATATGCAGGTATGCGTCTTGTATGAATATAAAGGCGATATATTCTCCCTTCTCCATGGACGCAATGATGGACTGAAGGGACTCTATGCGGAAGTGACGGACCCGTACATATTTGTGGAGTTGTTTTAGGTCCAGTATGGGCCGTGCGGTGCCTCCTTTCTTGGGGACTACGAATAGATTGGAGTAGAACCCTCGGAAGCGCTCGGCTGTGGAGACCGGTACTATGACTCCTGCTTGAAAAAGTGAGGAGACCGCTTGTCGGAAGGCACGAGCCTTGGCTGGTGGTTTTGGGGGGACAGAGGAAGAATCGGTTCGGTGGGTTGGAGGTGAACTCTATCTTGTATCCGGAAGACACCAATTCCCTGACCCACCTGTCTTCTGTAATAGGCAGCCAGACTTGATGAAAGAGCAAAAGTCGGCCGCCTACGGGTGTGGTGTCTTCCGGAGTCCGTGAGTCATGATGAGAAATTCTGAGATTTTTCTCCTCTGGGCTTTGACTGGGCTGCTTTTGACTGCCAGGTCTTGTCCGACCTTTACGTCGACCGTGAGTTGTCCCTGCGTGGGGAACGGTTACGATTTTGTGCTGGACGCGAGACAGACCAGCCCAAAGAATTCCGAAAGGATCGGAATCGAGTTTGGTTACGCTTCTTTTAAGTTCGTTTACATTTCAGTTGGGGAAGAGAGGTACTCTTACCCCCGGTGGCGTTGGATATCATCGTGTCCAACTGTTTACCGAAAAGTCACCCACTGAGGTAGGGGAGATGCGTGAGGGACTTCTTTGAGGCTGCGTCCACTTTCCATTCCGGCAGCCAGACGATACGCCGAATCGTGATGGTGTTTGATGCTTTCCCCGCTACACCCCTTGCTGAATCCAGAGCTGCATGAAGCATGTAATCTGTATTTGAACCGCTTGTTCCGACAGCGCAGGAGCGGATGCTTGGAGGCCAGCTTGCAAAGTTTTGGCCAAGGCCAGAATGGCCTTGGCAGCCCAAACTGAAGCGAACGCAGGAGCCAGGGATGCCCCTGCAGCCTTGAAAATTGAACGAGCCATGCATTCTACCTGCCGGTCTGCTGCATCCCTGAGGGTTGAGCTATCTGGCAGTGAAAGGAGGGTCTGTGCTGCTAGTCTAGAGACTGGGGAGTCCACTTCGGGTGGGTCTGTCCATTCCTTGGTATCCTTCCGCGGGAAGGGGTACCTCGCTCTAGATATTTGCGATTAGCAAATTTTTTCTCAGGCTGCTTTTTAACCCGTTAAGGCAACGTTCACATTAGCGTTTCCCGACGCTGCGTTGGGAAACGCTGCGGCAACGCATGCGTCATGCGCCCCTATATTTAACATGGGGGGCGCATGGACATGCGTTTTGCTGCGTTGTGCGACGCATGCTTTTTTTTTGCCGCAAGCGTTGGGCGCAATAAATGCAACAAGTTGCATTTTTCTTGCGTCCAAATTTCGGCAAAAAAGGACGCATGAGTCGCAAAACGCAGCGTTTTTGCGTGCGTTTTTAATTGCGTTGTGCGTTGCGTCGCCGACGCAGCGGCGCACAACGCAAATCTGAACGTAGCCTTACCCCCAAGGGTGGTTTGCACGTTAATGACCAGGCCAATTTTTACAATTCTGACCACTGTCCCTTTATGAGGTTATAACTCTGGAACGCTTCAACGGATCCCAGTGATTCTGACACTGTTTTCTCGTGACATATTGTACTTCATGATAGTGGTAAAATTTATTTGATATTACCTGCGTTTATTTGTGAAAAAAAACGGAAATTTGGCGAAAATTTAGAAAATTTCGCAATTTTCCAACTTTGAATTTTTATGCAATTAAATCACAGAGATATGTCACACAAAATACTTAATATGTAACATTTCCCACATGTCTACTTTACATCAGCACAATTTTGGAACCAAATTTTTTTTTGTTAGGGAGTTATAAGGGTTAAAAGTTGACCAGCAATTTCTCATTTTTACAACACCATTTGTTTTTAGGGACCACATCTCATTTGAAGTAATTTTTAGGTGTCTATATGATAGAAAATACGCAAGTGTGACACCATTCTAAAAACTGTACCCCTCAAGGTGCTCAAAACCACATTCAAGAAGTTTATTAACCCTTCAGGTGTTTCACAGGAATATTTGGAATGTTTAAATAAAAATGAACATTTAACTTTTTTTCACAAAAAATTTACTTCAGCTCCAATATGTTTTATTTTACCAAGGATAACAGGAGAAAATGGACCCCAAAAGTTGTACAATTTGTCCTGAGTACGCTGATACCCCATATGTGGGGGTAAACCACTGTTTGGGCGCATGGGAGAGCTCGGAAGGGAAGGAGCGCCGTTTGACTTTTCAATGCAAAATTGACAGGAATTGAGATGGGACTCCATGTTGCATTTGGAGAGCCACTGATGTGCCTAAACATTGAAACCCCCCACAAGTGACACCATTTTGGAAAGTAGACCCCTAAGGAACTTATCTAGAGGTGTGGTGAGCACTTTGACCCACCAAGGGCTCTGTAAAAATAAAACAAAATTTTTTTCCCACAAAAATTATTTTTTTAGCCCCCAGTTTTGTAGTTTCCCGAGGGTAACAGGAGAAATTGGACCCCAAAAGTTGTTGTCCAATTTGTCCTGAGTACGCTGATACCCCATATGTTGGGGTAAACCCCTGTTTGGGGACACGGAAGAGCTCGGAAGGGAAGGAGCGCTGTTTTACTTTTTCAACGCAGAGTTGGCTGGAATTGAGATTGGACGCCATGTCCCATGACGACATTGGAGCCCCTGATGTGCCTAAACAGTGGAAACCCCCCAATTATAACTGAAACCCTAATCCAAACACACCCCTAACCCTAATCCCAACCGTAAATGTAATCGAAACCCTAACTTTAGCCCCAACCCTAACTGTAGCCTTAACCCTAACCCGAAAATGGAAATAAATACATTTTTTTAATTTTTAAATTTTTCCCTAACTAAGGGGGGTGATGAAGGGGGGTTTGATTTACTTTTATGGCGGGTTTTTTAGCGGATTTTTATGATTGGCAGCCATCACACACTAAAAGACGCTTTTTATTGCAAAAAATATTTTTTGCATTACCACATTTTGAGAGCTATAATTTTTCCATATTCCACAGAGTCATGTGAGGTCTTGTTTTTTGCGGGACGAGTTGACGTTTTTATTGGTAACATTTTCGGGCACGTGACATTTTTTGATCGCTTTTTATTCCGATTTTTGTGAGGCAGAATGACCAAAAACCAGCTATTCATGAATTTCTTTTGGGGGAGGCGTTTATACCGTTCCGCGTTTGGTAAAATTGATAAAGTAGTTTTATTCTTCGGGTCAGTACGATTACAGCGATACCTCAATTATATCATTTTTTTATGTTTTGGCGCTTTTATACGACACAAACTATTTTATAGAAAAAATAATTATTTTTGCATCGCTTTATTCTGAGGACTATAACTTTTTTATTTTTTCGCTGATGATGCTGTATGGCGGCTCGTTTTTTGCGGGATAAGATGACGTTTTAGCGGTACCATGGTTATTTATATCCGTCTTTTTGATCTTAAATCCGAGCCTGCAAGGAGGAGGAGAAGGTAAGAGACCCTCGCAGCAACACGATCACATCGCGTTGCTGTGGTTCTCAGGGAAGCCCGCAGGGAGCCCCCTCCCTGCGCGATGCTTCCCTATACCGCCGGCACACCGCGATCATGTTTGATCGCGGTGTGCCGGGGGTTAATGTGTCGGGGGCGGTCCGTGACCGCTCCTGGCACATAGTGCCGGATGTCAGCTGCGATAGGCAGCTGACACCCGGCCGCGATCGGCCACGCTCCCCCCGTGAGCACGGCCGATCGCGCTGGACGTACTATTCCGTCCTTGGGAATTAGGACTCACCCCACATGGACGGAATAGTACGTCCAATGTCAGAAAGGGGTTAAGGATCGCCTTAAACTCTGGGTTGTTAGAGAAAACATTAGGCGGCTTCAGAGGTCCTTCAAAGGAAATTTTGTGTTCTGGGGCCTCTGGTGGCAGATCAGAAATGTCCAGCACCCGATGGATGGAAGAGATTAAGTCCTCAACTAGCACTGTATTGCTAGGAGGGATTGGGATCAGGGACCCCTCCGTTTCCTTGTCCGAGTCACAGATGCCTTCTGAATCCTGTGTATCACTGAGGCGTCCCCTGCTGGGTGAGCTGGGGCGGAGGCCTTCTCTGGTCGGGGATTGCGGAGATCTGCATTGTCTGCCCCTGGAAGGGGACGGTCTAAATGACCTGGGACTACGGTGTTTCTCCCTAGAAGGGGATGACTGTGTGCTATGGGATGACGCAGATGAATGTGACCTATGGGTCCGCTTGCGTCCTGACCTAGACGTGGATGCGCCAGGGTCGTCCTGTCCCTGAGTCAAGCTCTCTCTTTGCTGAGTAACGGTCAAAGCCGAGGCATGACTCTGCAGAGCCTGAAGCAATGTGGAGGTTAGGTTATCTATAGACTGCGTCATAGACTGCGAGATCTGAGTGACCCATTCCGGCGTGGAATTAGAGACTGAAGCATTGGCAGGGGCCTCTTGGGGCTCTGACACAGTAGTCGGAGTGCAGTCCTGGCAGTGCGGGTACGTGCTGCCACTGGGGAGAGCGGTCCCGCAGGCTGTGCAGAAAGCATAATAGCAGTCCTGTCTGGTTCTCTTGGACCTTGAGCCCGGCATAGTGCACAGAGTGCAGAAGGGCTGGCTATGCAGAGGACCTTACAGGGGTAGCTATGCAGAGGAACCTATAGGGTAGCCTTATAGGGAATATGGATTCACAGCCGAGTAAAACAATCCAGCTGTGATCTTACCCCACCAGTTTGCCCCTAGGTCCAGCGCCGAAGATCCACAGTCCTGTGCCCCCT
Organism: Ranitomeya imitator; assembly: GCF_032444005.1. Lineage (NCBI taxonomy): Eukaryota > Metazoa > Chordata > Amphibia > Anura > Dendrobatidae > Ranitomeya > Ranitomeya imitator. The sequence goes on from NC_091282.1 coordinate 304,068,559, forward strand.
GAAGACTGGCTGGCCTGGTCTTGCTGACTGGGAGATGCAGGGTTAATCCTTCCTGCAGTAGAAATGGCCGCCAAGATGAAGAGGAAGGGGGAGAAGGGGGTGGAGATCTGAGAAAAAAAAGGCGGCAAAGCTGTGTAAAAACACGCCCTTTCTGTCTCGATCCGCCCCCTCCATGACACTGTAGAGTGTCATATTTGTCATCCGGGGGGATGGGCCGGGGGGCGGAGAGGAGGCGACGGCTTCAGCTAGGCCGAAGCCGCGGCCTAAATTAGATGCCTGGTGCCCAGAAAAGGCTCCAGGCCGGCGCAGAAGTCTGGAAGGGGGTCGGATCTGAACCGGACCCCCCCGGATTTAAAAGCAGGATAGCGGTGGGGCTATAAGCGGAAGGGGGGCCCTGTAAGGGGTCCCCCTGAGGCAGTATAGACCTGGTGCTGCCGCAGAGACAGGGGCGCAGGGAGCCCTGTGTCTCTATTGTGCCATGCCTGCCTGCACTCCCCCCGGCCCCGACAGGAGCCCGCAGCTGGGCTGGGGTCCCTGGATGCAGGCGCAGTGTGCTGGCCCACTGCTGGGAGCTGCAGAGTGCTGCCTGTACAGGCCCTACCTGAAGCGTCTCAACCTAATGCCCCCAGAGGGGGATTAGGGAGGGTGCTGATGTACCTTCAGGGTTCTTTATCCTCACCTCAACCCAGAAACCAAAAGGAATTGGGGAAGGAGGGGGGGGGGGTCTCGACTTTGAACCAGCACCCAAGGCACTGGGGAAGGAGCGACATGGGGGAAAAAAACATCTTGACTTCAACCGGGCACCCCATAAAAGGGAGCCGAGGAAGGAGCCATGCCGGGAGTCTCACAGGAGACCCACTTTTCTTCATCTGTAATCCGTCGGAAAAAAACGAAATAAAAAAAAAAGGTGTGCCTCCTATGCGACACTAAGCAAAAACTGGAGAAGGCTGACGCCGTCCAGAGGTGTATACTGCAGAGGAGGAGCCACGGTTAATCTTTTTCAGATTATGCATAGTGTTGCCTCCTAGTGGACAACAGCATAACACCCATGGTCCTGTGTCCCCGAATGAGGCGACAGAGTAAAAAAAGCGTTGGGGTCTGAAACAGACCCAAGTGCCTCCTGCAGACACTAAGCAAGAACTGGGTTCATTACTGGCCAGAGAGGGGGGTGTATACTGCAGTGGAGGAGTTGTTTTTTTTTACGTGTTTACTTAGTGCCCTCCTAGTGGCAAGCAGCATAACACTCACGGTCCTGTGTCCCCCAATGAGGCATAGGAGAAATCACTCTTGTCGTAGAGACCTAATGCACTAAGAGAGATCATCCTGTGGGTTCAAGCTCACAGTTTTATCTTTACCTGAAAAAAAAATGTAAGTCGCAATCGTCTAAACAAGGAAAACAGATCTTTATCAAGGTCAAACCAATTAACGTTACTAGTGGGGCAAAAGGATAACCCTTTAGACAACACTCGTACTTGAACATCCGAAAGAGACAGAGAGGAGAAATTAAGCACTAGAGATGGTACCGCCTTCACTTCTTCACCATGGACCTCGTCACCAGGCCCTGGTTCCCTTTTTCTATGTTTCCTGCCACCCCTGTGGCCCTTCCGTCTCCGCGGGGTACAGCTCCCTGATCCTTGGCTTAAAAACCGGAGGCACCAGCATTAATCATGCCACCATCAGTGGAATCTGATTCACCACCCGTAAAGCCAAATGTAGACTGCGCCATCGTATGTTTTTGAGGTTTCTTTGGACTACTGGGTTTACCTCTAGGACGACCAAACCCCGCCATAGACTTATTGGACATGGCCATGGAGTTCTTAAACTGCCAATCATAAATTCTGCCATTATTAGAATCATCCAGGTCCCTGAACCACTTGGACTTTTTAGTGTCCTCAAGTTCAGTCTTATATTTACGGAGATTATCCTCAATCTTAAGAGCAAGCGTGCCAAATTCTTCTTCTGAGGCAACGGATGTGAGTAAACCTTTCGTCTCACTTTGCTTAATTTTCAGAGTTTCCATTTCTTTCTTCAGAAACTCTATATTCAATAACATGATGTCAAAAGCATATTTATTTCCAATAGCCTCAAATTTAGCACAGAACTGAGTGTTATTCGGCAGAAGTGTAGGTCGCAGATTCGGCCTCAGACCACGTGGGATCCTTTTAGCCTTAAAATACTCCACCAATGTCCCAACATGTAATTCCAGTGAAATTCCAGTGGCATCTTCATCGATATAATATAAACAGGCAGATACTGGTTCACCAATATCCATACCAGTAGACGTATCCATACAGTTAAGTCCATATACCGTATATACTCGAGTATAAGCCGAGATTTTCAGCCCAAATTTTTGAGCTGAAAGTGCCCCTCTTGGCTTATACTCGAGTCACGGTCGGCGGTGGGGTCGGCGGGTGAGGGGGAGAGAGGGCTGAGGCATCCTCACCTAGTATCCCCTGTTCAGCGGTCACGTGGGACCGCTCATTAGAGAAATGAATATGGACTCCACTCCCATAGGGGTGGAGCCGCATATTCATTTCTCTAATCAGCGGTAACGGTGACCGCTGATGGAGGAAGAGGCTGCGGCACCCGGAGACCAGCTGTCCGGGGGAAGGAGCGGGACGCCGGGAGCAGGTATCGCATATTCACCTATCCCCGTTCCACACGCCGGGCACCGCTCCATCTTCCCGGCGTCTCTCCGCTCTGACTGTGCAGGTTAGAGGGCGCGATGACGCATATAGTGTGCGCGCCGCCCTCTGCCTGATCAGTCAGTGCAGAGAGACGCCGGGATGAGACGCCGGGAGCTGCAAGCAAGAGAGGTGAGTATGTCATTTTTTTTTATTGCAGCAGCCGCAGGCAGCATTATATATACCGGTAGCACAGCTTTATAAGGAGCAACTATGGGGCACAAATGAACGGTGCAGAGCACTATATGGCACAGCTTTATAAGGAGCATCTATGGGGCACAAATGAACGGTGCAGAGCACTTTATGGCAGAATTTTATAAGGAGCATCTATGGGACAATAATGAACGGTGCAGAGCATATATGTGGCACAGCTTTATATGGAGCTTCTATGGGGCAATAATGAAAAATATGGAGCATTATATGTGGCACAGCTTTATACAGAGCATCTATGGGGCAATAATAAACGGTATGCAGCATTATATGTGGCACAGCTTTATATGGAACATCTTATGGGGCAATAATGAACGGTATGGAGCATCTATTTTTATTTTTGAAATTCACCGGTAGCTGCTGCATTTCCTACCCTAGGCTTATACTCGAGTCAATAAGTTTTCCCAGTTTTCTGTGGCAAAAGTAGGGGGGTCGGCTTATATTCGAGTATATACGGTATATTTGGACAGGGACAACATGTTTCTAATTTTGGTTATAGACATTACCACAATGAATTTTAAACAAAACAATTCAGATGCAGTTGAAGTTCAGACTTTCAGCTTTCATTTGAGGTATCCACATTAAAATTGGAGTAAGGGTTTAGGAGTTTCAGCTCCTTAACATGTGCCACCCTGCTTTTAAAGGGACAAAAAAAGTAATTGGACAGATTAAATAATTTTAAATAAAATGTTCATTTCTAGTACTTGGTTAAAAACCCTTTGTTGGCAATGACTCCCTGAAGTCTTGAACTCATGTACATCATCAGACGCTGTCTGTGTTTCCTCCTTTTTGATGATCTGCCAGGCCTTCACTGCGGTGGTTTTCAGTTGCTGTTTGTTTGTGGGCCTTTCTGTCTGAAGTTTAGTCTTTAACAAGTGAAATGCATGCTCAATTGGGTTGAGATCAGGTGACTGACTTGGCCATTCAAGAATATTCCACTTCTTTGCTTTAATAAACTCCTGGGTTGCTTTGGCTTTATGCTTTGGGTCATTGTCCATCTGTAGTATGAAACGACGACCAATCAGTTTGGCTGCATTTGGATGAATCTGAGCACACAGTATGGCTCTGAATACCTCAGAATTCATTCGGCTGCTTCTGTCCTGTGTCACATCATCAATAAATACTAGTGAACAAGTGCCACTAGCAGCCATGCATGCCTAAGGCTACGTTCACATTGGCGTTCCGCCAATGTGCGTCGCTGTTGCGCCGGCGACGCAGCGGCGATGCGCCCCTATGTTTAACATAGGGGACGCGTGCGTCGTTTTGGTGGCGTTTTTCGCCACGTGCGTCGTTTCCGACGCTAGCGTCGGACGCAAGAAAACGCTACATGTAGCATTTTCTGTGCGTCCGATTTTCGTCGGAAAACGACGCACGCGTCGCAACGCTAATGTGAACGTAGCCTAAGCCATCACACTGCCTCCGCCGTGTTTTACAGATGATGTTGCATGCTTTGGATCATGAGCTGTACCACGCCTTCGCCATACGTTTCTCTTTCCATCATTCTGGTAGAGGTTGATCTTGGTTTCATCTGTCAAAAGAATGTTCTTCCAGAACTGTGCTGGCTTTTTTAGATTTTTTTTAGCAAAGTCCAGTCTAGCCTTGTTTATTCTTGATGCTTATGAGTGGCTTGCACCGTGCAGTGAACCCTCTGTATTTACTTTCATGCAGTCTTCTCTTTATGGTAGATTTGGATATTGATACGCCGACCTCCTGGAGAGTGTTGTTCACTTGGTTGGCTGTTGTGAAGGAGTTTCTCTTCACCATGAAGATTATTCTCCGATCATCCACCACTGTTGTCTTCCGTGGGCGCCCAGGTCTGTTTGCATTGATGAGTTCACCAGTGCTTTCTTTCTTTCTCAGGATGTACCAAACTGTAGATTTTGCCACTCCTAATATTGTAGCAATTTCTCGGATGGGTTTTTTCTGTTTTCGCAGCTTAAAGGGAAGGTGCCACCAGTTTTCTTGTATTTTGTTTTTTTGTGAAATTAAGCTTAAAATAGTAATTAAAATGTATTAATGCAATGTTTGCACTGTTTGCAAACATTTCTATATGAAAAATATTATATATTTTTCTACAAATATACATATTTACCACTAGGGGGAGCATTTTCCGTTTTAGACCTCAAGCAGCTATAGTAAGATTTAGCAGCTCTGCCCCAGGGATATTAGACCACCCAAAAGGGGAGGGAAATGGTGATGTCAGCAGTTACTGCCCCAACAGTAAGAATGAAGAGCAGTATCACAGGGCAGCACCATTTTGTGTGTGACTGCCCTGTGACCTGCTGTCACCAGCAGTTACTGCATCAGAGGAGCAGAACACAGTGGGCTCAGCAGCATCTGGACCCAAGAAGAGTGAAGACATGTGGTGTGCATGGAGCAGCATTAGGAGCTGTCTGGGAGCTCCAGCTCTGCAGTGAATAGCCAGGCATTATGGAGGGAGGGGAGAGATGCATTGTATGGCTAAGGCCGGGGTCACACTAGACCGCAATACGGACGAGTGCAATGCGATAAAAAATCGTATAGCGCTCGTCCCAATGTTAATCTATGGGGCAGCTCCCATCATCCGATATTTTCTCGACCGTATACAGGATCCGAGTGAAATCGCAGCATGCTGCGATTGTCAGCGTATCTCGGCCGAGAATCGCCAATGAAAGTCTATGGGGGTGAGAAAAAATAGCACAGCACATGGACCATCAGTGTGACGTGCGAGAAATTCTCAGGCATTGGGCAGGTGACAGGAAAGGCTCAGCCATTATTTGCTCATTTTGCAAGTGTGTGAGAAAATCTCACCATACGGATGTCACACGGATGCCAAACGGATCATTGGATGCGAGAAAATCGCATCCTCGCACTGCACACGGATCACCGTTTTGGTAACATTTGTGCGATTCTCGTCCGTCAAAAACGGACCGTTTTTTTATACGTTGTGTGTGTCCCCGGCCTAAGAGTGACTGATGGGAGAGAAAGACGTGAAGTATGATGAGTGAGACACATAAGGAGTGTGATGAGGAGATACACATTGAGGCTGTGTGCACACGTTTAGGATTTTTCGCATTTTTTTGCGTTTGCTCGCTATAAAAATGTGATAAAAACAATTTAAAAATGCATACATATGCATCCCATCATTTATAATGCATTCCGCATTTTTTGTGCATATGTTGCGTTTTTTCTGGGGGGGAAACGCATCACAGTAAAAAACGCAACATGTTCTGCGCATGTCGTGTCTCCTCCTTTGATGTGGGCTCCGGCGGTGAGCCCACATCAAAGTCACGACATGTCGGCTGTTTTGTACAGCTGACATGTGCGCGCAATAGCGGCAGGTGAAATCGCAATTCCCCCGCCGCTATTAACCTGTTAAATGCCGCTGTCTATAGTTACTGATGCCGGCCTGCTGTGAGCGCCACCCTGTGGTCGGCACTCATAGCAAGCCTGTAATTCAGCTACGGAGCAGCAATCTGATGATCGCTGCTATGTAGCTGAGCCGATCGAGTTGTGCCAGCTTCTAGTTTCCCATGGAGGCTATTGATGCATGGCAAATGTAAAAAAAAATGTTTTTAAAAATATGAAAAAAAAAAAAAAATTAAAGTTTAAATCACCCCCCTTTTGCCCCATCAAAAATAAAACAATAAAAAAATCAAACCTACACATATTTAGTATCGCCGCGTTCAGAATCGCCCAATCTGTCAATAAAAAAAAACATGACTGACATGTGCCCGCAATAGCGGCGGGTGAGATCGCGATTCAACCGTTCCTCTGTATGTGTTTTCCGTCCGGCGGAAACAGCTGTTTTGACGGATCCTGCAAAAAACGGATGAAACGTGTGGCCATCCGGCGCTAATACAACTCAATGAGAAAATAACGGATCCGGCGAAAAAAACCTGATCTGGCAGAAAAAAAAGTAAATTGTGGAAAAAAACGGATCTGGCGTGAAAAAACGGATCCGGCGGAAAAAACTGATCTGGCAGAAAAAAAAGGAACTTGTGGAAAAAAAACGGATCCGGCGGAAAAAAACGGATTAGGCGGGAAAAAAAGGATCCGATGGAAAAAAAACTGATCTGGCAGAAAAAAAAGGAAATTGTGGAAAAAAACGGATAAGGCGGAAAAAAATGGATCTGGCGGGAAAAAACGGATCCGGCGAAAAAAACTGATCTGGCAGAAAAAAAAGGAACTTGTGGAAAAAAACGGATCCGGCGGAAAAAAAACGGATCAGGCGGGAAAAAAAGGATCCGATGGAAAAAAACTGATCTGGCAGAGAAAAAAGAAAATTGTGGAAAAAAACGGATCTAGCGGGAAAAAACAGATCAGGCGGGAAAAAAAAGGATCCGATGGAAAAAAAACTGATCTGACAGAAAAAAAAGGAAATTGTGGAAAAAAACGGATCAGGCGGGAAAAAAAGGATCCGATGGAAAAAAAACCTGATCTGGCAGAAAAAAAAGGAAATTGTGGAAAAAAGCGGATCCGGCGGGAAAAACCGGATCCTGCGGAAAAAAACGGATCCGGCGGGAAAAAATGGATCCGGTGGAAAAAACGGATCTGGCGGAAAAAAACGGATTCTGCAAATGTGCTCGCAGGATGCGTTTTTTCCCATAAACTTGTATTAGCGACAGATCGTGACGGATGGCCACACGTCGCGTGGTCGCGTCCGTCGTGCAATGGATCCGTCGTGTTTTGGCGGACCGTCGGCACGAAAAAACGTTCAAGTGAACTTTTTTTGTCCAGCGCGTCCGCCATTTTCTACCGCGCATGCGCTGCCAAAACTCCGCCCCCTCCTTCCAGACTTCAGAATGGGCAGTGGATGTGTTGAAAAACTGCATCCGCTGCCCACGTCGGGCACAAATTTCACAACGTGCGTCGGTACGTCGGCCCGACGCATAGCGACGGACTCGTACCGACGCAAGTGTGAAAGAGGCCTTTATGAGGGTTGAATTTAAAAAAAAAAAAAAAAAAAAAAACGCGTGGGCGCCCGTGCAATTTTCTGCGCCAGAGGGGGAAAGCCAACGGCCGGGGGCCAATATCTGTAGCCTGCTATGAATATCAGCCCGCAGCTGTCTGTATAGCCTTTACTGGCTATTAAAATAGGGGGACCCCCCCAAAAAAAAATTGCGTGGGGTCCCCCTCAAAAAAAAATTGCGTGGGGTCCCCCTATATTTTATAGCCAGAAAGGCTACGCAGACAGCTGCAGGCTGATATTCATAGCCTAGAGAGGGGCCATGGATATTGCCCCCCCCCCTCCCCCCAGGCTACAAATACCAGTCCGCAGCCGCCCCAGAAATGGCGCATCTGTAAGATGCGCCAATTCCGGCACTTAGCCCCTCTCTTCCCACTCCCGTGTAGCGGTGGGATATGGGGTAATGAAGGGTTAATGTCACCTTGCTATTGTAAGGTGACATTAAGCCGGGTTAATAATGGAGAGGCGTCAATAAGACGCCTCTCCGTTATTAATCCAATAGTAAGAAAGGGTTAAAAAAAAACACGCACACATTAGGAAAAAAGTATTTTAATATTCTTCATTTCACCATACTTATCATACTTCAGCGCCTGCAAAAAACGTAAAATAATAAACCGTATACTACCTATCCGCCGTAGTCCAATTAATAACGAGTGTCCCACGATCGGGTGATGTCACTGCTCTATAGGACCCTCAGTGACACACTGACAGGAGACAATGGCTCCTGCAGTGCATCACTGAGAAGTTACCTTAGGACAAAGGCTCACTTTATGGCAATTGCTGCCTGGGATAATTTCTCATACAGCAATGGCATAAAGTGAGACTAGGGACTTTTTTTTTTACAGTGGCGGAGGAAAACAGTGGTGGAAGGATACCTTCCTGCTGTCATTGTGTTCCTGGAGCCCCTAGAGAGCAGTCGCATTATCTGATGCTGCTGCTCTCCACAGGAGATCGCCGTGGGACACTCGTGGATTTCTGCGGACAGGGAGTATATTGGTTGTTTGTTTTTTTAATATTTTTTTTTACAGATGACACTGGCTTCGGGGAACAAAGTGACAAGTAATGGTGAGTATGAAATCTATGTTTAATGTACTGTATGTCTATATGTATATAATGTATGAATGTATTGTATGTAGCATGTATGTAGCATGTATGTAGCATGTATGTGGCATGTATGTATGGAGTATTTTTTTTTTTTTCATTCAACACATTAGCCGGATGATGGGACTATTACTGTCCCATAATTGGCTAATGTGTCAATCACTGTCATTGTAGCAGGCATCGTCCGATGGGACTTGTAGTCCCATCGGACGATGCTTGCATACACGCATAGAGACCCCCCCACGCCGCACAGAGACCCCCCACGCCGCACAGAGACCCCCCCACGCCGCACAGAGACCACCCCCACTCCGCAGAGACCCCCCCCACGCCGCACAGAGACCTCCCCACGCCGCAGAGATCCCCCCACGCCGCACAGAGACCCCCCCACGCCGCAGAGACCCCCCCACGCCGCACAGAGATCCCCGACGCCGCACAGAGACCCCCCCACGCCGCAGAGACCCCCCCACGCCGCACAGAGATCCCCGACGCCGCACAGAGACCCCCCCACGCTGCACAGAGACCCCCCCACTCCGCACAGAGACTCCCCCCACGCCGCACAGAGACCTCCCCACGCCGCACAGAGACCCCTCCACGCCACACAGAGACCTCCCCACGCCGCAGAGATCCCCCCACGCCGCAGAGACCCCCCACGCCGTAGAGACCCCCCCACGCCACACAGAGACCCCCCCACACCGCACAGAGACCCCCCACGCCGCAGAGATCCCCCCACGCCGCACAGAGATCCCCACACGCCGCAGGGACCCCCCACGCCGCACAGAGACCCCCCAATGCCGCACAGAGACCCCCCCACGCCGCAGAGACCCCCCATGCCGCACAGAGATCCCCACACGCCGCAGGGACCCCCCACGCCGCACAGAGACCCCCCAATGCCGCACAGAGACCCCCCAACGCCGCACAGAGACCCCCCCACGCCGCACAGAGACCCCCCCACGCCGCACAGAGAGGGAGAGCGACACAGGGGGAGAGTGCAGTTTACCGGAGATCACTGGGACTCTGTGCAAGTGGGGAGGCGGAGACAGAACAGGGGGAAGCACACGGCAGCGTGTGAGAGCAGAAGATGTCTGCCCAGAACCTGCAGTGCCTGGAGTACAGAGGAGAAGTGAGGGCTTCTTCTCTCCTGTGATAGAGAGCAAGTGGAGCTCGGCAGATAGCACAGGGCTCTAATAAAATGGCAGCTAGTCACACCTACAGCAGTGAGTTGTGCAGCCCACAGAGGCGTGCCCAGCTCACTGCTAATGCTGCTGCAATGTTACAGATAGGGTCCGAGCCGGTCTATTATCTCCTATGTCCATGGGGTGCCGTAATCTGACACTGATAGTGACGTACTACTGCTGCAAAACCAAGATGTCAGCCCCCAGTGCATTCTTTCTACTCATATAACACATGAAATCTGTTTTACATGCATTCAAATCTGGGTTATAACAGCATGTTATGCTACATTACATTGATTAATTAATGATCTACAAACGCGGTACCTTCCCTTTAAGGATGGCTTGTTTCACCTGCATGGAGAGCTCCTTTGACCGCATGTTTACTTCACAGCAAAACCTTCCAAATGCAAGCACCACACCTCAAATCCACTCCAGGCCTTTTATCTGCTTAATTGAGAATGACATAATGAAGGGATTGCCCACACCTGTCCATGAAATAGCCTTGGAGTCAATTGTCCAATTACTTTTGGTCCCTTTAAAAACAGGGTGGCACATGTTAAGCAGCTGAAACTCCTAAACCCTTCATCCAATTTTAATGTGGATACCCTCAAATGAAAGCTGAAAGTCTGAACTTCAACTGCATCTGAATTGTTTTGTTTAAAATTCATTGTGGTAATGTCTATAACCAAAATTAGAAAAATGTTGTCTCTGTTCAAATATATATGGACTTAACTGTAATTACTAGATTAGAGTGCAGGTAAAACAGGACTCAAAAATAGCTAATATCCAAACAATAGTCAAACCGCACCCCACAATGTACAGTTGTGTCCAAAAGTATTGACACCCCTGCAATTCTGTCAGATAATACTCATTTTCTTCCTGAAAATGATTGCAAATTCTCGAAGGGGGAGAATAGGGTAGGAAAAGGGGGGGGGGGGGAGATATGTTCATAAAATATATGATTATCTGTGAATAACAGCTTGATGTCATTTGTTATCATTGATTTTCCTTAATAAAAATTTATCTGATTAAGAAAAAAGAAAATGATTGCAAACAAAATCTTTGGTATTATTATCTTCATTTAATTTGTCTTAAATGAAAAAACACAAAAAGAATTGTCCTAAAGCCAAATTGGATATAATTCCACACCAAACATAAAAAAGGGGGTGGACAAAGGTATTGGCACTGTTCGAAAAATCATGTGATGCTTCTCTAATTTGTGTAATTAACAGCACCTGTAACTTACCTGTGGCACCTAACAGGTGTTGGCAATAACAATCACACTTGCAGCCAGTTGACATGGATTAAAGTTGACTCAACCACTGTCCTGTGTCCTTGTGTGTACCACATTGAGCATGGAGGGAAAAAAAGAAGACCAAAGAACTGTGTGAGGACTTGAGAAACCAAATTGTGAGTAAGTATGAGCAATCTCAAGGCTACAAGTCCATCTCCAAAGACCTGAATGTTCCTGTGTCTACCGTGTGCAGTGTCATCAAGAAGTTTAAAGCCCATGGCAATGTGGCTAACCTCCCTAGATGTGGACGGAAAACAAAAATTGACAAGAGATTTCAACGCAAGATTGTGCGGATGTTGGATAAAGAACCTCGACTAACATCCAAACAAGTTCAAGTTGCCCTGCAGTCCGAGGGTACAACAGTGTCAACCCGTACTATCCGTCGGCATCTGAATGAAAAGGGACTGTATGGTAGTAGACCCAGGAAGACCCCACTTCTTACGCCGAGACATAAAAAAGCCAGGCTGGAGTTTGCCAAAACTTACCTGAAAAAGACTAAAACGTTTTGGAAGAATGTTCTCTGGTCAGATGAGACCAAAGTAGAGGTTTTTGGGCAAAGGCATCAACATAGAGTTTACAGGAGAAAAAAAGAGGCATTCAAAGAAAAGAACACGGCCCCTACAGTCAAACATGGCGGAGGTTCCCTGATGTTTTGGGGTTGCTTTGCTGCCTCTGGCACTGGACTGCTTGACCGTCCAGTGCCAGACTGCAAACAAATTTTGCAGCATAATGTAGGGCCCAGTGTGAGAAAGCTGGGTCTCCCTCAGCGATCATGGGCCTTCCAGCAGGACAATGACGCAAAACACACTTCAAAAAGCACTAGAAAATGGTTTGAGAGAAAGCACTGGAGACTTCTAAGGTGGCCGGCAATGAGTCCAGACCTGAATCCCATAGAACACCTGTGGAGAGATCTAAAAATGGTAGTTTGAAGAAGGCACCCTTTCAAATACCAGGGACCTGGAGCAGTTTGCCAAAGAAGAATGGTCTAAAATTCCAGCAGAGCATTGTAAGAAACTCATTGCTAGTTACCGGAAGCGGTTGGTCGCAATTATTTTGGCTAAAGGTTGTGCAACCAAGTATTAGGCTGAGGGTGCCAATACTTTTGTCTAGCCCATTTTTGGAGTTTTGTGTGAAATGATCAATGTTTTGCTTTTGCTTCATTCTCTTTTGTGTTTTTTTTTCATTTAAGACAAATTAAATGAAGATAATAATACCGAAGAATGTGTTTGCAATCATTTTCAGGAAGAAACTGAGTATTATCTGACAGAATTGCAGGGGTGTCAATACTTTTGGCCACAACTGTATCTATGTCCATATAGTCAAAAAGGCGCACGTCATAGCCAGGGAGTACATCCCAGAACGTATTCCATAGAGCATAGATCAAAAGACAGCGCCTTTCACAGTGGTGACAAATAAATCTTACATTTTATTCTGCCTCCTGTAGCGACGTTCCGGTCAGAAGACCTTTTTCAAGCACAGTATACAGCGTTCTAACCACCATTATATACACAACGTACCACCCAACAATTAACACAACACCAATAGGGTAAACACACAATAATGAGAACAATCCCATCATAGCCGAAACATACATATACATATAAAAACAGTCCCACTTGAGCATCAATTGTAATTGCATCTAATTAGACATCAAACCGCTGTCTCTGATCGCTAATAAATACACAATGTCACTGAAAATTGCATAAGAAAAGTCCCGTAGGTAGAAGGTAAAAAAAACGCCTTCCCACCAATTAACACAAAGCATTCACTGACACCATGGTTACAGCCACTCCCCCCAGGCCTGTTCGAACAACCCCCAGTCCAAACGTAGTTACACACAGTATGTCACATCCTGGCGCTCCACTGGTGGGGCCTGGGAGCCTCCTGGGGGAGTCCGCGAGAAGATTGACGATCTCTGCGAACCAAGACCTGCTGGGTCAATCCGGTACTATCCGAACAACCGGCACCCGTTCTGCCTTGATATTCTTCAACAATCTGATAAGAAGGAGAAGGGGAGGGAACAGATAAGGAAGAAGAAACTGAGACCAGGGCATTGCCAGAGCATTGGCTCCCACTGCGACAGCATCGCGGTACCTGGAAACGAACTGTGGAACCTTCCTGTTCAGGTGGGATGCCATGAGGTCCACATCAGGAGTGCCCCAGCAAAGACAAATCTGATAAAAGACGTCCTGATGCAGGGACCACTCTCGCGGCCGAAAAAGTCAGCAGCCCAATTTTCCACGCAGGGAATATGCACTGCCGATATTGCCGGAACCGTCGCCTCTGCCCAGAGGAGAATTTTGAATACCTCGGCCATCGCCAAGGGACTTCACGTTCCTCCCTGGTGATTGACATATGCCACTGTCATGGCAATGTCTGTCTGAACTCGAATTGGCAGACCCCTGAGAAGCCTTTCCCAATGATGGAGGGACAGAAGAATGGCTCTTATCTCGAGGATGTTGATCGGCAGGGAAGAGTCCTCTGTCTACCAACGTTCCTGAACGGTCAGGTGGCGAAAGACAGCGCCCCAGCCAAAAAGGCTGGCGTCCGTCGTCACCACCTGCCAGTGAATGGGAAGGAATGGCCAACTCTGGAAAATGAGAGGGGATGATGGCCACCAATTGAGAGATTGCCTTACCCGGTTTGGACGATCCAGAGAGAGAACAGACTTGTTACACTGCAATAATAATTAATAATAGTTTTTATTTATATAGCGCCAACATATTCCACAGCACTTTACAATTAAGCAGGGACATGTATAGACAATAAATTCAATACAAGTTAAGACAATTTAAACAGTGACATTAGGGGTGAGGTCCCTGCTCGCAAGCTTACAATCTACAAGGAAATGGGGGGACACAATAGGTGAAAAGTGCTTGTTATTTCAGGTCTCGCAATTATAGGAAATAGGGAATTTCATATAAAGCTGCATGATCCGGTCATCAGTCTGTGTGTTTAAGTGCAATAGTCAAGTATCAAGTGCAATTATGTGCATGGAGGGTTGTGGAGACAGATGAAAAGTAGGGTGCAGATTCAGAATAATATTTGGAAGGAGGGAACAGGGCAGAGTTAGTTTACTGAGTAGTTGATGTGGTAGGCTTGTTTGAAGAGATGGGTTTTCAAAGCGCGCTTGAATAGGTCAGGGCTAGGTATCAGTCTGATCGTCTGGGAAAGTGCATTCCAGAGAGCTGGCGCAGCACGAGAGAAGTTTTGGAGACGGAGGTGCGAGGTTCGGATTACGGGGGATGTTAGTCTTAAGTCATTTGTAGAACGGAGAGCACGTGTAGGGCGATAGAGATGAGAGAGGAGATATAAGGCGGTGCAGAACTGTGGAGAGCTTTGTGGGTGAGAGAGATGAGTTTATACTGGACCCTGTAGCGAATGGGTAGCCAGTGTAATGACTGGCACAAGATGGAGGCATCGGTGAAGCGGCTGGACAGAAATATGACCCTGGCTGCCGCATTCAAGATGGATTGGAGAGGAGAAAATTTCGTAAGAGGGAGACCGATCAGAAGAGAGTTGCAGTAGTCCAGACGAGAATGAATAAGAGCGACAGTAAGAGTCTTTGTTTCAAAGGTGAGAAAAGGTCGGATTGTGGAGATGTTTTTAAGATGCAGGTGACGAGAGCGAGTGAGTGATCGGATATAGGGAGTAAAGGAAAGTTCGGTGTCGAATATGACCCCAAGACAGCGGGCATGCTGCTTGGCAGTTATGGTTGAACCCTCCAGGGTAATTTCAATGTTGGGTAGAGTGAGGTTAGTAGAGGGGAGAAACACCACTAGTTCCGTTCTGGAGAGATTTAGTTTCAGATAAAGGGAAGACATGATGTTAGAGACAGCAGACAGACAAACCTTGGTATTTTGAATTAGGGTAGGGGTGATGTCAGGGGAAGAAGTGTATAATTGAGTGTCGTCACCAAGAGTTCCAGGAGTTTAGAGATGAAGGAAAGGTTAGAGACAGGTCTGTAATTAGCAGTGCAGTTCTGGTGCAGGACTGGCTTTTTAAGTAAAAGGGTTATGATTGCATGTTTTAATGAGGAGGGAAAGATACCTGAAGAAAGAGAGAGGTTACATATTTTAGTCAGGTGAGTGGTGACCACTGGTGAGAGAGACTGCAGGAGATGTGAAGGAATGGGGTCACTGTTGCAGGTTGTAGAAGAGCAGAAGAGGGAGCTTGGAAACTTCTTCTGAAACAGGCTCAAAGATGTCTATTGAGCTTGGGGTGCGGCAGGGAAGGGGATCCAGGCAGTGAGGAGATTGGGCTGAGATATCCTGATTGATGTGGTTGATTTTTTCTAGGAAATAAGTGGCCAGATCCTCACCGCTGAGGTTGGTAATGGGGGCCTGTACTTTAGGTTTCAGGAGGGAGTTTAAGGTTTCAAAAAGTCGTTTTGGGTTGTTGGATAGTGAGGTGATGAGGGTGATGAAGTAGGATTGTTTGGCCAGATGAAGGGCAGAGATATTTAAGCCAGGTGGCAAAGTGGTCTAGAAACTGGCAGGAGGAGCCTGGAGGGCGATAAACAACCGCCACTCGCAAGGAGAAGGGCTTAAATAGTCTGACGACGTGGACTTCAAAGGAAGGAAATGTAAGTGAGGGAACCAGGGGGGGAGGTGGGGGGATGACCTGGAAAGCACATTGTGATGAAAGGAGCAAACCAACACCTCCACCCTGTCTGTTCTCAGGTCTGGCGGTATGTGAAAATTTCAGCCCACCAAACGAGAGAGTGGCAGAGGTGGTGGTGTCTGAATGCTGCATCCAGGTTTCTGTAATAGCCAAAAGGTTAAGGGAATTGCAGAGGAAAAAACTGTGAATGCAAGTTTGTTACACACAGACCGTGCATTTCAGAGAGCACGAGGAAAGCGATAGGAGAAGGCATGCATTGAATGTTAATAAGATTAGCAGGGTTTCTACATGTAGCTGGAGGAGAGTAATGTATGCTGGTGGAGGGAGGCCCAGGGTTGGGGGAGATGTCGCCTGCAACTAGTAAAAGGAGAAAAAACAGAAAGAGCAGGTGGTGGGATGATTTGTATGAATGTTTTAAGTGCTGCATGGAGGTATTGGATGGTTTGGAGGGGGTAAGAAATGTCAGTAGAGCCTCAGAGTTATACATGGGAGAGGGGAGAGGGGGGGATGGATATGGAGAAAGTGCACAGAATGTGTTAAAGGGCGGGTGAGTTGTGAGAAAGCAGAAGTAAAAACAAATAAGAAGCAGATCGATATGATAAATGACCAAGAAGCATGTTTGTATGAAAAACTTACCTGTCTCCTGCCCAACTGCCATTGTCTAACTGCCAAGCACTTTATACTGTTGCACTTAATATCTATTGCGAGCGTGACCCCGCGCGCGTGCTATCCCAGCCAGACAGTTAGAATGGCCTGCTGAAGTGTTCTTGAACGGAATTGCGCAAAAGGAATCACTTCCGACGCTGCCACCATCCTTCCCAGGAGCGCCATGGCCGAGCTGTAAGATGGAGGCCGAGGGCCCTGCATAGAGCGAACCCCCCACTGGACGATTGTTCTCTTATCCTTGGGAACAAAAACCCTTGTTTGATGAGTGTTGAACAGCATGCCTATAAAATGAGGCGCTTAATAGGGACAAGGCAAGACTTAGCCCTGTTGATTAGCTATCTGAATTGGGCAGGGTGTCCAGAACGATGGACAGACATTCCTGGGCCTGGTAAAAGGACGAAGCCTTGATGAAAATGCCATCAAGGTACAGGATGAGCACTAAACCTCTGATACGCAGAATGGCCATTACCGCTGCCATGATTTTTGTGAAAACCCTGGGAGCCGTTATGATCCCGAACGGCAGGGCAGAAACTGAAAATAGTCCTGCTGCACCGCAAAATGCAGAAATTTCTGATGCCAAGGGACGATAGGAACATGGAGATAAGCATCCTGGATATCTATGGAGCACAGGGACTCCTGCGACTCCATGGAAGCAATTACCGAACGAAGGGATTCTATCTTGAAATGTTGCAGACGGACTCTTTTGTTCAGTAACTTTAGATCCAGGATGGGTCGAACCGCACCATCCTTCTTCGGCACAACAAACAAGTTTGAATAAAATCCTGTGAAACGTTCCTGGTCTGGGACAGGAACAATGACACCTGAACTGAGAAGGGAGGCGATGAACACAAAGAATTTCGGAACCAGAGAAGCATCTTGGGGCCGCAAAATGAAATCTATTTTGTATCCTGAAGATACAACCTCCCTGACCCATGTGTTGTCCACCGAGGCGAGCCAGACGTCTCTGAAAAAACAGAGGTATCTGCACAGCCTGGGAGATTCCCTGGAATATGGAGAGAGTCATGCAGAGAAGGATCTGCCAGGTCTAGACCAGGTGGATCTACTCTGCGCGTTACTGGTACGCCAGGAGGGGGTGGGTTTAAAAAGCCCTTTTCTTATCCTGGCAAGCCTGTGGCCACTCTTGGCGGGAGAAAACCTTCACTGGAAAGAAACGGCGGAAGGGCTGAAACTTAGAGGAGGCCGGCTAGGTCTGGACTGAGGAAGGAGAGAGAGCTCGTCCCTCCGGTGACCTCCTTAACAATTTGGTCCACTTTGGAGCCAAAAAGACAGAAACCCTGGGAAAGCAAGTTGGTAAGGGACTTTTTTGAAGAAAAGTCCTCTTGCCACTCCTTACGCCAAATACTCCGTTGGAAGGCCACTAAATTACGGGACACCTGAGAAGCACATGAAGCAGCATCCAGGGAGGCAGATAACATGTACTTGCCTGACTGAGAAATCTGGTCCGCGAGGCCTTCCAATTCCCCTGGCCTGGCTCCAGAGAGCATGCCCTGATGGAATTGTTTAGCCCATGCCACAATTGACTGACACCCAGGTGGTGGCAAAAGCAGGGCACAATGTAGAAGCAGCCGCTTCATAGGCAGACTTTGCGAAGGACTCTATCTTCCGGTCATTGGAGTTCTTGAGGAATCTTCCATTCGTAAGAGGGAGGACAGTGTTGGTGGACAGTCTGGAAACTGGAGGGTCCACAGTTGGAGAAGCGGTCCAGTTTGACGTGAGCTCAGGGGTGAAGGGATATAGGATGCCAAGGCGCTTTCCTCTTTGAAAGCATTTGGTCTGGTTTTCCCCTTCCGTAGAAAGTACCTTCTCAAATTCGCTGTGTGAGGCAAAGACATTGGGAGCTGGCCTGGACCATCTAAGCGAAACCGCCTGTTCTGCAGGTTCCGTAGCGGTATCCTTAATATTAAAGGTCTGGATGACCGCCATAATGAGGCTCTGGACTATGTATCTAGTATTAGAGGCCTGGTCAGAATCCAGGTCCGAATCATCCTCTGACCGTACATCCGAAATCGCCTCACCTGACTCGGGGAGGAAGACCGGGAAGAAGCTGTCTCCCGGGAGTGACCAGGGGGAGAGGGGGAGTGGGAGGAAGATCTAGAATGACACTCCTGCCTAGATCTCTTACGGCCCATGGTGATAGGCACAGCATAATTCCTACGATCCGCTAACAACGGCAGAAACGCAATCTGTCCAGCAAGGAGAGGTCTGCGACACCTTGGTGAGGTCCGACACCGATTGTGACAGCGAGGAAGCCCACGCTGGGGATAGGGGCATCACTCTCTTGAGGCAGTAAGGGACTCCTGGGTAGCAAGCACAGGGGACAGCTGCAGTCCTGACAGAGGGGAGAGGACTGGCTTGGAGGGAGTTTGCAATTACATGTGGAGCAAACAAAGTGTCTGACAAGAGCAGAAGAAGAGGAGGAGGGTGAGAGCACTCTCCTTTAGGATTAGGCATGATGAGAAGCAGACCTACTAACTAATGCCGGAAGGTTAGGGGACAGAAAGATTGCAAAGGACACTGTCAGTCTGCAGAGTAGAGCTACTCACAGGGAGATGCAGGTCCTGAGGTCTGCTTTCAGACGGTATCAAGCTCCAGGAGACAACCAGGGCTGCATAGCAAACGTGTAGGAGATGAGAGTTTCCTGCAGAGATGCCACCTTCCAAGACCAGATACTGGCAAATGGCGATCAAAGAGTAAGAGGAGGGCCCGCAGGGAGAAAGCGTGCACAGAAGAGGAAAAGAGGGGGCGTTACTTTAAAAGCCTGCTCGGCGAGGCTGGAAGTGGGTGGAGCTAACCATCAAGAACTGAGCAGAGCTAGCCGCCGCAGCTAAAAGGAGGGAGAGTGACAGCAACGGCTGCAAGACATGCACGTCTGAGATGAGGGGGCTGAGCTAACCACCAGAAACAGTGGGAGAGGGTGTGCCTTCGACGGGCGGGAGAAAAGCCATCCCAAACATGCCGAGAAAGGGGCGGAGCTAACTGCTGGAATTAGGCCGCACTGAAGCCGAGGCTTAAATTTATAGCAAAGGCCCCGGAGACAGGGAGGGCGGCGCGGAGGCCCGGACTGCCTGTCAGGTAACACTGCGCCACCAATCACCAGAATGAAGGAGGAAACAGGCCCCATATAGACCAAAAACGTTCTACACCTAAAAGGAACGCCCCTCTAACTACAAACCCAGAATGAAAGTTAGGGGGTGGGGGGGCAGTAAAAACTCATCCATCATATTCTGTCATGTTCCTCCATCTCTTCATTATCTTCATCCTTTGTTTTTCTTCTTTTTTATCTTCTTCTTTGCCCGAATCTTCTCCCCTGACACCTCTGGACCGAAACCGGACGGAGAGAGAAGGGAGATGTTCCTCTCCATCCTGACGTGAGACCTTCATTGGCGTCCAGGCCTCTTGGGAATGTGTGATGTCCATGCCTCATGAAACCGACAGGCTCTGGCGGGCGAGTGGGTAGGAGACAGGGGCCAAGACCAATGTTCGGATCACCGAAACACTCTTCATGTGTTAGGGGTTGGGGTCCTGACGACTAGACGTATGAGGATACGGCGTGGCAGTACATGCCATAGTCTCTACGTGGGAGTACAGTGTGACTGTTCACACTGTATCCCTCCAGAGGTAAAGAAGAAGATCCATCTGAAAAAGAAGAGACGTTACTGGAAAACAACAAAAACCAAGGTAGATATGGGTCTAGTGAAAGACCCGTGTCCACCTCCTGCTGACACCAAGTTATCCCCTTTACCCCTAAGGGTGGTTTGCACGTTAATGACCGGGCCAATTTTTACATTTCTTACCACTGTCCCTTTATGAGGTTATAACTCTGGAACGCTTCAACGGATACCGGTGATTCTGACATTGTTTTCTCATGACATATTGTACTTCATGAAAGTGGTAAAATGTATTTGATATTACCTGCGTTTATTTGTGGGGAAAAAATGGAAATTTGGCGAAAATGTCGCAATTTTCCAAATTTGAATTTTTATGCCCTTAAATCACAGAGATATGTCACACAAAATACTTAAGTAACATTTCCCACATGTCTACTTTACATCAGCACTATTTTGGAACCAAATTTTTTTTTTGTTAGGGAGTTATAAAGGTTACAAGTTGACCAGCAATTTCTCATTTTTACAGCACCATTTTTTTTTTTAAGGGACCACATCACATTTGAAGTCATTTTGAGGGGTCTATATGATAGAAAATACCCAAGTGTGACACCATTTTACAAACTGCACCCCTCAAGGTGCTCAAAACCACATTCAAGAAGGTTATTAACCCTTCAGGTGTTTCACAGGAATTTCTGGAATGTTTAAAAAAAAAACGAACATTTAACTTTTTTCCCCAAAAAATTTACTTCAGCTCCAATTTGTTTTATTTTACCAAGAGTGACAGGATAAATTGGACCCCAAAAGTTGTTGTACAATTGGTCCGGAGTACGCTGATACCCCATATGTGGGGGTAAACCACTGTTTGGGCGCATGGCACAGCTCGGAAGGGAAGGAGCGCCATTTGACTTTTTCAATGCAAAATTGATTGGAATTGAGATGGGACGCCATGTTGCGTTTGGAGAGCTCCTGATGTGCCTAAACATTGAAACCCCCCACAAGTGACACCATTTTGGAAACTAGACTCCCTAAGGAACTTATCTAGACGTGTGGTGAGCACTTTGACCCACCAAGTGCTTCACAGAAGTTTATAAAGCAGAGTCGTAAAAATAAAAAATCATTTTTTCACAAAAATGATCTTTTCGCCCCCAATTTTTTATTTTCCCAAGAGTAAGAGAAGATATTGGACCCCAAAAGTTGTTGTGCAATTTGTCCTGAGTACGCCGATACCCCATATGTGTGGGTAAACCACTGTTTGGGTGCATGGCAGAGCTCGGAAGGGAAGGAGCGCCGTTGGACTTTTCAATGCAAAATTGACTGGAATTGAGATGGGGCAACATGTTGCGTTTGGAGAACCCCTGATGTGCCTAAACAGTGGAAACCCCCAATTCTAACTGAAACCCTAACCCAAATACACCCCTAACCCTAATCCCAACCACACTCCTAACCCCAACCACACCCCTAACCCTAATCCCAACCATAACCCTAACCACACCCCTAAACCTGACACACCTCTAACCCCAACCGTAAATGTAATCCAAACCCTAACCCTAGCAGGAAAATGGAATTTTTTTTTTTTTCCCCTAACTAAGGGAGTGATGAAGGGGGGTTTGATTTATTTATAGCGGGTTTTCTAACGGATATTTATGATTGGCAGCCGTCACACACTAAAAGACGCTTTTTTATTGCAAAAAATATTTTTTTCGTTACAACATTTTGAGAGCTATAATCTTTCCATATTTTGGTTCACAGAGTCATGTGAGGTCTTGTTTTTTGCTGGACAAGTTGACGTTTTTACTGGTAACATTTTCGGGCACGTGACATTTTTTGATCGCTTTTTATTCCGATTTTTGTGAGGCAGAATGACCAAAAACCAGCTATTCATGAATTTCAGCAGTTTTATTCTTCGGGTCAGTACGATTCCAGCGTTACCTCATTTATATCATTTTTATATGTTTTGGCGCTTTTATACGATAAAAACTATTGTATGGAAAAAATAATTATTTTTGCATTGCTTTATTCTGAGGACTATAGCTTTTTTATTTTTTCGCTGATGCTGTATGGCGGCTCGTTTTTTGCGGGACAAGATGACATTTTCAGCGGTACCATGGTTATTTATATCCGTCTGTTTAATCGCGTGTTATTCCACTTTTTGTTCGGCGGTATGATAACAAAGCGTTGTTTTTTGCCTCTTTTTTTTTACGGTGTTCACTGAAGGGGTTAACTAGTGGGACAGTTTTATAGGTCGGGTCGTTACGGACGCAGCAATACTAAATATGTGTACTTTTATTGTTTTTTTTATTTAGATAAAGAAATGTATTTATGGGAACAATATATATATTTTTTTATTTAGGGATTTTTTTTTTTTACACATCTGTCCCTGCAGGACCCGGATGCAGCCCCGCAGCCATTTTGGATCCAGGGCCTGCAGGGAGGAGACGCTCGGTGCAACGAGAGCACATCGCGTTGTACCGAGGGTCTCAGGGAAGCCCGCAGGGAGCCCCTCCCTGCGCGATGCTTCCCTATGCCCCCGGAACACTGCGATCATGTTTGATTGCAGTGTTTCAGGGGTTAATGTGCCAGGATGATCCGTGACCACTCCTGGCACATAGTGCTGGATGTCAGCTGCGATAGTCAGCAGACATGTGGCCGATCGCTATGACTTACTATCCCGTGGGTGGGCATACGGGCCAACCCCACCTCGACGGGATAGTACTTCTAATGTCAGAAAGGGGTTAAACTGACTATCCTGGTGCCAGTCGGTGGGGTGTACACTGCAGAGGAGGAGTTAACTTTTTTGTGCATAGTGTCAGCCTCCTAGCGGCAGCAGCATACACCCATGGTTTTCTGTGTCCCCCAATGAAGCGATAAGAGAAATACTGATGACAAAAAAAACAAGCTTTGTGCATGAGATTTCTGAAATGACAGACATAGCTGGTATTGTAAAACGATGCTGAAAATTAGCATAAAAAGGTATAAAAAAAGCAGCAAAAATGCCCAGTGAGGACTTAGCCTAACTAAAGGGAACATCTGTCTTTCTGTCATGAAATTGGCAGAATATTGTAAAAAAAAAAAAAAAAAAGCTAACTTACCATATTTCTATTCCTTTATTCTATTACAATTTTAGCTTGGAAAAATGTACAGCTTAGACTACAACCAGATGCATGTTTTCCTACCAATCACTGTATTTGTTCCTTACCATTATCAATCATACGCTGTTTGGTTAAGATCATAAGAGAACGGTCCACCTGGAATACACCAACCCCCGGAGTGATGACTACTGACATTTGTCCTGTCCTGTCAAAGTTTCGGTTTATATAATGCTTGTCAAACACTGAGAAATAAAAAAATAACAAATAAAAATATAGGAAATAAACCAAAATAAAGCACACCATAGTTTTATAGGTACATAGAATTACCATTAAAGGACAGATTAATAGCTTCTAGATAGTTTCCCTGGTCAGATGTGGAGTTGTATCCTGGAGGAAAGGATTCTGAAGACACAAAAATCAGTAAAACTCCACAGTATTGTTTGATAATCTAAAAAACTTTTAGATATCATTGTGTCTATACAATCGGCTACCTGCATTTTCCAGTCGAACCAGCACTGGATACTGGATGAAAAGCTTCTTCACAGTTACTAGTAGTGAAGTCCATTCCTCTCGCCTTTCATTTTGTACCACCACCCTGAGAAAAAGGCAGAGAGGGTTATTTGTAACTGCTGAAACTATAGAAAATCTAGAAAAATTAAGATAGCGGCACACCACTAAAGAAAAAAAATGGAAAAAAAACTTTGAGGCATAGCAAGCCATATTAAAAACATGAAAAGCCTTACGCTTTTCAGGTGCATGCAGCACCCTTAGCCCTAGGATAAACAATTAAAATCACAGCCAGAATAAATAATAACAAAAAATTAATTACATATGCCCAAGGTGTGGATGCTAACAGCAGCAAGAAAAAAAACAACAAAAACAACATTGGGAAAAAAAATATATCAATAAATATGAAATAGCTCCGATTGGCATGAACTCAAGAAACGATTATTTTATTTTTATTGATATGTTTTTTCCCCATGTTATTTTATCTTCTTGCTGCTAAGTTTGCATCCACACCTTGTGCATATGTAATTAATTATTTATCATATGTGATTGGTTGTTCATTGATATTTATTCTGGCTGTGATTTTAATTGTATATCCTACTAGCTGAAGAGCCCAGCGTCGCCTGGGCATAGTAAATATCTGTCGTTAGTTATAGCACCTCACTTCTTTTTTGCCATCACGCCTCTCATTTTCCCCCTCGCACCACTCATTCCCCCCTAACACTTGTCATTTCGACCTCACATCTGTCATTTTCCGATCACTCCACTATTTTCCCTCACTCCTCTCATTTTGCACTCACAGCTCATTTTCACCTCAGTATATATAGGTTTGTCATCTCCCTTATATATAGTATACACCTGTATGTCATCTCCTGTATATAGTATATACCTGTATGTCATCTCCCCTGTAAATAGTATATACTTGCTGTATGTCATCTCCTCCTGTATACACCTATGTGTCATCTCCTCCTGTATATAGTATATACCTGTATGTCATCTCTTCTGTATATAGTATATATCTGTATGTCATTTCCTCCTATATAAAGTATATATCGCTATGTCATCTCATGTATATAGTATATACCTGCATATCATCTCCTCCCGTATACAGTATAGTATGTACCTGCTGTATGTCATCTCCTCCTCTATATACCTATGTGTCATCTCCTCTTTTATATAGTATACTAGATGGTTGCCCGATTATAACGCATCTATTCTAGAATATGCATGTCCATATACTACATTGCACAGCCCACGTAGTATATTGCCCAGACACGCAGTATATTGCCCAGCCATGTAGTATATTGCAGTCACGTAGTATATTGCCAAACCACGTAGTATATTGCCCAGCCACATAGTATATTGCCCAGACACGCAGTATATTGCCCAGCCATGTAGTATATTGCAGTCACGTAGTATTTTGCCAAACCACGTAGTATATTGCCCAGCCACATAGTATATTGCCCAGCCACGTAGTATATTGCCCAGCGACATAGTATATTGCCCAGCGACATATTAAATTGCCCAGCCATGTAGTATATTGCAGTCACGTAGTATATTGCCCAACCACGTAGTATATTGCCCAGCCACATAGCATATTGGCCAGCGACATAGCATATTGCCCAGCGACATAGTATAATGCCCAGCGACATAGTATATTGCCCAGCGACATAGTATATTGCCCAGCGACATAGTATATTGCCCAGCGACATAGTATATTGCCCAGCGACATAGTATATTGCCCAGCGACATAGTATATTGCCCAGCGACATAGTATATTGCCCAGCCATGTAGTATATTGCAGTCACGTAGTATATAGCACAGCCACATAGTATATAGAACAGCCACATAGTATATAGCACAGCCACATAGTATATAGCACAGCCACATAGTATATTGCCCAGCCACGTAGTATATTGCCCAGCCACGTAGTATATTGCACAGTCACGTAGTATATTGTACAGTCACGTAGTATATTACCCAACCACGTAGTATATTGCGCAGCCAAGTAGTATAATACCCAGTGACTTAGTATACTGCCCAGTGACGTAGTATACAGCACAGAGCCACGTAGTATATTGCCCAGCGACGCAGTATATTGCCCAGTCACGTAGTATACTCACCATCCGCCGACTTTGCAGCTCCTCGCCACGCTCCCGGGATCGCTCCATTGCAAGCGGCAGCTTCCGGTCCCAGGGCTGGTGTGAGCAGGACCTATGATGACGTCGCAGTCACATGACCGTAACGTCACGGCAGGTCCTTGTCGAGCACCAGCTCTGGGACCGGAAGCTGCTGCTTGCAATGGAGCGGTCCCGGGAGCGTGGCGAGGAGCGGCAAAGGAAGCGGATGGTGAGTATAGCAGGATTTTTGTTTTTTTTATTATTTTTAACATGACATTTTTACTATTGATGCTGCATAGGCAGCATCAATAGTAAATAGTTGGGGACACACAGGGTTAATAGCAGCGGTAACGGAGTGCGTTACACTGCGGGCCGTTACCGCTGCCATTAACCCTGTGTGAGCGGTGAGTGGAGGGAATTACGGAGCGGGCGCCGGGCAATGAGTGCAGGGGAGTAGGGGAGGGACTAATCAGACTGTGCCCGTCGCGGATTGGTCGCGGCAGCCATGGCAGGCAGCTGCCGAGACCAATCAGCGAATGAATAACCGTGACAGAAGGACAGACAGACAGACGGAAGTGACCCTTAGACAATTATATATATAGATACCCATGTATCATCTCCTCCTGTATATATAGTATATACCTGTGTCATCTCCTCCTGTATATAGTATATAACTGTGTCATCTCCCCTGTATATACAGGTCCTTCTCAAAAAATTAGCATATAGGGTTAAATTTCATTATTTACCATAATGTAATGATTACAATTAAACTTTCATATATTATAGATTCATTATCCACCAACTGAAATTTGTCAGGTCTTTTATTGTTTTAATACTGATGATTTTGGCATACAACTCCTGATAACCCAAAAAACCTGTCTCAATAAATTAGCATATCAAGAAAAGGTTCTCTAAACGACCTATTATCCTAATCTTCTGAATCAACTAATTAACTCTAAACACATGCAAAAGATACCTGAGGCTTTTATAAACTCCCTGCCTGGTTCATTACTCAAAACCCCCATCATGGGTAAGACTAGCGACCTGACAGATGTCAAGAAGGCCATCATTGACACCCTCAAGCAAGAGGGTAAGACCCAGAAAGAAATTTCTCAATAAATAGGCTGTTCCCAGAGTGCTGTATCAAGGCACCTCAATGGTAAGTCTGTTGGAAGGAAACAATGTGGCAGAAAACGCTGTACAACGAGAAGAGGAGACCGGACCCTGAGGAAGATTGTGGAGAAGGACCGATTCCAGACCTTGGGGAACCTGAGGAAGCAGTGGACTGAGTCTGGTGTGGAAACATCCAGAGCCACCGTGCACAGGCGTGTGCAGGAAATGGGCTACAGGTGCCGCATTCCCCAGGTAAAGCCACTTTTGAGCTACAGAGAAGCAGCACTGGACTGTTGCTAAGTGGTCCCAAGTACTTTTTTCTGATGAAAGCAAATTTTGCATGTCATTCGGAAATCAAGGTGCCAGAGTCTGGAGGAAGACTGGGGAGAAGGAAATGCCAAAATGCCTGAAGTCCAGTGTCAAGTACCCACAGTCAGTGATGGTGTGGGGTGCCATGTCAGCTGCTGGTGTTGGTCCACTGTGTTTCATCAAGGGCAGGGTCAATGCAGCTAGCTATCAGGAGATTTTGGAGCACTTCATGCTTCCATCGGCTGAAATGCTTTATGGAGATGAAGATTTCATTTTTCAGCACGACCTGGCACCTGCTCACAGTGCCAAAACCACTGGTAAATGGTTTACTGACCATGGTATTACTGTGCTCAATTGGCCTGCCAACTCTCCTGACCTGAACCCCATAGAGAATCTGTGGGATATTGTGAAGAGAAAGTTGAGAGACACAAGACCCAACACTCTGGATGAGCTTAAGGCCGCTATTGAAGCATCCTGGGCCTCCATAACATCTCAGCAGTGTCACAGGCTGATTGCCTCCATGCCACACCGCATTGAAGCAGTCATTTCTGCCAAAGGATTCCCGACCAAGTATTGAGTGCATAACTGAACATTATTATTTGTTGGTTTTTTTGTTTGTTATTAAAAAACACTTTTATTTGATTGGATGGGTGAAATATGCTAATTTATTGAGACAGGTTTTTTGGGTTATCAGGAGTTGTATGCCAAAATCATCAGTATTAAAACAATAAAAGACCTGACAAATTTCAGTTGGTGGATAATGAATCTATAATATATGAAAGTTTAATTGTAATCATTACATTATGGTAAATAATGAAATTTAACACTATATGCTAATTTTTTGAGAAGGACCTGTAGCATGTACCTGTATGTCATCTCCCCTGTATATATTACACATCAGTGTGTCATCTCCTCCTGTATTAAACCTCGTTCACACGTTACTTGGTCAGTATTTTTACCTCAGCATTTGTAAGCTAAATTGGCAGCCTGATAAATCCCCAGCCAACAGGAAGCCCTCCCCTCTGGCAGTATATATTAGCTCACACATACACATAATAGACAAGTCATATGACTGACAGCTGACGTATTTCCTATATGGTACATTTGTTGCTCTTGTAGTTTGTCTGCTTATTAATCAGATTTTTATTTTTGAAGGATAATACCAGACTTGTGTGTGTTTTAGGGCGAGTTTCATGTGTCAAAGTTGTGTGTGTTGAGTTGTGTAGCGACATGCGTGTAGCAACTTTTTGTGTGTCGAGCTGCATGTGACAGGTTAGTGTAGCAAGTTGTGTGCAGCAAGTTTTGCGCATGGCGAGTTTTATGTGTGGTGCGTATTGAGTATGTGCAAGTTTTGTGTGAGGCCACTTTTGCATGTGTTGCAACTTTTGTGCATGTGGCATTTTTTCCACGTGTGCAAGTTTTGCATGTGGAGAGTTTTCCATGAGGTGAGTTTTGCACGTGTGGCTAGTTTTGCATGTGGCGAGTTTTGCATGTGGCGAATGTTGCACGTGGCGAGTTTTGAGTGGCGACTTTTGTGTTTAGACTATTATGTAGTGAGGTTGGTGTATGTGTGGTGAAATGTGTACTGAGGGTGGTATATGTGTTCAAGCACGTGGTAGTGTGTGGCGTATCTTGTGTGTGTGTGTTCATATCCCCGTGTGTGGTGAGTATCCCATGTCGGGGCCCCACCGTAGCAACTGTACGGTATATACTCTTTGGCGCCATCGCTCTTATTTTTTAAGTCCCCCATGTTCACATCTGGCAGTTGTCAATTTGCCTCCAACACTTTTTCTTTCACTTTTTCCCCATTATGTAGATGGGGGCAAAATGGTTTGGTGAATTGGTACGCGCGGGGTTAAAATTTCGCCTCACAACCTAGCCTATGACGCCCTCGGGGTCCAGGCGTGTGACTGTGCAAAAGTTTGTGGCTATAGCTGCGACGGTGCAGATGCCAATCCCGGACATACACACATATACACACACATACAGCTTTATATATTAGATGACTAAGGGTGCTGCATGCACCTGAAAAGCGCACATTTTTCCTGTTTGGCTGTGCTCACTAGCCTTGCGAGCACCTACCTGCCTTCTGATTTGGCTCTACCCATTTGGTGTTGCATGTGAATCCCCTTGAAGCTCCCAGACCTTCTCCTGTAGAAAATCTATTAAATGGTAAAATAAAAATATGGATTTACATACTTGTAGAAGTCTTCATAGAATCTGCCCTTGTGATCCTGTAAAATGGTGGCATTGTTGCGATGGGCTTCTGGAAATTCATCTAAAAAATGAAAAAGCATAAGACATATAAGCTGTACCTATGACAGGAAAAGGCAAATCAGTAAATTACAATAAATGAAGATAGAAGGAAAACCAAAAGCATTGCCAGAATAGTTGGGCAAAGTAAATGCTATTCATTGAAAAAAAAAACAAAAAAAAAAAAAACAAAACAGGATTTTTGGTTGCTTACCATAAAATCTGTTTCTCGGAGCCTCAATTGGGGGACACAGGAACCATGGGTGTATGCTGCTGCCACTAGGAGGCTGACACTATGCACAAAAAAAAGTTAGCTCCTCCTCTGCAGTGTACACCCCACCGACTGGCATCATGAACTTCAGTTAGTGAGAAAGCAGTAGGAGAAAAACAATAAGGTTGAAAACCATAACCACAAACTTGAGAACTGTAAACGTGGCAACAGTCATAGAACATAGAACAACAGAAACTGAGAAACATTGGGAGGGTGCTGTGTCCCCCAATGGAGGCTCCGAGAAACAGATTTTACGGTAAGCAACCAAAAATCCTGTTTTCTCTATCGCCTCTCATTGGGGGACACCGGAACCATGGGACGTCCAAAAGCAGTCCCTGGGGTGGGAAAAATAGACTTCCATCAGGTCAGAGTATTTACCACTGCCGCCTGCAAGATCCTTCTGCCTAGGCTGGCGTCCGCCGAAGCGTAGGTATGGACCTTGTAAAATTTGGCGAACGTGTGGATGGAAGACAAGGTTGCCGCTTTGCAAAGCTGTAGGGCGGAAGCCCTGTGGTGCACCGCCCAGGAGGCACTGACTGCCCGGGTAGAGTGAGCCTTTATCCCAGGAGGGGGCACTCTGTTCTTGACCAGGTAAGCCTCCAGAATTGCCGTTCTGATCCAGCGAGCAACAATCGCCTTAGAAGCCGTTAGGTCTCTGTGCGTGCCATCAGGAATGACGAAAAGAGAATCCGTCTTCCGGAAATCCAGGTAGATCCTCACTGCCCTGACGAGGTCCAGCTTGTTCAACGATCGCTCCAGAGGATGAGTTGGAGCTGGACAAAAGGATGGTAGAACGATGTCCTTGTTGAGGTGGAAGGTGGAAACCACCTTAGGAAGGAAGGAAGGCGGAGGCCTAAGGACCACCTTGTCCTGGTGAATGACAAAGAACAGAGGTCGGCAAGACAGGGCCGCCAACTCGGAAACGCGGCGGATGGAAGTGATGGCCACAAGAAAGACCACCTTCCAAGATAGAACTGACATGGGAATCTCCCTGAGAGGCTCAAAGGGGGAAACCCTCAGAACGTCCAGTACCAGATTTAAATCCCATGAATTCACCGGGGCCCTATACGGAGGGACAGCATTGGCTGCTCCTTGAAGGAAGGTCTTAACCTGTGGCCGAGAAGCTAAAGTCTTCTGAAAAAGGATGGAAAGAGCAGAAACCTGGCCCTTTAGGGAACTAAAAGCAAGGCCCGAATCCAGTCCTGCCTGAAGGAAGGCCAAAATGGAAGGCAGGGAAAAGGACATAGGTGAAACACGGTTCGACTCGCAACAACGGAAGTAAGCCTTCCAGATATGATAGAAGATCCTGGAAGACGAAGTCTTCCTAGCCTGGATCATAGTATGAATCACCCCATCCGAAAGGCTTGGTGCTCTTAGAACTGCAGTCTCAACAGCCACGCCGTCAAACTGAGCGACCGAGAATTCGGGTGGCAGATTGGACCCTGGGACAGCAGATCAGGTCTGTCTGGAAGGCGCCAGGGGGCGTCCGCGAGAAGATTGACTATCTCTGCAAACCAAGATCTCCTGGGCCAATCCGGGGCAATCAGAATGACCGGCACCCCTTCTGCCTTGATCTTTTTCAACAGCTTGGGAAGCAAGGGAAGGGGTGGAAACAGGTAAGGGAGCATGAACTGCGACCAAGGAATGGCCAGAGCGTCCACGCCCACCGCGAGAGGGTCGAGAGACCTGGAGACGAACCTTCCTGTTCATTCGGGACGCCGTGAGGTCCACGTCCGGAGTCCCCCATCGAAGACAAATCTGATGGAAGACCTCCCGATGTAATGACCATTCCCCTGCCGCGAGACCCTCATGGCTGAGGAAGTCGGTGGCCCAATTGTCCACGCCGGGGATATGCACCGCGGATATCACCGGAACCGTTGCCTCTGCCCAGAGGAGGATCTTGGATACCTCGGCCAGGGCCAAGGAGCTCCGAGTCCTCCACTGATGGTTGACATATGCCACTGCCGTGGCATTGTCCGTCTGGATTCGGATAGGCAGACCCCTGAGAATCCTTTCCCAGTGATAAAGAGAGAGAAAGATGGCCCGAATCTTGAGGACGCTGATCTGCAGAGAGGACTCCTGCGCCGACGAATGACCCTGAACAGTCAGGTGACGAAACACCACACTCCACCCTATTAGGCTGGCGTCCGTCATCACTACCTGCCAGTGAATTGGAAGGACCTGCCCTGGGAGATGAGAGGTGACGTGAGCCACCAGTTGAGGGACCGTTTGACCCGGGGAGCGAGTCGGATTGGATGATCCAGGGAGACGACGCACCTGTCCCACTGTGACAGGATGGCCTGCTGAAGAGGTCGTGAGTGGAATTTGGCGAAGGGAATCGCTTCCAATGTTGCTACCATCCTCCCCAGAACCTTCATGGCCGATCGGAAGGAGGGAAAATGAGGACCCTGGAGCAAGCGTACGTCCCGACGAAGGATGGATCTCTTGTCTTCGGGAAGGAAGACTTTGGTCTGACGAGTGTCGAAGAGCATGCCCAGAAAGATGAGGCGCTGGGAAGGAACAAAACAGGATTTCTTCCTGTTGAGAAGCCACCCGAAACGGGCTAGAGTGTCGAGGACGATGGACAGGCTCTCGTGAGCCTGAGAAAAGGACGGAGACTTGATGAGGATGTCATCGAGGTACGGAAAAAGTACCAGTTCCCTGACCCTCAAGATGGCTATCAGCGCTGCCATGATCTTCGTGAAAACCCTGGGAGCGGTTGCGAGACCGAACGGCAGGGCGACAAACTGAAAATGCTCCTGATGTACTGCAAAACGCAGGAATCTGTGATGTCCCGGGAGGATCGGAACATGGAGGTAGGCGTCCTGGATGTCGATGGAGCACATGAATTCCTGAGCCTCCATGGAAGCAATTACTGAACGAAGGGATTCCTTCCTGAAGTGTCTCAGACGAACCCTCCTGTTCAGCAACTTGAGATCCAGAATGGGACGAACCTTTCCATCTTTTTTGGTACCACAAAAGATTCAAATAGAATCCTGTGAACCGTTCTTTTCCTGGAACAGGAACGATTACCCCGGATTCGAGGAGGGAAGCGATGGCTGCAAAAAAACCCGGAACTAGAGCGGGGTCTCTTGGAGGGCGGGATTCGAAGAAACGATCCCGGGGCCAAGAAATGAACTCTATTTTGTATCCTGAGGATACCACTTCCCTGACCCATGCGTCCTCCACTGAGGAGATCCAGACGTCCCTGAAAAAGAGAAGACGGCCGCCCAGCTTGGGAGGGGCGCTGGGGTCTTGCCGTGAGTCATGCTGAGGTGGATCTTCCAGTCCTAGACCTGGAAGATCTACCTTGGGAGTAGCGGGGACGCCAGGAAGGAGTGGGTCTAAAGGATACCGCCTTCTTCTCTTGACGTGCCTGTGGCTTCTGCTGCAGCTGGGAAAAGGAGTTTGACGCCGCAAAGCGACGAAAAGGGCCGAAATTGACGCCTAGGAGCAGGCCGGCGAGGTTTAGACTGGGGAAGAAGAGAACTTGTGCCCCCGGTGGCGTCCTTAATGATTTGGTCCAGCTTAGAACCAAAGAGACGTGAACCTTGAAAAGGCAGGCTGGTAAGGGACTTTTTAGAAGACAAATCCGCCTGCCAGGCCTTGAGTCAAACGGTCCGGCGGATGGCAACGGCATTGCTGGACACCTGAGCCGCACAACATGCGGCGTCCAGTAAGGCAGAGACCAGGTATTCACCCGCATGAGAAATCTGGTTGGCAAGCTCCGCCAGCTGTCCGGGTGGAGCTCCGTCCAGGATGCCCCGACGGAGTTGTTTGGCCCATTTAGATATGGATTTAGAAAACCAAGTGGAAGCAAAGGCCGTGCATAGAGTAGTTGCAGCCGCTTCAAAGGCTGACTTGGCAAAGGATTCTATGACTAGCGTTAGAATCCTTCAGAGATGCTCCGCCGGACAGTGGAAGGACCATGTTGGTGGACAGCCTGGAAACTGGAGGATCCACCAAAGGAGAAGCAGTCCAATTAGCGGTGAGCTCCGGAGAAAAGGGATATAAAACGCCAAGTCACTTTCCTCTCTGAAAGTGTCTGGTCGGATTCTCTCTTTCACTTGTCATGATCTCCTCGAATTCAGGGTGAGGAGCGAAAAACTTGGAAGGTGGTTTAGCCCGTCTAAAAGAAACCACCTGATCTGCGGGTTCCGTAGAGGAATCCTTGATGCCACAGGTTTGGTTTATCGCTCCAATGAGATTCTGAACCATATCCCTCACAGGAGCGATTTGGTTAGAATCCAGCTCCGAAATATCCTTCGAGGGCGCATCAGAGAATGCCTCGCCTGACTCAGGGGATGAGGATTGGGAGGAAGCCGACCGTAGAGGCCCGTGTGGCGAGATGGAGCAAGAAGAGGACTCAGACCGTCGTTCCTGTCTGAACCTTTTGCGGCTTATCATGGAGGGTTCGGACGAGGCCCCTGCGACCTGCTAGCTACTGCGGGGGTCTGCAGAGGTAATCGATCCAGCACAGACACCAGAGTTTGAGACACCCATGTTAGATCGGCCGCCGATTGTGACAGAGAGGAAGCCCAGCCTTAGGTGGGGGTATCACTCTCGGGCGGATCGGCGATGGGAACAATAGGGTTGCTGCAGGCCTGACAGAGTGGGGAGGACTGACCTGAGGGAAGTTTGCAGTTACATAACGAACATGCAAAGTATTTGACTAAGGCAGAAGAAGCGGAGGAAGAAGTAGGAGGACGAGAGCGGCCTCCCTTAGAGGTAGACATTTTGAAGAGGTCCCTGAAGAAAATGCCAGAGGGTTAGGGGACAGGGGAGCAGAGGGGGGTGTCAGTCTGCAGTGCAGAGCTACTCACGGTAATCGAAATTCCAGACGGAAGACGCAGCCTAGGTTGTAGTCCCTCAGGGAAGATAGCCTTTCGTGGAAAAGATGCGAATCTGCAGCAGTCCAGCCAAGTGAATATGGAACCCTAGTCATCCCCTTCAGCGCAGTTATAAGAGGCGTGCGTGGGCTCAGAAGTACTAAGATAGCGCCGGTGGGCGGGGCAACGCCAAGTCATCATGGAAGGATGGTCGGGCAGGAGAAAAGCCCGCCCGAGTAAAGGGGGAAGTGGGCGGAGCGTCGTCGCCGGAAGTAGGCCCCAGGAAAAGCCGGGGCCTAAATTAGGAGCCGGCGACCGCCGGAGGGAGCCGTGGTGCCGGCGCTGCCCGGCTGGAAGGTGCAGCCTCTGGAGAGCGGTGCGGCAGCCTGCAAGGCCACTGCATAGAAGAAGGGAGTGCTGCCGCAGGCTAGCACGTCGCCGGAAGTAGGCCCCGGGGGAAACCGGGCCTAAATTAGGAAAGCGGCGACAGCCGGAAAGGGCCACGGTGGTGCTCAGAAGAGCGGCGCGGCAGTCTGCAGGGCCGCCGCACCAGAAAGAGGAAAAACGCAGTCACAGGAAAAATAGCGCGGCTGCCTGTAAGGCCACCGCGCCGGACTGCAAAGGTGTCCTTGGAGAAAGTGTGGTTACAGGGAACATGGCGCGGCTGTCTATGAGGCCACCGCGCAAGGGAGCAGAGAAAGTGCTGCAAATGCAGCGATGACCCCTGCCGACTTCCTGGGACCCCTTTAGGAACGCCGACCAGGCAAAAAGGTATCCTGGAACACTGTGCCGAGCAAAAAAGGAACCCAAGGGACCCCCGGGACTAGTGAAAGGTTCTGGGAATACTCATCTAAAAACATCCCACGTCGTCTGTTACTAACCTCAAAACTTGGGGAAGGTATCAGATGTCCATGAAAGCTGGAGATGGACGTCCTCGTCTCCTCCAACCGACAGGCTCTGGTGGGCGAGTGGGTGGGGGACGGAGCCAGGACCGGACTTCTGAGCACGCTTGTGTGCTAGGCTCTTGGTCCTGGAGAGGGATCTATGAGGCTACAGGGTGGCAGTACACGCCATACTCATAGTCCGCCTTGTGGGATTACAGGTGTGACTGTTCACCCTGTATCCCTTCCGGAAAAACCTGAAAGGAAAACAACGCACATTGAGGTAGATAAGGGTCTAATCAAAGACCCGTGTCCACCTCCTACTGACACTAAGCTAAACTGGAGTTCATGATGCCTCCTGTGTCCCCCAATGAGAGGCGATAGAGAAATGTATTTTAAAGACATTGCTATTCAGAAATTATTATACAAGGGACACCAACTATCCCTGAGTTGTTTGTATATTCATTTCAATGAAGTGGAACCGAACATGTGTCAGCTTACCAAAGATAAGATTTTTAAGTCGTTTAAGTTTGTCACAATGATCTGTTAAAATTACCAGATTTTCAGGGGTGCATATTAATATAAATAAATCTAATATATGTCAATTACCATATTTTGGGGTGCATATTAATATAAATAAATCTAATTTATGGTTTATGTATATGTAAGAGAAAGTCTCAGATAAAGAGCGAGAGAGACACATGGCTCCCTATATATCTATTAGTATATGTACCGTATTTTGGAGATTATAGGACTCACCCCAAATTTTGAGGAGAAAAATAGGAGAAAAAAAAGTTTTTTAAATAAAATGGTGGTGCTTCTTATAACCTATGCATCTTATTGCTTACTGGGGTGGTGGCTGCGGTGAAGCAGGGTCGCTGCTGGAGGAGGCAAGAGTGGAACGTTGCTGCAGGCTGAGATGAAGGGATGTTCGGATGTGCGCAGCTGCTGGTTTTCAGAGGTGCGTGAGCTCTGCCGACATTTAGTGAAAGTCCAGAGCCCCCGCAAGCTTACTATGCGGTAGACTCTGGGAAAATGGCTGCTGGGGGCAGTGCAGGTGCAGATGCAGACCTCGGCACCAGGATCTCTGGAGATGAGAGCTCACCGCACCACTTTACCCTCCTCCTGCAGCAACCCTGGAACCCTGCTCCACAGCGGCCGGTAAGGTATATCCACATTATAAGACGCACCATCACTTTCTCACACACACACACACGCACCCACACACACACAGGTGCTCCTCACAAAATTAGAATAGCATCAAAAAGTTATTGTATTTCAGTTCTTCAATACATAGAGTGCAACTCATTATATAGAGTCATTACAAACAGAGTGACCTATTTCAAGTGTTTATTTCTGTTAATGTTGATGATTATGGCTTGCAGCCAATGAAAACCCAAAAGGTCATTATCTCAGTAAATTAGAATACTTTATAACATCAGCTTAAAAATAGGGATTTTTGTGTACTCACCGTAAAATCCTTTTCTCCGAGCCACTCATTGGGGGACACAGGACCGTGGGTGTATGCTGCTGCCACTAGGAGGCTGCCACTAAGTAAATACAAAAAGGGTTAGCTCCATCGCTGCAGTATACACCACCCACTGGCTCCGGATAGAACCAGTTCAGTGACCAAGCAGTAGGAGATTAACACAAATTAACGTGGTAAGCTTCTTGAATAGTCGACCGAATCCATCTGGCTATTGTCGACTTACAAGTGGCCAATCCCTTCCGGTGTCCCGCCGGGAGCACGAACAGGGCATCCATCTGACGAAAACGTGCCGTCCTAGATACGTACTTCCTAAGAGCACTCACAAGATCTAAGGAATGAAGAGCCTTTTCCACTCAGTGAACCGGAGCAGGACAAAACGAGGGAAGCACGATATCCTAATTAAGGTGAAAAGACACCACCTTAGGAAGGAAGGATGGAGATGGTCTAAGGACCACCTTGTAACGGTGAAAACCCAGAAAGGGAGCGTGACAAGAAAGAGCAGCTAACGCCGAGACTCTTCTGATCAAAATAATTGCTACAAAGGGTCGAGCGACCAGAAATCTATTAAGGAACCAAAGATTAATGATGGTCCTGTAAGATTCTGGACCAAGAACAGGGGAGAGCAAAAATCTCTACCCTCCTCAGAAGCCGGAACCTCCACCAGGACCCTTTTTTGGCACAATTTGACAACCTCAGTCTAAGGCAGACTGTTCTATCAGGTAGAGATGGACAGGAGTCATCTTGAAATTAGTCCCTGGGATCGAAAAGAACTCAAGTTTAAGTCCTGTGGATATCTCGCCCTGCACCCAACTGCTGTTGGTGATAAGAGACCAGGATGGATAAAAGGCCGACAATCTACCTCCCACGGGAGCCGCTAGCCATTGGGATGTTTTTTTCTGTTCCTGCAATGAATGCCTGAACATGAAGCCAGTGCCTCTCTTCTACTTGTCATCCCATTTAGAGCGAACACTTGACGACGGTCTTTGACCGAATCTTCTTCTGCTAAAAGGACGTCGGAAGGAGGAGGATGATGGGTTGGGAAACCTATTATTCTCATCCCCTGCTTAGCCCAGTAATTCGTCCAGGACTGAACCAAAGAGGCATTCCCCTTCACACGAGGTGGCACAGAGCTTAGACCTTGCTTGGATATCGCCTGGGCAGCATTTTAACCACAGCACTCTGCGGGCTGCATTGGAGAGTCCCGCTGCCCTTGCTGCCATCCTGACTGAATCAATTGAGGCATCAGACAAGAAAGTTGCGATCTCCTGAATTGTTGGAAGGGCTCCCAAAATCATCTCTCGAGGTGTTCATTCTTTAAGCTGAAACTCAAGTTGGTCCAGCCAGACCATCATAGATCTGGCTGCGCAAGTGGACGCCACTGCTGACCTTAGAGATCCGGCTGCCATCTCCCAGGTTTCTTTAAGGAAAATGTCCGTCTTTCTATATAGGGGATCTTTAAGGGAGCCCATATCGTCAAAAGGCAAGGAAGATTTTTTTGATGCCTATGAGATTGCTGCGTCTAATTTAGGGGCTTTATCCCAGAGATTAACAGCCGGGTCATCAAAGGGTTATCTCTGCTTCAGGGCCGGATGTAAAGAGCCCTCTTTTCTGGCCTTTTCCATTCGCAGAGAATCAGACCCTGAATCTTCTCATTCAAGGGAAAGGATCTACGTCTCTTTTGATCTACACACTTAAACATGACATCCTGTATGGACATTTCAGGTCTGGGTTCTACTATCCCCATTGTTCCCCTGACCGCTTTTACAAGTTTATCCACATGGTCTAGGGGCAGACAGAAGCGGCCCGAATCCTCTGCAGATGAAGAGGCCGAGAGAGATGATTCAGGTGAAACTTCATTCCTTCTCCAGTCTACTTGAGAGAATGACTTCTGTCCTGATAATCTCTTTCAGACTTGAGGTGAAGTTACGAGTCTCCTCCGCCACCTGAGGAGAATATTAACGGGAAATAAGGGCCATCTAGGAGCTACAATGTCTCCCCCTCCCTCTTCCTAAGCCTCACCTTCTGTTGGATACAGGAGGGGGCATAATCTCTTTGGACAAGAGTCCGGTAGGGGGCATATTCCCTGTGCCTTGCCTTCTCTGTGCACTTATTCCCCTAAGAATAAAAACATAGGGGGGAGGCTGCATCACAGAGAACATTCACGAAGATCACTCACCAGTGTCTGCAGAGATAGGTACCGGAATACGAGGGGGGAATTTTTCAGCCGATGTCGTTCACCTGGAAGTCGTCCTGCTGCTGGATCGGTCACTCAGCTGGCCACCTCCATCCCAACTTTTCCGTGGGGCCTGAGGCTTGTCTGTAGTCCGCAGCTTCCACTGGCTGGAAAGGGTACAGCTGCTCATCCTCCATTGTGAGGAAAATTGGCCAGAAGCAGGGATCTCTCTGTCTGCTGGCCCTATATACCCCCCCCACCCCCCGGTTCCGGGTCGGCAGGTGAATCTGTGCCTCACCCCGACATCCCCCGCAAGTGCTAATCAGTCCCTAATGAAACTGAATCTGGTCTCCGGTCCCTCTGTATGGCGGCCGCCATTTTCCCAGTGCCAGAAACCCCCCGCGCATGCGCAGAAGGGAACCGGCGGGGGTGACCTGGAAGCGGGCCCTGCGCCCCAAAGCCACCCGGGAACTCCCAGCAGCATTGAGCGTGCCAGAGGCCACTCGTAGATGCCCGGAAGAGAGCCGCAAGCGCCCCGGGACACTCAGACCCGGCACCACTAGAGCCACAGGGAGCCTAGGAGAATACTTACCTCGGCGCTGGCCACTTCCGGAGACAGCGATCCTCTGGAGCCTGCTCCTTGCCGTGCTGCCATCGAGGAGCACCATGGCGCTTCCAGGACCCCCGCACTGGTCGAGGTAGGAGACCCCCATCGCTACCTCAGTCAACCAGCCAGACCTGGGATCCTAAATCCTGTAGGCATCTGTAGGGATCCGTCCCATCAGAAACAGGACACAAACTCAAGCGTGGGAGAGGTGCTACCTTTAGTATCTGTAGGTTTCCTGTTCCTAAAGGGTGGATTCCCTCTCTCGTGGTGCTGTCATGGGAGGCCGAATAAATAGCTCTGGCCTGGCATCCCACGTCGAAGGAGAGGATAAGGGGAGGCGACAATCGCTGTGCTCAACTGTTGTTGTTTGGGAGAGATCGGCCCCTTGAAAGGGTCCTCTTGCGCAAAAAGGTTAAAAAAATAAAAATAAAAATAAAAAAGGTATGGCCTGAATAGCAGACCCCAGTGTGCCTCTTACGGACACCAAGCATGAACTGGTTCTATCCGGAGCCAGTAGGTGGTGTATACTGCAGAGGAGGAGATAACCCTTTTTGTATTTACTTAGTGTCAGCCTCCTAGTGGCAGCAGCATACATCTACGGTCGTGTGGCCCCCAATGTGACGATGGATAAATTGGATTTTAAAATCCGAAATGTTGGCCTACTGAAATGTAAGTTCAGTGAATGCACTCAATACTCGGTCGGGGCTCCTTTTGCATCAATTACTGCATCAATGCGGAGTGGCAAGAAGACGATCAGCCTGTGGCACTGCTGAGGTGTTATGGAAGCCCAGATTGCTTTTATACAGCCTCCAGCTCATCTGCATTATTCAGTCTGGTGTTTCTCATCTTCCTCTTGACAATACTCCATAGATTCTCTATGGGGTTAAGGTCAGGCGAGTTTGCTAGCCAATCAAGCACAGTGATACTGCTGTTTTTAAACCAGGTATTGGTACTTTTGGCAGTGTGGACAGGTGCCAAGCCCTGCTGAGAATGAAATTTCCATCTCCAAAAAGCTTGTCGGCAGAGGGAAGCATGAAGTGCTCTAAAATTTCCTGGTAAACGTCTGCGCTGACTTTGGTCTTGATAAAACACAGTGGACCTACACCAGCAGATGACATGGCTCCGCAAACCATCACTGATTGTGAAAACTTCACACTAGTCCTCAAGCAGCTTACATTGTGTGCCTCAACTCTTTCTCCAAACTCTGGGACCTTGATTTCCAAATTAATTGCTAAATTTATTTTCATCTGAAAACAACACCTTGGACCACTGAGCAGCAGTCCAGATCTTTTTCTCCTTGGCCCAGGTAAGACACTTCTGGCGATGTCTATTGGTCATGAGTTGCTTGACACAAGGAATGCGACACTGGTAGCTCATGTCCTGGATATGTCTGTGTGTGGTGGCTCTTGAAGTAATGACTACAGTAGCAGTCCACTCCTTGTGAACCTCCCCAAAATTTTTTTTTTTTTATTCAAATAAATTTTTATTAAGAATAACAAGATAAATGACATGTTACATTCTCATTTTCAATACAAAGCTTTTTTCTCCCCCTTCAAACATTCCCCTTCAATCCCACCATCCCCCACCCCCACCCAACAAAGCAGCTCACCTTGCTTAGCACTTCCATCATTAGACCAATATACTATCTAATCCCTCGGCTAATAATATAAGCCACATTTAACATTACCATTAATTAGGAACCTTAATTAACTCTCCCTCTATAATACCCCTATCCCATAGCAATCCACGGAGACCACATTTTATTGAACATTTCGATTTTCCCTCTTTTTTATAAAACCCCTTTTCTAGTGTCAGGCCCTGCTTCACATACTGGAGGAACTCTCCTCTTGACGGCGGTTCTTCCCTAATCCAATTTCGAGCTATTACCTTCCTAGCCATGTATAACAATCTGGCAATAGCTATCTTTAGGTTGTTATCCACTCCAATCTCATCCACACATCCCAACAAGCACACTATAGGATCCCTTGGCACCTTACATCCATACGCACCTTCCATACGACTCAAAACTACCACCCAAAAAGCAGCCAGTCTCGGACACGTCCACATCATATGGAGTATATCAGCATCTGCAGTTTTACACCTCGGGCATTCAGAATCATCACG
Organism: Ranitomeya imitator; assembly: GCF_032444005.1. Lineage (NCBI taxonomy): Eukaryota > Metazoa > Chordata > Amphibia > Anura > Dendrobatidae > Ranitomeya > Ranitomeya imitator. The sequence goes on from NC_091282.1 coordinate 304,110,651, forward strand.
CAAACCAGCCTTATATAGCACCATCGGTGACTTATAAACCCTGTGTATCACATAGAGCTGTGACAGTCTATACGGTTCGCTCAGTGACAATTGTGGGACCCATTCTAGCACCGACTCCCAAGTCTCATTCTCCATTGGACCCAGATCCCTCTCCCACTTAGCTCTCGCCATTATTGGAAACCCCAATAGGAAAGTGTGCAACAGATCTTTATACAAAGTAGATATGACTCTCCCAGTAGTCCCTTCATTACACACATACTCCAGTACTATATCCCTCTGAATTCCAATACCTCCGTTTCTACTCTGAGCTCCAAAAGCATGCCTCATCCGCAAATACTGAAATTCCCCCACAGTCCCAAGACCAAATTCCGCCTGTAATTGGGAAAATGATTTCAATTCACCTCGCTCAATTATTTGATACACGTATTGAATCCCTTTGACCCGCCATTCTGTCAGTACCCCCAGTGCCTCAAGCTCCTGTAAGTTGCTGTTATGCCATAGCGGTGAGAATCTAGTCAAATCCGTGACCCCCCGTATATGTCTCAGCCTACCCCACAGCCTGCGTATCAACAGCACAGTCGGGTATAATTTCCCCAGAGCCCCCAGGGATCCATCCTCCAAACATTGTACTACTGGCCTTCTTTTTGTCACCACTTCCATCAGCCGCTGTACCGCCCCAGATGACCCTTCATGCGCCCAGCCTTTTAGATGCTGACTCTGGGCTGCAAGAAAATATATTTCAGGGTTAGGCAATGCCAATCCCCCATCTTCCTTGGGTCGCTGAAGTGTCTCCAGTTTGATACGCGGATGCTGTCTCCCCCATATCAAATTCCTGAACAGAGAGTTAATCTGTCTAAATCTCCCGCGTGGTATCCAAACTGGCGCATTATGAAGAATATACAGTATTTTTGGCATCAAAATCATTTTAATAAGATTCACCCTACCTACCACAGATAAATGCAGTTTAAGCCAAGCATCCGCTTTCGCTTTAAGAACACCTAAGATTGGAGTCAGATTTCTATGTATATAGTCAGTAACAGGCATAGATACCCATATTCCAGGGTACTTAAATTGGCTAGTCACCTCCAGTCGCCCATCCTCCAGTGGCTCCCTACCATCATCATCCACCTTAAACAAGACAGACTTACTCCAGTTTATCCTAAGTCCCGACACCGATCCGAAACGCTCAATAATCCCAATGGCTCCCTCCAAGGACGTATCCGGGTCAGCCAGAAATAGCAGAATGTCATCCGCATACAACGCCACCCTTTCTTCAATCATCCCATATTTAAACCCAGTCACCTCATCAGACCGTCGAAGCTCAGCAGCCAGTGGTTCCACAGCCAGAGCAAACAAAAGAGGAGAGAGCGGACACCCCTGTCTCGTCCCTCTAGCCAGTTGTATGGTCCGTGATAACTCCCCATTTACCCTAACCCTAGCCATCGGCATCGAGTACATTAGTTGAATCCAGGATATGAACTGCGGTCCAAACCCCATACTCCGGAGCACCTGCCAGAGATATCCCCACTCCACACTATCAAATGCCTTATGGGCGTCTAAAGATGCAATAACTCTCTGGCCACAGTTGTCGGATCTGAGTTGCAAATTCATATACAGCCTTCGTAAGTTGATCGCAGTGGACCTATCAGGCATAAAGCCGGACTGGTCTGAGTGCACCAGGCCGGAAATAACACTTGTCAACCTCATCGCCAACACCTTAGCCAGAAGTTTAACGTCTGTAGTAAGCAAGGAGATTGGCCGATATGAATCCGGCTGTGTCGGGTCCTTCCCCTCCTTAGGAATCACCACTATTATGGCCTCCCGCATAGATGCCGGTAGACGACCGCCACTCCTAGCCTCCTCCAGAAGTACCCTTAATTTAGGGATCAGCACTTCCCCAAAGTTTTTATAAATTTCAGCAGGAAATCCATCTACGCCAGGTGCCTTCCCATTAGCCATAGACTGCAGTGCCCGACCCAACTCCTCCTCCGTGATGGGAGCTTCCAAATCTTCTCTATCTATGTCACTCAGCCTTGGGAGCTCCAATTCCTCAAGGAACGCCACCGTGTCCTCCACCGACCCATCTACCTGAGAGGAATATAGGTCCGCATAAAAATCCACAAAAATGTCCAAAATCTCTGAAGTCTCAGAGACAGCCACACCGCTCCCCGATACCAAAGAATGAACAAAGGAAGTGTTTCTCTGGGCAGAAGCCACCATCGATAGCAAATGACCCACAGATTCGCCCTCCTGGTAAAAAGCCAGATTCATGAATTCCCTCTTCCTTTCAGCCTTACCGAGCAATACCTCCTCCAACTGACTCTGAGCTGCCTTTAGCCTCCTCCCAGCTTCCGGAGTACCTGCTATTACCATCTCATCCTCGGCTATCCTCAGCCCATCAACCGCCAACCTCTCTGTCTCTCTTGATTTCCTCTTACACCTGCTAATATCCCTGAACAGCAGTCCCCTCAAGTACGCCTTCATGGCTTCCCACACAGTAAGAACATCTACACTTCCCTCGTTAATCTCAAAAAATTCCACCAACTCCTTCTTTATCTTTTCCAAGTCCATACTGTGTAGCCAATTAGGGTGAACCTTCCACTCCTTCCTGCTCCCGATCCGTGTCCCCACCGGCCGAAATTCCACCTCAACTGGACTATGGTCTGAAAGAGCCCTAGGTAAATATCTCACGTCCCCTACCATCGTGTCCAGTAAACAGTTACCCAGCGCCAAGTCAATCCTAGACAAAGTACCATGAGCTGGCGAGTAGCAGGAGTACGTCCTTTCCCCAATATGTCTAACTCTCCATAAATCAATCATACCTACTTCCCGGCCATAGGTCCCAAACGTAGTGATATGTCCCCCTGTTCTATTCTGGGGATTTTTGTTTTTATCCCAAAAGTCATCACAGATATTATTAAGATCGCCAATAATTAGAGATGGTAACGGTCCCCAACGCTCTACCCTCTCCAGCACCTCTCTTATCTTCTTACTTGAGTATGGGGGCGGAATATACATTGCCGCTATACACATCAACACTCCATTTATTTTACATTTCACCACCACATACTGACCATCCACATCCTCTTTTACCATTACCTCCTCATACTGCACCCCCGCAGGTATTAACACAGACACACCCCTAGAGTACGTCGAGAAAGTAGAATGATACGCCCTCTGTATCCAGCGCCTATTCAATACGTTCACCCTCTCCCGCACTAAATGTGTCTCTAACAAACATATCATTGAGACCTTCTGTTCTCGGACATACTGCAGACTTGCCGCCCGCCGTGTTTTATCCGCCAGACCTCTCACATTCCAACTCAATATTTTAATACAATCTCCCATCATGTGGCTCATCATTTCTTAAAGTATCCAATTTCCCAAGTATGAGCTGCCCCAACCCTCCCACCCCCCCTGCCCCCTCCCAACTTGCACCCCTAACCCCCCCAGTGTAACGCATTCTTCCTCTCAGCAAGAGTGGGGCTCCACTGCCCACTGCAAACACTCTCCCTTACTTAACCCTCTCCATTCGCGTCCCGCTGCCATAGCAATCACAATTTCCCCCCCAACTTTCACTTTATTGTATCTTAACATTTCAACTTATATTAACATATAGAAAAAGTACCAAACCAGTTCACAGTACCCAGCATAACCCTCCTCCCCCGTATTTAGTAGTTGGTACTGTCCCCTCCGGCCATTCCTTCAATATGGCCCAGCAAAACCCCCAACAGTTGCTCAACTCTTTAACCATTGCTAACGAGCGCAGAACTCTCCTCCATCGACAGAGAAAACAAATCCCAACTGGATCTCGCCGAAATGTCAGTCGCCCATTCCCTTAAGTTTTTTCTCATGAGTATCAAGCCACTGGGTAGCGTCCTCCGGTGTCAGGAAAAAGTGGGTCTTATTAAAAGCCACCAGTCTCAGCTTGGCGGGAAACATCACTGAGTACTGCACTCCCAGCTCCCTCAGTCGCCGCTTGACTCCAGTAAACTTCATCCGCTGCTTCTGAACCGCAGCGGAATAATCCGGATAAATGGCGATTTTCTGACCTCCAGCCGTCAGATCCTCCATCTCTCTAGCCTTTCTGAGGATAATGTCTCTGTCCCTGTAGTTCAGTATTTTAGCAAGCATGGTACGGGGATTTGCTCCTGGGGCAGGGGGCTGCGGCGGGACCCTATGAGCCCGTTCAACAGCAAAGACTTTTGTCAACACTGTGCTCCCAATCTTCTCCAGCAGCCAATTTTCAACAAATTCTGTGGGATTTCTCCTCTCAGTCTTTTCAGGCAGCCCCACTATACGTATATTATTTCTTCTGGATCTATTTTCCAGATCCTCATTTTTGGCAGCGAGCTCGGCTATTGCTTGGGCGAACTTCTTTTCAGCTTTTTGTAGCTTAACTATGTGATCTTCTGCCGTGCTCACCCTCTCCTCCACCACTCCTATACGTTTGTCCATTTTCTGCAGAGCCGCATTAATCTGTGCCGTGTCCCCTTTAACTTCCTGCATCTGCTGGGCCAAGGAGTTCAGGGATTGCTGACATGAAGAGATCAGTGTGATAACATCTCTAAGAGTCGGCTCCTCTCCCTGTGATATGGCTTCAGGTCCCCCACTAGCCCCAGCCATGCTGCCTCTCTCCTTCCCCCTCTGTACCTCATGCTGCTCAGCCTTGCTTGCTTCCTCCTCCTCCTGGTCAGCTCCAGCTCCAGATCCTGGTTCTGCCTCCTCAGCAGCCTCCACTCTGGCATACTGCTGCAGCTTTGCGGCCACCTTCATGCGCCGCTGACATGCGGCGTTCTCCTTCTCGGCGTCCTCCCTAGCATCGGAGCCATCTTGGCCGGCTCCTGCATCGCTGGTGCCAGCGTCTTTCTGCCGCCTCCTGGTCATCGCTGCCGACTCCGGACCTGCTGCTCCGCACCGCTGCACTCTCCGGACCTTCAGCCAGCCGGATTTAGGTGAGTTTACCCGAAAATCGGGGTTAAAGCAGGATTTTTGTCCTTCTGGCAGCGGGAGCACTCTTCCCTGCTTCCACTCACATGGCCAGCTAGGACTCGCCCCCCTCCCCAAAATTTTTGAATGGCCTTTTCTTAACAATTCTTTCAAGGTTGCGGTTATCCCGGTTGCTTGTGCCCCTTTTTCTACCACACTTTTTCCTTTCACTCAACTTTCCATTACTATGCTTGGATACAGCACTCTGAACAGCCAGCTTCTTTAGCAATGACCTTTTGTGGCTTACCCTCCTTGTGGAGTGTGTCAATGACTGCCTTCTGGATGTCTCTCAAGTCAGCAGTCTTCCCCATGATTGTGGAGCCTACTGAAACAGACTAAGGGACATTTTTAAACGCTTAGGGAGCCTTTGCAGGTGTTTTTTGTTAATTATTTTAATTTACTGAGATAATGACTTTTGGATTTTCATTAGCTGTAAGCCATAATCATCAACATTAACAGAAATAAAAACTTGAAATAGATCACTCTGTTTGTAATGACGAGAGAGAGAGTATATCTAATATATAAGGCTGTGTGTGTGCGTGTTTGGCATCTGCACAGTCACAGCTACAGCCACAAAATTTTGCACAGTCACACGTCTGGACCCCGAGAGTGTCATAGGCTATGTTGTGAGGCGAAATTATAACCCTGCGCGTTCCAATTCACCAAACAATTTTGCCCCTATCTACATAATGGAGAAAAAGTGAAAGGAAAAAAAGTGTTGGAGGTAAGTTGACAGCTGCCAGACGTGAACAAGGGAGACAAAGAATGAGAGAGATGGCGCCAAAAAGTATATACCGTACAGTTGCTACGGTGGGGCCCCGACATGGGATACTCACCACACACGGGGATATGAACACACACACAAAATGCTCCACACACTACCACGTGCTTGAACACATATACCACCCTCAGCACACATTTCACCACACATACACCAACCTCGCCACATAGGTATATACAATATACAGAAGATGACGACATACAGCAGGTATATACTATATACAGGGGAGATGACATACAGGTATATACTATATACAGGAGGAGATGACATACAGGTATATACTATATATAAGGGAGATGACAAATATGTATATACTGAGGTGAAAATGAGAGGTGTGAGGTGAAAATGAAAATGTGTGAGTGTAAAATGAGAGGAGTGAGGGAAAATAGTGGAGTGATCGGAAAATGACAGATGTGAGGTCGAAATGACAAGTGTTAGGGGGGAATGAGAGGAGTGAGGGGGAAAATAAGAGGAGTGAAGGAGAAAATGAGAGGCGTGATGGGAAAATGAGAGAAGTGAGGTGCTATAACTAACCACAGATATTTACTATGCCCAGGCAACGCCGGACTCTTCAACTAGTATACATATATAAATATACACACATACACATATTTAATCACCTACCTAAAGATTTTGCATCATAAAATGTTCTAGAAAATAGTACAACAGTAACTTCATGACTGCAGTTCTTCTCCTGGAGGAATAGTAAAATTATAACCATTAAACTGTTGTTAAGTCTCCTGAACCCTCAGAAAAAAAAATAAAAATTAAAAATCAGAAGCCAGCTGCTAATTTACTTTGCTAACCTAAGATCACCAACAAAGGACTGGCCATTTTGAAGTCCAACATCCTTAACCCCTTTCTGACATTAGACGTACTATCCCGTCGAGGTGGGGTGGGCCCCTATGACCACCAACGGGATAGTACGTCATACGCGATCAGCCGTGCTCCCCCAGCTGACATCCGGCACTATGTGCCAGGAGCGGTCGCGGACCGCTCCCGGCACATTAACCCCCAGGCACACCGCGATCAAACATGATCGCAATGTGCCGGCGGTACAGGGAAGCATCGCGCAGGGAGGGGGCTACCTGCGGGCTTCCCTGAGCCCCCGCAGCAACGCGATGTGATCGCGTTGCTGCGAGGGTCTCCCTACCTCCCTCCCTGTAGCAGGCCCGGATCCAAGATGGCCGCAGCATCCGGGTCCTGCAGGGAGGGAGGTGGCTTCACAGAGCCTGCTCAGAGCAGGCACTGTGAAGCCTGCAGTGCTCTGAGACAGATCGGTGATCTGACAGAGTGCTGTGCAAACTGTCATATCACCGATCTGTGATGTCCCCCCCTGGGACAAAGTAAAAAAGTTTAAAAAAAAAATTCCAAATGTGTAAAAAAAAAATAAAATAAAAAATCCTAAATAATGAAAAAAAAAAAAAATATATATATATATATATATATATATTATTCCCATAAATACATTTCTTTATCTAAATAATAATAAAAAAAAAAACAATAAAAGTACACATATTTAGTATCGCCGCGTCCGTAATGACCCCATCTATAAAACTGGCCCACTGGTTAACCCCTTCAGTAAACACCGTAAGAAGAAAAAAAAAAAAAACACGAGGCAAAAAACAACACTTTATTATCATACCGCCGAACAAAAAGTGGAATAACACGCGATCAAAAAGACAGATATATATAACCATGGTACTGCTGAAAACGTCATCTTGTCCCGCAAAAAACGAGCCACCATACAGCATCATCAGCAAAAAAATAAAAAAGTTATAGTCCTGAGAATAAAGCGATGCAAAAATAATTATTTTTTCTATAAAATAGTTTTTATCGTATAAAAGCGCCAAAACATAAAAAAATGATACAAATGAGATATCGCTGTAACCGTACTGACCCGAAGAATAAAACTGCTTTATCCATTTTACCAAACGGGGAACGGTATAAACGCCTCCCCCAAAAGAAATTCATGAATAGCTGGTTTTTGGTCATTCTGCCTCACAAAAATCGGAATAAAAAGCGATCAAAAAATGTCAAGTGCCGGAAAATGTTACCAATAAAAACGTCAACTCGTCCCGCAAAAAACAACACCTCACATGACTCTGTGGACCAAAATATGGAAAAATTATAGCTCTCAAAATGTGGTAACGCAAAAAATATTTTTTGCAATAAAAAGCATTTTTCAGTGTGTGACGGCTGCCAATCATAAAAATCCACTAAAAAAACGCTATAAAAGTAAATCAAACCCCCCTTCATCATCCCCTTAGTTAGGGAAAAATTAAAAAAATGTATTTATTTCCATTTTCCCATTAGGGCTAGGGTTAGGGTTAGGGCTAGGGTTGGGGCTAGCGTTAAGGCTACAGTTAGGGTTGGGGCTAAAGTTAGGGTTAGGGTTGGGGCTAGGGTTAAGGCTACAGTTAGGGTTGGGGCTAAAGTTAGGGTTAGGGTTGGGGCTAAAGTTACGGTTAGGGTTTAGATTACATTTACAGTTTGGAATAGGGTTGGGAATAGGGTTGGGATTAGGGTTAGGGGTGTGTCAGGGTTAGAGGTGTGGTTAGGGTTACTGTTGGAATTAGGGTTAGGGGTGTGTTTAGATTAGGGTTTCAGTTATAACTGGGGGGTTTCCACTGTTTAGGCACATCAGGGGCTCTCCAAACGCGACATGGCGTCCGATCTCAATTCCAGCCAATTCTGCATTGAAAAAGTAAAACAGTGCTCCTTCCCTTCCGAGCTCTCCCGTGTGCCCAAACAGGGGTTCCCCCCCACATATGGGGTATCAGCGTACTCAGGACAAATTGGACAACAACTTTTGGGGTCGAATTTCTCCTCTTACCCTCGGGAAAATACAAAACTGGGGGCTAAAAAATAATTTTTGGGGGAAAGTTTTTTTTTTTTTTTTCACGGCTCTGCGTTACAAACTGTAGTGAAACACTTGGGGGTTCAAAGCTCTCACAACACATCTAGATGAGTTCCTTAGGAGGTCTTGTTTCCAAAATGGTGTCACTTGTGGGGGGTTTCTACTGTTTAGGTACATTAGGGGCTCTGCAAACGCGCGCTTTTTCTTCACCTGCGCGCAGTGGATTCGGCACTTGGACATGCGCACACCACTACGCCACCAACGGAAAGCTGGGGAAGAAAAGAGCGATGTCACCACGCCCACCTGACCTGACCAGCCTGATTGACAGGTGAAAACGGTGACTTTGGTAATGTATTTCGCAGCATAGGTGGGGAATCAGGGTACACTACATACACTATTGTAACGCACAGCGCAGGCCCTATTTAACAGTATTTTTATCTCAATCTGAAAAAACGGGGTGACAGGTTCCCTTTAAGGAGTCCACATTAATTCTTACTTTTCCCTAGGCTGCATTTATACTGGCCAATAATCTGGAACAAGCGTTCCTTAGGAATGCTTGTTCCCCGACAACCGGCTAGTCTAACCAAGCTGTCAATTACCCAACAATTGAGCAAAACACTCATTTGTCCAGTGAAATTACTTCTAAAGATGCAAAAAAAAAAAAAAATCAGAGCTCTCGATAGCACATTGTGCTGTGTAAACAGTATATGTGCTGCTGAGACCAAGGACAGTCTATGCACACAAAATAAGTGTAAAGTGTCTAAACAGGCTATAAAACAACCACTTATCTACTTTTATGTAGCCCATAGACGGTTGTTTAACCCCTTCATGACCCAGCCTATTTTGACCTTAATGACCTGGCCATTTTTTGCAATTCTGACCAGTGTCCCTTTATGAGGTAATAACTCAAGAACGCTTCAACGGATCCTAGCGATTCTGAGATTGTTTTTTCGTGACATATTGAGCTTCATGTTAGTGATAAATTTAGGGCGATAATTTTTGTGTTTACTTGTAAAAAAAAAACAAAACGGAAATTTGGCGAAAATTTTGAAAATTTAGCAATTTTCAAATTTTGAATTTTTATTCTGTTAAACCAGAGAGTTATGTGACACAAAATAATTAATAAATAACATTTCCAACATGTTTACTTTACATCAGCATGATTTTGGAAACAAAATTTTTTTTTTTGATAGGAAGTTATAAGGGTTAAAATTTGACCAGCGATTTCTCATTTATACAACAAAATTTACAAAACCATTTTTTTTTTTTTAGGGACCACCTCACATTTGAAGTCACTTTGAGAGGACTATATGGCTGAAAATACCCAAAAGTGACACCATTCTAAAAACTGCACCCCTCAAGGTGCTCAAAACCACATTCAAGAAGTTTATTAACCCTTCAGGTGCTTCACAGCAGCAGAAGCAACATGGAAGGAAAAAATGAACATTTAACTTTTTAGTTACAAAAATGAACTTTTAGCAACAACTTTTTTATGTTCCCAAGGGTAAAAGGATAAAGGGCACCTGGAAAGTTGTTGTGCAATTTGACCTGAGTACGCCGATACCCCGTATGTGGGGGGAATCACTGTTTGGGCGCATGACAGGGCTCGGAAGGGAAGTAGCGCCATTTCACTTTTTGAATGAAAAATTGGCTCCAATCTTTAGCGGACACCATGTCCCGTTTGGAGAGCCCCTGTGTGCCTAAAAATTGGAGCTCCCCCACAAGTGACCCCATTTTGGAAACTAAACCCCCCCAAGGAACTTATCTAGATGCATAGTGAGCTCTTTTAACCCCCAGGTGCTTCACAAATTGATCCGTAAAAATGAAAAAGTACTTTTTTTCACCCAAAAATTTTTTTAGCCTCAATTTTTTCATTTTATCATGGGCTACAGAATAAAATGGATCTTAAAACGTGTTGGCCAATTTCTCCTGAGTACACCGATACCTCACATGTGGGGGTAAACCACTGTTTGGGCACACGGCAAGGCTTAGAAGGGAAGGAGCGCCATTTGACTTGTTGAATGAAAAATTAGTTAGTGGTCACCATGTCGCGTTTGGAGAGCCCCTGTGTGCCTAAACATTTGAACTCCCCCACAAGTGACACCATTTTGGAGACTAGACCCCCCAAGGAACTCATCTAGATGTGTGATGAGCACTTTGAACCCCCAAGTGCTTCACAAAAGTTTATAACGTAGAGCCGTGAAAATAAAAAAATCATTTTTCTTTCCTCAAAAATGATTTTTTTAGCCCGCAATTTTTTATTTTCACAAGGGTAACATGAGAAACTGAACCCCAATAGTTGTTGTCCAGTTCGTCCTGAGTGCACTGATGCCCAATATGTGGAGGTAAACCACTGTTTGGGCACACGTCGGGGCTCGTAAAGGAAGTAGTGACGTTTTGAAACGCAGACTTTGATGGAAAGGTCTGCGGGCGTCACGTTGCAATTGCAGAGCCCCTGATGTGCCTAAACAGTAGAAACCCACCACAAGTGACCCCATTTTGGAAACTAGACCCCCCAAGGAACTTATCTAGATTTGTGGTGAGCACTTTGAAAATAAAAAATCTTTTTCCCCACAATAATTTTTTAGCCCCCATTTTTTTTATTTTTCCAAGGGCAACAGGAGAAATTAGACCCCCAAAATAGTTGTACAATTTTTCCTGAGTACGCTTATGCACCATATGTTTGGGTAAACCACTGTTTGGGCACACGTCGGGGCTCGGAAGGGAGGGAGCACCATTTGACTTTTTGAATGCAAGATTGGCTGGAATCAATGGTGGCGCCATGTCGTGATTGGAGACCCCCTGATGTGCCTAAAACAGTGGAAACCCCTCAATTCTAACTCCAGCACTAACCCCAACACACCCCTAACTCTAACCATAACTGTAATCACAACCCTAACCCAAACACACCACTAACCACAACCCTAACCCCAACAAACCCCTAACCCTAATCCCAACCCTAACCACAAGCCTAACCCTATCCTCAACACACCCCTAACCTTAACCCTAATTCAAACCCTAACCCTAATTCCAACCCTAACTCTAGTTTCAGCCCTAACCCTAAGGCTATGTGCCCACGTTGCGGATTCGTGTGCGGATTTTTCCGCACTGTTTTTGAAAAATCGGCACGTAAAACGCACTGCATTTTACTTGCGGATTTACTGCGGATTTCCAGTGCTTTTTGTGCGGATTTCACCTGCGGATTCCTATTGAGGAGCAGGTGTAAAACGTTGCGGAATCCGCACAAAGAATTGACATGTTGCAGAAAATACAACGCAGCGTTTCCGCACGGTATTTTCCGCACCATGGGCACAGCGGATTTGGTTTTCCATAGGTTTACATGGCACTGTAAACGTGAAGGAAAACTGCCACAAATCCGCAGCGGCCAATCTGCTGCAGATCCGCAGCCAAATCCGCACCGTGTGCACATACCCTAATTCTAACCCTAATTGCAACCCTATCCCTAGCCCTAACCCTAGTGGAAAAATAAAAACAAAACATATTTTATTTATTTCATTATTTTCCCTACCTATGGAGGTGATAAGGGGGGCTTTATTTATTATTTTTTTTATTTTGATCACTGTGATATAACCTATCACAGTGATCAAAGTGTACCTGTAACGAATCTGCCGGCCGATTCGGCGGGTGCACTGCGCATGCGCCCGCCATTTTGGAAGATGGCGGCGCCCATCAAAGATGCCGGACACAGGGAGGGTCCCCGGGACTCCAGCTGTACAGGAGGCAGGATTGGACAGCGGGGGGGATGCTGGGGGGCACCGCAGGGGAGAGGAAAGCAGTGGAGGGCATCGGAGCACAGAACGGAGGGGAGAGAAGACTGACAGCGGTGGCAGATTGCCGCTGTCAGTCGGTGGGGGGGTCAGATCGCGGTCTCCAGCCATGGTTGATGATACTGCAGCATCGGTCATGGCTGGATTGTAATATTTCACCAAATTTCATAGGTGAAATATTACAAATTGCTCCGATTGGCTGTTGAAAGTGAAACAGCCAATCACAGCGAATGTAGCCACGTGGGGGCAAAGCCACCCCCTCCCTCCCCCCACCCCCCGGGGCTGAAGTACCACTCCCCCTGTCCCTGCAGATCAGGTGAAATTGGAGTTAACCCTTTCACCCGATCTGCAAGGACACGATCCCTCCATGACGCCACATAGGCGTCACAGGTCGGATTGGCACCGACTTTCATGATGCCTACGTGGCGTCACAGGTCGGGAAGGGGTTAATTCCACAGGTCGGCTAGCCTAAACCCACCCTTAAATACTCCCTCTCTGGCTAAACGATCACTTGCTGCCTGTTCTCCACTTTAACAGCACATAACACATTTGCTAGCAATTTTACTGCCTTTACACACAATTAATAAACATTAATAATTAATTTCATTACTACATCTAATACTTTGCTTTCTGAGCATATCCAAGGCTGCTGCATTTCAATATCTAGTGTCTTTATTTTCTACTATGGAGCTATGAATTTCAGACTGTTACCTTCCATTTGTTGAAGAGATCTGCAAGGAATCCATTGACAGCCTTTTCAAAGTACAGATCCCCTGGAATAATTAATTATTAATAGATGAAGATCAATTTACCATTATTCCCACAGGTCTCAAGACCCTTAAGAATGGATGGAAAACAATCCCCACATTGAATATACAATACATCGATCCATGGAAAAGGGGATGCAAGTGTAAGCCCAATGTGAACTACATATTCATACCATAAATGTCAAAGTCCCACATCTCACAGCTCATCTGAATGAATATATAGACCATGGCAGAGGTGGAACGGAACACTACCTGCAATCAATGGGTTGGATAGTGGAGAGATGAATTAGTTACATTAAATAAGTAAAAGAAAAAATTTGAGTAGAATATTGAGTGAAGAGGCATACCCGCGTATCCTCACTGATGTATCCACAGGTGACCTTCTCACTCTTCACCCATAACTCTCCAGCCTGGGCTCTGCAATGCAGAACATAACACCTGAAATTGCTCCTGTGTCCTAACACCACCACAAGAATATTTAGGGTACACTAATCAAATGAGCCTCTTCATTTACCTAAAAGATACTTGAACTATACAGTATACTTATAGAATTTTGCTAAATACTAAGCACATTTTTTACATTTCGAATACAAGTTAATTTTTTTCACCACGATAACTAACCAATTACCGTATATTATTAGAAGGCGTGACTTTCACGCTCCAGTTATAAAAACGAACAAACCGAACAACAAAAGTCCAGAAACGAAAAAAAAATAATAAACACATGATAGTACATGAAATCATCAAAAATGTAAATTTTATTGATAATATATAGGGACAAAAAAAAGGGAAGAAAAATATGGCAATGTGGTACCAAACACACAAAATGTGTATCAGCCCACACACAACACACCTTGTAAATATATCACAGATGTATATGGACTAAATGTATATAATACAGGATAACATCCATCAATAATATAGCCCATAAAAACTATTAAATATACATATAAAGTAGAAGGGCATGTAAATGTCCATACAAATGTCCATATAGTATACAAATAAATGGACAGGTAACCAAACGACCAGAGTAAAGGGCAGAATAATATCTGCTGACTCACATAAGTGCATGCGTACAAAAATAAAATGGCCAATGAACATATGAGATGTATACAAAAAATATACCAGCTGCACTATGTGCGTGCCGAAATGAGATGGTCAGTAAGCATGTAAAATGTATACAAGTAATACCGGCTGCACTGTGTGAGACCCAGCAGCAGCGTGACCTGCAGCTGCAAAATGACGGTCACAGCATATGGATCATGGAGGAGAGGTTACCTGAAAGGTGTGGTGAGTGTGGACAGACGCGCCCCGACGCGCGTTTCGGATCAAGAGTCCTTCGTCAGGGGGAGTGGCGTCCATGTACAATAGGCGGGATATAAATAGGATAATGTGGCCAATGAAAGCCGTTTGCTCATAAAATGACGCATGCGCCGTCAGGAGGAAACCAGCGCCGTGAGCTCCAACGTCACGTCCGCCAGGGTGACGAGGCACAAACATGTGATCGGTCACCATGGCAACGTAAAGACGCCGGGGCCCGCCAGCAAACACAGGCGACGCATGCGTACTGAGCAAAACGGCAAACATGTATGTATAAAGAACGGGGGAAGGTAAAACGTAGAAGTGACCAGTGCGAATAGTATGGAAAGTGCACGTCCGAGTCAACAGTAACAACTAAGTTGCATAAAGTGGCAAGTGCAATGATATTATAAATATGAAGAATGTTGCATACAAAGTGCATACAAAATATATAAAAAATCATTATTATATATATATACAGCAAATATATATAAAAATACATGTATCTATACATATATTACATACAACAGAAAACGTGCAAAAACGTGCATATAAAATAAAATAACCCACGCTACCATACATACAATATATATATATATATATATATATATATATATATATATATATATATATACACAAATACATACATGAATGAAATAATAAAATGAAAACAATAGAGGAAAAAATAATAAAATAAATAAATTAAATAAATGGAGCAAAAATAAAAAATAAAAAATGAGTAAAAAAACAAAAAATGAAAAGGGGAAAAAATGTATACAGAAATAATAATAAATATATAGGTATGCCGAAGGAAGACTCCATCCGTCAAGGTCTAGGTACAATGCCGTGATGATGAATCAGTAATAGCCAACCGGATGAGAGTTGAAGAAGAACCACATCAACTAATACACTACAGAAAGAGGTATGAAAACAATTAAAAACAGAATAAAAAACGCATACAAAGATGGACACACAAAGGTCTACAAAACTGGAATAAAACTGAGGTGTTCATTTAAACCGTGGGGGTGTACTGTCCTAAGAGTCCAGATCCACCTCGCCTCAAGCCTGGCTAGGGGATTGGAGATAGGACCACCTCTGATATTGGATTGAATCATGTCAATCCCCCTAACCTGTAAAGCTGAGGCATCACAATTGTGGTGGACCTTGAAATGCCGAGGTAGAGTTTTGAGCAGGGAGACATCCATTACTTCTTGGGCAGCTTTAATGCCCAATATATGTTCTCGCACCCTAAAATGAAAAGGGGAAAAAATGTATACAGAAATAATAATAAATATATAGGTATGCCGAAGGAAGACTCCATCCGTCAAGGTCCAGGTACAATGCCGTGATGATGAATCAGTAATAGCCAACCGGATGAGAGTTGAAGAAGAACCACATCAACTAATACACTACAGAAAGAGGTATAAAAACAATTAAAAACAGAATAAAAAACGCATATAAAGATGGACACACAAAGGTCTACAAAACTGGAATAAAACTGAGGTGTTCATTTAAACCGTGGGGGTGTACTGTCCTAAGAGTCCAGATCCACCTCGCCTCAAGCCTGGCTAGGGGATTGGAGATAGGACCACCTCTGATATTGGATTGAATCATGTCAATCCCCCTAACCTGTAAAGCTGAGGCATCACAATTGTGGTGGACCTTGAAATGCCGAGGTAGAGTTTTGAGCAGGGAGACATCCATTACTTCTTGGGCAGCTTTAATGCCCAATATATGTTCTCGCACCCTAACCTTGAGGGGGCGAGTAGTTAGACCCACGTAGATTAATTGGCAGGGGCAAGTGGCATAATATATGACTGCCCTAGAATTACATGTGATGCTATGTTTGATGTCATATATTGTTTTCCCATCAGAACTGGCAAAAGATTGGGCTCGGATAATATTAGGACAGGCCACACAATTGCCACATGGACTGCAGCCAAGGCTTGGTTTGGCATTTGAGAGAAAAGTAATTGGTTCATTGACATAATGGCTTCTGACCAGAGAGTCACGTAAGTTTCTAGACCTCCTGAATGTAATCAAGGGTCTAGGTCCCAAATATTTGGCAAGAATTGGATCAGAGAGTAAAATAGGCCATGATTTTTCCAAAAAATACCGCATCAGACCAGTATTGCCATGATATTGTGTGATGAACATGATATCCGTACTTGAATTCTTTTTGGTGGAAGAATACAATGCAGACCCTCTAGGGGTATGTCTGGCCCTGTTAAAGGCCCTTTTGATGCAACGACGGCTATAGCCTCTCTCGAGGAACCTTTTCTTAAGGTCTTCAGCTTGTACATAAAAATCAATATCCCTTGAACAGATTCGTTGTAGTCTCAAAAATTGACCAAAAGGTATCGAGCGGATCACAGCAGGAGGATGTGATGAATCAGCCCGTAATAGAGAATTCACAGAGGTGGATTTACGGAAAATGTCCGTCTGTAAAACGTTCTCTTCATCACGTCTAATCTTGACGTCCAAAAAATCAATACATTCACTATTGTACTGGTAAGTTAAGTGAATATTGAAATTATTTTGAAATCATGAAGAGAATCCACTGATCCCGGCCAGATCAAAAACACATCGTCTATGTACCGCGCCCAAAAAAGGACGCAGTCCATAGACGCGTGTCGATCTGACAGGAAGAGGTCCCTCTCCCACAGCCCCAGGAACAGATTAGCATAAGATGGTGCAAAGGACGCCCCCATAGCTGTTCCCTGGAGCTGCAGGAAGAAGGACCCCTTGAAAAGAAAAAAATTGTGAGAGAGTAAACATAAGCAAATATGTCAAAAAAGTAGCCAAGGATGGTATGACATGTGAAGACTGTAAGAAGAAACTGGTTGCACGAATACCATCAGCGTGTCTAATATTCGTGTATAGCGACTCAATGTCACAGGTGACCAAGAGACTATCTGGACCAATGAACAACCCGTCAATCTTTTTGAGAAACTCACTAGTATCTTTTGTAAAGGATGGTAAAGTTTCAACCAAAGGGTGTAGAAAAGAATCAATGTATTTATTAACTTTCTCTAGGTAGTTGCCGTTGCCTGAGATAATGGGTCTGCCTGGGGGCTTCAAGCAGTTTTTATGAATCTTTGGCAGCAGATACAGGGTGGGAATGGATGGTTCAACAACTTGAAGGACAGTATAGACCTCGTTAGTAATAATCACTTTGTCTTTGGCTGACAATAAGATGGACTTAAGTTCCAGTTGAAATTTGGTCAAGGGATTAAAGGTAATTTTTTTATAACAATTAGTGTCCTTCAACTGGCGGAAATCTTCCATCTCATACATGGTTTTAGGCCAAACCACCACATTCCCACCCTTATCCGCTGGCTTGAATACTACATCCTGTAGGCCCTGTAATTTCTTCAGGCAGAACCTCTCCTCTCGTGTGAGGTTGTCAGATGTTGAATACTTTTTTTTTTTATTTAAATAGATTTTTATTAACAATATAAAGAAGAACATCAGAATGCCATTTACATTGCATTATATCACATACACATTTTCCAACTACCCCCCTCCCCCCTACGACAGCTCAGTCCCAATCTTCACCTCACTGAGGCCTTCTCTGCCTCGTGTAATTTATCCTCATCCAGGTCTTAGGAAACTCGACGACTATACTCCTCAATCCAAATCAAGCCAAGGAGACCATATTTTATTAAACATTTCTATTTTCCCCCTTTTTTTGTACACCCCCTTTTCCAATTTTAGACCATGTTGAACATATTGGAGAAATTCCCTTCTCACAGGTGGTTCCGCATTTATCCAATTTCGTGCTATTACTTTCCTGGCCATGTAGAGTAGCCTAGCGATTGCAATTTTCCAAGTATTGTCAACTCCAATTTCTTCCACATATCCCAGCACGCATACTATCGGGTCTCTAAGAACTCTGCACTTATACGCTGCTTCAACTCGGCTCAAAACCACCACCCAATAGGCAGCCAGTCTCGGACACGTCCACATCATGTGATATATTCCTGCATTCTCACTCGCACACCTCGGACACTCAGAATTGGCACGCAATCCCGCTTTGTATAGCACTTCCGGAGATTTATACACCCTATGCAGAATGTATAGCTGCGAGATCCTATATGGTTCACTCAAGGATAGTCGCGGAACCCACTCCATCACCGATTCCCAGGTTTCATTTTCCATCAGTCCCACTTCTCTCTCCCACTTAGCTCTCGCCTTTATAGGGAAATCTAGCAGGAACGTGTGCATAAGGTCCTTATACAGAGTGGAAATAACTCCCCTTGTAGTTCCGTCACCACACACATACTCCAACACTATATCATCTTGAACCCTGATATCAGCCTTCTTATTCTGAGCTCTAAAGGCATGTCTCATCTGCGCATACTGATATTCCCCTGTGGATCGCAAACCAAATTCTTCCTGCAATTGGGAGAAGGACTTCAGTTCCTGTCGCTGGATTATCTGGTGAACAAAGCAAATTCCCTTATTCTGCCATTCCATCAGTCCTCCCAGGGCCTCAAATTCCTTTAAATTGTTATTAGACCATATCGGTGTGAATTTAGTCAGCCCTTTAACCCCACGAATCTGCCTTAGTCTATTCCACAATTTACGAATCAGGAACAGGGTTGGGTATACTTTCCCCAAAGCGCTCAAAGAGCCATCTTCCAAACACCTGACCATCGGTCGTCGGTCCGTCACCTCTTCCATTAGCTGTTGTACTGCACTGGATGACGCCCCTCGCGCCCAGCCCTTCAAATGCTGGCTCTGGGCCGCAAGGAAGTATATTTCCGGGTTGGGCAAAGCCAAACCACCATCTTCCTTGGGTCGCTGAAGCGTCTCCAGGCTAATACGTGGATATTGTCTTCCCCATATCAAACTTCTAAAAAGGGCGTTAATCTGCCTGAACTTCCCCCGCGGGATCCAAATTGGTGCGTTATGTAGAACATAAAGAATTTTAGGCATCAGGACCATTTTAATAAGATTTACCCTACCGACGACCGATAGATGTAGCTTATTCCAGGCATCTACCTTTGCCTTGAGTACCCCCATAACAGGAGTCAAATTTCTTTGCAGGAACTCCGCAATTGGCACCGAAATCCATATTCCGAGGTATTTAAATTGGGAAACCACCTTCAGCCTCTCATCCCCAACCACCTCACTCACATTCTCTCCTACGTCATCCACCCTAAAAAGAACCGACTTATCCCAATTAATTGTTAGTCCCGTCACAGTACCAAATCTCTCAACAATTTCAATGGCCCCTCTTAGTGAATCGTCTGGATCCGCCAGGAACAGCAAAACATCATCTGCATATAGCGCTATTTTTTCCTCTACTTTCCCATACCTAAACCCAGGGACCCCATCCGCCTGCCGAATCTTAGCAGCAAGAGGTTCTACAGCCAACGCGAACAGGAGGGGTGAAAGCGGGCATCCCTGCCTAGTCCCCCTAGCCAGCCCTATAGGTCGAGATAGCTCCCCGTTTACTCTAATTCTAGCGGACGGTAATGAGTACAACAGCTGTATCCAGGCCACAAACTGCGGACCAAACCCCATACATTCCAGCACCTGCCAGAGGTACCCCCATTCGACACTGTCAAACGCCTTATGTGCATCCAGCGATACAATCACTCTTCGACCACAGTTGTCAGACTCTACCTGCAAATTTACATAAAACCTCCGCAAATTGATCGCCGTTGATCTATCCGGCATAAAGCCAGATTGGTCCGAATGCACCAGACTCGCAATAACACTAGAGAGGCGGAGAGCCAACACCTTGGCCAGAAGCTTGACATCAATAGTTAGTAAAGAAATTGGGCGGTACGACTCCGGTTTCCCCAAGTCCTTATCCTCCTTTGGAATGACCACTATTATGGCCTCTCTCATAGAGGCTGGCAAGCGCCCACAGGACCTAGCTTCCTCCAATACCATTTTTAATCTAGGAATCAACACTTCTGCCAACCCTTTATAGATCTCAGCGGGTAGCCCATCGACCCCAGGCGCCTTCCCATTAGCCATAGACATCAATGCCCGACTCAATTCCTCCTCAGTGATAGGGGCCTCAAGGCTCTCCCTATCTGTCTCACTCAGTCTCGGCAGATCCAGACCTTCCAAGAAAGTCAGTGTGTCCTCGACCGATTCACCAACCCGAGAGGAATACAAATCTGCATAGAAGTCCGCGAAGGCTCTCAAGATTTCAGGCGTTTCCGTTATTTTACCTCCACTAGCAGAGTCCAAAGAATGTATATATGAAGAACCTCTCTGAGCAGCAGCCACTACCGACAGCATATGTCCCACTGTTTCTCCCTCCTGATAGAACAATACCCTTTGGAAATCCAGCTTCCTCTCGGCTTTGCCTAACAGAATTTTTTCCAAATGATCTTGTGCGTTTTTCATCCTTCTCTCTGCCTCAGGGGTTCCCAGCATAGCCATCCCATCTTCTGCTTCCTTCAACTCCTCAACTGCCACTTTTTCTGCCTCTCTCGTCCTCCGCTTACACCTACTAATGTCCCTAAACAGTAGTCCCCTCAGATACGCCTTCATTGCATCCCAAATCGTAAGAGCATCAGTACTTCCATCATTTAAGAGAAAGAATTCCGCTACCTCTTGTCCTATACTTTCCAACTCAATACTCTGTAACCAATTAGGATGAATCTTCCATTCTCTCACACTTAGCGAATGAGCCCCCTCCAATCTAACCTCTACTTCAATTGGACTATGGTCCGACAAGGCCCTTGGCAGATATCTCACCTCCCCAACCAACGTGTCCAAAATCCTGTTACCCAGAGCCATATCAATCCTAGAGAGCGTGGCATGCGCCGGTGAATAACATGAGTACCCTCTCTCCCCAAAATGTCTAACCCTCCAAAGATCAATCAAACCTATCTCCTGTATATAGGTGCCAAATGTTGTTATGTGTCCCTCCGACCTATTCTGAGTATTTTTATTTTTATCCCAATATTCATCACAGATGTTATTTAGATCCCCGATAATTATTAACGGTGCCGGCCCCCATCTTTCCACTCGCTCCATTACTTCTCTAATTTTCCTGCTAGAGTAGGGAGGCGGAATATACATCGCTGCAACACACAACATCACTCCATACAGTATACACCGTATTAGTACGTACTGCCCATCCACATCCACACATACCTTCACCTCCTCATACTGAACTCCCGCTGGAACCAAGATTGAGACTCCTCTTGCATACGTGGAGAAGGTAGAATGATATCCCTTCTGGATCCACCGTCTATTCAGAACATCCACCTTTTCCCTTACCAAATGCGTCTCCAGCAAGCATATCATTGAGGCCCGTTGGTCTCTTGCATATTGCAAACACGCGGCACGTCTAGATTTCTCCCCTAGGCCTCTCACATTCCAGCACAAAATCTTAAAACGGGTCCCCATC
Source organism: Ranitomeya imitator (assembly GCF_032444005.1). NCBI lineage: Eukaryota > Metazoa > Chordata > Amphibia > Anura > Dendrobatidae > Ranitomeya > Ranitomeya imitator. Next base: position 304,132,519 of record NC_091282.1, read on the forward strand.
ACTTGGCTCATCTTCACTATAAGTATCGTCAATTTTGAGCCCAAGCTGTCTAACTACCTTCCCCCCCCCCCTCCCACCCTTCCCCCCTCACATCTAACCATTCCACCTCTTTTCAAGAGTGGGGCATCATCGCCCATAGCGAACACTCCGTTTGGCATTACCTTCCCAACCCTCCTCCCACCACTGTACATAACAGGATTTCAGACATTTTGAAAAATAACGTATCTCAAAACATTTTAACGTAGAATTATTTACACACGCAAGAAACCTGCATACATTTAAAATATGCCGCATACCCTTCCTCCCCCTTTCCCAGCAACCATTACACCATCCCTTTAACTTTAACTGAATACAATCCAGCTCCCTTCTTCACCCCCCACACCCCCTGGTTTGTCAATCACATGACTCTTTGCCAACTGACAGATAAGTAACCAAGATCAGACTCTTCCCACAGTTTCAGTCTCCTTTTCCTTTAAACTTTTTAGCATTAATATCGATCCACTGGGTAGCTTCCTCCAGCTTCTGAAAAAAATGAATTTTATCAAACGCCACCACCCTCAGTCTTGCTGGAAACATCATGGAGTACTGTACTCCCAACTCCCTCAGCCGTCTCTTGATACCCGTGAACATCATCCGTTGTCTCTGCACCAAAGTAGAATAGTCTGGGTATATAGCAATCTTTTGGCCTTCAACTGTCAGATCCGTCATGTCTCTGGCCTTCCTCAGGATAATGTGTCTGTCTCTATAGTTTAGAATTTTGGCTAGCATGGTACGGGGATTCGCTCCAGGGACAGGTGGTTTCGGCGGGACCCTATGCGCTCTTTCTACCGCGAACACTTTTGTTAGAAACATTTGGAGATATGGCGCTAACAGCCATTTTTCAATATATTCCGTTGGATTCCTCCCTTCAGCTTTTTCAGGGATGCCCACTATGCGAATATTGTTTCTTCTGGACCTGTTCTCAAGGTCCTCATTTTTCGCAGCCAATTCAGCTATTGCTTGAGTGAACTTTTTCTCTGCTTTTTGCAGCTGCACTATATGGTCTTCTACAGTGCTCACTCTCTCCTCTACCTCCCCCACACGTTTGTCAATCTTCTGCATGGCTGCGTTTATCTGGGCTGTGTCTCCCTTAACCTCCTGTATCTGTAAGGTCAGAGACTGTTTACATGAAGAGACTAGCGCAAAAACGTCTCTTAGGGTAGGCTCAGCTTCTGGCGCCATTTCCTCGGGTCCCCCTTCTGCCACCGCCATTTTACTCTCCTTTCTCCCCTGTTGTACCTCATGTTCTCCTGCTGGGCTCTCCTCCTCCTCCTCCTCTTCGGTATCAGCTCCGGCTCCCTCCTCTGCGGCCTCCGCTCTCGCAAACTGCTGGAGCTTTGCCGCTACCTCCATGCGCTTTCTACATGCGGCGTTCTCCTTGTCTGCCTTCTCCCTCGTGTCGGCGCCATCTTGGATTGCGCCTGCATCCCCGGCTCCCGCGTCCTTCTGCCGTCTCCTGGTCATGTTCGCCGGCTCCAGCACCACCGCTCAGCACCGCCGGACCCTCCAAGTCTCGCCGCAGCCGGTAAGCCCCCCGCAGGGACCAAACAGCAGCGGCTCTGCAGGATTTTAGAATGTACAGCGGCGGGAGCTCACAGCCGCACGTCCGCTCACATGAGCTCTCAGGCCACGCCCCCCAGATGTTGAATACTTAGGAATATTCAAAAAATCATTACTGACCATCCTCACAAAAATATCAATGGGTGGACAGGATGATAGTTGGGGGAATTTCAAAGATTTAGATTTAATAGAAGATGGTATCTTACCCCCCTGTGGACTATTGTGCTCCACAGCCAACTCCTCCAATACTGCTAACGCCTATTGTTCCGTCTCTGATGGAAACAATTGAGCAATTTCATCATTATGAAAAAAACGTTTAAATAAGATCTTACGAGCAAATAAATGTAGATCTTTTACAGCATTAAATCTGTCAAAACTAGATGTTGGACAAAACAAAAGGCCTTTAGTGAGTAATGCAGTCTCAGTAGAGGTAAAATTGTAAGAACTGAGATTAACTACCTTCAAATTGTAATTATTTTCAGGTGTATGACCAAAGTGCCGTTTATTCGGAAGATAACATAAATTATGTTTCCGTTTAGGGGTGTGGATAGTAGACACAGAGACGGAAGAAGTGGCATCTGAAAGGTCGCTGCCCGAAGGAATAGAAGAGATGGAGGGAGCACGTTGTCTGTCCTGTGATGGCATAGTTGTAGTCCTCCATCTATACACACGACCCGTGGAAAAATCACGTTGGTCTCTGTTTAATTTAGTCATTTGTTTATCCTGAATATCCTTAACCCATACGTCCATATTTTTATTCATTGATTCATCAATTATCTTTAGCTGTTCAGCAGTCAGCTTAGCTTTGGCAGTAGTATATGTTGTCTCCAAATTCTGATCGATCATATTGATAGATTTCAAATTAAACTGAATCAATAATTCCATAAATTTGATCGAAGTCTCATTACATAGGCTCTCCCAGTCCTTAATGAACTTTTCATCATCAATTGTGAAAGATGGTATCACCCTTATGCGCAGACCTCTAGGTATCAATCGTTATATATATATATATATATATATATATATATATATAATTATATTCTCAAACGATTGATACCTAGAGGTCTGCGCATAAGGGTGATACCATCTTTTAAATTTTTTTTATACCTCTTTCTGTAGTGTAGTAGTGTATTAGTTGATGTGGTTCTTCTTCAACTCTCATCCGGTTGGCTATTACTGATTCATCATCACGGCATTGTACCTGGACCTTGACGGATGGAGTCTTCCTTCGGCATACCTATATATTTATTATTATTTCTGTATACATTTTTTCCCCTTTTCATTTTTTGTTTTTTTACTCATTTTTTATTTTTGCTCCATTTATTTAATTTATTTATTAATTTTATATATTTTTTTCCCTATTGTTTTCATTTTATTTTTTCATTCATTTATGTATTTGTATGTATTCATATATATATATATATATATATATATATATATATATATATATATATATGGTAGCGTGGGTTATTTTATTTTATATGCACGTTTTTTGCACGTTTTCTTTTGTATGTAATATATATGTATAGATACATGTATTTTTATATATATTTGCTGTATATATATATAATAATGATTTTTTATATATTTTGTATGCACTTTGTATGCAACATTCTTCATATTTATAATATCATTGCACTTGCCACTTTATGCAACTTAGTTGTTGCTGTTGACTCGGACATGCACTTTCCATACTATTCGCACTGGTCACTTCTACATTTTACCTGCCCCCGTTCTTTATACATACAGGTTTGCCGTTTTGCTCAGTACGCAAGCGTCGCCTGTGTTTCCTGGCTGCTGGCGGGCCCCGGCGTCTTTACGTTGCCATGGTGACCGATCACATGTTTGTGCCTCGTCACCCTGGCGGACGTGACGTTGGAGCTCACGGCGCTGGTTTCCTCCTGACGGCGCATGCGTCATTTTATGAGCAACCGGCTTTCATTGGCCACATTATCCTATTTATATCCCGGCTATTGTACATGGACGCCACTCCCCCTGACGAAGGACTCTTGATCCGAAACGCGCGTCGGGGCGCGTCTGTCCACACTCACCACACCTTTCAGGTAACCTCTCCTCCATGATCCATATGCTGTGACCGTCATTTTGCAGCTGCAGGTCACGCTGCTGCTGGGTCTCACACAGTGCAGCCGGTATTACTTGTATACATTTTACATGCTTACTGACCATCTCATTTCGGCACGCACATAGTGCAGCTGGTATATTTTTTGTATACATCTCATATGTTCATTGACCATTGTATTTTTGTACGCATGCACTTATGTGAGTCAGCAGATATTATTCTGCCCTTTACTCTGGTCGTTTGGTTACCTGTCCATTTATTTGTATACTATATGGACATTTGTATGGACATTTACATGCCCTTCTACTTTATATGTATATTTAATAGTTTTTATGGGCTATATTATTGATGGATGTTATCGTGTATTATATACATTTAGTCCATATACATCTGTGATATATTTACAAGGTGTGTTGTGTGTGGGCTGATACACATTTTGTGTGTTTGGTACCACATTGCCATATTTTTCTTCCCTTTTTTTGTCCCTATATATTATCAATAAAATTTACATTTTTGATGATTTCATGTACTATCATGTGTTTATTATTATTTTTTCGTTTCTGGACTTTTGTTGTTCGGTTTGTTCGTTTTTATTGCCTTATATTTACCGAATGGTCTGCCATTTATATAGCTACCCCTTATCAAGCTTTGTGATATACTTTTTCATCTTTAGGTTTGTCTTTTTGACATTGCTTGTGTAGTGTGCTATTTCTTATAACTAACAACAGGTTGCAGCATTTCTAACAAAAAAACATCTATGACCACTATCACAAAAAGACATGCAAAATAAAGCAAAACCCTGTGAGTGAATTAAGCCGTAGGCTTTATTCACATAACAGTATTTTTGATCAGTGTTTGTATGCCAAAATCAGGAGCGTCTCCAAACCATGGAACAGAAGTCAATCTTTCAATTATAGTTTTTTTCCAAGTTCCACTCCTAATTTTGGCATATGAATACTGATGCAAAATACTGATGTGTGCATGAGACCTTAGACACCAGACATATTCCTAAACAAAATCCCTTAAAATTACATTATCATGAACCTAAAAATAAGCATACTAAAAATGACATACAATACAATGCTTTAAAGGGAACCTGTCACCCCGAAAATCGCGGGTGAGGTAAGCCCACCGGCATCAGGAGCTTATCTACAACGATCGGACGTCATGGAATGAAGATGGGAGGCTCCGCAGCGGACCAGAGACACCCATCCGACCGGACCAGCAGCGGGACCGCCCCTGGGTGAGTATAATCTAACGTCTTTTTCTCCTCTTTCAGGTAACATCGGGGGCTTATCTACAGCATTACAGAATGATGTAGATAAGCCCCTGATGCCGGTGGGCTTACCTCACCCGCGATTTTCAGGGTGACAGGTTCCCTTTAAGTAAAACTAAAATTGCCTCGTCTACGTAAAAGAAAAAAAAATTGTTAAAATTTGGGAACACTGGCTGACTGCTCCAGGTATAGCCTGTTTTGAACTGCTCATAATCACTGTACTAGATGATTTGTCTATCTCTATAGAATAAATAAGTATTTGTCAGAAGCATATATATATTTCCCTAAAGTTTTTATTCATAACTGTGTGAGCATCACTGTTCGTATTATACCAATAATGCCCTACATAATAACTTTATACCCAGGTATCTCTTCATTACCTACAACATTACACTTACGGATATGATCAATTCAGCTGTCTAGACTGAGAAATGTTGGCATTTGAAAATGTTCTTCTCATACAGTCAGGTGTTTGTCTATTTTCTGGGGGGGGTTTTGCATTGTACTCACGTTTGTGTACGAAAAATATAAAATGTTTGTGATTTGTACTTTACATTTCACAATAAAAATGATGCGTTTAAAGAAAAAAAATGGCCTCGGCAGCCAACTTTACAAAATATTTTAAAATTAGCACAATTAAGCCCTTGTTTCTCTCCCTTCGATGTGGGCTCCGGCGCTGAGCTTGCATCTTTCTCCGCACATGTCAGTTGTTTTGAACAGCTGACATGTGTCCCTATCGGTAGCGGGTGGAATCATGTTCTACCCGCGGCTGTTATCCTATTAAATGCCGCTGTCAATCTCTGACAACGGCAGTTAATGTGATAGCGCCAGAAGCGCATCACTAATCTCGGCCATAGGTGCCCGTGTAAAAGGACTACGGGTCGCAGATAGGTTAGCATGACAACCCGAGGTTTGCAGTGCCAACGGTCAGCACTCATAGCAAGTGAGCATTTCTGCTACACACAGGTGATCTGATCTTCGCCTGTGTTTAGCATAGGCAATCGGATTATCGCAGCTTCTAGTCTCCCATGGACACTATTGTAGCAAGTGAAAAGTAAAAAAAAAAAAATTTTAAAATATAAAAAAATAAAATAAAAAAAATACACATATTTGGTATTGCCGCGTTCAGAATCGCCCAATCTATCAAGATATAAAAATAGTTAATAAAATTTGTAAATGGTGTACGGAAAAAATAAAAAAGTAAAAAACGCCAGAAATGTGTTTCTTTGGTTGCCGCAACATTGCATTCAAATGTAATAACGGGTGATCAATAGATCATATCCACACCAAAATGGTGTAATTAAAAACAGCTCGGCACGCAAAAAAAAAAGCCCTTGCCCAGCTACAGACCAAGAAAAATGGAGACACTATAAGTATCGGAAAATGACGCTTTTTTTTTTTTTTTTTTTTTTTTTTTTTTTTTTTAACAAAACTTTGGATTTTCTTTTTTTAACCACTTAAATAAAACAGAACCTATACATGTTTGGTAGCTACGAACCCGTAATGACCGGTAGAATCAAAATGGCAGGTAAGTTTTAGCATTTGGTGAACATAGTAAAAAAAAATCCAAACACAGTTGTGGAATTGCACTTGTTTTTACAATTTCACCACACTTGGATTTGTATTCCCGTTTTTCAGTACACTATGGTAAAACCAATGGTGTTGTTCAAAAGTACAACTTGTCCCGCAAAAAAACAAGTCGTCACATGGCCATATTGACCGAAAAAAAAAAAAGTTATGGCTCTGGCAAGGAGGGGAGAGAAAAACAAACGCAAAAACTAAAAAAGGATTGTTGTGTGAAGGGGTTAAATTGGCCACATAGCCATGTGCTCTGCTTTTGCGCCTGAACGTGATGCTGTAAAGATCAGGATATGAGACCTTGTGGCCATAATATGAAATGAGAAAATATGGCCATGTTTCAGCTGTGAGATCTAGCCTTTACAGTTTAATGTTACAAACCTGATTCCAGCAAACTCCACCTTCTGAGTAATGTACGCACAAGAGCTGACCTATAAGACAGGGGATGGAGACTGTTGAGTGACTTTAGTAAATGTCAAAAATAAAATCACCATGGACTTGTGAGAATGTCTACAACAAGATGACCATATATGCCAAAATATTTTCTTTATTCTACAAATTATTTCACGTTAAAGTCTAGGAGGGTTTTTTAAAACACTTAATTGCAAAGAATGTTAATTATCCTCCAATAATTGCAAAGTTATTTTTTTATTATTTTTTATATATATTTATATATTACATTAGTTTGCTAGCTACTCTACCAAACTCACCGAGTCTAGGAGTCCCATCACTTGGATATCGATCAAAGTCAATTGATTGGTAGACATTCCTGAGACCCCTTTCTGGGAAGAAGGAACAGCACTGCAGGCAGGGTAAGTGAAGTAGGAGTGGCACTGGCCTATGCTGCAGTCCATTGGTTCTGAATCCAATGGACAGTGGGCTAAAATATGACCAGGAGCACGACACCTCCAACAGATAACGTTACAAACCCGGCTGACCCACTCATGGGCTTTTGTGCACCCTTCAGATGTGGACTTTGACAACCCCCTTTCGGACATCCCAGAAACGTGACAACAGGCTCCCTTGATTGCTCAGGGAGTTCTCTTCTGCCATAAGGCTTACAAGGTCACCTGCATTCTGGGGATCTCCTTGGCAAACCCAGCTTTGCACAGCTTTCAATAGTGAATGGACAAAATCAGTCCACTATCACTCTTTCCAACACCCGTGTCGGAGAGCAAGTCTTAGGCTGCAGCCATTTTTGCACTAGGTGTAACAGGTCGAAAAATCTGGTACCGGGGCGATTTGTCTTTTTGGTAGTACCAGAGGAGCACCTGTCGTGCCCTGACAGTCAGGGTTACGTCCAAGCTTGTCATAATCTCCACCTTTTGTTTGCCATATTCTGACATTCGGCAGGGCAAGGTCGTAGTATAGCTTTTGCAGTTCCCCAATAAGATATGGATTTAGGACCTCTGCCAATTGCTATGGGAACAGTATCTCTATGTCTCCCCCTCTTTGAAAGATAGTCAGAAAAGCCTTGATGTCGTCCTCAAGAGTTATTTTCTGCAAGGCCTCACATACTGTTCGCCTCATAGGGATACTGTCACCTTGGCTGGCGGAAGATGCCATCTGCTACTGATGCTGTTGAAACTGCTGTTTCAGGAAATTGTTAGTTTCCAATTGGGTCTACGGCAACAGCAGATTGGCCTGGACCTGCGGCTTAAAGGGAGGGTGCCGTGATTTTAGTTTTTGTATTAATAATTATTGATTATATAATCAATTATTTTTAATACAAAAGTAAATGTACTACTTTCATACTTTTTATTTAATCATTTTTACTTTTACCACTGGAGGCCGCCATTTTCATTAGTGTGGGTGTAAGTGTCTGGGCACGACACTTGTATACCTCACTTACGGCAGCCATGGGCATGAGCCAACAGTCGGACTCCGACCGCATCTCTTTCATTGAGGCTGCTTCTCCTGCCTCTCAGCTGTGACTTGGGCACGCCCACTGGGCTGCTAGGTCACAGCTGTGAGAGGAGATCGCGCCATTTTGTTGTTTATTTTCCTCTGTCATCTCACACACAGCTCAGTGTGTGCGATGGCAGGAGTTGCCAGGGAGAAGCTGCTGCTGGGAAACGAGGGTCGGGGTGAGTATCTGCAGCCAGGAGCAGTGATTGCAGCCTGTACTTAGTATTACGGTACAGGCTGCAATCTCTGCTCACTGCCGACCTGTTCTGAGCAGAGCAGGGAAATCGTCACACTGCTCTGCCCTGAACATGATTCAGCACTTCCTGGGAGAGGACTGAAGGTAAGTACAGGGTTTTTATTTTCTTATGCATCTACCACTGCTACCAGCCCCTATATACCACCTACCACTGCTACCAGCCCCTATATACCACTGCTACCAGCCCCTATACACCACCTACCACTGCTACCAGCCCCTATATACCACCTACCACTGTGTTGTGAATTCTGTGGCAGAGCTCCCTCCTGTGGTCACAAGTGGTACTTCGGCTGGTTCTCTCTGTGAGCTTCCGTTGGTGGAGGAAAGTGGTACTGCGGCTTCTGAGTTTCCTTCCTCAGGTGAGGTGGTGAAGTCGTTAGGTGCTGCTCTATTTAACTCCACCTAGTGCTTTGATCCTGGCCTCCAGTCAATGTTCTAGTATTGGACCTGTTTCCTCCTGGATCGTTCCTGTGGCCTGCTGCTCTGCATAGCTAAGTTCCTCTTTGCTATTTGTTTGCTGTTTTTTTCTGTCCAGCTTGTCAATTTGTTTTTTTCTGCTTGCTGGAAGCTCTGGGACGCAGAGGGTGTACCTCCGTGCCGTTAGTTCGGTACGGAGGGTCTTTTTGCCCCCTTTGCGTGGTTTTTGTAGGGTTTTGTGTTGACCGCAAAGTTACCTTTCCTATCCTCGCTCTGTTCAGAAAGTTGGGCCTCACTTTGCTAAATCTATTTCATCTCTACGTTTGTCTTTTCATCTTAACTCACAGTCATTATATGTGGGGGCTGCCTTTTCCTTTGGGCTATTTCTCTGAGGCAAGGTAGACTTATTTTCTATCTTCAGGCTAGCTAGTTTCCCAGGCTGTGCCGAGTTGCATAGGGAGCGTTAGGCGCAATCCACGGCTGCCTTTAGTGTGGTTTGAGAGGATTAGGGATTGCGGTTAACAGAGTTCCCACGTCTCAGAGCTCGTTCTTGTTTTTGGGGTTATTGCCAGGTCACTGTATGTGCGCTGACCTCTATGTCCATTGTGGTACTGAATTACCTTTCATAACACCACTGCTACCTGCCTCTATATACCACTTACCACTGCTACCAGCCTCTATATACCACCTACCACTGCTACCTGCCCCTATATACCATCTACCACTGCCTCTATATACCACCTACCACTGCTACCAGCCCCTATATACCACCTACCACTGCTACCTGCCCCTATATACCACTGCTACCTGCCCCTATATACCACTGCTACCTGCCCCTATATACCACCTACCACTGCTACCAGCCCCTATATACCACCTACCACTGCTACCAGCCCCTATATACCACCTACCACTGCTACCAGCCCCTATATACCACTGCTACCTGCCCCTATATACCATCTACCACTGCTACCAGCCCCTATATACCACCTAACACTGCTACCAGCCCCTATATACCACCTACCACTGCTACCAGCCCCTATATGCCACCTACCACCGCTACCAGCCCCTATATACAACTGCTACCTGCCCCTATATACCATCTACCACTGCTACCAGCCCCTATATACCACCTACCACTGCTACCAGCCCCTATATACCACCTACCACTGCTACCAGCCCCTATATACCACCTACCACTGCTACCAGCCCCTATATACCACCTACCACTGCTACCTGCCCCTATATACCACTGCTACCTGCCCCTATATACCACTGCTACCTGCCCCTATATACCATCTACCACTGCTACCAGCCCCTATATACCACCTACCACTGCTACCAGCCCCTATATACCACCTACCACTGCTACCAGCCCCTATATATCACTGCTACCTGCCCCTATATACCATCTACCACTGCTACCAGCCCCTATATACCATCTACCACTGCTACCAGCCCCTATATACCACCTACCACTGCTACCAGCCCCTATATACCACCTACCACTGCTACCAGCCCCTATATACCATTGCTACCTGCCCCTATATACCATCTACCACTGCTACCAGCCCCTATATACCACATACCACTGCTACCAGCCCCTATATACCACCTACCACTGCTACCAGCCCCTATATACCACCTACCACTGCTACCAGCCCCTATATAGCACTGCTACCTGCCCCTATATACCATCTACCACTGCTACCAGCCCCTATATACCACCTACCACTGCTACCAGCCCCTATATACCACTGCTACCAGCCCCTATACACCACCTACCACTGCTACCAGCCCCTATATACCACTGCTACCTGCCCCTATATACCACTGCTACCAGCCCCTATATACCACCTAACACTGCTACCAGCCCCTATATACCACCTACCACTGCTACAAGCCCCTATATACCACCTACCACTGCTACCAGCCCCTATATACCACTGCTACCTGCCTCTATATACCATCTACCACTACCAGCCCCTATATACCACCTACCACTGCTACCAGCCCCTATATACCACTTACCACTGCTACCAGCCCCTATATACCACTGCTACCTGCCCCTATATACCATCTACCACTGCTACCAGCCCCTATATACCACCTACCACTGCTACCAGCCCCTATATACCACTGCTACCAGCCCCTATATACCACCTACCACTGCTACCAGCCCCTATATACCACCTACCACTGCTACCAGCCCCTATATACCACCCATCACTGCTACCAGCCCCTATATACCACCTACCACTGCTACCAGCCCCTATATACCACCTACCACTGCTACCAGCCCCTATATACCACCTACCACTGCTACCAGCCTCTATATACCACTGCTACCTGCCCCTATATACCATCTACCACTGCCTCTATATACCACCTACCACTGCTACCAGCCCCTATATACCACGTATCACTGCTACCTGCCTCTATATACCACCTACCACTGCTACCAGCCCCTATATACCACCTACCACTGCTACCTGCCTCTATATACCACTTACCACTGCTACCAGCCTCTATATACCACCTACCACTGCTACCTGCCCCTATATACCACTGCTACCTGCCCCTATATACCATCTACCACTGCCTCTATATACCACCTACCACTGCTACCAGCCCCTATATACCACCTACCACTGCTACCTGCCCCTATATACCACTGCTATCAGCCCCTATATACCACCTACCACTGCTACCAGCCCCTATATACCACTGCTACCTGCCCCTATATACCATCTACCACTGCTACCAGCCCCTATATACCACCTACCACTGCTATCAACCCCTATATACCACCTACCACTGCTACCAGCCCCTATATGCCACCTACCACCGCTACCAGCCCCTATATACAACTGCTACCTGCCCCTATACACCACCTACCACTGCTACCAGCCCCTATATACCACTGCTACCTGCCCCTATATACCACTGCTACCTGCCCCTATACACCACCTACCACTGCTACCAGCCCCTATATACCACTGCTACCAGCCCCTATATACCACTGCTACCTGCCCCTATATACCATCTACCACTGCTACCAGCCCCTATATACCACCTACCACTGCTACCTGCCTCTATATACCACTGCTACCTGCCCCTATATACCACCTACCACTGCTACCAGCCCCTATACACCACCTACCACTGCTACCAGCCCCTATATACCACCTACCACTGCTACCAGCTCCTATATACCACTTACCACTGCTACCTGCCTCTATATACCACTTACCACTGCTACCAGCCTCTATATACCACCTACCACTGCTACCTGCCCCTATATACCACCTACCACTGCTACCTGCCCCTATATACCACTGCTACCTGCCCCTACATACCATCTACCACTGCCTCTATATACCACCTACCACTGCTACCAGCCCCTATATACCACCTACCACTGCTATCTGCCCTTATATACCACTGCTATCAGCCCCTATATACCACCTACCACTGCTACCAGCCCCTATATACCACTGCTACCTGCCCCTATATACCATCTACCACTGCTACCAGCCCCTATATACCACCTACCACTGCTACCAGCCCCTATATACCACCTACCACTGCTACCAGCCCCTATATGCCACCTACCACCGCTACCAGCCCCTATATACCACTGCTACCTGCCTCTATATACTATCTACCACTGCTACCAGCCCCTATATACCACCTACCACTGCTACCAGCCCCTATATACCATCTACCACTGCTACCAGCCCCTATATACCACCTACCACTGCTACCAGCCCCTATATACCACCTACCACTGCTACCAGCCCCTATATACCACCTACCACTGCTACCAGCCCCTATATACCACCTACCACTGCTACCAGCCCCTATATACCACCTACCACTGCTACCAGCCCCTATATACCACCTACCACTGCTACCAGCCCCTATATACCACCTACCACTGCTACCAGCCCCTATATACCACCTACCACTGCTACCAGCCCCTATATGCCACCTACCACTGCTACCAGTCTCTATATACCACTGCTACCTGCCCGTATATATTTATGATGCGGTGGTCTAGGAGCAACATGGAACGAGCTCTGAAGTAAGTGGTAACTGTACTGACCGCAGTCCCTAAGCTCAACACAACACTAGAAGTAGCCGTGGAATGATCCTAACTCTCCCTACGCATCTCGTCACAGCCTAAGAGCTAACTACCCCTAAAGACAGAAGCAGGAAAACTTTCTTGCCTCAGAGAAAATCCCCAAAGGATAGATTAGCCCCCCACAAATAATGACTGTGAGTGGAGAGGAAAAAGACATACACAGAATGAAACCAGGATGAGCACAGAAGGCCAGTCTAGCTTGATAGATAGGACAGGATGGAATACTGTGCGGTCAGTATAAAACACTACAAAAATCCACACAGAGTTTACAAAAAAATCTCCACACCTGACTAAAGGTGTAGAGGGTAAATCTGCTTCCCAGAGCTTCCAGCAAGACAGAATTAATTCATACTGATAACGCTGGACAAACATAGAAAGCACTGAACGGATAAGTCCACAATCTGTGAACAGAAAAGCGCAAGCAAAAACTTAGCTTTGCTGAACTGGTCAGGATAACAGGGAAATCCAAAGAGATGTGAATCCAACCAGGAACCATTTACAAGTGGCACTGGCTGAAGGAACAGCCAGGCCTAAATAGCCGAGCAGAAGATACGATAAGTGGAGGCAGCTGATGACAGCTCCAAGGAGCAGCCATACCACTTACAACCACCGGAGGGAGCCCAAGAGCGGAATTCACAACATATATACCATCTACCACTGCCTCTATATACCACCTACCACTGCTACCTGCCCCTATATACCACTTACCACTGCTACCAGCCCCTATATACCACTTACCACTGCTACCAGCCCCTATATACCACTGCTACCTGCCTCTATATACCACTTACCACTGCTACCAGCCTCTATATACCACCTACCACTGCTACCTGCCCCTATATACCACTGCTACCTGCCCCTATATACCATCTACCACTGCCTTTATATACCACCTACCACTGCTACCAGCCCCTATATACCACCTACCACTGCTACCTGCCCCTATATACCACTGCTATCAGCCCCTATATACCACCTACCACTGCTACCAGCCCCTATATACCACCTACCACTGCTACCAGCCTCTGTACACCACCGCTACCTGCCTCTGTATACCACCGCTACCTGCCTCTGTACACCACCTACCACTGCTGCCTGCCTCTATATACCATCTACCACTGCTGCCTGCCTCTATATACCATCTACCACTGCTACCTCTGTCCTGTGTAGCTTATCTAGTCCTGTGTAGCTAATCCTGTCCTGTGTACAGTATCACACAAGATAGGATTAGATACACGACTCAGCACAGTATCACACAGGACAGGATTAGATACACGGCTCAGCAGTCAGTATCTAATCCTCTCCTATGCACTCCTCTCCCCCCTGCGTGTCTTTCCCCATTGTGGTTTATTATTTTTGTTGTGGGAGATGAGGGAGTCGAGGATTATGTGTTCGGTATGGTTTAAAAAAGATTAATAAAGGACTTTATTCTGGCCGAGTCTTTATTTACAATACATGAGAGATCTATGTGGCGGCATTATGGGTGATCTATATGGCGGTATTATGTGAGAAGCATATGGTGGTATGTGAGAACACTGGCAGCATTATGTGTGATCTATGTGGTGGTATGTGTGATCTATATGGAGGCATTATGTGAGAACTATATAACAGTATTATGTGTGATCTATATGGCGGTATTATCTTCAGAAAGGGAACCCATTCTATGGTGGTTCTGGCTGATCACCTTCACACGGGTCTGGGGTCATAGAGGGGGCAACAGGACCTACGTTAGGTGCAGTCAGGGGAGGGCTGGTGAGGCAGCTGAAGAGAGGGGTCTCATTTTTATCGTTACTATATGGCTACATTTCCCCCTTGCTTCCCAGTGTAACCCTGTACTGCGCCTGTCGCCTCGCTTTCACACATCGCCAGGACAGGATCTGAGGAGGGGAATGGGGTCTTTGCATGCAATGTCTGGATCAGAACAGGCCATCAATCCGCAGAAATGTTTCCTGGATTTTTGTGGAGCAGACGGTCCATCCATGTGTATAAAAGACAGCGCTCTATGTACAATCCCTGGCTGCTCCACGCACCAAACAGGGTGCCCCTATAGACCAGCACACTGCTCTCCTGAAATACTCTGTGCTGCTGTCACCCTGCTCCCTCCACCACATATCTCACAGAATCCTTGCTGCCTGCCATCCTCGGTGACCGTCTACTTGTCAGTATAAGGCTGCTTTCACACTAGCGTCGGCACGGGCCCATCGCAGTGTGTCGGGCCGACGTACCGACGCATGCTGTGAAAGAAATGTCCGACGTGGGCAGCAGAAGCAGTCTTACGACGCTTCCGCTGCCCCATTGTAAGGTCTGGGGAGGATGGGGCGGAGTTTCGGCCGTGCATGTGTGGTCGAAAATGGCGGACTCGACGCACAAACAAACGTTACATTTAATTTTTTTGTGGTGGCGGTCCACCAAAACATGATGCAACCGTCGCACGACAGTTGCGACGTGTGGCAATACGTCACAATAATGTTAGTCTATGGGGAAAAAACGCATCCTGCAGACAACTTTGCAGGATGTGTTTTTTCTCCTGAACGACGCATTGCAATGTACAGCCAACAACGCTAGTGTGAAAGTAGCCTAAGGCTGCCGTCCACGCTCAGTATTTGGTCAGTATTTTACTTCAGTATCTGTAAGCCAAAACCAGGAGTGGGTGATAAATACAGAAGTGGTGCATATGTTTCTATATACTTTTCCTCTATTTGTTCCACTGCTGGTTTTGGCTTACAAATACTGAGGTAAAATACTGACCAAATACTGATAGTGTGACGGCAATCATACTCTGCAGTTACCAACAAAATGGCTGCTCATTTGGTTCCTGAATATCATCCTCTCTAATCCCTTAGGCCTCTTTCACACTTCAGTTATTTGGCGTCAGTCTAAAACCGCCATTTTCCTCAAATAACGGATCCGTCAATTTTTTTTGACGGATCCGTTATTTTCCCATAGACTTGCATTAGTGACGGATTGTGACGGATGGTCGTCCGTTCCATCCGCCATGCGACGGATCCGTCGAAATTTGGCGGACGTTTTCTGAAAATAGACGGACATTGAAACGTTTTTTGTCAACGCCGAAATGGCGGATCGCGACGGATCCGTCGCGTCCGCCGTTCCATAGAATGGGCACCTATGGGTGACGGATCCGCCGCAACCGTTTTTTCGGCGGATCCGTCACCCCAATCCGTTTTTTCAATTGCGCATGCTCCAAAAAGAAGATACTTTTCCCAGACAACCCCCAAGTAACGGATCCGTCAAAAAAACGGATCCGTTAGAACCGTTTTTACAACAATTGTGACGGATCCGTCAATCCGTCACTATGTCGGTAGTGACTGACGCCAAATAACTGAAGTGTGAAAGAGGCCTTAGCAAACACCCAGAAGGGGAGGAGAGGAGACATCACACACGTCAGCAGACTCCGCCCATAATTACTGCAGTGCAGTAATGTGAGCTATTTGTACACTAGGTTTTTCTGAAATTTCAGCAGCTGCTCCCCCTAGTGTTTAAAAGTGGAAATTCCAAAACTTTTCAAATTATTTTTCATATTTTACTAAATTATAAACAAATGATAATATTTTTTAAGACAATGTAATCATTAATTCTTTACATTTTTACAATTTCTGAAAAAAAACTTAACTGGAGGTCATGCTGCCCCCTCTATTACCCCAGACCCGCGTGCAGGTGCTCAGCCAGAACAACCCTAGATTGGGTCCCCTTTCTGAAGATAATACTGCCATAGTGTTATCACATAATACCGCCATATAGATCACACATAATACCGCCATATACATCACACAATACCGCCATATACTTCTCACACAATACCGCCATATAGATCACACATAATACCGCCATATACTTCACACATAACGACGCCATGTAGATTTCATATACCATGAGTGATCTCACAATACCGCCATATAGATCACACATAATACCGCCATTTGCTTCACACAAAATACCGCAATATAGATCACACATAACAGGGGGGAGAGGAGTGCATAGGAGAGGATTAGATACACGGCCCAGCAGTTAGTATCACACACAGGAGGATTAGATACACAGCTCAGCAGTCAGTTTCACACCGGACAGTATTAGATACACAGCTCAGTCAGTATCACACAGGATAGCATTAGATACACGGCTCAGCAAAGTATCACACAGGGGAGGATTAGATACATGGCTCAGCATACAGTAACACAATAGGATTAGATACACTGCTCAGCACACAGTATCCCACAGGAGATTAGATACTGTACACGTCTCAGCATAGTATCACACAGGGTAGGTTTAGATACATGGCTCAGCAGACAGTATCACACAGGATAGGATTAGATACACAGTCAGCACAGTAACACACATGGGAGGAGATACACTGCTCAGAGTCAGCATCACAAAGGATAGGATTAGATTACCTCGCCCCCTCCCCCGCCGATATTACTTCACTGCTGCCGACGCTGCTCCTTTCTCCCTCCTGTGCCGTCCTTGGTCTCCTCCTCCTATAACAGGGCTCTCAAGTGGAGCTCACATACACTGTAAGCTCCAGAAAGATGGCGCTGATCTCCTGCCTCTGCTGTGATGTGGACGGCTCAGGAGGCGCGGCCAGGTCATAGCAGGGAGCAGCTCAATGCAAAGTATAGGTTCGGATGCCGACCGCAGATGTCTATGCCCAGGGCTGCCATATTTGCAGAGTGTAAGTGTCGTGCAGCTACACTTACACTCCTGCAAAGCAAAATGGCAGCGCCCAGTGGCTGAAAAAATAATTAATAATAAAAAAAAAATGTTAAAGTTAAAAATGTAAATTTAACAAGCTCATCCATGCTTTGAGGACTGTTTGCAATGCCGTAGCTGCCTTTACCCAGGTCATTCAGTTTTAAACTGTAAACACTCATACTCTTCGGGAATGTGCTTCGCTTTCTAACACCTAATTGTAGGTATTCATGCTCTCAGGTTGGCACTAGAGTTTATACAAGCATCCGATTCTTGTGTCAAGGCAGTGTGAGGTTTATTGAACTCCATAAACTTGCACAGATTTTTAAAGGGAACCTGTCACCAAAAAACGCAGTCCAATCTGCAGGCACCATGTTAGAGCAGAGGGAGCCCACAGTTGGGCAAAGTATACTGAGCACACGCGAGAGGCCATTTGAATGCGCATGCGTCAAAACTATACGCGATCTGTGATATTCACAGAAAAGAATGCGCAGAGCAAGCCAGGGGGCAGCGAGAGACTGACAATAAGCCCCGCCCATCGGACCGGACTGAGGATAGTTACATACACCGCGGGAGGAAATGAATGATATTTTTACCTGATATCCCAAAAAAACTTGTGACAGATTCCCTTTAATGAGGATGTTGTGTGTGGCTACTTTCACACTAGCGTTAACTGCAATCCGTCACAATGCGTCGTTTTGCAGAAAAAAACGCATCCTGCAAAAGTGCTTGCAGGATGCGTTTTTTCCCCATAGACTTGTATTGACGACGCATTGCAACGGATAGCCACACGTCGCATCCATCGTGCGACGGATGCGTCGTGCTTTGGCGGACCGTCGGGAGCAAAAAACGCTACATGTAACGTTTTTTGCTCCTGACGGACCGATTTTTCCGACCGCGCATGCGCGGCCGGAACTCCGCCCCCACCTCCCCGCACCTCACAATGGGGCAGCGGATGCGCCGGAGAAATGCATCCGCTGCACCAGTTGTGCAGTGCGTTAAACGCTAGCGTTGGAATCTCTGCCCGACGCATTGCGACGGGGAGATTCCGACGCTAGTGTGAAAGTAGCCTAAGGCTACTTTCACACTTGCATTTTTTTTAATCCGTCACAATCCGTAGTTTTTTGTGAAAGCAGGATCCTGCAAAAAATTTTGCAGGATCCTGCATTTTCCCATAGACTTGTATTAGCGACGGATTGTGACGGATGGCCATCCGTTTCATCCGTCCTGCACTGGATCCGTCGTAAAATAGCGGTCCGTCGTGCAGAGAAAACGTTCATAGGAACGTTTTTTGTGCACATCGGAAAATCGGTCAGCGACGCATCCTGTGCTGCCCATCATCGTCTACAATGGAAGCCTATGGACACAGGATCCGTCGCTGACCGTCACACACAGGAATCCAGTTTTTCCCTTCTGAGCATGCCCGGAAGGATTTTCCAAGCATGGGAAAAAGTCTCAGTCTCTCTCTCTTTTTCCATTGACAAATAAAAAAATAAAAAAACCACAAGCGACGCATTGGTCATTTCACTGGATCCATCGCACACATTTTTCACTATTTTCACGACGTCCGTCGATACGTCATTTCACTGTACGACGACGGAAACCAGAAAACGCAAGTGTGAAAGTGGCCTAAGCTATCTTGTATTCAAAAAGATCAGGTACATTTGCAACAGAATGTTAACCCCTTAGTGACAGAGCCAATTAGCTACTTAATGAACAGCCCAATTGTTACAATTCTGACAACTGTCACGTTATGAGGTTATAGCTCTGGAACGCTTTAACGGATCCCGATGAGTCTAAGAAGTTTTTTCGTGACATATTGCACTTTATGTTAGTGGTAAGATTTCTTCGATATGACTTGCATTTATTTATGAAAAAAACGGAAATGTGGCGAAAATTTTTAAAATTTCACAATTTTCAAACTTTTAATTTTCAAGGATAACAAATGGTTACCCCCTTCACCCCAGCAGCTTTTTTCAGCTTTGCGTTTTCATTTTTCGCTCCCCTCCTTCCCAGAGCCATACCTTTTTTATTTTTCCGTCAATATGGCCATATGAGGGCTTAGTTTTTGCGGGACGAGTTGTACTTTTGAACGACACCATTGGTTTTACCATGTCATGTACTAGAAAATGAGAAAAAAATTCCAAGTGCGGTGAAATTGCAAATAAAAGTGCAATCCCACACTTGTTTTTTGTTTGGCTTTTTTGCTAGGTTCACTAAATGCCAAAACTGACCGGCATTATGATTCGTCAAGTCATTACGAATTCATAGACACTAAACATGTCTAGGTTATTTTTTATGTAAGTGGTGAAAAAAATAATCCAAACTTTGCTAAAAACGAAAAAAAATTGCACAATTTTCCGATACCCGTAGTGTCTCCATTTTTCGTGATCTCGGTTTGAGTGAGATCACCCAAACTCATTTTTTGTGTGCTGAGCTGACATTTTTAATGATACCATTTCGATGCAGATACATCCTTTTGATCGCCCGTTATTGCATTTTAGTGCAATGTTGCGGCGATCCAAAAAAATAATTCTGGCGTTTTAAATTTTTTTCTCGCTACGCCATTTTAGCGATCAGGTTAATCCTCTTGTTGATAGATAGGAGGATTCTGAACGCGGCGATACCAAATATGTGTAGGTTTGATTTTTTTTTTTTTTTTTTTAAACTTTTTCCATGGTTTAATATAGCCTTCATGGGAGGCTAGAAGCTGGCATAGCCTGATCGGCTCTGTTACATAGGGGTGATGCTCAGATCTCCCCTATGTAGCAAAATTACTGCATTACTATGAGTGCCGACCACTGGGTGGCGCTCACAGGAATCCGGCATCGACAACCATACAGGTCTGCTGATGCACCCCGATCACGTGATGGGGGTCAGCAGTGCGAGGATTTCCGACCAGATGGACGGAAGCGCTTGTTAAATGCCGCTGTCAGAGTTTGACAGCGGCATTTAACTAGTTAGCAGGCGTGGGCGGATTGCTATTCTGCCCATGCCTATTGCGGGCAGATGTCAGCTGTTCAAAACAGTTGACATGTCCCGGCTTTGATGCGGGCTCACCGCCGGAGCCCAAATCAAAGCAGTGGTTCTGTCATCGGACGTACTATTCCTTCAGATGGCAGAAAGGGGTTAAAATCAGTTTTCAAGCTGGTGTTCTAAAGTATTCTAATTTACTGAAATAATGACTGTTGGGTTTTCATTGCCATAATCATCAACATTAACAGAAATAAACACTTTAAATAGATCACTCTGTTTGTAATGACTATATAATATAATACTATATAATATAGGAGTTTCACTTTTTGTATTGAAGAAGTGAAATACAGGGATTTTTGTGTACTCACCGTAAAATCCTTTTCTCTGAGCCACTCATTGGGGGACACAGGACCGTGGGTGTATGCTGCTGCCACTAGGAGGCTGACACTAATACAAAAAAGGTTAGCTCCTCCTCTGCAGTATACATCACCCACCAGCTATAGAGACAACCAGTTCAGTGACCAAGCAGTAGGAGATTATGAATACTAACAATAAGTACAACATGTCAAACCTGAGAACAACCATAGCCAACAGGCCAACAGGGTGGGTGCTGTGTCCCCCAATGAGTGGCTCAGAGAAAAGGTGAGTACACAAAAATCCCTGTATCTCTTTCACCACAATGGGGGACACAGGACTGTGGGACGTCCAAAAGCAGTCTCTGGGTGGGGAAATAACACAACAGATTAAACCCCAGGTACCCGCTGTCTTAAGATGTGCCACCGCTGCCTTCAGAATTAGTCTTCCCAGACTCGCATCTGCTGAAGCCTGCGTGTGGACATTGTAATGCTTTGAGAAAGTGTGCAGGCTAGACCAGGTTGCTGCCTTGCAAACCTGTTCAGCTGACACTTGATGCCGAATGGAACACGAAACATCTACCGACCGAGGGTAGTGTGCCTTGATTCCCACTGGGGCAGGTTTGCCTCTGACCCTGTAAACTTCGTGAATAGCCGAACAAATCCATCTGGCAATTGTCGACTTAGATGCGGCCAATCCTTTCCGGTGACCCTTCGTGAGCACGAACAGAGCGTCTGTCATACCTACTGAGAGCTCTCACGAGGTCCAAAGTGTGAAGAGCTTTCTCCACACAGTGCGCCGGAGCCGGGCAGAACGAGGGTAGAACAATGTCCTCATTAAGATGAAAGGAAGACATGACCTTTGGTAGGAAGGGCAGGGACGGCCTGAGAACCACCTTATCTTGATGAAAGGTCAGAAAGGGAGCTCGGCAGGACAGAGCAGACAATTCTGAAACTCTTGATTGAGGTTACCGCAACTAGAAAGGCGGCCTTCCATTATAGGTGAGAGATAGACGTCCTGTAACGGTTCGAAGGGAGATTCCTGCAGGACACCTAGGACCAAGTTAAGGTCCCAGGCATCTAAGGGCGCTCTGTAGGGAGGTACCACATGGGAGACTCCCTGAAAGTTCTCACCTGTGGTGTTGAAGCGATCTTACGTTGAAACAAGACAGACAAGGCAGATACCTGACTCTTGAGGGAGCCCTGCACCAGGCTTGAATCTAGGCCGGACTAAAGAAATTCTAGAATGGTGGGAATGGGAAAAACCAGGAGGCCGACCTTGCCCTCTACACTATTCAAAAAAGGTTCTCCAGATGCGATGGTAAATGCGTGCCGACACTGGCTTCCGAGCATTAATCATGGCAGACACCACCTCTTGAGAGCAACCAGCATGGATTAGAACCCAGGATTCAGCCATCAAACACAGGGCGCCTGAGTTCTGGTGGTAAATCGGGCCCTGGAAAAGCATGTCTGGTCGATCTGGTAGTCGTCAGGGGGTATCTGCGACCAGTGGAACTAAATCTGCGTACCATGCTTGGCGTGGCCAGTCTGGAACAACTATGATTACCGGAACTCCTTTCGCTTTGATCTTCCTGATGACCTTCGGGATCAAAGGTAATGGGGGAAACAGGTAGGGAAGGCGAAAAAGGCTCCTTGGAAGGACAAGCGCGTCCACCCCGATGACTCCCGGGTCCCGGGACCGAACTACAAACTCGGGCACCTTGGCATTGAACCGTGACGCCATCAGATCCACATCCAGTGTACCCCAGCGAAGGCAGATCTGCTGGAAAATTTACGGATGGAGCGACCACTCTCCCAAGGCCAGGCCTTGACGGCTGAGGAAGTACGCAGCCCAATTTTCCACGCCCGGGATATTAACAGTAGAGATGATCGATGATCGGTTTCTTTCGGCCCAATGAAGAATGTGTTTCACCTAGCGTATTGCCGCTTTGCTGCGGGTGCCTCCTTGATGATTGAGGTAAGCCACGGCCGTGGCATTTTCTGATTGAATTTGGATAGGACGGCCTGCCAGGAGACTATGGAACGGCCGCAGGGACAGCCGAATCGCATGGATCTCCAGGACATTGATCGGAAGACGTGACTCATGAAGAGACCAACGTCCCTTAGCTGTGTGATGACAGAAGACTGTGCCCCAACCCAGAAGGCTGGCATCAGTAGTGACCACATGCCAATGGACCGGGAATTTCCTTTGAAGGAGGGAGGAATGAAACGTCCACCACCTGAGTGCCTGTTTGACCAGCAGGGAAAGTCGGCACAGGCGATCGAGAGAGAAGGGTCTCCTGTCCCATGCTTCCAAAAATCGCATGTTGTAAGGGATGTAGATGCAGCTGAGCGAATGGGACTGCTTCCATTGCAGGCACCATTTTCCCAAGGACCCTCATGCCGAAATAGACGGAACGAGGAGATGGTTGACAAAGAGCTCGGACTCCCTGCTGAAGGGCAAGGACCTTGTCCTGAGGAAGAAGCACCAACCCTCAGGAAGTATCCAGGATCATGCCCAGGAAGGAAATCCGCTGAGCTGGGACCGGAGAAGATTTGTTCAGGTTTATCAACCAACCTAGCCGAGAAAGAGTGTCCAAAGAAATGCGGACGCACTCCTCGCAGGCCTGGAAGGACAGTCCCTTGATCAAGAGGTCAGCTAGGTAGGGCAAGATGACCAAACCGCTGGAGTGTAGAATGGACATGACAGCCGCCATGACCTTTGTGAACACCCTGGGGGCAGTAGCAAAGCCGAAGGGCAAGGCTGTGAATTGAAAATGTTCTCCGCGATCGGCGAATCGCAGGAACCTTTGGTGAGGGGGAAAGATCGGAATGTGAAGGTATGCGTCCCGAATATCGATGGAGGCCAAGAACTCCCCCAGCTCCATTGAGGAGATGACGGAACGGAGAGAATCCATGCTAAAATGTCGGACTCTGACAAATTTGTTCAGGAGCTTTAGATCCAGGATGGGCCTGACTGTACCATCCTTTTTTGGGATCACAAATAAATTTGAATAGAACCCCTCGAACCGCTCGTTTACCTGAACCGGGGTAATGACACTGTCCTGGCTGAGTGAATCGATGGCTTGGTAAAAGGACCGAGCTCTGGTTCCCTCTTTGGGGGGCTGAGAGGCAAAGAACCGGGTTGGGGGTGGGAAGCAAACTCTATTTTGTATCTGGAGGACACCAGATCTCTGACCCATTCGTCGTGGAGGACGGCGAGCCAGACATGGCGGAAATAGAGTAGGCGGCCGCCTACTCTCCTGGTGTTGTCCGGAACATGTCACGAGTCATTTAACCGAGAATCTCTGGGACCTAGATCCCCTAGATCTGGCATGTCAGGAGCAGGACTTCCACGAGTGGTTGGTCTTGCCCGTTGCCTGTGGACTTTTGTCCCTTTTAGCGGGACTTCCCGAGCGAAACAAATTGTCCGTAGAGGACCAGCCGAAATTGCTGCGAAAGGACTGGAATCGTATCTGCAGCAGTCGGCGAAGAGGACACCTAACTTTCTGCTGTGGAAAGGAACTTGCTCTTCTCGCCTGTAGCACCTGAGATAAGCTGATCTAGCCTTTCTCCAAATAAGCGGCCGCTCTGGTAAGGTAAAGAAGTTAAAGACTTCTTGGATGCGGAGTCAGCTCGCCACTCCCTGTGCCATAACGCTCTTCTGATAGCTACTGCATTTGAAGCCGCGAGTGCAGCGCAATTAGCCGCGTCTATGGATGCGTTTACCACAGTCACCGACCAAAGAAATCTGGTTTGCCAGCTTTGATATCTCCGGAGGAAGATTACTCTTTTGTATAGTCTTGTACAGAGAATCTGCCCAGGATTCCATAGCTTTAGCTACCCATGTAGCTGCAAAGGAGGGAGCAAGTGCCCACCTGATGCCTCAAACACCGGACGGGCGAGGCTGTCGGTTAGGCGATCCGTGGGGCCCTTGATGGAGGATCCATCAGGCAAGGACAGTAGAGTTTTTGAAGCCAAATGGGACACAGGAGGCTCCACTGGATGGGATTCTGCCCACTGTTTGCGGAGGTCAGATGGGAAAGGATATCTGGCCTCAAGGGACTTCTGTCCTGCGACGCGTTTGTCCGGCCACTCTCTGTGGCGCCGAACTATGTCCTGGAACTCAGGGTGATTGGCAAACACCCTATGAGGACGTTTAGCCCTTTTACAAGGACACCGCGTTATCCGCGTGTGCAGAAGCGAGTTCTTCGCTAACCTATGAGACTATCTATTGTTAACTGGTAACCCGGAGACTCTAAGTCAAGGGGCCCTTTAGACTCATACTCAGAAGCTTGTTCGCTGTCAATCCCTGGAGAGGGAGAGCGAGAAACAGAGCTCATGGATGTCGAGGCACCAGAGGGCCTGGGAGACGTGCTATGTATCTGTTTCCTAGATGCCTTTGTTTGCTTTAAGTGAGGACGGCCCCTGCAGGCCGACAGTTCCTGAGATGTATGGGAATCATCTGAGACAGGCAGATTAGTGTCCCCACTCCTGGACGGATCCTGAAGGGACTTAATGGCCTTGGTTAAGGAAGCCATGGACTATGATAGGGATGCAACCCACTCAGGGGGACTAGTCACAGGATCGGTAGCGGAGGGGGGCTCCGGAGTGCATTTGGTATCACATGTTTTGCAGAGCGGAGTAGTGTGTCGGCTCGGTAACGCAGCCTGACAGGAGGTACATGACGTGAAAAACACTGTTTTGGTGGCCTTTTCGCAAGTCTTAGGTAGGGACATGCTGTACCTTTATCTCCAATGTATATGTGAATATACTGCAGGGAAGAGCAGAGCCCTTTGTGTAAAAGACAAGGAGAGGCCAGGAGAAAGTGTGCAGAGCACTTAACCAGGTCCTGTGCCATTGAGGCAGCCTAGTTGCCTTGGTTGGAGCGCAGTCCTGTCCTCCCGTGTGCCAGCTCCGTGTAAGATTGCTGCCGAGAATAGAAGAAAGCTTTTCTCGTGGAGAACGAGAAGCGCCAAGAAGGTGGGCGGTACCGCCAGCGCTGTCGTGCACTTGTGGGTGGAGCTACCGGCTTGCGGAGGCCGAAGCCGGGGCCTAAATTGGAGGCGCCCAGTCGACAAACACGGCCGGAACTGCCACGCGCTACCGGAGCTCCCCCGGGTCCGGATGGAATGCGTTGCCTGGTGCAGGTAAGAAATGGACGGTGCAGGGACCCTCTTATCCACCATCCTCTTCTATGGGGGAGGTGGAGAGGAACCGTCCAGCTCCATGCAGCGCCGCCGTTGTATCAGTGGTGGTGCAGTGGGAGCAGCACGGACACCATAGGAGCTTCTGTGTATCCTAAGGGTTCACTTTCCTAGGATGGAACATGGATGTGTCCGGCTGTGGCCTGGCTCAGAAGGGGGTACATGGAGATGACACTCCATGTTCCTGTCTGTTGCTGGTGCGGGGAGACCGGTGCCCTAATGGAAACCGTCACCCCTAGTATAGCTCAGGCCTGACTTACGTTGCAGGAGAGGGTACGGGGAGGCGACACTCCCCGTGCTCGCCTGTTGTTGATTGGGGTAGATCGGCCCCTTGAAAGGATCCGTCGCCCCTTCCTCGTAGAAAAATGTTAAAAGAAAAATTAAAAGGAATAAAATAAAAAAGAATGGTCTGAATAGCAGACCCCGTGTGCCTCCTACGAACACTAAGCAAGAACTGGTTGTCTCTAGAGCCAGTGGGTAGTGTATACTGCAGAGGAAGAGCTAACCTTTTTTGTATTTACTAAGTGTCAGCCTCCTAGTGGCAGTCCTGTGTCCCCCAATGTGGCGAAGGAGAAAAATTTACTTTTTGATGATATTCTAGTTTTGTGAGAAGCGCCTGTACCTTTCATCAGCTTTGTTATTTAAAAAAACAAAACACAAGAACAACAAAACTTATAGCATACCCATTTTCAGTTTTCTATTTTTGCACCTATAACTATTTCACACAGGTGAGAAATCCTCCTGACCTATTAACTATTATTTTTCATCTAGCCCCAGTTCAGTCACACAAAAATGTCTATCGTCCATAGCAGGCAATGATACTTTCAGTTGGGTAAACACAACCTGTGCAGTCTCCTCTCACAGATTCTACCTTGTCTCTCTGCAGCTCCAACACAACCCACTCTGCTCCGATCCCCCAGCTGACTGCTCACAGTGAAAAAAAATGGCCTAGTTCTAGATTGCCTGGTTCATGTAATGCCTCTAGTGTTAGGATTTAACACGGTCCTAGCTGGCTTTCCTACAGAAGCCCCTTTCAACTGCTGCTCAGGAACATAAAAAACGACATATCAAAACAATCTGTGATGTGAGATAGCGCTTACCGCATGTGTTGGGGTGCACTCGCTTAGCAACGGGATTCAGTCACAGGCACGTTTTTCTCACAAAACAGTCCATCCGGTTTATTTTATGCTGCATAAACCGGGTCATGCACAGTTCATTATATACATTTTATACGGCTTCAACTCACAGTTCACTAAACATGCCGGATTTCTCACTTTGTCCAGTTACCATGGGTGACCGTACGCCAAACAGTTCATCAATATCCATTGAACACAACAAGCACCAACAGTCTGTTCCACTGGCAGATACTACTCTGCAGTTATGATAGCCCCCTTCCCGGGTGTTACCTTTCTGGAGCTCCTGCTCCACACGCTGACCTGTCAGTTCTCTCTCTCAGGGAAGCTGCCAACCTGGGATCACCATCCCGGACAATGCCTTGCTCACTAGGCCACCTGACAGTCCAGATCCTCAGACGGGCTGTAGCTCCCCCAGTGCAGTGTCGTTGCAGACTCTGCCTCCACTCCTTCCCATGTGCTCTTCAAGAATCCTACTCCCAGGACTTCCAACACAGGTTGTGCTATTCAGGAAGCGTACTCCCAGGACTTCCAACACAGGCCACTCAGTGCGCTATTCAGGACATCAGTCCCCACCTGGGACCGTCCAACACATAAGGCTCTCAGTGGCCTTAACAGGGATCTGATCCTACTCACAGGATCTCCCAACACACAAGTCTTCAGATACACGGTCTCACAGTGCGCTATTCAGGGATCCAGTCCACACTCAGGACCTCCCAACACACAAGCCGTCCAGGATCACACAGTCTCCATTACAGAGACCACTCAGGTCCATACAGAGGAATCACTACCGACCATATGACCCACACTGGCCACATTATGTAGTTGCAACCACTCCCATAGATGGGAGTTATGTGTGGCTAGTTCGACCCACCCAGCTCTCATAACTAGCCCTGTAAGCCTCACTTGACTATTATACAAACACTTGTGGGACTACAGGTCCCAGAACAACAACATTACTTCAGGCTTACAGCGCAGACTCCCTCTGCGACACTTATCGGCCATTTACAATTCTGCCAGTCACTGTTTCAACATCATTATAACCATAGATACTCCTCCATGCATATCCTGAGGAGCACACACAGCGCCCTCTAGCTGTAACAGGGGTCATTGCATCACAGTGTATTGGAGTTTCCTTGTCCGAGTACAGGGGTGTCGAGCGCACAAAGTAACACAGGGAAAGTCCCATACACATTTTTTGAATGCTCTGCACAGATCGTAATCCTGTACACAAAATTGTTTTGATCTTGCTGAGCACCAACTTAAAGGGGCATGGACTGAGCATTGACCCCACTCTGTAGTATAGTGTTTGGGCGAGAAGGAAGCAAATAAAAAGGTGTGAGAAATTTAACTCTACACCGTTTTCAAAGGGTGCTAGAGTTCTGATGGTACAGTTCTGCTAAAACTCTGGACTAAATTTCGTGTCAGGTATCAGAACTTCCCAGGGTCCGCTCATCCCTAGTAACGACGTATATTACAAAAAAATCATAACTTTGCAATGACTGGAGAATAATTAAATAATAAAGATCATAGATTATCTGTCCACATGGACTACCGTGGAATAAATTCCCAGGTTGCTAATCCTAAACAGTCATTATAAACATCAGACATGAAGACAGGCTGGAGATACACAGGCTGACAATAGGTTCACCACTACTGGAATCTGGTGCACTGATACTTAAGAGGTTGAGATTGGTTGCCACTAGTGATGAGTGAGTGTGATCGTTACTCAGGTTTTCCGAGCGTGCTCGGGTGTTCTCAGAGTATCTTGGGCATGCACATAGATGTTTGTGTCCCCGTAGCTGCATGATTTGCAGCTGCTAGAGAGCCTGAACACATGCAGAGGTTGCCTGTTTGTTAGGGAATCCCCACATGTATTCAAGCTGTCTAGCAGCCGCTAATCATGCAGCTGCGGAGACACAAACAATCTAAAAGCACACCCAAGAGACTCGGAGAACACCCGAGCATGCTCGGAAAAACAGGATTTTTGGTTGCTTACCGTAAAATCTGTTTCTCGGAGCCTTCATTGGGGGACACAGGAACCATGGGTGTATGCTGCTGCCACTAGGAGGCTGACACTATGCAAATAAAAAAGTTAGCTCCTCCTCTGCAGTGTACACCCCACCGACAGGAAGCAGGATATTCAGTTAGTGAGAAAGCAGTAGGAGAAGCAATGTGTAGAAGAGAAAGAATAATAATAATCTTCATTTATACAGCGCCAACCAACTTAAGCAGCGCTTTACAGTCTAACAGCTTCAAACACTCAAAGAGCGTTCAAAGAACACAAACCTTAACAGTATAACACAATAAACAGAGCTGTTCAACTTCGGAGGGTGCTGTGTCCCCCAATGAAGGCTCCGAGAAACAGATTTTACGGTAAGCAACCAAAAATCCTGTTTTCTCTATCGCCTCTCATTGGGGGACACAGGAACCATGAGACGTCCCAAAGCAGTCCCTGGGGTGGGAACAGCAGAAAAACTCCATTCAGGTCGGAAGAATCACCACTGCCGCCCGCAAGATCCTTCCGCCTAAACTGGCAACTGTCGACACCAGGTTGCCGCCAAGCAAAGTTGTAATGGGGATGCCCCATGGAGTACCGCCCAGGAGGCGCCCATTGCCCGGGGCAGTGTGAGTCTTAACACCAGGAGAAATCACTCTGGTCTTGACCCGGTGAGCCTCCTGAATGTCAGGTCTGATCCAGAAAACAATCGTAACCTTGGAGGCCGGCAGGCCTCTTGGCGTACCGTCTGGAATGACAAAAGACAGTCCGTATTCCTAAAGAAGGCGGTCCTAGACAAATAGATCCTCACCGCCATGACCAGGTCTAGCCTGTTCAGCGAATGCCCCAGAGAATCGATCAGAGCAGGACAAAAGGTGGGAAGGACGATTTTATGCAAGTAAAAGGAGGACACCAACCTGGGAAGAAAAGGTGACAAAGGCCGTAAAACTACCTTATCCCGGTGAAGAACCAAGAAATGGGGCGACAGGAGAGCCACCAACTCCGAGGCGCGCCTAATGGAGGTGATGGGCCCCAGAAACACCACCTTGTGGGACAGAACAGACAGTGAGGCCTCATGGGGAGGTTCAAAGGGGGAACCTCACTGAGCCTCCAGAAACAAGATTGAGGTCCCAGGGATCCGCGGGAGTCTGGTACGGGAGAGCCGCATGCGCCACACCTTGAAGAAAAAGGTCTGATCTGAGAACGGGACGTATATAAATCTTTGTACCGTGATAGCCAGTAGCTAAGGACCTCTGAAAGGGACTTCAGAAAAAGAATGGAAAGGGTTGCATCTGACCCTTCAGAGAACTAAGGGCAAGACCGGCATCAAGTTCTGCCTAGAGAAAACGGCCAAAATGGAAGGTTTCAACTGCAAAGCTGTTAACTTGAGCCACCAAGAATTCTGTGGCAGATGGGTCCCTGGTACAGAAGATCTGACCAGACTGGGGGCCTCCAGTGGGAGTTCGCGAGGAGATGGACGATCTCAGCGAACCAGACCCTTCTGGGCCAATGTGGTGCGGTCAGAATGATCGGCACCCCCTCCGCCTTGATCTCCAACAGCCTGGGAAGAAAGGGAAGGGAGGAACAGAAAGGGAAGTACAAATTGCGACCCAGGAATGGTCAAAGCATCGGTATCCACAACAAGAGGATCGCAGACTTGGAAACAAACGGTGGAACCTTCCTAAACAGGAGTTCCGTGTCCGGAGTCCCTCATCCAAGGCAAATTTGAAGGAAGACCTCCTGAATCAGGGACCCCTGTCCTGCCGCAAGACCGTCGCGGCAGAGAAAACACTGCGGCCAAGTAAACCACGCCGGGGATAAGCACTGCAGATAGTGCAGAGACAGTCGCCTCTGCCCAGAGGAGGATAATGGATACCTCCGCCATTGCCAAGAGACTGATTCCCTCCTTGGCGGTTGACGTAAGCCGCAGCTGAGGCATTGGACATCTGGATTCTGACTGGCAGACCTCCGAGAAGCCTTTCCCAGAGACTCAGGGATAGAAGAAAGGCCCCTATCTCAAGGGTATCGAACGGCGGAGAGGACTCTTGCTCCGACCAACGCCCCCTTCAATGACGGATGGCGAGAAAACGTACCCCAGCCAGGAAGGCTGGTGACCGTCGTCACCACCTGCCTTGGGAGGACCGGACCTGGGGAATGAGAGGGGATGACAGCTACCAGTTGAGAGGCTATTAGAATCGGTCGGACTGGAGGATCCAGAGACAGTACAGACGTGTCCCACTGAGGAAGGATGGCCTGCTGAATTGGTCTCACGTGGAACAGCGCAAAAGAGAACGCTTACGGAGCTGTCACCATGCATCACAGGAACGTCGTAGCTGAACGGAAGGAAGGCAGCCGAGCGCCCTGCAGAGAGCGAACTCCGTGTGGAGAATTGACTGCTTCTTGAGAGGATAAACCCCCGGCGGTGTCGAACAACATGCCTAAGAGTACGAGACGCTGACTCGGAACGAGAAGACTTTGTTCTGTTGGCCAGTCACCAGAAACGGGACAGGGAGTCGAGGACGATGGTCAGACTCTTCTGGGCCTGAGGCTTGATGAGGATGACAACAAGGTATGGAATGAGCACTAGGCCCCTGATACTCAAGTAAAATCAGGACATGGAGCAAGGCATCTTGGATATCCATGGAGCACAGGAATTCCTGTGGATCCATGGAAGCCAGGACTGAACAGAGGAACTTCATCTTGAAATGCCGCAGGCGGAACCTTCTGTTCAGTAACATCAGAGACAGAATGGGTCGAACAGCGCAGCTCTTCTTCGGCACTACAAGCAGCTTTGAATAGAAACCTGAGAAGTGTACCAGCTGTAGGACGGAAAACAATAACCTCCGAACAAAGAAAGAAGGAAATGGACGCAAAGAAATCTGAGATCAGAGGAGGATTTTCAGAGGGCGGGATTCGAAGAAGCAATTCCGGGCCGCGAAGCGAACCGTATCCTGTATCCGGAGGATACCACCTCCCTGATCTAAGCGTCCTCCACCGAAGCCAACCAAACATCCCTGAAGAAGGCAGGGGATGCCCGCCCAAACTGGAAGAAACGCTGGGCCGTTAGCACGAATTATGCCGAGGAAGATCTGCCAGGTCTAGGCCTGGTGGACCCACCATGGGAGTTGCGGGAACGCCAGGAAGGGATAGGCGAAAAGCCTTTTCTCTAGCCAGACGACATCGCAGTCTGTGTTAGCTAGAGGGATCTTCTGACGCCGCAAAACAGCGAAAGGACAAAGGGAACTCGTGTCTCCCGTGGCGTCATTAATAATTTGTTCCAGCATGTAGCCAAAGAGACAGGCCCCCTGGAAGGATAGGCCGGTAGGCGACTTCTTGAAGACAAGTCCACCTGCTGCGTCGGATGGCCACCATATTGCTGGACGCGTGAACTGCACAAGCCGCGCATCTAGGGAGGCAGATACCAAATATTTCCCTGCATAGGAAATTTGGTCTGTCAGGCCAGCTAGCTCCCCCGGAGGAGCTCCAGCCGGGGTGCTCTTACAAGGCTGTTTGGTCCATCTATCTATGGTCCCTGAGACCCAGGTAGAGGCAATAGCCGAGGCACAAAGTAGAAGCAGCCGTTTCAAAGGCTGATTTATCCAGCGGATCTAAAATTATATCCTTTGAACCCATGCCGAGTTGGTACACAGTCTGGGAAGTGACGAGTCCAGAATTGCCGAGGAATCAGTCCAGTTAGCGATGAGCTCAGGAGAGAAGGAATATAGGATGCCGAGATGCTTCCCTGTCTGACAGCATCTGGTATGGCTCGCATTTCCCCTGGCAAGTACCACTACAAATTCAGTGTGTGGGGCAAAGACCTTGAAAGGTGGTTTGACCGTCTAAACGAAAACCGCCTGTTCTGCGGGTTCCGTAGAGGTATCCATGATGCTTAGGGTCTGGTGGATCGCATCTGAAACTTCCTCTGCAAACGTGACCGAGGAAGCCCGTCTCCCTCTCTTTCTCGAGAGAGAGGATCAGGAAGAGGGATCTCACCGGTCCAGACCAGAGGCAAGATGGAGCAGGAAAGAAAGGTGTCAGACGTCCATGGGGATGATGGTGGACGTCCTGGTCTCCTCCAACCGACAGGCTCTGGAGGGCGAGTGGGTGGGGAATGGAGCTGGGACCGAACCTCTAAGCACGCTTGTGTGCTAGGATCATGGTCCTACTGTCGGATCTATGAGGATACGAGGTGGCAGTACATGGCGTACTCATAGTCCATAATGCGGGATTACAGGTGTGACTGTTCACCCTGTATCCCTCCGAAAAAAAAAAAAGGAACCAAGAATTTTGCTCTTGTAGCCTGAGTTGAACAGGGCTGGACAGAGAATCCTGTGACCCACTAGAAATTGCGGTCGGGCACGGACACCAAGTACGTGACATCCTGGTGAGGTCCACCCCAGACTGAGACAAAGGGAAAAGCCCACCCAGGGATAGTCATGGATCTCGGTCTCACCCGGGGTAAGGACTCCTGGACAGGGAGTTGCTGCAGCTGACAAGAGGAAGCAGGAGGACGGGAACGCTCTCCTTATAGGATAGGCCTGGGAGCAGACCCACTAAATGATGCCCGAAGGTTAGGGGAACAGGAGAGGGGAGTAAGACTGCATAGCAGAGCTACTCACAAAAATAGTAGAGTCCTGTAGACTGCTCCCGGCTGTAGCTGCGACCGGCAACATGGCACAGGTCCAGGGCACCAGCGATGAGACGGCAACCTAAGGAGGATGCAGGGGACCCCGCCGGAGAAAGCGTGTGCTGGACTCGGCTGCAGTCTGGACAAACCGCCGATGGTGACCGCTGAAAGGGCGCTGGAACGTGCGCCCTGCTGCGATGTGGCGCCAAGCAGCTGCGTTGAAGTCATGGGCCTGGGAGTACCAAGATGGCGCCGGTGGGTGGGGAGTAAAGAGATTGTCGGGCGGGAGAAAAAAGCGGAAGTGAAGGAGCGCGATACCGGAAGTAGGCCCCGGCAGAAGCCGGGACCTAAATTAGAGGCCGGCGCCGCCGGAAAAGAGACCGCGGCCCCGGAGCAGTGCGCCACAGAGCAGCACGGCCGCCTGCCAGGGCCGCCAGAGGGACTGAAATTGCCAGGGTCGCGGCGCCGGAGTAGGCCCCGTCAAAGCCGGGGCCTAAAATAGAGGTCGGTGCCGCCGGATAGAGGAGACGCCGCCTCGCAGCGCCAAAGCCTGTAGGAAGTAAGTAGCGCGGCAGCCTGCCAAGGCCGCCGCGCCGGCACAGGATGCATTGCAGCCGCAGGGGGAAGCGGTGCCCCTGTAAGAGGTGACATAGCGGCCGCCGAAAAGAGCGTCCGCAGGGATGAGGGGGATCAGCTAAGGGGGGCCCATCTAGGGGCCCCTGGGATCCCTATTAAAATAAGGTCAGCGCCGCCATAAAGGGTCGTGCAGCGCGCCTTAGGAACCTCTACTCCCCCACACTGTGAGGGTGGGCAGGGAAAGGTCTGGGGGATATAGGGAAAATACTCACCTAGTCTGCTACTAACCTGAGGGGAATGAGACGTCCAGGGAGCTGGTGATGGACGTCCTCGTCTCCTCCAACCGACAGGCTCTGGTGGGCGAGTGGGTGGGGGACGGAGCCAGGACCGGACTTCTGAGCACGCTTGTGTGCTAGGCTCTTGGTCCTGGAGAGGGATCTATGAGGATACGGGGTGGCAGTACACGCCGTACTCATAGTCAGTATTGTGGGACTACAGGTGTGACTGTT
Organism: Ranitomeya imitator; assembly: GCF_032444005.1. NCBI lineage: Eukaryota > Metazoa > Chordata > Amphibia > Anura > Dendrobatidae > Ranitomeya > Ranitomeya imitator. The sequence continues at coordinate 304,167,864 of NC_091282.1, forward strand.
CACCCTGTATCCCTCCGGAAAAACCTGAAAAGAAACGACGCACATTGAGGTAGATAAGGGTCTAATAAAAGACCCGTGTCCACTTCCTACTGACACTAAGCTAAACTGAATATCCTGCTTCCTGTCGGTGGGGTGTACACTGCAGAGGAGGAGCTAACTTTTTTATTTGCATAGTGTCAGCCTTCTAGTGGCAGCAGCATACACCCATGGTTCCTGTGTCCCCCAATGAGAGGCGATAGAGAAACCTGAGTAATGAGCACACTCGCTCATCACTAGTTGCCACAACTAGAGCTTGTGGTGGAGAATAAGGCAGGAGGCTGGTCACATGGAGAAGCCAAGTAGTTAGCAGCTTATCATTCTATGCAACATTGTGGGGAGAAAGAGGCAATACAGGCTTATAAAGTATCATAAGAAATTATATCACCCAGGGAGGCACTTACAGATATGTAAAGACTAGTGAGGAGCGACTATACTCGTTACTCGAGATTTCCCAAGCAAGCTCGGGTGATCGAGTATTTGGAAGTGATCGGAGATTTAGCTTGTGTCACCGTAGCTGCATGATTTGCAGCTGCTAGAGAGCCTGAACACATGCAGGGATTGCCTGTTTGTTAGAGGATCCCCACATGCATTCAGACTGTCTAGCAGCCATAAATCATGCAGCTACGGTGACACAAGCTAAATTTCCGAGCACATCCAAACACTCGGAGATCACCCCAGCGTGCTTGGAAAATCTCAAGTAACGAGTATACTTGCTCATCACTAGTAAAGACACGAATAATGTAGGTACACTAGAAACATACTGAGTAAGCACAGAAGGATGATACAAGGAATGAGTCTACATAGAAGATACATTGAATAAATCAGTGGTGCACATTATTTTTTAATCGAAGGGTCATGTTAGATTGTATTTTGAGAGAGATGCATTATGTCTGCCTTTCCTTTAGAGGGCCACAAAAAGCAGCATTGCAGGCAATAGCTGGGCATGTAATTTCTATACAAACTGTTAACCACCCTCACACAAACACGAGTTTCATTATTTTCACAATCTGGTTACTTCACTCGCACAACTTACTAAACTCTTTTTCAGCCTCCACATGTCTCCACGACCTATGTATTGATCCTTAAAAGTCAGCTCCACCAAGTCAAGTGTCACTTCCTAAGGCGACAGCAATGTTAAAAGAAAAAAAAAAAAACATTATAGAGGACGAAAAGAAACATATTATATGCCAATATAACAACCCTATTAATTCACTGACAATACCATTTCCTATAAGTTTATCAAGTGATGACAACTTGTGACGCTCTATGGGTATAAATATGAGAAGAGGAACATTACATGTAAAGCTGTGTAATAGCCAGGGCTGTTGAGTCGGTAAGCCATAGTTGCGACTCCGACTCATGGATTTTTTTCAGGTTCCGATTCCTTCATAAATGGCCAATTCGTAACAATAAATTTACTGTTGTCAAATATTAACATCGTGCTTATTCAGTTTCTCATCATTATATAAGTAATCAGACCACTTAGAGCAAAAACTATATTTGTTAGAATATAGCAAATAACTTTTATAAACTTTTCTAAACTCTTGTAAGTAAATATGCAATAAACACTGTTGTGCAGTTAAGAAGAAATATATAAAATTTGTCCTCAGAAGAAGTGTTGCCTCTGTCAGATCTAATTATTTTGAGAGCAGAGAACAACCTCTCTACACTAACTTGGGTTGGTGGCAAAGCAGTAACCACTCGGTCAACATCTCTGACAATGTCAGGATACAGAGGAATCGCTTGTTGCACTGTTATTTTTGATGAACGGTCAAATTTCTCAATTTCTTTTAGTGCACATGAAAAATTCTGCTGAAATGTACTGGCTGTGTTCTTTGATGGGGATGACTCTTCTATGCGGGAACGCTTTGCACGGTCCTTGTGATCCAAATATTTTTCTAAATTAAATTCTTCATCAGTTGATGAGGGTGAAGATGTGGCAGGACGACCAAATTCTTCTTGTTCCTCCTGACTGTTCTGCAACCCTTTCATCCTTACTGCTATTTCAAACAGAGCTTCTTTTCCTTTAGTCAGCTGTTGATCATCTAGAAGAATCCGATGCATTGGGTCTACATAAACAGCTGCCAAAAGAATGTTATTTTGTAATAGTAGCTCCTCTCTCCGTTTCATTGATGTAGCAATGCCACTTGCAATTAACCCTCCTCTTTGGGACAGGCGAAACATCAGGTTCTTCCACTCCTTTAAGAAAATACCTGGAGTTAAGTCCTCTGCTTCTAATTTTTTAGTCACTGTAAATGGGTGCGCTAGCAATTTTTCCAGCTCAGTCACCTGATTCCACTGACTTTCATTTAGCGTCAGTTGAGGGTTAGCCATGTCTACAAGAAAGGTTTTCAGTTCAAGCAAGCGCTGAATCATTAAGTAATGCCCCATTGTGTGGCTTGCTCAATAGTTGCCCCTTTTCCAGCACGCCTCTTCAAAATTGAGTCAACTTTAGGGGTTCTGGCAACAGTAGCCAATTTTCTCACCTTGCCAATCAGTGCAGCAGCATGTCCTTCTTACAGACTGTCTCTTATAGCCAGCTGTAGCGTATGCACAACACAGCGCATGTGATGAATGAAAGAACGTATTGACACAGTTTCAACAAGATCATCTAAACTATCATGTTGCTGTTCATCTGAAGCAACTTCAGTTTGCTCCTCAGTTACAATACTGTGTTCCTCTATTTCAAACATTTCTGTGTCTGTGGACCCAGAATGTTCTTCTAGCTGCTGGTCACCATCATTACTCTCATTCATTAGCTTAATAGTACTTATCATATTTGAAGCATTGTCAGTTACGACAGAAAGAACTTGCTCTTTTTTAAGTTCATAGTCTTGCAGAACCTTTTCCACCAAGACCTGGAGAAACTCACTGGTGTGATGAGCTTTGGTGTCTTATACTGCCAATGTCTTGGTAACTATTTCATTTATGTCACAAACAAATCGGACATTGATGGCAAAAGAGTTCACTCTGTGACGTGTGCAGGCATCCATTTTAAGAAACAGAAAGCGTCCCTTGAGAGTTTTTTTAAGTTCTTCCTTTTGTTTAGAAGCTTCTTCGATTACTAATTTTCAAATACTCTCTCTCTCCAGAGAAACACCAAGCTTGCGGACCATTTCCCCATTCAGACACATAAAAGCTGATCGTAAAAATAGTGAAATAGGCACACTATCCTTTACAACAAGCTCTATGATCTGTTTTTTTAAATGTATCTACTGTCATTGTCACAGTAACTTTGTCACTGACAAAATATCTTGCAACTGATGGCTGCAAAGTTCTCTGCTCCTTTGTTTGGCTGGAAGAGCTGGGCACTGGTTCATTGGTTTGGATGCAGTCTCTCTCATCCACTGCTTTCAGTACTTCTGGATGAAAGCGCTGTAAATGTCTCTTTAGATTAGAAGCTCTGGTAGGAGCATTTTAATCTTTGCCTGAATATGCACTGATATTGGCTTCACAGCATTTGTTTCCGTCTGGATCATTTGTTATACACTGACAGACAATGTTTTCTATCTTGAGTCATGGTGAAATGTTCAAATACAGCTGATTTAATGTGACGCTTCTTTGACATTCTCAGGTTTTTAATTCTGCATTCACAATCCAAATGACAATTGTTTTTGTCACCGCTGTGCTCTGCTTTACGGCCGGCGCTGACACAGTCAGTGCTGGAAGCTGACGGCGGGGGACACGACAGACATCGGAATGTGAGTATGTACTGTTTTTTTTTTTTTTACAATGGTAACCAGGGTAAATATCGGATTACTAAGCGCGGCCCTGCACTTAGTAACCCAATGTTTACCCTGGTTACCCGGGGACTTCGGCATCGTTGAAGACAGTTTCAATGGTGCCGAAGTCGTTCCCCTGATCGTTGGTCGCTGGAGAGAGCTGTCTCTGTGACAGCTCCCCAGCGACCACACAACGACTTACCAACGATCACGGCCAGGTCGCATTGCTGGTCGTGATCATTGGTAAGTCGTTTAGTGTAACGGTACCTTTAGAAGTGTCTCTATCTCCAGCAGAACTGCTTATCACTGTTGTTCGTAGTTTGATAGAACATATATATTTGAGTAACATTTATAACATTCATATGAAAGTTCAATTATGAAATATTAATACTTTTTTTTTTAAAGCTGGAGTCGGAGTCGGTACATTTCTACCGACTTCAACCAAAACTAACTCCGACTCCACATCCCTGGTGTAGCCGTCCAATTAACCACAAACACTTGTTAGTGGTTACTTTCACCAAAAGGGTGATAGATTGAAGTCTATTACTAGGACAGAATTGTAAAAGCCACGCTCAACATCTGACAAAGAAATGTTTAACTTTCAAGAACGTCCCTGGGACACGTCCTCCGCATTCTAATAGAAATGTACCTTTGGGTCAACCACATTGACATGGACATCTTGGTAAGCCCTTAACCGAAACACTTGAGCTACAGTCTGATCAACGCTGACAGTTTCTGTGGCGAAAACAAAAGGTCACTAATATATCCAGAAAAAAAAAAGAGCGAGTAAGTAATCAAAACAGATAAAAGCAAAGTTTACCTTTCTGCAAATCTTCTTTAAGTGATTTTACCTGCAGTAAAAGAGGACTGAAGACACAAAGAAACAATGGAGAGCTTAGCAAACAGAGAAAGTCCAGCCAACTCATCAACCAAAAGTAAAATGTGTAACATGGCATAGTTTACAAAGTGTGACTTTTCGTACAATGCTGCCGATTGTCACCCACTACACTGGCGGAGGACACAGCACACCACAGCCCAGATCTCTACTTCTTGTACCCTTATAGTGGTAAATTGCTTATTGATGGATTGAGAGAAGTCATTTATAGAGTTCATAAAATGTGTTTTGGACGAACCCCAGCTACAATTTATTCCACCAATGGACAGCTTCAGGAATACCACACTCCACATTTCTTTTACTAAGGTTGCTGATCTGCCATTAATATATCACATTTCCATTTATTTTCTTACCTGTACTCATCATTGGGATGGGCAATCTCTACAATATCTCCCGGCTTGATAAGCGGGAAAACCTTAGGATTTATTACCAGTTCATCATCTGCAAAATAAAACCGCTTTAGTCAGACTGATCATATAAACTGTGCTCTAACAGCTTTGGTTTTTTTTTATTTTCTACAGAATATGGCTGCAGAATATATCTGGAATCCAGGTTGTCCCAAACAGGGTAATATTACAGCAATGAACTTGCAGGACAAGAGTGGAGATCGGATGTGCCCAACGCCACCCTGCTGGATTACCAAAGCTATTCCTGCACACGAGGAAGCGATGGTGATAATCAGAGTGTGTGCAGGAGAATGATCCGGAGCTCATGATAGGTAGACATTATATTAGAAATATCAAAGACTGAGAAAATAACTGACGAAGGTTTCTCAAACTTCTATCAAACAGTAAAGAAAAACGGACAGCTCATATATGGCATCCGCGACTTTCTCAGCCCCACAGACTTGCATTGGCGCATCTAGCCTTATACTGGCGGTATTGGTATGCTACACCAGAGAGGGCGAGAACCGGCTGAACGTTTATTCCTGACGATTGTCCGATGTATAGGGGCATCCAATTGGTGGCGGCATCTTATATGGGGACATCATCATTGCTGCTCGGCAGCACGTCCCTCATGTATGTAAACATAGGACGTGCTGCCGACATGAACTAGTGTTTTCACATGAATGGCCACACATGGATCCCTCCTGCTGCCGCCAGCGCTCAGCCTCATGTACAACCATGGTCGCCCCTGACGGTCGTGTGCACGTTCTCACCGCTGCCCCCGAAGCCCTTCTTGTGTATGACCAGCTTGTACACCCTGTTGGTTCTCATGTTGGACTCCGACCTGCAGACAGGGAAAAGTGAGAGGTGACAGCGGTAGTGACAGGGGTGGGGGTCGGCAGGGGAATGTACACAGCCCCCCTAACTGTACATAGAAGATCACCTGCCGGCGGCAGACACCGGAGCACACGGCGGAAGAAGCCCCGGGGAACACTTTAAAGCTCGCACGTGACGTGCCACCGGAAGTGACGTGCGGGAAGCTGACCGGAAGTGAGGTAATTAGTCGTTCAGGAGGAGATTCTGACGGAACCATGGAGCGGCTAAAGTGAGAGCGAGTCGAGAGGCAGGATGGGAGGAGTGAGAGCCGGGTATGGAGCGCTCACACACCGGGGGAGGGATTGTTTACAGCCGGAGACGCAGGCAGGGCTACAAGTGACCGGCAGCGCTGTGTGCGGATGTCAGGCGCCCCGCGGCTGGGCACAACTCCTAGATAGGCGCAAACTCCCCTCATCCAGCTGAGAGCACCGTGCCAGCCATGTCCACATTATCCTCAGTGTCTCGCTTGTCTGTGGCATCTCTCAGTCCTGAGGCCCCTGATTCAGTAGTGTAGAGATCCAGTCATAAAGATGTCTGTCAGCAATTGGCGTCAGGTCCATGAGATGTATCCCCTCTGTTAGTCTCAGTGGGCCTCGTCACGGTGGTGTACGGCGTCCTGAGACCCCCTACATTAGTTTCTGGGGACCCCCACCTTCCCGGTGCTGTCTGACGTCCTGGGACCCCCTCCATTAGTGTCCGGGGACCCCCACCTTCCCGTTGGTGTCCTGGGACCCCCTCCATTAGTGTCCGGGGACCCCCACCTTCCTGTTGGTGTCCGGGGACCCCCACCTTCCCATTGGTGTCCGGCATCCTGGGACCCCCTCCATTAGTTTCTGGGGACCCCCACCTTCCCCGTGCTGTCTGACGTCCTGGGACCCCCTCCATTAGTGTCCGGGGACCCCCACCTTCCCGATGGTGTCCGGCGTCCTGGGACCCCCTCCATTAGTATCCAGGGACCCCCACCTTCCCGATGGTGTCCGGCGTCCTGGGAACCCCTCCATTAGTGTCCGGGGACCCCCACCTTCCCGTTGGTGTCTGGCGTCCTGGGACCCCCTCCATTAGTGTCCGGGGGCCCCCCTTCCTCCTTCCCGGTAGTGTCCGGGGACCCCCACCCTCCTTGTAGTGTCCGGCGCCTGGGTAGGATTCATCTGTAAGATGGAGCATATGGCGGTACAGTACGGCCCATATAATTCTAGGGCTGGCATATTGTTCTGTATAACTCCGAGCCGTAGTCTTGAAGTCATATAACACTTAATAGAAACCCATGGATTCACACATACTAGTGTCTGCGGTGTCATGGAGCAATGTGCAGACCAGTACGGCCCTTCCCTGAAGGATCAGACAAGTGTAGGAGGCCATTACTGCTCTAATACATTTTCTCATGCCCCATGTATTCCTGTTGGGATTGAGAATCCATGAGTTTTCATGGCATTCAGTGTACAGATTTTATTAATTCTGGAGAGTCATTTCATCCAGCTTTCTAGAACTGCACATAGTACATATAGTGCATTGCGTCTCAGTGTTGGAGATACTGAGAATCACTAAGATATTGTCATTAAAAGGACTGTCTACTGCTTTTGGATCATCAACTATGTATCCTAACAGGCCCATGCTTGTGTTTTTGTAACATGATCATTAAAGGGACTCTGTCAGCACAGAATAACTGTTCAAATTAAGTACAGGCGCTCGATGCTTCATGATGAGGCCAATGATTTATATACACCTTCCCACCTACTTGCCTTGTTTTCTCTTTTATCAATTAATAATCTTCCCATTACAGTTTTTCTTTGAATGGATTGTCTGGGATTAAAGAGAAAAAAATATCAACAAGAAAGTTACCAAAGCCAGGGTTGCATGTCCTGGCTAAATTAAAGTGTAACTTTCATTTTAATTTGTATTTCAGAAATCAATAGTGCACATGAAAATAAGCAACTTCGTAATATATCTTATCAGAGAAATTTGCTTCTTTCTCAGCCAATATTGATCAGTCATTATCAAAATTAAATTTTCAGTTCTGAGGTAAAATCTGTATTCAGTGAAGACAGATTTTCCCATTACTGAGACAGGAGATGACGGCGACTACTGATAAAATTCTATGTAGCTAGAAGGGGAAGGAACTCTGTCTCTACTCCTCCCTCCTTCCATTTACATAGAATTGTATCCGTAGAATTATTTGCAAGTACTTAGCGTATTTTCCGGTGTATAAGATGACTTTTTAACCCCTGAAAATCTTCTCAAAAGTTGGGGGTCGTCTTATACGCCGGGTACGGCATGGCATGTGCAGGGAGCGTTTCCCGATGGTTCCCAGGGTCTGGAGGAGAGGAGACTCTCCTTCAGGCCCTGGGATCCATATTCATGTAAAAAAAAAAAAATATGGATATACTTACCTTCCGATGGCCCCCGGAGTTCTCCTGGCCGTCAGCGGTGCATGCCGCGGCTTCCGTTCCCATGGATGCATTGCGCGCCGCAAAGGACGTTTGTGACGTCACAAAGGTACTTTGCGGTGCGCAATGCATCCCTGGGAACGGAAGCCGCCGCATACACGACTGATGGCCGGGAGTAGGGTTGAGCGACTTTTACTTTTTTAGGGTCTAGTCAGGTTTTGCGAAACCCGACTATCTCTAAAGTCGAGTCGAGTGAAATCGGCCGATTATGGCGGGGATCGACCGAAACACGAAACCCAATGCAAAGTCAATGGGAATTTTTTTTTTTTTTTTCTCTCTCTCTCAACAGAAAAGCTGGTGTTACACATTTCAAATCACTACAGCGCACAAGCGACAAGATGACGATAGGCGTCCACGCCCCTAAGACCTATGTCATCACTCTGCCCACGCTCCTTCATTGGCTGAAAAAATGGCGCCAAGCGCGTCATACGAAACGCGACTTTGGCGCGAAAGTCGCGTACCGCATGGCCGACCCCACACAGGGATCGGGTCTGGTTTCATGAAACTCGACTTTGCCAAAAGTCGGCGACTTTTGAAAATGAACGATCCGTTTCGCTCAACCCTAGCCGGGAGAACTCTGGGGGCCATCGGAAGGTAAGTATATCCATATTTTTTATTATTTTTTTTTATTTTTATTTTTTAACATGAATATAAATCCAATGGCCTGATGGAGTCTCCTCTCCTCCAGACCCTGGGAACCAGCCGAGAACACTCCCTGCACATGCCATGTAAGACGACACCTGGTGTATAAGATGACCCCCGAAAAGTTGGGGGTTGTCTTATACAGAAAAGAAAAAATCGTTCCAGCTCCAAATAGTAAAATCCAAATTCCAACTTTATTAAGCCAATATAAAAACAACGGTGGGCATATGCTCTACATGTGCATATCAGGACACGAGCGACGCGTTTCGATCCTACACGGATCTTTATCAAAGCTAAGCTTGTCTTATACGCCGAAAAATACGGTGCATTCTACAAGTAGGATCTTAAAAAAAAAAAATAAACATAAATAGATTCCTCTTTGTTTTCTATTTACTTTTTCTACCTAAGTGGATGCAAATAAACGTTTGTTCTTTAATTTTTATTCCTTTTATTTCCAGGAACCTGCAGGCAGATTGGCAAACTGCCCTTCGACCTCACATCTCATAATGTTGGAACTTGATGTTTTGGAGCAGAGACCACTTATTAATCCTCTTGAATCTTCTGCGAGCAGGACCATCACACACAGGTGGCCTGCACTACATGTTCCCTTCATCCATGAGCTCAAAATTGGTTCAGATCCAGGTAGCCTGGATCAGTTAACACTGCAAGTTAATGTGCAAGAAACACTAGCAGAAATTGGTGAGGACACAAAGTTTATTCCAGAGCCAGATCTTTTCTCTATTGCTAGCGTAAATGACACCGGGAAACATCTTGGTGTAAATACTGCTGTAATGTTGGATGCTGTGGAGAAAGTAACCCCAGTAGAGATCTGCGATTCTGCACAGAACATGATGCTCCAAGAATCGGTAAGTAGTTACTAGAAAACAGAGTCCTGTTCCGTCTGTTTTGCTCATGTGCTAAGTACGGCAGCCAGCGTTGTAGGATCACGTCACCTTCTACAATGCTGACTGCCATTTTAGATAAGGGTATCTAGGAGACCTAACCACACCACAGCAGTCCTTGCTGCTGTTTGGAAACCGAATAAACAATGCAAGTGATTTATTACGGTAATTTTGCAAACTCTGTTCTTCTGTAAATTTATCTTTATAGTTTGATTGCTTCAGTAAAATTGTTGCTTACTTGTTTTAAGGCCGAGTCTACAGATTTGCCGATCAGAGAGGACTTCCTGAATATCTCAATTGCACGTGACGTGACAAATCAGTTCCATGTGAAAGGTAGTGTTTCAATTGAATAGATTAGTTATGGATGTCTTTAAAAGTGGCATTGTGTTGTTAATGTGATGCATTAAATAGGAGCATCTGATTCTAACAAAAACTTGAAACAGGCAGTGTCTAGTACTGGATTTTTGATATGCTACACTATTCTTTGTGAGAAGACTAGTGATGAGTGAGTATACTCGTTGCTCGGGTGGTCTCCGAGTATTTGTGAGTGCTCGGAGATTTAGTTTTTGCCAACTCAGCTGCATGATTTACGGCTGCTAGACAGCTTGAATACATGTGGGGATTCCCTAGCAACCAGGTAGCCCCCACATGTACTCAGGCTGGCTAGCAGCCGTAAATCATGCAGCTGTGTGACAAAAACTAAATCTCCGAGCACTAACAAATACTCAGAATCCACCCGAGCAACGAGTATACTCGCTCATCACTAGAGAAGACCTGTCGGTCAATAGCAGTCTCAGCCATCCATGGTGAGAGCATATGACTTTTTCACATGTGTAGGCTCTTAATAGTTTACCTTTTTTAGACATTGATTAGTTTCTTATTACCGTTCCATTCACCTTGAAAATGTGACCACTCTTTAATGTACAGATTTGCTGTCACTCAAAGCTGCGTAGATCACCAAACATTTGTTCACACTGAATTGTTTATCTATTAGGTTTTGTGATAACGGCAAGGATAATTTTACTGTAAGATTCCTGTCATCAAAAGATACCAGGATTATATATGAAAAAGGTCCTCATTGCAAGTTTGTGAGATCTGTTGGTGGTCTTTCAAAAATGTATTGACCAGCTCGGTCTTCATAAACACACAAACCTACTCTGTACTGTTTAATGTTCAACCCCTTAAGGAAAGACTCACCGCTAACCGTTACAACCTGAATGCCACACACTTTGTCAGTAAGCGCCCCTGTACCGTTATATGCTTGAGCCTTAAAACCCCACAGGTAAGCTCTTATAGATGTGGTAAGATGGGAAACTGACCACACCTGCCATAATAACCCATTAGATGCAATCACTGGTGTTGTGGACTCAATGGGAGGACACAGATAGAGACGCCTCCCTCGGTCTAACCACTTAAGTCAAGCATCAATGTTAAGTGGTCAGTATTGGAGACCGCTCGCTTATTGCAAGGACACTTCATTTGTGCTGTCACACTATTGCATCAGTTCACAGGAATGACTTCATTACCACAAATATACAAAAAAACCCTGTTTGGGAGAGAAGAAAAGACAAATCGCGGCGCCCTAAGTGCGTAAACACAATATTATAGTCTTTAAAGGGTGCACAATTTTATGCACTCACCTGATAAAAGACTAAAATGGCTTTAGATCGTGTATCCTCCAAATTCCCTCTGAGATACTTTTCAATATACAGGGCTTGCAGCTTGCCTTGGGTGGATCCAAGTGAGAGAGCCTGAGTAAGGCTCACACAGGATGAGTAGTTCAAGAAAAGCACATCCAGCCCATGAATGGCAGCGCTTCCCAGGACTCGCATTCAAAGATGATATTTCATATTTTTTTTTATTTCATAACTTTTATCCCAGTCTCAGAAACTTGATTTGGGGTGTGGACCAAGTTTTTCCTGAACTTGGTCCACACCCCAAATCAAGTTTCTGAGACTGGGATAAAAGTTATGAAATAAAAAAATATGAAATATCATCTTTGAATGTGAGTCCTGGGAAGCGCTGCCATTCATGGGCTGGATGTGCTTTTCTTGAACTCCATTACCACAAAGTAATGGTATGTCATTGGCCAGGAAGGGGTTACTTCAGTTGTCATACTCTATATTAACTTTAGCTATTTGTTTTTCCAACAATTTTTTTTATTTACATCTGATTTAATTGCATATGTATATACTGTACCAATGCCAGGTAGACCTATTTCACTTCTGCTTTTTATATAGTAGGCTTGAGATATAGATTCCAAATTTAGAACCAAGCAATACCGTGCACCAATATGAAGAAATTCTGCACATTCATGATTCTGATGTTGAAATAATGCATTTGTTTAAATCCATTCTATGTGGTACATTGAAGGGGTCATTTAAAAATATTAAATAGTATATGAAGGAGAGGGGCCAATATTATGAATTACATATGGATTGTTTGGATAATGTTTTTCATTATATGGAGTGGAGTTTCTTTCCAAATGGAAATATTTCAGGGGTGCAGGCTTCACAGAATGCATTTCGACTTCTTGCAGCATGCCATGGCACCAGAAGAATGTGTGTTTATTCTGCGTAAAATTAGGTGCACGTATTTTCCTGCATGGCAGGTATATATAATTTTTTTTACTGTCGTATAAACTACTATTCCTTTAATGTGTAAGGATAGTGTGTAGAAAGTGGTAATTTTGCTACTTATGTAAGTCTACACTGAATTGCTTTTCCATCCTGTAACCAAATGTGGCATCATGCCACACACCAAAGAAAGTAGCAAGTGTAAGAATATGATAGGAGGATCTGTTTAATACCTTGGGGAAAAGTAGAATAAGATGTTGTGAATGCTTGTCTTATTCTATATACTTTCAGCTCTTTTCCTTTTTTTTTTTTCTTGCAGATGATCATGCTTTGAGTGATCCTATATCCAAGATGACTGATAAAGCTGCAGGTATGGAAGTTATGGGCACTGGGTCAGTTTTACAGAGTGAGAGAGTGGTTAATCTGCCAAGTGAACCTCATAAAGATGAGTCTTCAGGCCTGGAGATATCTCATTCTGTGGAAATTTTAACCAAAACTGTCAGTTTAGCATCCACAAAGACCCAGGCATCAGTAGATGATTCTCCTGAAGGATTTCTTCATGACAATTGTACTGTGTTAAAGTCACAGAGTCACCAATGTCCAGCTTATAGCACAAAACAAGGAGATTCTGTAAAGTGCCTTGAAGCTGAACACTTGACATCAACCCACAGAACTTTTGACTTTAGTTATTCTCCGAAAGTCCCTCCACATTTTCATGGAACGTCTATTTGCAAAGAGGCAGAATTTATCTGCATACATGAAGTTAATTCAACAACTTCCCTAATGGAAAGGCTGGAACCAAATACAACTGATATAAATGTCCCAAGCAATATGGATATGGCATTGTGTCTGGAGTCTGTTCAGCAAGAAATTGAGATCACCTCTTCAGAAGAGATTCAAAATAATGACATTTCAGTCACATATCTTTCTGGAACCAGTTCTTCAGAAACTGTTAGCACAAGGCTTGACAACATACAGTCTGACTCATCAAAGGTTGGACCACAGGATGATAAATCTATGTTTAAAAATGAGAGCACATTTCTAGAGGACTTAGAAGAGGTTCGGGATTTCAAACCAAATCTTCAACCTTGTTTTCAAAATTTGACTGGTGCCAAAGATTGGGACACTGAAGTATATTCTTTTTCCTGTAGCCTGATTGATTGTAACTCACCTCTAAGTGATGACGCGCCTGCTGGTCATAAAAATTCATCATGGTCTTCCAATGAATTGACACATTCTGATGTAAGTCCGCGCAAGGTATTGTGTTCAGCTCCACTGACAAGTGTATGTGCAGAGCATTTATATGCAAAATCTTCAATCAGCTTTTCTGTAGTTGATGGCAGTGAAACAGAAGTCAATCCATGCACTATCCCACAGACTATGAAGTTACGTCTATCAGATAGACCTGGGAAACTTTCTGGCACACAGTCGGAGGGGCTTTGTGACACGGTACCAGCTGCGATACATGACTCAATATCACCCCTTCTAATTGTTAAAGATCTTCAGTGTTTGGACAGAGAAGACTCAAGTTGTGTTTTAAGCGATTCCAGAGCAGTCAATGATAATGCCATTAATTGTGATCAGACTTCAACGTCTCACGATCAATCAAATGTGGTAGTAACAATAAAAGAACTGGTCTTCCCCTCCGATTACTTGAAAGTGCCTTGTCAGACAGTAGGGCACTGTAGGACCCCATCGTATGCTCTGGTACCTTATACAGATGTGTGGAATTCTCTCTCTTTAAAGCCTGAAGTAAATTCAATGTTGTCCCCAATGGAGCCCAAAAATGCTAACCCCCAGAAAGATCTTGAAAAAAAAGAAAATTATTTTAAAGTCTGTATTACAGAAGATTGCCTCTTAGAAGAACCACCTAACGTTTCTATGAGAGATGACTGTATACTTAAAGCATTCAAGAGACCACATGAAGTAGTATCTTTGAACCAGTATAGTGGTAAACAAGATGAGCCCGTTCTAGATTATTTAAGCAAAGTTAATACATTTTTGGCAAAACAACATAAGTGTAACGTCTCGGCTGATTCCTTTCCTTGCCAGGCTGAACATCACAGTGTTAAAGTGCATGACGACAGAATATCAAACGTGTCCCTCACCAGCAACCAGCCAGAAGACCTTTGTCATTTTAATTCTGTTGCTTTATGTGAGTCTTCTGTATCTGTAGATATGCATAACAATTCTGTATTAGCTCAGTTATTTGATGTTAAACATGCAGGTGAAAAACAAACAAATAAGCGCTTCCTACAAGAAAAACCTATGCCCCATATGTCTTTATCCAGTAGGCATCTTGGTGACTGTTCTTTTTTATTACCAACTTGTTTACCAGCCTCTACTGTATCCCCAACTGGGTGCAAGAATAAGGAGAGGAGCCAAAGTGAAGTTTTTTCAGATCAAATACAGCTGCATGTCAGTGACCATGCTAGTTCATCAGTACAAATTCTGGATGATCTAAGTAAATTAAACTTATTAAAGCAAGATACAAAACTTTGGCCAAGACACAGCACCACACTTGAAGAACCATTTAAATCTGCAGATTCTCTACACTGTATGAAGATTTTGGCAGCAGATGTTAATGTTCCAACACAAAGTGTGCAACCAGCTGTTTTAAATAAAAATCAAAACCCATTAATGCTGCACATGAAGACATTTTTGTCACCCAAGAGAAAGCCCTTGCCAGTGAAAGCAGTTAGTGCAATTAAAACTAAAGCCACACAAGTAAAGTTCCAAAGAAATCTATTCAATGCAAAAATTAAGATTCGGGACAAGTCAATAAATGATTGTCTAGAGCTTTCTTCCAGCAATTTGCAGTCTGCGGTATGTCACATTGGGATGTTTAGTACAACTGAAATTAGAAGGAAATATCATTTGAGACCTGCACCTCAGAGCCTTAACTACTCTACACCACAGCAAGTAAAAAGACCAAAGATTTTGAACAGTAAGGATGTTGCCCTTGCCAGTTCTGGCTTGCTGAACTATGTTGAAAAGTTTTCTCAAAAATCAGAAACCCCCCACCTATCAGAACCTGGACAAGCATGTAAAAGAAAAGAACCATTAAGGACCATCAGAAGTGGCGCTTGCTTGGGCACCAACGTCCGTATGAAAAGTCAGTCAAACAGAAAATGTAAAAGTTTTTCAGCCCCCAAAAACTTGCCTCTTAACATCGTCGGTCAGACCTGCAAAAGTTCTTCAGTTTTGAAAATCGACAACCCTGGAAATATTAATTTTGAGTATAAATCCCTGCCAACAAAGCATCTACATCTCAGTCAGACTTCTAAGCCTTTTTTCTCCAAAATAACTAGTGGAAGCACTGTTTCCCAAAGACCTCCACCTTTCCAGAAAAGCTCACAAGATCATATGCTATTAAACAAATTGTCCAAAATTGCTAATAAACTTTTTGCTCCATCCAAATTAAAAAGTGTCTCCAGCAACTTGAAGGTTGTTCCCTATAGTGGTGTGAAGATTCAGGCAAGGAAACTGCTAAATGTTTTTTCATGTGTCAGTATGAAAATGAACTCCCAGCCAGGGCAACTTTGGCAAGAAAATGTGTGCCTTACATCAAATAGAGACCGCCTTGTTTCTCAGTCTATGAATCTTTACTCTAAAACTTGCTTTAGCCATCTAGGTGATATGTTTTCTTTTAACAGTTGTGATAATTTAACATTCCCTCTCTCTTTCCATATAAAGATGGATCCTAGCTGCTTGTCAGACTTCCTAACATTTAATCCCCCAGACTTTATTTTAGGAAGTCCTCAGTCTTCTACTCAGTCATCAGAGCTTTCAGAATGGACACTTTCGCTTTTCCTATCTTCTCATGTGCCAGAAGACAGTGACAGCGTTCACCTCCTCACACAGTGGAACCCACAGTTTAGGTCTTTAGAATTGAGTTCAGAATCCAACCATCCAAGGAGATCTCTCACAAAGTCTGGATGTTCCATGCTTGGCCTTCACACAGTTCTTGCACTTTCATCCCCTGGATGTTACAGGTTGTGGACTAGGAGGAGGAATCTAGGAAGTCGAATTCCCACCGTCCAAAAACATTCTGTGACACAATTTGCACATGGACTTAAGGGGTCACTGCCTCAGTTTTCAAGAAAGAAAGATCAGTTTTCCTCATTCGCATTTTCTCTGGGTCGTGTTCTTTCTACTTGGAGTCGACATGGCCTTTCTGCCTTCTCTTCTGATTGTGCCAACAATCATCCAAACTGCAATGTTTGGCTGCCAAGCCAGAGCAGCAACATCAACAGGTAATCACCTATGGGTTTTTTTTTGTTTGTTTGTTTTGGGTATCTATGAGCATAGACTGGATCTTAGTTTGATATATACTGTAGTTGTTCTTTCATTATGTCACTTACATTGAGAAAAGCTTCTACTCAATGCAAAATATTTCCATTTTAGGATTTGTAAATTTTCTTAAGCAAGAAAAGGTTGAGCTTCACATTTGCTGGGTTTCTACAATTGGTAGCAGAACCTTTACCATGAAGGATACACAGTGACATTTTTGGATAGTGTCAATAAACTAAATTCCCCTTATTAATCTTGTTTTCCATTTTTATTGATTTTGTGTTTTGTTGTTTGTCTTTTTTAAAGTGTGTGTAGAAGTCCAACTCCATTGAGTCCAAACAGTATTCCTCAACTGAATACATACAGGTAGGTCAAAATGTCTTTTATGACTTGACACTATTTATTCATCATAAAAATGTGTTGATTTTGTTTTTTTTTTACTTTTTAAGCCTACCTTTTCAGAACCTTAATCTTACTTTTAAACCCAGAAGTATTCATCAAGAACATCTGGCACTTCCGTTTTCATTGTTCACTCCGCAAACAAATGATCCAATACCTCCGTGTAGGTTGTCCCAGTACAAGAATGATGTAGAATTATCAAGCTGTTCCTTCAAGCTGGAAGATGGCCCTAAGCATTACTTTGTTTCTACTGTGAAAAAGGATAACTTCAATCTGCCTCTTGATCCCTTTGTTCAGCAGAAGAATAATCTAGAACATCCACTTGCTTTCTCGTGTTTGAAGCCTATAGTTAACACCTCTTTGCAAGAAAATGAAATCCCTGCAGTTTGCTTATCCTCTCGGTGGGATGTGACTGTTCAGGAAGTTGCTGTTGTAGATCTTCCTTGCTGTGAGACACTACCTAAAAGCCAGGGATGTCCTTTTGAACAAAGAGAGAATATATTCATTCCCTGCACACAAAGTCAAAACAAGAACGAGGCCAACGAGGTAAGGAGCTAAAATAAGAGCTCTTGAAGAGCATCTGTCACCAAAATGTAATCTCACCATTTACTAGAGAATTGTGTATTAAATACACTGTGAGTGGATTTCTTCCAGTAATTTAAAGGGGTTGTTTGGTCCAAATGGGTAAGTCTGCAGTCCCTCTTACTGCAGACTTATGAATCCCACCAGCGCACGCACTGTGCACTGCGGGGATTTATTGGTTTCTAAGCCGGGACTGGAAGGTTTGTATAAGTTATACATATTCCTGGCCAGTGGGCACAGCCTCTCTTCCATACTTTTTGTATGGAGTGAGGCTGTGCCCACTAGACCGCTTATGCCTGGGAGTATGTATAACACATACATACCCCCAAGCCAGTCCTGGCTCAGAAACCAACAAACCCCAAGTATGTATAACACATACAGTTGTGGGAAAAAGTGTTTACCCCTTCCTGATATCCTATTCTTTTGCATCTTTGTTACACTTAAATGTTTCAGATCACCAAACAAATTTGAATATTAGGCAAAGATAACACAAGTAAACACAAAATGCAGTGTTTAAATGAAAGTCTTTATTATTAAGGGAAAAATAAATGCAAATCTACAGGGCCTGTGTGAAAAAGTGATTGCCCCTTAATATTTTAGATGGGCACCTTATTGGGGATCAAGCATTTTTGGGAATGCTCGTTCTCAAATATCGGGCTACATAAACAGGCCGCAATCGCCTGATTAATGGGCAAAACTCTCGTTCGTTGGGTGCAATGATTTATTTAGCTGGCTTAAATAGTCATTCTATTTGGCACATTATTTAGTGTGAACAGGATGTGTGCTGCAGAAAACAATTGTTTCTCTAACGCCTCTCATTGGGGACACAGGAATCATGGGTGTATGCTGCTGCCACTAGGAGGCTGACACTGCACAAAAAAAGTTAGCTCATCCTCTGCGGTGTACAACCCACCGACTGGCATTATGAACCTCAGTTTAGCTTAGTGTCAGTAGGAGGTGGACACGGGTCTTTCATTAGACCCTTATCTACCTCAATGTGCGTCGTTTTCTTACAGGTTTCCAGAGGGATACAGGGTGAACAGTCACACCTGTAATCCCACAATACGGACTATGAGTACGGCGTGTACTGCCACCCCGTATCCTCATAGATCCCTCAGCAGTACCAAGATCCTAGTACACAAGCGTGCTCAGAAGTCCGTTCCTAGCAAACTTCCCTCAGGTCTGTCCTCTCCCCTCTGTCAGACCTGCAGCAACCCCATTATGCCCACCGCTCAGGACCCTCCTGTTCCGCCACAGAGCGAAGCCTCCACTCCAGCCTGGGCTTCCTCTCTGTCTCAATCCGTAGCGGATCTAACACAGGTTTCTCAAACCCTTGGGTCCGTGCTTGATAGGTTGCCCCTGCAGACCCCCGCAGTAGCCGGCGGGTCGCAGGAGGCTCCGTCCGAGCCTACCGTTATAGGCCGCAAAAGATCCAGACAGGAACGCCGGTATGAGTCCTCTTCTCGTTCAATCTCGCCACATGGTCCTTCTCTGCGGTCGGCCTCTCCCTGGTCTTCCTCCCCTGAGTCAGGCGAGGCGTTCTCTGATGCGCCTTCGGAGTACATTTCGGAGCTGGATTCTAACCAAATAGCCAGGGCTGTGGAGTCTGAGTCGGAGTTAGTTTTGATTGGAGTCGGTAGAAATGTACCGACTCCAGCTTTAAAAAAAAAAGTATTAATATTTCATAATTGAACTTTAATATGAATTTTATAAATGTTACTCAAATATATATGTTCTATCAAACTATGAACAACAGTGATAAGCAGTTCTGCTGGAGATAGACATTTCTTACTTCTTGTGTGTCACTGTTCTCCTCTGCCCTTATCTAATCTTATACTTGGTTAACCTCATGCTGCCCCAACCCCCTACTTACAATGTATGAATGTATGAAACTGAAACCCTCGTCAACTGATGAAGAATTTAATTTCGAAAAATATTTGGATCACAAGGCAAATGCGTTCCCGCATAGAAGAGTCATCCCCATCAAAGAACACAGCCAGTACATTTCAGCAGAATTTTTCATGTGCACTAAAAGAAATTGAGAAATTGGACCCTTCATCAAAAATAACAGTGCAACAAGCAATTCCTCTGTATCCTGACATTGTCAGAGATGTTGCCCGAGTGGTTAGTGCTTTGCCACCAACCCAAGTTAGTGTAGAGAGGTTGTTCTCTGCTCTCAAAATAATTAGATCAGATTTGAGAGCATCCATGAAGGAGGATCTGACCGAGGCAATCCTTTTTTCTGAGGACAAATTTATAGATTTCTTCTTCTTAACTGCATAAGTGTTTATTGCATATTTACTTACAAGAGTTTAGAAAAGTTTATAATAGTTATGTGCTATATTCTAATTGTATTCTAACAAATATAGTTTTTGCTCTAAGTGGTGTGATTACTTATATGATGGTGAGAAGCTGAATAAGCACGATGTTAATATTTGACAACAGTAAATTTATTGTTAGGAATTGGCCATTTATGAAGGAGTCGGAGTCAGAACCTGATAAAATCCAGGAGTCGGAGTCGCAACTGTGGCTTACCGACTCCACAGCCCTGCAAATAGCTAGCATGAGGGATATGGTTCAGAACCTCATTGAAGCGGTAAATCAGACCTGTGGCATCCAAGATTCCTCTACGGAACCTGCAGATCAGGCGGTTTCGTTTAGACGGTCTAAACCATTTTCCAAATTTTTCGCTCCTCACCCTGAATTTGAGGAGATCATGACCAGAGAAATAGAGAATCTGACCAGATGTTTTCAGAGGGGAAAGAGCCTTGGCGTTTTATATCCTTTTTCTCCAGAACTTCCCGCCAATTGGACTGTTTCTCCCTCGGTGGATCCTCCAGTTACCAGGCTGTCCACCAACATGGTCCTCCCACTGTCCGGCGGAGCATCTCTAAAAGATTCTAACGATAGTCATAGAATCCTTTGCGAAGTCAGCCTTTGAAGCGGCTGCAGCTACTCTATGCCCGGCCTTTGCTTCCACTTGGTTTTCTAAATCCATATCTAAATGGGCCAAACAACTCCGTCGGGGCATCCTGGACGGAGCTCCACCCGGACAGCTGGCGGAGCTTGCCAACCAGATTTCTCATGCGGGTGAATACCTGGTCTCTGCCTTACTGGACGCCACATCTTGTGCGGCTCAGGTGTCCAGCAATGCCGTTGCCATCCGCCGGACCGTTTGGCTCAAGGCCTGGCAGGCGGATTTGTCTTCTAAAAAGTTCCTTACCAGCCTGCCTTTTCAAGGTTCTCGTCTCTTTGGCTCTAAGCTGGACCAAATCATTAAGGACGCCACCGGGGGCACAAGTTCTCTTCTTCCCCAGTCTAAACCTCGCCGGCCTCCTCCTAGGCGTCAATTTCGGCCCTTTCGACCTTTTCGTCGCTTTGCGGCGTCAAACTCCTTTTCCCAGCAGCAGCAGAAGCCACAGGCACGTCAAGAGAAGAAGGCGGTATACTTTAGACCCACTCCTTCCTGGCGTCCCCGCTACTCCCAAGGTAGATCTTCCAGGTCTAGGACTGGAAGATCCACCTCAGCATGACTCACGGCAAGACCCCAGCGCTCCTCCCAAGCTGGGCGGCCGTCTTCTCTTTTTCAGGTACGTCTGGATCTCCTCAGTTGAGGACGCATGGGTCAGGGAAGTTGTATCCTCGGGCTACAAAATAGAGTTCATTTCTCGGCCCCGGGATCGTTTCTTCGAATCCCGCCCTCCAAGAGACCCCGCTCTAGTTCCGGGTTTTTTTGCAGCCATCGCTTCCCTCCTCGAATCCGGGTAATCGTTCCTGTTCCAGAAAAAGAACGGTTCACAGGATTCTATTTGAATCTTTTGTGGTACCAAAAAAAGACGGAAAGGTTCGTCCCATTCTGGATCTCAAGTTGCTGAACAGGAGGGTTCGTCTGAGACACTTCTGGAAGGAGTCCCTTCGTTCAGTAATTGCTTCCATGGAGGCTCAGGAATTCATGTGCTCCATCGACATCCAGGACGCCTACCTCCATGTCCCGATCCTCCCAGGACATCACAGATTCCTGCGTTTTGCAGTACATCAGGAGCATTTTCAGTTTGTCGCCCTGCCGTTCGGTCTCGCAACCGCTCCCAGGGTTTTCACGAAGATCATGGCAGCGTTGATGGCCATCTTGAGGGTCAGGGGACTGGTACTTTTTCCGTACCTCGACGACATCCTCATCAAGTCTCCGTCCTTTTCTCAGGCTCACGAGAGCCTGTCCATCGTCCTCGACACTCTAGCCCTTTTCGGGTGGCTTCTCAACAGGAAGAAATCCTGTTTTGTTCCTTCCCAGCGCCTCATCTTTCTGGGCATGCTCTTCGACACTCGTCAGACCAAAGTCTTCCTTCCCGAAGACAAGAGATCCATCCTTCGTCGAGACGTACGCTTGCTCCAAGGTCCTCATTTTCCCTCCTTCCGATCGGCCATGAAGGTTCTGGGGAGGATGGTAGCAACATTGGAAGCGATTCCCTTCGCCAAATTCCACTCATGACCTCTTCAGCAGGCAATCCTGTCACAGTGGGACAGGTGCGTCGTCTCCCTGGATCATCCAATCCGACTCTCTCCCCGGGTCAAACGGTCCCTCAACTGGTGGCTCACGTCACCTCTCATCTCCCAGGGCAGGTCCTTCCTTCCAATTCACTGGCAGGTAGCTCTGACAAAGATCTGCAAAGATCGAAACGCGTAGCTCGTTTCCTATTGTGCTGTGGAGAGTTATTCAGCTTACGCTTTTATCATGTATCAATAAAGGACTTAATTTTAAACTTTGGAGCTGGAACAAACCCCCTTTTTTTCGTCTTCCTATCTATACTACGTGGATCAACGTGGAAGTTCCGTGCACCTGCTGTAGCTGCCTGGTGAGTTGGCTTTTTGCTTTTCTCTAAGTGATGACGGACGCCAGCCTAATAGGGTGGAGTGTGGTGTTTCGTCACCTGACTGTTCAGTGTCATTGGTCGGCGCAGGAGTCCTCTCTGCAGATCAGCGTCCTCGAGATTCAGGCCATCTTTCTCTCTCTTTATCACTGGGAAAGGATTCTCAGGGGTCTGCCTATCCGAATCCAGACGGACAATGCCACGGCGGTGGCATATGTCAACTATCAGTGGAGGACTCGGAGCTCCTTGGCCCTGGCCGAGGTATCCAAGATCCTCCTCTGGGCAGAGGCAACGGTTCCGGTGATATCCGTGGTGCATATCCCCGGCGTGGACAATTGGGCCACCGACTTCCTCAGCCATGAGGGTCTCGTGGCAGGGGAATGGTCCTTGCATCAGGAGGTCTTCCATCAGATTTGTCTTCGATGGGGGACTCCGGACGTGGACCTCACGGCGTCCCGAATGAACAGGAAGGTTCCTCGGTTCGTCTCCAGGTCTCTCGACCCTCTCGCGGTGGGCGTCGACGCTCTGGCCATTCCTTGATCGCAGTTCATGCTCCCTTACCTGTTTCCACCCCTTCCCTTGCTTCCCAAGCTGTTGAAAAAGATCAAGGCAGAAGAGGTGCCGGTCATTCTGATCGCCCCGAATTGGCCCAGGAGATCTTGGTTTGCAGAGATAGTCAATCTTCTCGCGGACACCCCCTGGCGCCTTCCAGACAGACCCGATCTGCTGTCCCAGGGTCCAATCTGCCACCTGAATTCTCGGTCGCTCAGTTTGACGGCGTGGCTGTTGAGACTGCAGTTCTAAGAGCATCCAGCCTTTCGGATGGGGTGATTCATACTATGATCCAGGCTAGGAAGCCTTCGTCTTCCAGGATCTTCTATCCTATCTGGAGGGCTTACTTCCGTTGGTGCGAGTCGAACCGTGTTTCACCTATGTCCTTTTCCCTGCCCTCCTTCAGGCAGGACTGGATTCGGGCCTCGCTCTTAGTTCCCTGAAGGGCCAGGTTTCTGTGCTCTCCATCCTTTTTCAGAAGACGTTATCTTCTCGGCCACAGGTTAAGACCTTCCTTCAAGGAGCAGCCCACGCTGTCCCTCCGTACAGGGCCCCTGTGGATTCATGGGATTTAAATCTTGTGCTGGACGTTCTGAGGGGCTCCCCCTTTGAGCCTCTCAGGGAGGTTTCCCTGTCGGTTCTATCTTGGAAGGTGGCTTTTCTTGTGGCCATCACTTCGATCCGCCGCGTTTCCGAGTTGGCGGCCCTTTCTTGCCGACCTCCGTTCTTGGTTATCCACCAGAACAAGGTGGTCCTCAGGCCTCCGCCTTCCTTTCTCCCTAAGGTGGTTTCCACCTTCCACCTCAATGAGGACATTGTTCTACCTTCCTTTTGTCCAGCTCCGACTCATCCTCTGGAGCGATCGTTGAAGAAGCTAGACCTCAGGGCTTCCGCCCTACAGCTTTGCAAAGCGGCAACATGGTCTTCCATCCACACGTTCGCCAAATTTTACAAGGTCCATACCTATGCTTCGGCGGACGCCAGCCTAGGCAGAAGGATCTTGGAGGTGGCAGTGGTGAGTCCTCTGACCTGATGGAAGTCTGTTTTTTGCCACCCCAGGGACTGCTTTGGGGCGTCCCATGGTTCCTGTGTCCCCCAATGAGAGGCGATATAGAGAACAGGATTTTTGGTTGCTTACCGTAAAATCTGTTTCTTGGAGCCTTCATTGGGGGACACAGCACCCTCACACATTATTCAGTTTCTGTTGTTCTGTGTTCTATGACTATTTCTTATGTTTACAGTTCTCATGTTTGTGGTTATGTTTCAACCTTGTTTTGTCTCCTACAGCTTTCTCACTAACTGAGGTTCATAAATGCCAGTCGGTAGGGTGTACACTGCAGAGGAGGAGCTATCTTTTTTTGTGCATAGTGTCAGCCTCCTAGTGGCAGCAGCATACACCCATGGTTCCTGTGTCCCCCAATGAAGGCTCCGAAAAACAGATTTTACGGTTAGCAACCAAAAATCCTGTTTTTGTGCACATGGATCTGCAGTCCATTCGTCGACTGTCAAATAGCTTGCATGTATTGGATAGTTTAAAGCCATGGTTGACTCGTTTAAACTAGACATTAGAATACAGGCTGTAGAATTTAATAGGTCTATCACATATTCTAAGCTGTTCTAAATCTACTTGGGCAAAAGCTATCAGTGCAGCTCCATCATTAAGACATTTGGGCAAAAGCTTACCCAGTAGATGTTAAAACTGTATATTTGTACTTGCCGTAAAAATCTTTCTTAGTAAATACACTGTGCGACACATGCCATGCCACTTGGAGGCTAGACAATAGGTAAAAAAAAAGTGTTGCATTGTGGACTGTACCCTCTCCTGAGGCACTGGAAAGCTCAGGTTAGTGTCAAAAGCAGTAGGCGAGAAGCCCATAGAACGGTAGAAATTCTATACCAAAAGACAACCAGGTTACCAACATGACTTGAGCTCAGGGAAGTTTCCACGGGAAACTGGAACTGATCCTGGAACAAGGACCTGTGACCTGGAGACCTGTGTCCCCAATTAATTTCATGAGAATGGAATCTTACTGTAAGTACAAAGGTCTAATTAACTCATTAATAGTATTGGGAGGTGTAGTGAGACATTCAAGACCAATCCTAATTGGTGATTAAAAAGAAGTATACAGGTAACTATGCGGACCACCTACAGACACCGGCTTGCAGCACCATACGCTCCAGGCTGGCATCAGCACAAGCCATAGAAGTTCTTCGAGAATCTGATGAAAGGTGTGCACTGCGTCCCAGGTGCCAGCCTTGTAAGCCTTACAATTTGCCAAAGGGCAACTAATCCCTAACTAAAGACTAAAGGTACCTTCACACTCAGCGACGCTGCAGCGATACCGACAACGATGTCGATCGCTGCAGCGTCGCTGTTTGATCGCTGGAGAGCTGTCACACAGACAGCTCTCCAGCGACCAACGATCCCGAGGTCCCCGGGTAACCAGGGTAAACATCGGGTTACTAAGCGCAGGGCCGTGCTTAGTAACCCAATGTTTACCCTGGTTACCAGCGTAAAAGTAAAAAAAACAAACACTACATACTTACCTACCGCTGTCTGTCCCCGGCACTCAGCTTCTCTGCACTCCTCCTGCACTGACTGTGAGCACAGCGGCCGGAAAGCAGAGCGGTGACGTCACCGCTCTGCTTTCCGGCTGACCGACGCTCACAGCCAGTGCAGGAGGAGTGCAGAGAAGCTGAGCGCCGGGGACAGACAGCGGTAGGTAAGTATGTAGTGTTTGTTTTTTTTACTTTTACGCTGGTAACCAGGGTAAACATCGGGTTACTAAGCGCGGCCCTGCGCTTAGTAACCCGATGTGTACCCTGGTTACCAGTGAAGACATCGCTGGATCGGTGTCACACACGCCGATCCAGCGATGTCTGCAGGGAGTCCAGCGACGAAATAAAGTTCTGGACTTTCCTCAGCGACCAACGATCTCCCAGCAGGGGCCTGATCGTTGGTCGCTGTCACACAGAACGATTTCCTTAACGATATCGTTGCTACGTCACAAAAAGCAACGATATCGCTAACTATATCGTTATGTGTGAAGGTACCTTAACTAAAACGTAACTTTTATTTAACTAACTAGATGGCAGCCCGATTCTAAAGAATCGGGAGTCTAGAATCCATATATACTTTATTTATTCAAATGTAAGAATAATACAATTAATAAATAATAGTAAGAAAGAACAAAAAATGGCTGCACTCACCAGCTCTTGACAATTCTTGTTATTTAAGGTACAGTTACACAGGATCCATGAACATGCTTATGAGGGGAGGGATGAAAGACATCAGACGACAACTTTGCGTGTTGTGGCAAATGCCACAACAACGGTTCTTTGCTTAAGAACAATAATGTAAATAATAAATAATATGTATCAATAACTATGTATATTGGTATGTTCTATGACATTTTAAAATATTTCATTATTATGTGGAAAGGCTCTTAGTACCCATACTGGCGTATACTTGTGTGTCCATCAGGTATTAAATAGGCAGTTTATATTGCAGAGAAATTGCTGGGCAATAATGGACAATGTCCTTATGTGGCAAATAATAGAGCAATATACCCAATGTGGCAAAGAAGAGGTTAATAAACGGCAGTCTCTCAGTATAACAGTCAGTGAATAATAGGCAGTATATGGAGAAAACACCAAACAAAAGTTAAAAATTGGTGTGAAAATGTCACTGAACCACTTCACAACTAAATATATATAGTTTTGGTAAATGGTATTATCATTTTTTTGACGAAATTCGGCAGGAGCTTGAAGAGCAACGTCACTGGGCCCGCCTCCACGCAGTAGAAACTTGCTGTGAGGTAAAAATTCAAAAATCGCACCAAAATGGCGGGCGGAGTGTGTCACAGTACGGCACGTTTCTGATTGGTCGCTCGCAGCAGGCGGCAACCAATCAGACACTGGACACTGTTGACGTCACTTATCTCCGGACATTAGCTCCGGACATTAGCTCCGGACATTAGCTCCGGACAGGAAGTTGGCACAAATTGCAGGAAGTAGTATTCTAGGCAATTATATATTAGATAGGACAATTTAAAACTGCAAAGTCAATGTGTGTTAACCACCAGATTGTTAGGGATACGACTGAATGTAGAAGGATCATCTGATCAGTCGTATTATATTATGTCTAGTATCCCCCATCCAATATTCATTTGATCTATAGGAAAGGTGCGGCCGCTACTTAAATCCCTATTCACATTGTTTGAGCACACTTGACTTGCTAATAAAACATACTCCTATATCTCCCCGACATATTTCACTAGCTAAACTGGCTTTATCAGGGTTTGAGGCTAGACTGAGTGAGCACATGGGTGATCGGGTCTTTTAAAACATGTTATGATGTCATCGACCAGAGACAGCTAGGAGTTAACAAATCAGGATGTATGAGACACCAGACCAATCACGGCTATTCTTATATAACACACCATCCCAAAAGTAGGATACAAATCAATCAAATTCTTTCATAGTACTCATGCATATCACCAAAGATACCTGCCGAATACTTTATGTACTCATTAAGAGCAGTGTGGGAAACTCCAGCAATGTCAGCACATTCTCAGAGGTCAACATGTGAGCGGTCTTTTCGGACAACACAACTGTCTCCTTCTTTCGATGTCAAGGAAGTTCTAAAGGTCAGCTCCTGCAGGCCCTAGCTGGGCAAATATACCACTGGGCAGAGAAGCCCATACATTCTATTTCTGCAGTTCACCTGAAGGCCTCCCAAAACGAAGTTGCTAATTTTCTCAGCAGGAAGACAGTATGGTCCTCCAAATGCGAGTTAATCATGAATTAGTTACTGTCGCCTCATTGGGGGGGACACAAGACCATGGGTGTTATGCAGCTGTCCACTAGGAGGCGACACTGCATAATCTGAAAAAGATTAACCATGGCTCCTCCTCTGCAGTATACACCCCTGAACGGCATTAGCCTTCTCCAGTTTTTGCTTAGTGTCGCATAGGAGGCACACCTAAAATTTCGTACACCGTTTTTTTCCACGACGGGATTACAGATGAAGAAAAGTGGGTCTCCGAGACTCCCGGCATGGCTCCTTCCTCGACCCCCTATTATAGGGTGCCCGGTTGAAGTCGAGATGGCTATTCCCCATGTCGCTCCTTCCCCAGTCCCTCGGGTGCTGGTTCGAAGTCTAGAACCCCCCTCCTTCCCCAATTCCTTTTGGTTTCTGGGTTGAGGTCGAGGCAAGGATAAAGCCCCCTGAAGGGGTTCTTACTCGGCTGTGATTACATATTTCTATAAGACCCCCTCTGCATAGCCACCCCTCTTGCGCACTATGCCGGGCTCAAGGTCCAAGAAAACCAGGCAGGACTGCTTTTATGCATTCTGCACAGCCTGCAGGACCACTCTCCCCAGTGAAGCACGTACCAGAACAGACGGGCCTGTATCCAGACTACTGTGTCAGAGCCCCAAGAAGCCCCTACCAATGCTTCAGTGTCTAATGCCACGCCGGAATGGGCTACTCAGTTGTCGCAATCTATGACGCAGTCTATAGATAACCTAACCTCCACATTGCTTCAGGCTCTGCAGGGTCATGCCTTGGCTATGAACATTAAACAGCAAAGGGAGAGCTCGACTCAGGGACATGACGTCCCGGTCACATCCATGTCTAGGTCAGGACGTAAGCGGACCCACAGGTCACGTTCATCTGCGTCATCCCATAGCACACGGTCATTCCCCTCTAGGGAGAGACACCGTAGTTCCAGGTCACCTAGACCGTCCCCTACCAGGGACAGACAATACAGATCTCCGCAGCGATCCCCGACCAGAGAAGACCTCCACCCCAGTTCACCCACCAAGGGACGCCTCAGCGATACACTGGATTCGGAAGGCATCTGTGACTCAGACAAGGAAACGGAGGGGTCCCTGATCCCAATTCCCCCTAGCAATACAGCGCTAGTTGAGGATGTAATCTCTTCCATCCATCGGGTGCTGGACATTTCTGATCCCCGGAGGCCCCAGAGCACAAGATTTCCTTTGAAGGAGTTCTGAAACCACCCAAGGTCTTCTGTAACCACCCAGAGTTTAAGGCAATCCTTAAAAAGCAGCTCTCACAGCCTGAGAAGAAGTTCGCTAATCGCAAATATCTGGAGGCGATGTACCCCTTCCGGCAGAAGGACACCAAAAAATGGACAGATCCACCCGAAGTGGACCCCCCAGTCTCTAGACTAGCAGCACAGACCCTCCTTTCACTGCCAGATAGCTCAACCCTCAGGGATGCAGCAGACCGGCAGGTAGAACGCATGGCTCGTTCAATTTTCGAGGCTGCAGGGGCCTCCCTGGCTCCCGCGTTGGCCATCCTGGCTTGGGCCCAAAATTTACAAGCTGGCCTCCAAGCATCTGCTCTTGAGCTGTCGGACCAAGCGTTTAAAATAGCAGTTGTAGCAGATTACATGCTTCATGCAGCTCTGGATTCAGCAAGGGGTGTAGTGGGGATAGCATCAAACGCCATCACGATTCTGCGTATCCTCTGGCTGCGGGAATGGAAAGCGGACGCAGCCTCAAAGAAGTCCCTCACGCACCTCCCGTATCTCAGTGGACGACTTTTCAGTGAAAAGTTGGACACGATATCCAACGCCACCGGGGATAAGAGTACCTCTCTTCCTCAACTGAAACCTAAACGCACTTACAAGAAGCGTAACCAAACCCGATTCCGATCCCTTCGGAATTCTTCGGGCTGGTCCGTCTCACGTCCAGCATAAAATCGTAACCGTTCCCCACGCAGGAACAACTCACGGTCGACACAAAGGTCGGACAAGACCTGGCAGTCAAAAGAAGGCCAGTCAAAGCCCAAAGGAGGAAAACCTCAGACTTTCTCCTCATCATAACTCACGGACTCCGGAAGACATCCCACCCGTAGGCGGCTGACTTTTGCTCTTTCAGCAAGTCTGGCTGCCTATTACAGAATACAAGTGGGTCAGGGAACTAGTGTCTTCCGGATACAAGATAGAGTTCACCTCCAACCCAACAAACCGATTCTTCCTCTCTGTTCCCCCAAAACCGCCAGCTAAGGCTCGTGCCTTCCACCAAGCGGTCTCCTAGCTTCTTCAAGCAGGAGTCATAGTACTCGCGGCCGAGCGCTTCCGAGGGTTCTACTCCAATCTATTCGTAGTCCCCAAAAAAAGGAGGCAGCGTACGGCCCATACTGGACCTAAAACAACTGAACAAATATGTACGGGTTCATCACTTCCGCATGGAGTCCCTTCGGTCCATCATTGCGTCCATGGAGAAGGGAGAATATCTTGCCTCCATAGACATAAGACGCATACCTGCATATACCGATTGCACCCGCCCATCAGATTTATCAGGTTCGCAATCGACCAGGACCACTACCAGTTCGTCGCTCTCCCGTTTGGACTCACCACGGCTCCCAGAGTGTTCACCAAGGTCACGGCAGCCACCATGGACGTCCTGCACTCCAGAGGCATAGTAGTCGTTCCATACCTGGACGATCTCATCAAAGCTTCCACCTTCAAGGACTGCGAGCTCAGCGTCTCAATCACAATCGACACTGAGTCGCCTGGGCTCGTTAGTCAACCTACAAAACTCACCGCCAACCCCGAGTCAGTCCCTGACCTTCCTGGGAATGCTATTCGACACCTCCAGGGGTCTGGCGCTCCTTCCCAAGGACAAGGCACTGTCTCTCTGCCTAGGAGTTCGCACCTTCTTCCGCACCCCTTTCCCCCCATCTCTCCGGTTTGACGAGAGTCCTCGGCAGGATGGGGCTGGCAATAGAAGCGGTCCCATTTGCCCAGTTTCACCTCAGGCCTCTCCAACTAGCCATTCTCAAGTCCTGGGACAGGAATCCTTTTTCTCTCGACAGGGGGTTCCAGCTAACGTAGTCAACCAGGAGGTCCCTGCACTGGTGGCTCAAGCCAACCTCGCTAGCAACGGGGAAATCCTTTCTCACAGGTCAATGGAAGGTCCTGACCACCGACGTGAGCCTGACTGGTTGGGGTGCGGTGCACCTACACCACAGGGCACAGCGCAAGTGGTCACCAGTGGAAGCGACCATGCCCATCAACATCCTGGAAATTCGTGCCATCCTCCTGGCGTTGAGAGCCTTCCGTCACTTACTGGCAGCCTCTCACATCAGAGTACAGTTGGACAATGCCACGGCTGTGGCATATGTGAACCACCAAGGAGGGACCCGCAGTAACCTGTCGATGCGAGACGTGACACACATCCTCCACTGGGCGGAAGACACAGGGTCGGTGCTCTCTGCGGTCCACATTCTGGGTGTGGACAACTGGGAAGCCGACTTCCTCAGCCGACAAGGAATAGACTCGGGAGAGTGGTCTCTCCATCCCGAAATTTTTCGCCAGATCTGCCATCGCTGGGAGACCCCGGACGTGGACCTAATGGCATCCCACTTCAATGCCAAGGTCTCCAACTTCATGGCCAGAACACACGATCCGCGGTCGCTCGGAGCAGATGCCCTGGTTCAGGACTGGACCCAGTTCCAGCTTCGGTACATTTTTCCACCTCTCCCCCTGATATCCAGAGTGGTGAGGAAGATCAAGCAAGAGGGAGTTCCAACCATCCTAATCGCACCGGACTGGCTCAGACATACATGGTATGCCAACCATCGTAGGGGTTTGTTATAAATCTCCAAAAATAATGGAAGCAATGGAGAATATCCTCGTAAAGCAAATAGATGAAGCTGCGACCCAAGGAGAAGTCATTATTATGGGGGACTTCAATTACCCTGAAATAGATTGGGGAACAGAAACCTGCAGTTCCAGCAAAGGTAATCCGTTTTTGACAACTATGAGAGACAATTACCTTTCACAACTGGTTCAGGACCCAACAAGAAGGGCTAGACCTAATATTTAACCAACAGGCCAGACCGCATAGCAAATATAAGGGTTGCAGGTTACTTGGGAAATAGCGATCACAAAATAATAATTTTTCATGTATCCTTTAAAAAGATGTGTAATAGAGGGGTTACAAGGACACTAAACTTCAGGAGGGCAAATTTCCAACGAATGAGATAGGATCTTGGTGCAATTAAATGGGACGATATCCTGAGACACAAAAATACACAAAGAAAATGGGAGACGTTTATTAACATCCTGGATAGGACCTGTGCACAGTATATACCGTATGGGAATAAAAATATTAGAAATAGGAGGAAACCAATATGGCTAAATAGAGCTGTAAGGGGCGCAATAAGTGACAAAAAGAAAGCATTTAGAGAATTAAAGGAAGTAGGTAGTGAGGAGGCATTAAATAAATACAAAAAATTAAATAAATTCTGTAAAAAGCAAATCAAGGTAGCAAAGATTGAGACAGAGAGACTCATTGCCAGAGAGAGTAAAAATAATCCCAAAATATTCTTTAACTACAGAAATAGTAAGAAACTAAAAAATGATAGTGTTGGCCCCCTTAAAAATAGTCTGGGTGAAATGGTGGATGAGGATGAGGAAAAAGCCAATATGCTAAATGACTTTTTTTCATCAGTATTTACACAAGATAATCCCATGGCAGACAAAATGACTAGTGATAAAAATTCCCAATTAAATGTCACTTGCTTAACCCAGCAGGAAGTGCGGCGGCGTCTAAAAATCACTAAAATTGACAAATCTCCGGGCCCGGATGGGATACACCCTCGAGTACTGCAGGAATTAAGTACAGTCATCGATAGACCATTATTTTTAACCTTTAAAGACTCCATAATAACAGGGTCTGTACCACAGGACTGGCGTATAGCAAATGTGGTGCCAATATTCAAAAAAGGGACAAAAACTGAACTCGGAAATTATAGGCCAGTAAGCTTAACCTCTACTGTGGGTAAAATCCTGGAGGGCATTCTAAGGGATGCTATACTGGAGTATCTGAAGAGGAATAACCTCATGGCCCAGTATCAGCACGGGTTTACTAGGGACCGTTCATGTCAGACTAATTTGATCAGTTTCTATGAAGAGGTAAGTTCTGGACTGGACCAAAGGAACCCAGTAGATGTTGTGTATATGGACTTTTCAAAAGCTTTTGATACGGTGCCACACAAAAGGTTGATACATAAAATGAGAATAATGGGGATAGGGGAAAATATGTGTAAGTGGGTTAAGAGCTGGCTCAGGGATAGGAAACAAAGGGTGGATATTAATGGAACACACTCGGACTGGGTAGCGGTTAGCAGTGGGGTACCACAGGGGTCAGTATTGGGCCCTCTTCTTTTTAACATATTTAATAATGACCTTGTAGGGGGCATTCAGAGTAGAATTTCAATATTTGCAGATGACACTAAACTCTGCAGGGTAATCAATACAGAGGAGGACAATTTTTTATATTACAGGATGATTTATGTAAACTAGAAGCTTGGGCTGATAAATGGCAAATGAGCTTTAATGGGGATAAATGTAAGGTCATACACTTGGGTAGAAGTAATAAGATGTATAATTATGTGCTTAATTCTAAAACTCTGGGCAAAACCGTCATGGATGGGTGGGTGGATGACAAACTCATATTCAGTGGCCAGTGTCAGGCAGCTGCTACAAAGGCAAATAAAATAATGAGATGCATTAAAAGAGGCATAGATGCTCAAGAGGAGAACATAATTTTACCTCTATACAAGTCACTTGTTTGACCACACTTAGAATACTGTGCACAGTTCTGGTCTCCGGTGTATAAGAAAGACATAGCTGAACTGTAGCGGGTGTAGAGAAGAGCGACCAAGTTTATTAGAGGACTGGGGGGTCTGCAATACCAAGATAGGTTATTACACTTGGGGCTATTTAGTTTGGAAAAACAAAGACTAAGGGGTGATCTTATGTTAATGTACAAATATATGAGGGGACAGTACAAAGACCTTTCTGCTGATGATCTTTTTAATCATAGACCTGAAACAGGGACAAGGGGGCATCCTCTACGTTTGGAGGAAAAAAGGTTTAAGCATAATAACAGACGTGGATTCTTTACTGTAAGAGCATTGAGACTATGGAACTCTCTGCCGTATGATGTTGTAATGAGTGATTCATTACTTAAATTTAAGAGGGGACTGGATACATTTCTGGAAAAGTATAATGTTACTGGGTATATACACTAGATTCCTTGATAGGGCGTTGATCCAGGGAACTAGTCTGATTGCCGTATGTGGAGTCGGGAAGGAATTTTTTTCCCCAAGGTGGAGCTTACTCTTTGCCACGTGGGTTTTTTTTGCCTTCCTCTGGATCAACATGTTAGGGCAAGTTAGGTTAGGCTATGGGTTGAACTAGATGGACTTAAAGTCTTCCTTCAACCTTAATAACTATGTAACTTACAGCAGATGCCCCCTGGCGTCTCGCCGACCGCCCCGATCGTCTATCACAAGGCCGTTCTACTACCAGAACTCAGGGGCACTCAATTTGATGGCGTGCCCCTTGAGACCTGGGTTCTAACCCAGGCAGGGCTCTCGCCGGACATCATTGGAACCATGATCAGGGCACGGAAGCCAGCCTCTACCAAGATTTATTACCGTACCTGAAAAGCTTTCTTTACCTGGTGCCAATCTCGTGGCCAGATCCCACTCCCTTTTTCCCTCCCCAAAGTACTTGGTTTTCTCCAATCGCGTCTGGAGGCTAGGCTGTCCCTGGACTTGCTTAAGAGCCAGGTGTCGGCTCTCTCCGTGCTTTTTCAGAGACGCATTGCTAACAAGCCGCAAGTAAGGACTTTTCTTCGGGGGGTTTCCCGATTGGTTCCCCCCTACAGACGACCACTAGAAACGTGGGACTTCAACCTGGTCCTGACAGCATTGCAGGGACCACCTTTCGAATCCCTTAGGGAGGTCCCACTCTGCCTTCCATCTGAGAAGGTGGTCTTTCTGGTGGCAATCACCTCGCTACGCAGGGTGTCTGAACTGTCAGCACTCTCCTGCAGACGGCCCTTCCTGGCTTTTCACCAGGACAAGGTAGTTCTCCGTACGGTCCCATCCTTCCTTCCGAAGGTTGTGTCCAACTTCCACCTCAATGATGAAAGTTCACTGCCATCCCTTTGTCCGGTTCCGGTTCATAGAGTGGAGAAGGCTCTGCATACGCTTGACCTTGTCAGGGCATTGCGTATATATGTGTCTAGGACTGCGCCTTTCCGAAAGTCTGATTCTCCTTTCTTCTTCTGGAAGGCGACCACCAGGGTCTGATAGCTTCCAAAGCTACCCTTGCCAGGTGGATCAAATCCACCATCCAAGAGGCCTACCGCCTTAATAATTCTCTTCTACCGGCCGGTGTTACGGCACACTCTACACGGGTGGTAGGGGCCTCCTGGGCCATTCGGCACCAGGCTTCGGCACAACAAGTAAGGCCGCCACTTGGACTAGCCTACACACGTTTATTAAACACTACAGAGTTCATACCAAGTCCTCAGCGGACGCGAGCCTAGTTAGACAAGTTCTGCAGGCGGCGGTGCCCCAAATTTAGGGGCCTGTCTGCAAAATATTCATCCATTGCTTCCCACCCAGGGACTGCTTTGGGACGTCCTGTAGTCCTGTGTCCCCTAATGAGGCGACAGAGTAAAGGAAATTTTTGTGTACTCACCGTAAAATCTTTCTCTTAGCCTCTAATTGGGAGACACAGCTTCCACCCTGTTGACCTTTACGGGCCGTTGTTATTGTTGAGTTCTCATATTGTTCTTTGAGCTTGTACATAGTGGCCTTCTTATAGGCATGGTTATGTTATTCATGTTACCTTCCTCCTAATGCTTTTGCACAAAACTGGAGAAGGCTAACGCGCTCCAGGGGTGTATACTGCAGAGAAGGAGCTATGGTTAATCTTTTTCAGATTATGCATAGTGTCGCCTCCTAGTGGACAGCAGCATAGCACCCATGGTCCTGAGTCCCCCAATTAGAGGCTAAGAGAGAGAGATTTTACGGTGAATACACAAAAATCTCCTTTTTATCAACTAACCCTGCAATGGCCTAGATCTGCTGTACACTTTCCCTCCATTTCCTTTGATCCGAAGGGTCCTAAGGAAGATTTAGGAAGACTGAACCACAGTGATACTGGTGGCCCCCTTCTGTCCCAAAACAAGTTTGTTCCTGTTATTAAACCACATGACCTTGAGGATCTGCTCCCCCTTCCAGAGAGATACAATCTTCTGTCTCAGGGTCCCCTCATACCCCAAGATATACACTTCCTACTAAGCCTGACAGCTTGGATCCTGAGAGGCAGATCTTAATTTCTAAAAGTCTGTCATATCAAGTAATAACAACCATGCAGGCAAATAGAAAACCAGTTACATCTGCCATTTACTCTAAGTATGGAAGAAATTCTGCTCCCATGGCGGAGAATCCATAGGAAGCTCTTCCCAGCCTCATACTTCTAGAATTCCTCCAGCTAGGATTTGAGAAGGGGTTAAGGTCTAGCACGCTGAGGTTGCAAATCTCTGCTCTTAGCGCCTTTTTAGACTACCCACTATCGGACCACCCCTGGGTTGCTAGATTTGCGAGATTGGTCACCAGATTGAGACCTACAATTAGGGAGTCAGTACCACCATGGGACCTAAATCTGGGACTAGGCGCTTTATGTAAATCTACCTTTTTAAGCCTCAAGAAGAAGGCCAGTATCAGGTTAAGGTACCGTCACACTAGACGATATCGCTAGCGATCCGTGACGTTGCAGCGTCCTCGCTAGCGATATCGTCCAGTGTGACAGGCAGCAACGATCAGGCCCCTGCTGTGCTGTCGCTGGTCGGGGAAGAAAGTCCAGAACTTTATTTCGTCGCTGGACTCCCCGCAGACATCGCTGAATCGGCGTGTGTGACACCGATTCAGCGATGTCTTCACTGGTAACCAGGGTAAACATTGGGTAACTAAGCGCAGGGCCGCGCTTAGTAACCCGATGTTTACCCTGGTTACCATCCTAAAAGTAAAAAAAAACAAACACTACATACTTACCTACAGCCGTCTGTCCTCCAGCGCTGTGCTCTGCACTCCTCCTGTACTGACTGTGAGCGTCGGTCAGCCGGAAAGCAGAGCGGTGACGTCACCGCTCTACTTTCCGGCCGCTGTGCTCACACAGACAGTACAGGAGGAGTGCAGAGCACAGCGCTGGAGGACAGACAGCTGTAGGTAAGTATGTAGTGTTTGTTTTTTTTTTACTTTTAGGATGGTAACCAGGGTAAACATCGGGTTACTAAGCGCGGCCCTGCACTTAGTTACCCGATGTTTACCCTGGTTACCGGCATCGTTGGTCGCTGGAGAGCGGTCTGTGTGACAGCTCTCCAGCGACCAAACAGCGACGCTGCAGCGATCCGGATCGTTGTCGGTATCGCTGCAGCGTCGCTAAGTGTGACGGTACCTTTACTCTCCATTTAGCATTTCTACTAGCAGTAACTTTAGCAAGAGTGGGAGAACTCCAGGCTTTATCTGTAAGGGATCCTTATCTGTGCATTCTGGATGATCAAATAGTATTCAAACTTAACCCATCTTTTCTTCCAAAAAGTGGTATGTAGTATAAATCTAAACCAAGAGCTCATTCTGCCTTCCCTTTGCCAACACCCTAGGAATGAGAAATAAAATTATTCCATACACTGGACATAAGGAGATCGGTGATGAGTAGGGTTGAGCGACCTTGACTTTTTTAGGGTCGAGCCGGGTTTCGCGAAACCCGACTATCTCAAAAGTCGAGTCAAGTGAAATCGGCCGATTATGGCGAAAAGTCGAGGATCGACCGAAACACGAAACCCAATGCAAAGGCAATGGGATTTTTTTTTTTTTTTTTTTTTCTCTCTCTCCCTCTCCCTCTCCCTCTCCCTCTCCCTCTCCCTCTCTCCCCTCTCCCCTCCGTCCGTCCCTGAACTGAAAAGCTGGTGTTACACAGTGCAAATCGCTACAGCGCACAAGCGACAACATGGCGATAGGCGTCCACGCCCCTAAGACCTATGTCATCACTCTGCCCACGCCCCTTC
Source organism: Ranitomeya imitator (assembly GCF_032444005.1). NCBI lineage: Eukaryota > Metazoa > Chordata > Amphibia > Anura > Dendrobatidae > Ranitomeya > Ranitomeya imitator. The sequence goes on from NC_091282.1 coordinate 304,205,947, forward strand.
ATTGGCTGAAAAAAATGGCGCCAAGCGCGTCATACGAAACGCGACTTTGGCGCGAAAGTCGCGTACCGCATGGCCGACCCCACACAGGGATCGGGTCGGGTTTCATGAAACCCGACTTTGCCAAAAGTCGGCGACTTTTGAAAATGAACGATCCGTTTCGCTCAACCCTAGTGATGAGTTATGTGGAGACGAGACTCAAATCTATTTGTTCAGCATTCAGGAAGAAACCAGGGCAAAAATGCCTCAAAAGTGTGACAAGACCTCCGTGTTTGGCCATACAGAAAAGGATAGGGATGAGGTGGCCATGCATACCTGGATAGGGATGAGGTGGCCAGGTATACCAGGATAGGGATGAGGTGGCCATGTATACCAGGATAGGGATGAGGTGGCCATGCATACCAGGATAGGGGTGAGGTGGCCATACAGACCAGGATAGGGATGAGGTGGCCAGGTATACAGGATAGGGATGAGGTGGCCAGGTATACCAGGATAGGGATTAGGTGGCCAGGTATACCAGGATAGGGATGAGGTGGCCATGCATACCAGGATAGGGATGAGGTGGCCATACAGACCAGGATAGGGATGAGGTGGCCATACAGACCAGGATAGGGATGAGGTGGCCATACAGACCAGGATAGGGATGAGGTGGCTATGCATATCAGGATAGAGATGAGGTGGCCAAGCAGACCAGGATAGGGATGAGGTGACCATGCAGACCAGGATAGGGATGAGGTGGCCATGCAGACCAGGATAGTATTGAGGTGGCCATGCAGACTAGGATAGTGTTGAGGTGGCCATGCATACCAGGATAGGGATGAGTCTTCCCAGTTTTTTGTGGTACAATTAGGTGTCTCGGCTTATACTCCAGTATATACGGTAGCTTTCCTGAGAAAAGTGATATGTGCAGCAGATACATAGGATCAGTTTTTCCTAACTTATCTATCAGTAGTCATAAGCTACAGGTCTGCACCTAAGACCAACAGCATCCTCCATTCTGTGGATGATTTTGAGGCATAATAATAATGGGCAATCTGATGTCCCTACCATGATTTATAAGCAAGTCACTCTTTATGATAAACTGCAGTTAGACTAATATCTTGAAGCATTAACAAGTTGGGAAAGCCAGCTTCACAAATTTGCATTATACCACCTTTACCTTTCAACTTTTATGAAAGCATTTTCTTTGGTTCAATAAAAACAAATCACTGTATTATTTTACTACAGGGGTCCTTTGAAAGAAAACCTCAACGGGTCTCTCAAATTCGAATCAGAAAAACTATTCCCAGACCAGATCCAAATCTGACACCAATGGGTCTCCCAAAACCAAAAAGGTATGCTGTCAAATATTGTATTGTTACAATTCCATGTATACTATAACTATGTTGGCGCCAGTACAGGAAGTGAGTATCCAGTAGTAGACCACATCCAGTACAGCTGGGGTTGTCCAGTAGTAGACAACCTCTTTTAAGCAAAAAAAACCCCACAATTGTTTAACTCCCTAAATTCTGCAATCGATTGCAGCATTTGGACAGCAGACAGGGGGCTCTCCTGTCTGATCTGCGCCCCCACGACATCACCGTGAGGGCCCGATCATCATCATGACGCCATCTTAGTCAGCCAGCTACGGCAAGCCTATTAGACCATGCTTGGAGCATGATCTAAGAGGCTTAATACAGTGTAACACTGACAGGTGTAAAGCATTGCAATTCATTGTACCTGCGATCAGAGTTAAAAAAAAGTCCCATAGAGAGAGTAAAAAAAAAAACTTTGAAGAAAAATTGTGTGATAAATTTTGGTACCTTTTTACCCATTTGCCCTTGTGAAAATGTAAAATCTGGGGCTAAAACAAACTTTTTGTGATTAAAAATGTAATCATTTTCTTCTTTATTGCCCAAAGGTATAAAATTCTATTACAAACCTGTTGTGTCAATATGATTCATGCACCCATAGATGAATGATAATTTGAGAGATCTAGTTGGCAAAATAATGTCACTTATGGGGGGTTCTGCTGTTCTGGCACCTCAGGGGCACTGCGAATGTGACCTGGCACCCTCAATCTATTGCAGCAAAATCTGAACCCCAATGTGGCGTTTCTTCCCACTGTGCCTCAGAAGTAGTTTTTGACCCCATGTGGCTTATTGGCATACTCAGGAGAAATTGTGTAACAAACTGTATGGTCTATTTTCTCCTATTATCTCTTTTGAAAATTGAAGACTTGAATCCAAAGCGACATTTTAGTGGAAAAAATGGTAATTTTCTAAATTTGTTTAATTCTGTGAATCGCTCGAGGGTTAAAAATGCTCACTACACCCCTTAAGAAGTCTAGTTTACAAAATGGGGTCACTTTTTTTGGGATTTCTGCTGTTTCCGCATGTCAGGGGCTCGTCAACTGTGACCTAGCATCCGCAATTCATTCCAGCCAAAATTGTGCTCCAGAATTCAATTGGTGCTCCTTCCCTTTCGAGCCCTGCTGTGTACCCAAACAGTAGTTTTCTACCATATATGGGGTATCCATGTACTCGAGAACTTGCACAACACATTTTATGGTTCCTTTTCTATTGTTACCCTTATGGAAAGAAAAATTGGGGGCTGAAGCAACATTTTTGTGGGAAATGTTTTTGTTTGTTTTTTTCGCAGCTTAACAGTATAAAATTAGGTGAAGCACCAGTTTGTTTAAACCTCTAAATTAGTTCCATGAGGGATGTAGTTTCCAAAATGGTGTCACTTGTGGGGGATTTCTACTGTTTAGGTACATCAGGAGCTCTGCAAACAAAACATGGTGTCGCGTCTGCTTTCAATTCCAGCCAATTTTGTGCTCCAAAAGTATTACAGAATGCTGTAGATAAGCCCCTGATGCCGGTGGGCTTAGCTCACCTTCTATTTTGGGGGTGACCGGTTCCCTTTAAGGGCATAACATTTCAAAATTTGAAAATTGCTAAATGTGTCAAATTTTTTATATTTTCTTAAATGGTGATTATATCGACCAAAATGTATCACTAACATGAAGTACATTATGTCACAAGAAAATTATCTCAGAATCGCCCGGCTACGTTGAAGCATTCCAGAGTTATAACTTCCATACAGTTAGAATTGAAAACATTTGCCTGGTTAGGAAGGTGAAAAAAAAGGCTGTGGTGTGAAGGGTTTAAAGATAATCTGTCATCAAGTTTTTACTACGTCCTCTGAGAACAGTATAATGTAGGAAAGAGACCCTGAATCCAACTATGTATCACTTAGTTTACTGTGAACAGCCGTTCTGACACAATCAAGAATTTTTAGATATAGCACTGCAGCAGAGTGGAGAAAGCTAACCCCATTCCTCACCAGGCTGTTCATGTACAATGTCTGTAGACAGTGAGCTGCTTATCACAGAAGGGGGTGGAGGCTAAGTTGCAATGCTCTTTGTGCTAAAACAATCATTGTAATTATACAATTGGACAGCGCTTGATGAGAGGCATTGCTGAAATCTGTGCTTTAACCCTTGCCTCATGCTATGTCCAGATATCATGACAAAAACCTGCTGACAGATTCCATTTAAAGTATCAACTTACACGTGAAGATTTTACGTGGCAACACCTTATTCGAAAACATTTCCCCTCGCCAGCTCGATTCTGATTTTGGGGAGAATGGTGGAATCACAAATCGTTCTGCTGCTTCATGCAGAGTTAATATTGGCACCCGGTGCAGGTGACAGGGGTGTGGAGGAGGGTGAGGAGCTGAACACATTGTATAACGGCAACATGATGTAGCAGGATTCACAGCTTGGGAATGGTAGAGGGAGAAAGCTCCTACTTTTTGTACAATGTGAAGTGACGTTCATCTCTGAATCATTTCAGTGCAGGATTCTGTATAGTAATGAAGATGACTGCTCTGATGAAGTTCATTGTGAGTTTTTGCAGCCTGATCTTTCATGCAGATCTTGTCACGCTGTGAGTGCAAATTCATTGGCTTCAGTGTGACCTGATCTGTATGAAAATTCAAGCTGCTATACACTGAACTTCACCAGAACATCTGCAGACGTACCCATAGAGAATCCTGCACAGGACTGACCTGCACCTGGCTACAGGACATTACACATTATATACAGGACAATAATTCACTGGTATAATCTGTAATCATAGTATAATATTGTTCCAATATGTATGCAATATCTAATAGCAGGCACATATCTTATGTACTGTATGCGGTATACTACAGTATGCACTAAAAATGATATATACCGGGTATTTTGTGACAGAAGTATACATTCATGCCCCATCTTCCTATTCATAGATTATTTCTCCTACGCCTCATTGGGGGACAAAGGACCATGGGTGTTATGCTGCTGCCACTAGGAGACACTAAGCAATACAGAAAGAATAGCTCCTCCCCTGCAGTATACACCCTCCTGCTGGCTCTAAATGAACCAGTTCTTGCTTAGTGTCTGTAGGAGGCACTTGGGTCTGCTTTCAGACCCACTGTTTTTATTTTAGTTTTTAAATATTACCCTTTTTTTATCTATTTTTCTCTTAACGGAGTGAATGGGGGCGACGGATCCTTTCTAGGTTCCGATCTCCCCCGAACCATCAACAGGCAAGAACACGGAGCATCCCTCCGCGTACCCTTTTCTGCGACGTGTGATGCCAGCCCTGAGCTCACCTTACGGACGACGGTTCTTTCGCGTTCCGATCTCCCCCCTCCATAGCAGGCGACCACATAGAGTAGCCCTCCATCTACCTCTCCTGGACCAGGTGCATAGCCGGAAATTATATGATTGCCGTCCGTGCAGCCCCCCTCTGCATCACCACTGATATAGCGGATGTTGGAAGGCGGCAGAAGCTCTCCAACCCCTCCCTGACTATGGCGACGGTGGATTGAGCACAGGCCCACCGCACCTACTGTGAGTACACCAGTGGGGCCGAGGCGCAGGAGGGTCCTGGTCCCTGGGATAGGGGAGGTCCGCACACATACTGCAAAAACCCCTGGTCGGTGGGTCATGTCGGTGCGCAAATGGCGGTCGCGACCAGATCGGCGGGCGTCCAATCATCTTGAATTTACTGAAATTTTTGACTCTCACAGGATCCGTCCAGATAAACGTTTCACAGGGCAGAAGCTCATGGAGTCCAAATATCCCTTTGCCCCTGATCTAAGGCTATGTTCACATTGCGTTAATGGGTTAACGCTAGCGGACTCCGTTACATGGCGAAATTGTCGCAATTAACGCCATGTAACGGATCCGTTAGCGCACCCATTGACGGCAACGTGCTAACGGATCGCTGGCGCATGCCATTTTTGGCACACGCCAGCAATGTCCCGTTAGTTTCGGACGAACCGCGGACGCTGCTTGCAGCGTCCGAAGTCCGTCCCTCGCTAGTGCAGATCGGGTATCTGCACTAGCGGGATCGCCAAACGTGATCCCTTTCGGGACTTTGCGTTAGCGCAATCCGCTAGCGAATGCGCTTAACGGATTGCCCTAACGCAATGTGAACCTAGCCTAAGAAAAGATTGGTCACAGTCTCCCCCGGTAGATCCTCCGGTATCGCGTTTAGCTACTAAATCTATTTTGTCTTCTTCCGAGCGCGCCTCGGTTAAAAATCCCACTGATCGTCAGATCGACAATCTATCTCTCTCAGCCTTTGAAGCTTTAGCAGCCGCACTCTTTCCATCTTTCGCCGCTACTTGGGTGGCTAAGGCTATGGCTCATTGGGCTGAAGTCTTATCTTCAGCTGTTCTAGACACCAATCTTCCCCCCGAGGTAGCAGACCTCGCTACTCAGATAGCCAGAGCCGGGGATTTCGTGGTGACTGCTTCTTTGGATGCCGCTAACTGCGCTTCACAAGCAGCAGCAAACGCTATCACCATTAGGAGGTCTCTATGGCTCAGAGACTGGCATGCGGATTCTGCTTCCAAAAAGTCGTTAACCTCTTTACCATATCAGAGTGGTCGCCTTTTTGGCGAAAAGCTTGATCAACTTATCTCCAACGCCACTGGAGGGAAGAGCAAATTTCTTCCACAGCAGAGACTCTCTCGGCCCTTTCGGAACCAGCAACAGCAGGCTCGGTCCTGATTTCACAAAATCCTCCCCAGTACCGGCTCAGCGAATTTCCTTTCTAGGAATGATAACGGACTCGTCCCAGGGGTTGGTGCTTCTTCCCCCGGAAAAGATCTCAGTCTTACAGCAGGAAGCTCAGAAGCTCTCTCAACCTCACACTCACTCTCTGCGTTTCAGTATGAGAGTCCTCGGCAGGATGGTAGCAGCTATGGAGGTGGTCCCATTTGCCCAATTACACCTCCGCCCCTTAAAGCATTCCCTCCTGGCTGTGTGGGACAGGAAGCCGTTCTCTCTCGATCGTCGTTTCCTCCTTCCCCAGCGAGTCAGACAGTCTCTCAGGTGGTGGACATTGATGTCCTCCCTGAGTCAAGGGAAGTCCTTTCTCCCAGTACATTGGCTAGTTGTGACAACAGACGCCAGTCTTCTAGGCTGGGGAGCGGTGTTCCTCCATCACACCCCTCAGGGCCGCTGGTCTCTTCAGGAAGCACGCCTGCCGATCAACATATTGGAAATACGGGCAATCAGGTTGGCTCTTCTCCAATTCCATCCCTTCCTGGCCGGTCGTCCCATCATGATTCAGCCCGACAATGCCACGGCAGTGGCATACATCAATCGGCAGGGGGGAACACGCAGCAAGGCAGCCATGACCGAGGTAGGCCACATTCTCCGTTGGGCCGAGGAAAACTGCTCAATGATTTCAGCGGTTCACATCCCGGGAGTGGAAAATTGGGAGGCAGATTTCCTCAGCTGTCAAGGTCTCGACTCCGGGGAGTGGTCTCTCGATCCAGAGATCTTCCACCAGATCTGCTGTCGTTGGGGAACCCCGGACGTGGATCTGATGGCCTCACGGCTAAATTTCAAGGTTCCCGACTTCATAGCTCGGTCCCACGATTCGGCAGCCATCAAGGCACATACACTCATAATCCCATGGCATCAATTCCGGCTTCCGAACATATTTCCCACGCTTCCCTTACTGCCAAGGGTCATCAAGAAGATCAGAGCGGAGGGAGTACTGGTAATCCTGATTGCGCCAGATTGGCTGCGCAGGGCCTGGTATGCCGAACTAGTTCAACTAGTCGCCGATGTCCCCTGGCAATTACCGAATCGCGCAGACCTGTTGGCTCAGGGCCCCATTTACCTCTAGAACTCCGAGGCCCTGTGTTTGATGGCATTGCCGTTGAGTCCTGGGTGCTAACCCAGGCAGGCTTCTCTCCGGAAGTCCTTTCTACCATGATCAGCGCTAGAAAGCCTACGTCTATGCGTATTTGTCATCGCATTTGGAAGACCTTCTTTTCATGGTGCAAAAACCGGGGACGTTCTCCTCTTGAATTTTCCATTCCTTCCATCCTCAAATTCCTTCAATCGGCATTAACACTGGATTTAGTGAGAGCTCTTAGGAGATACGTCTCGCGGACGGCGTCTTTCCGCTGGTCAGATGCCCTGTTTGTGCTCCCGGAAGGGCCAAGGAAAGGTCTAGCCACTTCCAAGGCTATGATAGCCAAGTGGATTCGTTCAGCTATTCAGGAGTCCTACCGAGTTAGAGGTCATCCTGTCCCAGCAGGGATTAAGGCTCATTCTGCTCGGTCAGTGGGTGCGTCTTGGGCCAGCCGGCACCAGGCATCGGCAGCACAAGTTTGCAGAGCTGCGACTTGGTCCAGCCTGCATACGTTTACAAAACATTACCATATGCATTCTTGGGCCTCGGCAGATGCATCCATCGGCAGACGAATTTTGCAGGCGGTAGTGCCGCATCTCTAACTTGTTGGTACAAGGAGCAATTCCAGTTGATTGTTCCCCACCCAGGGACTGTTTTAGGGCGTCACATGGTCCTGTGTCCCCCAATGAGGTGTAGGAGAAATAGGGATTTTTGTGTACTCACCGTAAAATCCTTTTCTCCGAGCCAATTATTGGGGGACACAGCACCCACCCTGTTAGCCTAACGGCTTTGTTTTTTTCTGTGTTGGCTTGGTTTTTACATTGTTCATCCTTGTTAAATGTTTAAGCTCCTACTGCTTTGTTACCAAACTGGTTCACTTAGAGCCAGCAGGAGGGTGTATACTGCAGGGGAGGAGCTATTCTTTCTGTATTGCTTAGTGTCTCCTAGTGGCAGCAGCATAACACCCATGGTCCTGTGTCCCCCAATGATTGGCTCGGAGAAAGAGATTTTACGGTGAGTACCCAAAAATCCCTATTTTATAAAATATCCGGTAATGTGGAGCCAATATAGTTTGTGGGATCAGAATACAGGTTGGAGGGAGATGGGTGGGTCACCCTTTCCAGGATCAGTGCTCTGACTAGGCATGGCCACATTAGGGCAAAATTAGGTAATTTTGGGTTGTCATGTGTTTGCTTTTCTGTACGAAGTGTGGAATGACCTTGCAAATCACTAACGCTCCAATACTGATTTATAAATCACCCTATACAAGTTTGGTGTTCCTGCATTAATTTACATTGTTGCTGTCCTAACCCTTAGGCTATGTGCCCACGTTGCAGAAATGTTGCGGAAATGTCCGCAGCATTTCCGCAACTTCCTGCCGTGGGTAAAACGCATGCGGAATTCGCATGCGTTTTTCCTGCAAAACACAAGCGTTTTAGCTTGCAGAATGCTTGTATTTTCCAAGCGATTTGAAACGTCGCTTGGAAAGGGGTTGACAGATTGGTCACACTCGTCATGCAAAGTGCTTGACATAGTAAAAGATAGAATGTTAAAAATAATAAAAAATATTGTTATTCTCACCCTCCGACAGCCCCCAATCTCCTCAGCGGCGCTCCCGGGACGTTCTGTTCCCAGGGATGCTTTGCATGAAGGACCTTTGTCACGGTAGCGTGACCGCAGCGTCGTCTTAGGTGATTTGCGCAATGCATCCCTGGGAACGGAAGCGGCCGCGTGCACCGCTGAGAGGCGGGAGGACTTCGGGGGAAGGTAAGTATATTTTATTTTTTTATTTTAATTCTTTTTTTACAGGGATATTGTACCTGGGGCTTGGAGGAGAGTCTCTTCTCCTGCAGACCCTGGGTACCATCCGCACATGAAGCGCTCACTTTATGCATGGTGGGCATAGCCACATGCATAAAGTGAGTGTTTCCATGCAATCCTATGGAGGTGGAATCGCCGCGATTCCGCAGAAATAGTGAACATGCTGCGGATTTTACCACTATGCGATTCTGCAGCGGGAAAATCCTCAGCATGGGCACAGCAACTGTGAAATCCCATAGGATTGCATGGGAATGCGGTTTTTAAGCGTTTTTGTGTGTTACTGCTGCAGAAAAAATGCGGCATAAAAAGCGCAACGTGGGCACACAGCCTTAATCCGGAATATCTATATATAATTGTCTAAGGGTTTTTCCGTCTGTCTGTCTTTCTGTCTGTCTGTCCTGGAAATCCCACGTCCCTGATTGGTCGATGCCGCCAGGCCTCGACCAATCAGCGACGGGCACAGTATCGACGTAGAAATCCTGTGTCTCTGATTGTTCGAGGCCGCCAGGCCTCGACCAATCAGCAACGGGCACAGCGACGATGATGTCATAATGGTTGCCATGGCGATGATGATGTCATAAAGGTTGCCTCGACCAATCAGCGACGGACACAGTCTGCCGCGAATTCTGGAATCATCATTGTCCATATACTACAGGGACATGCATATTCTAGAACAGGGGTCCCCAACTCCAGTCCTCAAGGCCCACCAACAGGTCATGTTTTCAGGAAGTCCTTTGCATTGCACAGGTGATGCAATTATTACCTGGGCAAGACTAAGGAAATCTTAAAAACATGACATGTTGGTGGGCCTTGAGGACTGGAGTTGGGGACCCCTGTTCTAGAATACCCGATGCGTTCGAATCGGGCCACAATCTAGTGTTGTCATAAGGGGGGTCTAGATGCCCTATTTTTATTATATGGGGACTACAATGGCATATTTGCAATTTTTCTGGAAAAAAGCATGGAATGGATGTTGCAAAGTTAAAACATCTGTGTGGTCAAAATAGTTATTGCAGCCTTAAATTCATTAATCAATGGGTGTAATTTCTAAACTGCGTAACTTTTGGGGGTTTTATCTGTTCTGACACCTTTAGAGGCTTTGAAAATGCAACCTGCAAACTATTCTGGCAAAAATCTGTGCTCCATAAGCTAAATAGTGCGCCTATATCTTCTAAGACTACCCCCGCCATGTGGCTGAACTGTAGTTTCTGATGACATATGGGGTATCCCCCATTTGGGATAAATTGCATACTGTGTTTGTGTGTGTGTGGTGTCCATCATTGCATGTTACTGTAGTGATAAAAAATATTACAGCTACTAAAACATTACATGTTTACCGCTAAAATATACAGTATTTCCACGGCCCAATGTTATTAAATGCTGTGAGACAGCTGTGGATCAAAAATACTCACTATAGATCAATTATGACTTTCTTGAGCAGTGAAGTTTCCAAAATGCAGTTACTTGTAGGGTTTCCTCTCATCTTGCACCCCAGTGGCTCAGCTAATGCACTAAATCTAGTCCCCATCTAGTTCCCATCAGATCCCTGCTGTGCACTCAAACTGTGTACAACCACATGTATTGCCATGTTCATTGAAAATTGCACAACAAATTGTAGCTTTCATTTTCTCCTATTACATATTATGTGAACTAACCTCAACTTTTAGTTTTCACTGTCGGGAAGGGGTTAACATCGCTGGTAGATCTGGGATAATTGATGCAAGTAAAAAGCATCAGAAAGTGATAGTCCTAACAAACCAGTTTGGGAAACAAAGTATTTGGTAATGAAATATTCATATTTGTCTGAAAAATCAGTGGCTCACAACTGATTTTGGAAACCTATGGGCCAGTGATTATTTCACATTATAGGCTGCACGCTCTCAAGCCATCGCCTAAAACATACAGGAATCTTTTGAAAAGGTCATCTCTGTGCCGGGTTCTAGAATGTGAGAATAATAAGATTCCACAAAAGACAATGATATCTGATTAATTATTTTTATACTTTCCTGAATATTATGAAAATATATTAGAATTTGAGTCCTCAGTGGTTGACACCTTTTTAACCCCTTTCCAACTTTGGACGTATCGATACGTCCCTGTGACCTGGTACTTACCGATCTGGGACGTACGGATGCGTTTCATCTCTAATGCAGCACCGTGACATCTTGGAGCTGGGTACACGAAGTAGTTGTCCCGGGGGCGACAACTATGATCGCTGTGATTGGCTGTTGAGAATCAAACAACCAATCGCAGCATTTCTCTTTTTTTCAGGCCAGCTGTGATTGGTTAAACCACTAGAAGGAGGAAGTGACTGGACCACCAGAGAGTATAATCCTTTTTAAAAATTCAATTTTTGTTAAATATGTCACTTAAAATAGACAATGGAGAATGAAGAAATGCTGGACACCAGCAAGCAGTGGCACAAGGTTACTAATAAAATGCAAAGTGCGTACAAATATTCAATAGACAGGTAAGTTAATACGTTGGAGTGCAACTAAAAAGCAGATAGATTAACCCCTTAGTGACAGAGCCAATCTTGTGCTTAATGACCAAGCTAATTTTTACAATTCTGACCACTGTCACTTTATGTGGTTATAACTCTGGAACGATTCAACGGATCCCACTGATTCTGTGATTTTTTTTCGTGACATTGTACTTCATATTAACGGTAAAATTTCTTCGATATTGTGACGCTGTAAGAATCTGGCTGCACTCGGATGTCACCCGAGTGCAGTCCTATTAGAGCATGTAGATTCAAACAGTGAAAAATGGAGAGTGGACCCACTGGACCGTGATGACGAACCCCTCTCGGACGAGCTGACCAGGTGGACCGCCCCCTATACAGGGAGAGTTAGGGGCAGGCCCGTGAGGGACTATCGCCTCGGAAGCTGGAGGGTCGACTGAGATCAGATGGGTACACAGCAGGCACAAAGGGAAAGAGGGAACAGAAAAGAACTACTGAGACAAGGGAGAAGATGGGAACGCTACGGAGGCACGGAGGCTGGCAGGACAATATGGAGACACTGAGGCTGACGGGAGCAAGGAAAAGATATAGGAGCCGGGCAGGTACCGCAGAGGAAAAGGAACTGAAGGAACAAGGCAGGAACACAGGAAACAGGCAGGCACTGCAGAGGGCGGGGGACACCCAAAGTCAGAGAGCTAGGAACGCACAGAGACCACAGGTGGCCAGAAGCACTTGTAAACACAAATGAACATCAGGCACAGAGAAGCAGCAGGAAGCAGTTTACATAGCAGCATGGGAGCTACTTCCGGGTTACAGTCCTCCAGGATGACGGAGAGGACAGGAAAGAGCGCCAACCGAGGAATCAGATGTGCGCACGCGCAGAGCTGAATGCGACGCGCGCGCGCACCCGGCGAGCTGCAGTGGGGAGAGGCGGCGGCAGCAACGGCATGACAGTACCCCCATCTTTACGCCCCTCCTTTTTAAGACTAGAAAGAAACCGGGACAAAATACGAGGAGCCCGAATGTTCTCTCGAGGCTCCCAGGACCTCTCCTCAGGACCAAAACCCTTCTAGTCAACCAAAAACAAAGTTCTCCCTCTAAGTTTTTTCATGGCTAAAATGTCCCTAACTTCAAAGACATCATCCTCGGAAACAGGCGAAGGAGAACAAAGGTTAGAAGAATGAAACTGATTAAAAACTACAGGTTTAAGGAGAGACACATGAAAAGAATTAGAAATACGCAGAGAGGCAGGCAACTTAAGTTTGTAAGAAACGTCATTAATACGAGACAAAACTTCGAATGGACCGATATAGCGAGGACCCAGCTTATGTGAAGGGATTTTGAGACGGATAAATTTAGAAGAAACCCAAACTTTGTCCCCAGGATGGAATATAGGAGAATCAAGACGTCTTTTGTCCGCATGTCTCTTCATCCTAACTTGAGCCAACTCAAGGGCGGACTTGGTCTCCTGCCAGACCCTGGAGAACTCTCTAGACAGAAGATCAGCCGCTGGTACAGTAGAGACAGGAGGAACCGGAAGAGGAAGACCAGGATGTTGACCGTAGACGATAAAAAATGGAGATTTGTTGGTGGCTTCGCTGGGATGGTTATTGTAAGAAAACTCAGCCCATGGCAGTAAGTCAGACCAATCATTCTGATGAGAATTGGAAAAATGACGGAGATAAGTTACCAAGGTCTGATTAGTACGTTCCACCTGGCCATTGGACTGTGGATGGTAGGCCGAAGAAAAATCAAGTGAAATGTTCATAGATTTGCAGAGGGATCTCCAGAAGCGGGCGGTGAATTGAACACCTCGGTCAGAAACAATATGTAAAGGAAGACCATGAAGACGAAAAATATGGTGAACAAAAATCTTTGCCAATTCGGGAGCAGAAGGTAAACCTGGGAGAGCGATGAAATGAGCCATCTTGGAGAAACGGTCCATGACCACGAAGATGACGGTGGAACCAGAAGAATGAGGCAGATCAGTGATGAAATCCATAGATAAATGTTGCCACGGAGTGGAAGGTACTGGCAAAGGATGTAGAAGCCCAGAAGGTAGTTGCCTGGGAATCTTGTTCTTGGCACAGGAAGGACAAGAGGCGACAATACTTTGGACATCCTTAGACAACGTTGGCCACCAGTAAAAACGAGAGATCAAACGAAAGGTTTTTTTGAAACCAATATTTCCAGCCAGTTTGGAGGCGTGACCCCAAAGTAAGACACGTCTCCTGTTCCCTTCAGCGACAAAGGTCTTACCCGGAGGCAACGAAGTGAGAGAGACTGGAGCAACTGTAATGACTCTGGCAGGATGTGTGCAGGCTCGTCCTCCAAATCCACCACCTGGAATGACCTAGACAGAGCGTCGGCTTTGGAGTTTTTATTTCCTGGCAAGAAACGAAGTTCGAAGTCAAACCTGGCGAAAAACAAGGCCCACCTGGCCTGCCGAGGATTAAGTCTTTGCGCAGAACGAATATACGCCAGATTCTTGTGATCGCTGTAGATTATAAAACGATGTAAAGCCCCTTCTAAGAGGTACCGCCACTCCTCTAATGCCAACTTGATTGCCAAAAGTTCTTTATCACCGATGGAATAATTTTTTTCTGAGGAGGAGAAGATCTTTGAGAAAAAACCACAGGGCACAAGACGACCAGAAGAGGATTTCTGCGAGATCACAGCTCCAGCTCCAATTGCAGAAGCATCTACTTCAAGGATGAAGGGTTTATTGGCCACTGGACGATGAAGAATAGGAGCTGAGGCAAAGGCTTGCTTGATGGACTGGAAAGCCTCTTCGGCCTCAGACGACCACAGATGAGGATTGGCACCCTTCCGAATCATGGAGGAGATTGGAGCTGAAAGAGGAAAAGTGAGGTATAAACTGCCGATAGTAGTTAGCAAATCCAAGAAATCGCTGAATTGCTTTCACTCCAAGAGGACACGGCCAGTTGAGCACGGCAGAAACTTTTCCCGGATCCATACACAAACCAGCGTCGGAAATGATGAAACCCAAGAAGGGTAGAGATGACTGTTCGAAGACACATTTTTCCAGTTTTGCGTACAGCCGATTCTCTCTCAAACGCTGAAGTACTTGCCGTACATCTCTTCTGTGAGTAGACAGATCTGGAGAGAACACAAGGATATCGTCCAAGTACACTACAACACAGGTGTAAAGTAGATCCCGAAAAACATCATTTACGAACTCCTGGAAGACTGCGGGTGCATTGCATAAACCGAATGGCATAACCAAATATTCATAATGACCATCTCTGGTATTAAACGCAGTCTTCCACTCGTCACCAGAACGGATACGGATCAAATTATAAGCTCCTCTGAGATCCAATTTGGTAAAGATTCGTGCTCCACGTAGACGATCAAAGAGTTCTGGTATGAGAGGAAGTGGGTACTTGTTTTTGATCGTGATGGTGTTGAGACCCCGGTAGTCTATACATGGGCGAAGAGAACCATCCTTCTTTTTAACGAAGAAGAACCCAGCTCCTGCAGGTGAGGAAGACTTTCGAATGAAGCCTCTGGCCAGATTCTCTTGAATATATTCGGACATGGCTTGAGTCTCGGTAGGAGACAATGGGTAAATACGACCCCTAGGTGGAGTAGAACCAGGAACAAGGTCTATCGGGCAGTCATAAGAGCGGTGCGGCGGCAAAATCTCCGCTTCCTTCTTGTTAACCCCTTCCCGACCCATGACGCCACGTAGGCGTCATGAAAGTCGGTGCCATTCCGACCCATGACGCCTATGCGGCGTCATGGAAAGATCGCGTCCCTGCAGATCGGGTGAAAGGGTTAACTCCCATTTCACCCGATCTGCAGGGACAGGGGGAGTGGTAGTTTAGCCCAGGGGGGGTGGCTTCACCCCCTCGTGGCTACGATCGCTCTGATTGGCTGTTGAAAGTGAAACTGCCAATCAGAGCGATTTGTAATATTTCACCCATTATAACGGGTGAAATATTACAATCCAGCCATGGCCGATGCTGAAATATCATCGGCCATGGCTGGAAATACTAGTGTGCCCCCACCCCACCCCTCCGATCGCCCCTCCAGCCCTCCGATCTGGCCGGTACACTGCTCCGGTTCCCCTCCGTCCAGTGCTCCGCTCCCCCCCGTGCTCTTATCCGCTCCCCCTGTGCTCCAATCACCCCCCCGTGCTCCAATCACCCACCCTGCACTCCGATCCACCCCCCCCCCCCCCCCCGGTGCTCCGTTCCACCCCCCCGTGCTCCATTCCAGCCCCCCCGTGCTCCGTTCCACGCCCCCCGTGCTCCGTTCCACCCCTCCCGCACTCCGATTCCCCCCCCGTGCTCCAATCCCCCCCCCCCCCCCCCGTGGTCCCCCCCCACCCCATCATACTTACCGATCCAGCCGGGGTCCTGTCCGTCTTCTCCCTGGGCGCCGCCATCTTCCAAAATGGCGGGCGCATGCGCAGATTCGTTCCAAAGTGCATTTTGATCACTGAGATAGATTATATCTCAGTGATCAAAATAAAAAAAATAATAAATGACCCCCCCCTTTGTCACCCCCATAGGTAGGGACAATAAAAAAATAAAGAAATTTTTTTTTTCCACTACTGTTAGAATAGGGTTAGGGTTAGGGGTAGGGTTAGGGCTAGGGTTAGGGCTAGGGGTAGGGTTAGGGGTAGGGTTAGGGTTAGGGCTAGGGTTAGGGTTTCGGTATGTGCACACGTATTCTGGTCCTCTGCGGATTTTTCCGCTGCGGATTTGATAAATCCGCAGTGCTAAACCGCTGCGGATTTATGGCGGATATACCGCGGTTTTTCTGCGCATTTCACTGCGGTTTTACAACTGCGATTTTCTATTTGAGCAGTTGTAAAACCGCTGCGGAATCCGCACAAAGAAGTGACATGCTGCGGAATGTAAACCGCTGCGTTTCCGTGCAGTTTTTCCGCAGCATGGGCACAGCGATTTTTGTTTCCCGTAGGTTTACATTGAACTGTAAACTCATGGGAAACTGCTGCGGATCCGCAGCGTTTTCCGCAGCGTGTGCACATACCTTTAGAATTAGGCTATGTACACACGGTGCGGATTTGGCTGCGGATTCGCAGCAGTGTTCCATCAGGTTTACAGTACCATGTAAACGTATGGAAACCAAATCCGCTGTGCCCATGGTGCAGAAAATACCACGCGGAAACGCTGCGTTGTATTTTCCGCAGCATGTCAATTCTTTGTGCGGATTCCGCAGCGTTTTACACCTGTTCCTCAATAGGAATCCGCAGGTGAAATCCGCACAAAAAACACTGGAAATCCGCGGAAAATCCGCAGGTAAAACGCAGTGCCTTTTACCCGCGGATTTTTCAAAAATGGTGCGAAAATATCTCACACGAATCCGCAACGTGGGCACATAGCCTTAGGGTTAGGGTTGGAATTAGGGTTGTGGTTATGGTTAGGGGTGTGTTGGGGTTAGGGTTGTGGTTAGGGGTGTGTTGCGGTTAGGGTTGTGTTTAGGGTTATGGCTACAGTTGGGATTAGGGTTAGGGGTGTGTTGGGGTTAGTGTTGGAGGTAGAATTGAGGGGTTACCACTGTTTAGGCACATCAGGGGTCTCCAAACGCAACATGGCGCCACCATTGATTCCAGCCAATCTCGTATTCAAAAAGTCAAATGGTGCTCCCTCACTTCCGAGCCCTAACGTGTGCCCAAACAGTGGTTTACCCCCACATATGGGGTACCAGCATACTCAGGACAAACTGCGCAACAATTACTGGGGTCCAATTTCTCCTGTTACCCTTGTGAATCAAAAAAAATGCTTGCTAAAACATAATTTTTGAGGAAAGAAAAATGATTTTTTATTTTCACGGCTCTGCGTTGTAAACGTCTGTGAAGCACTTGGGGGTTCAAAGTGCTCACCACATATCTAGATAAGTTCCTTGGGGGGTCTAATTTCTAAAATGGGGTCACTTGTGGGGGTTTCTACTGTTTAGGCACACCAGGGGCTCTGCAAACGCAACGTGACACCCGCAGACCATTCCATCAAAGTCTGCATTTCAAAAGTCACTACTTCCCTTCTGAGCCCCGACGTGTGCCCAAACAGTGGTTTACCCCCACTCATGGGGTATCAGCGTACTCAGGAGAAACTGGACAACAACTTTTGGGGTCCAATTTCTCCTGTAACCCTTGGGAAAATAAAAAATTCTGGGCTAAATAATTATTTTTGAGGAAAGAAAACGTATTTATTATTTTCACGGCTCTGCATTATAAACTTCTATGAAGCACTTGGGGGTTCAAAGTGCTCACCACACATCTAGATAAGTTCCTTTCGGGGTCTAGTTTCCAAAATGGGGTCACTTGTGGGGGGTTTCTACTGTTTAGGCACATCAGGGGCTCTGCAAACGCAACGTGACGCCCGCAGAGCATTCCATCAAAGTCTGCATTTCAAAACGTCACTACTTCAATTCCAAGCCCCGGCATGTGCCCAAACAGTAGTTTACCCCCACATATGGGGTATCACCATACTCAGGAGAAACTGGACAACAAATATTGGGGTAAAATTTCTCCTGTTACCCTTGGGAAAATTAAAAAATTCTGGGCTAAATAATTATTTTTGAGGAAAGAAAACGTATTTATTATTTTCACGGGTCTGCATTATAAACTTCTATGAAGCGCTTGGGGGTTCAAAGTGCTCACCACACATCTAGATAAGTTCCTTTCGGGGTCTAGTTTCCAAAATGCGGTCACTTGGGGGTTTCTACTGGTAAGCCACATCAGGGGCTCTGCAAACGCAACGTGACGCCCACAGAGCATTCCATCAAAGTCTGCATTTCAAAACGTCACTACTTCACTTCCGAGCCTCGGCATGTGCCCAAACAGTGGTTTACCCCCACATATGGGGTATCGGCGTACTCAGGAGAAACTGGACAACAACTTTTGGGGTCCAGTTTCTTCTGTAACCCTTGGGAAAATAAAAAATTCTGGGCTAAATAATTATTTTTGAGGAAAGAAAACGTATTTATTATTTTCACGGCTCTGCATTATAAACTTCTATGAAGCACTTGGGGGTTCAAAGTGCTCACCACACATCTAGATAAGTTCCTTTGGGGGTCTAGTTTCCAAAATGGGGTCACTTGTGGGGGGTTTCTACTGTTAAGCCACATCAGGGGCTCTGCAAACGCAACGTGACGCCCACAGAGCATTCCATCAAAGTCTGCATTTCAAAACGTCACTACTTCACTTCCGAGCCCCGGCATGTGCCCAAACAGTGATTTACCCCCACATATGGGGTATCAGCGTACTCAGGAGAAACTGGACAACAACTTTTGGAGTCAAATTTCTCCTGTTACCCTTGGGAAAATAAAAAATTGCAGGCTAAAAGATCATTTTTGAGAAAATATTTTTTTTTTTTTTTCATGGCTCTGCGTTATAAACTTCTGTGAAGCACTTGGGGGTTCAAAGTCCTCACCACACATCTAGATTAGTTCCTTTGGGGGTCTAGTTTCCAAAATGGTGTCATTTCTGGGGGATCTCCAATGTTTAGGCACACAGGGGCTCTCCAAACGTGACATGGTGTCCGCTAATGATTGGAGCTAATTTTCCATTTAAAAAGCCAAATGGCGTGCCATCCCTTCCGAGCCCTGCCGTGCGCCCAAACAGTGGTTTACCCCCACATATTGGGTATCTGCGTACTCAGGACAAACAGGACAACAATATTTGGGGTCCAATTTCTCCTATTATCCTTGGCAAAATAGGAAATTCCAGGCTAAAAAATCATTTTTGAGGAAAGAAAAATTATTTTTTATTTTCATGGCTCTGCGTTATAAACTTCTGTGAAGCACCTGGGGGTTTAAAGTGCTCAATATGCATCTAGATAAGTTCCTTGGGGGGTCTAGTTTCCAAAATGGGGTCACTTGTGGGGGAGCTCCAATGTTTAGGCACACAGGGGCTCTCCAAACGCGACATGGTGTCCGCTAACAATTGGAGCTAATTTTCCATTCAAAAAGTCAAATGGCGCGCCTTCCCTTCCGAGCCCTGCCGAGTGCCCAAACAGTGGTTTACCCCCACATATGAGGTATCGACGTACTCGGGAGAAATTGCCCAACAAATTTTATGATCCATTTTACCCTACTGCCCATGTGAAAATGAAAAAATTGAGGCGAAAAGAATTTTTTTGTGAAAAAAAAGTACTTTTTCATTTTTACAGATCAATTTGTGAAGCACCTGAGGGTTTAAAGTGCTCACTAGGCATCTAAATAAGTTCCTTGGGGGGTCTAGTTTCCAAAATGGGGTCACTTGTGGGGGAGCGCCAATGTTTAGGCACACAGGAGCTCTCCAAACGCGACATGGTGTCCGCTAACGATGGAAATAATTTTTCATTCAAAAAGTCAAATGGCGCTCCTTCCCTTCCGAGCCTTACCATGTGCCCAAACAGTGGTTTACCCCCACATGTGAGGTATTGGTGTACTCAGGAGAAATTGCCCAACACATTTTAGGATCCATTTTATCCTGTTGCCCATGTGAAAATGAAAAAATTGAGGCTAAAAGAATTTTTTTGTGAAAAAAAAGTACTTTTTCATTTTTACGGATTAATTTGTGAAGCACCTGGGGGTTCAAAGTGCTCACTATGCATCTAGATAAGTTCCTTGGGGCGTCTAGTTTCCAAAATGGGGTCACTTGTGGGGGAGCTCCAATTTTTAGGCACACGGGGGCTCTCCAAACGTGACATGGTGTCCGCTAAAGAGTGGAGCCAATTTTTGATTCAAAAAGTCAAATGGCGCTCCTTCCCTTCCAAGCCCTGCCGTGCGCCCAAACAGTGGTTTACCCCCACATATGAGGTATCAGCGTACTCAGGACAAATTGGACAACAACTTTCGTGGTTCAGTTTCTCCTTTTACCATTGGGAAAATAAAAAAATTGTTGCTAAAAGATAATTTTTGTGACTAAAAAGTTAAATGTTCATTTTTTCCTTCCATGTTGCTTCTGCTGCTGTGAAGCACCTGAAGGGTTAATAAACTTCTTGAATGTGGTTTTGAGTACCTTGAGGGGTGCAGTTTTTAGAATGGTGTCACTTTTGGGTATTTTCAGCCATATAGACCCCTCAAACTGACTTCAAATGTGAGGTGGTCCCTAAAAAAAATGGTTTTGTAAATTTCGTTGTAAAAATGACAAATCGCTGGTCAAATTTTAACCCTTATAACTTCCTAACAAAAAAAAATTTTGTTTCCAAAATTGTGCTGATGTAAAGTAAACATGTGGGAAATGTTATTTATTAACTATTTTGTGTCACATATCTCTCTGGTTTAACAGAATAAAAATTCAAAATGTGAAAATTGCGAAATTTTCGCCAAATTTCCGTTTTTATCACAAATAAACGCAGAATTTATTGACCTAAATTTACCACTAACATGAAGCCCAATATGTCACGAAAAAACAATCTCAGAACCGCTAGGATCCGTTGAAGCGTTCCTGAGTTATTACCTCATAAAGGGACACTGGTCAGAATTGCAAAAAACGGCAAGGTCTTTAAGGTCAAAATAGGCTGGGTCATGAAGGGGTTAAAGACGTCCGAGAAAGCGCAATAGGCAGGAGGAATTCCCACGGATTCCGAAGCAGACCGAGAGGAGGACGCAGGCTTGACGGGAAGCAGGCACCTGTTCAGACAAGACTGTCCCAACCGTAGAACATCTCCAGTACGCCAGTCCAGCGTGGGTTCGTGATCTCTCAACCAAGGAAGACCCAAAAGGAAAGAATGAGACAAAGAAGGCTGACCATCGACGGAAGCTATTTGTCTAGGAGTCTCCAAGGGTCTAACAGGTATCCCAAGCCTGTTAACAACCTCGAGCTGAACAAAGTTCCCAGCCGCTCCTGAATCAACATAAGCCTCCAGAGAAAAGTGACGGGAACCTAAATGTAGAATAACAGACAAAACCAGAGGCGGAGAGGAATCATAACCACCTAGGAATGCCTCTCTTACCTGTCCTAGGCGGATGCGTTTCCCGGCTTCTGAGGACAAGCGCGTAAGAGATGAGAGGCACTGCCGCAGTAAAAACAAAGACCTTGTGCGAGTCTCTCCTTGCGGCGTTGCTCAGAAGACTTAAGGCGATCGACCTGCATGGGTTCAGGAGAAGATGAAGAATCCACCGGGGCTGCTTGAGAAAAAGAAGTCCCTCGAGCAACAGTGGTCTGGCGAAGAGGTCTCCTCTCTCTGGCAAGCTCACGAGTGCGCTCCTGAAAGCGCAGATCAATGCGTATGGCCAAGGAGATAAGATCATCCAAAGAGGTGGGAGTGTCCTGTCCCGCCAACTCATCCTTAATCCGTGAAGACAAACCACGCCAAAACGCTCCAACCAAAGCCTCATTATTCCACCCAAGGTCTGAGGACAGAGTCCGGAAACGGATGGCGTACTGGGCTACTGAGAGAGTACCCTGGTAAAGGTTAAAGAGGGACTCAGTGGTAGAGACCAGACGACCAGGTTCATCAAAAACCTTACGGAAGGTATCCAGGAACGGATTGAGTTGGGAGACCAAAGGATCATCACGCTCCCAGAGGGGATTAACCCACTCCAAAGCCTCACCCTCCAAATGGGATACTATAAAAGCAACCTTAGCTTGGTCGGTAGGATAAAGTAGCGGAGACAATTCAAAATGCAACTGGCATTGATTAAGAAAGCCACGGCACGCTTTAGAATCCCCACCATACCGAGGAGGTCTAGCAAGTCGGGGCGAGGGTTGTGGCGCAGAGACAGGAGTGGAAACAGAGGCCACATTCTGGAGGGAGAGAAGCCGATCATTAATGGAGGCCATAAAATTCAAAATATGGGACCGAGTGTCCCGTTGTTAACCTTGCTCCTGCTGAAGGGCAACCAACTGCGGAGCAATACCAGGATCAGAAAGCTGTAAAGCCGCTAGGCGAGACTCCATATTCTTTAAAAATGACATGATCCTAGTCTGGTTTTCACGCAAAAAGAGTAACTCCTTTTGAGTGACGGAGACTCCAGCGGGGTCCATGGCCTGATGTTACTGTGACGCTGTAAGAATCTGGCTGCACTCGGATGTCACCCGAGTGCAGTCCTATTAGAGCATGTAGATTCAAACAGTGAAAAATGGAGAGTGGATCCACTGGACCGTGATGACGAACCCCTCTCGGACGAGCTGACCAGGTGGACCGCCCCCTATACAGGGAGAGTTAGGGGCAGGCCCGTGAGGGACTATCGCCACGGAAGCTGGAGGGTCGACTGAGATCAGATGGGTACACTGCAGGCACAAAGGGAAAGAGGGAACAGAAAGGAACTACTGAGACAAGGGAGAAGATGGGAACGCTACGGAGGCTGGCAGGACAATATGGAGACACTGAGGCTGACGGGAGCAAGGAAAAGATATAGGAGCCGGGCAGGTACCGCAGAGGAAAAGGAACTGAAGGAACAAGGCAGGAACACAGGAAACAGGCAGGCACTGCAGAGGGCGGGGGACACCCAAAGTCAGAGAGCTAGGAACGCACAGAGACCACAGGTGGCCAGAAGCACTTGTAAACACAAATGAACATCAGGCACAGAGAAGCAGCAGGAAGCAGTTTACATAGCAGCATGGGAGCTACTTCCGGGTTACAGTCCTCCAGGATGACTGAGAGGACAGGAAAGAGCGCCAACAGAGGAATCAGATGTGCGCACGCGCAGAGCTGAATGCATGCGACGCGCGCGCGCACCCGGCGAGCTGCAGTGGGGAGAGGCGGCGGCAGCAACGGCATGACAGATATGACTTGCGTTTATTTATGAAAAAACAGAAATACAGCGAAAATGTTGAATATTTTGCAATTTTCCAACTTTGAATTTTTATGCCTTTAAATCAGAGAGTGGTGTCCCACAAAATGCTTAATAAATAACACTTCCCACATGTCTACTTTACATCAGCACAATTTTGGAAACATTTTTTTTTGTTAGTTATAAGGGTTAAAAGTTGACCAGCGATTTCTCATTTTTACAACAAAATTTACAGAACTATTTTTTTAGGGACCACCTCACATTTGAAGTGACTTTGGGGGTTCAATATAACAGGAAAAAAAACAAAAGTGACACCATTCTAAAACCTGCACTCCTCAAGGTGTGCAAAACTACATTCAAGAAGCTTATTAACCCTTCAGATGCTTCACGAGAACTAAAGCAATGTGGAAGGAAATAATGAACATTTTTACTTTTTCACAAAAATTTTTTTTACTTTGGAACCAATTTTTTTTTTTTTCACAAGAAAATGGACCATAAAACTTGTTGTGCGATTTCTCCTGAGTATGCCGATACCCCATATGTGGGGAAAAGCCACTGTTTGTGCGTATGGCATGGCAGGGTATAAGCAAAGAAAAAAGTATCACTCCAATAATGCACACCACATATGAAGATGAGAGACATAATTTTGTGCTCATATCTGTGTGGTGCGCCTTGGTCTTTTGCTTATTTACTATGGCATGGCAGGGATCACAAGGGAGGGAGCACCATTTGACTTTTTGAACACAAAATTGGCTGGAATCAATGGAGGCGCCATGTCGCGTTTGGAGACCCCCTGATGTACCTAAACAGTGGAAACCCCCCAACTCGAGCTCCAATACTAACCCCAACACACCCATAACACTAACCTAACCCTAACTTTAGCCCAACTCACTGTAGCCCAAATTTAACCCTAATGAAAAAATGGAATTTTTATTTATTTTTCCCTAAATAAAGGGGTAATAAAGGGGGGCTTTATTTACTATTTGTTATATTTTGATCACTGTGATAGACCATATCACAGTGATCAAAATGAACCAATAGGAAAAATTTCCTATTGTTGCCGGGTGCTGACCAGCAGATCTCTGCAGGCGACTGTGCATGCGCCTGCAATTTTCTCCCCAAAAAAGACGTCGGCAGCCCGGGGGACAACGACGGTATCGGGGGACCCTATTTCTCTCTCCTCTGATGTGCGATCACATCAGAGGAGAGAGAAGTTTATATGGAAAATCTTACTTTTTTTTCTTTTGCGATCGCAACACCGGGGTCAGTAAAAATGGCACTGTGGTTTAAGTACCCTTATCTGCCGCCGTTCAAAGGCGTATCAGCGGTCGTTAAGGGGTTAACAGCAGATGCAAAAAAGTGCAATGTGCAAATGCAAAAAATTAGAAAATGGACATGGTGACAGAGAGCAGGTGTCTAAACATATAAAACTAATGGAGCAAAACTAGAGTAACACAATATACTAAAAAAAGAAAAAACACTAAATGCAATGAATAAATGTGTTAGTGACGGTGCAGAGAATACGTTATTAGCAGCAAAGAAGAAAAGTGCAAAGTGCTATCCAGATATAACTGAATAAAGATAGTCCTATAAATAAGAGATGGCTATGAAGAAGTCTATCCATAAGACAAGCACAGAGAAAGGTGAATGAACTTACTGAATTGAATGTGGTGACCAAGATGTCCCCACCACCCCAGCGCACGTTTCGTTAGAACTTCTTCAGGGGGCGTGTGTTGTGGGGGGGGGACAGACAGATTTTGTGTGAAATCACTTAATATTTTTTTTTATATTGTAGAGTAAACAAGAAAGAGTTCAGTTTGGAGGATATTTACACCAACAAGAATTACAAGTGTCCACCGCCTGCTCGGTATGAAAGATTACTGTGGGAATTGTGGTCAAAATATTTTTACCCCTCTTTCACACCTTCTTATATCTCTGGGGAACCTTTAGGTCTTGTATGTTTAAAAAATGACTCCACTTTTTTTTATTATTGTTATTGCCAAGTTATACATTTTCATAACAGTCTGATTACCTGTTAAATGCCACTATCAATTCCTGGCTGTGATATCTACTCTGCTCCTGCAAGGGGGGGGGAGTGTCAATCTATGCACCCATCCGCGTATCACTATATCCATAAAAGTCTGATCTGTCAAAATATAAAATTAATCCAACTGGTAAATGGTGTAATGAGAAGAAAAAATCTAAATGTCGGAATTACTTTTAATGAATTATTTTTTCCAGATGCAACAAAGACTACAAAAAATGCAATAAAATTACTGTATATACTCGAGTATAAGCCGTGATTTTCAGCCCATTTTTGGGGGCTGAAAGTCCCCCTCTCGGCTTATACTCGAGTCATACCCAGGGGTCAGCAGGGGAGTGGGGGCTGTCTAATTATACTCACCTGCTCCTGGCGCGGTCCCTGTTTTCCCAGCACCCCAGCTTCTTCCTGTACTGAGCGGTCCCATGGTACCGCTCATTACAGTAATGAATATCATGTGAATCACAAAGAAGCTGCATCAGCACTCACCGATCCTGGAGTTAGACAGTCCTTTATTCAAGCATGTCAGAAAACATCTTCACGGCTCGGGGGTGTGCAATAATATAACAGGAGTGTGCAGGGATCAACGACGGCCGTTTCGCGCTGTGAGTAGCGCTTCTACGGGTCCATGTCTGGGGGAAGTGACGCTGGGAGAAATAGGTAAGTGCATACAGACTACTCCCGCGCCACGCTCCAATCAGACAAAGGGAAGTGCAACGTGCATGACATTAAAAACATTTAAAATCAAAACCGGCAACACCAGCCGGGTAACGCACAGACTCCTTATTTTACTCATATAATCATATCAGATTCATTTATACTGCCAAATATTTGTAGAAAAGGAAGTAAACTATAAATTGTAATATAACAACTGCATTTGCCGCATAGTGCGGCTGATAGCATGACACATATGAAACCACCTGACATATAGGGTATAAATAATAAAAATAATAGAGGTGAAAGGTGCTGGTTGAGTACGGGTTTGATAGAAAAATAGACATATCAATTCTGTCATTGAGACCTGCCGGACCTGTAGCTTGTGTCCGTATAATCCACCTGGCCTCCTGCTTTAATAATAGTTTATGTAAATCCCCTCCCTGTGCCGGTAATACCACTTTCTCAATGCCTGCAAATGTCAGGACCTCTGGGTTTCCCTCATGTGCCTCTCTGACATGGCTAATCAATCTGGGTACTCCTTTACCTGAAAGGACAGACTTGAAATGCTCCCTGAACCGTATGTATACTTTGCGTATAGTTTTTCCGATATAAAATCTTTTACACGGACAAAAAAACCACATATACCACGTATTCAGTTTTACAGGAGATGAATTGCTGTACGGTATGTGTTACTGGACCGATACTGAACGTTCGCCCGGGGACATGATATTGACAGTACTGACAATGTCCGCAACGATAATTACCCTTAATTGCTGCTTGCTCTAACCAGGTAATTTTCTGTTTTGTGACGTGGTTGCGAACTAAAACGTCCCTAATACGTGTGCTACGTCTATTAGAAATAAGTGGTTCCCCCGGCTATCCTACCTGCTAAATCCTTATCTCTTTCTAGTACGTGCCAATGTTTCCTAATGGTGGATCTTATCTCCTGATCCATCGGACCATACTGGAAACAAAATGTAAACCGCTGTTCTGACGTATTCTTTACCTTCCCCCTGCGCTCCTGGGAAGAATTATTTACACGCTCCAAGGTGGTCTGTAGCAGAGCCCCTACTATGGAGCCTATGGCATAGTTCTTTCGACTGTTGTTCAAAGCCTTTTTGTGTATTATTAATCCTTAGTGTCCTTAACAGTTGGCTGTAAGGAAGCAACCTCTTGGTGTGACCCGGGTGGAAGCTGTTAAAATGTAATACCGAATTAATGGCGGTGGGTTTTCGGTGGATAGACGTACAAACCTCCCCCTCCTGAATCTCCACCAACACGTCTAAGAATTCTAAACTGGAGCCCCCAAAATTGGAAGTGAAGGACATACCCATGGTATTAATGTTGTTAAGGTGCCCCACAAATAGTGCAAACTCATCCTCTGTGCCGTCCCACACCAGAAATACGTCATCCACGTATCTCAGGTAGAGTTTAATGTGTTTCAAAAAGATGTTATTGGCCGAATAAGATGATATTGGCCGAATAAATGTAATCTTCTTCGAACACTGCCAAGTATAGATTGGCGAACGTACATGCAGCCGGGGTCCCCATGGCGGTCCCGGTGGTCTGCATGTACCCAGTGTCCATGAACGTAAAGGCATTGTGTGTTAATATAAAGCAGAGACCCTCACAGACGAAATCTATGAAATCACGATTTTTATCCGTGGTTTCCAAAATGCGTCTGATAGCATGTACCCCCAACAGCTGTGGAATATTGGTGTATAAACTGACCACGTCAATGGATGCCAAGGAGAACCCCGGCTGCCACGTGAATTCTTGCATGTGACCTAGAAAAGTTTTGGTGTCCTTAATGTAAGACGGGATATCCTTTAACGGCGGACGCAGAACCCAATCAATGTACTGGGATAGGGGCTCTGTGAGCGACCCTATCCCAGATACGATGGGTCTGCCAGGGGGGTGTGTGACCGATTTGTGGATTTTTGGAACATAATACCAATTTCGTCGGAAACCCTGGAAGGAGCTTCTCTGCCTTTCTCTGCGTGATTACTTTAATTTCCACTGCCTTTCTCAAAAGGGAACAGAATTCCCTTTTATATTTCTGCGTGGGATCTCCATGTAATTTTGTGTAAATTGTCGTGTCTGACAATTGCCGATCTGCCTC
Source organism: Ranitomeya imitator (assembly GCF_032444005.1). Taxonomy (NCBI): domain Eukaryota; kingdom Metazoa; phylum Chordata; class Amphibia; order Anura; family Dendrobatidae; genus Ranitomeya; species Ranitomeya imitator. The sequence goes on from NC_091282.1 coordinate 304,233,954, forward strand.
CAACAAATATGCCTCTCTTGGTATTAGAACCGTTTTCCCCCCCTTGTCTGCTGGATGTACGATAACATCTGACCAATTAGCTATATCCCTCAGAGCCCTCCTTTCCAGATCAGTAAGGAAAGAAGGTGCCTTTTTATACACCAAAGCCTCTATGTCCTTCAAAACAAGAGTTTCGAACAAGTCTACCGTATTGCCAGGGGAGACCGGGGGCATGTATGTCGAAGGAACCCCACCAGTGAACGGTGCAAAATTCGTTAACCCCTGCTTACTGTCACCCGGCACTATATCTGTGAGGCTGAGAAGGAGCGCTGCGTCTCCACGGCTGTCTGCGAGGACCTCTGTCTGAGTGCCTGCCATAAAGCCGAGGGGTCCTACACTGCAGGGCCGTTCAGCTTCCAGGGTAGTAGTGTTAGTGGGGCTGGAGAGAACGGATTTATAAAGATGGATTTTTCTAACAGCTTTGTATAAGTCTATTTGGAAGGTTGGAAAGTCAAAACAGTCAGGTATGCAATAATTTAAGCCTCTCGATAGCAGTGCTAGGTGTGCCGTGTCCAAATGATGATGTGTTAAATTGACCACGTAATCTTGAGGGCGCGACTCTACTGTCACTCCTGCCTCCAAGAGACGTTCTTTCTCTTGCGACGCCAGTCGGGGGCGTTGTTTACGTTTGCCCCTCCAGGTCCTCCTCCTAAAGGGAATGAGGTAGTCGCTTGGGTCTCTGATGTCAATTCCTATGTTCAGCCTGTATTAGTGGCCGTTCCTTCACTGAGGCTTGAGTCTGATTCAGTGGTCAGATAATCCTTTTTTCTTTGTTGGTTGCGTCTTTTAAAATTATGTTTTTTATTATGTTTGCCCCCATAAGCATGTGAGATCTGATTGTCCTTGTTTGTCCTATTCCACGTGAACACATGTCCTGAATCGTAATCGTTTTTGTCCCGAATGAATTTGTCCCGCTTTCTCTGCTTAATTTCAGCCTGTATTGAAATGAGTCTCGTATCCATTTTTTTGGTAAATGTTGACCACTGACTCTCCGTAAGCCTGTTTTGTAGTTCTAACTGTGTCTTAGATATTTCGGCATTAACAAGCTCATAATTCTGTATGTTCGATTTTAGAACCAGCTGTAACAGATCTTGGGAACATTTCAGCATGATCTTTTCCCATTCAGATTTAAATGCCATATCATTACTAAAATGGGATATTCCTTTCCATACACGTAGTCCTCTCGGGACTCGACCATTTTCAACATATGATTGCAGAGAATTATTTGTCCAAAATAGCCTGGTTTCTCTTTCCGAGAGATTCAAAAGTCTGTGTTCTAAGGACTTTGTGCTTATCATATGCACCTCGTCTGCCTGCTCACACTCCTTAAAATAATTAGCCACATCCTCCCGGCCGGCTTGCAAACTATCTCGTACAGGTGCTGTATAGGGTTCCATTGTGCGGAAAAACTATTAGCTATATACCGCAATGAGAAGTATTATAGATCCCAACTCTGGCGTGCGTGCTCAAAAAGGAGTAAATGTCAAATGAAGCAAATAGGAAAAAGAAAAAAGCTGAGCAGCACAGCCCAAGGAACCAGGGAGACTGGATGTGTATTTCAACAGCAAATGCCCGACAGCTGATCAGAGGTGCTCGCATGGAACATGGAGTTGAATAGCATGTGAATCACAAAGAAGCTGCAACAGCACTCACCGATCCTGGAGTTAGACAGTCCTTTATTCAAGCATGTGAGAAAACATCTTCACGGCTCGGGGGGGTGCAATAATAACAAGAGTCTGCAGGGATCGACGACGGCCGTTTCGCGCTGTGAGTAGCGCTTCTACGGGTCCATGTCTGGGGGAAGTGACGCTGGGAGAAATAGGTAAGTGAATACAGACTCCTCGCGCGACACGCTCCAGTCAGACAAAGAGGACTGCAGCGTGCATGACATTAAAAACATTTAAAAACAAAACCTGCAACACCAGCCAGGTAAAGCACAGACTCCTTATTTTACTCATATAATCATAATATCAGAATTCATTTATACTGCCAAATATTTGTAGAAAAGGAAGTAAACTATAAATTGTAATATAACAACTGCATTCGCCGCCTAGTGCGGCTGATAGTATGACACATATGAAACCACCTGACATATAGGGTATAAATAATAAAAATAATAGGGGTGAAAGGTGCTGGCTGAGTATGGGGTTCATAGAAAAATAGACATATCGATTCTGTCATTGAGACCTGCCGGACCTGTAGCTTGTGTCCGCATAATCCACCTGGCCTCCTGCCATAGGGGTGGAGCCGCATATTCATTACTGTAATGAGCGGTAACGGTGACCGCTCAAAACAGGAAGAAGCTGCCGGCGCCGGGAAGCAGGGAGGGACGTGAAGGGACCGCGCCGGGAGCAGGTAAGTATAATGGGGAGGGGAGCGCTGCATGATATTCACCTGCTCCTCATTCCGGCGCCGCTCCGTCTTCTGCAGTGACGCTCAGGTCAGAGGGCACGATGACATGGTTAGTGCACACCCTCTGCCTGAACTTCAGTGCAGAAGACGCTGAAGAAGGAGCGGCGCCGGAATGAGAAGCAGGTGAATATTGAAAGTACCGGGGGCCTTAGCGACGGACAGGTGAGTATGTGATTTTTTTTTATTTTTTTTTTAATCGCAGCAACAGCAAATGGGGGAAGGGCCTGTATGGAACATCTTATGGGGCCATAATGTTTGTGCAGCAGTATATGGCGCAAGTGTCTGTCTGGGGCCATAATGTTTGATCAGCACTATATGGCGCAAGTGTCTGTATGGGGCCATAACATTTGTGCAGCACTATATGGCGCAAGTGTCTGTATGGAGCATCTTATGAGGCCATAATCAACGTTTGTGCAGCACTATATGGGGCAAATGTCTGTATGGAGTATCTTATGGGGCCATAACGTTTGTGCTGCACTATATCGGGCAAATATCTTTATGGAGCATTTTATGGGGCCATAATTAACGTTTGTGGAGCATTATATGTGACAAGTGTCTGTATGGAGCATCTTATTGGGCCATAATCAAGGTTTGTGCAGCACTATATGGGGCAAATATCTTTCTGGAGCATTTTATGGGGCCATAATCAACATTTGTGCAGCATTATATTGGGCAAATCTGTCTATGGAGCATCTTATGGGGCCATTATTAACCTTTATGCGGGATTATATGGGGCATATTTTAATATGGGGCATATTTTAATATGGAGCATCTTATGGGGCCCGTCATAAATTTAACTTACCGTATATACTCGAGTATAAGCCGAGACCCCTAATTTTGCCACAAAAAACTGGGAAAACTTAATGACTCGAGAATAAACCTAGGATGGAAAATGCAGCAGCTACTGGTAAATGTCATAAATAAAAATAGATACCAATAAAAGTAAAATTAATTGAGACGACAGTAGGTTGTGTTTTTGAATATCCATATTGAATCAGGAGCCCCATATAATGCTCCATACTGTTCATTATGGCCCCATAAGATGCTCCATACAAAATAGGCTCCATATAATGCTCCATACAGTTTATTATGGCCCCATAGACGCTCCATATACAAATAAGCCCCCTATAATGCTCCATGCAGTTCTTTATGGCCCCATAAGATGCCCCATATAATGCTCCATTCAGTTCTTTATGGCCCCATAGATGCCCCATATCATGCTCCATGCAGTTATTCATGACCCCATATAATGCTCCATGCAGTTCTTTATGGCCCCATATAATGCTCCATGCAGTTCTTTATGGCCCCATAGATGCTCCATATAATGCTCCATGCAGTTATGTCCCCATAGATGCTCCATATAATGCTCCATGCAGTTATGGCCCCATAGATGCTCCATATAATTCTCCATGCAGTTCTTTATGGCCCCATAGATGCGACATATAATGCTCCATGCAGTTATGGTCCCATAGATGCCCCATATAATGCTCCATGCAGTTATGGCCCCATAGATGCCCCATATAATGCTCCATGCAGTTATGGTCCCATAGATGCCCCATATAATGCTCCATGCAGTTATGGCCCCATAGATGCCCCATATAATGCTCCATGCAGTTATGGCCCCATAGATGCTCCATGCAGTTCTTTATGGCCCCATAGACGATCCATATAGCATTGTGCCACATGTAATGATACTGCTGCTGCTGCACAAAAAAAAAAAAATGACATACTCACCTCTCGTCGCTGCTCCTCAGCGTCCCGTCTCTCCGCACTGACTGCTCAGGCAGAGGGCGGCGCGCACACTAATATGTCATTGAGCCCTCTGACCTGAGCAGTCACTGCAGAGGACGCGGAATACGAGGCGGCGGTGGAACGCGGAAAGGTGAATATGACATACTCACCTGCTCCCGGCGCGGTCCCTGCATGTCCCACGTCTCCGGGAGTGACAGCTTCTTCCTGTAGTGAGCGGACACGTGGCACCGCTCATTACAGTAATTAATATGCGGCTCCACCCCTATGGGAGTGGAGTCCATATTCATAACTTTAATGAGCGGTACCAGTGACCGCTGAACAGAGGAAGAAGCTGCCGTGCCCGAAGACCGTGGGACATGCTGGGACCGCGCCAGGAGCGCTGGGAGCAGGTGAGTATTTGACAGGTGTCACTCCCCCTCACCCGCCGACCCTCCCACCTTCCATGATTCGAGTATAAGCCGAGAGGGGGCACTTTCAGCCCATTTTTTGGGGGGCTGAAAATCCCAGCTTATACTCAAGTATATACGGTAGGTAGGGTAAGTCCAGTACTCTAAATATTTGAATGCAGTGTACGGATCTTCAGAGCAGTAGTGTACAGGAACTTCTAAAGGAGCATGAACTAGGAATTGAATCAGTACTGCAGCATAGCTTTTGTGACAGAAGGAAACAAAATGTAATTTAGTACACTGGCTTGTAAAAGTATACCCCTATCCCTACCTGACTTTTTACCTATTTTGTTACAATACAACCCGTGATTAAATATTTTTGTTATCTAATTTGTGTGTGATGCATCAGCACTAAATAGTCTAAGTTGGTGAATTGAGAAAAATAAAGACATGCATTAAAACTATGGGATCATCAAATTACTACAAAGTGGCAGGTGCATATGCATTCACCCCTTTTGCTATGATGCCCCTGAAAATTTTTGGTGCAAGCAATTGCTTTTATAAGTCACAGGCTTTAGTGAAAGCAAGTCTACCTGTGTGCAATCAAAGTGTCACAATGTCAGTCAGTATATACACACCTTTTCTTAAAAGCCAACAAGGCTGCAACACCTTTAAGCAAGAGGCACCACTAACTAAACAGTACCATGAACACAGAGAAATCTCCAAACAAGTCAAGGCCTTTTTGAAGTACAAGTCAGGGTTGGATTATTAACCTCTTTGCGACACGCACCATACTAGTACTGCTCTGCGGGAGACAAGTTTGTGGCAAGAGCAGTACTAGTATGGCGCTGCGACCGCGCGGCCTCACACTTATCGTCGCCGAGATCGCGTTCGGGTGTCAGCTGTATGTGACAGCTGACACCCCGCAGTAACGCCCACGATAGGTGCTAGCAAAATCAGAATAGAAAGTGATCAAAAAATGTCATGTGCCCGAAAATGGTACCAATAGAAATGTCAGCTAATCCCACAAAAAGCAATCTCTTACATGACTGTCGGACGACATATGAAAAAATTATAGCTCTCAAAATATGGTGATGCAAAAACTAGTTTTCGCAATAAAAAGCATCTTTTATTGTGTGATAGCAGCAAAACATTTTTCACAAGGGCAAAATGTATTGTCCATTTTCTGCTGTTACCCTTGTGAAAGTAAAAAAAAAAAAAATAGGTCTAAAGAAAAAATTTTGTGAAAGAAAAATGTTTATTTTTTCCTTCCACATTCCAAAAATTCCTGTGAAGCACCTGAAGGGTTAATAAACTTATTGAATGTGGTTTTGAGTACCTTGAGGGGTGCAGTTTTTAGAATGGTGTCATTTTTGGGTATTTTCAGTCATATAGGCCCCTCAAACTGACTTCAAATGTGAGGTGGTCCCTAAAAAAAATGGCTTTGCAAATTTTGTTGTAAAAATGAGATATCGCTGGTCAACTTTTTAACCCTTATAACTTCCTAACAAAAAAAAATTTGGTTTAAAAAATTGTGCTGATGTAAAGTAGACATTTGGGAAATGCTGTTTATTAACTGCCGTATATACTCGAGTATAAGCCAACCCAAGTATAAGCCGAGACCCCTAATTTTGCCACAAAAAAACTGGGAAAACTTAATGACTCGAGTATAAGCCTAGGATGGAAAATGCAGCAGCTACTGGTAAATGTCAAAAATAAAAATAGATACCAATAAAAGTAAAATTAATTGAGACATCAGTAGGTTAAGTGTTTTTGAATATCCATATTGAATCAGGAGCCCCATATAATGCTCCATACAAAATACGCCCCATATAATGCTCTATACAGTTTATGATGGACCCCAAAAGATGCTCCATATTAAAATATGCCCCATATAATGCTGCACAAATGTTTATTATGACCCCATAAGATGCTCCATTGAAACATTTGCCCCATATAATGCTGCACAAATGCTGATTATGGCCCCCATAAGATGCTCCATAGACACATTTGCCCCGTATAATGCTGCACAAATGCTGATTATGGCCCCATAAGATGCTCCATAGAGATATTTGCCCCTATATAACGCTGCACATGGCCCCATAAGATGCTCCATAGAGATATTTGCCCCGTATAATGCTGCACATAGCCCAATAAGATGCTCCATAGAGATATTTGCCCCATATAATGCGGCACATGGCCACATAAGATGCTCCATAGAGATATTTGCCCCATATAATGCTGCACATAGCCCAATAAGATGCTCCATAGAGATATTTGCCCCATATAATGCTGCACAAATGCTGATTATGGTCCCATAAGATGCTCCATAGAGATATTTGCCCCTATATAACGCTGCACATGGCCCCATAAGATGCTCCATAGAGATATTTGCCCCATATAATGCGGCACATGGCCACATAAGATGCTCCATGGAGATATTTGCCCCATATAATGCGGCACATGGCCCCATAAGATGCTCCATAGAGATATTTGCCCCATATAATGCTGCACATAGCCCAATAAGATGCTTCATAGAGATATTTGCCCCATATAATGCGGCACATGGCCCCATAAGATGCTCCATAGAGATATTTGCCCCATATAATGCTGCACATGGCCCCATAAGATGCTCCATAGAGATATTTGCCCCATATAATGCAGCACATGGCCACATAAGATGCTCCCTAGAGATATTTGCCCCATATAATGCTGCACATAGCCCAATAAGATGCTCCATAGAGATATTTGCCCCATATAATGCGGCACATGGCCCCATAAGATGCTCCATAGAGATATTTGCCCCATATAATGCTGCACATAGCCCAATAAGATGCTCCATAGAGATATTTGCCCCATATAATGCGGCACATGGCCACATAAGATGCTCCATAGAGATATTTGCCCCATATAATGCTGCACATAGCCCAATATGATGCTCCATAGAGATATTTGCCCCATGTAATGCGGCACATGGCCCCATAAGATGCTCCATAGAGATATTTGCCCCATATAATGCTGCACAAATGCTGATTATGGCCCCATAAGATGCTCCATAGAGATATTTGCCCCTATATAACGCTGCACATGGCCCCATAAGATGCTCCATAGAGATATTTGCCCCATATAATGCTGCACATGGCCCCATAAGATGCTCCATAGAGATATTTGCCCCATATAATGCGGCACATGGCCCCATAAGATGCTCCATAGAGATATTTGCCCCATATAATGCTGCACATAGCCCAATAAGATGCTCCATAGAGATATTTGCCCCATATAATGCGGCACATGGCCACATAAGATGCTCCATAGAGATATTTGCCCCATATAATGCTGCACATAGCCCAATAAGATGCTCCATAGAGATATTTGCCCCATGTAATGCGGCACATGGCCACATAAGATGCTCCATAGAGATGTTTGCCCCATATAATGCGGCACATGGCCCCATAAGATGCTCCATAGAGATATTTGCCCCATATAATGCTGCACAAATGCTGATTATGGCCCCATAAGATGCTCCATAGAGATATTTGCCCCTATATTACGCTGCACATGTCCCCATAAGATGCTCCATAGAGATATTTGCCCCATATAATGCTGCACATGGCCCCATAAGATGCTCCATAGAGATATTTGCCCCATATAATGCTGCACATAGCCCAATAAGATGCTCCATGGAGATATTTGCCCCATATAATGCGGCACATGGCCCCATAAGATGCTCCATAGAGATATTTGCCCCATATAATGCTGCACATAGCCCAATAAAATGCTCCATAGAGATATTTGCCCCATATAATGCGGCACATGGCCCCATAAGATGCTCCATAGAGATATTTGCCCCATATAATGCTGCACATGGCCCCATAAGATGCTCCATAGAGATATTTGCCCCATATAATGCGGCACATGGCCACATAAGATGCTCCCTAGAGATATTTGCCCCATATAATGCTGCACATAGCCCAATAAGATGCTCCATAGAGATATTTGCACCATATAATGCTGCACATAGCCCAATAAGATGTTCCATAGAGATATTTGCCCCATATAATGCTGCACATGGCCCCATAAGATGCTCCATAGAGATATTTGCCCCATATGCTGTTGCTGCGATTTAAAAAAAAAATCACATACTCACCTCTCGTCGCTCAGGCCCCCGGCCCTTGCTATATTCACTTGTCCTCCATTCCACCGTCAGCGCCGCTGTGTCTTCCCCGTCCTCTGTTCAGGCAGAGGGCGGCGCGCACGCTAATCGCGTCATCGTGCCCTCTGACCTTTGCGTCACTGCAGAGGACGCAGAAGACACAGCGTGGCAGACGGTGGAACAAGGAATAGGTGAATATCGCGCAGTGCCATACTCGCCTGCTCCCGGCGCAGTCACTGGACGTCCCAGCGCTGACAGCTTCTTCCTGTATTGAGTGGTCCCATGGTACTGCTCATTACATTAATGAATATGCGGCTCTACCCCTATGGGAGTGGAGTGGGGTCCATATTCATTACTGTAATGAGCGATACCATGTGACCACTCAATACAGGAAGAAGCCGTCAGTGCCCGGAAAATGAGGGGCGTCCAGGGACCGCGCCAGGAGCAGGTGAGTATTAGACAGCTGCTGCTCCCCCTCCCTTGCTGACCCCTGGGAATGACTCGAGTATAAGCCGAGAGGGGAAATTTCAGCCTAAAAAAATGAGCTGAAATTCTCGGCTTATACTCAAGTGTATGCGGTAATTTGTGTGATATGACTCTGATTTAAGGGCATATAAATTTAAAAGTTTGAAAATTGCTAAATTTACTTAAAAATTCCAGGGGGGGGGGTCACAAATAAACGCAAGTTATATAGAAGAAAATTTCTATCATAAAGTGCAATATGTCACGAGAAAACAGTCTCTGAATCACCAGGATCCGTTGAAGCGTTCCAGAGTTTTGACCTCATAAAGTGACACTGGTCAGAATTGTAAAAATTGGACTGGTCATGAAGGTGAAAAAAGGGTTCTGTCTCAAAGGGGTTAGCAAAAGCAATGAATAAAAAATGAAATGCTAAGCTCTGGTCCCCCCGAAGCACCATCAAATCCATTATCAGCAAATGGAAAGTGAATACTTTTCTGCCCAATGATGACAGAAGTATTCTAGGAGTGATACCCTTATTGGCTAACCAGAAAATAATATGTTTGCAAGCTTTCAGAGCACAGTGGCTCCTTCTTCAGGCAAGATTACAAATAGATTAAATCTATTCTATTAAATCTATTTGTAATCATGCCTGAAGAAAGGCATGATTACAAATAGATTTAATAGAATAGATTTAATCTATTTGTAATCTTGCCTGAAGAAGGAGCCACTGTGCTCTGAAAGCTTGCTAACATATTATTTTCTGGTTAGCCAATAAAGGTATCACTCCTAGAATACTTCTGTGATCATTGGGCAGAAAAGTATTCACATCGATTTTTCTGGCTAACACGGTACCACAACACAATTTGTTAGTGTACATCATCAAATGGAAAGAACATGGTACCACAATAAACCTGCCAATAGGAGGCCACCCACCAAAACTCTCAGCCCGGGCAAGGGAGGCATTAATCATAGAGGCAAAATAGAGACCAAAGGTACCTCTGAAGGAGCTGCAGAGTTCCCAAGCAAAGACTTGACTATCTCCATACAACCACAATAAGGGCTCCTTTTCACTTGCGTGAAGTATGGCCGAGTCTCGCAGGTTAAAACCCGGCTCTGCCGCCGGCATTCCAGAGCGGAGTGTGCGGCCGCACAGCAATACATAGAGCTGCACGCTCCGCTCTGGAGTGCCGGCGGCAGAGCCGGGTTTTAACCTGCGAGACTCGGCCGTATTTCACGCAAGTGAAAAGGAGCCCTAAGCAGTACACTCCATAGAGGTGACCTTTATGGAAGAGTGGGCAGAAAAAGCCTTTACATACACACACAAATTCAAGGCTCATTTTGAGTTTGCCAAAAGACATGTGGGAAACACGGCAAATGTATGGAGGAAGGTGCTGTGGTCAGATGAAACCAAAATAGAACTTTTTGTCCTCCACGGTAAATGTGATGTCTGGTGCCAAATAGTGGTGAGCGAATATACTCATTACTCGAGATTTCCCGAGCACGTTCGGGTGTCCTCCGAGTATTTTGTTAGTGCTCGGAGATTTAGTTTTCATCGCCTCAGCTGAATGATTTAAAGCTATTAGCCAGCATAAGTACATGTCGGGGTTGCCTGGTTGCTAGGGAATCCCCACATGTAATCAAGCAGGCTAGTAGCTGTAAATCATCCAGCTGCGGCGAAGAAAACTAAATCTCCGAGCACTAAAAAATACTCTGAGGACACCCGAACGTGCTCATCACTAGTGCCAAACCAACACTGCTCATCACCCCAAAACACCGTCCCCACTATGAAATATGATGGCTGCACATCATGCTGTGGGGATGTTTTTTAGCAGCAGTGACGGGGAAAACCTCAGGCACTATGTGTACCACATTCATAGATGACTGCAATAACCTAGTGCAATGTCCATATAGGTGATCTTAAGAAATATGACATAAAATCTTGACATTGAGGTCATTAGTCATACTAAATTCTTAGTAAAAGTTACACAATAAAACAAGGAAGTTTCTTTGACATGATATAATATGAAGTTTCTTTATAACATGATATAATATGAAGTTTCTTTATATCATACACAAAATATGAAATGTAAGTGGATAAAGAGAGAGAAGTACAGAAGTACAGAAGAAGAAAAATGGGGGGTTAATCAGACTAAGGGTGCTGTGTTCAGTTGCTCTATGCCCACTACTTGACAAAAAATCTGAACTTGAGCCAATAAAATAAAGTTTTATAAAAAACGGTTGTAGGAGTTGTTAGCTGTAGCAGTCAATTCCTCAATTAACATCACCTCATTCATTTTAGAAAACCAAAGGGACATTGTCAGAGCGGTATCTTTTTTTTTTTTTTTCCAGGTCAGGGGGATGCAAGCCTGAGCCATCACAGTTGGGTGTCTCAGTATAGAATGCCTTTATATTTTTAGCGGTATGTCGCAGTGATGGAAAAGGACAAGAGCCAGAGTTAGGTCAGTCTCAAGATCAGTGAACTTTATTATCACTAATTGTACTTTGTCCCAAAAAGGAGTGATTAGTTTTCATGACCAAAAATGTGTAGAAGATCCCATTCTGCTCCAACACGTCTCCAACACATGGGACTTTTCTCAGGGAGAATCGAATGTAGTTGAGATGAGACTCTATACCATCGAAACAACAATTTATATCTGGCCTCGTGGAAACGAGAACAAATCGACGCTTTATGCGTTAAAGTAAAAATTCACCTCCATTGATCTTTTCATAGAGGCCTAAATCCCCCTCCAACTGTCTGAAACCTGGCAACAGGGAGGTCTGGTTGGTTAATCAGTAGAGAGTATGAAAAAAAACAAGGTGTGCCTCATGGGTCTGCACTTTCAGACTGTCTCGATAGTAGCTTTCTATTATATAAGGGGGGGTGTGACTGAAAATAAAATGCAACAGTTGACCTACTCTCCATGCATCTAGGGTGGATGGTGCAGAAATACTGAGATGATTCTTTAAAGGCCAAAGGTGTCCTGCTCCAAAATGACAACCTCTGAAATGTCCCCTATTTATCCAAACTCTGAAAACACTAGCATAGGGACCTCGGGGGGTGGGGGAAGTGGATTGCCCAAAATGGGAAACATGTAAGAGTCTTGTGGTATGATATAGTCACGTGCTACAGGAAGGGAACAGCAAGTCTGAATAGCCCCAATTGTGGGGTTTGTTTTGACTAAAGAGTCCAACTAATGGGCAATATGAGAGGGATATTTGTAAAGCTTTGCTTAATGCCGACCCATACTTTTCCGGGGCCAGTTTTACACCAATCTAATATCCTAGACAGGTGGGAGGCAATATAGTAAGATCTGAAGTCGGGCAGCTCTATACCCTCTGAAGATTTCGAGCAATATAATGTAATATAGTTCTAATATGAGGAGGTTTGCAGGCCCAAATAAACTTGGTTTGTACTGATGCTAAACTCCTGAAGGACCAGTGAATCCTAATAGGGAGAGCTTGTAGTATATCAAACATTTTGGAGAAAATGTTCATTTCTCCTACACCTCATTAGGGGACACAGGACAATGGGTTGTATGCTGCCTGCCACTAGGAGGACACTAACACAGAAAGATTAACTCCTCCTGTGCAGTATACACCCCTTCACTGGCCAGGATTTAACCAGTTCTTGCTTAGTGTCTGTAGGAGGCACTTGGGTCTGTTTTCAGACCCCAACTTTCTTGTTTTAATTTTCATTTTCATTTTTTCTGTAAATTTTTATTTAACAGAGCGAAGGGGGCGTCGGATTCCTTTATAGGGTCCGCTCTCCCCGAACCATCAACAGGCGAGCATGGCGAGTATACCTGCCCGTCCCTCTCCTGCAACGTCTGGGGTACGCCAAATTTTACTGGGGAGACGGTTCCTCCTTGGTCCCGATCTCCCCTCCGTCCCCCCCCCCCCCCCTGCAAGACGGCGAGCACATAGAGCCCTGCTCTCATGTCCCTCTCCGGGGCCCGACAGAGGAGGATGTACCACCTGAGACAAGGCCCACATCTGATGGCGTCACACAGCCCCCTTAGGGGACAGACGAAGATGTATAGGGGCCTCTCCATCCCCCATCCAGGGTGCATGGATTGAGTGCGCACCCTCACAGTGACAGGAAGGCCTGCAACTCTGTGAGTACATACCCTCCCTGCGCTCCCATCTGCGGCAGAGATGCGGTCCGGGTCCCTGGGGAGAGGCGCCGGGGGTCAGCGGTGGTCAGCAGCGCTGGTTCGCGGCCGCCGCGCATCGCCGGCAGGGCCCAGAAATTTAGTCCCTGGCTTTTCAGCCGGACTAGGCCGCAGTGTGCAGATCCGCCCACGGCCGTAACCCTGCCCCCTGTATCGATGCTTCTCGTCTGGGACGAGAGGCGCCCTGCAGAATCTCGGGGGCCATATTGCCACTCATCTCCTGCGGGGAAGACAAGACCCCAAAGGTGGCTCACGCTGACTGACACTACCAGGACCGCCGCGGCCTCATTCCTCCCCGGCGCACAGGCACAGGACCGTGGGTAAGCTGCTTCAAGAAAGCTTAACCCCTTCCGTGCACCACAGTGCATATCCTATCTCTAAAGACACTATGTCTCAACCTAAGGAGACTAAAAAGGGTAACAAGAAGCACACAGTGTTTTTCACTTCATGTGCCACTTGCAATACGGCCCTGCCCCGAGCTCACAATACCCCATTATGTGCGGATTGTGACCCGGCCTCTGTGCAGCCGTCGACCCTGCAGAGCCTAGTCCCCCTGAGTAGGCCACTTCCCTGTCACAATCTATGGCTTCCCTAGCCAAGGCAAATGACTCCCTCCGGGATCCCTCTTTAAGTCAGCCCGCGGAGAACTCTGGCGACGGTACGGATCCGTCCACCAGCAGTGGGCGTCCTCTGTCACTAAGAGCTCGGGGTGCCAGGAAAAGTACCCATGTCTCACCCCCCGACCACGGGCGTGTTTGTTTTTCAGCATCCGCGAGTTCAGTCTCTCGTTCTCCTCAGGAGAACCTAAATGACTCTGAATATGAGTCCGAGGACTCTTACGTCCAGGATTCCTCTGCTTCCCAAGAGACACTGGATTCTCTCATTGAAGCGGTCAACAAGACCCTGAAGGTGGACAAGGAATCCGTATCCACTCCGGAACACGCGGTGTCTCTTAAGAAGGCAAAACTTGTCCAAAAAGTATTTGTCACTCATCCTGAGTTTAAAGAAATCTTACAAAAACACAGGGACTGCCCTGACAAGCGCTTCATGGGGCAAAAGCCTATTAAGGCCAAATACCCCTTTGTTCAGGAACTAGCCAAGGACTGGCTACAGTCTCCCTCAGTGGATCCTGCAGTATCGCATCTCGCTTCCAAAACGATACTATAACTGTCAGACGGTTCCTCAGTCAAGAACCCCTCTGACCACCAAATTGACTACCTGGCTCGCTCCGTCTTTGAAGCCACAGGAGCATCTCTCTTTCCATCCTTCGCCGCTTCTTGGGTGGCTAAGGCTATGGTCGCTTGGGCTGAGGTGCTTACCACGACCATCCAAGACTAATCTCCCTCCAGAGGCCATCAACCTGGCTAACCAGATAGCCCAGGAACGGGAACTTCGTAGTTAACGCCTCAATAGACACGGCCAATTGCACTGCTCAGGCAGTCGCAAACGCAATTTCCATCAGAAGAGCCCTGTGGCTGAGATTGGAGAGCAGATTCTGCTTCCAAGCGTTCATTGACATCAAGCCGGTCGCCTATTTGGAGAAAAATTAGACCAAATAATCTCGCATGCTACCGGGGGGAAAAGTAAATTTCTCCCCCAACAAAAGCCTACCCGGCCGTTTTGGTATCAACAACAATCTCGATTCCGGCCTTTTCGCAACAGTCCCAATTGGTCATCTTCATCCTTCTCCCCTGCATCATGACGGCAAGGTGCGCGTGGGGACCGAGGCTCCCAGGTCTCATACAGACCCAACCGTAACTGGAAACCCAATGACTCCTCCACCCAATGACTCGTTGCAACATCCAGAGGACATCAACAAAGTAGGAGGTCAGACAAAAGAAGATGAATGGGTACTCCAGCTCCGATAAAAGGTGAAAGTCTTTATTATTCCAAAGTTAAAAAGGATAATCCAAAGCACGCAGTGAACAAGTAGGCGAAAGCAACAGTCCCGGCTACGCGTTTCGATCCATAAGGATCTTACTCATGCCTTAGGGAAAACCGGATAGAGTGTAACACATATAATCATCATTAGCCAATTGCAAAATTCCAATTGGACATGTGATAAATCCGGAAAGGTCCTAAACATCTAAAACAAGGACATAAAATACTACAACAAAATAATACAGAAATTAAAGCAAAAACAATTAAAACATCAACAATGATATAGTATTTTGTTTCTTTTGTTTAAACCTGTGGGAAAACGAGTATTGAGACTATATATCCAAAACGCCTCTCTGGTGAGAAGACGTCTTTTAATATCTCCACCACGATTGTGCGGATATACCTTTTCAATACCATGTACTCTAAGGTCGGAAATATCGCCATTGTGTTTAGTACCAAAATGTCTTGATACCATGGAAATATTTTTATTGGGTATATTCCATTTATTCACATCTCTCAAGTGTTCGGTAACTCGCGTTTTCAATTTCCTCGAGGTACATCCTACATATGAAATCCCACAGGCTACGCAATCTATCTTGTAAACCACATTTTTGGTATGGCAATTGATGAAACTTTTAATATTATAATTATTCGTATTGTCGGAGTTCTGAAACGTGTTCCCCAACTGTGCGTGTGCACAGGTACTACATGCTATTGTGCCGCATTTGAAAAAACCCTTGCACTCAAGCCAAGTTCTGGATTTACAAATCGGAGATAGGGAGTTGGAAGCAATAGAATCTCCTATAGTTTGTGCCCTTCTGGCTACAACATTAACGCCATCCTTAAGAATATGCATGAGCGTGGAGTCCTCATAAAGAATAGGTAACCTCTTATTAATAATGTCTCTAATAAGATTAAATTGAGGACTAAATTGTAGAGAAACATGGCTTATTATCATATTTGATGGTATGTATATTATTTTTCCTATCAGAAGTCAATAAATCTTCTCTCGTTTTTTTTTACTAACTATAGCATTGGCTCTGTCAAGTGACCACTGTGGATATTTACGAGCCCTAAGTTTTTTTCTTAAGCTATCAAACTAATTTTCCCTGTCAGTTTCTCTACTGCAATTACGTTTGAGTCTTGTGTATTCACCAGTTGGTATCAATTTGATTGTATGTGCTGGGTGACTGCTGGCCGCATGAAGGATTGCATTGCCACTAATTGGTTTAACATATGTCTTGCTGGCAATGTTTTCATCAGCATGTCCTAGTAACTCGAGATCTAAAAAGGAAATTTTGTGTGGATCAAAAACATACGTAAATTTAATTCCAAAATTATTATCATTAATATATTCCACAAATCCCGGTATGGCAGACACATCCCCCCCCCATATGAGGGTATCGCCTATGTATCTGCCATACTAGGAGATGTGGTCCAAAAAAGGATTGTCAACCAACTGGTGAATACACAAGACTCAAACTTGACAGAGCCAATGCTATAGTTAGTAAAAAAAAACGAGAGAAGATTTATTGACTTCTGATAGGAAAAATAATATACATACCATCAAATATGATAATAAGCCATGTTTCTCTACAATTTAGTCCTCAATTTAATCTTATTAGAGACATTATTAATAAGAGGTTACCTATTCTTTATGAGGACTCCATGCTCATGCATATTCTTAAGGATGGCGTTAATGTTGTAGCCAGAAGGGCACAAACTATAGGAGATTATATTGCTTCCAACTCCCTATCTCCGATTTGTAAATCCAGAACTTGGCTTGAGTGCAAGGGTTTTTTCAAATGCAGCACAATAGCATGTAGTACCTGTGCACACGCACAGTTGGGGAACACGTTTCAGAACTCGACAATACGAATAATTATAATATTAAAAGCTTCATCAATTGCCATACCAAAAATGTGGTTTACAAGATAGATTGCGTAGCCTGTGGGATTTCATATGTAGGATGTACCTCGAGGAAATTGAAAACGCGAGTTACCGAACACTTGAGAGATGTGAATAAATGGAATATACCCAATAAAATTATTTCCATGGTATCAAGACATTTTGGTACTAAACACAATGGCGATATTTCTGACCTTAGAGTACATGGTATTGAAAAGGTGTATCCGCACAATCGTGGTGGAGATATTAAAAGACGTCTTCTCACCAGAGAGGCGTTTTGGATATATAGTCTCAATACTCGTTTTCCCACAGGTTTAAACAAAAGAAACGAAATACTATATCATTGTTGATGTTTTAATTGTTTTTGCTTTAATTTCTGTATTATTTTGTTGTAGTATTTTATGTCCTTGTTTTAGATGTTTAGGACCTTTCCGGATTTATCACATGTCCAATTGGAACTTTGCAATTGGCTAATGATGATTATATGTGTTACACTCTATCCGGTTTTCCCTAAGGCATGAGTAAGATCCTTATGGATCGAAACGCGTAGCCGGGACTGTTGCTTTCGCCTACTTGTTCACTGCGTGCTTTGGATTATCCTTTTTAACTTTGGAATAATAAAGACTTTCACCTTTTATCGGAGCTGGAGTACCCATTCATCTTCTTTTGTCTGCTATTGCTTGGCGTCCCGGTCAGGACGGACTCTCGTGCTCTGCATCTGGTGGTCTGGTTGGTGAGCTGGCTGCGGCTTTTGGCCGTTTTTTCTTTTATATTTGCTAAAAATAGGAGGTCGCCTACTTTCTTTCCGTCAAGCCTGGCTCTCGGTCGTCTCCGACGAGTGGGTCAGGGAACTGGAGTCCTCCAGATACAAAATAGAATTTTCTCCCCTACCCCCCCAACACGGTTTTTCCAGTCGTGTTCTCCCAAGCCAAAGGCAACGGCTTTTCTCCGGGCCATACGGGCACTACAAAAGGATGGAGTCATCATTCCAGTTCCCCAAGACCAAAGGTTCAAAAGGTTTTACTCGAACCTTTTCGTGGTCCCAAAAAAGGACGGAACGTTACGTCCGATTCTAGACCTAAAACTTCTGAGCAAATTTATCAAAATTCAGCGCTTCAGAATGGAATCTCTCCGCTCTGTTGTCGCGTCCATGGAAAAAAGAGAGTTCCTAGCATCTATAGACATCAAAGATGCTTACCTCCACATCCCAATTTTTCCTCCTCATCATCAGTTCCTTCGCTTCGCATTTCGCGAGGAACACTTCCAGTTTGTGGCCTTACCTTTTCGGCCTCGACACCACTCCCAGAGTCTTCACAAAGGTCATGGCGGCTGCCATGGCCATTCTTCATTCCAGGGGAGTGGTGGTACTTTCGTAGCTGGACGACCTACTGATAAAAGGCCCATCATACCCAGCCTACACCATCTTCTAGCGGGTCACCTCGTCAGAATCCAGTCTGACAACGCCACAGCTGTGGCGTACATCAACCGTCAGGGGGGAACCCGCAGCAAGATGGCCATGCTCGAAGTGTCCCACATTCTCCGTTGGGCCGAAACCAACCATTCGCCCATCTCAGCGATCCACATACCAGGTGTGGAGAATTGGGCGGCGGACTTCCTCAGTTGCCAGGGTCTCGCCTCGGGCGAGTGGTCCCTCCACCCGGAAATTTTCCAACAGATTTGTTATCGTTGGGGGACCCCGGACATGGACCTCATGGCCTCCAGGCTAAACAACAAGGTCCCACGGTTCATTGCCCGATCCCTCAACCTACGTGCCGTCTGAGCAGATGCCTTGGTCCTGCCGTGGTGTCAATCCCGCCTCCCGTACATTTTTCCTCCTCTCCCCCTGCTACCGAGGGTCATCAAGAAGATCAGGGCAGAGGGGGTGCCAGTGATCCTCGTGGCGCTGGCCTGGCCGCGCCGAGCATGGTATGTGGAACTGGTTCAGCTTGTCGCCGACGCCCCCTGGCATCTTCCAGATCGCATGGATCTTCTCTCACAGGGCCCGATTTACCACCAGAACTCAGTGGCCCTGTCTTTGACGGCCTGGCCGTTGAATCCTGGATTCTAGGCCAAACGGGTTTCACTCCCAAGGTGTCCTCCACCATGATCAGGGCTAGGAAACCCGTGTCCATGCGCAGTTACCACCGTATCTGGCGAATTTTCTTCGCATGGTGCGACGCACATGGACGATCGGCTCTGGCTTTTTCCATCCCCTCTATATTGAAATTTCTCCAACCAGTACTAGAGTCAGGTCTCGCACTTAGCTCCCTCAAGGGACAGGTGTCTGCATTGTCAGTCCTGTTCCAACGAAAAATTGCCAATAGATTACCGGTTAAGACGTTCTTTCAGGGAGTTTCCCGTGTGGCGCCTCCCTACAAGATGCCTTTGGATCCGTGGGATCTTAATTTGGTCCTTGGAGCCCTTCAGGAGGCCCCCTTCGAACCACTGCAGGACGTCTCTCTGACCTTCCTTTCCTGGAAGGTAGTTTTCCTAGTGGCTATTACATCCATCAGGCGTGTTTCAGAGTTGGTGGCACTTTCCTGCCGACCTCCGTTTCTGATTTTTCACACGGACAAGGCAGTCTTGAGGACTTCTCCTTCTTTTCTGCCCAAGGTCGTTTCCTCCTTTCACCTCAACGAGGAGATTATTCTGCCTTCGTTCTGTCCGGCTCCAGTCTATCGCATTGAGAAAGCTCTGCACACTCTCGACGTGGTGAGGGCCCTTCGACGGTATTTCTCACGGACAGCTCCCTTCCGCAAGTCGGATGTCCTATTCGTACTTCCAGAGGGACCAAGGAAGGGTTTCCCCGCCTCCAAGGCTACTCTAGCCAAGTGGATTCGATCGGCTATTCAGGAATCCTATCGTGTCAAGGGTGTTCCTATCCCAGCAGGGATTAAGGCCCATTCTACTCGGTCGGTGGGCACCTCTTGGGCCATTCGGCACCAGGCGTCAGCACAACAGCTTTGCAAAGCTGCAAGATGGTCCAGCTTACATACTTTTACGAATCATTACCATATTCATTCTCTTTCTTCTGCAGACGCCGCCCTTGGCAGGCGCATTCTGCAATCGGTGGTACCTTAGCTGTAAGCCAGCGGTACATGTGGTATTAGCAGATAGGTTGCTCCCCACCCAGGGACTGCTTTAGGGCGTCCCATGGTCCTGTGTCCCCCAATGAGGCGTAGGAGAAAAGGCGATTTTTGTGTACTCACCGTAAAATCTTTTTCTCTGAGCCAATCATTGGGGGACACCGCACCCACCCTGTTAGCCTATTGGCTTGTTGTTACTTCTTTGGTTTTGACATAGTTTTATTGTCTTTCGTTTAATACTCCTACTGCGTTACTACCGAACTAAATGAATCCTGGCCAGTGAAGGGGTGTATACTGCAGAGGAGGAGTTAATCTTTCTGTGTTAACTTAGTGTCCTCCTAGTGGCAGGCAGCATACAACCCATGGTCCTGTGTCCCCCAATGATTGGCTCGGAGAAAAAGATTTTACGGTGAGTACACATCTCCTTTTTGAAAATTGCACTTCTCCCTCACTAACTGTAATAATTTAGAGAATTTAAGAAAGCATCTTAAATCTATGTCTCTTGGTAGGAAGATTCCCAAATATTTTAAAGCTGAATTAGCCCACTTAAAGCTACCGTAAATGTTTTTCAAAGGCACTACCGTAGACAAGGGGATATTAATATTCAGGATTTCCGACTTGGAGAAATTTATTTTGAAATTAGATAAGCCATTGTATAAATGGAATTCTGCCATCAGACTCTTCAAAGAAATAGCCAGGTTGTAAATGAAAAGCACATCATCTGCGTAAGCTGCAATACTGATAGGAGCACCTCAGATGTTAGGCTCCATAATGTTAGTATTAGCGCAAACCCTTCGAAGAAAAGGTTCCAAAGTAAATATTAAAATTAAAGCCCAAACCGGGCACCCTTGGCATGCTCCATTTTCATATGCTGAAGTCCTGTGACAGAACTCCACTCTGTTAGTAGGCATAGTATATAGGTCAGAAATCCATCGTAACCTATTAAACTTTAAACCTATTCCAAGAAATATCTCATCCATGAAGGACCAGTTCACCCTATAAAAGACCTTTTCTGCATCTGTAGAAAGTGATGTAAGAGGTTGGGATTTTATTCTAGTTCTATGTATAAGGTTCAGTGCCTTTGTGGTATTGTCCCTGGCCTCTATCTCCCTCCTGAAACCCTGTTGGTCTGTAAGTAAGGGGGATAATCTATACACCATTATTTTTGCAAATAATTTAAAAGGAACCTGTCACCAGGTTTTGTTGATATGAGATTCAGCCGTAGTCTTTCAGGCCTGATATATATTTTTATTGCTGTATATAAACCCCCAACCCGACCTGTAAGAGCAGAAAAAGAACTTTTATTGTACTCACCTGTATGGTGGTTTGGTCTGAGGGGTATCAATGTTCTTGGTCGGGCACCTCCCATCTTCATACGATCACCGTCCTCCTCCTTGCATTGCGTTCCTGTGCAGGCTTACTTCTCTGTCCTGTTAAATGCAGAGCAAAGTACAGCAGTGCACAGGCACCAGGAAAGGTCAAAGAACCCCGATTCCTGCGCAATGCAGTACTTTTCTCTGCACTCAACAGGGCAGAGAAGTATGCCTGCACAGGAGCGTGATGCCGAGGAAACTATGTGGATGATGCAGGGACGTGTCATTCACATGAAGCAAGGAGGATGGCATTGCAAGAAGATGGGAGGCGCCAGAACAAGACCAGCGGTACCTCTTGGACCGGACCAGTGAGTGTAAGTTATTTTTCTTCTCAGGTCGTGTTGGGGGCTTATATACAGCATTATATAATGCTGTATATAAGCCCTGAAAGGCGGTTGCCGTATCTTCTATCGTCCAAACCTGGTGACAGGTTTGCTTTAATTTCCACATTGAGAGAGATTGGTCTATGACTTGCACACTGGGAAGGATCTTTTCCTTCTTTATGGATAATGGAGATGTGTGTTCTTAATTGAGGAGCTTTTAGAGATCACGATAACGTTGGATAACATATGAGGGGCTAAGGGCAGCAGGAAATGTCTATAGTAGTAGAGAAGCCATCTGGTCACAGGGCTTTCCCTGATTTAGACTTTTTAATGGCTGCTTTTAACTCCCTCTCGCTAAACAGCAGTTCCAAGGCTTGTGTATCCACTTCCGACAAAGTGGGTAGCCCAGACTCTCTAATATAATAAGTCTGAATACGGGACTTAGTCTGTATTTTACCCTTCGCCATGACAGCACCCACTGGAGAGATAGGAATCCGCCCCAAGGAACAGGAAACCTACAGAGAAATAAAAGGGGGCGGTCCCCCTCTCCACCTCCGTTTAGGTTTCCTGTTCCC
Source organism: Ranitomeya imitator (assembly GCF_032444005.1). NCBI lineage: Eukaryota > Metazoa > Chordata > Amphibia > Anura > Dendrobatidae > Ranitomeya > Ranitomeya imitator. Next base: position 304,256,476 of record NC_091282.1, read on the forward strand.
AAGGGACTGGATCTCATGGATTCTCAGAAACCTTACCTGGGCCAGAAGCATCCGCCTGTGCGGTCTCTGCGGGAACGGCAGGGGATGCGGTCCAGAAGCAGCGTCGGGGGAGATTCCGTTAGACGGCTCCCCCCTCGTCTGTCCGGCACACATGATGGCTGGGTCCGGGGAGAGGTCCGGTCTCACTGTGGAACACTGCGGGGAGGTGCGGCCTGAAAGGAGCCTGGACGCGGGCCAACATATGGGGGTCCGGGATCCAATGCATGATCACCAGCGGCAGCCGGAACACCACTCCTTAAGCGCAGGGCCGAGGTAAGAGCGCGGCCGCACATGTGGGGAGCGGTGTAAGCCACCATTACCCGCCCGGAAGTGATTGCAGTACTTCCAGGGCATTCATCAGCGGTGGGGGAAAGCGCGGTTCGCGCATGCGCAGTTCACCGCAAAAGAAAAAAAATAATCTTCAAACCGGATCTTTTCTGCCTATAAATGGGGGATGGTTGAGAGCGCACAGGCGATGCAGCATGTCATCCGCAGGCAAGACGGTGGACCCAGCAGGTGATGCAGCCAGCAGGAGGTCCTCAGATGCCAGCCGCAGGAGCGATGCCACTGATTCAAGATCCAGGAAGGCGCTTCGGCCACCTGATTCGGTACCGTACAGCTTCACTGGGTGAGTGTAAAAACCCTCTGCCTACAAAGCTGACACTCTTTTCCGCAATATCTTCCTCACCCAGGCCAAAAAGAAACAAAAATCCAAACAAACAGTGTGCGTTGTGATGAACCTCTCCCAGATTCCCACCCTAAAAAGCTCTGCAACCAATGTATTACTGAAACCATGCAGAGTCCATCTATGTCGGTTACAGATATACGGGCCATAATTAGGGAAGAGTTACAGGCCATTACACAAGCCAGTGCACCCCCTAAAAAATCCAGTAAAGAGAAGATGGTATCCAGCTCTGAGTCCGATGATGAAGGCGTCTTCCACTCAGACTCCTCGCATACGTCATCCTCTTCCTCAGCACAATCTGACATTGAAGGTCAGGCTTGTTTTCCCTTTGATGGGGTCGACAACCTAGTAAAATCCATCAGGAATACAATAGGTTGTGAGGATACTAAAGACCAAACTGCTCAGGACATCATGTTTGCAGGGTTGGCAGAGAGGAAAAGAAGAGCCTTTCCAATAATTCCTGCCGTTAAGGCATTGATAAAAAGGGAGTGGGAAAAACAGGACCAGAGAGGTTTTCTCCCGTCAGCCTCAAAGTGGAAGTACCCCTTTAGTGACGAGGAGTTAATATCCAGGGCTAAAATTCCTAAAGTGGACGCAGCAGTCGCCTCCACTTCAAAACAATCAGCTTTGCCAGTCGAGGATGCAGGCCTACTCTCTGATCCTCTAGATCGAAAAGCGGAATCGTCATTGAAAAGATCATGGGAAGCTTCCACGGGCATATTTAAGCCAACAATTGCCAGCACGTGCACAGCTAGATCCATGCTTGTTTGGATTGATCAGTTAGATCAACAGATCGAGCAGGGGGTCTCTAGACAAAAATTGCGGGATGCAATACCATTAATTAGAGGAGCAGCAGCATTCATGGCCGATACGTCAGCTGACTCTCTACGCCTCGCAGCAAGATCGGCAGGTCTAGTAAACAATGCCAGACGAGCCTTGTAGATGAAGAGCTGGAAGGGGGATACACAATCAAAAGCTAAGATCTGTGCTATTCCGTGTGAGGGTGAGTTTCTATTTGGAAAAGCGTTGGATGAAATCCTCAAAAAAGCGAAAGATAGGAAAAAAGCCTTCCCTGACGCCTCAATTCCTTTCTATAGGAAGACCTTTAGGAGGAGACCGTTCGGAAAGAGAACGCAAAATGAAAGACCGTCGCGGTGGGCCACAAGAGAGGGAAAACAGAGTGGCACTATGTTTAAAGGCCCCCCCCTTCCGTAGAGACGATAAATATTAAGGCACCAGTCACCCCAGTAGGGGGTAGGTTAAAAATTTTCTTTCCCCAATGGCAAAAAATTAAGTCAAATTCCTGGGTTCTAAATATTATTGAAGAAGGAATTAAAATAGAATTCCTCCAAATTCCCCATGATTCTTTTGTTTTAACAGCCCTTTCCTCACCAATACAACAAAGGGCCCTTGAACTGGAAATCCAAAGTCTCATAAATAAAAATGTCTTAGGGTGCCAAAGGGACAAGAGGGTAGAGGGTTCTACTCTCCATTATTTTTAATCCCTAAACCCGATGGTTCATTTCGAACAATTACAAATCTTAAAAAAACTCAATACGTTTATTAAAAATTATACGTTTAAAATGGAATCTATTAGATCCACCATTAAGCTCCGTTATCCAAATTGTAAAATGGGCGGCATTGATTTAAAAGATGCCTACTACCATCTCCCTATTCATAACAGATATCAAAAATACTTGAGTGGCAGTAACTCTTGAGGGGGAGATTCATCATTTCCAGTACACGGCCATGCCCTTTGGTCTCTCCACAGCACCAAGGATGTTCACCAAAGTAATGTTAGAGGTGATGGCCTACCTTCGCCAAAAGGACACTTTAATCATCCCCTATTTAGATGATTTTTTAGTTGTAGGAAATTCGTCCCTTCAGTGTGCTGAACGTTTAGCTGACACTGTCTCGTCCTTAAAAAACCTGGGCTGGTTTATCAACTCCGAAAAATCCAGACTCATCCCACTTTCTCTCCAGACATTTTTAGGGTTTAATCTAATTCCACAAAACAAAAATGTCTACTCCCGCAAGTAAAAATATCTCTAATAGAGGGGAAAGTAGCGGCTGCCAATCACAAACCCCGAATGTCCCTGAGGGCAGGAATGTCCTTATTAGGATCCCTTTCCTCCTGTACTCCAGCCGTTCAGTGGGCACAACTTCATACCTGAACATTGCAGCATCAAATACTTCGGCAACAAAGAAAATTCCTACGGCACCTCGAATCAAAAATAACGTTATCGGAGGTGGTCTGTTATGACCTGGTGGTCAGGACAATAATGGACATGGTGGATAAGAGCACACGGAATGACCTGATAGTTACTGATAATATAGGACGAGCTCTGGGACGTGGGAACTCTGCTGACCGCAATCCCTAATCCTATCAACCACACTAGAAATAGCCGTGGATTGCTCCTAACGCTCCCTATGCAACTCGGCACAGCCTAAGGAACTAGCTAGCCCTAAAGATAGAAAAATAAAGCCTACCTTGCCTCAGAGAAATTCCCCAAAGGAAAAGGCAGCCCCCCACATATAATGACTGTGAGTAAAGATGAAAATACAAACACAGAGATGAAATAGATTAAGCAAAGTGAGGCCCGACTTACTGAACAGACTGAGGATAGGAAAGGTAGCTTTGCGGTCAGCACAAAAACCTACAAAATACCACGCAGAGGGCGCAAAAAGACCCTCCGCACCGACTCACGGTGCGGAGGCGCTCCCTCTGCGTCCCAGAGCTTCCAGCAAGCAAGAACAATCAAAATAGCAAGCTGGACAGAAAAATAGCAAACCAGAGAAAAACAAGCAGTCACTTAGCTTCTGCTGGGAAGACAGGTCACAAGAACGATCCAGGAGTGAACTAGACCAATACTGGAACATTGACAGGTGGCATGGAGCAAAGATCTAAGTGGAGTTAAATAGAGCAGCCAGCTAGCGAATTAACCTCGTCACCTGTGGAAGGAAACTCCGAAACACCCACAGCCACCAGAGAAAGTCCATGGACAGAACCAGCCGAAGTACCATTCATGACCACAGGAGGGAGCCCGACAACAGAATTCACAACAGAGGTCTTAACTTCCTTGGTGTGGTGGCTAGATAATAAGAACTTAACGGGGGGTGTCCCTTGGGTAATAACACCATACCACACGGTAACTACTGATGCTAGTCCCCACAGGTGGGGCGCACAAATGGGGGATAATTTCTGCCAGGGAATATGGAATAAGGATCTTATATTCATCAAATTTGAAAGAGTTGAATGCAGTAAACTGCACTGCGTCAATTTCTCCCACAGCTACGAGGAAATCATGTCAGAATCTGTTCAGACAACACTACGACGGTGGCGTATTTAAACAAACAAGGCGGCACATGATCAGATGCTCTAATTTCTTCCGCAAAGAATAACTTTAATCCTGGCCGAAAAGCATCTGTTGTCCCTCTCTGCAGTCCACATCAAAGGAGAGAGCAATCAACAAGCAGACTTTCTAAGTCGACACACTCTACATCAAGGAGAATGGTGTCTAAATCCTCACATTTTCCACAAAGTAACATTATTATGGGGCAGGCCCCAGATAGACCTGTTTGCTACGAAACAGAACAGACAAGTCGAGAAATTTGCATCTCGGTCCCGTGCAGACCACCCGGACATTCTAGATGCTCTTCAAACACCCTGGCAATTCAAGCTGACATATGCCTTCCCTCCGATAATTCTGCTTCCACAAGTAATACGGATGATCAGGGAAGAACAGGCCAGGATAATATTGATAGCACCATTCTGGCCCAAAAGACCATGGTTCTCGTGCCTGCAGTCAATGTCGGTGACAGATCCATGGGTCCTTCCCTCAATCTCAGACCTTCTCTCTCAGGGACCTTTCTTCCACCCTCAAGTGGACAGCCTCCACTTGACGGCCTGGAATTTGAAAGGCAGATATTAAATTCCAGGGGGTTTCGAAAGGCCTAATTGATACACTCCTGCTTAGCAGGAAACCATCTACAACAAAAATTTATACCAAAATATGGAAGCAGTTTCTTCAGTACCATACTGGTTCAAACCCCTCTGAAGTCCCAATAAAATCTATCCTAGAATTTCTACAGAAAGGGAAAGAGTTAGGTCTGTCGGTTAATACATTAAAAGTCCAGGTGTCTGCTCTGGGTGCCCTCTATGGCCATAATATTGCTGGTAATAAATGGGTATCCCGCTTCATCACGGTCTGTGAACGAGTTACTCCTGTCCACATACCTAGAATAGCTCCTTGAGACCTAAACCTAGTCCTAGACTATGACAGAACATCCGTTTGAGCCTATAGACACAGTATTGCTAAAACACTTGTCGCTAAAAACAGTCTTCCTAGTAGCCTTAACATCAGCTAGAAGAGTCAGCGACATTCAGGCCTTGTCGATAGATCAACCTTACCTTCTCACATTTCATGACAGACTACTTTTAAAACCAGACCCCTTATACCTTCCTAAGGTAGCAGGGAAATTCCACAGGTCACAAGAAATACACCTTCCTACTTTCTTTAAAGACCCCTCTACTCCTGAAGAACAAAAATTTCACACTCTAGATGTCAGGAGAGTACTTTTGCAATATATTGAAAAAACTAGTAGTTGGAGGCAGAGTAGGGCTCTGTTCATATCCTTCCAGGGCAAAAAGAAAGGGTATGGAGTCACAAGAGCAACATTATCCAGGTGGATAAGGGACGCTATCCGGTTGGCCTATTCCATGAAAAATAAAGAATCAAAGCACATTCCACCAGAGCCATGGCTTCTTCCTGGGCCGAAAAAGGGAATGTTCCAATTGAGGACATATGTAAGGCTGCAACATGGTTGGCTCCTTCCACTTTCTATAATCACTACAGGCTTGATCTGTCATCAGATTCTGACCTACACTTTGGCAGGACTATCCTCAGCACGGTGGTCCCCCCCTAGGTGTTGGTCTCTGGAAATCTCTCCAGTGCGTGCTGTCATGGCGAAGGGTAAATAACCGGATTACTTACGGTAATGCTCTTTTAATGAGTCCATGACAGCACCCAGTCACATCCCTCCCTAATAAATAAAAGCCAATGTAGTTACTTCTATGAAGTTTATAGCCTTATGATGTATCGTAAATATTTGACTAATACTGGCGGTCCTCCGGGTACTCTGAAATTAAACTGAGGGGGACCGCCCCTTTTATTTCTCTGTAGGTTTCCTGTTCCTTGGGGCGGATCCCTATCTCTCCAGTGGGTGCTGTCATGGACTCATTAAAAGAGCATTACCGTAAGTAATCCGGTTATTTGTGTTTTGGGATTGCTATAGTTTTACCGACTATGTCCAGTAAATACAGGGATATTCTTGAGTAAAACCTGTTTTTCTGTCAGTGATTTGAGACTGAGACAGAGGTTCACCTTCCAACAAGGCAATGACCCAAAGCTTACTGTTAAAGAACACTCGAGTGGTTTAAGGTGAAATGTGTAAATGTGTTGGAGTGGCCTGATCAAAGCCCAGATCTTAGTCCAAGGGAGAATCTGTGGTCAGATTTGAAGATTGCTGTTCACCAGAGGAAATCATCTAACTGAAGGAGCTGGAGCAGTTTTACCTTGAGTGAGCATAAATCCCAGTGGAAAGCTCATGGAGACTTATCCAAAGCGACTTGCAGCTGTAAATGGAGGCTCTATAAAGTACTGACTTTAGAGGGATGAATAGTTATGCACACTGAAGTTTTCAGTTATTTTGTCCTATTTGTTGCTTGCTTCACAATGAAAAGAAAACCAAATGTTCACAGTTGTAGTAAAGTTCTTTACATGAATGCAAACCCTAAACAAATTGTCAAATTCCAAGTTGTGAGGAAGCAAAACACAAAAAATGCCCCAAGAGGGTGAATACTTTTGCACGCCACTGTATATTACTAAAATTCATAACTTTGCAGTACCCGGATGATTAAATGCAAAATAGTTTTTTTTTGTTTGTTGTTGTTTTTTAAACTTTGTATTCCTTCTTTTGATAAATTCAATAAAGACAATCACAAGGCACTACAGTGCTGAGATTTAAAGAAAACAATCACTGATGGGTGGGAAATAACAGTAGTAGTTATCAACTTATTACTGAAATCCTGGGCGCAGTGTGGGAAAAAACACCATATGAATATTAAGGAATAGGATAAGAATAAGGCTATATTCACACTTTGCGGATTTTGCTGCGGATCCGCAGCGGATTTGACCGCTGCGGATCCGCAGCAGTTTCCCATGAGTTTACAGAACAATGTAAACCTATGGGAAACAAAAAACGCAGTGCACATGCTGCGGAAAAAACCGCGCGGAAACGCTGCGGATTACATTCCGCAGCATGTCACTTCTTTTCTGCGGATTTTCACCTGCTCCAATAGAAAACTGCAGATGAAAATCCGCAGAAGAAAACGCAGTAAAAACCGCGATAAATCCGCAGTAAAAACCGCAACGGGTTTTCACTGCGGATTTTGGAAATCTGCTGCGGAAAAATCCGCAGTGGAATCTGCAAAGTGTGAACATAGCCTAACACATCTGATTCGAAAAAGACAGAAGAATAGACGAAAAGAAGGAAGCATGAGGGAAAAAAAGAGGGTGGAAGGAGAAAAGGTGTTTTAAATGTGAGTCCTAAAGAATGCAGGTTCAACTTTCCTTGTTAAGGGCCAGGTAGTCAGCCGTAGATCTGAATTCCAGGCAATAAAACCAGGTTTTGTAAAAACGATCATAAACATGATTAATTATAGAGGTGAATCCCTCTGGGGTTTCTTCTGAATCACGTTACTTGGAGATTTAGATGGAAACTATGATGTAGCTGCTCAGCATAGAGCACAGGATAAATGTGATCCAAAATGTTATGTAAAATGTTCCCAACAAAAGCTTTAAATCAATATAAAAAAAAAAAAAATCACCACTCAGGTCTGTCATCTGTTAACCGAAATATAGTGGACTGCCATGTTACTGGTCATCTGAATTCATTAAGAGGTGTAGTTTGTAAAATAGGGTCACTTATTGGGGGTTCTAATGTTCTGGCACCTCAGGGGCTTTCCCAGTGGGTTATGGCATCCACAAACCATAACAGTTAAAAGTACTTCAGGGCGCAGGTGCTGGGCCTCTCTGACCTTTCCCGACACCTGCGCACTGAAGTACTTTGGTCTGCCCACAACAGGGCAGATAAGTACACTTGCACAGGAGCGTGATGCTGGAAAGCGATGAAGCAAGCACGAGGGCAGCTTCATAAGAAGATGGGAGGCTCTGGACCCAGACCTGCGACACCCATCGGACCGGATAAGTATAATAAAAGTTATTTTTCTTATCTTGCTGGTTAGACCGGGGGCTTATCTACAGCATTATAGAATGCTGTAGATAAGCCCTGAAAGTCGGTGGCCGAATCCTATATTGGCCAAAACTGCTGACAGGTTCCCTTTAGCCATTTAAATGGCCAGTGGAATTTATATTATGCCATTCCTGATGGGTTACCATGGCAGCTGAGGGTCTGCTGAAGGCCCCCGTGTACTGCCATTTTGGTTCTCCAGAATTGTAATTTTTTTTGGTCAACCACCTCAAAACTTCAATAGAAAAAGCAATCAAAACATTATATGTACCTCATAATGGTATCAATAAAATACGAGTGAGCTAGGGGCGCAAACAAAAACCCTCCCACAGTACTGTCAATGGGGGAAAAAGTTATGGTACTCACAAAAATGGCGATAAACAGAATTTTTACAAAATTATTTGATGTATTTATTTTTACACCAGTAGAGAAAAAAAATAATAAAAATAAAAAATCTGACAAAATCCCTCCAGACAAGGAAAATCGGGTTCCAATGTTAATTTTACCATAGCAAATAGCATGAACTGCAAAAATACCCTCTCCCATAAAAAATGAAGATTTGCATTTGTCCCACATTAAAAAAAACAAGCCGTAAAAAAAGGCTCTTAGAAGAGGAGTCAAAACGACAAAAAAATCCCTAGTTATTATAGGGTTATATTTGGTTTAAATTTTGACACTCCTCCATAGAGCTATAGATATCACATGCCACCTGTGCTTTCATATGTTTCCTTTCCATTATATTCATGCTCAGTGCTTCATCATCTGTATCACGTTTGGCTTGTTTTTTTGTTTTTTTTTACAGTAGCCTAGAGACAATCTTTGAAGAGCCCCAAGAAAAGAATGGAGTCTTAATTTCAGTCTCCCAGCAAAAGAGGAAACGTATCCTGGAGTTCAGAGACTGCACAGTTCCAAGACTCAAGCGACCAAAAGGAAAAATGAAAGTAATGACCAGCTGCAAACGGGGAAGGAAAGCTGCCATGGAGGGGGTACAGCTCGATGCCCTTCTGATACAGAAACTCATGGACCTGGAAAACTGTCTTTTGGAGGAAGAAGTCAGGGAAAGAAATTCAACAGCTTCCGAAATGCCAAGCTGATAGATGAACTATACTAATGTTTAGTATGGTTTACACTAATGTTTAGCTGATTCACTTAAATTAAGAATCTTTTATCAATCATTCTCTAAATGTAATTATTTTGATAAGTTGGATGGGTAATTGATGATTTTTTTTCTATTTCTGCCACAAAAAGACAGAAGGCTTTATCCGAATTTCACAAAATGTTATGGTTTTATTATGATGTCACCAAAGGATTACGTGATCTGAACTTTGGCATCAGGAAATGCGACTTGAGCTAAAGGATTTGCATGTTCACTCGGGATGTAGTTCTATAATGATCTTTTGTTGAGATGGTCATAAACCATCTAAACCCTGCACTGGAAAGTGAAGAATAACATTAATGCACTTAAATAAATATTGTCTATATTTATAAATATATTCATAGTTTTAATGCAAAAGAAAACCAATTTTAGCATTTTCACTTTTTAATCAGGTAATTTAAAGCTGTTTGATTCAGGTTTGTGCTTCCTCCTATGTGATAAACGCCAGATTGGATCCTTTCATAGAGTTTTCAAGGAGTTTTTTTGAGCAGAAATTCTACCAATCTTAACTCGTTGAGTTTCTGTTTAGGAAACACAGCAAAAATACTCAGTGTGTAAATAGCCATTTGGTGAACGTTTTTTTTAGGCATTTTGCAGTGCTGATTATTTTCTGTTTTTTGTTTTTTTTTTTTTCTAAAATGAGTCACAGAATACTGCTTTGGGTTTAATATCCTAGTTAATAAAAAAAATAGATATATTAAAATTTTTCTTGTGCCTTGCAAGATACTGTGAAGGAAGTTCTGGTAAAACTTATTTTTAAACCTAAAGGCTTTAATCTACACCATTGGCTTTGAATCTAGCTGTTACAAAATCAGTTTTGTTATTTTTTTTGTTTGCTCTGATTTGACTGTGATTCTGGTAGAATATCCAGGCTAATGGGTATAGTTTACGTACTTACTGCAGTTTTTTGTGACCTGGTCAATGTGTTAACAATGCAGGATGCTCCTGTGAGGGTTAATGTAATTTCTCAACTTCTGTGTGATAGTGATAAGCAGCAGGCTCTCTTGCTGTGTTACTTGGACTTTGTTTCTGTAAATTACAGATAAGTTTGTTTTTGTGTTTTTAAGTTATAAATTGTAATAAATACCAATTGTTCTCACCTAATTAAATGAAATGTTTATTTTGTAGAAAAAAGTCATAACTAATACAGTAACATTATTTGGGTGTTAGAAAGAAATGAGGTTATGCTGAGAGTTGCAGTTCCCCACTCTAAGCGTGCCACAAGTTGCTATAATGTAATCTACTGCAATAGCATAAAGTGTGATATTTTGCCCATACAGCCTCCAAAATGCCATCTGTACTACAGAATTTTTAGCTACATAATAGAAATAGACGTAACAGATTAGAAAATGGTACATTCAAAATTAAAAATACATTTAGTAAAGAATTCTATAAAAAAAAAAAAAAAACTTGCAGAAAAGCCTGTGAGGTGCACTTTAGTCATTGGCTATGTGGCGACTTGAGCCGCAGCGGAAATCACACTACCGGAGTTTGCTACATTGCAGCGCTTTGCAAGTGAATGGGGTCAAATTGCGACACCTACACACGACTGTGAGAAGCAAGCCACAAAAAATGAGACCTGGTTGGATTTGTTTTAAGACTTCCTTGACTTGATATTGTTGCTATCGGAATGTGATCCCCTTCACTTGTATAATGCTGAAATGTAGCAGCGGCACCAAGCAAACTCCGGCCATATGACTGCTGCTGCGGCCAAAGTAGTCATGGAGCCCTAACCTTACACTTACATGTTTCAGGTTCCTTATAAGTCGCAGCATAATAAGGTGGTGTGATTACACTGGACATTTCTAGCCACAGTGGACCAATGGGGAAAAAAAAGTCAATGTGACAAGCCTTATAGTACATATAGTGCAGATACACAATGCTGCAGGACATAAAAAAGAACAATAGAAATAGTAATACGGTAAATATAAAGCAGATGGTTCATCCAATTGAGACTCGCTGGATGCCTTGTAATTTAATGGAGAATCCAAAAGGCCTTAATGTTCAACAGACGGCACATTTGTCTGTATTTGATAGAACAGAACACCGCCAAGGCAGAGCAAACTGAGCCGACGCAAGGCTTAGCTGATAGTGTGGCTGACATATGAGAAGTCATCCACCTCAATCACACAGGAGGGTGCATCAAGCATGGTCCAGAGATAGATGCTGGCCTGCTTGGTGCCGAATGGTATACAAGGTCATTCAAGTTTAAAGCTTTATTTTAGAGGTATGTGGGCCAACAGGTTATAGAAAGGATGTAGGGAAGTAAAAGGAGACCCAATGTGATGCAGCTGATTTAATTAGGAAAATCTTATGACAGGTTGCATCTTAAGCTTATCTGGTTTAACATAGTGTGATCTATAAACTGGCCAACTTTAGTTTTTTTGTTTGTTTTTTTATAAATGTGTATACGATATGGAAGTTACTTCTTCTCTGTGCAGATGTCGGAAGTGCAGAAATCTAAGATGCCTAAAAGAAAAATAAATGAATAAATACTGTGGATAGTAAGATGAAATATTTGCAGATTTATATATATATATTTTTTATATTACAAATTAAGAGTAACGAAGATAGATGAATAAAGGCACTGAGTAATATACGTATGATGAAAAACCATACTAAAATTCATACTCTGCTAGCTATTCTAATTTAAAGTTTAAGAATTGTTGTAAAATAAATCTGAAATAGATGTACATAAATAGAGGAATATTTAATACCTGCATGTGTACATTCAAACACAGAGTCTGCTTGCTGTGTGAAGTTGTCTCCTAGTATGTCTAGAAGTCCATAGTGCCCAGTTGGGAGAAGGCAAGCAGTTGAGTCTTTGAATAGTAAATCACCCTCTCCATATTTCTGCACTGATCTGAAGAGATGAAACATGGAGTCTTTGCTTGGTCCTAAATTTTCCTAAGAATGAGATTAAACAAATGGCAACACTAAAATAAATCCCAGTAGTGAGCAAATGGAAACTTGCGCTATTTCAGAGTTTTGTTGTAGGCCTTCTTCACAAGTCTGTTTCCAGTACATTCTTTTTTTTTTTCAGTTACCACCCACACTCATCATAACCTATGGTGCTATGCACATGTCTGTTTTTTTCCAGCAACACCGATGACAAGGGCCAATACAAGTCTATGGATCCATGAAAAGGATGTACAGCACACTGATGACATCAGTGTCATCAGTGTGTTGTAAGTGTTTAACATTGCAAGGAGAAGCTTTGTAATGTAATTCTTTCTTTATCCATACCCGAAAATCACTAATGGTAAGAACAGACACTGACGACACACTGATCCAAAACACTGATGACATCTGTACCGTTTAAGGAAACCTTAAATCCTTGTGTCTGCTAGAACAGAGATGTACTCATTGCACTCAGAGTAAAGACAAAATACAGTCCTGAGAAAAGCGAAGTACATTCTCTTTGAAGATTATGGTTCTACATATACGGACATAAAATAAAAAAACTTGGTTTTCAGATGAACAATAACACAGACCAATTATACTGTTGCTATGTAACAAAAACTAAGCCAAAATGTAGAAGCAGTGGATGAGAAATTAAGTGCACCCCATAAATAAGCAGGCTGTAGAATACTTTTTAGCAGAAATAACTAAAGCGATTTGTTTTTTCTATATGACGTTGTAAATCTTGCTCATCATTCTGGATAAATTTGTCCCACTTTTTTTTAATTATTTGCATGTATTGGGATCCTTGTCTAATAACATGGCTCGCTTCAAAGTTTTAACTTTTTAATGCATTGCCTCACGTTTGACACTAAAGTACTCTGGTATATTGAGAGTTTATAGCTGACTCAGTAGCTACAAGGTGCACAGGTCCTGTGGCTGCAAAACAAGCCGAAATCATCATCCCTGGACTACCATGGTTGACCAGCTGGTATGAGTTCTTTGTCCTGCTATGCTGTGTTTTGGCTTTTGCCAAATGTGGCACAGGGCTTTATGGTCAAGCCTCTCCACTTTGGTCTTGTCTGTTCAAAGGACAGTGTTCCAGTATTCTTGTGCTTTATTCAGATGCAACTTTACAAACTTTGTGTTACCATGTTTTTTTCTTTTTATAATGAGGCTTTCATCTGAAAACCCTTCTAAATAAGCCATACTTGTTCAGTCTTTTTCTAATTGTACTGTCATGAACTTGACCATTTATTATACTGAGGCCTTTAGAGTTTGAGCTGCAGCTCTTGGGTCTTTCAATTTCTCTGATCATTGCACAGTCTAATCTTGGGGTGAATTTGCTGGAACATCAACTGTCTTCAATGTTTTCCAGTTGTGAATAAACGTTCTCACTGTAGAATCATGAACTCCAAATGTTCGCAAATGGCCTTAGGGTTGGGGTGGTCTGAAGTTAACACTGATTTAATCCTAATTACTTTTCTAATATACTTTAATTAAAAAATTCTGTACCGTTCCCTCTCTAACTGCTTTATTTTTTACCAACTTCCTATTTGAGGACATAGCCATTTGAGAATCCCCAGTGCATGCTGACGTACTCAAATGCGATGTCATCGACCTCTATCCCCACCCAGAATCAAAGTGTCATCACTGACATCTGTTCAAGGCGCTGAACTAGGCCATGCTGTACTGAGCATGCATCAGTTGTCAATTCCAGCGTATACTCAGCAGGATCTTGTCACTGCAATATTTTGCATTTTGGCCAGGTTTTTCCTTAAATGACAGTGTAATTTGTCATATGTTGTATGTTAACCAAAACTTGCATTTACATAATTTTATTATCTACTAAGGACATGATTTTATAGATTTAATATGTACTTATATGGAAAACTATAGGATTTTGAGAGGGTGTACCAAGTTCGTGTCATGACTCTAGCTGTCCAGACAAATATTTTTTCCCTAACAGTCCCTCCCCAAAGAATTTAATTCAGCTCAACTAAACAGGCGCACACTATTTCTATGATAGGAAGGAGATAAGTGCCTACACAATACTTCTGTTGAATTTTGCTGATGATGATGTGGTGAGATAGTGGTCCCTATTGACTTGATTGAATTTCTTAGCTCATTATTGTTTGCATAATCTGCCTGCAACATAGTCTTGTTCGGCTTTAATTAGCTGATTTTACTACTCCAGTTCTTTGCTTCATCTTGAGCTACCATACTTACCTGTGATTTCATTAAGAACTCATAAATCTTTGCAGTGATTACAGGACGTGTCATCACTATACTTGGAGGGATCACGCCCAGATTGCAGTGTTTGAATTCTGTTAATGGAACCTTTTCACCATTTGGACACAAAAGTTCAAGTCCTGAGAGGGCTAAATCATGAGCCCAACCAGAGCTCCGAAGATCTGTGAAGAAACATTCAGTATGTAAGCAATCACATACTGTATAACAACAAGCCATAGTTTCTATCTAAAATAGATGATCGTCACCCAAAGACACAGTGCCTCTATCTACTGACCTTTGCTGCACAATCTAGAAATTTGTGAGATGCCTAAGCCAAATAATAATGTACTAGTAAATGTTTTTTTTTTTATAAAATTCAAACTATTAAAAGTAAAAAAACTACAAATCGATTTTTATCCCCTGCCCCACCCAACCCAGACACTTGATGGATTTTAATATGACATGGACATGTGAAAGGAGCTTTAACACATAACAATTTTTCATGTCATTAGTTATAAAAATGTATTGGCCAGTCCCACAACCCTACCTTTCTATTAAAGGGAATCTGTCAAAGTTTTTACTGTTTAATCTGAGAGCCATATAATGCAGAGACAGGACAACCTCCCTGCCCAATGCATTCAAAGACGTGTGCCAGTGTATCTGAAACAATGGTCACAGAAGCTATATATGTGATTTGGATTTCAATTTTGTTGCTTCACTTTGCATTGTTAATTAAAAATAAACAGATAACATTTCTATTTGAGAAAGCTTTCCTACGTTGCGGCACAGTATTGTATATCCGCCTGAAGTTGGGATTCATAGTTAGTCATGGTCAAAAGTATTGACACCCCTGCAATTCTGTCAGATAATACTCATTTTCTTCCTGAAAATGATTGCAAACACAAATTCTTTGGTATTATTATCTTCATTTAATTGTCTTAAATGAAAAAAACACAAAAGAGAATGAAGCAAAAAGCAAAACATTGATCATTTCACACAAAACTCCAAAAATGGGCCAGACAAAAGTATTGGCACCCTCAGCCTAATACTTGGTTGCACAACCTTTAACCAAAATAACTGCGACCAACCGCTTCTGGTAACCATCAATGAGTTTCTTACAATGCTCTGCTGGAATGTTATACCATTCTTCTTTGGCAAACTACTCCAGGTTCCTGATATTTGAAGGGTGCCTTCTCCAAACTGCCATTTTTAGATCTCTCCACAGGTGTTCTATGGGATTCAGGTCTGGACTCATTGCTGGCCACCTTAGAAGTCTCCAGTGCTTTCTCTCAAACCATTTTCTAGTGCTTTTTGAAGTGTGTTTTGGGTCATTGTCCTGCTGGAAGACCCATGACCTCTGAGGGAGACCCAGCTTTCTTACACTGGGCCCTACATTATGCTGCAAAATTTGTTTATTAGTCTTCAGACTTCATAATGCCATGCACACGGTCAAGCAGTCCAGTGCCAGAGGCAGCAAAGCAACCCCAAAACATCAGGGAACCTCCGCCATGTTTGACTGTAGGGACCGTGTTCTTTTCTTTGAATGCCTCTTTTTTTCTCCTGTAAACTCTATGTTGATGCCTTTACCCAAAAAGCTCTACTTTTGTCTCATCTGACCAGAGAACATTCTTCCAAAACGTTTTAGGCTTTTTCAGGTAAGTTTTGGCAAACTCCAGCATGGCTTTTTTAAGTCTCGGGGTAAGAAGTGGGGTCTTTCTGGGTCTCCTACCATACAGTCCCTTTTCATTCAGATGCCGAAGGATAGTACGGGTTGACACTGTTTTCCCATCGGACTGCAGGGCAGCTTGAACTTGTTTGGATGTTAGTCGAGGTTCTTTATCCAACATCCGCACAATCTTGCGTTGAAATCTCTTGTCAATTTTTGTTTTCCGTCCACATCTAGGGAGGTTAGCCACAGTGCCATGGGCTTTAAACTTCTTGATGACACTGCGCACGGTAGACACAGGAACATTCAGGTCTTTGGAGATGGACTTGTAGCCGTGAGATTGCTCATGCTTCCTCACAATTTGGTTTCACAAGTCCTCAGACAGTTCTTTGGTTTTCTTTCTTTTCTCCATGCTCAATGTGGTACATGCAAGGACACAGGACAGAGGTTGAGTCAACTTTAATCCATGTCAACTGGCTGCAAGTGTGATTTACGGTAGTTATTGCCAACACCTGTTAGGTGCCACAGGTAAGTTACAGGTACTGTTAATTACACAAATTAGAGAAGCATCACATGATTTTTCGAACAGTGCCAATACTTTTGTCCACCCCCTTTTTTATGTTTGGTGTGGAGTTATATCCAATTTGGCTTTAGGACAATTCTTTTTGTGTTTTTTCATTTAAGACAAATTAAATGAAGATAATACCAAACAATTTGTGTTTGCAATCATTTTCAGGAAGAAAATGAGTATTATCTGACAGAATTGCAGGGGTGTCAATACTTTTGGCCATGACTGTAGGTCTTCTTGTGAGGGTATGTGCTCACGTTGCGGATTCTGTGCAGATCCGCAGCGTTTTTTGTGGTGCAGAAACGCTGCAGATCCACAAATGATTTACAGTACAATGTAAATCAATGAGAAAAAAAAAAGCTCTGCACACTTTGCGGAAAATCTGCTGCGGAAAACCTGCGGTTTAAAAGAAGTAGCATGTCACTTCTTTTTGGTGAATCTGCAGCGTTTTTGTACCCATTCCATTATAGAAAACAGCAGGGGTAAAAAACTTAGAAAAACCGCCGCAAAAACGCACAAAAAACGCTGCATAACCGCACAAAAAACGCAACAAATCCGCAGGTGCGTTTTCTGCCAGGAGAGGCAGAATTCGCACCAGACATTCCTAAGGCTAATCCGCAACATGTGCACATAGCCTCAAAGGCCACTAATTGCTTCTGTTGAACATCCGTGTTAAACGCTACAGGAGAGGGCTATCAAGGAGATTAAAAAAAGGAAAGTTGGAGTGAGCACCTGAGTGAGAGTTACAGAGATGTCCACTCCAGAAACAGATTTTTGGGCAGCACAGCAGCCTTGCAGCAGCCTTGGTTAGCTATATTAGAGGTTAGCACAGCAGCCTTGCAACGCTGGAGTCCTGGGTTCAAATCCCACCAAGGACAACATCTGCAAAGAGTTTGTATGTTCTCTCTGTGTTGTTTGCGTGGGTTTCCTCCGGGCACTCCGGTTTCCTCCCACATTCCAAAGACATACTGATAGGGAATTTAGATTGTGAGCCCCATTGGGGACAGCGATGATAAAGTCTGTAAAGCGCTGCGGAATATGTTAACGCTATATAAAAATAAAGATTATTATTATGAGGGTGAACTCTAGTAGGCAGTAGCGTAGCTACCGGGGGGGCAGTCGCCCAGGGCCCCACGCTCTAGGGGGGCCCACCCGGAGCTACGCTACCGTAACTGCATGCATGCGCCGATAGTTACATTCTGCGGCAGAGCAGGGAGAATCAATCTCCCTGCTTTGCCGCCATGGGGCCTCTGAGCAGGCGGGGGGCCCAGTGCCAGCAGTGCGCCCCCTGCCCGTCATCCATGGTTAGCTGTACTGGCAATTGGCATGTGGCAGATACAGCTCACCGCATTGATGAGGGAAGGAGCTGCCCTCCTCCCATCATTCCCCTGTCAGTGTCTGAAGTCGCAGATGCCGACACTGACAACAGGCGCGATGACGTCACTGCCCGGCGCCCGCTGTCAGGACAAGAGCGAGAGCAGGGAGCACCGCTGGAACAAGGAGGAAGAGAGGTGAGTATTGTGGGGTTTTTTTATGGGTGCTGCCTTATACACTACAGGATCTGCCTATGGGGGGTGCTGCTTTATACACTACAGGATCTGCCTATGGCGGGGTGCTGCCTTATATACTACAGGATCTGCCTATGGGGGGTGCTGCCTTATACTACAGGGTCTGCCTATGGGAGGGCTGCCTTATACACTACAGGATCTGCCTATGGGGGTGCTGCCTTATACTACAGGATCTGCCTATGGGGGTTGCTGCCTTATACTACAGGATCTGCCTATTGGGGGGTGCTGCCTTATACTACAGAGTCTGCCTATGAGGGGGTGCTGCCTTATACTACAGAGTCTGCCTATTGGGGTGCTGCTTAATTCTACAGGGTCTGCCTATAGGGGTACTGCCTTACACTACAGGGTCTGCCTGTAGGGGTACTGCCTCATACTACAGGGTCTGCCTATAGGGGTACTGTCTTGAACTATATTGAGAACTATCTGGCACATACTATATGGAGGTTATCTATGGGGCCATAATACAGTGTGGGGATTACAGTGAAGGGGCCATCATACAGTGTTGGAACCATCAGTTTGGAGTCTACTAAGGGATCAGTATACTGTGTGGGTGGTACTATTCAGTGAGGGGGCATCATACTGTGCATAGAGGAGCTGTACAGGGGGAGACTCGGGACATTATTAAATGTAAAGTAGGCACTTATTGTTATAGGGGATCTCGGGTTACTGTGACTATCAAAGGGGCACAAAGGGCAATATTACTTTCTAGGGGGCAAAATATGGTCACTGTTTTCTAGGGCACTTGCACCCGGCATTATTATATTATAGAGGGGTGCTTTAGAATTTACACAGCAGGTGCATTAATAGGGACACATACAGCAGCAGCGGCTCAGTATCTGGGTATCAGGTGCCGTAATGGAGACACATACGGCAGCAGGGGCTCAGTATTGGGGTATCAGGTGCAGTAATAGGGACACATACGGCAGCAGCGGCTCAGTATCGGGGTATCAGGTGCAGTAATAGGGACACATACGGCAGCAGCGGCTCAGTATCGGGGTATCAGGTGCAGTAATAGGGACACATACGGCAGCAGCAGCTCAGTATCGGGGTATCAGGTGCAGTAATAGGGACACACGGCAGCAGCGGCTCAGTATCGGGGTATCAGGTGCAGTAATAGGGACACATACGGCAGCAGCGGCTCAGTATCGGGGTATCAGGTGCAGTAATAGGGACACATACGGCAGCAGCGACTCAGTTTCGGGGTATCAGGTGCAGTAATAGGGACACATACGGCAGCAGCGGCTCAGTATTGGGGTATCAGGTGCAGTAATAGGGACACATACGGCAGCAGCGGCTCAGTTTCGGGGTATCAGGTGCAGTAATAGGGACACATACGGCAGCAGCGGCTCAGTATTGGGGTATCAGGTGCAGTAATAGGGACACATACGGCAGCAGCGGCTCAGTATCGGGGTATCAGGTGCAGTAATAGGGACACATACGGCAGCAGCGGCTCAGTATCAGGTGCAGTAATAGGGACACATACGGCAGCAGCGGTTCAGTATCGGGGTATCAGGTGCAGTAATAGGGACATATTGCAGCAGCGGCACAGTATCAGGTGCAGTAATAGGGACACATACGGCAGCAGCGGTTCAGTATCGGGGTATCGGGTGCAGTAATAGGGACACATATTGCAGCAGCGGCACAGTATCACGGTATCAGGGGCAGTAATAGGGACACAGCAGCAGCGACTCAGTTTCGGGGTATCAGGTGCAGTAATAGGGACACATATGGCAGCAGCGGCTCAGTATCGGGGTATCAGGTGCAGTAATAGGGACACATATTGCAGCAGCGGCACAGTATCAGGGGCAGTAATAGGGACACACAGCAGCAGCGACTCAGTTTCGGGGTATCAGGGGCAGTAATAGGGACACATACGGCAGCAGAGGCTCAGTATTGGGGTATCTGGTGCAGTAATAGGGTCACATACGGCAGCAGCAGCTCAGTTTGTGCAGATTGGGAATAGATGGTGATGGGGCTGGAGTATGAGAAGCGAAATGTGTCTTTGTTGTATTCTCTGCAGACGAGTCGTGGCTGGAAGAAGTTGTGTCGACAATCTTTAAAAAATTGGGGGTAAGGTCTGAAAGCTAATTTATCTTGTTTTAGATATTTGTTCTGTACAGAAGGAAACGGTTACGTGATAAACTCATAATAGTTTCTTACGTTCTATGTTATCCAATAGTGATTGATGCTCCAAAAATGCAACATCCCCATAACTGCGTCCACCTGGGTCTCCAACCAAACACCTAAAAATTTAACAGGAACATTTACTATCATGTTCAGTTTATCATATATGTAGATATTGACTAGCTGAAAATATGTGTAGATAGTGTACAGTGTGTATCCCTGGGGTAAATGTTCCCAGTATATGTTTCTGATATGCAATACTTGCACAAAATGTCAAAATCACTTTAAATAGGCAGTAAAAGTATAGTTTCTGCTGCATTAAGCAATGATGAAGACTCAGCTGAACTCTAGGGTACAGTGTATTTAGGGAAGCTGTGTGGGGCTCATGCTGCATATGGGGAGGCTGTGTGGGGCTCATGCATTATATGGGGAGGCTGTGTGGGGCTCATGCTGAATATGGGGGAGACTGTGTGGGGCTCATGCCGCATATCGGGAAGGCTGTGTGGGGCTCATGCAGTATATGTGGAGGCTGTGTGGGGCTCATGCTGCACATGGGGAGGCTGTGTGGGGCTCATGCAGTATATGGGGGAGGCTGTGTGGGGCTCATGCAGTATATGGGGAGGCTGTGTGGGGGTCATGCAGTATATATAAAGAGGCTGTGTGGGGTTCATGCAGTATATGGGGGAGGCTGTGTGGGGTTCATGCAGTATATGGAGAGGCTGTGTGGGGGTCATGCAGTATATATAAAGAGGCTGTGTGGGGTTCATGCAGGATATGGGGGAGGCTGTGTGGGGTTCATGCAGTATATGGGGGAGGCTCTCTGGGCCACATGCAGTATATATAGGGAGGCTGTCTGGGGCTCATGCACTGTATATAAGGAGGCTGTGTGGGGCTCATGCTGTGTATAGGGAGGCTGTGTGGGCCTCATGCTGTATATAGGGAGGCTGTGTGAGGCTCATGCAGTATATAGGGAGGCTGTATGAGGCTCATGCAGTATATGGGGAGGCTGTGTGGGGCTCATGCAGTATATGGGGAAGCTGTGTTGGGCTCATGCTGTATATGAGGAGGCTGTGTGGCTCATGCTGCATATGGGGGAGGCTTGTGGGGCTCATGCAGTATATGGGGAGGCTGTGGTGTGGGGCTCATGCAGTATATATAGGGAGGCTGTGTGGGGCTCATGCAGTATATGGAGAGGCTATGTGGGGCTCATGCAGTATATATAATGAGGCTGTGTGGGGCTCATGCAGTATATGGAGAGGCTATGTGGGGCTCATGCAGTATATATAGGGAGGCTGTGTGGGGCTCATGCAGTATATGGGGAGGCTGTGTGGGGCTCATGCAGTATATGGGGAGGCTGTGTGGGGCTCATGCTGTATATATAGGGAGGCTGTGTGGGGCTCATGCAGTATATATAGGGAGGCTGTGTGGGGCTCATGCAGTATATAGAGGGAGGCTGTGTGGGGCTCATGCAGTATATGGGGAGGCTGTGTGGGGCTCATGCAGTATATGGGGAGGCTGTGTGGGGCTCATGCTGTATATATAGGGAGGCTGTGTGGGGCTCATGCAGTATATATAGGGAGGCTGTGTGGGGCTCATGCAGTATATGGGGAGGCTGTGTGGGGCTCATGCAGTATATGGGGAGGCTATGTGGGCTCATGCATTATATGGGGAGGCTGTATGGGGTTCATGCTGCATATGGGGAGGCTGTGTGGGGCTCATGCTGTATGTAGAGAGGCTGTGTGGGGCTCATGCTGCATATGGGAGGCCGTGTGGGGCTCATGCAGTGTATATAGGGAGGCTATGTGGTGCTCATGCTGTATATGGGAGGCTGTGTGGGGCTCATGCAGTATATGGGGAGGCTGTGTGGGGCTCATGCTGTATATATAGGGAGGCTGTGTGGGGCTCATGCAGTATATGGAGAGGCTGAGTGGGGCTCATGTAGTATATGGGGAGGCTGTGTGGGGCTCATGCAGTGTATGGGAGGCTGTGTGGGGCTCATGCAGTATATATAGGAAGGCTGTGTGGGGCTCATGCAGTATATGGGGAGGCTGTGTGGGGCTCATGCTGTACATGGGGAGGCTGTGTGGGGCTCATGCTGTACATGGGGAGGCTGTGTGGGGCTCATGCATTATATGGGGAGGCTGTGTAGGGCTCATGCTGCATATAGGGGAGGCTTTGAGGGGCTCATGCAGTATTTACAGGGAGGCTGTGTGGGGCTCATGCTGTATATGGGGAGGCTGTGTGGGGCTCATGCTGTATATGGGGAGGCTGTGTGAGGCTCATGCTGTATATGGGGAAGCTGTCTTGGGCTCATGCTGTATATGGGGAGGCTGTGTGGGGCTCATGCATTATATGGGGAGGCTGTGTGGGGCTCATGCTGTATATGGGGAGGCTCTGTGGGGCTCATGCAGTGTATATAGTATAGCTCCCAACCGTCCCTCATTGTGCGGGACTGTCCCGGTTTTGATGCTTTGCCCCGCTGTCCAGCACGGGACGCTCTGCTTCCCGCAGACAGCAGGAGAAGCAGCCGACATGCCCCCTTGTGTTAAGCCACGCCCCTTCCCCTGCAGTCTGTTTTTCTTCCAGTGTGTGCGGCACAGCTCAGAGGGAGAGAGAGGGGACATTTTTGAGGTACGTGTCACGCCCCCTTGTGTTAGACCACGCCCCTTCCCGGTATGTTCCTGAGTGAGTCTCCAGTGTGCGTGCGGTACAGAACTTCAGAGGTAGACACTGAGAGGGGACACTTCTGTTCTTTGAGGTACGTAAGTTACAACACAGTCAGTCACCACCTCCAGGGCTTATCTGCCGAACACAGCCCTGGGTGCCGCAATAAGCAGCAGACCAGTGGACTGCTGAGCTAATCATGCCTGGCTAGTAAACTAATCGTGCGTGGAATGAGTGGGGCTGAGCAGGGTAGGATGGAAACACTCACAGCCTCCTCTGTTTCTGGCCTCTGCTACTGTAATTGCAGATCGACGTATCAGGTATGGAGAAGTCTGTGCAGTTAGCCGTGTGTGTATGAGGTGTACGGAGTGGAGCCGTGTGTGTATGAGGTGTATGGAGCGGAGCCATGTGTGTATGAGGTGTATGGAGTGGAGCCGTGTGTATGAGGTGTATGGAGCGGAGCTGAATGTGTACGAGGTGTACGGAGCGGAGCCGTGTGTGTATGAGGTGTATGGAGTGGAGCTGAATGTGTACGAGGTGTATGGAGTGGAGCTGAATGTGTACGAGGTGTATGGAGCGGAGCTGAGTGTGTACGAGGTGTATGGAGCGGAGCTGAGTGTGTACGAGGTGTATGGAGCGGAGCTGTGTGTGTACGAGGTGTATGGAGCGGAGCTGAATGTGTACGAGGTGTATGGAGCGGAGCCACGTGTGTACGAGGTGTATGGAGCGGAGCCGCGTGTGTACGAGGTGTATGGAGCGGAGCCGAATGTGTATGAGGTGTATGGAGCGGAGCCGAATGTGTACAAAGGGTATGGAGCGGAGCCGTGTGTGTGTGTATGAGGTGTATGGAGTGGAGCCGTGTGTGCAAAGTGTACGGAGCGCAGCTGCGTGTGTAGGAGTGGCTATGTGTGGCCATTATACGGTACGAAGTATCATGTGCGCCCAATATACATGTGCGGTCATTATATAGTATGGAGCATCATGTGCGGAAATTATACAGTATGGAGCATCATGTGCGGTCATTATACAGTGTGGAGCATCATGTGCGGCCAATATAAAGTATGGAGCATCATGTGCGGTCATTATACAGTATGGAGCATCATGTGTGGCCATTATACAGTATGGAACACCATGTGTGGCCATTATACAGTATGGAGCATCATGTGCGGCCATTATACAGTATGGAGCACTGTGTGGCCATATTTTTTGTTTATAATTATTCTTTATGAAACAGTGTGATCAGCAGTGCGAAATGGGTGTGGTTGGGACGTGGATATGGGTGTGACTAGTTATGAATGGGTGTGGTCAGAGGCGTGGCCTAAAATTTGCTGTGGCGCGCGTTGCGCGCCGCAGACTTTATCCCTCTTTCCCATCTTCAAAAGTTGGGAGGTATGTGTATAGGGAGACTGTGTGGGCTAATGGTGTATATGGAGAGGCTCTGTGGGGCTCATGCAGTATATGGAGAGGCCGTGTGGGGCTCATGCTGTATGTAGGGAGGCTGTGTGGGGCTCATGCAGTGTATATAGGGAGGCCGTGTGGGGCTCTGTGACAAAACACTCTGGGATCGCCTTTGCTGGGGTCAAAGGACACATGGTTTGTGCATTGAATCTGAGGCGTACAGCAGGTTTCTGAGCAGGCTGACCTCAGGTCAGATTTATTAATGTGAAAGCAACACAAAAAACAAAACATAAAAATAAACCCTAGCCTGTCCGGCACTAACTAAACAAATACGTTGCTATCTCAACAACTGGGGGGGCTTCTCCCACCCAGCTAACATCACACAATTCTTGAGCAGAGCTCTTCACTCACGTTTGTCCCACACAGGCAGGCAATCTGTGTGCCCCAGGCAGACACTGGAAACACCCAGCTGGTCATCTATTATTCCTGCAATCATTAACCCATTAGCACCCTGAAGATACTGAGTGGCCTAATTCACATAGGACAAACACCTGGGCGAGATATACCTGCCTCCATCTACCACACCAGCATGAGTCTTACATATCCCCCCCCTTGCTCAGACCACTCCGGTCGAGCAAGAACACTTTTGAAACAGTGCACTCGGGATAGGGCATCGGCGTTCCCCATCTGCACCCCAGGTCGGTGCTCCACCGTAAAAGAGTAAGCCTGCAGGGCAAGGAACCACCGGGTTACCCGACTATTACGGTCCTTGTGGAGGTGCATCCACTTGAGAGGGGCATGGTCTGTGACCAGCCTAAACTTCCTACCAGCCAGGTAATACTTGAGGGAGTCGAGAGCCCATTTAATGGCTAGGCACTCGTTTTCAACCACCGCATACCTCTGCTCATGTACATTCAGTTTCCGACTGAGATAGAGTACCGGGTGTTCGACTCCGTCCCTCACCTGGGAAAGTACAGCTCCGACACCAGTATCAGAGGCATCAGTTTGTACCACAAACTCGCTGCTGAAATCTGGAGTCACTAGTACGGGCTGAGAGCACAAAGCCCGTTTCAGGCTGTGGAAGGCCTCTTCAGCAGCTGAGGTCCATTTTACCATGACGGAACCCTTCCCCTTGGTAAGATCCGTCAAGGGAGTAGCCATGGCTGCAAAATTGGGTATGAACCGGCGATAATAACCGGCAATCCCCAGGAAAGCCTGCACTTGTTTCTTGTTCACTGGTTGTGGCCAGCCCTGAATTGCCTGTATTTTGTGGATCTGGGGTTTAACCACTCCTCGGCCAATCACGTAGCCCAAGTATCGGGCTTCTTCAAGCCCGATGTGGCATTTCTTGGGGTTTGCCGTTAAACCTGCATCTCGCAGGTCATCAATCACCGCTTGTACCTTCTGGAGATGAGTTTCCCAGTCCATGCTGTAAATTACGATGTCATCCAGGTAGGCAGAAGCGTACTGTCTGTGAGGCCTCAAGACTCGATCCATCAATCTCTGGAACGTTGCGGGAGCTCCGTGAAGTCCAAACGGCATATAGACATACTGGAACAGATCTTCCGGTGTAGCAAATGCCGTCTTCTCTCTGGCCGCCTCGGCCAGAGGAATCTGCCAGTACCCCTTTGTTAAATGCAGGGTCGTAATGTATCGGGCTTTACCAAGCCGGTCGATCAACTCATCGACCCGGGGCATAGGGTACGCATCAAATTGCTTAACCTCAGATTTTTGTCGTTCTGAGAGAGTCTCAGCAACCTGCACCTCTGGTACAGTAGGTGAACAAACCGGACGGGGCAGATCCGCCGTTAGGGCAGAGCGGTCTTTCCAGGATTTTATCAGATTCACATGATTAATCTGTTCCGGTTTTCTCTTACCCGGCTGGTACACTTTATAGTTCACTTCACCAACTCTTTCTCGGACCTCAAATGGGCCCTGCCATTTCGCCAGGAATTTACTATCCACCGTAGGGATTAGGACCAACACCCTATCGCCGGGTGCAAATGTACGGACCTTAGCGCCTCTATCATAACTTTGCCTCTGGGCTCCCTGGGCCTGTAACATATGGTCCCTAACAATGGGCATGACAGCGGCAATACGACCCTGCATTTGTGTTACATGGTCGATCACCGTTTTAAAGGGAGTGACTTGACCTTCCCAGGTTTCTTTTGCGACGTCCAGCAGTCCCCGGGGACGACGGGCGTACAACAGTTCGAAAGGCGAAAACCCTGTGGAAGACTGGGGAACTTCCCTAATGGCAAACAGTAAATAGGGTAACAAGTAATCCCAGTTCTTCCCATCTTTGTCTATCGCCTTCCGGAGCATCTGTTTTAAGGTTTTGTTGAAGCGCTCAACCAGGCCATCTGTTTGAGGGTGATAGACAGACGTACGCAACGGGTCTTTTTGTAAGAGCCTGCAGAGCTCCTTCATTACCCTCGACATAAAGGGAGTCCCCTGGTCGGTGAGTATCTGTTTTGGAATTCCCACCCGACTAAACACTTGTACCAATTCCTTGGCGATCGTCTTGGTAGCTGTGTTACGCAAAGGGACGGCTTCCGGGTAACGAGTGGCATAGTCCACGATGACGAGGATATGTTGGTGCCCACGTGCGGATCGGGGAAGGGGCCCAACCAAATCCATCCCAATTCTCTCAAAAGGGACCCCGATGATAGGAAGGGGTACCAAAGGGCTACGGAACTGAGATTTAGGGGCCGCGATTTGGCACTCTGGACAGGACTCACAATAGTTACGCACATCACAATGTATTCCAGGCCACACAAAACAATGCAATATCCTTTCTGTGGTTTTCTGTACCCCCAGATGTCCCCCCATTATATGTCCGTGGGCCAAATCCAGTACCTTCTGCCGATAAGGTTTGGGTACCACTAACCGTTGCACTGTGTCTTCCCCTTTTTTTTCTACCTGGTAGAGCAAATCATTTTCAAGAACCATATACGGGTACGCTAGCCTAGTGTCAGGTTCTACGGGTACCCCATTTATCATTTTTACATTTTTCCTAGCCGGAGTCAGGGTAGGATCTTTCATTTGCTCGCTGTGGAAGTCATCCACCTGGACTCCCAAATCTGGCAGGCAGGGTGCCGGATGGCTGTCTGCCTCCGCCTCTCGCTGAGGTTCCTCAGTTTCCTCTGTTTCCCCCGCCATGACGGAGAAGGGGTACTGAAGGTTAGATTCACTAACCTCCCCAGCAACATCTTCCTGTGGGGTCTCCTCTAGGGACTCGGGACCTCCAGATGGCATGGGAGAAGATTCACGGGTACAGCTACCGTGAAGGAGCAACTGATTCTCCCACAACTGCCAGAAATAGGGAAAATCCCTGCCCAGGATTACATCCTGTAACAATGCGGGAACGAGTCCCACTTTGTGCTGCACTGACCCATAGGGAGTAGAAATCCATATGACCGCTGTTAAGTACGAGCGGGTGTCACCATGCACACACATCACAGAAAACTTGTCAGACGGACCAGACGGATGTGCCACCAGACTAGCTTTCACCAGAGTCACCACACTTCCAGAGTCTAGTAATGCCACAACATTTTTCCCATCAACAGATAATTCACACAGGTGTTTCACTGTATCATTTTGACCCGCATTCACACTCGCTAGCTGTGTAACCAAAGACATGCGTTTTCTAGAGTCTATAACGTCGCACTGCATGGGTTCAGCGGTAACAGGACAGTTCGCAGAAACATGACCCTTCTCATGGCAGCGGAAACACCTAACAGGTCCCCTACTGAGACCACCGTCCAATACTCTTGGTCTCGGAGTGCGAGCAGTCCCGGACTCCTCCCCCACAGTTTTAGGCGATTTTCCTTCACCCGTGGTCCCTGGAACAGTCTTACCGGTTCCACGAGGAGGAGGCACAGACCGGGGGTTGGCGGTGTCGTCGGGAAGTCCTTCTGCCACGGAATAACGCTCGACCAACTCCACAAGTTGATCCGCTGTCGTGGGATTTCCTTGGCTTACCCACCTTTTCAGCGCTGGGGGTAGTACTCTCAGGTACTTGTCCAGGACAACCCGCTGGATTATTTCGGGTATTGTCAGTACCTCGGGTTGCAGCCATTTCTTTGTCAAGTAGATCAGGTCGAACATCTGAGACCGCGCCGGTTTATCTTGCTGGTATGTCCACTGATGTACCCTCTGTGCACGGACAGCCAACGTCACACCCAGCCGGGCCAGGATCTCAGCTTTCAGCTTCTCAAAGTCCTGAGCGACCTCCGGGTCCAAATCATGGTAAGCTTTTTGGGCCTCGCTGGAGAGAAACGGGGCAATCAAATCGGCCCATCGTGCCTTCGGCCACTTCTCTCTCAATGCCGTCCGCTCAAACGTTGTCAGGTATGCCTCGACGTCATCTTCTGCAGTCAGCTTTTGCCAGTATCGACTCACATGGATCCTTCTGGACTCTGCTTCCGGGTCAGCGTCAGGCATGCTCACCGGGCGCTGCGCCACCTGTTGGAGAAGTTGGCGGTCTGCAACCGTCATGTCCAGTAACTCCTTCAGCTGTGCGGCCATCAAGCGATTAGCTTCGTGCTGTGCGGCAGTGGCCTGCTGTTGTACGGCAGTGGACTGTACTAAGGCTTTCACCACGTCTTCCATGCTGTCGCCTGTGCCACGGTATGCCCGCATTCTCCACCACAATGTGACAAAACACTCTGGGATCGCCTTTGCTGGGGTCAAAGGACACGTGGTTTGTGTATTGAATCTGAGGCGTACAGCAGGTTTCTGAGCAGGCTGACCTCAGGTCAGATTTATTAACGTGAAAGCAACACAAAAAAACAAAACATAAAAATAAACCCTAGCCTGTCCGGCACTAACTAAACAAATACGTTGCTATCTCAACAACTGGGGGGGCTTCTCCCACCCAGCTAACATCACACAATTCTTGAGCAGAGCTCTTCACTCACGTTTGTCCCACACAGGCAGGCAATCTGTGTGCCCCAGGCAGACACTGGAAACACCCAGCTGGTCATCTTTTATTCCTGCAATCATTAACCCATTAGCACCCTGAAGATACTGAGTGGCCTAATTCACATAGGACAAACACCTGGGCGAGATATACCTGCCTCCATCTACCACACCAGCATGAGTCTTACAGGCTCATACAGTGTATATAGGGAGGCTGTGTGTGGCTCATGCTGCTCTGTGGTGCTCATGCCACATATGGGGGGAGACTGTGTGGGGTTCATGCCACATATGGGGGAGGCTGTGTGGTGCTCATACCGCATATAAGGGGCTGTTGGGGGGCTCATACGATATACAGAAGGGGCAATGCTTGGGTTCAAACGAAATATAGGGGGATATCAGCATTCTTAATTCTGCTAAATATTAAGTTATACAATTAATATTAATAAAATTATCAATAATAATTATAATATATTGACATTAATATTGAGCAGAATTAATTTCAGCCTATTGGTTCGGCACTCCACAATGGTCACGGTCTCTCATGTGGCCCCTCTGGAAAATTAATTGTCCACCCCTGCCCTGGAACATCATATATGGGTTTATCATAAACTGGAGCATTATATGGGGCCATCAAACATTGGAGCATTATGTGGGCCCATCATACACTGGAACATCATTTATGGGGCCCATTATATAGGAAGCATTATATGAGCCTCATCATGTAGCATCATATGGGGCCCATTATATATGGAGCATCTTAAGGGGCCCATTATATATGGCGCATCATATGAGACCCATTATATATGAAACATTTTATGGGGCTCCTTATATATGGAGCATCATATGGGATTCATTATATATGGAGCATCATATAGGGCCCATTATATATGGAGCAATATATGGGGTCCATCATATACTGGAGTATTATATGGAGCCCATTATGTATGGAACAATATATGAAGCTCATTATTCTTTATGAAGCGTTATAGGGGGCCCATTATACAGTATGGGGCAATATATGGGGCTCATTATTCTGTAGGAAGCAATATTTGTGCCATTATACTGTATGGAGCATTATATGGGGTCCATTATTTTGTATGGAGCAATATTTGGGCTCATTATTCTGTATGGCGCAAAGTATGGTGCCCATAATACTGTATGGAGCAAAATATGTAGCTCACTATACTGTATGGAGCATTATATGGGCTGCTTATACTGTGTGGAGCATTATATGTGGCTCATTATACTGTATGGAGCATTTTGTGGGGCTTATTATTCTGTATGGAGCACTATGTGTCGCCCATAATGCTGTATGGAGCAATATATGGGGTCCATTATTCTGTATGGAGCAATATATAGGGCTCATTCTGTATGGAGCAATATATGGTGTTCATTATTCTTCACGGAGCACTATGTGGTGCCCATAATACTGTATGGAGCAATATATGGGGCCCATTATACTGTATGGAACAATATATGTTGCCCATAATACTGTATGAAAACCTGGAGTTCGCCCTGGTCGTAGTCATGGATAACTAAGCTACTTCAATGTCCTGCACATGGGGTTATCAGGAAAACTATACTATACTACATTTCTAATTGGAGGTATTTGTCAATGTTGTTGGTGGCTCAGTGGTTAGCACTCCAGCGATGGAGTCCTGGGTTCAAATCCCACCAAGGACAACATTTGCAAGGAGTTTGTATGTTCTTCCCATGTTTGCGTGGGTTTCCGCCGGGCTCTCCGGTTTCCTCCCACATTCCAAAGACAGAATATGTTGGCGCCATATAATTATTATTACACCGACTACATATTGATATAGGATCTTGAAGATGGGAATACTCCTTTAATGTCCACAATGTTTTATC
Source organism: Ranitomeya imitator (assembly GCF_032444005.1). Classification (NCBI taxonomy): domain Eukaryota; kingdom Metazoa; phylum Chordata; class Amphibia; order Anura; family Dendrobatidae; genus Ranitomeya; species Ranitomeya imitator. The sequence goes on from NC_091282.1 coordinate 304,287,577, forward strand.
AACATCATCATATAGAAAACCCTTTAAAACATCTTGGTATAAAGAAATCCAGGGGTTCGTGCTGCTAATGGATCCTAGTGACTTCCCTATTTTACACTGCATGGTCTCTTTCTCTTGGGGGGAAGCATTTTATGAAGCTTTATGGAATTTGTTTGGCACCACTGTGAACAGAAGAAGTATTTACTGGGTAGAAAGGCAAAATGAGCAATTGTTAATATACAGTGCTATATAATAGGATGACTGCAATAAATTAAGAGGATAAAGACTTTGATGAGAAGAAGAGTGCTTCTTTAAGAAAATAAAACTAAAGTACAGAGGTGCAGAAATTATTTGGTTCTTATAATGTACTGTATGTACCTAAAATGACTTCTCTATATTAAGACTCACCTTAGGGCCCCCATATTGCCATAATAACGTTCATCGTGATTGGCTGCACATCTTCCATAGACGCGACCGCCTTCCTCCCATCCCACACACACCTTGCATAGACCGTGTCCTCCTCCAGGCATGCACCCCTTCCAGAAAAATTTTTCATAAGCTATAGACAGACAAAAAATCAAACAAATTAAAACACTGATTTGAAGAAAAAAAAAAAAACTTTCAAGTACATAATTAAAGCTAATTTTTACTGTTTTAAAATGACAGGAACAATTACCATGTTTGACATTTAGGCACAGCAAAATCCCTTATTCCAACAACGCCTGCTGTTTCATCATATACAGCTGGTATATGGTGACAGTTCACAGCCCAAAGTGTCCACCGCGTCATTCCTACTCTGCATTGTGTTATCTGAGGCAGGTAAAGGTGCAGCGTAATGCATTATTACTGGATGGGATGGGATGTGTGATGTCACATCATCCTATCTGCTGCGTATTTGTTCCTTGTAGATGGTATTATAGGTCACTATGTGGTGATAATATGGTGTCTGGTCATGGTGTGGTGGTATTTGACCCCTGTATGTGGTATTATTGGTTATTTAAAAAAATGAATAATAAATAAAAATATACCTAAATTGTATTGCATATTTTAACAAATGTCTAATAGGGCCCGGCTAAAATAGTCTACCTTGTCATCATGGCAGATTAAACAAATCTTTTTGCCAAAACAAAAGCTGCAGGCTATATGTGTGATCTGCTGATGGGAACTGTTAATGTGTGATTGGTGAGAATTGGAGTTTTTCCAAGAGAGAGTGATGGGACTGTGGACAGATTGAGGGGTGGAGGTGGGGCTGGGGTGGAACCTGGGTGGAGTCTCAAGGGGGCTTAGAAAATTTTGCCAGTATGGGACCCAAAACTCCTAATGGCAGCCCTGCTAGTATACCGGAGGCAGAATGAAGAGTCACCATTTTGTGGGTGACTGCCCTGTGATCTGCTATGTTTCAAATGCATTCAAAACTTGGTTATAACTGCATTTTATGCCACATTACATTGATTTATTAATGATCTGCAAACGCGGTACCATTCCTCAGGGCCGGCGTTAGCAGAAGGCAGAACAGGCAGCTGCCTGGGGCCCCCAGCCAGTCACCTCCTGCCAGCGCTGACTGCCCCCCCGCCAGCGCTGACTCATTCAACTATACTGGCGTCTAAGACGCTGCTACAGTTCAAAGCAATGATGGAGTAGAGAGCGTCAGCTGACACTCCCTCTCCCATCATTCCCCTCTGCCTCTGACACTGCGGGTACGCAATGATGTCACATCATCGTGTACTTGCTGTGTGCTGGGCAGACTGCAGGTGCTGAGACTGGAGCCGATCTGGGAGCAGCGCGGAGCATGAGGAGAGGTGAGGATTGTGTGTTTTTTAATATATGAATGAGTGAGGGGAGGGGGGAGGGTCAGCTACATTATATTCTAGGGGGTTGTATTGGATTCTATGGGCCTACATTATGTTCTATGGGGGCTGTATTATATTCTGTGGGGGCCTACATTATATTCTGAGGGGGCTGTATTAGGTTCTATGGGGCCTACATTATATTCTATAGAGGGCTGTATTAGAGTCTATGTGGGGCCTACATTATATTATATGGGGGGCTGTATTAGATTCTATGGGGGCCTACATTATATTCTATGGGGGGCTGTAATAGATTCTGTGGGGGGCTACATTATATTCTATGGGGGGGCTGTATTAGATTCTATGGGGCCTACATTATATTCTATGGGGGCTGTATTAGATTCTATGGGGCCTACATTATATTCTATGAGGAGCTGTATTAGATTCTATAGGAGCCTACATTATATTCTATGGGGATGCTTTATTAGATTCTGTGGGGGGCTGTATTATATTCTATGGGGGCTGTATTAGATTCTAAGGGGGCCAACATTATATTCTATGAGGGGCTGTATTAGATTCTATGGGGGCATACATTGTATTCTATGGGGTTCTGCATTATATTCTATGGGGGTTAAATTATATTGTATGTGGGCTTCATTATACTCTATGAGGGGCCTACATTATATTCTATGGGGGGCTGCATTATACTATATGAAAACAGGAACACATGGGCCACTTGCACAGTGAACAAGTCTGTATGATCATGTTCACACACCACCAAGAAACCTGAAGACACAAAAGAGAATAGTAAAACCAAAAACACTCAGTTTGAAAAAATGTTGCAGTAATCCGCAAGTGCTAGTAAAAGATGTAAAAAACAGGGTATTTGGTTGATACGTTTTTTTGCAAAAAATGTATACTAAGCTGCTCTACCAATCTTCACGGTATACCCTTATCAGAGCAGTCCTAACTAATGTATGCAATCCCTATCTGATGTATTTAAAAACCTGATCATCTGTATATAACCTGTGTGAACAGGGTTCAGAGAGGAAAAATCCATGTGTGCATACAGGGTAGAACAGCTTTTGTGCAGATAGCCCAAGAGGAGTGGTGGAACTCCCCAGTCTTGTAGACACAAGAGAACAATTATGGAAACAGGAACACATGGGTCACTTGCACAGTGAACAAGTCTGTATGATCATGTTCACACACCACCAAGAAACCTGAAGACACAAAAGAGAATAGTAAAACCAAAAACACTCAGTTTGAAAAAATGTTGCAGTAATCCGCAAGTGCTAGTAAAAGATGTAAAAAACAGGGTATTTGGTTGATACGTTTTTTGCAAAAAATGTATACTAAGCTGCTCTACCAATCTTCACGGTATACCCTTATCAGAGCAGTCCTAACTAATGTATGCAATCCCTATCTGATGTATTTAAAAACCTGATCATCTGTATATAACCTGTGTGAACAGGGTTCAGAGAGGAAAAATCCATGTGTGCATACAGGGTAGAACAGCTTTTGTGCAGATAGCCCAAGAGGAGTGGTGGAACTCCCCAGTCTTGTAGACACAAGAGAACAATTATGGAAACAGGAACACATGGGCCACTTGCACAGTGAACAAGTCTGTATGATCATGTTCACACACCACCAAGAAACCTGAAGACACAAAAGAGAATAGTAAAACCAAAAACACTCAGTTTGAAAAAATGTTGCAGTAATCCGCAAGTGCTAGTAAAAGATGTAAAAAACAGGGTATTTGGTTGATACGTTTTTTGCAAAAAATGTATACTAAGCTGCTCTACCAATCTTCACGGTATACCCTTATCAGAGCAGTCCTAACTAATGTATGCAATCCCTATCTGATGTATTTAAAAACCTGATCATCTGTATATAACCTGTGTGAACAGGGTTCAGAGAGGAAAAATCCATGTGTGCATACAGGGTAGAACAGCTTTTGTGCAGATAGCCCAAGAGGAGTGGTGGAACTCCCCAGTCTTGTAGACACAAGAGAACAATTATGGAAACAGGAACACATGGGCCACTTGCACAGTGAACAAGTCTGTATGATCATGTTCACACACCACCAAGAAACCTGAAGACACAAAAGAGAATAGTAAAACCAAAAACACTCAGTTTGAAAAAATGTTGCAGTAATCCGCAAGTGCTAGTAAAAGATGTAAAAAACAGGGTATTTGGTTGATACGTTTTTTGCAAAAAATGTATACTAAGCTGCTCTACCAATCTTCACGGTATACCCTTATCAGAGCAGTCCTAACTAATGTATGCAATCCCTATCTGATGTATTTAAAAACCTGATCATCTGTATATAACCTGTGTGAACAGGGTTCAGAGAGGAAAAATCCATGTGTGCATACAGGGTAGAACAGCTTTTGTGCAGATAGCCCAAGAGGAGTGGTGGAACTCCCCAGTCTTGTAGACACAAGAGAACAATTATGGAAACAGGAACACATGGGCCACTTGCACAGTGAACAAGTCTGTATGATCATGTTCACACACCACCAAGAAACCTGAAGACACAAAAGAGAATAGTAAAACCAAAAACACTCAGTTTGAAAAAATGTTGCAGTAATCCGCAAGTGCTAGTAAAAGATGTAAAAAACAGGGTATTTGGTTGATACGTTTTTTGCAAAAAATGTATACTAAGCTGCTCTACCAATCTTCACGGTATACCCTTATCAGAGCAGTCCTAACTAATGTATGCAATCCCTATCTGATGTATTTAAAAACCTGATCATCTGTATATAACCTGTGTGAACAGGGTTCAGAGAGGAAAAATCCATGTGTGCATACAGGGTAGAACAGCTTTTGTGCAGATAGCCCAAGAGGAGTGGTGGAACTCCCCAGTCTTGTAGACACAAGAGAACAATTATGGAAACAGGAACACATGGGCCACTTGCACAGTGAACAAGTCTGTATGATCATGTTCACACACCACCAAGAAACCTGAAGACACAAAAGAGAATAGTAAAACCAAAAACACTCAGTTTGAAAAAATGTTGCAGTAATCCGCAAGTGCTAGTAAAAGATGTAAAAAACAGGGTATTTGGTTGATACGTGTTTTGCAAAAAATGTATACTAAGCTGCTCTACCAATCTTCACGGTATACCCTTATCAGAGCAGTCCTAACTAATGTATGCAATCCCTATCTGATGTATTTAAAAACCTGATCATCTGTATATAACCTGTGTGAACAGGGTTCAGAGAGGAAAAATCCATGTGTGCATACAGGGTAGAACAGCTTTTGTGCAGATAGCCCAAGAGGAGTGGTGGAACTCCCCAGTCTTGTAGACACAAGAGAACAATTATGGAAACAGGAACACATGGGCCACTTGCACAGTGAACAAGTCTGTATGATCATGTTCACACACCACCAAGAAACCTGAAGACACAAAAGAGAATAGTAAAACCAAAAACACTCAGTTTGAAAAAATGTTGCAGTAATCCGCAAGTGCTAGTAAAAGATGTAAAAAACAGGGTATTTGGTTGATACGTTTTTTGCAAAAAATGTATACTAAGCTGCTCTACCAATCTTCACGGTATACCCTTATCAGAGCAGTCCTAACTAATGTATGCAATCACTATCTGATGTATTTAAAAACCTGATCATCTGTATATAACCTGTGTGAACAGGGTTCAGAGAGGAAAAATCCATGTGTGCATACAGGGTAGAACAGCTTTTGTGCAGATAGCCCAAGAGGAGTGGTGGAACTCCCCAGTCTTGTAGACACAAGAGAACAATTATGGAAACAGTAACACATGGGCCACTTGTTTAAAAACAAACTGAGTGTTTTTGGTTTTACTATTCTCTTTTGTGTCTTCAGGTTTCTTGGTGGTGTGTGAACATGATCATACAGACTTGTTCACTGTGCAAGTGGCCCATGTGTTCCTGTTTCCATAATTGTTCTCTTGTGTCTACAAGACTGGGGAGTTCCACCACTCCTCTTGGGCTATCTGCACAAAAGCTGTTCTACCCTGTATGCACACATGGATTTTTCTCTCTGAACCCTGTTCACACAGGTTATATACAGATGATTAGGTTTTTAAATACATCAGATAGGGATTGCATACATTAGTTAGGACTGCTCTGATAAGGGTATACCGTGAAGATTGGTAGATCAGCTTAGTATACATTTTTTGCAAAAAACGTATCAACCAAATACCCTGTTTTTTACATCTTTTACTAGCACTTGCGGATTACTGCAACATTTTTTCAAACTGAGTGTTTTTGGTTTTACTATTCTCTTTTGTGTCTTCAGGTTTCTTGGTGGTGTGTGAACATGTTCATACAGACTTGTTCACTGTGCAAGTGGCCCATGTGTTCCTGTTTCCATAATTGTTCTCTTGTGTCTACAAGACTGGGGAGTTCCACCACTCCTCTTGGGCTATCTGCACAAAAGCTGTTCTACCCTGTATGCACACATGGATTTTTCCTTTCTGAACCCTGTTCACACAGGTTATATACAGATGATCAGGTTTTTAAATACATCAGATAGGGATTGCATACATTAGTTAGGACTGCTCTGATAAGGGTATACCGTGAAGATTGGTAGAGCAGCTTAGTATACATTTTTTGCAAAAAACGTATCAACCAAATACCCTGTTTTTTACATCTTTTACTAGCACTTGCGGATTACTGCAACATTTTTTCAAACTGAGTGTTTTTGGTTTTACTATTCTCTTTTGTGTCTTCAGGTTTCTTGGTGGTGTGTGAACATGATCATACAGACTTGTTCACTGTGCAAGTGGCCCATGTGTTCCTGTTTCCATAATTGTTCTCTTGTGTCTACAAGACTGGGGAGTTCCACCACTCCTCTTGGGCTATCTGCACAAAAGCTGTTCTACCCTGTATGCACACATGGATTTTTCCTCTCTGAACCCTGTTCACACAGGTTATATACAGATGATCAGGTTTTTAAATACATCAGATAGGGATTGCATACATTAGTTAGGACTGCTCTGATAAGGGTATACCGTGAAGATTGGTAGAGCAGCTTAGTATACATTTTTTGCAAAAAACGTATCAACCAAATACCCTGTTTTTTACATCTTTTACTAGCACTTGCGGATTACTGCAACATTTTTTCAAACTGAGTGTTTTTGGTTTTACTATTCTCTTTTGTGTCTTCAGGTTTCTTGGTGGTGTGTGAACATGATCATACAGACTTGTTCACTGTGCAAGTGGCCCATGTGTTCCTGTTTCCATAATTGTTCTCTTGTGTCTACAAGACTGGGGAGTTCCACCACTCCTCTTGGGCTATCTGCACAAAAGCTGTTCTACCCTGTATGCACACATGGATTTTTCCTCTCTGAACCCTGTTCACACAGGTTATATACAGATGATCAGGTTTTTAAATACATCAGATAGGGATTGCATACATTAGTTAGGACTGCTCTGATAAGGGTATACCGTGAAGATTGGTAGAGCAGCTTAGTATACATTTTTTGCAAAAAACGTATCAACCAAATACCCTGTTTTTTACATCTTTTACTAGCACTTGCGGATTACTGCAACATTTTTTCAAACTGAGTGTTTTTGGTTTTACTATTCTCTTTTGTGTCTTCAGGTTTCTTGGTGGTGTGTGAACATGATCATACAGACTTGTTCACTGTGCAAGTGGCCCATGTGTTCCTGTTTCCATAATTGTTCTCTTGTGTCTACAAGACTGGGGAGTTCCACCACTCCTCTTGGGCTATCTGCACAAAAGCTGTTCTACCCTGTATGCACACATGGATTTTTCCTCTCTGAACCCTGTTCACACAGGTTATATACAGATGATCAGGTTTTTAAATACATCAGATAGGGATTGCATACATTAGTTAGGACTGCTCTGATAAGGGTATACCGTGAAGATTGGTAGAGCAGCTTAGTATACATTTTTTGCAAAAAACGTATCAACCAAATACCCTGTTTTTTACATCTTTTACTAGCACTTGCGGAATACTGCAACATTTTTTCAAACTGAGTGTTTTTGGTTTTACTATTCTCTTTTGTGTCTTCAGGTTTCTTGGTGGTGTGTGAACATGATCATACAGACTTGTTCACTGTGCAAGTGGCCCATGTGTTCCTGTTTCCATAATTGTTCTCTTGTGTCTACAAGACTGGGGAGTTCCACCACTCCTCTTGGGCTATCTGCACAAAAGCTGTTCTACCCTGTATGCACACATGGATTTTTCCTCTCTGAACCCTGTTCACACAGGTTATATACAGATGATCAGGTTTTTAAATACATCAGATAGGGATTGCATACATTAGTTAGGACTGCTCTGATAAGGGTATACCGTGAAGATTGGTAGAGCAGCTTAGTATACATTTTTTGCAAAAAACGTATCAACCAAATACCCTGTTTTTTACATCTTTTACTAGCACTTGCGGAATACTGCAACATTTTTTCAAACTGAGTGTTTTTGGTTTTACTATTCTCTTTTGTGTCTTCAGGTTTCTTGGTGGTGTGTGAACATGATCATACAGACTTGTTCACTGTGCAAGTGGCCCATGTGTTCCTGTTTCCATAATTGTTCTCTTGTGTCTACAAGACTGGGGAGTTCCACCACTCCTCTTGGGCTATCTGCACAAAAGCTGTTCTACCCTGTATGCACACATGGATTTTTCCTCTCTGAACCCTGTTCACACAGGTTATATACAGATGATCAGGTTTTTAAATACATCAGATAGGGATTGCATACATTAGTTAGGACTGCTCTGATAAGGGTATACCGTGAAGATTGGTAGAGCAGCTTAGTATACATTTTTTGCAAAAAACGTATCAACCAAATACCCTGTTTTTTACATCTTTTACTAGCACTTGCGGATTACTGCAACATTTTTTCAAACTGAGTGTTTTTGGTTTTACTATTCTCTTTTGTGTCTTCAGGTTTCTTGGTGGTGTGTGAACATGATCATACAGACTTGTTCACTGTGCAAGTGGCCCATGTGTTCCTGTTTCCATAATTGTTCTCTTGTGTCTACAAGACTGGGGAGTTCCACCACTCCTCTTGGGCTATCTGCACAAAAGCTGTTCTACCCTGTATGCACACATGGATTTTTCCTCTCTGAACCCTGTTCACACAGGTTATATACAGATGATCAGGTTTTTAAATACATCAGATAGTGATTGCATACATTAGTTAGGACTGCTCTGATAAGGGTATACCGTGAAGATTGGTAGAGCAGCTTAGTATACATTTTTTGCAAAAAACGTATCAACCAAATACCCTGTTTTTTACATCTTTTACTAGCACTTGCGGATTACTGCAACATTTTTTCAAACTGAGTGTTTTTGGTTTTACTATTCTCTTTTGTGTCTTCAGGTTTCTTGGTGGTGTGTGAACATGATCATACAGACTTGTTCACTGTGCAAGTGGCCCATGTGTTCCTGTTTCCATAATTGTTCTCTTGTGTCTACAAGACTGGGGAGTTCCACCACTCCTCTTGGGCTATCTGCACAAATGCTGTTCTATCCTGTATGCACACATGGATTTTTCCTCTCTGAACCCTGTTCACACAGGTTATATACAGATGATCAGGTTTTTAAATACATCAGATAGGGATTGCATACATTAGTTAGGACTGCTCTGATAAGGGTATACCGTGAAGATTGGTAGAGCAGCTTAGTATACATTTTTTGCAAAACACGTATCAACCAAATACCCTGTTTTTTACATCTTTTACTAGCACTTGCGGATTACTGCAACATTTTTTCAAACTGAGTGTTTTTGGTTTTACTATTCTCTTTTGTGTCTTCAGGTTTCTTGGTGGTGTGTGAACATGATCATACAGACTTGTTCACTGTGCAAGTGGCCCATGTGTTCCTGTTTCCATAATTGTTCTCTTGTGTCTACAAGACTGGGGAGTTCCACCACTCCTCTTGGGCTATCTGCACAAAAGCTGTTCTACCCTGTATGCACACATGGATTTTTCCTCTCTGAACACTGTTCACACAGGTTATATACAGATGATCAGGTTTTTAAATACATCAGATAGGGATTGCATACATTAGTTAGGACTGCTCTGATAAGGGTATACCGTGAAGATTGGTAGAGCAGCTTAGTATACATTTTTTGCAAAAAACGTATCAACCAAATACCCTGTTTTTTACATCTTTTACTAGCACTTGCGGATTACTGCAACATTTTTTCAAACTGAGTGTTTTTGGTTTTACTATTCTCTTTTGTGTCTTCAGGTTTCTTGGTGGTGTGTGAACATGATCATACAGACTTGTTCACTGTGCAAGTGGCCCATGTGTTCCTGTTTCCATAATTGTTCTCTTGTGTCTACAAGACTGGGGAGTTCCACCACTCCTCTTGGGCTATCTGCACAAAAGCTGTTCTACCCTGTATGCACACATGGATTTTTCCTCTCTGAACCCTGTTCACACAGGTTATATACAGATGATCAGGTTTTTAAATACATCAGATAGGGATTGCATACATTAGTTAGGACTGCTCTGATAAGGGTATACCGTGAAGATTGGTAGAGCAGCTTAGTATACATTTTTTGCAAAAAACGTATCAACCAAATACCCTGTTTTTTACATCTTTTACTAGCACTTGCGGATTACTGCAACATTTTTTCAAACTGAGTGTTTTTGGTTTTACTATTCTCTTTTGTGTCTTCAGGTTTCTTGGTGGTGTGTGAACATGATCATACAGACTTGTTCACTGTGCAAGTGGCCCATGTGTTCCTGTTTCCATAATTGTTCTCTTGTGTCTACAAGACTGGGGAGTTCCACCACTCCTCTTGGGCTATCTGCACAAAAGCTGTTCTACCCTGTATGCACACATGGATTTTTCCTCTCTGAACCCTGTTCACACAGGTTATATACAGATGATCAGGTTTTTAAATACATCAGATAGGGATTGCATACATTAGTTAGGACTGCTCTGATAAGGGTATACCGTGAAGATTGGTAGAGCAGCTTAGTATACATTTTTTGCAAAAAACGTATCAACCAAATACCCTGTTTTTTACATCTTTTACTAGCACTTGCGGATTACTGCAACATTTTTTCAAACTGAGTGTTTTTGGTTTTACTATTCTCTTTTGTGTCTTCAGGTTTCTTGGTGGTGTGTGAACATGATCATACAGACTTGTTCACTGTGCAAGTGGCCCATGTGTTCCTGTTTCCATAATTGTTCTCTTGTGTCTACAAGACTGGGGAGTTCCACCACTCCTCTTGGGCTATCTGCACAAAAGCTGTTCTACCCTGTATGCACACATGGATTTTTCCTCTCTGAACCCTGTTCACACAGGTTATATACAGATGATCAGGTTTTTAAATACATCAGATAGGGATTGCATACATTAGTTAGGACTGCTCTGATAAGGGTATACCGTGAAGATTGGTAGAGCAGCTTAGTATACATTTTTTGCAAAAAACGTATCAACCAAATACCCTGTTTTTTACATCTTTTACTAGCACTTGCGGAATACTGCAACATTTTTTCAAACTGAGTGTTTTTGGTTTTACTATTCTCTTTTGTGTCTTCAGGTTTCTTGGTGGTGTGTGAACATGATCATACAGACTTGTTCACTGTGCAAGTGGCCCATGTGTTCCTGTTTCCATAATTGTTCTCTTGTGTCTACAAGACTGGGGAGTTCCACCACTCCTCTTGGGCTATCTGCACAAAAGCTGTTCTACCCTGTATGCACACATGGATTTTTCCTCTCTGAACCCTGTTCACACAGGTTATATACAGATGATCAGGTTTTTAAATACATCAGATAGGGATTGCATACATTAGTTAGGACTGCTCTGATAAGGGTATACCGTGAAGATTGGTAGAGCAGCTTAGTATACATTTTTTGCAAAAAACGTATCAACCAAATACCCTGTTTTTTACATCTTTTACTAGCACTTGCGGATTACTGCAACATTTTTTCAAACTGAGTGTTTTTGGTTTTACTATTCTCTTTTGTGTCTTCAGGTTTCTTGGTGGTGTGTGAACATGATCATACAGACTTGTTCACTGTGCAAGTGGCCCATGTGTTCCTGTTTCCATAATTGTTCTCTTGTGTCTACAAGACTGGGGAGTTCCACCACTCCTCTTGGGCTATCTGCACAAAAGCTGTTCTACCCTGTATGCACACATGGATTTTTCCTCTCTGAACCCTGTTCACACAGGTTATATACAGATGATCAGGTTTTTAAATACATCAGATAGTGATTGCATACATTAGTTAGGACTGCTCTGATAAGGGTATACCGTGAAGATTGGTAGAGCAGCTTAGTATACATTTTTTGCAAAAAACGTATCAACCAAATACCCTGTTTTTTACATCTTTTACTAGCACTTGCGGATTACTGCAACATTTTTTCAAACTGAGTGTTTTTGGTTTTACTATTCTCTTTTGTGTCTTCAGGTTTCTTGGTGGTGTGTGAACATGATCATACAGACTTGTTCACTGTGCAAGTGGCCCATGTGTTCCTGTTTCCATAATTGTTCTCTTGTGTCTACAAGACTGGGGAGTTCCACCACTCCTCTTGGGCTATCTGCACAAAAGCTGTTCTACCCTGTATGCACACATGGATTTTTCCTCTCTGAACCCTGTTCACACAGGTTATATACAGATGATCAGGTTTTTAAATACATCAGATAGGGATTGCATACATTAGTTAGGACTGCTCTGATAAGGGTATACCGTGAAGATTGGTAGAGCAGCTTAGTATACATTTTTTGCAAAACACGTATCAACCAAATACCCTGTTTTTTACATCTTTTACTAGCACTTGCGGATTACTGCAACATTTTTTCAAACTGAGTGTTTTTGGTTTTACTATTCTCTTTTGTGTCTTCAGGTTTCTTGGTGGTGTGTGAACATGATCATACAGACTTGTTCACTGTGCAAGTGGCCCATGTGTTCCTGTTTCCATAATTGTTCTCTTGTGTCTACAAGACTGGGGAGTTCCACCACTCCTCTTGGGCTATCTGCACAAAAGCTGTTCTACCTTGTATGCACACATGGATTTTTCCTCTCTGAACCCTGTTCACACAGGTTATATACAGATGATCAGGTTTTTAAATACATCAGATAGGGATTGCATACATTAGTTAGGACTGCTCTGATAAGGGTATACCGTGAAGATTGGTAGAGCAGCTTAGTATACATTTTTTGCAAAAAACGTATCAACCAAATACCCTGTTTTTTACATCTTTTACTAGCACTTGCGGATTACTGCAACATTTTTTCAAACTGAGTGTTTTTGGTTTTACTATTCTCTTTTGTGTCTTCAGGTTTCTTGGTGGTGTGTGAACATGATCATACAGACTTGTTCACTGTGCAAGTGGCCCATGTGTTCCTGTTTCCATAATTGTTCTCTTGTGTCTACAAGACTGGGGAGTTCCACCACTCCTCTTGGGCTATCTGCACAAAAGCTGTTCTACCCTGTATGCACACATGGATTTTTCCTCTCTGAACCCTGTTCACACAGGTTATATACAGATGATCAGGTTTTTAAATACATCAGATAGGGATTGCATACATTAGTTAGGACTGCTCTGATAAGGGTATACCGTGAAGATTGGTAGAGCAGCTTAGTATACATTTTTTGCAAAAAACGTATCAACCAAATACCCTGTTTTTTACATCTTTTACTAGCACTTGCGGATTACTGCAACATTTTTTCAAACTGAGTGTTTTTGGTTTTACTATTCTCTTTTGTGTCTTCAGGTTTCTTGGTGGTGTGTGAACATGATCATACAGACTTGTTCACTGTGCAAGTGGCCCATGTGTTCCTGTTTCCATAATTGTTCTCTTGTGTCTACAAGACTGGGGAGTTCCACCACTCCTCTTGGGCTATCTGCACAAAAGCTGTTCTACCCTGTATGCACACATGGATTTTTCCTCTCTGAACCCTGTTCACACAGGTTATATACAGATGATCAGGTTTTTAAATACATCAGATAGGGATTGCATACATTAGTTAGGACTGCTCTGATAAGGGTATACCGTGAAGATTGGTAGAGCAGCTTAGTATACATTTTTTGCAAAAAACGTATCAACCAAATACCCTGTTTTTTACATCTTTTACTAGCACTTGCGGAATACTGCAACATTTTTTCAAACTGAGTGTTTTTGGTTTTACTATTCTCTTTTGTGTCTTCAGGTTTCTTGGTGGTGTGTGAACATGATCATACAGACTTGTTCACTGTGCAAGTGGCCCATGTGTTCCTGTTTCCATAATTGTTCTCTTGTGTCTACAAGACTGGGGAGTTCCACCACTCCTCTTGGGCTATCTGCACAAAAGCTGTTCTACCCTGTATGCACACATGGATTTTTCCTCTCTGAACCCTGTTCACACAGGTTATATACAGATGATCAGGTTTTTAAATACATCAGATAGGGATTGCATACATTAGTTAGGACTGCTCTGATAAGGGTATACCGTGAAGATTGGTAGAGCAGCTTAGTATACATTTTTTGCAAAAAACGTATCAACCAAATACCCTGTTTTTTACATCTTTTACTAGCACTTGCGGATTACTGCAACATTTTTTCAAACTGAGTGTTTTTGGTTTTACTATTCTCTTTTGTGTCTTCAGGTTTCTTGGTGGTGTGTGAACATGATCATACAGACTTGTTCACTGTGCAAGTGGCCCATGTGTTCCTGTTTCCATAATTGTTCTCTTGTGTCTACAAGACTGGGGAGTTCCACCACTCCTCTTGGGCTATCTGCACAAAAGCTGTTCTACCCTGTATGCACACATGGATTTTTCCTCTCTGAACCCTGTTCACACAGGTTATATACAGATGATCAGGTTTTTAAATACATCAGATAGGGATTGCATACATTAGTTAGGACTGCTCTGATAAGGGTATACCGTGAAGATTGGTAGAGCAGCTTAGTATACATTTTTTGCAAAAAACGTATCAACCAAATACCCTGTTTTTTACATCTTTTACTAGCACTTGCGGATTACTGCAACATTTTTTCAAACTGAGTGTTTTTGGTTTTACTATCCTCTTTTGTGTCTTCAGGTTTCTTGGTGGTGTGTGAACATGATCATACAGACTTGTTCACTGTGCAAGTAGCCCATGTGTTCCTGTTTCCATAATTGTTCTCTTGTGTCTACAAGACTGGGGAGTTCCACCACTCCTCTTGGGCTATCTGCACAAAAGCTGTTCTACCCTGTATGCACACATGGATTTTTCCTCTCTGAACCCTGTTCACACAGGTTATATACAGATGATCAGGTTTTTAAATACATCAGATAGGGATTGCATACATTAGTTAGGACTGCTCTGATAAGGGTATACCGTGAAGATTGGTAGAGCAGCTTAGTATACATTTTTTGCAAAAAACGTATCAACCAAATACCCTGTTTTTTACATCTTTTACTAGCACTTGCGGATTACTGCAACATTTTTTCAAACTGAGTGTTTTTGGTTTTACTATTCTCTTTTGTGTCTTCAGGTTTCTTGGTGGTGTGTGAACATGATCATACAGACTTGTTCACTGTGCAAGTGGCCCATGTGTTCCTGTTTCCATAATTGTTCTCTTGTGTCTACAAGACTGGGGAGTTCCACCACTCCTCTTGGGCTATCTGCACAAAAGCTGTTCTACCCTGTATGCACACATGGATTTTTCCTCTCTGAACCCTGTTCACACAGGTTATATACAGATGATCAGGTTTTTAAATACATCAGATAGGGATTGCATACATTAGTTAGGACTGCTCTGATAAGGGTATACCGTGAAGATTGGTAGAGCAGCTTAGTATACATTTTTTGCAAAAAACGTATCAACCAAATACCCTGTTTTTTACATCTTTTACTAGCACTTGCGGATTACTGCAACATTTTTTCAAACTGAGTGTTTTTGGTTTTACTATCCTCTTTTGTGTCTTCAGGTTTCTTGGTGGTGTGTGAACATGATCATACAGACTTGTTCACTGTGCAAGTAGCCCATGTGTTCCTGTTTCCATAATTGTTCTCTTGTGTCTACAAGACTGGGGAGTTCCACCACTCCTCTTGGGCTATCTGCACAAAAGCTGTTCTACCCTGTATGCACACATGGATTTTTCCTCTCTGAACCCTGTTCACACAGGTTATATACAGATGATCAGGTTTTTAAATACATCAGATAGGGATTGCATACATTAGTTAGGACTGCTCTGATAAGGGTATACCGTGAAGATTGGTAGAGCAGCTTAGTATACATTTTTTGCAAAAAACGTATCAACCAAATACCCTGTTTTTTACATCTTTTACTAGCACTT
Source organism: Ranitomeya imitator (assembly GCF_032444005.1). Taxonomy (NCBI): domain Eukaryota; kingdom Metazoa; phylum Chordata; class Amphibia; order Anura; family Dendrobatidae; genus Ranitomeya; species Ranitomeya imitator. The sequence goes on from NC_091282.1 coordinate 304,303,584, forward strand.
GCGGATTACTGCAACATTTTTTCAAACTGAGTGTTTTTGGTTTTACTATTCTCTTTTGTGTCTTCAGGTTTCTTGGTGGTGTGTGAACATGATCATACAGACTTGTTCACTGTGCAAGTGGCCCATGTGTTCCTGTTTCCATAATTGTTCTCTTGTGTCTACAAGACTGGGGAGTTCCACCACTCCTCTTGGGCTATCTGCACAAAAGCTGTTCTACCCTGTATGCACACATGGATTTTTCCTCTCTGAACCCTGTTCACACAGGTTATATACAGATGATCAGGTTTTTAAATACATCAGATAGGGATTGCATACATTAGTTAGGACTGCTCTGATAAGGGTATACCGTGAAGATTGGTAGAGCAGCTTAGTATACATTTTTTGCAAAAAACGTATCAACCAAATACCCTGTTTTTTACATCTTTTACTAGCACTTGCGGATTACTGCAACATTTTTTCAAACTGAGTGTTTTTGGTTTTACTATTCTCTTTTGTGTCTTCAGGTTTCTTGGTGGTGTGTGAACATGATCATACAGACTTGTTCACTGTGCAAGTGGCCCATGTGTTCCTGTTTCCATAATTGTTCTCTTGTGTCTACAAGACTGGGGAGTTCCACCACTCCTCTTGGGCTATCTGCACAAAAGCTGTTCTACCCTGTATGCACACATGGATTTTTCCTCTCTGAACCCTGTTCACACAGGTTATATACAGATGATCAGGTTTTTAAATACATCAGATAGGGATTGCATACATTAGTTAGGACTGCTCTGATAAGGGTATACCGTGAAGATTGGTAGAGCAGCTTAGTATACATTTTTTGCAAAAAACGTATCAACCAAATACCCTGTTTTTTACATCTTTTACTAGCACTTGCGGATTACTGCAACATTTTTTCAAACTGAGTGTTTTTGGTTTTACTATCCTCTTTTGTGTCTTCAGGTTTCTTGGTGGTGTGTGAACATGATCATACAGACTTGTTCACTGTGCAAGTAGCCCATGTGTTCCTGTTTCCATAATTGTTCTCTTGTGTCTACAAGACTGGGGAGTTCCACCACTCCTCTTGGGCTATCTGCACAAAAGCTGTTCTACCCTGTATGCACACATGGATTTTTCCTCTCTGAACCCTGTTCACACAGGTTATATACAGATGATCAGGTTTTTAAATACATCAGATAGGGATTGCATACATTAGTTAGGACTGCTCTGATAAGGGTATACCGTGAAGATTGGTAGAGCAGCTTAGTATACATTTTTTGCAAAAAACGTATCAACCAAATACCCTGTTTTTTACATCTTTTACTAGCACTTGCGGATTACTGCAACATTTTTTCAAACTGAGTGTTTTTGGTTTTACTATTCTCTTTTGTGTCTTCAGGTTTCTTGGTGGTGTGTGAACATGATCATACAGACTTGTTCACTGTGCAAGTGGCCCATGTGTTCCTGTTTCCATAATTGTTCTCTTGTGTCTACAAGACTGGGGAGTTCCACCACTCCTCTTGGGCTATCTGCACAAAAGCTGTTCTACCCTGTATGCACACATGGATTTTTCCTCTCTGAACCCTGTTCACACAGGTTATATACAGATGATCAGGTTTTTAAATACATCAGATAGGGATTGCATACATTAGTTAGGACTGCTCTGATAAGGGTATACCGTGAAGATTGGTAGAGCAGCTTAGTATACATTTTTTGCAAAAAACGTATCAACCAAATACCCTGTTTTTTACATCTTTTACTAGCACTTGCGGATTACTGCAACATTTTTTCAAACTGAGTGTTTTTGGTTTTACTATTCTCTTTTGTGTCTTCACATTATACTATATGAGGAGGGCTACATTGTATTCTCTGGAGGGGCTACATTATATTCTATGGGGGGCTGAATTTTATTCTATGGGGGCTACATCATACTATATGAGGGAGCTACCATATATTCTATGGAGGGGCTGCATTATACTACATGAGTGGGCTGCATTATATTCTATGGGGGGTTACATTATACTCTGTGGGGTGGCAGCATTATATTATAAGTGGGTTGCATTATACTGTATCGAGGACTATGGGGAATATATTATACTATATGAAGAACTATGGGGTGCATTATACTATGGCAAGTGAATTGTACTACATGGATGACCATGGCGGTGCATTATACTATATGGAGCACTATGAGGAGTGCATTATACTATATGGAGGACTGAGCAGTGTATTTTAATATATGGAGGACTGAGCAGTGTATTATACTATATGGAGGACTATGGGTAGTGTATAATACTATATGGAGGACTGAGGAGTGTATTTTAATATATGGAGGACTATAGGGAGTGTATTATACTATATTGAGGACTATGCGGAGTGTATTATATGGAGGGCTATTGGGCACATTATATTATACGGAGGACTATGGGGTTTGCATTTTACAATATGGAGGACTGTGGTCGCCTGAACAAAGCGCATGTAAATACAACAGAAATGCTTCTGTGTGATATGCAATATGTTAGCATTTGGCGCCCCATTTTAAACTTTTGCGTAGGGCCCCACTTTGCCTAAAACCGGCCCTGCCTCCCCTTTAAGGGGACAAGACTCTATCATGAATCAATTCCTTTTCCAGCCAAGTTTACCTCTCTAATATCTATAGATCTCAATAAGAAGAGTGCAGCAAACCTCCTGATGAAAGAGATTGAGTTTTCTGTATAGAATTTTACATAGTTACATAGGTTGAAAAAAGACCCAGCAAATTCAACCTTTCTCCACCAATTATACATTTTTTTAGTAAATTACCTACTACCCACAATGTTATGTGTATTGAGTAAATCATCCAGACCTTTTTTAAAAGCTGTCATAATGTCTGCCATTACTACCTCTTGTGGTAGGGCATTTCACAGTCTGACTGCTCTAACTGGAAGGAACCCTTTTCTATTTATATGTTGAATAGCTGGTATCGAGGGATGACTTTCAATAGATCGCAGTGAAGGGAGCTGCTTTGCTTTATATGAAACCCAGAGACAGAAGCAGGTCGTCTTCAAATGATTTAGCACCGGGTTCCCAGTTACATTTTAAGTGTGCAACAGGATAGAGGCAGCAGGGTTTCGGGCCACTTTCCGGTTTGCGGGGCATGCGGCGTTACTTGCTGTAGGCTTGTGGCCCCTTGTTATCCCTTGCCTGGATGGGCTCCTCGGTACCGCTGTACCGTCACGTTTAGGGGGGATTCTGACTTAGAGCCGTTCAGTCATAATCCCACAGATGGTGGCTTCGCCCCATTGGCTCCTCATCCTAGCAAACACACCAAATGAACCTGTGGTTGCTCTTGTACTGAGCAGGATTGCTATTGCAACACGTCATCAGTAGGGTAAAACTAACCTGTCTCACGACGGTCTAAATTTCCAGATTACATTTTTTTTGTGTTGTCTTAAAGGCATTATATAAAGACACATATACATGTGCCCAGTTTATGGCACTTCACTGTTGTACTACCTGAATTAAGGTCACAATCCCATGTTTCATTCACCGCTGCCCGAACAGTGTATCTGGAGAGCAGGAGCCACCCTGCAGGACTGTACAAGCTGCCATGGCAGGAGCGACGACCTCCCAGATCAAGAAGGTTCACAGCTTTCATACTTTTTTTACTGACAGCCACTGCATAAAGAGGAGGGAACCCTAAAAAGATATTTACAGTGTGAGTTACCATGTTTTACAGCCTCTAATTACATGTAAGATTCCTTGCATCCAAGTTACAAAGTTTAGAATAGTTCTAATCAGCTGTCATCCATTTATAGAATCCATTATAATCTATAATAATAGGGCGAGACCAGATGGTGCAGACAGCTGCATGTGGCAGAGACATCATCCACTATGATAGCCAATTGCCTCAAGATTTTGTTTCACAATGGGTTGGTCTGTTGCCCCTTATGGGGCGGGCAGAGCTTTGGCTTAACTGTCCGCACACTTCCATGGCATGATCCACCGGGTCATACCTGTAGGATCAATATTTTTCCTTCACGGCCTTATGGCTGTGCTAGGTTTCTCTTTACGACTACATTAAATAGATCAGCTTCATACAATGTTCTGCCTGGTTAAAAGTAACAAAACCCCTTTTAAACAGAAGTAACACAAATGTGAACAAAGCCTAACACATGGAATTGTTAAGCAAACTTTACATTTAAGAACACAATTATTACCAATCGGTACCAGACATTACAGTTTCTTTAAATAAAGTTTATCATTTGTGTAACGAAAAAATAATTTTCTGGTATATTTTCTGTATAAACTCCTCATAGAAAGATCTCAACTTGCTGAAATTCAGAGTGAAAGTCTATAGAAAAATCCGTGGCCCCAAAATCTACATAAGTTATGTGAATTTGTCATGGGTTTTGCTGCAGATTTGACTCCATACATTGCAAAAGTGGAGATCCGCAGTAAATATTTTTGTGCAGTGGATTTAGTATTTTTTTACTGCAAATCAATATCCACGTTTGTATTCAGTGCAGATATTTTTATGCAGCATGTGGGTAAGATTTGGTACTGATACTGTACTCTACAATTTCTTTCAACTTCTCTTGTGTTTACACTGAGTTTTCTGTGCGGGTTTTACCCATAGACTTGAATTAGATGCGGAAAATCAGCAGGTAAAAAAACGCACATGCGTCTTAGGTGAGTTTCCGCGGCGGTGAAGCGTCCAAATGCATGTAATCTGCAAGCATGAAAATGCATGTTATCCGCACCTAAGTATATCAATAAAGTTTTGTCAAGCCAAATATCAGAAAATAGCAAAATCAAAGCAGTTTATTTCAAGCATGACGTATTAACAAGAGATAAAAAAATAAAAAACTCTAAAAGCATGTTATAAAAGTGCACAAGAAAATGTAATTAAAAAAATCTGCAAGTAACTTAATTTAAATAATAGGTGCAGATATTCTGCACCATCAAAAACTCACCAAATGCTCAATAGTGGGAACGTAGCCTAAAGGTGACCAGGTCACAATCTAGGTGTGCTTGCTACATGGGATTTAACATGTATTGCGATATAAGGGTAATTTTTGATCAATATTTATCATATTATCATTATTATTTCATACCTCTCTCTATCAGACCCTGTAGGAGCTCTTTAGGATCTCCAAGGCAGTCAGAATGATCACCTATGGGAATACAAAATAAAGATTGTTTCACATGGTACAGGAAAGATAAATATCTTTGTACTTTGTTAGCCAGTAGATAGCAAAATATTTACTGTAGAATTGAGAGTCCTCAGTGGTTGCTAACTGAAAAGATGGTAACAAATTGCAAGCTTTCAAAACTACTCAGGTCTCTTCATCAGGCATAGACTAATACAAAATCTGAAAAATCATCCAAAGCACATAAAAAACTCTATTGTCTACAGCCAAGCCATCAGATCCAATCGTATATCTTCCAACACCATGGTTAGAGACAAACACCTTGGTCACCTCAGAAAGACCTTTTTGAATCAGGGCTACCATCCAAAAACAATTGAAAACCAAATTACAAGAGCCACCAGAATATCAAGGAATCATCTCCTACATTACAAAGCTAAAGAAGAAAATAATCAGGTGCCTCTAGTGGTCGCCTACAATCCTAATCTGGAAGTGCTAAGGGGAGCTGCACGGAAATTACAACCATTACTACAAAAACATGCCCTTTTACAATCCATATTTCCAGACCCCCCACTACTGTGTTTCAGGCTGCCCCCAAATCTAAGAAGCATCATTTTCAGAAACTCCCTGTCCTCTCCAACAGTTAGGCCGGGTTCACACTGTGTTACAGCAGCCCGTTCAACACATACGTTAAACGGGCTGCTGGAACGCAAGTGCCGACTTTGGCACATCGCTAGCGCAGATAGAGCATCTGCTAGCTCTATCTGCGCTAGCAGTGACGGATCCGGAAACGCTGCAGCCCGCGTCTCAGGGTCCGTCACTCAATGACGGCACATGGCTAGCGCTATCGCGCGCTAGCGATGCGTCCGACATTGGAGTTTATGTCGGCATTAGAGGACTATGTTACACCGCGTTATGCCGCAGTGTAACGTAGTCCGTCTAACGGACTGCCATAGCGCAATGTGAACCCAGCCTTACAGGAACCTTTCCTTGCAACGAGAACAAATGTAAAACATGGTCATTTATAATGATCACGGACAAGATAAAGATCCCCAACTCATGTCAGGATTACAAGATCCCAGGTACTTTTAGCTGCATCACATCTAATGAGGTGTACCTAATAATATGTACCAAATGTCTAGCGGGTGGTCTGTATGTAGGGGAGATGGGGCAAAAACTGAGAACAAGGATGAATTCTCATCGCCACACAATAAAAAAAAAAAGAATGGATCTATCTGTGGCAATACATTTTTGTCTCCCTGATCACAGCACCATGGACATGAAATTACTTGTATTAAAAGTTAACTTCAAAAATCAGAAAGACAGGAGAGTCTGGGAGTATAAACCCATGACAACCTTTGACACACTCAGTGCAGGAATGAATGTGTCGCATTGATTTATGTCTTTTTCCAACAATTAAGGAATTTGCTCCTCAGTCTTTGTGAGGTCATCACAACACAGAATCAGACCCCAATCAGAGGACGATAAAACTTTCACACTCCTTATCTATGAACTATTATTTATGGACACAGCTGTTTATCCCACTTCCATAATGATGCATTCATTCTGTGCTGTGTTGTGTATAAATATGTGATTCTTCAGATTTTGTATTAGTCTATGCCTGATGAAGAGACCTGAGTAGTCTGGAAAGCTTGCAATTTGTTATCATGTTTTCAGTCAGCCATTTAAAGGTATCAACCACTGAGGACTCTCAATTCTAAATATGTTTCAGATGGTGGATTTTTAAAGGATTCCTTTAGATAGATTTGTTCCTAAAACTTTTCTCTTTAGGGTTGATTCACAGATTCACACATACAGTTTTTGATCCCGGAAAGTTAAACGGAGTAAAAAATGTGAGAGTTGATACTAAATAATATAGGTATAACTAACAATTATATACATATTCAATCATTTATTCCTATGTTTGTCCCTTAAAACAGCATGAACATTTACGGATGATCATGGTTTTAAATGGGAATTAGAAGGACGTAGATCTGGGTATTTATTATGATGGAATATAGGCTGAACTGGATGGACAAATGTCTTTTTTCGGCCTTACTAACTATGTTACTATGTTACTATGTTAATTGGGAAAAGCTATGAGAAAAACACAATATGGCATGCACACCAAATCTATGTGAGGAGATTAGCAAAGGTGGAGAAATTTGGCATGCATGCCTTGAATCAGATTTATTATATCTTTTGAAAACATTTTTTTTCTTGTTGCTCCTCACTAGTGATTTTTAAAAACTGAGTAGAAAATAAAGCATGGTTCAGAGAAAAGAGAATGTGGCTTAACAGATAAATTTTGATATAAAGTAAACCAACAAAGAGGTGGCTAAGGAGAAGAAAAGTATTTGACAGTTTCAACACAGAGGAGTCCGCAGTGTCAGAGCGTAGTGTCAGGGTACCTGGTGTGCAGAGTCCAGCACTGCCTCCACAGTCACTTGCTGGGAATCCTGACACCACCCTCTCGTCTGTGTTGCCAGCTTGTAATTACAGGGCTGAGTTGTCAACACAGAGTATGCGCTGTCATTGTGCATTTCCCACGATTAAAGCGTGTAAGGAAACAGCAGAGACTAGCACCGCCCATGAAAATAGCGTCACTGATGGCTCTTCATTTCAGCAAGGTGGCAGGGGCTGTAACAGTGACCGCAGCCTCTGCCATTCTCTGATTACACTTCCTTTGAATATTCCAGCATCCACTGAGATTTTCAAACGAATCGTGATCTCACAGGAAGTAGGGAAAAAAGTACAATAGCTGTTAAATAGTGTGGATAGGAAAAGGTAGGGCATTCTTAATGCAAGCATATTAGAAATTTGTTTAGATTACGGCATCAAATAGATAGGGATTTAGATTAAAATTTATTTGACCTCCGGACCACCCCTTTAATGGCCTAGGTTTTCACTATAATGTGCAACATTGTTGCAGTTTCACCATTTTACCATGAAAATGGCTTATGAGTAGGAGTGAGCGAATCTGGACTGGAAAATTCAGGGTTCGTACGAAAGTTCAGGGTTCATACCGGATTTCTAGTGTCTGGTACTGGACCTCGAACACTGACTACTTACCATATATCCAGTTTCCTCTTCGAGTCCAGAAGTCTAGTAAAGCTTGTTGAAAGGTTGCAGAACAGCCAAACAACAAGCTTCAAGGCTGTGGGCACTTCCGGCTTTATCACAGTCATGTCAAGTAATGGCATGGCTGTGATTGGCCTGCGAAGCATGTGACCCAGCCTGACAATATAAAAACGACATGCGGTCCCCTTCATTCTTAAAACCAGATGAGCTGGTATTTTTAGCCTGGGAAGGGCTAATATCTGTGCATCTTCCCAGCTTATTAATATCAACCTGCAGCTGTCTGATTTGCCTTAGCTGGTTATTATATACCAGATGGTGGCCCGATTCTAACGCATCGGGTATTCTAGAATATGTATGTAGTTTATTTGCCGCTCCGGTCCCAAGAATGCATTGCGGCAATAACACGTGATGATGTAGCTGTCTCTCGAGTCCGCCACGTCATCTCCGGTCATTGCCGCATTGCATTCTGGGGACCGGAGCCGCGCGCGAGGAGCCGGAAAGGCCTGGGCTGGATCCGGGGGCCACCAGAGGGTGAGTATATAATGAATTTTTATTTTGTTAAATAATTTTTAACATTATATGTTTTTACAATTGATGCTGCATAGGCAGCATCAATAGTCAAAAGTTGTGTTAACGGACTACCTTACACCACGTTATGCCGCAGCGTAAGGCAATCCGGTTAACGCTATGTGGGCGCTGACTGGGGGGGCGTTTGGAGGGGGCACTGACTGCAGGGAAGTAGGAAGGGGCCAATTCGCGGCTGGACAGTGCCTTGGGCCGCGACCAATCAGTGACGCGGGATTTCCGTGACAGACAGACAGACAAACAGACGGAAGTGACCCTTAGACAATTATATAGTAGATAGGGAGACGCCAAAAAAAATTATGTGGGGTTCCCCCTATTTTTGATAACCAACTAAAGAAAAGCAGACAGCTACTGACTGATATTAATAGGCTGGGAAAGGCCATGGATATTGCCCCCCTCCCAGACTAAAAATAGCTAGCAGTCCTCAGCTGCACCAGAAATGGCGAATCCCTTAGATGCGCCAATTCTGGCGCTTAGCCTCGGCTCTTCCTGATTACCCTAGTGTGGTATAAAATGGTGTAATTGTTTATGGTGCTGATGTCAGCTTGGTAATGTCAGGTGACATCAAGCCCATAGGTTACTAATGGAGAGGCGTCTGTCTGAAGCCCCATTACTAGCCAAATAAGTTAAAAGAAAAAAATACACACAAAGGAAATTTTTTTATTTGAATAAAGACTCCCCCACACATTCTCTGGTTTACCCATTTATTAATAAAAAAAAATTGTCTGCAAGTGACGATGACATCAGTAACGACAGTGAGCCATGACCGCGAGAACAAGTCTCCAGAGGTTATTCAAGGTCATTTCTCACAAGTGATGATGTTACGCCCTTAAAAAATGATTGCGAATAACCTCTGTCATTGTAGAGGTCACGTCATCACTGTGAGCCAGGACTGTTGTGGTACCCAAACCAAACTTTTTATAAAGTTTGGCCAAACCCGAAGGACCATTATGAGAAGATTTTAAAACATTATAGATTATACAGTTTGTTATTGATATTTTTGCAGCATAATGTTACCTTTTAAAGCCTTTTAAAGTGTATAGTATGTGAAAAATATTATAGTAAGGTAAAGGTAACACTGACCTTCATAGTATGTATGTGTGTAGTATATAATGCATTATCCTCACCCCAGTATTCCACTGCAGCTGGTTGTAGTCCACACCTTCCAGCAATGTATGCATGAGTGGCATCTAATGTAACGGCATCTGCCTCATTACTCTAAGTAAAAAAAAACACAGAATAAACATTTTTATTTAGAGGATCCACCCCAAGATATCACTATATAACCAAAGAGCACAAACCAAACATACTGCACATAGATCTCTTAGACCTGATGAGACTGGGGGATGCATTTATTATTGTATCTTGTTTATCTTGTTTATATTGCAAAAATCTTGTGACAGATACCTTTCAATGCTTTTATAATGCTTGCAAAAATAAAATGAAAGTCCATGTACCATGTTTAAAAAGAAAAGGTTTTAATTGGTTTTTTTGCACCTAAACTTGCTGACTGCTCTGGGTCCGATCGCTTAGATCTCCCAACAAAACTGAGAAAGAGACTCTGAAATGCCTCACTACAATGAAGCCGAGACCAGCTACCTCAGGCAGCCCCAAAAGCAATGAATGGAAAACAAAATGTATATGCAAAAGGAAGACTGCACATAAAAAATTTGAATTATTATGAAAAAAATAAAAAATAAAACACAGCGATTAGAAACATTAAAAAAAAAAACAAAAACAAAAGGTGTGTATGACAATATATCTCAGCCCAAGATAATTTGCAAGAATAGATCACATCCTCAAACCAAAATAATGGGCACAGATATGAAGTTGGAACATACAAAAATAAAATAAAAAAATCCACCAATAATAATAATAGTGTAATACAATTTTAAAAAAATTGAATAATGTTTGTGTAATAAATAAAATGTTTCAGAGCCTAAAAGAGATGAGAGAATATGAGTAAAAAAGGCTAGAGGGGTCTAGCGGCAAAAACGATATTAGTCAAGATAGAAAAACATGCATGATAGAAAAATATATGCTTGGCCAAATTTGCTTTTTTATTTTTGAATGAACAGTCAATAACTACTGTAACGATGAACTCCGGCACTCAGAAATAAGGTTCATATAGATCTTTAATTAGAAAACCATAATTTTCCATAATCAGCAAACTTCATATGATGCCATTGAAAATGTAGACATGATGATTTTGTTTCACAGACAATTTATACAACGTTTCGGCTATATGCCTTTATCAAGTTAAGTCTGTATTTCTGAAACATACAAAAATAAAATTACATTATAACCGCTGATATGGTAAACAATGAAGGGAAAAAGGAGAAAAAAAGGTCATTTTTTTACCTTTTTTTCTCCTTTTTCCCTTCATTGTTTACCATATCAGCGGATATAATGTAATTTTATTTTTGTATGTTTCAGAAATACAGACTTAACTTGATAAAGGCATATAGCCGAAACGTTGTATAAATTGTCTGTGAAACAAAATCATCATGTCTACATTTTCAATGGCATCATATGAAGTTTGCTGATTATGGAAAATTATGGTTTTCTAATTAAAGAACTATATGAACCTTATTTCTGAGTGCCGGAGTTCATCGTTATAGACTATTTATATTTCTCCAGAGCACCTACATTAGTACTGTGAGCACCCCATTAACTGTGTTTAGTCAATAACTACTAACACAGATGCAGATATTTTCCATTATATTACGTGTTCACAATATGTGGAATTCTTAAAGGGAACCTATTACGTTGGATATTGCTATTAACCTGGATATATATGGTTAATAGCAGTCCATTATACTGTATAGAGGACTATGTGAGGACCATCATACTGTATGGAGGACTATGTGGTTCCGATTATACTGTATGGAGGACTATGTGGTACCCACTATACTGTATGGAAAGCTATGTGAGGTCCATTATATTGTATGAAGACTATGTGTTGCCATTATTCTCTATGGAGGACTATAATGAGGTCCATTATACTGTATGGAGAACTATGCAGGGCTCAAACTGTATGAAATGCAAAGTGGGGTCCATTATACTGTATGTAGGACTATGTGGGGTCCATTATACTGTATGGAAAGCAATGTGTGCCCATTATATTATATGGAAGGCAATGTGGGGTCCATAATACTACTGGATGCTATCCTTTATACTATATGGAAGGATATGTGGTGGACATTTTAATATTTAGAGGGCTAGGTGAGGGCAATTCTAATATTTGGAGGGCTAGGTGGCTGCCCTTATGCTACAGCATATGTAAAGTTATGGGGAATTGTTATACTTTATGGAGGGGTATGAGGGGACTATTATACTGTCTGGATGACTATATGGGGCCACTATACTGTTTGTATGCCTATGTGGGGGTTCATTATACTATTTGCATATCTATAAGACTAGGCATTATATTCTTTGGAGGGCTATGTGGGGGTCATTATACTGTTTGCAGAGCAATTTGGAGTCCATTATACTGTATCCGAGCAATTATACAGTATGAAGGTTTGTATTTAAATCTGTGTGGGGCCATTATGCTGTTTTGAGGGCTAGTGGGGGCCATTATATTGTGTGGATGGTTTTGTTGGGGCCATCATACTGTGTGGGGGCCATTATACTGTATGGAGGGATGTGTGGGGGGTCACAATTGGGCTATCATACTATTTGGGGCCACTCACCATACTTTGCCTGGGGGGAGAGGGATGGTACAGTAAGGCCATCATACTGAGCGTGTGTAGGGTACTGTGGAGGAATTAACTGTGGGGATATCATACTATGTTTGGGGGGTCACCGTTGTTGGCATTATACTTTATCAGGGCAATAAAATGGGAATCTAGGGGCTTCAATGGGAGGAAAATTACTTTGTAAGGGCTGCAAAGTTGTGAGTTATGCTTTTCTATTACCCCATCAAATATTATTTTTATTATTTTGGTGGGGGTGGTGCCCAAGAAAAACTTCTGCTATGGGCCCCATGATTTCTATGTACGCCCCTGCCTGAAGGGTCATTTTTTGTATTTAGTATGTATACCTTAATCATTTCAATACATCCAGATAGAGATGTTGCTTGGACACAAACCAAAGGGTCAGATCTTATGCTAAGTGCCCAGTCTTCACACTTCCTCAGCTCAGCTGAACTAATACAACACCAACGGATAACACTGTGATCCAGAGAGATACCTGACATAGAGATGTGTACAGTTATGGTCCGGCATGGAAAGCATTTCCAAAATCCTTTTAAACCAATTTCTTGTTTATTTAATGTGGTCTAATTAATACAATAAATAAATAAATAATCTTTATTTTTATATAGCGCTAACATATTCCGCAGCGCTTTACAGTTTTTCACACATTATCATCACTGTCCCCGATGGGGCTCACAATCTAGAATCCCTTTAGGTATGTCTTTGGAATGTGGGAGGAAACCGGAGTGCCCGGAGGAAACCCACGCAAACACGGAGAGAACATACAAACTCTTTGCAGATGTTGTCCTGGGTGGGATTAGAACCCAGGACCCCAGCGCTGCAAGGCTGCTGTGCTAACCATACAATGTGCAATTGTGTGAACAAGTGTTTACCCCTTCCTGATTTCCTATTATTTTGCATGTTTGTCAGACTTTAATGTTTCAGCTCACCAAACAAATGTAAAAATTTGACAAATATAACAAAAGTAATCAAAAAGTGCAGTTTTTAAATGAAGGTCTTTATTATTAAGGAAAAAAGAAATCCAAACCTAAAGGGCCCTGTGTGAAAAAGTGATTGCCCCCTAAACCTAATAACTTGTTGGGCCACCTTTAACACCAATAACTGCAATTAAGTGTTTGCAATCAATCACTGGCAATGAGTCTTTTACAACGCTCTGGAAGAATTTTGACCCACTCATATTTGCAGAATTATGTTAATTCGGCTACATTGAAGGATTTCCACCTTTTTAATGTCATGCCACAGCATCTCAATCAAATTAAGGTCAGGACTTTGACTAGGCTTCTCTAAAGTCTTAATTTTGTTTTCTTAAGCCATTCAGAGGTGGACTTGCTGGTGTGTTTTGGATCATTGTTCTGCTGCATAACCCAAGTGTGAGCTTGAACAGATGGCCAGAGATTCTCCTTCAGGATTTTTTGGTAGACAGCAGAATTCATGGCTTAATTTACCACAGCAAGTCTTCCAAGTCCTGAAGCTCCAGACCAGCTATTGGGGTAATTTTGGTTGGCTGGCTACTTCTGTGAAGGATCACCACAGTTTAATGTTTTTGCCATTTGTGGATAATGACTTTCACTGTGATATGCTGGAGTCCTAAAGCTTTAGAAATGGTTTTATAACATTTTCCAGACTGATAAATCTTATTCACTTTGTTTCTTATTTGTTATAGAATTTTTTTAGATTGTGGCATGATGTCTAGCTTTTGAGGTCCTTTGGTCTACTTCACTTTGTCAGGCAGGTCCTATGTAAGTGATTTCTTAATTGATAATAGGTGTGGTAGCAATCAGGCCTGGGTGTTGCTAGGAAATTTGAACGCCCAAAGATGTGAAAAATCACAGTTAAATTATGTTTCAAGGGGGAAGGGCAATCAATTTTTCACACTGGGCCCTGTTTCATATTTAAATATGTCTGGTGATTTTGAATCATTTAAGTGTGACAAACATGTAAAAGAATGGGAAATTGAGAAGAGGGCAAATATTTTTTTCACACAACTGTATTTTATTATCACAATGTCTACTTAAATGTCTTTATGGTGATAACACTTTTGAGCCACAAACTTACCTGTGACTATCCCAGTGCAGACCATCTGACCCTGGGCAGTGCACACGCAACACAGCCAAGATTACAGAGCTAACTGTTCTGGCCAATTAGGAGATCCAGTTGACCAGACAGAGTAGCAATTCAGCAGATTAAACAGATGATGGGGTCTGCAACCAATCAATGACTTATTTTCCTGTGTAATATCCTTAAGGTCATTTGTGACACTGCCACCTGTGCCATCTACCGTAATTCTATACAACACTGATGCACTTACCGTATATACTCGAGTATAAGCCGAGAATTTCAGCCCATCTTTTTAGGCTGAAATTGCCCCTCTCGGCTGATACTCGAGTCATACCCAGGGGGGTGGAGCCGCATATTCATTACTGTAATGAGCGGTGCCGTGTGACCGCTCACTACAGGAAGAAGCTGTCAGCGCTGGGGAACAGACGTCCAGGAACCGTGCCGGGAGCAGGTGAGTATAATGCAGTGCGCGATATTTACCTGCTCCCCGTTCCACTGCCGGGACTGCTGCGTCTTTCCCGTCTTCTGCACTGATCCTCAGGTCAGAGGGCACGATGACATGATTAGTGTGTGCCGCCCTCTGCTTGAAGAGTCAGTGCACAGGACGGGGAAGACACAGCGGCGCCGACGGTGGAATGGGAAAGGTGAGTATAGCAAGTGCCGGGGGCCTGAGAGGTGAGTATGTGATTTTTTATTTTTTTAATCGCAGCAACAGCAAATGGGGCAAGTATCTGTATGGAGCATCTTATGGGGCCATGAGAAGCTTTATATGGGGCAAATATCTGTATAGGGCCATGTGCAGCATTATATGGGGGCAAATATTTCTATGGAGCATCTTATGGGGCCATGTGCAGCATTATATGGGGACAAATATCTGTATGGAGCATCTTATGGGGCCATGTGCAGCATTATATGGGGCAAATATCTGTATGGAGCATCTTATGGGGTCATGTGCAGCATTATAAGGGGCGAATATCTGTATGGGGCCATGTGCAGCATTATATGGGGCAAATATCTGTATGGAGCATCTTATGGGGCTATGTGCAGCATTATATGGGGCAAATATCTCTTTGGAGCATCTTATAGGGCCATAATCAGCATTTGTGCAGCATTATATGGGGCAAATGTCTGTATGGAGCATCTTATGGGGTCATAATCAACATTTGTGCAGCATTATATGGGGCATATTTTAATATGGAGAATCTTATGGAGCCCATCATATACTGTATGGAGCATTATATGGGGCGTATTTTGTATGGAGCATCTGATGAGGCCCATCATGAACTGTATGGAGCATTATATGGGGCTCCTGATTCAATATGGATATTCAAAAACACTTAAACTACTGATGTCTCAATTAATTTTACTTTTATTGGTGTCTATTTTTATTGTTGAAATTTACCAGTAGCTGCTGCATTTTTTTTCCACCCTAGGCTTATACTCGAGTCATTAAGTTTTCCCAGTTTTTTTGTGGCAAAATTAGGGGGTCAGCTTATACTCGGATCGGCTTATACTCGAGTATATACGGTATGCATCCTGGTTAGGTTCTTTCTTTGATCATTCCCTTGAATTAATTGAGTACCACACAATTACTGTGCCTTGCAAAAGTATTCGGCCCCCTGGAACTTTTCAACCTTTTCCCACATATCATGCTTCAAACATAAAGATACCAAATGTAAATTTTTGGTGAAGAATCAACAACAAGTCGAACTCAATTGTGAAGTTGAACGAAATTTATTAGTTATTTTAAATTTTTGTGGAAATTCAACAACTGAAAAGTGGGGCGTGCAATATTATTAGGCACCTTTACTTTCAGTGCAGCAAACTCACTCCAGAAGTTCATTGTGGATCTCTGAATGATTCAATGTTGTCCTAAATGCCTAATGATGATAAATATAATCCACCTGTGTGTAATCAAGTCTCCATATAAATGCATCTGCTCTGTGTTAGTCTCAGGGTTCTGTTTGAAGCACAGAGAGCATCATGAAGACCAAGGAACACAACAGGCAGTTCCGTGATACTGTTGTGGAGAAGTTTAAAGCTGGATTTGGATACAAAATTATTTCCAATCTAGAGGGACACGTCAGGGGTGCCCCTTATCCCCAGCTATCTTTGCTCTTGCGATTGAGGCATTGGCTATACGCATGTGGTCCTCTCCAAATATTGTGGGTATAAATATAGCCGACCATTTAGAGACTATTGGCTTATATGCTGATGATATGATTTTATCCATGGATAGGGCAGAAGAGACGCTCCCACATGCGGTTACTATTATAGATAAATTTAGTAAATGCTCCGGATTATATATTAACTGGGATAAATCCGCCCTATTGCCTCTCTCTCATAGCCCAATGACTCACCCTGCTACTTTGTCTTCGCTGCCTATGGTGTCTCATTTTAAATATCTAGGTATTAACATATCCAAAGACAGTGAGCTTGATCTACAACTTAATATTATTTCTCTACTGGAATTAGTCAAAATTAAATTTGCCTTGTGGGGTAAACTTCCGCTATCTGTAGCTGGTTGTATAAGCTTAATTAAAATGGTTTTACTTCCTAAACTCAACTATTCTCTCTAACATAGTGCGGTGTTGATTCCTAAATGCTTCTTCACAAATCTAAATTCCTTGACCACGTCTTTCATATGGGGGAAAGGCAGACCCAAACTTAAACTCTCTACTCTACAGAGGTCCAAACAGATGGGGGAGTGGCATTGCCGGATTTCTATTTATATTACCTAGCCGGACAAATTAAGGCTTTGAGTAATAGGTTGCCCGACAATCACCTACCCAACTCAGAAAGTCACTTAATGCATGCTGCAAAGGTGGATTGCCCATTAGGTTTCTTAGAAATAAATAAAACCTGTGTCCCTCGATTACTACCTCTACTTAAATTAGCACGGTCAGTTTGGAGACAAATTAAAAAAGTCATCCACTTTGAGTTTGACTCAAATTATCTCATCTTTCCCTTTGATAGGAATTATTAAATCGCAAGGTCCCCAGGGTCTCATCTCAGCTTTATGCACATACATGCTATTGGTGGGAACCAATTCTGCTATTGTGTCAATTAAGGGAAGGTGGGAAGCTCTCATTCCTGATGCTGAAGATGAGGATTGGGAGGAAATTCTTGAATCTCCGATTGGAGTGTCCCCATCAGTCAATAATAGAATGACCCAATTATATATCATACATCAGTCATATTTTTTTTTTTTTGGTTAAATATATTTTTATTAGAGAGAAGAGAATTTTACAAGAAAAACAGTAGTTGAAAACTACGTCAATGATCAAAGTACTTTTTCTTATAATATACAATTCGAGAAGAGTAACACAAAAAACACTCGTTCACAAACCTTGCATAAATCTTACATAAAAGAGAGAAATAAAAAAAATAAAAAAAAAAAAATTAGAGGGAGTAAACCCTCTAGAATGACTACGGTATCTTTAACATATAAGCAATAACTCCTTTCCCCCGCAACAGGCAAGGACTTTCCTTACCGTGAGTAAAATAAAGCATACCTAAAATCAGTTCGCCCATGTCCCCTAGAGCGAGACATGCACGCAAATAGTATCATTATAAAAGTAACTGATAAATCATGGTACAGACCTATCACACTGAGCTGGTGAAAGGTGAACAGCTCACCCAGGGGGGAGATTGAAAGAAGAGGAAATAGAGGGGGGAGCCCGAGTAGGTGGGGCTCAAGAAAAGAAATATAAAATGAGAACACGAAAAGAAAGGAAGAGTAGCATAGTAATCGACTGTAGAATAGACAGGTGTATTCAGGTAAACAGGTCAGGGAAACGAGCAGAATCTTTAAATAGAATCCATTCAGTCCAGATACCTAAAAAGGAGACCCTTGTCTGTGAAAGGTCTGCATCAATTTCCTCCATCCTAAAGAT
Source organism: Ranitomeya imitator (assembly GCF_032444005.1). Classification (NCBI taxonomy): domain Eukaryota; kingdom Metazoa; phylum Chordata; class Amphibia; order Anura; family Dendrobatidae; genus Ranitomeya; species Ranitomeya imitator. Next base: position 304,322,028 of record NC_091282.1, read on the forward strand.
GGTTTCAAATTCTGAAAACCACTCCACAATATCGGGGGGGACCAGGTCTCGCCATCGGCGGGGGATCACCGTTCTAGCAGCCGCTAGACAAAATTTGAGGATGTCCTTTTTTTGGGATCTCACCGAACCGGGAATCATGGAGAGCAGTGCCATCTCCGGAGTACCGGTGATGTGCTTGCCTGTGATCAAACCATAATTTCTGAACACTTGGTCCCAGAATGTTCTAATCAAGGGGCAGCCCCACCAGATATGCAAAAGGGAGCCAATGCCATTTCCACACCTCCAACAGCAGTTTGAAATTGTGGGAGAAAATTTGTGTAACCTGTCAGGAGTCAGGTACCACCTATATTGCAATTTATACCCCTTCTCCGAGGCCTCACTGGAACTCGGGAGTTTATGGTTCATCAGGAAGCAACGCTCCCATTCCTCATCCGACAGAATTCGCCCTAAATCCTTCTCCCAAGCAGACTGGAAATAGAGCCTTGCGTCAGAGTCAGGTGTTGAAAAAATTGAGTAGAGGGAAGAGATTCCCCTGCTCAGGGCGTCACCACCGGCAAACAACAGTTCCAAGGGAGAGAGTCTACAGTGCGAACTCCTTGGCAAATTCAAAGAGGCCAGGAAGGACCGGACCTGCAAGTACTCCCACCATAGAAGTTTAGTGGAGGGAGATTGGGTTTGGAGGGAACAGAAGGTGGGAATCTCGCCACGCTGAAAGATATCACCAACTTGTATGTCATCCTCGTATTTCCAACCCATGAAGGCTTTCCTGTGAATGCCCGGAGGAAATGCCGGGTTGCAAAAAATAGGTGTAAGAAGGCTGGCCCCAGAAGGAGCAGACCCCTTCACACCACTGCAGTGCCATGCCCTCATAGCCTCTGAGGTTAGGAAAGAAAATTTCCCCCGTTGAAGAGCATATTGCTTTGGGATCCACTGAAGATAATGAAGAGGCAAATCGGACCATTCTTGTTCCAACTCTACCCATTTTTTAAATTTAATTTTATATTTCCAGTCCAAGAGGTGAACTAATATGGCCGCCCTGCAATAGTTTTGGAGGTTGGGTAGACCTACCCCACCAAACTGGCGTGGCCTAGATAAAACCTTGTAACTCACTCTCGGTGTTTTCCCCTTCCAGATAAAATGGGAAATCAAGGACTGTATTTTAATAAAAAACAATTTATGTGGCCAAATGGGAATCGCCTGATAGATATAAAGAAATCTCGGCAGGATATCCATCTTAACCACCTGAATCCTACCGAGCCACGACAGCCTCAATGGGCCGTAAGACTCCAGAAGGGATCCCACCCTGTTCAAAATGACCTGATGGTTCAAAGAAAATAATTGAAGAGGATCCGAGGTGAGGTTCACCGCGAGATATGAAATCTGATCCTGTTGCCATCTGAAGGGGAAGGTCCGCTTCAAGGAAGCCACCACGGAAGAAGATAGAGAAATGTTTAGGACCTCAGTTTTGGAGTAATTAATCTTGAAGTTACTTAAATCCCCGAAGGATTCGAACTCCTTCATAAGCACTGGAAAAGAAACGACTGGGTTAGAGACGAAGAGGAGGATGTCGTCGGCAAATAGGGCCGTTTTATGGTTAGAGTTTCCAACCTGAATCCCTGAGATACTGTCATTAACTCGGATAGCCTTAGCCAAATGCTCAATAACTAAAACATATAAAAGGGGCGACAACGGGCAGCCTTGTCTAGTACCGTTCTGGATATAAAAACGATCGGACAAAGATCCATTGACTCTAACACGAGCTGAGGGTTTTGAATATAATGACATAATTTTCCCCAGGAAATTGGATTGTAAGCCAATATGGGTCAGGGTCTCCCGTAAAAAATCCCAATGGACTCTATCAAAGGCCTTTTCCGCGTCAATCGACAGAAGACAAAGAGGGGACTTTTGCATCTTGGACCTCTCAATAAGGAGAAGAGACCTGATAATGCTGTCCCGCGCCTCCCGGCCTCTGACAAAGCCCACCTGATCAAGGTCAATAATAGATGGGAGAAGTCCCGACAATCTGTCAGCCAATACCTTAGCAAATAATTTTACATCGACGTTGATCAGGGAGATTGGCCTATAACTCCCGGCCAGCAGGGGATCTTTATTAGGCTTTGGCAGAACAGAAATATGAGCCTCTAGGGACTGGGGGGTAAAACTATTCTCCTCAGAAATCGCATTAAAGGTGAGGACCATTTGGGGAAGCAAGTCAGATAGAAGGGATTTATAGAATAAGGGAGTGAACCCATCCGGCCCAGGACATTTAGAGGTGGACGTGGATTTAACAGCTTCTGCCAGCTCCTCAGGGGTTACGTCCTTTTCCAGGACCGCCAAATCCGCCTCAAGAAGGGACGGGACCTTGATCCTATTCATATAAGATTTAATTTTATTTTTCAACGTGGTGGGATCCAAATCAGCGAACCTGCCCCTAATGTTGTATAGGGATTTATAGAACTTTTGAAAGACCTCTAGGATCTCCTCATTACTATGGACCAGTTGGCCCTTATCATTTTTGATTGATGAGATAAGGGTGGGACCCGATCTGGGATGAAGCAGTCGTGCTAGAGGGCGCCCACAAACATTAGCTCTTTTGTAGAAAAACCCTTTAGTTCTTTCCTTGTCACCCATAAACCGTCTATCCAGCAGGCCTTTAAGTTCAAGCCTTTTTGTAGTAAGCTCGACCAAAGTCTCAGAGGACCTCGAATTCTTATGCCTGCTTTCCAGGGTCTGAATTTGTGACAGCAAAGCGTCTATTTCCTCAGTCTGGAGTTTTTTTATTCTAGCCCCATGTTTGATTAAGGTGCCTCTCATGATGCACTTCAATGCTTCCCATTTAATTGCCTGAGGTGTGGGATCTGTCGCATGAGTATGGGCAAACGCTGCAATGTCAGATTTCAAATCACTCAAACAGGTGGTGTCTCGTAAAAGGTTGCCATTCAATTTCCATGAGAATTTTTTCATAGCCAGCCCAGGTATTTCCAAGGATAGAAAAATAGGGCAATGATCCGACTGAACCATATTACCAATTTTGGCATCAGGCCTCCAAGATAAGACTCCCCTGCTGACCAGAAAAAGGTCAATTCTGCTGTAGGAGTTATGTGGAGTAGAATAGAAAGTATAATCCTTACCTCTAGGATTGAGGATTCTCCAGACATCTATCAGATGTAGTTTAAGTAAGAATTTTTGTAGGGCTCTCACCTTTCTCGATGGGACCGCCCCCCGACCAGAGGAGGTATCTAGTTTGGGATCAAAGACAAAGTTAAAATCTCCACCTATGACAACCTGGCCCTCCGCAAATGAAGACAGTTTCAACAATAGAGACCTGCAGACCTTAGGCTGTTCCCGGTTCGGGAGATACCAGTTAACTAGGGTCAGGATCCGTTCAGCAACTTTAACTTTCATAAAAATATAGCGTCCCCCTTCATCTATGACCGTGTCTATCAATGTGATATTTAAATTCTTACAAAAGGCTATTGAGACACCTTTTGTCCTCGAATCGGGGTTGGAACTATGGGACCATCTATCATAAAGTCTACCAACGACAACTGGTATCCGGTCAGTTCTAAAATGAGTTTCTTGAAGAAAAAGTATCTGAACCCCTAGCTTGTGCATATCTGAAAGTACGTGACTTCGTTTTTGGGGAGTATTGAATCCCCGTACATTTAGGGAACCAAATTTTAAGGAACCCATTTTTCAATAGAACGTCGAGTACCCAACCGTTAGGCCCCAAAAAGGGGTTATCCTGCCACCTGAGAGAAGAGAGCAGAAAACAAGACGCAGCAAATTAGAAGAAAAAGAAAAAAAAAAGAGTAGGCAAATATAGAAGAAAAAAGGAATGTAGCAGTAAATTGTACCCCTGGGGGAGCTGAAAATTAAAAACTCTTACTTAAGATATGGGGTATAGTCGTTTCACGAATATCACGGTTTTGACCAACCGTATAACCCCTTAACGGGTCGTGTCCTTTCCACTGAAGAAAGGAAGAAAGTCAAAACAATATATAACAAAATAAATCGTATACCGACGGATTCGATAAACAATATATCTGTATAACACACTATGTTCCCCGGCGAACTTCCCTGAGACAAAGAAAATACACAAAATTACCCAGTACAACCGAACCACCAGAGGGGGAGGGAAAGGGAGAAGAAAAAAAGGGGGGGGGGGGGGGGAAGGGGTAATCAAAGGAGAGGAGAGGGAGGGGGAAGAATATGAAGGGGGAAGGAAGAGAATGGAATAGTGGAAAGGGAAGGGAAAATGATCAAGGGAAAAGAGCAAAGCATATATCAACACGGCCATTACTGCCTAAAGCTAGACCAAAGACCTAAGGGTCCACAACCGACTGAACCAAAAATACTGGACGCTTGCATATCAGCCGTCTTCAGATACATCATTACAGTTCTGTCCTCTACCACGAGATCTAGTGCGGCCTCTTCCACGGTTACGACGCGCCCTCTTTCGGCGCTGTGGCATAGGGCCCATATCCTGACCAACGGGATAAGGCCAGTCAGGGAATTGTAGGCCCGGATCCTCGAGGTTCAGAAGGGAGAGAAATGAATGATGCTCCCTGGGGTGAGATAAGGAAACCATCTGGGTTCCCCACCGAACCTGAAGGCGGAACGGATATCCCCAAGAATAGGGGATCTGGCTCTGGCGAAGGAGGTTAAGTAGAGGTCGCAGAGCTCTCCTCTTTTGGAGGGTTCTCCGTGACAGATCCGAAAGGAACTGTAATTGGTAATCTTGGAATCGGATCTCCTGGGTCTTTCTGGAACAGTTGAGGATTTCTTCCTTCACTTGGTACCTATGAAAACGACAAATCACGTCTCTAGGCAGACCTCCATCCTCAGGGGGAGGACCCAGCGACCTATGAGCTCTGTCAAATTCAATACCCAACTCTGGGGCAGTATTCCTAACGGAATTGAACAAAGCTTGAAGAGTCGCAGTTAGGTCACTGGCTTGGACTGATTCCGGTAGACCCCTCACTCTCAGATTTTGCCTTCTCTCCCGATTCTCCAAGTCCTCCATATGGTCTAGAAAGCTCTCAAAGGTGGACATCTGGGCTGACAGTTTATCCTCAAGGGCTAGGATCTTGCTGGAGAGATTTTCCACAGTAGTGTCAGTAAGTGTGACTCTGCCCGCCACAGCTGAGACATCCCCTCTCAGGGCCATTGTTTCAGCTTTAAAGGAGTTCTCCACCCTGGAGATAAAGCCCTCAAGTTCCTCTTTAGTTGGAACGTTGCTAATACGGGCCTTAAAAGCTTCCCACAAGTCTGGGTCAGGGCTATCTTGTGGCCGCATATTTGGTAGAATAGGGGAACCACTGGGGCCTCCACTGATGGTCAGCTCCACTCGTCGCTCACCCCCTGTGGCTTCTGTGGGGTGGTTTAGTAGAGGGGGGAGATAACCTGCTCCACAGCCCGGTTTCTGAATAGAGAGTTGTTGAAGCATCCCCTCTGTAGGTGTAAGTGGCCGAGGTGACAGGCTAGGAGGCAGCTGAATCTCCTGCAGCACAGGCCACTCAGTTTGGGAGGGGTAGAGCTCAGCTCTCTGTGTCCAGGACTTCACAGCTTCTCCCTCTGTTTGTACAGTCTCATGATCCGAGCCCCCACCATCCTCCCTCTCCCCTCCAGTACCTTCATCTGAGACCCCCTGCAGGGGGGCCTCTCCTGAGTAAACAGTCTGGTGAGACACTCTGGAAACCTCCGTGCAGGCCTGTGGTGTCTCCTTCTCTCTCTGTTTGTTTTTTGCCTCATGTGTGCAGGGCTTGGGGGAGGGATCAGCCATCTTAGGATCAGTGCAGCTCCAAGGCCCCTTCCCAGAGCTTCTTAAAAAGCGAGATATACTCCCAGGGAAATCCACAAGGGGTCCAGAAGGGGTGGTGGGGTGTGCAGACTTCCGTTTAGCAGGCATAGGCTCCGGTAAAGTCAGTTTCTGGGCTGTTGCAGGGCTTTATTCGTCCGGGGACGCAGGAGCTCAGGGATTAGCAGCCTTCCTCCATCATGGCCAGGACACGCCCCCCACATCAGTCATATTTAACTCCATTGCAGCTCTTTAAGATGGGTTGGTTTCAAACATCGGAATGTTTGAGATGTCATTCGCTGGAAGCAAACTTTATACACATGGTATGGGGTTGCCCTATTATTCAGTCTTACTGGAGCCAGGTAACGTCGCTGTTGACTTCTCTAGTACAATCCCCTGTAACTCTCAATTCCTTAGTTTGCTTATTTGGGGTGCTACATGATGAAGCCTGGGGACACTATGTTAAGATTTTTCTACGTGAGATACTCTTTCTGGCTAGGAAGATGTTGGCATTGCGTTGGATGGGTAGTGTACATCCCTCTCTCGGGACGTGGATAGAATTGGTAAACTCAATCATACCGTATGAGCGGACATTATATCAAAACAGGGGCTGCTTTGAAATAGTGCCTTGGCACCACCATGAGTGTCATTAATACATACTCTACGGCATCAGATAGTTATTATAATATATATAGATATTGGGCAGCAGATTAGGATAAGATAGTTATGACTTAATTGGTTGTATAATGAAGAGGAGGGGAGGAGAGGGGAAGGAGAATACTTCCCCTTTTTTTCCCCTCTTTTTTAGATACATGCTACCAGGCCGACATGAAGTTATGTAATGTTTTCTGTTCACTTGACCAGTGGTTTATTATATATATAGCAATATATGGACTTACAATACTGAAAGTGAATGAATAATAATGCACAAATTTGTTGTCCATTCGTAATTACCTAGACAAGTGTACTTATACTGGCTTGGATGCACAAATATGTACATGTTGCCACTGTTTTGGTTAATAAACAAATAAAAAAATAAAAAAAATGATTTCCAAAACTTTGAACATCCCAAGGAGCACTGTGCAAGCGATCACATTGAAATGGAAGGAGTATCATACCACTGCAAATCTACCAAGACCCAGCTGTCCCTCTAAACTTTCATCTCAAAGAGAAGACTGATCAGAGATGCAGCCAAGAGACCCATGATCACTCTGGATGAAGTGCAGAGATCTACAGCTGAGGTGAGACAGTCTGTCCATAGGACAACAATCAGTCGTACTGCACAAATCTGGCCTTTATGGAAGAGTCGCAAGAAGAAAGCCATTTCTGAAAGATAACCATATAAAGTGTTGTTTAAAGTTTGCAACAAGCCACCTGGGAGACACACCAAACATGTGGAAGAAGGTGCTCAGGTCAGATGAAACCAAAAATCGAACTCTATGTTTGGTGTTAAGGCAACACAGCTCATCACCCTGAACACACCATCCCCACTGTCAAACATGGTGGTGGCAGCATCATGGTTTGGGCCTGCTTTTCTTCAGCAGGGACAGGGAAGATGGTTAAAATTGATGGGAAGATGGATGGAGCCACATACTGGACCATTCTTGAAGAAAACCTGTTGGAGTCTGCAAAAGACCTGAGATTGGGATGGAGATTTGTCTTCCAACAAGACAATGATCCCAAACGTAAATCAAAATCTACAATGGAATGGTTCACAAATAAACATATCCAGGTGTTACAATGGCCAAGTCAAAATCCAGACCTCAATCCAATCGAGAATCTGTCAACAGTGCGGAAAACTGCTGTACACAAACGATCTCCATCAAACCTTACTGAGCTCGAGCTGTTGGCCAAGGAAGAATGGGCAAGAGACATACCCCAAGCGACTTGCAGCTGTAATCGCAGCAAAAGGTGGCGCACAAAGTATTAAGTTAAAGGGGCCGAATAATATTGCACGCCCCACTTTTCAGTTTTTGAATTTCCACAAAAATTTAAAATCTAATATATAAAGCTGAATGTGTGTATGTGTGTATGTGTGTATGTCCGGGATTGGCATCTGCACCATCGCAGCTACAGCCACAAAATTTTGCAGTCACACGTCTGGACCCCGAGAGCGTCATAGGCTATTTTGTGAGGCGAAATTTTAACCCCGCGCATTTCAATTCACCAAACAATTTTGTTCCTATATACATAATGGGGAAAAAGTGAAAGGAAAAGTGTTGGAGGCAAATTGACAGCTGCCAGATGTGAACAAGGGGGACTTAAAGAGTGAGAGTGATGGTGCCAAAGAGTATATACCGTACAGTTGCTAAGGTGGGGCCCCGACATGGGATACCACACACGGGGATATGAACACACACACAAAATGCGCCACACACTACCACATGCTTGAACACATATACCACCCTCAGCACACATTTCACCACACATACACCAACCTCGCCACATAAAAGTCGAAACACAAAAGTCGCCGCTCAAAACTCGCCACGTGCAAAACTCGCCACATGCAAAACTCGCCACACGTGCAAAACTCACCTCATGGAAAACTCGCCACACGCAAAACTTGCACGCGCGGAAAAATTGCCACATGCGCAAAAGTTGCAACACATGCAAAAGTTGCCTCACACAAAACTTGCACATACTCAAAACGCACCACACATAAAACTTGCCAAGCACAAAACTCGCCATGCGCAAAACTTGCTGCACACAACTTGCTACACTAACCTGTCACATGCAACTCGACACACAAAAAGTTGCTACACTCATGTCGCCACACAAAACTCATCTCACAAAAGTTGCTACATGTATGTCGCCACATGCAGCTCAACACACACAACTTGACACATGAATCTCGCCCTAAAACACACACAAGTCTGGTATTATCCTTCAAAAATAAAAATCTGATTACTAAGCAGACAAACTACAAGAGCAACAAATGTACCATAGGAAATACGGCAGCTGTCAGTCACATGACCTGTCTACTACATGTATGTGTGAGCTAATATATACTGCCAGGGGGGAGGGCTTCCTGTTGGCTGGGGATTTATCAGGCTGCCAATTTAGCTTACAAATACTAAGGTAAAAATACTGACCAAATAACGTGTGAACGCGGTTTAATAAAGGAGGAGATGACATACAGATATATACTATATACAGGGGAGATGACACACAGATATATACTATATACAGGTGGAGATGACACACAGGTATATACTATACACAGGAGCAGATGACAAAAGTATATCCTATATACAGGAGAGATGACACACAGGTATATACTATATACAGGAGATGACATACAGGTAAATACTATATACAGGAGAGATGGCACACAGGTATATACTATATACAGGAGGATATGACACACAGATATATACTATATACAGGAGGAGATGACACACAGGTATATACTATATACAGGGGAGATGACACACATATATACTATATACAGGAGGAGATGACACACAGATATATACTATATAGAGGAGCAGATGACACACAGGTATATACTATATACAGGAGGAGATGACACACATGTATATACTATATACAGGAGGAGATGACATACAGGTACATACTATATACAGGAGGAGATGACACACAGGTATATACTATATACAGGAGCAGATGACACACAGGTATATACTATATACAGGAGGAGATGACTTACAGGTATATACTATATACAGGAGGAGATGACACACGTATATACTATATACAGGAGGAGATGACATACAGGTATATACTATATAAAAGAGGCGATGACACATAGGTATATAGAGGAGGAGATGACATACAGCAGGTATATACTATATACACTGGAGATGACATACAGGTATATACTATATACAGGAGATGACATACAGGTATATACTATATAAAGGAGGAGATGACATACAGGTATATAATATATACAAAAGAGATAACATACAGGTATATACTATATACAGGAGGAGATGACACATAGGTATATACAATATACAGGAGGAGATGACATACAGCAGGTATATACTATTTACAGGGGAGATGACATACAGGTATATACTATATACAGGGGATGACATACAGGTGTATACTATATATAAGGGAGATGACAAACATGTATATACTGAGGGGAAAATGAGAGGTGTGAGGTGAAAATGAGGGGTGTGGGGTGAAAATGAAAAGGTGTGAGTGTAAAATGAGAGGAGTGAGGGAAAATAGTGGAGTGATCGGAAAATGACAGATGTGAGGTCGAAATGACAAGTGTTAGGGGGGAATGAGAGGAGTGAGGGGGAAAATAAGAGGTGTAAGGGAGAAAATGAGAGATGTGAGGGGGAAATGAGAAGCGTGATGGGAAAATAAGAGAAGTGAGGTGCTATAACTAACCACAGATATTTACTATGCCCAGGCATAGCCGGGCTCTTCAGCTAGTAACCAATAAATTTCGTTCAACTTCACAATTGTGTTCCACTTGTTGTTGATTCTTCACCAAAAAATTACATTTGGTATCTTTATGTTTTCAGTATGATATGTGGGAAAAGTTTGAAAAGTTCCAGGGGGCCGAATACTTTCGCAAGGCACTGTAGCTTTAGAATTTCATGGCTTACAAGCACAAATTTTTTATACATGATCAGTCAATTTCCAATTACATTAAACCAAATGCAGCTATCCTCACAAGCCTTGTCATTGTGTGGATGTAAACTACAAAAGATACACAAATTAGATATACCTTATGGTTTGGCATCTCTAACTATTAGCAAATCTAAAGCTATTTTGACTTTTACGGTAACTGAAAAGGTGAAGGTTACTGGATTAGTGGACACTTGTCCCTTAAATCTTACCTTCATGTCCCAGTTCCTTAAGGAGTGCCACATAATCAAGGCCCAATATGTCTGTCATATCTGCATCATCTGTTAAAACCTGAAGCCTTTGTGTAGTGTCATGAAATAGAAGATTTTGCCCCCCAAAGCTTTCTGATGTAAAGAGAGACAAACGGCTTTTGTGCTTCCCACTTTTACCAAAAAAATTCTGCATGAAGAAAACAAATTTGGTTAGCACACTTAAATTGATAATTCTAGAAACATTTTTATTTGCTTTTCTGTATATTAAGGCCAAATATATACTGCAGCTATGTCTAGAGATGCATACGATCAGTGATTTTGAAAGGTTGAGTCCAGAGTGAACTAGCTTCAATAAACTTGTGAACTGGAGGCCATTGCCCATGAGGAATGCATTGGCTAAGATTCCTTAAGAACATTGCTAGAAGCTGGTGTCTAGATATGCATCACGTTTGCCACAGGTCATAACAGCCAAAGGTGGTCTACTAATTACTGAGGACGTTTGTCATAGTAAAGTTAAAGAATTCTGATATTGCAGAAGGCATTAAAGTGGCATTTTGTGTTAGATTTGGAGAAACAACTTGTTATGTTAGTTATTCTGAAGTATTTAACCAGATAAATACAATATATTGTAAACATGTGGTTACAGCGGGTGTAAGGAACAGGCTCAGAAACTGAACCTGTACTATATCAGATGCATGCCAACAGCATTTAAATAGCGTGTTCAATAGCACGCATGTTCACTAGCTCCCATTGGCTCCCTGCAATGCGATCATGGGAAACTGATTAGGGATGGACGAACCCGAACTGTAAAGTTTGGGACCATACCGAACACATAGTGTTTGGTCACATGGGCCCGAACACGGGTTTCCACTGGAAACCCATATTACAGTTCGGGTCCACTTCGGGCTGTAAATAAAGCAGAAAATTAATAATAAACATTAGAATTATACTTACCTGTCCAGCGATGCTTACTCTCATCCCGCTGTCTCCCGGCTGCATCTGCTTCCGGGGCCGTTTATTATCTTCTGCCGTTATTCCCTGCATTCGGCAGTCTTCGGCTTTTTCCAGCAATGTGTTCGTACTGTGATGTCACCGTACGAACACTGCCGGAAAAAGCCAAAGACTGCCGAGTGCAGTGAATACTGCCGGCAGTTAATGAGCGGCCCCAAAGGCAGATGCAGCTGGGAGACAGCGGGACGGGAGGATGTGTCGCTGGACAGGTAAGTATAATTATAATGTTTCTTATAAATATTCTCCTTTTTTTAAAGCTCTCCCCACCCCATCCCATACATGTAAAGTCCGAGTTCGGGGTTTCGGACGCAAGTTCGTGTCATCTCCGGCCCCAAACTCGAACTTTACAAAAAACTCGGGCAAATGCCGTCGATCCCGAACATCGGGGGGTTTGCCTATCACTAAAACTGATGGGTTCTCATGGCAGCCAGTAGCTTACTGAACACCCGTATAACTGCCAGGTTGGTTTTTCTGTGAAGTCCGGCCTGTGAGTTACTTCAAAGGAGATTTGCAGTATATAGAATAAACAAGCAAAGGATCACAAGTTCAAGGGTTTAAAAAATAAAATGAAAAAAAAAAAAAAGTTTTTTAAAAAATATATAAAGTTTAAATCACCCCCTTTTACCATTTATAAAATAAAGGAATACAAAAAATAAAATAAACATATTTGGTATCATCACGTCCATAAAAGTATAATCTATCAAGATGTAAAATAGTTTTTATCATATGTCAAATGTCAAAAATAAAGAGTTGAAATGCATACATTTTAGGTCGTTGCTCTACCCACAAAAAATACAATAAAAAAAATTAAAACACTGTATGTACGCTGAATTTGTATCAATAAAATGTGAGCTCACTGAGTAAAACAAACTTTAACACAACTTAATTTGCAGAAAGATAAAAAAGCTAAAGGTCTCAGAAAATGTAAATACAAGTCAAATAATTTTTGACAATTAAAATTGCAAAAAAAAAAGTACAAGTTTGGTATCACCATACTCGTACTGACTTGAAGAATCATACTGCCAGGTCATTTTTACAAAATAATGAATGCCTTAAAAACATGTGATACTCATTCAAATTCACCTGTGGCAAGTAATAAGTGTGGGCAATTTGAAAATCACACCTAAAATGAGATAAAAAGGGGAGAAGTTAACTCAATCTTTGCATCGTGTGTCTGTGTGTGACACACATGGAGAACAGGAAAAGCAGAAGAGAACTGACTTGAGAACTAAAATTGTTGAAAAATATCAACAATCTCAAGGTTAAAAGTCCATCTCCAGTGATCCTTTGTTCACATTGTGCAGCGTAATCAAGAAGTTTACAACCCATGACACTGTAGCTAATCTCCCTGGATGTGGATGGCAGAGAAAAATTGATGAAAGGTTGCAACACAGGATAGTCCACATGGTGCATAAGCAGCCAAAATCAAGATCCAAAGAAATTCAAGAGGTCTTGACGACTCAGGGAGCATCAGTGTCAGCGCAAACTATCCATTGACATTTGAATGAAATGAAACGCTATGGAAGGAGACCCAGTAGGACCTTACTGCTGACATAGATAAAGAAAAGCTAGACTGCAATTTTCTAAAATGTTCATGAGTAAACCAAAATCCTTCTGGGAAAGCGTCCTCTGAACAGATGAGACCAAGATAGATATTTTTGGTAGAGCACATCATTCTACTGTTTATAGAAATTGGAATGAGGCCTACAAAGAAAACAACACAGTACCTACATTCAAATATAGTGGAGGTTCAAAGATGTTTTGGGGTTGTTTTGCTGCCTCTGGCACTGGGTACCTTGACTGCGTTCAAGGCATTATGAAATCTGGATTTTGGGTCGCAATGTAGTACCCAGTGTCAGAAAGCTGGGTTTGTGTCCTTGGTCATGGCATCAGAACAATGACCTCAAACACACTGCAAGAAACATCCAGAAATGGATGGAAACAAAGCACTGGAGAATTCTGAAGTGGCCAACAATGAGTCTGGATCTGAATCCCACTGAACACTTGTGGAGAGATCTCAAAATTGATTTTGGAAGAAGGCACCCTTCAAATATGAGAGACCTGGAGCACTTAGCAAAAGAAGACCATTTGAAACCATTTACAGCACAGTGTGGTCTGCATTCTAGATGACCTGCAAGGATGCCTGACCACAGCACAAGGCATAGGCGTCATCTACTCTGGAGGAGGGACCATAGTGCCTCAGTGGTGTTCACTGATGAAAGTAAATTTATGTTGAGCAGAAATTATGAACACCATCGATGATGGAGACATCAAGGAGAGTGCTTTACATCAGCCGCTGATGTCACCAGATGAGCCTTTGGTGGTGGTGTTCGTGTTACAGTGTGGACAGATATGTCTGTCAATACAGAACTGCCTCACACTTTGTGATTGGCACAGTGACAAGCCTACAATACTTGAATAACATCATTAATCCAGTAATTGTGCCTCTTCATAAACAACACAGACCTAATTTCATGAATGATAATGCTCTAGCTCATCGGCGTTGCATCATTAGGGATAGGCTGCAGGAGACTTGAGTACCTCAAATTGAGTGGCCAGCAATTTCTCAAGACCTGAATCTCATAGAAAACCTATTGTGTAATTCATGCTCAAGACCACATGACAAGTTATTGAGACATTGACATTTTTTGGGAGGTATACCCACCACTGTTGTTGGCTTTTGTTTCAATAAACTGTTTGAGATGAGGAAATCACCATTGCATGCTTCTACTTAAATGCCCTACTTTTATAACATTTCACTGTGAACTTTTTAAGTTTTCCATCAATTCCACCCAAAACCCAAATATCCATGACTTTTTGTGAGTGGTGTATGTGTATATACAGTGGGGCAAAAAAGTATTTAGTCAGTCAGCAATAGTGCAAGTTCCACCACTTAAAAAGATGAGAGGCGTCTGTAATTTACATCATAGGTAGACCTCAACTATGGGAGACAAACTGAGAAAAAAAAAATCCAGAAAATCACATTGTCTGTTTTTTTAACATTTTATTTGCATATTATGGTGGAAAATAAGTATATAAGAACAAGTCTTCACAAGGTTGCCACACACTGTTGTTGGTATGTTGGCCCATTCCTCCATGCAGATCTCCTCTAGAGCAGTGATGTTTTTGGCTTTTCGCTTGGCAACACGGACTTTCAACTCCCTCCAAAGGTTTTCTATAGGGTTGAGATCTGGAGACTGGCTAGGCCACTCCAGGACCTTGAAATGCTTCTTACAAAGCCACTCCTTCGTTGCCCTGACGGTGTGCTTTGGATCATTGTCATGTTGAAAGACCCAGCCACGTTTCATCTTCAATGCCCTTGCTGATGGAAGGAGGTTTGCACTCAAAATCTCACGATACATGGCCCCATTCATTCTTTCATGTACCCGGATCAGTCGTCCTGGCCCCTTTGCAGAGAAACAGCCCCAAAGCATGATGTTTCCACCACCATGCTTTCCAGTAGGTATGGTGTTTGATGGATGCAACTCAGTATTCTTTTTCCTCCAAACACGACAAGTTGTGTTTCTACCAAACAGTTCCAGTTTGGTTTCATCAGACCATAGGACATTCTCCCAAAACTCCTCTGGATCAACCAAATGCTCTCTCGCAAACTTCAGACGGGCCCGGACATGTACTGGCTTAAGCAGTGGGACACGTCTGGCACTGCAGGATCTGAGTCCATGGTGGCGTAGTGTGTTACTTATGGTAGGCCTTGTTACATTGGTCCCAGCTCTCTGCAGTTCATTCACTAGGTCCCCCCACGTGGTTCTGGGATTTTTGCTCACCGTTCTTGTGATCATTCTGACCCCACGGGGTGGGATTTTGCGTGGAGCCCCAGATCGAGGGAGATTATCAGTGGTCTTGTATGTCTTCCATTTTCTAATTATTGCTCCCACTGTTGATTTCTTCACTCCAAGCTGGTTGGCTATTGCAGATTCAGTCTTCCCAGCCTGGTGCAGGGCTACAATTTTGTTTCTGGTGTCCTTTGACAGCTCTTTGGTCTTCACCATAGTGGAGTTTGGAGTCAGACTGTTTGAGGGTGTGCACAGGTGTCTTTTTATACTGATAACAAGTTTAAACAGGTGCCATTACTACAGGTAATGAGTGGAGGAAAGAGGAGACTCTTAAAGAAGAAGGTACAGGTCTGTGAGAGCCAGAAATCTTGATTGTTTGTTTCTGACCAAATACTTATTTTCCACCATAATATGCAAATAAAATGTTAAAAAAACAGACAATGTGATTTTCTGGATTTTTTTTTCTCAGTTTGTCTCTCATAGTTGAGGTCTACCTATGATGTAAATTACAGACGCCTCTCATCTTTTTAAGTGGTGGAACTTGCACTATTGCTGACTGACTAAATACTTTTTTGCCCCACTGTACATATACAGGGGCTTCTCACAAAATTAGAATGTCATCAAAAGTATATTTATTTCAGTTCTTCAATACAAAAAGTGAAACTCATACATTATATAGTCACTACGGAGTGATCTATTTCAAGTGTTTATTTTTGTTAATGTTGATGATTATGGCTTACAGCCAATGAAAACAAAAACTGCATTATCTCAGTAAATTAGAATACTTTATAACACCAACTTGAGAAATGATTTTAAAATCCGAAATGTTCGCCTACTGAAATGTATGTTCTGTAAATGCACTCAATACTTGGTTGAGGCTCCTTTTGCATCAATGCGGCATAGCATGGTTTTATGGAAGCCCCTGTTGCTTTGATAGCAGCCTTCAGCTTGTCTGCAATGTTGGGTCTGGTGTCTCTCATCTGCCTCTTGACAATACCCCATAGATTCTCTATGGGGTTAAAGTCAGGCGAGTTTGCTGGCCAACCGAGCACAGTGATAATCTTGTTTTTAAACCAGGTATTGGTACTTTTGGCAGTGTGGACAGACAGTTGCCAAGTCCTGCTTTGGCAGTGTGGACAGGTGCCAAGTCCTGCTGGAGAATCAGATTTCCATCTCTAAAAAACTTGTCGCCAGAGGAAAGCATGAAGTGCTCATCACTGATTATGGAAACTTCACACTAGACCTCAAGCACGTTGGATTGTGTGCCTCTCCACTCTTCCTCCAGACTCTGGGACCTTGATTTCCAAATGAAATGCAAAATTTACTTTCATCTGAAAACAACACCTTGGCCCACTGAGCAACAGTCCAGTTCTTTTTCTCATTGGCCCAGGTAAGACGTTTCTGGCGTTGCCTATTGGTCATGAGTGGCTTGAGACAAGGAATGTGACATTTGTAGCCCATGTTCTGGATACGTCTGTATGTGGTGGCTCTTAAAGCAATGACCACAGCAGCAGTCCACTCTTTGTGATTCTGCCCCAAATTTTTGAATGGCCTTTTCTTAACAATCCTTTCAAGGCTGCAATTATCCCGGTGGCTTGTGCACCTTTTTTCTACCACACGTTTTCTTTCCACTCAACTTTCCATTAATATGCTTGGATACAGCTCTCTGTGAACAGCCAGCTTCTTTAGCGATGACCTTTTGTGACTTACCCTCCTTATAGAGTGTGTCACTGACTGCCTTCTGGACATCTGTCAAGTCAGCAGTCTTCCCCATGATTTTGGAGCCTATTGAAACAGACTAAGAGAACTTTTGAAATACTTATGAAGTCTTTGCAGGTGTTTTTTGATAATTATTCTAATTTACTAAGATAATGACTTTTGGGCTTTAATTGGCCAGAAGCCATAATCATCAACATTAACAGAAATAAGCACTTGAAATAGATCACTCTGTTTGTTACTCTATATAATATATTTCTATCACCTTTTTGTATTGAAGAACTGAAATAAATTAACTTTTTGATAATATTCTAATTTTGTGAGAAGCACTGGTTATACAGCGGGTGAACTAAATATTGAATTCTTCAGTAATTTTCTAAGTAAATATATTTCTGAAGATTACCATAAATTATGTGTGATAATTAAAAATGAGAAAATGGGGGGGCGTGGCCTGACTGCTCAGGAGACAAGTCGCATAAATGGAGAGCTCCTACCCAACCCAGGGATTTCTAAAGTTATAAAACTTTACCAACCGAGAAAACTGACCCGAACTCATCCTGGGACATAAGGAGGAAAAATCGGTACCAAAAAGTGTCTCTGCTGCAGCTCTGGCTGAGCTAGGAGACAAACAGTGGAGACGCACCAGGAAGAGAACGGACGCCATCTTCCTAAGACAAAGAGCCGTGACTGTCGGCGGTCTGGCTAGCGGTGCATACCACGGAGGTAACATTTATATAGACTGTCCGGGCTTCCTACCTCCCGTCCCCCTGAGTGCTCGGGCTGGAGCTGGCCCTCTCCACATTCCACCAGCTGATTTATGGCACAGGCACGCCGAGTAGTGAAGAGTTCTGCTGCCGGCTCCCTGGGCGCCTCTGCCCGGCTCCTCTGAGAGAGCAGGGAGGTCGCTGTGGGGTCACGGCTCACGGCGATTACTCACCGCTGTAGATCTCTCCCGACTCCCTCCATTCTCACCTCTGTTCGTGACGGACTGCAACGGAGCTGGGAGTCTCCCGCCACAATCTGGCGCCATATTGAAAGGTGCCACAGCACGCTGAGGACCAGTGGAAAGGGGACACATAACAGAGGAGGGTGAAGGAGGTTAAAATATAACAAGATCCGCGGGAGCGCTCGGCCGGAACTCCTGCAGGGAAATCCCTGGGGAGTGCGCAGACCGCGCTCCACCGAGGAGGAAGGTGAACAAGGTAGGACTGGTGCTGGTGGGACAGGAGACCCCCCCGGGGCGCCCGCCATAGTGCCCCCAGCGCCGATTATTTTCCCGCCAGTGGGAGGGTGGACGCCATCTTGGGGACGGATCCCCTCGCGGAGAGGCACTCCTGCGTATTGCCTTGCTTATTATCCTTACTGCAGAGGTGGGACAGTCACCCTGCCATTGCCCTTTGCTGAGTTGTCACAGTGCCTTGTCCACATTGGTGCTGGAAAACAGAATCCCAGCATACTACTTAGCAAGCATATAATCTACAAACCCAGACCTCTGGCGACACCTAGTGCTGGGATCGGGTATAACATCTAGAGGTTAATCTTTCCAGGCTCAGGACATTGTATATGCCCCACTAACTGTAAGATCATAATCAAATGCACCTCGGAGGGGGCTTGCTGATGGGGGACTGTGCCTAATGTGGTGATCGCTGCACCCCCCATGTTCCCCTGAACACTACCACGGGCAATTAATAGCAGCAGACATATATGGGTAAAACTAAGAGGACTTCTGGGCAACCCACAAGCTTACACAAGGAGCCTCCTATAGAGGACATGGAACGGTTCTTAAACCAGCCACTTCAAACAAGGAACACCAGATCAACAATGTCGCAAACCCCGCATAAAAATAGTTCCTCCTCAAAAGAGCCACAGACCTCACATATCTCCCCTAAAAAATCAACAGACAACAGTGAGTGCCTGAGGACATGAATATAGCTGAACTGAGTAAATACATTAAAGCGTTTCCAACCAAAACGGACCTGGAAAGTTTTGCGTGCAGGCTTGAGAACTCGTACAAAAAGGAGATACATAATTTGCAGACAGAATTCACATCGCGTATAGAGGATGTGGAAAAGGCTCAGGAGGATATCTCACAGGAACTTCAGGCACACAGAGAAATCTTAATGGACCACACCATGAAACTGGAGGAAATGTCATCTGGTCTTGAAGATCTGGAAAATCGCAATAGGCTGTTATGAAAGGCAATTCAGAATCACAATGGACATGGAGGTCAGAGCACATACAGTGAACTGACAATAACCCAAAATAATAGAACGAGCTCTGAGACGTGGGAACTCTGCAGACCGCAATCCCTAAGCCTATCAAACCACACTAAAGGTAGCCGTGGAGCGCTCCTGACCAGAACCTAGGCGCCTCGTCACAGCCTGAGAAACTAGCTAATCCTGAAGATAGAAAAATAAGCCTACCTTGCCTCAGAGAAATTCCCCTAAGGAAAAGGCAGCCCCCCCACATATAATGACTGTGAGTAAGATGAAAACACAAACATAGAGATGAAACAGATTTAGCAAAGTGAGGCCCGACTAGCTGAACAGAACGAGGATAGGGAAGATAACTTTGCGGTCAGCACAAAAACCTATAAAAAACCACGCAGAGGGGACAAAAAGACCCTCCGCACCGACTAACGGTACAGAGGTGGTCCCTCTGCGTCTCAGAGCTTCCAGCAGGCGAGAAAAACCAATAAAGCAAGCTGGACAGAAAAATAGCAACAAAATAACATAAGCAAAACTTAGCTTTGCAGAGCAGCAGGCCACAGGAATGATCCAGGGAAAAAACAAGTCCCACACTGAAACATTGACAGGAAGCATAGATCAAAGCATCAGGTGGAATTAAGTAGAGAAGAAGCTAACGAGCTCACCAGATCACCTGAGGGAGGAAACTCAGAAGCTGCAGTACCACTTTCCTCCACAAACGTAAGATCCCAGAGAGAATCAGCCGAAGTACCACTTGTGACCACAGGAGTGAACTCTGCCACAGAATTCACAACAATAGGCGTAACAATATCCGTATACGAGGCCTACCAGAATCTATCAGTCCTCAGGACCTAGATCGTACAGTTCAGAGAATATTTCTGGACATTCTCGGTGACCACGAGGACAACACCATCGAGTTCGACAGGATTCATAGATCCCTTGGTCCTTAACCCACGTCTGAGTCGTGCCCCAGAGACGTCATCTGCAGGGTGCATTACTTCAGAATTAAGGAGACCATCATGATGGCCTCTAGGAAAAAGGGACCCCTCCAGTTTGAAGGTCATCCAATCCTACTCCTGTCAGATCTATCCAGGCGCACTCTATTCTTGCGCAAAGCTCTGAAACCCTTGCTGGAGGTTCTCAAGGAAAGAGATATCCCCTACAGGTGGGGGTTCCCATTTCAACTATCAGCATCCAAAGGTGGCAAAAGCGCATACTTCCGCCGGATTGGGGACCTGGCTAACTTCCTAGGCACATTTGAACTTCCACTAATAAATCTTCCGGATTGGCCTCTGGCTCCGACACTTCCAGATGCTCCTCCAAGGTGGCTCAAGGTTCCCCGTTCCAAGAATCGTCATACCACCGAAGGCTCCTCAGATCCTCCATGAAGTTTTTCTCTCTTCTCTTGTTCCATTTTCTTCTTAGTTTCAATTAGTTTCTATTCATTGCTGCAATATACTCAGATACTCTGATGCAGTTGAGTGGTCTCATGAACACTTATTGTTAATCGGCTGAGTCTCCTGGCAGGGCGGTCTGTCTCATCATGGGCTCGCCTTGGAGGTTTGATCCTATTCTTTGAGCACCCGGGCGCGTGGGGTCCTGCCTGTCATCGGTGAATTTGTCCTTCTTCCTTCTCCCCTAAATTCCCACCCTTTCCCCCCCCCCTTTTTTTTTTTTTCTCCTGTGTTCTCTGATGGCATGCAGGACATCTCGCCGCTGCAGGGACTATTACTATGTTTAACCAGATGTTACATGTTTGCAAGTTCTCGTTTATGGGACCTACCAAGTTCGGGGGGACTGGGGGGGTCGGTGTTTCCATTGGCTTCCCTTATCCACCTAAGGTGCACGGGTGAAGGGAGGGGAGGAGACTTCTCCTTCTCCATTCTTTTGCCCTAACTACACAGATGTATAGTCTGACCTGGTGCGTCAATCCTAACGCACCTTCTTTAATGTTTTCCATGTTCTATTATTTCTTCTCTACCCCGCCTTTTTCCCTTCCCTCCTATTGTCTCTTCCCTACTACCCCTGGCTGTCGCGTGGTCTGGCGGATGGGACGCATGGTATTGCGGAATGGCGCAGAGGTATTTGATAATGGATGAAATTAAATTTTGCTCCTTCAACGTTAAGGGGCTAAATATACCAGAAAAAAGACGGCGGGTCCTATTTGATAGCCACAAACGGGGGGTCTCTGTGCTACTGCTCCAAGAGACACATTTCAAAACTGGTGTGGTGCCACACTGTATCACGAAAAATTATCCTAAATGGTATCACTGCCCAAATCCATTTTCAAAGTCAAAAGGTGTCTCAATAGCCTTCCACAAATCCTTTGTGCCTGAGATCTTAGACTCACAAATTGACAAAAATGGCAGATATATCTTTCTACTCATCACATGGGCAGCTCATAAACTTGTAATCGCTAACGTATATTTCCCAAACCAAGGGCAACAGAAGTTTGGAGCCGAATGCAAAAGACGCCTCGAGGAGTTTGCTGGTTCCTCTCCTGTGATACTTGGGGGCGACTTTAATATTCCTATGAACCCTGCGGTGGATGTCTCTTCGGGTAAGTCTTCATATCCTGCATCTTCTATTAAAAAAATAAGATCCCAGATGCGCAGCATGAGACTGGTAGATGTCTGGAGGGTTCTTAACCCAACAACTAAGGACTATAGCTTCTTCTCAAAAATACATAACACTTACAGTAGAATAGACTATTTTTTCGTTTCACATAAGTTGCTTGACATGCAGGTAAAGGCGGACGTGGGGTCGATATTGTGGTCAGATCATGCTCCTATTTACCTAACAATTTCACTTCATTCTGCCTCGAGACCAGGTTTCTCTTGGCGCCTGAATGAAAACCTGCTACAGGATCCCATATGTAAATCCAGGATTGATCAAACAATCACAGATTTCCTGACCTCGAGGAAGACACCACGTCCCCCACTATAAAATGGGAAGCTTTGAAGAGTGTAATAAGAGGCGTCCTCATCTCTCATGGCGCTAGGTTAAAAAAAGAAAGAGCGGCGGAAATACTTAGCTTAACAGAACAAATCCACCAATTAGAAAACAAACATAAACGAGACCTTGAAGCCAGCACATTTGCTAGGCTCTCCTCGGCCAGACAAAAACTGCTATCTATAATAGACCAAAAATCCAAATGCCTCAGAGAAAGACTCAAAAGCCGCTTCTACCAGCTCGGTAATAAAAGTGGTAGACTCTTGGCCAGAGCCCTTAATCAACGTAATCCCAATACCTACATTCCTTTTATTAAAAACAAAGAGGGGAAGAAAGTGTTTAATACTAGAGATATTCTTTCCAATTTCAGCGAATATTACAAATCTCTATATAACATAGCAGGTCACTATAAAGAGGCCCCACTACATTCTCTCCGTAACAAAATCAAATCATATTTACAGGAACATAAACTACCCACTCTGCCTGAAGGTGATCTACTTGATCTTGAAAGGGAATTCTCAGTGGAGGAGGTTTCTGAAACCATCGGCGCCCTGAAACAGGGCAAGAGCCCGGGCCCTGATGGGTTCTCAGCAGGCTTTTACAAGTCATTCAACACACTGCTAAGTCCAATACTTCTGAAGGCTTGTAATTTTGTCTCTCTTGGGGGCTCTTTCCCTACACAGGCACTCTTCGCTCACATAACAGTTCTCCCTAAGCCGGGCAAGGATCCTTCTACGTGCGATAATTACCGCCCGATCTCCTTAATAAACCTAGATATTAAAATATATGCAAAAATGTTAGCCAATAGATTATGTCCCCTTTTACCAAAACTAATAAACCAGGACCAGTTGGGCTTCATTCCAGGGCGAGAGGCGAGAGACAACACAATCCGAACCATCTCTCTAATTGACAGAGCGGGCAGAGAGGGGGACCCCCTGTGTATCATGTCAATTGATGCTGAAAAGGCCTTTGACCGGGTCCATTGGGAATTTATTTCTCAGACCCTAGAGGAAATTGGCCTAAAAGAAAACATGCTGCGTAGGATCTCCGCCCTGTATTCTTCTCCTAGTGCTCAGGTCAAGGTAAACGGCACACTATCGGATATGTTCCCGATCAGAAATGGTACAAGGCAGGGGTGCCCACTCTCTCCCCTCCTATATATCCTAACAATGGAGCATTTAGCTGTGGCCTTGAGAAACAACCCATCGATTAATGGTATAAAACTAAGTTCTGAAGAGCATAAGCTAGCACTTTTTGCAGATGACATCCTGCTATATATTACGTCCCCCTCTACGAGTCTACCAAACATCATTTCAGAGCTACATAAATTCGGTCACCTAAGTAACTTCAAAATGAATTCCCATAAATCTGAAATCCTAAACATTTCACTCCAACTCCCTCTGGTAGATCAATTAAGGAGGACCTTCCCATTTAAATGGTGCTTTGATTCCCTTACTTATTTAGGTATCAAAATTACAAGCAAAACGTCTAAACTGTTTGAAACCAACCTAGCACCAACCCTACAGAAAACAAACTCAGACTTGGAGAAGTGGCACAAGCTCCAACTGTCCTGGCTGGGTAGGATCAATGCAGTTAAGATGGACCTCCTGCCTCGCCTCTTATATTTTTTTCAAACAATCCCCCTATACCTACCGGCTTCCTTCTTTTCCTGCCTCAAACAAATAATTACTCGTTTTATTTGGTCTCATAATCGGGCACGTATTTCATACACAACATTAGGTAGATCTAAACTGATGGGTGGATTGGGTCTCCCGGATCTCGCGATTTATAGTTATGCATCAATGGGAACTTGTATCCTAGACCTTTATCACAGTAAAAACAACAAAAAGTGGGTAAACCTAGAAAATTATCTTAATGGATGCGACTCCCAAGTTGTTCTTTGGACAGGAGGCAGGGGGCTAGGACCAGGCACCTACATACCCTTCCTCACGCGAAACATATTGCTTCTTATTAAAAACCGAAACAAAGACCTTCAGATTACAACTCTCCTGGGCCCCTTAATTCCAATTTATGACAATTCTGCTTTTCCGGCGGGGCTGAATAGAGAGACATTTCTAAATAAGAGAAAAGATTCCAAACCCATCATCCATGACTACTTAAAAGAAACTGGGATGAAGTCCCTTCGGGAATTATTCCCAGAGGAGGAAACACACTCTGTTGATTGGTTCTTCTATGAACAACTAAAAAGTTATATCCACTCAATCTCTAAACAAGCCAATATCAGCAGGCCGCTAACTCCCTTTGAGAAGCTTTGCATATCAGCAAATCCCCCAGATCATACTGTCTCGCTGCTGTATAAAATCTTCCAAGAGGGGAGGGCTCCGCTGCAGGGTTGGCCATTGTTTTTCTCGAAATGGGAGGGCGATCTGGGAAGGCCCTTGTCATCTGAAGACAGGGGAAAAAATCTTCTCTTCTCGTCTAGATCGTCATTATGCGCGGTATCACAGGAGAGGAGCTATAAGATTCTAGCAAGATGGTATAGATGCCCCTCCATGGTGCATGCGGTGTTCCCCACGACCCCTGACACCTGCTGGAGATGTCTAAAGGAGATAGGCTCTTACATGCATATCTGGTGGGACTGCCCCCCCATAAAGGATTTGTGGTTGGCCGTCTTTGAACTTCATAACAGGTTGTCTATCACACAGATCCAACCTTCACCAAGTCTAGCATTGTTGTCTCTATGCGACTTGTCAATATCTAGGTTCAAGAGGGGTATCCTCAGACACTTTCTTACCGCAGTCAGAAATCTAATCCCTCGGTTTTGGAAACAAGAAAAATTTCCTTCCCGTACAGAATTTGTGGCGGAACTTAATAGCATTTATAGAATGGAACAGCTGATAAACCAGTCACCAGGTAACGCAGAAAAAACCTACAACGTATGGGCACCCTGGATCGCTTTTAGGGAAACTCCTGAACTAGATCTCTGGGTTTCCAGAACCCGACACACTGTATAGCCTATTTTCGTGTACTTCCGGGCCGTTTCTTGGCGTGCGTTCTGTCCGCTGGGGTACGGAGGCAGCCACACTCCTTCCCTGAATTTCCCACACCCTCTTCCATCCCTCTCTTCTTCTTCCTGCCCTCCTTTCTTTCCCCTTTCTGACTTTCTATGTTTGTCCTCCCCATATCCAGTTTGATTACATATATAGTATTTTAAATGAATACAAAGGAACCAATCAATGGTTACCAACTATCCCGGCTGTTTTCTATTGTTATTATCTCATAATCTCGGGACAGCCAACAGCATTATTAATCAGACAGTTAAATTATAAGACTTAAATGATGTAACAATGCTCCTCTTGTTCGACTTGTAATTACTGCCTACCATCGCACAGATTTACCAGTTTGTACTGTTTACCTTTATTCTTTATTGCTGTGACCAATAAAAATGATTTATACAAAAATGAGAAAATGGAGGATGGATCTTTTCTGCTCTACCGAAGACACCAATAAAAGTTTCCAAAAAAAGACGAAGAAAGGAATCCAGGAGATGATATGTAGAAAATTGCAGTTTGTAATTGTCAACACGTTTCAAAGTTCACAGACTTCTTCATCAGGACAAATTACACCATGTGGTAGAAGAAGTCTGTGAACTTTGTAATGCGCTGACAATTAAAACACGTAATTCTCTACACATCATCTCTTGGATTTGTTTCTTCATCGTGTTTTGGAAATTATTATTAGTGTCTTCGGCAGAGCAAAAAAGATCCATCCTGCATTTTATAATTTTTAATTTTTTACACATAACTTAATTTATGGTCATCTATGGTCTGATTTCTTTGAAAACTATTATTGCTGTCTTTGGCAGTGAGGAAAAGATCCATCCTCCATTTTATCCTCTCTCTGTATACTTGATTAGATCTGCAGCATCCGGTTATTTGAGCTTTTTATGGTGTTGTGATCCCACAACCCTGCCAGGTGAGCACATCACTGCGCCTACTGTTCTCCCATCCTCTATCCAGATAAGACCCTATTTTGTGCTATTGTTTTCCAGCTTTTTTGTTGGATAATAATGAGAAATTACATATTAAGAAAGTATAGAAGACTTGGAGAAAGAGAAGGGTGAAAATGCCATGGAAAGTCATGACACTAGCTGAAATCTATCAGTAATTAGAAAGCAATTCTGCCACTGAGTGAAAAATAATATTAGCTGGATCAGCTAATGGCCTATAAAAAGGTGCCCCATTACAAAGGTGCACACAAGAAACATTTCATGATTTGTAAAAGCAGTGAGCTTTCTCAAGACCTTTGCATCATTATTGTTGCAAAACATACTGATGGCATTGGTTACAGAAACCTTTGCAACATTAATGTTGCAAAACATACTGATGGCAATGGTTACAGAAAAAATTCTAAACTACTGAAGGTTCCAGTGAATACTGTTGGGGCCATAATCTGGAAGTGGAAAGAACATAATTTCACTATGAACCAACTGCGATCAGGTGCTCCCTGCAAGATTTCAGACAGAGGGGTGAAATTAATTATCAAAAGAATTGTCAAAGAGCCAAGGACCACCTGTGGAGAGCTACAGAAAGACCTGCAATAAGCAGGTAAAATTGTTTGAAAGAAAACTATAAGTCCCCGGCCTCGAAACTAGCAAGCAACATAATAGCAGCCGGGAAATATCTAATCCCCACTTTCTGGAAATCTACTCTCACACCCACCAAAAAACAAGTACTAGATAAAATTGACCTTCTATACCACACTGCTGAGTTAGTTGCCAATACACAAGAATCCCTCACCTCGTTTAGACTTACCTGGAAACCGTGGATTACCTTCCGCTCCAGTCCTGACTTCTTATCAACATTACCGGAGGATACCTGAATCCACCTCAACCCATCAGAGCCTATATGCCGAGCCCCCCCCCCCCTCATTATCATTCTCGACTTCATCTTTTAATTTCATCTCCACCATCGGTCCTTTCTTCCCCCTCCCCCCTCCCTCCTCCAAGCCCCCCCCCTTCAGCTCCCTCTCCCTCCCCTTTCTTACCTCACCCCCCCCTCTTTCCTATAACCCTCTCAATCTTTCTATTCCTATCTTAAAACTTTACTCATGTTTCTAATGTTTCCACTGTTTCTTTAATCACCTTTGCTAGTTTCCCTTTCTTCTGAATCTATGTCAAAGTTTGATCCAGAATACTTTTCCAGTTCTACAAATTTATCGTATCCCTACATCTTGTTGGACTTTTGTTATTGTCCCATTGGATACCTAATGTTGTTTGAAACTTCCTCTGGCTATTTTTCAATTCCTGTTCAATTGTGATTCCTTTTTCTTCAATAAAAAGAAAATTGAAAGAAAGAAAGAAAACTATAAGTAGTGCACTCAGCCTTCATGGCATGTGTACACGCTCACCCCCCACTCGCTCCATTGCTGAACAAAAAGCATGTTCAAGCATGTTTAAAGTTTTTTCAACAATATTTAGAAAGGCCTGTGAAATATTCGGGCAATACAGCCTAATTAACAAATTGGGGAGAACCCTGAATGAACCCGCACTAGAAGGTCTAAAATGTAACTTTTAATTTGATTTTAAAATTGTGAGCAAACGGTATAAAAAGTTATAGTCCCTAATATGCCTCTATTATTTCAATTATATTTTAACAGAGTGCCTGCTAATTTGTTTTGATGAAGTATATATCGCCCAGGATGCTAGCACATATTTGGCAGAATAGGACAGTGAATTTGAGCACAAACGTCTCCGCAACATGTTTCAAAGCATTAGTGGCGTCATCAGGGGATGGGACATAGGCTTGAATGGCGGCCGGCCATACAAGCCATCTATAAATAGCCTATGCAGAATTTGAGGACCAACGAGCTAGGATTTTGCATATTATGAAGGAATTACATCATTTGTGTTATAACCAATACAAGTGACCAACCAATAGTATATAGTTTACCTTTATAAAAGGTTCAGGCTGATAGGTTGCAATTTGAAAATATCCAATTTGCATATACTTAGATTGGTGCTCTAGCCAATCGGAAATGGCACCTCTTAGCGCTCCAATCGGTGTAGCTAAATGTTATCAATATATTAAATAATAATAAACTCAATATTATTCAATATTTGTATATAACTTAATGGAATTAGAGAAAGAAGACCAAACAAATTTTTTATAACTACTGTATAGATTATCAATGTATTGGATAGTCATAGACTTATTAATTTTCCATTTAGAATAGATCTTTTAATAAATATCAAGGAAAGAGTCAAATAAGGAGGTATAAATTTAAAGACCGTTTGTATGGCATTCCAGCTGCTACACCCACCACCAATAGAAATCTACCATTACCAAATATTTTATCCATTGCAGCTGCTATTAGCATTCTTCTAAATTGAAAATTGATTTTTTTTTTGCAGCGGCTATATTTGAACATCAATTTGTTCTACAGGGAATATTATTTGTTACTTATAAGGCCCTCAGAAACCTCAAAACACTAAATAGGTGTCACGCAACATTTAGGAAAGGTTAAAGGCCCCTTCACACTTAGCGACGCTGCAGCGATACCGACAACGATCCGGATCGCTGCAGCGTCGCTGTTTGGTCGCTGGAGAGCTGTCACACAGACCGCTCTCCAGCGACCAACGATGCCGGTAACCAGGGTAAACATCGGGTAACTAAGCGCAGGGCCGCGCTTAGTAACCCGATGTTTACCCTGGTTACCATGCTAAAAGTAAAAAAAAAAAAAACACTAGATACTTACCTACCGCTGTCTGTCCTCCAGCGCTGCGCTCTGCTTCTCTGCTCTCCTCCTGTACTGGCTGTGAGCCGGAAAGCAGAGCGGTGACGTCACCGCTCTGCTTTCCGGCCGCTGTGCTCACACAGACAGTACAGGAGGAGTGCAGAGCACAGCGCTGGAGGACAGACGGCTGTAGGTAAGTATCTAGTGTTTGTTTTTTTTTACTTTTAGCATGGTAACCAGGGTAAACATCGGGTTACTAAGCGCGGCCCTGCACTTAGTAACCCGATGTTTACCCTGGTTACCAGTGAAGACATCGCTGGATCGGTGTCACACACGCCGATCCAGCGATGTCAGCAGGAGTCCAGCGGCGAAATAAAGTTCTGGACTTTATTCAGCGACCAACGATCTCCCAGCAGGGGCCTGATCGTTGGTCGCTGTCACACAGAACGATTTCATTAACGATATCGTTGCTACGTCACAAATAGCAACGATATCGTTAACAATATCGTTGTGTGTGAAGGTACCTTAAGGAAAAACTTCAAAACACTAAATAGGTGTCACGCAACATTTAGGAAAGGTTAAGTTCAACACAAAAGGATAAGGGAAAGGGAACCAAACTGTCATGATTGTGGACAGTGTTCCTTCCCTGGCCTCTCGGGGTTAATTTGTATAGCTTCCTTTTGGTTTGGGGAGGGCTTTATTTACCTGCCTTCATCTGGGGATCTTTGTCAGTGATACATCTGTCTTGGCTGTGTCTGACCCCCTGCTGTGCTTGCACACTGTTTTGGGTATGTGCACACGTCAGGATTTCTTGCAGAAATTTTCCTGACAAAAACCAGAAATTTCTGCCAGAAATCCGCATGCGTTTTTACCGCGATTTTGACGCGTTTTTGGTGCGTTTTTTGTGCGTTTTTTCCCAAATGCGTAGAATTGCGGGAAAAACGCAGAAAATCAGCAAAAATAATGAACATTCTCATTTTTTTACCGCGATGCGTTTTTTTCGCGGAAAAAAACGCATCCATGTGCACAAAACATGCAGAATGCATTCTAAATGATAGAATGCATAATGTATGCGTTTTTAATGAGTTTTTATAGCGTTTTTAGCGTGAAAAAACGCGAAAAAACCTGTACGTGTGCACATAGGAAAAAAACGCATCCATGTGCACAAAACATGCAGAATGCATTCTAAATGATAGAATGCATAATGTATGCGTTTTAATGAGTTTTTATAGCATTTTTAGCGCGAAAAAATTGCTTGCTTGTGTACAACTTAGTCTGTTTCTTGTTCTGTGCTTTGCCTTGTGACTCTATGCTAATTATCTGTTTCTCTTTCTGGTTTCTGGTAAGCTCACCACAGCGCTCCTTACTCTCTTTCTGTCCTTCTGAAACACGTGCACAGTCTCCTGCTGTAAGTCTGCAGCAGCAGGGCTCTTGACATTATCACTGACCAGGTACGGACTGGGGCTGAAATTCAGCCCTGGCATTTCAAATCACACAGGCCCATGCTGTCCCCATCCCCATGAACCAGATGAGATATATTACTAATATTACCCTAGATGGAGGGAAGGAAGATTTTTTACAAAACCAATATGTCTAATGATACCCGTGGGCTACTGGGGTAAGTGACGGAGTCAGCAACTTTGTGCTCCATCACAACTCTTAACAGTATGGGTGTCTTAAGAACACCGATTGTGTTAACAACGTAGCAGACAAGGCAGTTCATGACCAGACAGGCCCTTCTGGCATTTGCCAGAATTGCCAGATGGCCAGTACGGCCCTGTCACTGACCTAAACATTTAAACGAGATTTTGCACCTTTTTTTTCCCTTGGTCATGGATCCGCTGCATGCTCTCTCTGAGCAAGTGAATGGCCTGTGGAGCAGCGAAACCTGGCTCAGTTGCATCAACAGGTTCAGGAGGAAGGTTGCTGACACCGTGCGGGGTTCTTCTCCTTCTGGGGGTCGGGGTGAGGGTGCCACAGATGTTTTCCTAATCTCCCCCGAACCACCTGTTAAGTTGCCTGCCACCTTTTCTGGGGATAAAAAATGATTCAGTATGTTCAAAGAGGGGTGTAAATTGTTTTTCTCTCTGCGTCCGCACCCCTCTGGGAATGAAAGCCAGAGGGTGGGAATTGTTATTTTTTTTTTTATTAAGGATTGCTCCACAGGCTTGGGCTTTTTCTCTCTCTCCCTCCACTTCCAAATGTATGTCTGTGGATTTGTTTTTTGAGGCTCTTGGACATATTTATGATGAGCCTGATAGAGTGCGTCTTGCTGAGGATATGGTGATGAGTGTGACACAGAGGAAGCACTCAGCAGAGTGGTTTTGTTCTGAGTTCAGACGTTGGGTGGCTGAGATATCCTGGAATGATGCCGCCTTAAGAGGGCTGTTCCGCAGAGGTCTGTCCAACCGTTTGCAGGATGCTTTGGCCTTGCATCCTCCCCCGGATACCCTGGAGGACGCCATGACCCAGACTGTCCATATGGACCGTAGGCTCCATGCCAGAGGGCTAATGGGAGCAGTGCCTGGTAAAAGGACTATAAACATAAGGATGAATGACCTCGAGGAGATCAAAACATCCAACACCGCGGAGACACCATCATGTGTTTCTCAACGCAGTGATCCAGAACACTGCCCCCATCCCTTATGAGAAATATGCAAATGCATGTAGAAAAGCCGCGGAGACACCATCACGTGTTTCTCAACGCAAGCAATAAATAGCCAGGTCTTTCACCGGGAAGGAACAACCACGGGAAGGGCAGCATCCAAAAGAAAAACCACCTATGCCAAAACATGGTATCCATCCACAGACAGCTGTTTCGGGGAATTTGCCCCTCATCAGTGTGAAGTAGGAAAGTGGCTATTAGGAGCAGTGCCTGGTAAAAGGACTATCCGTTATGGGAAATATGCAAATGCATGTAGAAAAGCCGCGGAGACACCATCACATGTTTCTCAACGCAAGCAATAAATAGCCAGGTCTTTCACCGGGAAGGATGGGGGTGGTTAAGCCCCTGACTGATCTCACACTCAAGGGGGCTGATGTGAAGAATTGGTCAACTTCTGCGAAAAATCATTTTCTGACTTTATAGAAGTGTTTTGTGTCCAGCCAGACCCGTCTAGACTTTTTAGCGTGGAGGTCGACGCTTCTGAGGTGAGAGTGGGGGTAGTGTTGTCCCAGGATCTCGCTACTCTGACCATCCTCAAACCTTGTGCCTTCTTTTCCAGAAAGTTCTCTTCTGCCGAGAGAAATTACAATGCGGGTAATAGGGAACTTCTGGCGGTCAAGTTGGCCTTTGAAGAATGGAGGCATTTTTTGGAGGGGGCTGTTCATCTAGTCACCGTGATCACCGATCACAAAAATTTAGCTTACATCGAGTCTGCCAAAAGATTGACCCCCAGACAGGCCCGGTTGTGGCTTTTTTTTTTCCTGATATGAATTTTCCATCACCTTCTGTTCAGTGTCTAAGAATGTTAAGGCAGATGCATTATCCCGAAGCTTTGATCCGGTGTCTCCTCCTGAACCTCCATCCTCCACTCTTCAGCCCGGGGTCGTGGTGGCCGAAACCTCGTCTGCTTTTGGACAGAGAAATTTTTGAGGCCCAGGCTCTGGCTCCCAATAATAAACCTGTGGGGAAATTCTTTGTACTGGAACAATTCCGCCTTAGACTCCTGCGTGAGTTTCATGAGTCTGTATTGAGTGCTCATCCTGGGATTTCGGCCACCCGGGAGGCAGTTGCTAGGGTTTTCTAGTGACCCTGTTTTGTTGCAGATGTTATTATTATTATTATTATTATTATTATTTATTTATATAGCACCATTGATTCCATGGTGCTGTACATGAGAAGGGGTTACATACAAGTTACAAATATCACATACAGTAAACAAACTAACAATGACGGACTGATACAGAGGGGCGAGGACCCTGCCCTTGCGGGCTTACATTCTACAGGATTATGGGGAAGGAGACAGTAGGTTGAGGGTTGCAGGAGCTCCGGTGTTGGTGAGGCGGTAGCTCCGGTGTTGGTGAGGCGGTAGCTTCGATAGTGATGAGGCAGCAGCGGTGTCAGTGCAGGCTGTAGGCTTTCCTGAAGAGATGAGTTTTCAGGTTCTGTCTGAAGGATCCGACTGTGGTTGATAGTCGGACGTGTTGGGGCAGAGAGTTCCAGAGGATGGGGGATATTCGGGAGAAGTCTTGGAGGCGATTGGATGAGGAGCGAATAAGTGTGGAGGAGAGAAGGAGGTCTTGGGAGGATCGGAGGTCACGTGAGGGAAGATATCGAGAGATTAGTTTGTGTCTGCATGAGGGGTTTGTGCCTGT
The DNA here is from genome assembly GCF_032444005.1 of Ranitomeya imitator. NCBI lineage: Eukaryota > Metazoa > Chordata > Amphibia > Anura > Dendrobatidae > Ranitomeya > Ranitomeya imitator. Next base: position 304,355,344 of record NC_091282.1, read on the forward strand.
TCTAAAAATTGTCATGGCCGGGGAATTGGTGCCTATACCAATTCCAGATAGACGATGGACATATTTGTCCATGGATTTTATCACTAATCTACCTCCATCCAGGGGTAACTCCGTTGTGTGGGTGGTGGTGGATATATTTTCCAAACAGGCTCATTTTGTACCGCTGCCCGCTTTACCATCTGTTGAAACCTTGGCCAGTTTGTTTGTGCTGCATGTGGTCCATCTGCATGGCATGCCTACTAATGTGGTGTCTGACAGAGGTGTGCAGTTTGTGGCCAAGTTGTGGAGGGCTTTTTGTAAGAAGTTGGGAATCACTCTGTCTTTTTCCTCTGCCTTTCATCCGGAGTCTAATGGGCAAACCGAATGCACTAACCAGTCCTTGGAGCAAATTCTGAGATGTTTGTCATCTTCCAGACAGGATGATTGGTGTAATGCATTACCCGTGGCAGAGTTTGCTTTCAACGGTCGCGTGAGTCAGTCCATGGGAATGTGTCCCTTCTTTGCAAACTATGGGTTTAACCCACATTTTGGGGAGTTTTCTCACAGGGACTTAGGTTGTCCAGGGGCGGAGGGTACTGTGCAATGCTTAAAAGCCTTGTGGGTGGAGGTTCAGTGAAACATCACCAAAGCCCAGGGAAGGTATAAATTTTTTGCGGACATACTGTTTAGTCCGATTGCTTACATGTGTACGACTCGGTCTGTTTCTCGTTCTGTGCTTTGCCTTGTGACTCTGTGCTAATTGTCTGTTTCTGGTTCTGACCTTTGGCTTGGTTCTCTAACTTCCCTCCTGTCTGCCCCGTTTGTACTGCACCGCTATCTTCAGCTCCCTGACCGCTTCTACATCTTGACCACGCCTATGTCTCATCCTTTTTGGCACTTCATTGATCTCCCGGCTTGACGTTGGCACATTCAGATTACTCTCCGGCTTTGGTCTGCTACTTGGCAACTGGCTCCGCCTCTGTCCACTCTCCCAGAGGACACGTGTTTCAGGTCCTGCGCTCCGGTGGGTAAGCTCACCGCAGCGCTCCTTACTTTCTCTCTCTGTCTTTCTGTAACACGTGCAAACACTAGGGTAGGGGGTGTGGAGACCCCTAAACAGATCTATTATCACCTTGTCTGCCCTATCATCCCTATATAGGCTCCACACCTATCGCAGAGCAGGATACCTAATCTCTGCCTGACCCTGGCGATAAGCCGTGCATCGGGAAGGACAGGATGAGAGCTAGTAAATCCCCACTACCATTAAAGACACATGGGATACACAAACAAGGTGGAACACTTAGCTTGAGAAGACTCAGAGAGAAACACGGACGTCCTCCACCACAGAGGAAGATAGCCGACTGCTATAGCTCCAAGTCACAACAGAGAACTGGAAATAGAAATATCAACTGCGCCTTCCAGCACCAGCTGTGGGAGGTTGCCACTGGGTCCTAAGGTCAGAACGCCTAGGAAGAAGTCTGCAAAGCAAACTGCTGAGACCTTCTGAGGTGAGATGCAGAGTGACACTCTGCAGCCTCTGACACACCCATGACAGTACCCCCCTTCTACTGGATACTCAGGACCAGGTTACTCAGGATAAGAGGTGTGGAATGAACGAACCAACCTGGGGGCGTTCATCTCTGACGCAGACACCCACATCCTTTCCTCTGGACCATTACCTCTACAGTGCACCAAGTATTGTAGGGAACAACATTGGAGGTGAGAATCTACAATCTTCGAGATTTGAAACTCTAGGTTTCCATCAACCATTATTTTGGGAGGCGGTAGAGGTGGGGGTTCAAGGGGTTCCTGTTATGACCTGGTGGTTAGGACAATAATGGACCTGGTGGTTAACAGCACACGGAATGACCTGATAGTTACAAATAATACAGGACGAGCTCTGAGACGTGGGAACTCTGCTGACCGCAATCCCTAATCCTATCACACACACTAGAAATAGCCGTGGATTGCTCCTAACGCTCCCTATGCAACTCGTCTAAGGAACTAGCTAGCCCTGAAGATAGAAAAATAAAGCCTACCTTGCCTCAGAGAAATTCCCCAAAGGAAAAGGCAGCCCCCCACATATAATGACTGTGAGTAAAGATGAAAATACAAACACAGAGATGAAATAGATTTAGCAAAGTGAGGCCCGACTTACTGAACAGACTGAGGATAGGAAAGGTAACTTTGCGGTCAGCACAAAAAAACTACAAAAAGACCACGCAGAGGGCGCAAAAGACCCTCCGCACCGACTCACGGTGCGGAGGCGCTCCCTCTGCGTCCCAGAGCTTCCAGCAAGCAAGACAAAAATCAAAATAGCAAGCTGGACAGAAAAATAGCAAACAAAAGAAAAACAGGCAGGCACTTAGCTTCTGCTGGGAAGACAGGTCACAAGAACGATCCAGAAGAGAACTAGACCAATACTGGAACATTGACAGGTGGCATGGAGCAATGATCTAAGTGGAGTTAAATAGAGCAGCCAGCTAACGAATTAACCTCATCACCTGTGGAAGGAAACTCAGAAGCCGCAGCCCCACTCACAACCAACAGAGGAAGCCCACGGACAGAACCAGCCGAAGTACCATTCATGACCACAGGAGGGAGCTTGACAACAGAATTCACAACAGTACCCCCCCTTGAGGAGGTGTCACCGAACCCTCACCAGAGCCCCCAGGCCGACCAGGACGAGCCAAATGAAAGGCACGAACCAGATCGGCAGCATGAACATCGGAGGCAAAGACCCAGGAATTATCTTCCTGACCATAACTATTATGTTTGCTAATGACAGGTGTTATGAAGGCAATCCAGAAACACAGTGTGCTTAGCGATCAGAGCGCACACAGTGATCTGACAAATACCCAAAAATACAAGAACGAGCTCTGAGACGTGGAAACTCTGTAGACTGCACACCTGATCCTATCCTAAACACAACTAAAAGCGGCTGTGGATTGCGCCTAACAACTACCTAGGCAACTCGGCACAGCCTAAGAAACTAGCTAGCCTGAAGATAGAAAAATAGGCCTGACTTGCCCCAGAGAAATTCCCCAAAGGAAAAGGCAGCCCCCCACATATAATGACTGTGAGTAAGATGAAAAGACAAAACGTAGGGATGAAATAGATTCAGCAAAGTGAGGCCCGATATTCTAGGACAGAGCGAGGACAGTAAAGCGAACTTTGCAGTCTACAAAAAACCCTAAAGCAAAACCACGCAAAGGGGGCAAAAAAAACCCACCGTGCCGAACTAACGGCACGGCGGTACACCCTTTGCGTCTCAGAGCTTCCAGCAAAACAAAAGACAAGCTGGACAGAAAAAAAGCAACAAAAAAGCAAAAAGCACTTAGCTATACAGAGCAGCAGGTCACAGGAACAATCAGGAGAAGCTCAGATCCAACACTGAAACATTGACAAGGAGCAAGGATAGCAGCATCAGGCGGAGTTAAGTAATGAAGCAGTTAACGAGCTCACCAGAACACCTGAGGGAGGAAGCTCAGAAGCTGCAGTACCACTTGTGACCACAGGAGTGAATTCAGCCACAGAATTCACAACAGTACCCCCCCCTTGAGGAGGGGTCACCGAACCCTCACCAGAGCCCCCAGGCCGACCAGGATGAGCCGCATGAAAGGCACGAACAAGATCGGAAGCATGAACATCAGAGGCAAAAACCCAGGAATTATCTTCCTGAGCATAACCCTTCCATTTAACCAGATGCTGGAGTTTCCGTCTAGAAACACGAGAATCCAAAATCTTCTCCACAATATACTCCAATTCCCCCTCCACCAAAACCGGGGCAGGAGGCTCAACAGATGGAACCATAGGTGCCACGTATCTCCGCAACAACGACCTATGGAATACGTTATGTATGGAAAAGGAGTCTGGGAGGGTCAAACGAAAAGACACAGGATTGAGAACCTCAGAAATCCTATACGGACCAATAAAACGAGGTTTAAATTTAGGAGAGGAAACCTTCATAGGAATATGACGAGAAGATAACCAAACCAGATCCCCAACACGAAGTCGGGGACCCACACGGCGTCTGCGATTAGCGAAAAGTTGAGCTTTCTCCTGGGACAAGATCAAATTGTCCACTACCTGAGTCCAGATCTGCTGCAACCTATCCACCACAGAATCCACACCAGGACAGTCCGAAGACTCAACCTGTCCTGAAGAGAAACGAGGATGGAACCCAGAATTGCAAAAAAATGGAGAAACCAAGGTAGCCGAGCTGGCCCGATTATTAAGGGCGAACTCAGCCAACTGCAAAAAGGACACCCAATCATCCTGGTCTGCAGAAAAAAACATCTCAGATATGTTTCCAAGGTCTGATTGGTTCGTTCGGTCTGGCCATTAGTCTGAGGATGGAAAGCCGAGGAAAAGGATAGGTCAATGCCCATCCTACCACAAAAGGCTCGCCAAAACCTTGAAACAAACTGGGAACCTCTGTCAGAAACAATATTCTCAGGAATGCCATGCAACCGAACCACATGCTGAAAGAACAAAGGTACCAAATCAGAGGAGGAAGGCAATTTAGCCAAGGGCACCAGATGGACCATTTTAGAAAAGCGATCACAGACCACCCAAATGACTGACATCTTTTGAGAAACGGGAAGGTCAGAAATGAAATCCATCGAAATATGTGTCCAAGGCCTCTTTGGGACCGGCAAGGGCAAAAGCAACCCACTGGCACGAGAACAGCAGGGCTTAGCCCTAGCACAAATCCCACAGGACTGCACAAAAGTACGTACATCCCGTGACAGAGATGGCCACCAGAAGGATCTAGCCACTAACTCTCTGGTACCAAAGATTCCAGGATGACCAGCCAACACCGAACAATGAAGTTCAGAGATAAGTTTATTAGTCCACCTATCAGGGACGAACAGTTTCTCTGCTGGACAACGATCAGGTTTATTCGCCTGAAATTTTTGCAGCACCCGCCGCAAATCAGGGGAGATGGCAGACACAATGACTCCTTCCTTGAGGATACCCGCTGGCTCAGATAAACCCGGAGAGTCGGGCACAAAACTCCTACACAGAGCATCCGCCTTCACATTTTTAGAGCCCGGAAGGTACAAAATCACAAAGTCGAAGCGGGCAAAAAATAACGACCAACGGGCCTGTCTAGGATTCAAGCGCTTGGCAGACTCGAGATAAGTCAAGTTCTTATGATCAGTCAATACCACCACGCGATGCTTAGCTCCTTCAAGCCAATGACGCCACTCCTCGAATGCCCACTTCATGGCCAGCAACTCTCGATTGCCCACATCATAATTACGCTCAGCGGGCGAAAACTTCCTGGAAAAGAAAGCACATGGTTTCATCACTGAGCAATCAGAACCTCTCTGTGACAAAACCGCCCCTGCTCCAATCTCAGAAGCATCAACCTCGACCTGGAACGGAAGAGAAACATCTGGCTGACACAACACAGGGGCAGAACAAAAACGACGCTTCAACTCCTGAAAAGCTTCCACAGCAGCAGAAGACCAATTAACCAAATCAGCACCCTTCTTGGTCAAATCGGTCAATGGTTTGGCAATGCTAGAAAAATTACAGATGAAGCGACGATAAAAATTAGCAAAGCCCAGGAACTTTTGCAGACTTTTCAGAGATGTCGGCTGAATCCAATCCTGGATGGCTTGGACCTTAACTGGATCCATCTCGATAGTAGAAGGGGTAAAGATGAACCCCAAAAATGAAACTTTCTGCACACCGAAGAGACACTTTGATCCCTTCACAAACAAAGAGTTAGCACGCAGGACCTGAAAAACCATTCTGACCTGCTTCACATGAGACTCCCAATCATCTGAGAAGATCAAAATGTCATCCAAGTAAACAATCAGGAATTTATCCAGATACTCACGGAAGATGTCATGCATAAAAGACTGAAACACAGATGGAGCATTGGCAAGTCCGAACGGCATCACTAGATACTCAAAATGACCCTCGGGCGTATTGAATGCAGTTTTCCATTCATCTCCTTGCCTGATTCTCACCAGATTATACGCACCACAAAGATCTATCTTAGTGAACCAACTAGCCCCCTTAATCCGAGCAAACAAGTCAGATAACAATGGCAAGGGATACTGAAATTTAACAGTGATCTTATTAAGAAGGCGGTAATCAATACACGGTCTCAGCGAACCATCCTTCTTGGCTACAAAGAAGAACCCTGCTCCCAGTGGTGATGACGATGGGCGAATATGTCCCTTCTCCAGGGATTCCTTCACATAACTGCGCATAGCGGCGTGTTCGGGCACGGATAAATTAAATAATCGACCTTTAGGGAATTTACTACCAGGAATCAAATTGATAGCACAATCACAATCCCTATGCGGAGGTAGAGCATCGGACTTGGGCTCTTCAAATACATCCTGATAATCAGACAAGAACTCTGGGACCTCAGAAGGGGTGGATGACGAAATCGACAAAAATGGAACATCACCATGTACCCCCTGACAACCCCAGCTGGATACCGACATGGAATTCCAATCCAATACTGGATTATGGGTTTGTAGCCATGGCAACCCCAACACGACCACATCATGCAGATTATGCAACACCAGAAAGCGAATAACTTCCTGATGTGCAGGAGCCATGCACATGGTCAGCTGGGCCCAGTATTGAGGTTTATTCTTGGCCAAAGGTGTAGCATCAATTCCTCTCAATGGAATAGGACACCGCAAAGGCTCCAAGAAAAACCCACAACGTTTAGCATAATCCAAATCCATCAGATTCAGGGCAGCGCCCGAATCCACAAACGCCATGACAGAAAACGACGACAAAGAGCATATCAAGGTAATGGACAGAAGGAATTTGGACTGTACAGTACCAATGACGGCAGACCTAGCGGACCGCTTAGTGCGCTTAGGACAATCAGAAATAGCATGAGTGGAATCACCACAGTAGAAACACAGACCATTCAGACGTCTGTATTCCTGCCGTTCAACTCTAGTCATAGTCCTATCGCACTGCATAGGCTCAGGTTTAACCTCAGGCAGTACCGCCAAATGGTGCACAGATTTAGGCTCGCGCAAGCGTCGACCGATCTGAATGGCCAAAGACAAAGACTCATTCAAACCAGCAGGCATAGGAAATCCCACCATGACATCCTTAAGAGCCTCAGAGAGACCCTTTCTGAACAAAGCTGCCAGCGCAGATTCATTCCACTGAGTGAGTACTGACCATTTCCTAAATTTCTGACAATATACTTCTATATCATCCTGACCCTGGCACAAAGCCAGCAAATTTTTCTCAGCCTGATCCACTGAATTAGGCTCATCGTACAGCAATCCGAGCGCCAGGAAAAACGCATCGACACTACTCAATGCAGGGTCTCCTGGCGCAAGAGAAAATGCCCAGTCTTGAGGGTCGCCACGCAAAAAAGAAATAATAATCAAAACCTGTTGAATAGGATTACCAGAAGAATAAGGTTTCAAGGCCAGAAATAGCTTACAATTATTTTTGAAACTTAGAAACTTAGTTCTATCTCCAAAAAACAAATCAGGAATAGGAATTCTTGGTTCTAACATAGATTTCTGATCAATAGTATCTTGAATTTTTTGTACATTTATAACGAGATTATCCATTGAAGAGCACAGACCCTGAATATCCATGTCCACACCTGTGTCCAGAATCACCCAAATGTCTAGGGGAAAAAAAAAAAAGTGAACACAGAGCAGAAAAAAAAAAATGATGTCAGAACTTTTTCTTTCCCTCTATTGAGAACCATTAGTTAGGTTCCTTGTACTATTATGTTTGCTAATGACAGGTGTTATGAAGGCAATCCAGAAACACAGTGTGCTTAGCGATCAGAGCGCACACAGTGATCTGACAAATACCCCAAAATACAAGAACGAGCTCTGAGACGTGGAAACTCTGTAGACTGCACACCTGATCCTATCCTAAACACAACTAAAAGCGGCTGTGGATTGCGCCTAACAACTACCTAGGCAACTCGGCACAGCCTAAGAAACTAGCTAGCCTGAAGATAGAAAAATAGGCCTGACTTGCCCCAGAGAAATTCCCCAAAGGAAAAGGCAGCCCCCCACATATAATGACTGTGAGTAAGATGAAAAGACAAAACGTAGGGATGAAATAGATTCAGCAAAGTGGGGCCCGATATTCTAGGACAGAGCGAGGACAGTAAAGCGAACTTTGCAGTCTACAAAAAACCCTAAAGCAAAACCACGCAAAGGGGGCAAAAAAAAACCACCGTGCCGAACTAACGGCACAGCGGTACACCCTTTGCGTCTCAGAGCTTCCAGCAAAACAAAAGACAAGCTGGACAGAAAAAAAGCAACAAAAAAGCAAAAAGCACTTAGCTATACAGAGCAGCAGGTCACAGGAACAATCAGGAGAAGCTCAGATCCAACACTGAAACATTGACAAGGAGCAAGGATAGCAGCATCAGGCGGAGTTAAGTAATGAAGCAGTTAACGAGCTCACCAGAACACCTGAGGGAGGAAGCTCAGAAGCTGCAGTACCACTTGTGACCACAGGAGTGAATTCAGCCACAGAATTCACAACACATAACCCTTCCACTTGACCAGGTACTGGAGTCTCCGTCTCGAAATACGAGAATCCAAAATCTTCTCCACCACATACTCCAACTCCCCCTCAACCAACATCGGGGCAGGAGGATCAACGGATGGAACCACAGGCGCCACGTATCTCCGCAACAACGACCTATGGAATACATTATGGATGGCAAAAGAAGCTGGAAGGGTCAAACGAAACGACACAGGATTGAGAACCTCAGAAATCTTATATGGACCAATGAAACGAGGCTTAAACTTAGGAGAGGAAACCTTCATTGGAACATAACGAGATGACAACCAAACCAAATCCCCAACACGAAGTCGGGGACCCACACAGCGCCGGAGGTTAGCGAAACGTTGAGCCTTCTCCTGGGACAATGTTAAATTGTCCACCACATGAGTCCAAATCTGCTGCAACCTATCCACCACAGTATCTACACCAGGACAGTCCGAAGACTCAACCTGCCCTGAAGAGAAACGAGGATGGAAACCAGAATTGCAGAAAAATGGAGAAACCAAAGTAGCCGAGCTGGCCCGATTATTAAGGGCGAACTCAGCCAAAGGCAAAAAGGACACCCAATCATCCTGATCAGCAGAAACAAAGCATCTCAGATATGTTTCCAAAGTCTGATTAGTTCGTTCGGTTTGGCCATTTGTCTGAGGATGGAAAGCCGAGGAAAAAGACAAATCAATGCCCATCCTAGCACAAAAGGCTCGCCAAAACCTCGAAACAAACTGGGAACCTCTGTCAGAAACGATGTTCTCTGGAATGCCATGTAAACGAACCACATGCTGGAAAAACAATGGCACCAAATCAGAGGAGGAAGGTAATTTAGACAAGGGTACCAAATAGATCATCTTAGAGAATCGATCACAAACTACCCAAATGACCGACATTTTTTGAGAGACGGGGAGATCCGAAATAAAATCCATACAGATATGTGTCCAAGGCCTCTTCGGGATCGGCAAGGGCAAAAGCAACCCACTGGCACGAGAACAGCAGGGCTTAGCCCGAGCACAAATCCCACAGGACTGCACAAAAGAACGCACATCCCGCGACAGAGACGGCCACCAAAAGGATCTAGCCACCAAATCTCTGGTACCAAAGATTCCAGGATGACCAGCCAACACCGAACAATGAACCTCAGAGATAACTTTATTCGTCCACCTATCAGAGACAGACAGTTTCTCTGCTGGGCAACGATCAGGTTTATTATACACCTATAAATTGAAAAGAGCATAAGGCCCCATATTAGACCAAATCTAATTGAGTCAGATGGAAATATAAAATAAATAAACTTTATTAACAAAACAATACACAACAAATACAGTAATAAGTAATAAGGATAAAGTATGTGACGACACTCAAGGACAGACACATTGGAGTACGTCCAAATGCCAAAGTATAGGCGCAGCAAGGACACATAGGGAGAATAATAAACAGCAACAACTAGTAATAAGGTGCCAAAAGTGTAAACTGGGTAATAGCACAAAGGGGAGGATTTTGCAACAACATTAGCAACCCTAGTGGGTGTATCCCCTAACCCTGAATGCGCTCACCCACATTGCAACCTGCCCATAAACTATAGCACTCAAAACATGCCCCTAGATCCGCTGATTGCTTACCCATGAACGTAACCACCAGTGTGCGCTGTCCCACCGAAAGCCCCGACGCGCGTTTCGCGATAAAAGTGCTTCCTCGGGGGGCTGTGTGGTTTGTGATAACTGCCCGGTTTTTATATCATACCCACAGCTGAAAAGAGTGAGCCGCAGGAGCACAACGGCGCATGCGGGCGGGTCCAGCGGTCGGCAACGCGCCACTTCCGGCCTTCCCGGGGACGCTCAGAGAGGAGGGAAATCCCTCTTGACGTCACCAATTCTGGGCGTCCCTGTTACGGAAGCCTTACAGAGGCGCGGCTCGGCCGAGGACCCACAGCGCACGCGCACCATCCCAGTGGCCATCTTGAAAGAGGGAAAACACGCTGGCATCATAACAACAGGTAACTGGTAACCTTTACAACAGCAAAAAACAAAACGAGTGTAGGTGGACCAAGTCTGGCAAGGTGGTATTATCCGAAGAAGTGTGGATATACCAGCCACGAATATTCTTGATTGCCTTTTCAAACGTCCACACTTCATCATATAAAGATGCTGTCTTAATAGAATGATGCTGTATATCTTTCAGATGATGCCTTCCAAAGAAAAGACGTCAGCTGCAGGGACATCTGTTCCACACCAATCTGAGTCAAGTACCTATAAATCTACAAAACTGAAAACTGAAAAAAGAAGGAAAACAAAACAAAAGTTAAAAACCAAGACTAAAAAATAGTATAAAAGAGAAACAGTTGATAGCGACCAGACCATAAAACCATAGATCTAAACAGTAAAAAATACTAATGCTAATAATCGCGCGTATTATAGAAAAGGGATAAAGGACACCTGTTCATTCAGGCCATTAGGGACCATAGTCCCCAGGGAGACAATCCAACGGCATTCAATTTGTGCCAATATCCGTTTAAGATCGCCCCCCCTATTGCCAATGTGGACCTTATCAATCCCGCGCACCTTAAAGGACGCCGGATTACATGCATGGTGTAGCTTAAAATGTCTCGGAATGGTGTTAAGCTCCGAGACATCAGATACGCCCTTAGCTGCCAGGATGCCCCTCACATGCTCCCGAACCCTGACACGGAGGTCACGTGAAGTCAGGCCGACATAGATTAAATTACACGCGCAAGTGGCGTAGTACACCACAAACGTAGTGCTACAGGATATGTAGCTTGTGATTCGGTAATCCCTACCTCCCCCCGCCGCCGAAAAATTAGTGGCTCTAATGATATTGCTACAAGCTTTGCATGAGCCACATGGGAAACACCCCCATCTCTGTGGTCCCGATCCAAAAATTCTAGAGGGGGCAGGGGTATAGTGACTCATCACTAGTTGGTCTTTTAAACTCCTGCCTCTTCTCGCAGTGAGGAGAGGACGATCGGGTAAGATCTTATTAAGAGTAGGTTCGGTTTTTAATACTGACCAGTGCCTTTGTAGAATCTCCCGCATCATATCCCACCTATTATTATAGGTGGATATGAATCTTAATGGCTGTGGGTTTTTAGTGGAAACTGATCTACGAGACACACATAGCAACTGGTTTCTGGGCGAGTTCCTGGCTCGTAGATAACCTTTCTTAATAGTCCTGTTGCTATAACCCCGATCCTGGAAACGTCCGACAAGGTCCCGAGCCTGCCTCTCAAAGATCTCATCCGCAGAGCAAATTCTCTTCATTCTAAGAAACTGACCCACTGGTATGGCCCGTATTGTGGACCGCACATGTGCCGAGGTGGAATGTAAGAGGGCATTGACCGACGTATCTTTACGAAAGACGTCGGTCTGTATTTCACCATCATTGCACCTCATTATTTTGATGTCAAGAAAATCAATGTCACCACTCGCTATTCTGTGGGTCAGCCTGATATTACGATTGTTCTGGTTAAGCTCGCGGATGAAATCCAAGAGGGCCGGCTCAGGACCCTGCCAGATCATCAACACATCGTCGATATATCGATACCAGCACTGCACATTGGAAGCGGCGTGAGCGCCCCCACCAAAAACCTCTCTCTCCCAAAGACCGAGAAAGAGGTTAGCGTACGAGGGCGCACACGACGCGCCCATGGCAGTGCCTCGTTTTTGTAAAAAGTACCGATCCTTAAATAGGAAAAAATTGTGCGTTAAGATGAACTGTAATAGTTCCAGGATCAGGGTCTGCATCAGGGAGTCCAGGTTACTCATGCCCAGAAAAAACTCAGCTGCCTCCAAGCCATCACTATGTTGAATACTAGTGTAGAGAGATTCTACATCAATAGTTGCAAAGATCATATCAGACTCGAGAGTAAGACCATCTAGCTTTAACAGGACGTCCGTAGTGTCTCGGACATAGGAGGGGAGCGACTCTACCAACGGATGCAAATAATGCTCTATAAACTTACAAATGGGGTCGCAGAGCCCTCCCATGCCCGAGACAATCGGACGTCCCGGGGGTGTCACCGGATCTTTATGTACCTTCGGCAGCAGGTACAAGGTAGGGACCACCGGAAACTCAACAAGCAGGCCTTCAAAAACTTTTTTTGTTATTATGCCCCCTGTCAGGGCCCGATCCAAAATCCCAAGTAATTCACTTGAGAAACTGGATAGTGGATTAAATGACAGAGGGGTATACGCTTCACGGTCTCTCAACTGGCGAAATGCCTCTCTTTCATACTTAACTGTCGGCCAGATCACCACGTTCCCCCCCTTATCCGCTGGCGTTATTACCACATCACGCATAGACTTAAGTTCTTTCAAAGCTTTGCATTGTGCGGATGTTAGATTATTGCCCCTCTTATCACTCGGGATTTTCTTCAAGTCCTCCACTACCAATTTATTAAAAATATCAATCTGGGGGCAAAGTGAGAAGGGGGGAAACGTGGTGCATCTACGCACAGCAGAAGCAGGGAAGGTACCTGTGGCCGATGGTTCCGCCTCCTCCTCCAGTTCCTCGAGTGTAGCCAACGCCTCTTGTTCCAATGTTGTTTCCGGGTTAAAGTCATCCTGGGATTTTGAGTGTAATTTACGTAGAATGACCTTCCTGAGGAACAACTGTGTGTCTTTCACGGCTGTAAAATAATTAAAATTATTAGTAGGGACAAAAGTCAGTCCTAGGCCCAAGACACTCAGTTGATCCTCTGATAGTACATGGTCTGACAGGTTAATTACCTCTAATCGGTTAGTAGGCTTTGGCTTTTTCTCGAGGGACTGGGGAGGAGTGAAGCGGCGTTTATTTTTTCCTCTGCGACTTCCTGCTTTACCCAGGTTTAATCTGTCATTAAAGGTATTACTCAGGTGGCTATTCCCGGCTTGGTCCTCATCTATAGATGATATTGATGAGAAGGAGCCACGGTGGGAGGGGAGGTTAGACTGTGTGGATTGTTTCTTCCTCCTTATTAGCCTGAAATTTTTGCAGCACCCGCCGCAAATCAGGGGAGATGGCAGACACAATTACTCCCTCTTTGAGAATACCCGCCGGCTCAGGCAAACCCGGAGAGTCGGGCACAAAACTCCTAGACAGGGCATCCGCCTTCACATTTTTAGAGCCCGGAAGGTACGAAACCACAAAATCAAAACGGGAGAAAAACAGCGACCAACGAGCCTGTCTAGGATTCAACCATTTGGCAGACTCGAGATAAGTCAAGTTTTTGTGATCAGTCAAGACCACCACGCGATGCTTAGCTCCTTCAAGCCAATTATGCCACTCCTCGAATGCCCACTTCATGGCCAGCAACTCTCGATTGCCAACATCATAATTTCGCTCAGCAGGCGAAAACTTCCTGGAAAAGAAGGCGCATGGCTTCATCACCGAGCAATCAGCACCTCTTTGCGACAAAACAGCCCCCGCTCCAATTTCAGAAGCATCAACCTCAACCTGGAACGGAAGCGAAACATCTGGTTGACACAACACAGGGGCAGAAGAAAAACGACGCTTTAACTCTTGAAAAGCTTCCACAGCAGCAGAAGACCAATTGACCACATCAGCACCCTTCTTGGTCAAATCAGTCAATGGTTTAGCAATACTAGAAAAATTACAGATGAAGCGACGATAAAAATTAGCAAAGCCAAGGAACTTTTGCAGACTCTTCAGAGATGTCGGCTGAGTCCAATCATGAATGGCCTGGACCTTAACAGGGTCCATCTCGATGGTAGAAGGGGAAAAAATGAACCCCAAAAATGAAACCTTCTGAACACCAAAGAGACACTTTGATCCCTTCACAAACAAAGAATTAGCACGCAGGACCTGGAACACCATTCTGACCTGCTTCACATGAGACTCCCAATCATCTGAGAAGACCAAAATATCATCCAAGTATACAATCAGGAATTTATCCAGGTACTCTCGGAAGATGTCATGCATAAAGGACTGAAATACAGATGGAGCATTGGCAAGTCCGAATGGCATAACTAGGTACTCAAAATGGCCCTCAGGCGTATTAAATGCAGTTTTCCATTCATCGCCCCGTTTAATACGCACAAGATTATATGCACCACGAAGATCTATCTTGGTGAACCAACTAGCCCCCTTAATCCGAGCAAACAAATCAGATAGCAGCGGCAAGGGGTACTGAAATTTGACCGTGATTTTATTTAGAAGGCGGTAATCAATACAAGGTCTCAGCAAACCATCCTTCTTGGCCACAAAAAAGAACCCTGCTCCCAATGGCGATGACGACGGCCGAATATGACCCTTCTCCAAGGATTCTTTTACGTAACTCCGCATAGCGGCGTGCTCAGGTACAGATAAATTAAACAGTCGACCCTTAGGAAACTTACTACCAGGGATCAACTCGATAGCACAATCACAATCCCTATGCGGAGGTAGGGCATTGGACTTGGGCTCATCGAATACATCCCGGTAATCAGACAAGAACTCTGGGACCTCAGAAGGGGTGGATAATGAGATAGACAGAAATGGAACATCACCATGTACCCCCTGACAACCCCAGCTGGACACAGACATTGATTTCCAATCTAATACTGGGTTATGGACTTGTAGCCATGGCAACCCCAACACGACCACATCATGCAGATTTTGCAACACCAGAAAGCGAATATCCTCCTGGTGCGCAGGAGCCATGCACATTGTCAGCTGGGTCCAATACTGAGGCTTATTCTTGGCCAAAGGCGTAGCATCAATTCCTCTCAATGGAATAAGACACTGCAAGGGCTCCAAGACAAACCCACAGCGCCTAGCAAACTCCAAGTCCATCAAATTCAGGGCAGCACCTGAATCCACAAATGCCATGACAGAATAGGAAGACAAAGAGCAGATCAAAGTAACGGACAAAAGAAATTTCGACTGTACCGTACCAATGGTGGCAGACTTAGCGAACCGCTTAGTGCGCTTAGGACAATCGGAGATAGCATGAGTGGAATCACCACAGTAGAAACACAGCCCATTCTGACGTCTGTGTTCTTGCCTTTCAGCTCTGGTCAAAGTCCTATCGCACTGCATAGGCTCAGGTTTATGCTCAGATAATACCGCCAAATGGTGCACAGATTTACGCTCACGCAAGCGTCGACCGATCTGAATGGCCAAAGACATAGACTCATTCAGACCAGCAGGCATAGGAAATCCCACCATGACATCCTTAAGGGCTTCAGAGAGAACCTTTCTGAAGATTGCTGCCAAAGCACATTCATTCCATTGAGTGAGCACAGACCACTTTCTAAACTTCTGACAATAAATCTCTATCTCATCCTGACCCTGACACAGAGCCAGTAAATTTTTCTCTGCCTGATCCACTGAATTAGGTTCATCGTACAGTAATCCGAGCGCCAGGAAAAACGCATCAATATTACATAATGCAGGATCTCCTGGCGCAAGGGAAAATGCCCAGTCTTGAGGGTCGCCACGTAATAAAGAAATAATGATCTTAACTTGTTGAACTGGGTCACCAGAGGAGCGAGGTTTCAACGCCAGAAACAGTTTGCAATTATTTTTGAAACTCAGAAATTTAGCTCTATCTCCAGAAAACAAATCAGGAATAGGAATTCTTGGTTCTAACATAGAATTCTGAGCCACAAAGTCTTGAATATTTTGTACTCTTGCAGTGAGAAGATCCACACATGAAGACAGACCTTTAATGTCCATCACCACACCTGTGTCCTGAACCACCCAAATGTCTAGGGGGAAAAAAAGGCAAAACACAGTGCAGAGAAAAAAAAATGGTCACAGAACTTCTTTTTTCCCTCTATTGAGAAGCATAGTACTTTGGGCCTCCAGTACTGTTATGAATAGGTAATTCAGAACCACAATGGACCTTGAAGTTCAGAGCACACAAAGTGACCTGACAATAACCAAAAAACATAGGACGAGCTCTGAGACATGGGAACTCTGCTGACCGCAATCCCTAATCCTATCACACCACACTAGAGGTAGCCGTGGATTGCGCCTAACGATCCCTATGCAACTCGGCACAGCCTGAGAAACTAGCTAGGCCTGAAGACAGAAAAATAAGCCTACCTTGCCTCAGAGAAATTCCCCAAAGGAAAAGGCAGCCCCCCACATATAATGACTGTGAGTAAGATGAAAACACAAACACAGAGATGAAATAGATTTAGCAAAGTGAGGCCCGACTTACTGAATAGACCGAGGATAGGAAAGATAGCTTTGCGGTCAACACAAAAACCTACAAACAACCACGCAGAGGGGCAAAAAGACCCTCCGCACCGACTAACGGTACTGAGGTGCTCCCGCTGCGTCTCAGAGCTTCCAGCAAGCAAGAAAAACCAAAATAGCAAGCTGGACAGAAAATATAGCAACAAAAAGTAACACAAGCAGAACTTAGCTTATGCTGAGCAGACAGGCCACAGGAACGATCCAGGAGGAAGCAAGACCAATACTAGAACATTGACTGGAGGCCAGGATCAAAGCACTAGGTGGAGTTAAATAGAGCAGCACCTAACGACTTAACCTCATCACCTGAGGAAGGAAACTCAGAAGCCGCAGTACCACTCGTGACCACAGGAGGGAGCTTGATCACAGAATTCACAACAGGTGGCAGACCTAGTGAAACGCTTAGTGCGCTTAGGACAATCGGAGATAGCATGAGTGGAATCACCACAGTAAAAACACAGCCCATTCCGACGTCTGTGTTCTTGCCGTTCAGCTCTGGTCAAAGTCCTATCACATTGCATAGGCTCAGGTCTATGCTCAGATAATACCGCCAAATGGTGCACAGCTTTACGCTCACGCAAGCGTCGATCGATCTGAATGGCCAAAGACATAGACTCATTCAGACCAGCAGGCATGGGAAATCCCACCATGACATCCTTAAGGGCTTCAGAGAGACCCTTTCTGAAAATTGCTGCCAGGGCACATTCATTCCACTGAGTGAGTACAGACCACTTCCTAAACTTCTGACAATATATCTCTACCTCATCCTGACCCTGACACAGAGCCAGCAAGATTTTCTCTGCCTGATCCACTGAATTTGGTTCATCATAAAGCAATCCGAGCGCCAGAAAAAAACGCATCAACATCGCGCAATGCCGGATCTCCTGGCGCAAGGGAAAATGCCCAGTCTTGAGGGTCACCACGTAACAAAGAAATCATGATTTTCACTTGCTGAACAGGGTCACATGAGGAGCGAGGTTTCAAAGCCAGAAACAATTTACAATTATTTTTGAAATTCAGAAACTTAGATCTATCCCCAAAAAACAAATCAGGAATTGGAATCCTAGGCTCTAACATCGGATTCTGAACCACAAAATCTTGAATGTTTTGTACCCTTGCAGTGAGATTATTCATACAAGAGGACAGACCTTGAATGTCCATATCTACACCTGTATCCTGAACCACCCAGAGGTAAAGGGGAAAAGAGAGACAAAACACACTGCAAAGAAAAAAAAATAGTCTCAGAACTTCTCTTATCCCTCTATTGAGATGCATTAATAATTTGGGCCACCTGTACTGTTATGACCTGGTGGTTAGGACAATAATGGACCTGGTGGTTAAGAGCTCACGGAATGACCTGATAGTTACAAATAATACAGGACGAGCTCTGAGACGTGGGAACTCTGACCGCAATCCCTAATCCTATCACACACACTAGAAATAGCCGTGGATTGCTCCTAACGCTCCCTATGCAACTCGTCACAGCCTAAGGAACTAGCTAGCCCTGAAGATAGAAAAATAAAGCCTACCTTGCCTCAGAGAAATTCCCCAAAGGAAAAGGCAGCCCCCCACATATAATGACTGTGAGTAAAGATGAAAATACAAACACAGAGATGAAATAGATTTAGCAAAGTGAGGCCCGACTTACTGAACAGACTGAGGATAGGAAAGGTAACTTTGCGGTCAGCACAAAAAACTACAAAAAGACCACGCAGAGGACGCAAAAGACCCTCCGCACCGACTCACGGTGCGGAGGCGCTCCCTCTGCGTCCCAGAGCTTCCAGCAAGCAAGACAAAAATCAAAATAGCAAGCTGGACAGAAAAATAGCAAACAAAAGAAAAACAAGCAGGCACTTAGCTTCTGCTGGGAAGACAGGTCACAAGAACGATCCAGAAGAGAACTAGACCAATACTGGAACATTGACAGGTGGCATGGAGCAATGATCTAAGTGGAGTTAAATAGAGCAGCCAGCTAACGAATTAACCTCGTCACCTGTGGAAGGAAACTCGGAAGCCGCAGCCCCACTCACAACCAACAGAGGAAGCCCATGGACAGAACCAGCCGAAGTACCATTCATGACCACAGGAGGGAGCTTGACAACAGAATTCACAACAGGTTCCACATATATCTTGAGCAAAGACCTGTGAAAAACGTTGTAGATCATAAGAGCTTGAGGTAGCTTAAGGCGAAACGCTGCTGGACTAATGACAACAGTTATCATATAGGGACCAATGAATCTAGGTCTTAACTTCCAGGAAGGAAACCTCAACCTGAAAATCCTGGTAGACAACCACACAGAATCATTCACATTCAGGTCCGGACCTGGCATGCCTTTACTGACAGTCATACGTTTATCCCTGTCTCTCCTGACCTGATGAGGAACAGGTAATGGCGAAACAGGACCAGATGGATGGGTTTGCAGTACTTTAGAACGTGCGCAAACATTGTAGGTAGACATTTTTTTCAACCACATCCCGGTGCCCTACAGGTCACCAAAAACAACGAGAAAGGAGGTCCACAGTTGCCTTACCAACTGGGTGGCCAGCAAGTACAGAGTCATAATATTCTCTAGTTACTTTGCTGTGCAATTTAGACAGCACAAACAACCTCCCCAAAACACAGGAAGCAGGGGCGTCCCCCTGAGCTTCCAACACCTTACCCTTCAGGTCAGTGTACAAGACCGAAATGCCTACCCCTTCTGCAAAATTGGGTCAGGGTCCTCAAATCCAGACAAAAATGTTGGTAAGGTCCCTGTAGATACAGCAGAAGGGAAAACGTTTAGGCAGTTACCATGAAATAATGAAGTGGGGGTTGAAAGGGGACTGCACATGATGAAGTGGGAGAAGGGGATTGCATATAATGAAATGGGGGTTAAAGCGGACTGCACATGATGAAGTGATGGGAAGGGGACTACACATGAAGTGGGGAGTAAAGGGGACTGCGCATGATGAAATGGGGGAGGGGGACTGCAAATGATGAAGTGGGGGGTTAAAGGGGACTGAACATGATTAAGCAGGGGTAAGGGGGACTGCACATGAAGTGGGGTGGTAAGAGGTACCTGCACATGATGAAGTGGGGGGTGGGGGAAACTGCAAATGATGAAGTGGGGGTAAGAGGGACTGTAAATGATGAAGTGAGGGAAATGGGACTGCAAATGATGAAGTGGGGAGGGGGACTGAAAATTATGAAGTGGGGAAGGGGGCCTGCAGATGATGAATTCGGGGTAAGGGGGACTGCAAATTAAGTGGGGGTAAGGGGGACTGGACATGATAAAGTGGGAGGAAAAGGGACTGCAAATGATGAAGTGGGGGAAGGGGATTTCACATGATGAAGTGGGGGGAAGGGGACTGCACTTGATAGAGTGGGGGAGGGAACGGGAGATTGCAAATGATGAGTTGAGAGTGAGAGACAGGGAACAGCAATTGAATTGAAGGTGTGGGTGGGAAGAGCAAATTATGATTTGATGGAGAGTAAATAATGATGAATTTTGAAAGTGGGGGAGTAAATGATGTATTGAATGTTGGGGGAGTGCTATTGATAATGAATAGAGGGTGGGAGAGAGAGAAGACATGACAATGAATTTGGGCGGAAGGGGCATGTAAATATAATGGAACAGGTAGTGGCGAAACAAGACCAGATGGACGGGTTTGCGGTACTTTAGAACGTGCGCAAACATTGCAGGTAGGCATTTATTCAACCACATCCCGATGCAACCCAGGTCACCAAAAACGACGAGAAAGGAGGTCCGCGGTTGCCTTACCACCTGGGTGGCCAGCAAGTACAGAGTCCTGATATTCTTTAGTTACTTTGCGGTGCAATTTAGACAGCACAAACAACCTCCCCAAAACACAGGAAGCAGGGGCGTCCCCCTGAGCTTCCAACACCTTACCCTTCAGGTCAGTGTACAAGACCGAAATGCCTACCCCTTCTGCAAAATTTGGGCAGGGTCCTCAAATCCAGACAAAAATGTTGGTAAGGTCCCTGTAGATACAGTAGAAGGGGAAACGTTTAGGCAGTTACCATGAAATAATGAAGTGGGGGTTGAAAGGGGACTGCACATGATGAAGTGGGGGGAAGGGGGATTGCATATAATGAAGTGGGGGTTAAAGGGGACTGCACATGATGAAGTGAGGGGTAAAAAGTGGACTGAACATGATGAAGTGGGGGTAAAGGGGACTGCACATGATGAAGTGGGGGGTAAGGGGGACTGCACATGAAGTGGGGTGGTAAGGGGGACCTGCGCATGATGAAGGGGGGGGTGAGGGGGACTGCAAATGATGAAGTGGGGGTAAGGGGACTGAAAATGATGAAGTGATGGAGAAGGGGGAGTGCACATGAAGTGGGGAGTAAAGGGGACTGCACATGATGAAGTGGGGGAGGGGGACTGCAAATGATGAAGTGGGGGGTTAAAGGGGACTGAACATGATTAAGTGGGGGTAAGGGAGACTGCACATGAAGTAGGAGGGTAAAGGGGACTGCACATGAAGTGGGGGTAAGGGGGACTGCACATGAAGTGGGGTGGTAAGGGGGACCTGCAAATGATGAAGTGGGGGTGAGGAGAACTGCAAATGATGAAGTGGGGGTAAGGGGACTACAAATGATGAAGTGAAGTGATGGGGGAAGGGGGACTACACATGAAGTTCGGGGAGAGGGACTGCAAATGATGAAGTGGGGGTAAGGGGGTCTGCACTATGAAATGGGGGTAAGGGGGCTGCACATGTTGAAGTGGGGGGAAAGGGGACTGCACATGATGAAGTAGGGGGAAGGGGACTGCACATAATGAAGTGGGGAAGGGGACTGCACATGATGAAGTGGGGGGGTGAGGGGGACTGCAAATGATGAAGTGGGGGAAGTGGGACTGCAAATGATGAAGTGGGGGTAAGAGGGATTGCACATGAAGTGGGAGGATAAGGGGGACTGCACATGATGAAGTGGGGGAGGGCAACTGCAAATGATGAAGTGGGGAGGTTAAAGGGGACTGCACATAAAGTGGGGGGTAAGGGGGACTGCACATGATGAAGTGGGGGTAAAGGGGACTGCACATGATGAAGTGTGGGGAAGGGGGACTGCAAATGATTAAGTGGGGAAGGGGCACTGCAAATGATGAACTGGGGAGGGGGACTGAAAATGATGAAGTGGGGGAAGGGGGCCTGCAAATGATGAAGTGGGGGGAAGGGGGACTGGACATGACGAAGTGGAGGAAAAGGGACTGCAAATGATGAAGTGGGGGAAGGGAATTGCACATAATGAAGTGGAGGGGAAGGGGACTGCACATGATGAAGTGGGGGAGGGAACGGAAGGGGGAGAGCAAATGATGATCTGATGGAGAGCAAATAATGATGAATTTTGAAGGTGGGGGAGTAAATGATATATTGAATGTGGGGAGAGTGCTATTGATAATGAATAGAGGGTGGGAGAGAGAGAAGACATGACAATGAATTGGGGCAGAAGGGGCGTGTAAATATAATGAATCGGGGGAGTGGGAGGTACATAGTGGGGAGCATTGAGTATGCAGTGACTGGAAATGAATTGGGGGAAAGAGTACAGGTGCTAATGAATTTATATATTTATTAGGTGGGGAAAGTGGCTATGTATAATAAGTAGGGGTACAGTGGCGGATTGTAATTTATATTTAGAATGGTGGGTTGCATAATAACCAATTACATATTAATGGTGGGTGCACGTCTGTATTCAGATGTGTAGTGTGGAAGAAAGGGAAAAAGTGGAGAATGTGCTCTGGAAGTGGTGCTCTAGGTAACTATGTGTTATTTTATATACAAAAAATTGGCCTGCACTCTGTAATAATGCGGGATGCTGGTGTAACGGACCAAAGGTCCAATATCCGTAGACTAAGATTCACCGCACACCCTTAGTGGAATATCTTTCAGAAATTAACAATTTATTCAATATGCACAAAATCAATCAGATAGCATATGTACACTGGATAAATTATATGAGACACAGATTACTGACGTTTCGACCCCTCCCGGGTCTTACTCATAGGTCGCTGAATCCAGGTGTAGTATGGGAGCAGAACTCAAGAAAAGGGAAGGGATGTCCCTGTAGTATCCAGGGGCTAATAATCCCAGAAAATCAGTTGTGGTGGTATAGGGTGCCTATTGTGGCTGTGGATCTTTTTTGTAGTGTGAATCAGCGGCGCTCCTGCACCTTGCTGTGAGCTGACAACCTGCACTCCTAGCTAGCAAACTATTAAGTTCTCTTGCCATGAAGGTCCCTCCCTGATCTGACCTAATTTTTTTTTTTTTTTCCAAACATTTTTATTAACTTTTCAAACAGTTATATAGAAGGATGGGAAGTATGGGGAAAGGAGAAGAAAGACAAGGGCAGGGTATCTTAAAAGAAAAAAACAGAATTCAAACTATTTACATAGATATTTAGCCTAAGAATAACTAAGTAATTATAACAAGCGTAATGTTTCAAAATAAATAAATTAAGCTGAAAATTTATTACAAGTCTAAAACGACTAATGAGTCCAGAGGTCAAATTCTTTCTCCAATGCAATATATATAGTGTTCCACAAATCCCATTTTATATGGTGTTTATGGAGGAAATTGTTGTTCAAAGTGTGTTTGGGATTTTTTCCACCACAATGCAATTTAATTTTTAATCACCAGGAAGATATAAATAATTATATATTTAACTAGATGGTGGCCCGATTCCAACGCATTGGGTATTCTAGAATATGTATGGAGTTTATTCATGAAGTTTTCAGAATAATGCAATTTATACACAGGATTCAGCCGGCAGGGCGTAATCAATTACCGAAGCGTGGTTCAAATTCCGTGCCAATTCATGGCCGAACTGCTCCTGTCCCTGATTGGTCACGCCCGGCTGCGAAAAATCAGTGAAGCCAGGGCGAAAGAGTCTCAGTGGGCCCCCTCTTTAACACACACCACGATTCATGTTGCACAGATACTGTACAGCAGAGAAATATAGCACAGCGAAGTAGCATACAGCCCATGTAGTATATAACACAGCCCACGTAGTATATAACACAGCACACGTAGTATATAACACAGCCCACGTAGTATATAGCACAGAGACGTAGTGTTACGCCGCTATTTCATACTTACCTGTCCGGCCGGCACGCTTCCGATGCTCCTTCCTGCTCTCCTTCTTCTGGCTTCTCCGGCACTCGTCCCTTCTGCGGTCCGCACATGCGCAGATGCGCTCCTCTCGTTGCTGAGCTTTCTGGGAGGTCGTGACCCAGTGGCTCCGCCTCCAATATGGCAGCGCTCGTCGGGTACTTCTTCCCAGCGTCTGCCCTGCTTAGACGCCTTTGCGTCTATTGCATTTGCTGGCTTATTGCCAGTATCTCCTTAGGTTCTTTGGCTCCGGTCTCTGCATCCTTTGCTGTGACTCTTACTTGTCCCTGCCGTTCCTGCCAGTCCTGCATTTCTTGCCGTTCCTGCCAGTCCTGTGTTTCCTGCCATGCCTACTAGTCCTGTGTTCCTGCTGTACTTACCAGTCCTGTGTTCCTGCAGTTCCTGCCAGTCCTGCTTTTCCTGCCGTGCCTACCGGTCCTGTGTTTCTGCCAGTCCTGTGTTTCCTGCCGTACCTACCAGTCCTGTGTTCCTGTCGTACCTACCTGTCCTGTGTTCCTGTCTTACTGACCAGTCCTGTGTTCCAGTCGTGCCCCGTCTAACGTGTGTTTTCATCTTACCGGTCAGTACTTTGTCTTTGCTGCCTCTGTCCATCTTGTGCCTCCGCCATTTTGGTCTCCTCTATAGCTCTGACCTCCCTCCGTCTTCTGTTCTCCCTGTGTCCTATCCTCAGTCATCCCTTTAGCTCCGGCAGTTGCGGCTTCACCCTCCTTGGGCCTGTCCCTAATGCTCCCTGTACAGGGGGTGGCACCATCGGGTCCGCTCGCCCTCGGGGGCTCTGAAGCCATGACCCAGAGGGTCCACTTCTCTAGTCCTCATACGTAGTATATAACACAGCACACGTAGTATATTACCCAGCCACGTAATATATTGCACAGCCTCGTAATATATTGCACAGCCATGTAGTATATAGCACAGCCACGTAGTATATAGCACAGAGACGTAGTATATAACACAGCCGATGCAGTATATAACACAGGCCACGTAGTATAGAGCACATTGATGTAGTATATTGCCCAGCCACGTAATATATACCACAGCCATGTAGTATATAGCACAGTGACATAGTATATAACACAGCCCACGCAGTATATAACACAGCCCATGCAGTATATAACGCAGCCCACGTAGTATATAGCACAGCCCATGTAGTATATAGCAATGTGGGCACCATATCCCTGTTAAAAAAAAGAATTAAATTAAAAAATAGTTATATACTCACCTTCCGTTGGCCCCCGGATCCAGCTCAGGCGTTTACTGATGCTCCTCGCGATGCTCCGGTCCCAAGAATGCTCGCGAGACTGCAATGCATGGACCGGAGCATCGCGAGGAGCAGCGGGAAAGGCGACGGAAGGTGAGAATATAATGATTTTTTATTTTGTTTATTATTTTAACATTAGATCTTTTTACTATTGATGCTGCATAGGCAGCATCAATAGTAAAAAGTTGGTCACACAGGGTTAATAGCAGCGTTAACAGACTGCGTTACACCGTGGCATAACTGTTGTGAATTCTGCTCTTGGGTTCCCTCCAGTGGTTGTAGCTGGGAATGCAGTTGTCTCTGAGTCACAGTCCTGGCCAGGTGTATCTGCTAATTGCTGTTCTGACTGGGATATTTAAGTGTGCAGGATTCATTAGCCCTGGCCAGTTGTCAATGTTTTTTTGGAAGTATTGGATCTCTGCCTGGCCTCACCTACCTAGCTGCCAGTTCAGCAAATATAAGTGTTTATTTCTTTTTCTGAAGCACACTTGCTGTGTGCTTATTTTCAGTGCTGATCTTTTGTTTCTATTTGCTCCAGCTTTGACTGTGTTAGTTGCTTTTCTCAGTCTGGTTGGATTCTCTGGAGTTGCAGTTACACTCTCCACATCTTTAGTTAGGTGGTGGAGTTTTGTATTTTCTGCTGTGGATATTTTTGTAGTATTTTTATGCTGACCGCTTAGTATCCTGTCCTGTCCTTTTCTATTTAACTAGAAGTGGCCTCCTTTGCTAAGTCTGTTTTCTGCCTGCGTGTGTCTTTTCCTCTCCAACTCACAGTCATTATTTGTGGGGGGCTGCCTATCCTTTGGGGGTCTACTCTGAGGCAAGATAGTTTTCCTATTTCCATCTTTAGGGGTATTTAGTTCTCCGGCTGTGTCGAGGTGTCTAGGTTTTGTTAGGCACACCCCACGGCTACTT
The DNA here is from genome assembly GCF_032444005.1 of Ranitomeya imitator. Taxonomy (NCBI): domain Eukaryota; kingdom Metazoa; phylum Chordata; class Amphibia; order Anura; family Dendrobatidae; genus Ranitomeya; species Ranitomeya imitator. The sequence goes on from NC_091282.1 coordinate 304,381,358, forward strand.
CTAGTTGCGGTGTTAAGATCATGGTTTGCGGTCCGTATAGTTACCACCTACTCCAGAGAAAGTTTTCATGCTGCTCCAAGGCCACCTGATCATAACAGTACAACTGGCCAATAATGAGTTAAATGCATCTCAGAAGAAGGGAGGAAAGGTCTTGAGCCATTTTTTTTCTTCAGTCTACTTTGTCTTCTCCTCCCTCTTAATCTCTGGGTGGCTGAAGAGCCTTGTGCATGAATGTTCAGGAATTAGCTTCTCGTGTAGACCAGCTTGCTGCTAGGGTACAGGGTATTTCAGATTACATTGTTCAGACTCCGGCTTTAGAACCGAAGATTCCTACTCCTGATTTGTTTTTTGGTGACAGGTCCAAATTTTTGAATTTTAAAAACAACTGTAAACTGTTTTTTGCATTGAAACCTCGATCCTCCGGTGATTCCATTCAACAAGTTAAAATCATCATCTCCCTGCTGCGTGGTGATCCACAGGATTGGGCATTTTCCCTGGAATCTGGGGATCCTGCTTTGCTTAATGTAGACTCCTTCTTTCAGGCATTAGGATTAGTGTATGATGAACCTAATTCGGTGGATCAAGCGGAGAAGACCTTGTTGGCCCTGTCTCAGGGTCAAGAGGCGGCAGAATTGTATTGTCAGAAATTCAGAAAATGGTCGGTGATGACTAAATGGAATAATGATGCTTTGGCGGCAATTTTCAGAAAGGGTCTTTCTGAATCCGTTAAAGATGTTATGGTGGGGTTTCCCACACCCTCCAATCTGAGTGATTCTATGTCTTTGGCCATTCATATTGACCGGCGCTTGCGGGAGCGCAGAACTGTGCGCGCTATGGCATTTTCCTCAGAGCAAATTCCTGAGCCTTATGCAGTGTGATAGGATTCTGTCTAAAACAGAACGACAAGGTTTCAGACGTCTCAATAGGTTGTGTTATTATTGTGGCAACGCTTCCCATGTCATTTCTGTCTGCCCTAAGCGGACAAAGAGGATCGCCAGTTCATTTACCATCAGTACTGTACAACCTAAATTTCTGTTATCTGTGTCCTTTATCTGTTCATTGTCATCATTTTCTGTCATGGCGTTGGATTGGAAGTCCATGTCTGTGGCTAGTTGGGGTTGTCAGGGGATTCATAATGATGTTCCTCTGATGTCTATCGCCCCTTCTTCCTCTTCTGAAATTCCGGAGTTTTTGTCTGATTTTCAGGATGTATTCGATGAGCCCAAGTCCAGTTTCCTTCCACCGCACAGGGACTGCAATTGTGCAGACTTGATTCCAGGCTGTAAGTTTCCTAAGGGCCGACTTTTCAACCTGTCTGTACCTGAACATGCCGCCATGCGGAGCTATATTAAGGAGTCTTTGGAGAAAGGGCATATTCGGCCATCTTCTTCACCGTTGGGAGTGGGGTTCTTTTTTGTTGCTAAAAAAGATGGTTCCTTAAGACCCCGTATTGATTATCGCCTCTTGAATAAGATTACGGTCAAGTTTCAATACCCGTTACCTTTGCTTTCCGATCTGTTTCCTAGGATTAAGGGAGCTAGTTGGTTTACTAAGATTGACCTTCGGGGGGCGTATAATCTTGTTCGTATTAAGCAGGGTGATGAATGGAAAACTGCGTTTAACACGCCCGAAGGCCATTTTGAATACCTTGTGATGCCATTCGGACTCTCTAATGCTCCATCTGTTTTTCAGTCCTTCATGCATGATATCTTCCGGAATTATCTTGATAAATTCTTGATTGTATATTTGGACGATATTTTGATTTTTTCGGATGATTGGGAGTCTCATGTGAAACAGGTCAGGATGGTATTTCAGATCCCTCGTGACAATGCTCTGTTTGTGAAAGGGTCTAAGTGTCTTTTTGGGGTGCAGAAGGTCTCCTTTTTGGGCTTTATTTTTTCTCCCTCGTCTATAGAGATGGATCCGGTTAAGGTTCAGGCCATTAAAATGGACAAACGTATAGAAGTGGTGGAGGATAGGGTGAGCACGGCAGAAGATCACATAGTTAAGCTACAAAAAGCTGAAAAGAAGTTCGCCCAAGCAATAGCCGAGCTTGCTGCCAAAAATGAGGATCTGGAAAATAGATCCAGAAGAAATAATATACGTATAGTGGGGCTGCCTGAAAAGACTGAGGGGAGAAATCCCACTGAGTTTGTGGAGAACTGGCTGCTGGAGAAGATTGGGAGCACAGTGTTGACAAAAGTCTTTGCTGTTGAACGGGCTCATAGGGTCCCGCCGCAGCCCCCTGCCCCAGGAGCAAATCCCCGTACCATGCTTGCTAAAATACTGAACTACAGGGACAGAGACATTATCCTTAGAAAGGCTAGAGAGATGGAGGATCTGACGGCTGGAGGTCAGAAAATCGCCATTTATCCGGATTATTCCGCTGCGGTTCAGAAGCAGCGGATGAAGTTTACTGGAGTCAAGCGGCGACTGAGGGAGCTGGGAGTGCAGTATTCAGTGATGTTTCCCGCCAAGCTGAGACTGGTGGCTTTTAATAAGACCCACTTTTTCTTGACACCGGAGGACGCTACCCAGTGGCTTGATACTCATGAGAAAAAACTTAAGGGAATGGGCGACTGACATTTCGGCGAGATCCAGTTGGGATTTGTTTTCTCTGTCGATGGAGGAGAGTTCTGCGCTCGTTAGCAATGGTTAAAGAGTTGAGCAACTGTTGGGGGTTTTGCTGGGCCATATTGAAGGAATGGCCGGAGGGGACAGTACCAACTACTAAATACGGGGGAGGAGGGTTATGCTGGGTACTGTGAACTGGTTTGGTACTTTTTCTATATGTTAATATAAGTTGAAATGTTAAGATACAATAAAGTGAAAGTTGGGGGGGAAATTGTGATTGCTATGGCAGCGGGACGCGAATGGAGAGGGTTAAGTAAGGGAGAGTGTTCGCAGTAGGCAGTGGAGCCCCACTCTTGATGAGAGGAAGAATGCGTTATATTGGGGGGGTTAGGGGGGAAAGTTGGGAGGGGGCAGGGGGGGTGGAAGGTTTGGGGCAGCTCATACTTGGGAAATTGGATACTTTAAGAAATGATGAGCCACATGATGGGAGATTGTATTAAAATATTGAGTTGGAATGTGAGAGGTCTGGCGAATAAAACACGGCGGGCGGCAAGTCTGCAGTATGTCCGAGAACAGAAGGTCTCAATGATATGCCTGCTGGAGACACATTTAGTGCGGGAGAGGGTGAACATATTGAATAGGCGCTGGATACAGAGGGCGTATCATTCTACTTTCTCGACGTATTCTGTGGGTGTGTCTGTGTTAATACCTGCGGGGGTGCAGTATGAGGAGGTAATGGTAAAAGAGGATGTCGATGGTCAGTATGTGGTGGTAAAATGTAAAATGAATGGAGTATTGATGTGTATAGCGGCAATGTATATTCCGCCCCCATACTCAAGCAAGAAGATAAGAGAGGTGCTGGAGAGGGTAGAGCGCTGGGGACCGTTACCATTACTAATTATCGGCGACCTTAATAATATATGTGATGACTTTTGGGATAAGAACAAAAAACCCCAGAATAGGATGGCGGGACATACCACTACGTTTGGGACTTATGTCGGGGAACTGGGCATGGTTGATTTATGGAGAGTTAGGCATATCGGGGAAAGGGCGTATTCATGCTACTCACCAGCTCATGGTACGCTATCTAGGATTGATCTGGCACTGGGTAACCGATTACTAGATACGATGGTAAGGGACGTGAGATATTTACCTAGGGCTCTCTCAGACCATAGTCCAGTTGAAGTGGAATTTCGATCAGTGGGGACACGGAACGGGAGCAGAAGGGAGTGGAAAATTCACCCTAATTAGCTACACAGTATAGACTTGGAGAAGATTAAGAAGGAATTGGTGGAATTTTTTTAGATAAATGAGGGTAGCGTAGATGTGCTTACTGTGTGGGAAGCCATGAAAGCGTACTTGAGAGGGCTGTTGTTTAGGGATATTAGCAGGTGTAAGCGGAAATCGAGAGAGGCAGAGAGGCTGGCGATAGATGGGCTGAGGGTGGCTGAAGATGAGATGGTAATAATGGGTACTTTGGAGGCTGGAAGGAGGTTAAAGGCAGCGCAAAGCCAGCTAGAGGCGGTCTTGCTGAGTAAGGCTGAAAGGAAGAGGGGATTCATGAATTTGGCCTATTACCAGGAGGGTGAATCAGTGGGTCATTTGCTGTCGCTGGTGGCATCTGCCCAGAGAAATACTTCCTTTGTTCACTCTTTGGTGACTGGGAGTGGTGTTGCTGTTTCTGAGACTTCAGAGATTTTGGAGACTTTTGCAGATTTTTACGCAGACTTATACTCCTCTCGGGTAGATGGGTCAATGGAGGACACGGTGGCGTTCCTTGAGGAGTTGGAGCTCCCGAGGCTGAGTGACACAGCTAGGGAGGATTTGGAGGCTCCCATTACGGAGGAGGAACTGGGACGGGCATTGCAGTCGATGGCTAATGGGAAGGCGCCTGGCGTAGACGGATTTCCTGCCGAAATTTATAAAAGCTTGGGGGAAGTGTTGATCCCTAAATTGAAGGCGGTCTTGGAAGAGGCTACGAATGGTGGAAGGCTACCGGCATCTATGCGGGAGGCCACAATAGTGGTGATTCCAAAGGAGGGGAAAGACCCGACACAGCCGGATTCATATCGGCCAATTTCTTTGCTTACTATCGACGTTAAACTCCTGGCTAAGGTGTTGGCGATGAGGTTGACAAGTGTTATTTCTGGCCTGATACACTCAGACCAGTCTGGCTTTATGCCGGATAGGTCAACTGCGATTAATCTACGAAGGCTGTATATGAACTTGCAACTCAAAGCCGATAACTGTGGCCAGAGAGTTATTGCATCTTTAGACGCTCACAAGGCGTTCGATAGTGTGGAGTGGGGGTATCTCTGGCAGGTGTTGCGAAGAATGGGGTTTGGACCGCAGTTCATATCATGGATTCAATTAATGTACTCGATGCCGATGGCCAGGGTTAGGGTAAACGGGGTGTTGTCACGGACCATACAATTGGCTAGAGGGACGAGACAGGGGTGTCCGCTTTCCCCCCTTTTGTTTGCTCTGGCGGTGGAACCACTGGCCGCTACGCTTCGACAGTCTGATGAGGTGACGGGGTTTAAATATGGGGTGATTGAAGAAAGGGTGGCGTTGTATGCGGATGATATTTTGTTGTTTCTGGCTGACCCGGTTGCATCCTTGGAGGGAGCCATTGGGATTATTGAACGATTCGGATCAGTGTCGGGACTTAGGATAAATTGGAGTAAGTCTATCTTGTTTAAGGTGGACGATGTGGATGGGGAGCCATTGGAGGACGGGCGACTGGAGGTGACGAGTAAATTTAAGTACCTGGGAATATGGGTATCTATGCCGGTCACTGACTATATACATGAGAATCTGACTCCAATCTTGGGTGCCCTCAAGGCAAAAACGGATGCATGGCTTCAGCTACATTTGTCTGTGGTAGGCAGGGTGAATCTTATCAAAATGATTCTGATGCCGAAAATACTGTATATTCTTCACAATGCGCTGGTTTGGATACCACGTGGGAAATTTAGACAGATCAACTCTCTGTTTAGGAATCTGATTTGGGGGAGGCAGCATCCGCGTATCAAACTGGAGACACTTCAGCGACCCAAGGATGATGGGGTCTGGTATTGCCTAACCCTGAGTTGTACTTTCTTGCAGCCCAGAGTCAGCATTTAAGGGGCTGGGCGCATGAGGGGTCATCTGGGGCGGTACAGCGGTTGATGGAGGTGGTGACAAAAAGAAGGCCAGTGGTGCAATGTTTGGAGGATGGATCCTTGGAGAGTTTGGGGAAGCTATATCCGACTTTGCTGTTGATACGCAAGATGTGGAGTAGATTGAGGCACATACGTGGGATCACGGACTTGACTAGATACTCGCCGCTATGGCATAATAACAATCTGAAAGAATTTGAGGCATTGGGGGTACTAAGAGAGTGGTTGGGCAAAGGGATTCAGTATGTGTATCAAATAATTGAACAAGGTGAACTGAAATCATTTTCCCAATTGCAGGCGGAATTTGGTCTTGGGTCTGCAGGGGAGTATCAATATTTGCGGATGAGGCATGCCTTTGGAGCTCAGAGTAGGAACGGAGGTATTAGGATTCAAAGGGATATAGTACTGGAGTATGTGTGTAATGATGGGACGACTGGAGGAGTCATATCCACTCTGTACAGGGATCTGTTGCACACTTTTCTATTGGGGTTTCCAATAATGGCAAGAGCTAAATGGGAAAGGGATTTGGGCCCAATAGATAACGAGACTTGGGAGTCGGTGTTGGAATGGATCCCAAGACTGTCGCTGAGTGAACCGTATAGACTGTCACAGCTCTATGTGATACACAGAGTTTATAGGTCTCCGATGGTGCTATATAAGGCAGGATTGCGTAATGACTCTGAATGTCCGAGGTGTAGGTCTACGGATGCAGATATTTTCCATATGATGTGGACATGTCCGAGGTTGGCTGCCTTCTGGGTGGTAGTTTTGAGTCGTATGGAAGGTGCGTATGGATGCATGGTGCCAAGGGATCCAGTTGTCTGTTTGTTGGGATGCGTGGATGAGATTGGAGTGGATAAACACCTAAAGATAGCTATAGCCAGATTGTTGTATATGGCTAGGAAGGTGATAGCTAGAAACTGGATTAGGGAAGAGCCGCCGTCAAAAGGAGAGTTCCTCCATTATGTGAAACAGGGCCTGACACTAGAAAAAGGGATTTATAAGAAGAAAGGGAAAACTGAAACGTTCAATAAAATGTGGTCTCCATGGATTGCTATGGGATAGTAATGTGAAGTGTGGCTTATACGAATGGTTGAGGGATTAGATACTCTATTGTTTTAATGATGGTAGTAATTAACAAGATGAGCTGCTTTGTGGGGTGGGGGTGGGGGGCTTTGGGATCGAAGGGGGCTGTTTGAAGGGGGAGGGGGGGAAATACTCTATATTGAAAATGTAACATGTTAATTGCCTTGTTATTCTTAATAAAAATTTATTTGAATAAAAAAAAAAAGGTTCAGGCCATTCATGATTGGATTCAGCCCACATCCGTGAAGAGCCTTCAGAAATTTTTGGGTTTCGCTAATTTTTTTTATCGCCGTTTCATTGCTAATTTTTCCAGCGTGGTTAAACCCTTGACTGATTTGACGAAGAAGGGCGCTGATTGTTGTGAATTCTGTGGCAGAGCTCCCTCCTGTGGTCACAAGTGGTACTTCGGCTGATTCTCTCTGTGAGCTTCCGTTGGTGGAGGAGAGTGGTACTGCGGCTTCTGAGTTTCCTTCCTCAGGTGATGTGGTGAAGTCGTTAGGTGCTGCTCTATTTAACTCCACCTAGTGCTTTGATCCTGGCCTCCAGTCAATGTTCTAGTATTGGACCTGTTTCCTCCTGGATCGTTCCTGTGGCCTGCTGCTCTGCATAGCTAAGTTCTGCTTTTGCTATTTGTTTGCTGTTTTTTTCTGTCCAGCTTGCTTATTTGTTTTTTTCTTGCTTGCTGGAAGCTCTGGGACGCAGAGGGTGTACCTCCGTGCCGTTAGTTCGGTACGGAGGGTCTTTTTGCCCCCTTTGCGTGGTTGTTTGTAGGGTTTTGTGTTGTCCGCATAGTTACCTTTCCTATCCTCGCTCTGTTCAGAAAGTCGGGCCTCACTTTGCTAAAATCTATTTCATCTCTACGTTTGTCTTTTCATCTTAACTCACAGTCATTATATGTGGGGGCTGCCTTTTCCTTTGGGGAATTTCTCTGAGGCAAGGTAGGCTTATTTTCTTTCTTCAGGCTAGCTAGTTTCTCAGGCTGTGCCAAGTTGCAAAGGGAGCGTTAGGCGCAATCCACGGCTGCCTCTAGTGTGGTTGGAGAGGATTAGGGATTGCGGTCAGCAGAGTTCCCACGTCTCAGAGCTCGTTCTATGTTTTTGGGTTATTGTCAGGTCACTGTATGTGCTCTGACTTCTATGTCCATTGTGGTACTGAATTACCAGATCATAACAGTACTGGAGGCCCAAAGTACTAATGATTCTCAATAGAGGGAAAAAAGAAGTTCTGAGACCATTTTTTTTTCTCTGCACTGTGTTTTGCCTTTTTTTTCCCCTAGACATTTGGGTGGTTCAGGACACAGGTGTAGCGATGGACATTAAAGGTCTGTCTTCATGTGTGGATCAGCTCACGGCAAGAGTACAAAATATTCAAGACTTTGTGGTTCAGAATTCTATGTTAGACCCAAGAATTCCTATTACTGATTTGTTTTTTGGAGATAGAACTAAATTTCTGAGTTTCAAAAATAATTGTAAACTATTTCTGGCTTTGAAACCTCGCTCCTCTGGTGACCCAGTTCAACAAGTTAGGATCATTATTTCTTTTTTACGTGGCGACCCTCAGGACAGGGTATTTTCCCTTGCGCCAGGAGATCCTGCATTAAGTAATATCGATGCGTTTTTCCTGGCGCTCGGATTGCTGTACGATGAACCTAATTCAGTGGATCAGGCAGAGAAAAATTTGCTGGCTCTGTGTCAGGGTCAGGATGAGATAGAGGTATATTGTCAGAAATTTAGAAAGTGGTCCGTACTCACTCAATGGAATGAAGGTGCGCTCGCAGCTATTTTCAGAAAGGGTCTTTCTGAAGCCCTTAAAGATGTCATGGTGGGATTTCCTATGCCTGCTGGTCTGAATGAATCTATGTCTTTGGCCATTCAGATCGGTCGGCGCTTGCGTGAGCGTAAATCTGTGCACCATTTGGCGGTATTATCTGAGCATAAACCTGACCCTATGCAGTGTGATAGGACTTTGACCAGAGTTGAACGGCAGGAACACAGACGTCTGAATGGGCTGTGTTTCTACTGTGGTGATTCCACTCATGCTATCTCTGATTGTCCTAAGCGCACTAAGCGGTTCGCTAGGTCTGCCACCATTGGTACGGTACAGTCAAAAATTCTTTTGTCCGTTACCTTGATCTGCTCTTTGTCATCTTATTCTGTCATGGCATTTGTGGATTCAGGCGCTGCCCTGAATTTGATGGACTTGGAGTATGCTAGGCATTGTGGGTTTTTCTTGGAGCCCTTGCAGTGTCCTATTCCATTGAGAGGAATTGATGCTACGCCTTTGGCCAAGAATAAGCCTCAGTACTGGACCCAGCTGACCATGTGCATGGCTCCTGCACATCAGGAGGTTATTCGCTTTCTGGTGTTGCATAATCTGCATGATGTGGTCGTGTTGGGGTTGCCATGGCTACAAGTCCATAATACAGTACTAGATTGGAAATCCATGTCTGTGTCCAGCTGGGGTTGTCAGGGGGTACATGGTGATGTCCCATTTCTGTCTATTTTGTCATCCACCCCTTCTGAGGTTCCAGAGTTCTTGTCTGATTACCGGGATGTATTTGATGAGCCCAAGTCCGATACCCTACCTCCGCATAGGGATTGTGATTGTGCTATCGATTTGATTCCTGGTAGTAAATTCCCAAAGGGTCGACTGTTTAATTTATCTGTGCCTGAGCACGCCGCTATGCGGAGTTACGTGAAGGAGTCCTTGGAGAAGGGGAATATTCGCCCGTCATCGTCGCCATTAGGAGCAGGGTTCTTTTTTGTGGCCAAGAAGGATGGTTCGCTGAGACCTTGTATAGATTACCGCCTTCTAAATAAGATCACGGTTAAATTTCAGTACCCCTTGCCGTTATTATCTGATTTGTTTGCTCGGATTAAGGGGGCTAGTTGGTTCACCAAGATAGATCTTCATGGTGCGTATAATCTTGTGCGTATTAAGCGAGGTGATGAATGGAAAACTGCATTTAATACGCCCGAGGGCCATTTTGAGTATCTAGTAATGCCATTCGGACTTGCCAATGCTCCATCAGTGTTTCAGTCCTTTATGCATGACATCTTCCGAGAGTACCTGGATAAATTCCTGATTGTGTACTTGGATGACATTTTGATCTTCTCGGATGATTGGGAGTCTCATGTGAAGCAGGTCAGAACGGTGTTTCAGGTCCTGCGTGCTAATTCTTTGTTTGTGAAGGGATCAAAGTGTCTCTTTGGTGTTCAGAAGGTTTCATTTTTGGGGTTCATCTTTTCCCCTTCTACTATCGAGATGGACCCTGTTAAGGTCCAAGCCATCCATGATTGGACTCAGCCGACATCTCTTTTTATTCAAATAAATTTTTATTAAGAATAACAAGATAAATGACATGTTACATTCTCATTTTCAATACAAAGCTTTTTTCTCCCCCTTCAAACATTCCCCTTCAATCCCACCACCCCCCAACCCCACCCAACAAAGCAGCTCACCTTGCTTAGCACTTCCATCATTAGACCAATATACTATCTAATCCCTCGGCCAATAATATAAGCCACATTTAACATTACCATTAATTAGGAACCTTAATTAACTCTCCCTCTATAATACCCCTATCCCATAGCAATCCACGGAGACCACATTTTATTGAACATTTCGATTTTCCCTCTTTTTTTATAAAACCCCTTTTCTAGTGTCAGGCCCTGCTTCACATACTGGAGGAACTCTCCTCTTGACGGCGGTTCTTCCCTAATCCAATTTCGAGCTATTACCTTCCTAGCCATGTATAACAATCTGGCAATAGCTATCTTTAGGTTGTTATCCACTCCAATCTCATCCACACATCCCAACAAGCACACTATAGGATCCCTTGGCACCTTACAGCCATACGCACCTTCCATACGACTCAAAACTACCACCCAAAAAGCAGCCAGTCTCGGACACGTCCACATCATATGGAGTATATCAGCATCTGCAGTTTTACACCTCGGGCATTCAGAATCATCACGCAAACCAGCCTTATATAGCACCATCGGAGACTTATAAACCCTGTGTATCACATAGAGCTGTGACAGTCTATACGGTTCGCTCAGTGACAATCGTGGGACCCATTCTAGCACCGACTCCCAAGTCTCATTCTCCATTGGACCCAGATCCCTCTCCCACTTAGCTCTCGCCATTATTGGAAACCCCAATAGGAAAGTGTGCAACAGATCTTTATACAAAGTAGATATGACTCCCCCAGTAGTCCCTTCATTACACACATACTCCAGTACTATATCCCTCTGAATTCCAATACCTCCGTTTCTACTCTGAGCTCCAAAAGCATGCCTCATCCGCAAATACTGAAATTCCCCCACAGTCCCAAGACCAAATTCCGCCTGTAATTGGGAAAATGATTTCAATTCACCTCGCTCAATTATTTGATACACGTATTGAATCCCTTTGACTTGCCATTCTGTCAGTACCCCCAGTGCCTCAAACTCCTGTAAGTTGCTGTTATGCCATAGCGGTGAGAATCTAGTCAAATCCGTGACCCCCCGTATATGTCTCAGCCTACCCCACAGCCTGCGTATCAACAACACAGTCGGGTATAATTTCCCCAGAGCCCCCAGGGATCCATCCTCCAAACATTGTACCACTGGCCTTCTTTTTGTCACCACTTCCATCAGCCGCTGTACCGCCCCAGATGTCCCTTCATGCACCCAGCCTTTTAGATGCTGACTCTGGGCTGCAAGAAAATATATTTCAGGGTTAGGCAATGCCAATCCCCCATCTTCCTTGGGTCGCTGAAGTGTCTCCAGTTTGATACGCGGATGCTGTCTCCCCCATATCAAATTCCTGAACAGAGAGTTAATCTGTCTAAATCTCCCACGTGGTATCCAAACTGGCGCATTATGAAGAATATACAGTATTTTTGGCATCAAAATCATTTTAATAAGATTCACCCTACCTACCACAGATAAATGCAGTTTAAGCCAAGCATCCGCTTTCGCTTTAAGAACACCTAAGATTGGAGTCAGATTTCTATGTATATAGTCAGTAACAGGCATAGATACCCATATTCCAAGGTACTTAAATTGGCTAGTCACCTCCAGTCGCCCATCCTCCAGTGACTCCCCACCATCATCATCCACCTTAAACAAGACAGACTTACTCCAGTTTATCCTAAGTCCCGACACCGATCCGAAACGCTCAATAATCCCAATGGCTCCCTCCAAGGACATACCCGGGTCAGCCAGAAATAGCAGAATGTCATCCGCATACAACGCCACCCTTTCTTCAATCATCCCATATTTAAACCCAGTCACCTCATGAGACCGTCGAAGCTTAGCAGCCAGTGGTTCCACAGCCAGAGCAAACAAAAGAGGAGAGAGCGGACACCCTTGTCTCGTCCCTCTAGCCAGTTGTATGGTGACTCAGCCGACATCTCTGAAAAGTCTGCAAAAGTTCCTGGGCTTTGCTAATTTTTATCGTCGCTTCATCTGCAATTTTTCTAGTATTGCTAAACCATTGACCGATTTGACCAAGAAGGGTGCTTATGTGGTCAATTGGTCTGCTGCTGCTGTGGAAGCTTTTCAAGAGTTGAAGCGTCGTTTTTCTTCTGCCCCTGTGTTGTGTCAACCAGATGTTTCGCTTCCATTCCAGGTCGAGGTTGATGCTTCTGAGATTGGAGCAGGGGCTGTTTTGTCGCAGAGAAGTTCTGATTGCTCGGTGATGAAACCATGCGCCTTCTTTTCCAGGAAGTTTTTGCCTGCTGAGCGAAATTATGATGTTGGCAATCGAGAGTTGCTGGCCATGAAGTGGGCATTCGAGGAGTGGCGTCATTGGCTTGAAGGAGCTAAGCATCGCGTGGTCTTGACTGATCATAAGAACTTGACTTATCTCGAGTCTGCCAAGCGGTTGAATCCTAGACAGGCTCGTTGGTCGCTGTTTTTTGCCTGTTTTGATTTTGTGATTTCGTACCTTCCGGGCTCTAAAAATGTGAAGGCAGATGCTCTGTCTAGGATTTTTGTGCCCGACTCTCCGGGTTTATCTGAGCCGGCGGGTATTCTCAAAGAGGGAGTAATTGTGTCTGCCATCTCCCCTGATTTGCGGCGGGTGCTGCAAAAATTTCAGGCTAATAAACCTGATCGTTGCCCAGCGGAGAAACTGTTTGTCCCTGATAGGTGGACGAATAAAGTTATCTCTGAGGTTCATTGTTCGGTGTTGGCTGGTCATCCTGGAATCTTTGGTACCAGAGAGTTAGTGGCTAGATCCTTTTGGTGGCCATCTCTGTCGCGGGATGTGCGTTCTTTTGTGCAGTCCTGTGGGATTTGTGCTCGGGCTAAGCCCTGCTGTTCTCGTGCCAGTGGGTTGCTTTTGCCCTTGCCGGTCCCGAAGAGGCCTTGGACACATATCTCTATGGATTTTATTTCAGATCTTCCCGTCTCTCAAAAAATGTCGGTCATTTGGGTGGTTTGTGATCGCTTCTCTAAGATGGTCCATTTGGTACCCTTGTCTAAATTACCTTCCTCCTCTGATTTGGTGCCATTGTTCTTCCAGCATGTGGTTCGTTTGCATGGCATTCCAGAGAATATTGTTTCTGACAGAGGTTCCCAGTTTGTTTCGAGGTTTTGGCGAGCCTTTTGTGGTAGGATGGGCATTGACTTGTCTTTTTCCTCGGCTTTCCATCCTCAGACTAATGGCCAGACCGAACGAACCAATCAGACCTTGGAAACATATCTGAGATGCTTTGTTTCTGCTGATCAGGATGACTGGGTGTCCTTTTTGCCTTTGGCTGAGTTCGCCCTTAATAATCGGGCCAGCTCGGCTACCTTGGTTTCGCCGTTTTTCTGCAACTCTGGGTTCCATCCTCGTTTCTCTTCAGGGCAGGTTGAGTCTTCGGACTGTCCTGGTGTGGATACTGTGGTGGACAGGTTGCAGCAGATTTGGACTCATGTAGTGGACAATTTGACCTTGTCCCAGGAGAAGGCTCAATGTTTCGCTAATCGCAGACGCTGTGTGGGTCCCCGACTTCGTGTTGGGGATTTGGTTTGGTTATCTTCTCGTCATATTCCTATGAAGGTTTCCTCTCCTAAGTTTAAACCTCGTTTCATTGGTCCGTATAGGATTTCTGAGGTTCTTAATCCTGTGTCTTTTCGTCTGACCCTTCCAGATTATTTTTCCATTCATAACGTATTCCATAGGTCATTGTTGCGGAGATACGTGGCACCTATGGTTCCATCTGTTGATCCTCCTGCCCCGGTTTTGGTGGAGGGGGATTTGGAGTATATTGTGGAGAAGATTTTGGATTCTCGTGTTTCAAGACGGAAACTCCAGTATCTGGTTAAGTGGAAGGGTTATGCTCAGGAAGATAATTCCTGGGTCTTTGCCTCTGATGTCCATGCTCCCGATCTTGTTCGTGCCTTTCATATGGCTCATCCTGGTCGTCCTGGGGGCTCTGGTGAGGGTTCGGTGACCCCTCCTCAAGGGGGGGGGGGTACTGTTGTGAATTCTGTGGCAGAGCTCCCTCCTGGGGTCACAAGTGGTACTTCGGCTGATTCTCTCTGTGAGCTTCCGTTGGTGGAGGAGAGTGGTACTGCGGCTTCTGAGTTTCCTTCCTCAGGTGATGTGGTGATGTCGTTAGGTGCTGCTCTATTTAACTCCACCTAGTGCTTTGATCCTGGCCTCCAGTCAATGTTCTAGTATTGGACCTGTTTCCTCCTGGATCGTTCCTGTGGCCTGCTGCTCTGCATAGCTAAGTTCTGCTTTTGCTATTTGTTTGCTGTTTTTTTCTGTCCAGATTGCTTATTTGTTTTTTTCTTGCTTGCTGGAAGCTCTGGGATGCAGAGGGTGTACCTCCGTGCCGTTAGTTCAGTACGGAGGGTCTTTTTGCCCCCTTTGCGTGGTTGTTTGTAGGGTTTTGTGTTGACCGCATAGTTACCTTTCCTATCCTCGCTCTGTTCAGAAAGTCGGGCCTCACTTTGCTAAAATCTATTTCATCTCTACGTTTGTCTTTTCATCTTAACTCACAGTCATTATATGTGGGGGCTGCCTTTTCCTTTGGGGTATTTCTCTGAGGCAAGGTAGGCTTATTTTCTATCTTCAGGCTAGCTAGTTTCTCAGGCTGTGCCAAGTTGCATAGGGATCGTTAGGCGCAATCCACGGCTGCCTCTAGTATGGTTGGAGAGGATTAGGGATTGCGGTCAGCAGAGTTCCCACGTCTCAGAGCTCGTTCTATGTTTTTGGGTTATTGTCAGGTCACTGTATGTGCTCTGACTTCTATGTCCATTGTGGTACTGAATTACCAGATCATAACAGCTGATGTGGCGAATTGGTCCCCTGCGGCTGTCTCTGCCTTTCAGGAACTTAAACGTTGTTTTACTTCTGCTCCAGTGTTGCGTCAACCGGATGTTTCTCTTCCGTTTCAGGTTGAGGTTGACGCTTCTGAGATTGGGGCAGGGGCTGTTTTGTCTCAGAGGGATCCTGTTGGTTCCTTAATGAAACCGAGTGCCTTCTTTTCCCGTAAGTTTTTGCCTGCTGAACGCAATTATGATGTCGGCAATAGGGAGTTGTTGGCTATGAAGTGGGCGTTTGAGGAGTGGCGACATTGGCTTGAGGGTGCTAAGCACCGTATTGTGGTCTTGACCGATCAATCTGAAAGAATCTGATTTACCTCGAGTCTGCCAAACGGTTGAATCCTAAACAGGCTCGATGGTCCTTGTTTTTTTCTCGTTTTGATTTCGTGGTCTCGTACTTTCCGGGTTCTAAGAATATTAAGGCTGATGCCCTCTCTAGGAGTTTTTTGCCTGATTCTCCTGAGGTCTTGGAACCGGTCGGTATTCTGAAAGAAGGGGTGGTCCTTTCTGCCATTTCTCCTGATTTACGACGGGTTCTTCAGGAATTTCAGGCTGAGAAACCTGACCGTTGTCCTGTGGGGAAACTGTTTGTTCCTGACAGATGGACTAGTAGAGTGATTTTTGAGGTTCATTGTTCCGTGTTGGCTGGTCATCCTGGCATTTTTGGTACCAGAGACTTGGTTGGTAGGTCCTTTTGGTGGCCTTCTTTGTTGCGTGATGTGCGTTCTTTTGTGCAGTCCTGTGGGACTAGTGCGCGGGCCAAGCCTTGTTGCTCCCATGCTAGTGGGTTGCTTTTACCTTTGCCGGTCCCTGAGAGGCCCTGGACGCATATTTCTATGGATTTTATTTCCGATCTTCCTGTTTCCCAGAGGATGTCGGTTATCTGGGTTGTTTGTGACCGATTCTCTAAGATGGTTCATTTGGTGCCTTTGCGTAAATTGCCCTCTTCTGATTTGGTTCCGTTGTTTTTTCAGCATGTGGTCCGTTTGCATGGTATTCCGGAGAATATTGTGTCCGACAGAGGTTCCCAGTTTGTTTCTAGACTTTGGCGGGCCTTTTGTGCCAAGCTGGGCATTGATTTGTCTTTTTCTTCTGCATTTCATCCTCAGACAAACGGCCAGACCGAGCGAACTAATCAGACTTTGGAGACTTATTTGAGATGCTTTGTGTCTGCTGATCAGGATGATTGGGATATTTAAGTGTGCAGGATTCATTAGCCCTGGTGTTGTGAATTCTGTTGTCGGGCTCCCTCCTGTGGTCATGAATGGTACTTCGGCTGGTTCTGTCCATGGACTTTCTCTGGTGGCTGTGGGTGTTTCTGAGTTTCCTTCCACAGGTGACGAGGTTAATTCGTTAGCTGGCTCCTCTATTTAACTCCACTTAGATCTTTGCTCCATGCCACCTGTCAATGTTCCAGTATTGGTCTAGTTCACTCCTAGATCGTTCTTGTGACCTGTCTTCCCAGCAGAAGCTAAGTGACTGCTTGTTTTTCTCTGGTTTGCTATTTTTCTGTCCAGCTTGCTATTTGGATGGTTGTCTTGCTTGCTGGAAGCTCTGGGACGCAGAGGGAGCGCCTCCGCACCGTGAGTCGGTGCGGAGGGTCTTTTTGCGCCCTCTGCGTGGTCTTTTTGTAGGTTTTTGTGCTGACCGCAAAGCTACCTTTCCTATCCTCAGTCTGTTCAGTAAGTCGGGCCTCACTTTGCTTAATCTATTTCTTCTCTGTGTTTGTATTTTCATCTTTACTCACAGTCATTATATGTGGGGGGCTGCCTTTTCTTTTGGGGAATTTCTCTGAGGCAAGGTAGGCTTTGTTTTTCTATCTTTAGGGCTAGCTAGTTCCTTAGGCTGTGCCGAGTTGCATAGGGAGCGTTAGGAGCAATCCACGGCTATTTCTAGTGTGGTTGATAGGATTATGGATTGCGGTCAGCAGAGTTCCCACGTCCCAGAGCTCGTCCTATATTATCAGTAACTATCAGGTCATTCCGTGTGCTCTTAACCTCCAGGTCCATTATTGTCCTGACCACCAGGTCATAACAGTACAGGTGGCCCAAAGTACTAATGCATCTCAATAGAGGGATAAGAGAAGTTCTGAGACCTTTTTTTTTTTCTTTGCAGTGTGTTTTGTCTCTCTTTTCCCCTTTACATCTGGTTGGTTCAGAACACAGGTGTAGACATGGACATTCAAGGTCTGTCCTCTTTGATGGATAATCTCACTATAAGTGTACAAAACATTCAAGATTTTGTGGTTCAGAATCCGATGTCAGAGCCTAGGATTCCTATTCCTGATTTGTTTTTTGGTGATAGATCTAAGTTCTTGAATTTCAAAAATAATTGTAAATTGTTTCTTGCCTTGAAACCTCGCTCCTCAGGTGACCCTGTTCAACAAGTAAGGATCATTATTTCTTTGTTACGTGGTGACCCTCAAGACTGGGCATTTTCCCTTGCGCCAGGAGATCCGGCATTGCGCGATGTTGATGCGTTTTTCCTGGCGCTTGGATTGCTTTATGACGAACCTAATTCAGTGGATCAGGCAGAGAAAATCTTGCTGGCTCTGTGTCAGGGTCAGGATGAAGCGGAGATATATTGTCAGAAGTTTAGAAAGTGGTCTGTGGTCACTCAGTGGAATGAATGTGCCCTGGCAGCAATCTTCAGAAAGGGTCTCTCTGAAGCCCTTAAGGATGTCATGGTGGGATTTCCCATGACTGCTGGTCTGAATGAGTCTATGTCTTTGGCCATTCAGATCGATCGACGCTTGCGTGAGCGTAAAGCTGTGCACCATTTGGCGGTACTATCTGAGCATGGGCCTGAGCCTATGCAATGTGATAGGACTTTGACCAGAACTGAACGGCAAGAACACAGACGTCGGAATGGGCTATGTTTTTACTGTGGTGATTCCACTCATGCTATGTCCGATTGTCCTAAGCGCACTAAGCGGTTCGCTAGGTCTGACACCATTGGTACGGTACAGTCTAAATTTCTATTGTCCGTTACTCTGATTTGTTCTTTGTCATCCTATTCTGTTATGGCATTTGTGGATTCAGGCGCTGCCCTGAATTTGATGGACTTGGAGTATGCTAGGCGCTGTGGTTTTTTCTTGGAGCTCTTGCAGTATCCTATTCCATTGAGAGGAATTGATGCTACGCCTTTGGCCAAGAATAAGCCTCAGTACTGGACCCAATTTACCATGTGCATGGCTCCTGAACATCAGGAGGATATCCGCTTTCTGGTGTTGCATAATCTGCATGATGTGGTCGTTTTGGGGTTGCCATGGCTACAGGTTCATAATCCAGTATTGGACTGGAAATCTATGTCTGTGTCCAGCTGGGGTTGCCAGGGGGTACATGGTGATGTTCCATTTTTGTCTATTTCGTCTTCCACTCCTTCTGAAGTTCCAGAGTTTTTTTCGGATTATCGGGATGTATTTGATGAGCCCAAAGCCAGTGCCCTACCTCCTCATAGGGATTGCGATTGTGCAATTAATTTGATTCCTGGTAGTAAGTTTCCTAAGGGCCGATTGTTCAATTTATCTGTGCCAGAACACGCCGCTATGCGGAGTTATATAAAGGAATCCTTGGAGAAAGGCCATATTCGCCCGTCGTCATCACCGTTAGGAGCAGGGTTCTTTTTTTGTGGCCAAGAAGGATGGTTCTTTGAGACCTTGTATTGATTACCGCCTTCTCAATAAAATTACATTCAAATTTCAGTATCCTTTGCCGTTGCTGTCTGATTTGTTTGCTCGTATTAAAGGGGCTAGTTGGTTCACCAAGATAGATCTTCGAGGAGCGTATAATCTTGGGCGTATTAAACAAGGCGATGAATGGAAAACAGCATTTAATACGCCCGAGGGCCATTTTGAGTACCTGGTTATGCCATTCGGGCTTTCCAATGCTCCATCAGTATTTCAGTCCTTTATGCATGACATCTTCCGAGAGTACCTGGATAAATTCCTGATTGTGTATTTGGATGATATTTTGGTCTTTTCGGATGATTGGGAGTCTCACGTGAAGCAGGTCAGAATGGTGTTCCAGGTCCTTCGTGCGAATTCCTTGTTTGTGAAGGGGTCAAAGTGTCTCTTTGGAGTTCAGAAGGTTTCATTATTGGGGTTCATTTTTTCCCCTTCTACTATCGAGATGGACCCTGTTAAAGTCCAAGCCATTTACGATTGGACTCAGCCGACATTTGTGAAGAGCCTGCAAAAGTTCCTGGGCTTTGCTAATTTTTATCGGCGCTTCATCGCTAATTTTTCTAGTGTTGCTAAACCGTTGACTGATTTGACCAAGAAGGGTGCTGATGTGGTCAATTGGTCTTCTGCAGCTGTAGAGGCTTTTCAGGAGTTGTAGCGTCGTTTTTCTTCTGCCCCTGTGTTGTGCCAGCCAGATGTTTCGCTCCCGTTTCAGGTTGAGGTTGATGCTTCTGAGATTGGAGCTGGGGCTGTTTTGTCGCAAAGAAGTTCTGATGGCTCGGTGATGAAGCCATGTGCTTTCTTTTCTAGAAAGTTTTCGCCTGCTGAGCGCAATTATGATGTTGGTAATCGAGAGTTGTTGGCCATGAAGTGGGCATTCGAGGAGTGGCGTCATTGGCTTGAAGGAGCCAAGCATCGCGTGGTGGTCTTGACAGATCACAAGAATTTGACTTATCTTGAGTCTGCCAAACGGTTGAATCCGAGACAGGCTCGATGGTCGTTATTTTTCTCCCGTTTTGATTTTGTGGTTTCGTACCTTCCGGGCTCTAAGAATGTGAAGGCTGATGCCCTGTCAAGGAGTTTTGTGCCTGACTCTCCGGGTGTTCCTGAGCCGGCGGGTATTCTCAAAGAGGGGGTAATTTTGTCTGCCATCTCCCCTGATTTGCGGCGGGTGCTGCAAAAATTTCAGGCTGATAGACCTGACCGTTGCCCAGCAGAGAAACTGTTTGTCCCTGATGGATGGACTAGTAGAGTTATCTCTGAGATTCATTGTTCAGTGTTGGCTGGGCATCCTGGAATCTTTGGTACCAGAGATTTGGTGGCTAGATCCTTTTGGTGGCCGTCTTTGTCACGGGATGTGCGTTCTTTTGTGCAGTCCTGTGGGACTTGTGCTCGGGCTAAGCCCTGCTGTTCTCGTGCCAGTGGGTTGCTTTTGCCCTTGCCGGTCCCGAAGAGGCCCTGGACGCATATTTCTATGGATTTTATTTTGGATCTCCACGTCTCTCAAAAGATGTCGGTCATTTGGGTGGTTTGTGATCGCTTTTCTAAGATGGTCCATTTGGTACCTTTGTCTAAATTGCCTTCCTCCTCTGATTTGGTGCCATTATTTTTCCAGCATGTGGTTCGTTTACATCGTATCCCGGAGAACATCGTTTCTGACAGAGGTTCCCAGTTTGTTTCAAGGTTTTGGCGATCTTTTTGTGCTAGGATGGGCATTGATTTGTCTTTTTCCTCGGCTTTCCATCCTCAGACAAATGGCCAAACCGAACGAACTAATCAGACTTTGGAAACATATCTGAGATGCTTTGTTTCTGCTGATCAGGATGATTGGGTGTCCTTTTTGCCGTTGGCTGAGTTCGCCCTTAATAATCAGGCCAGCTCGGCTACTTTGGTTTCGCCGTTTTTCTGCAATTCTCGTTTCCATCCGCGTTTCTCTTCAGGGCAGGTTGAGTCTTCGGACTGTCCTGGTGTAGATACTGTGGTGGATAGGTTGCAGCAGATTTGGACTCATGTGGTGGACAATTTGACATTGTCCCAGGAGAAGGCTCAACGTTTCGCTAACCGCCGGCGTTGTGTGGGTCCCCGACTTCGTGTTGGGGATTTGGTTTGGTTGTCATCTCGTTATGTTCCTATGAAGGTTTTCTCTCCTAAGTTTAGGCCTCGTTTCATTGGTCCGTATAAGATTTCTGAGGTTATCAATCCTGTGTCATTTCGTTTGGCCCTTCCTGCTTCTTTTGCCATCCATAATGTGTTCCATAGGTCATTGTTGCGGAGATACGTGGTTCCATCCGTTGATCCTCCTGCCCCGGTGTTGGTTGAGGGGGAGTTGGAGTATGTGGTGGAGAAGATTTTGGATTCTCGTATTTCGAGATGGAAACTCCAGTACCTGGTCAAGTGGAAGTGTTATGGTCAGGAAGATAATTCCTGAGTTTTTGCTTCTGATGTTCATGCTGCCCATCTGGTTCGTGCCTTTCATTTGGCTCGTCCTGGTCGGCCTGGGGGCTCTGGTGAGGGTTCGGTGACCCCTCCTCAAGGGGGGTACTGTTGTGAATTCTGTTGTCGGGCTCCCTCCTGTGGTCATGAATGGTACTTCGGCTGGTTCTGTCCATGGACTTTCTCTGGTGGCTGTGGGTGTTTCTGAGTTTCCTTCCACAGGTGACGAGGTTAATTCGTTAGCTGGCTCCTCTATTTAACTCCACTTAGATCTTTGCTCCATGCCACCTGTCAATGTTCCAGTATTGGTTTAGTTTACTCCTGGATCGTTCTTGTGACCTGTCTTCCCAGCAGAAGCTAAGTGACTGCTTGTTTTTCTCTGGTTTGCTATTTTTCTGTCCAGCTTGCTATTTGGATGGTTGTCTTGCTTGCTGGAAGCTCTGGGACGCAGAGGGAGCGCCTCCGCACCGTGAGTCGGTGCGGAGGGTCTTTTTGCGCCCTCTGTGTGGTCTTTTTGTAGGTTTTTGTGCTGACCGCAAAGCTACCTTTCCTATCCTCAGTCTGTTCAGTAAGTCGGGCCTCACTTTGCTTAATCTATTTCATCTCTGTGTTTGTATTTTCATCTTTACTCACAGTCATTATATGTGGGGGACTGCCTTTTCCTTTGGGGAATTTCTCTGAGGCAAGGTAGGCTTTGTTTTTCTATCTTTCTATCTTTAGGGCTAGCTAGTTCCTTAGGCTGTGCCGAGTTGCATAGGGAGCGTTAGGAGCAATCCACGGCTATTTCTAGTGTTGTTGATAGGATTATGGATTGCGGTCAGCAGAGTTCCCACGTCCCAGAGCTCGTCCTATATTATAATAACTATCAGGTCATTCCGTGTGTTCTTAACCTCCAGGTCCATTATTGTCCTGACCACCAGGTCATAACACCCTGCCAGTTGTCAATGTTTCTTTGGAAGTATTGGATCTCTGCCTGGCCTCACCTGCCTAGCTGCCAGTTCAGCAAATATAAGTGTTTATTTCTTTTTCTGAAGCACACTTGCTGTGTGCTTATTTTCAGTGCTGATCTTTTGTTTCTATTTGCTCCAGCTTTGACTGTGTTAGTTGCTTTTCTCAGTCTGGTTGGATTCTCTGGAGTTGCAGTTATACTCTCCACATATTTAGTTAGGTGGTGGAGTTTTGTATTTTCTGCTGTGGATATTTTTGTAGTATTTTTATGCTGACCGCTTAGTATCCTGTCCTGTCCTTTTCTATTTAGCTAGAAGTGGCCTCCTTTGCTAAGCCTGTTTTCTGCCTGCGTGTGTCTTTTCCTCTCCAACTCACAGTCATTATTTGTGGGGGGATGCCTATCCTTTGGGGGTCTACTCTGAGGCAAGATAGTTTTCCTATTTCCATCTTTAGGGGTATTTAGTTCTCCGGCTGTGTCGAGGTGTCTAGGTTTTGTTAGGCACACCCCACAGCTACTTCTAGTTGCGGTGTTAAGATCAGGGTTTGCGGTCCGTATAGTTACCACCTACTCCAGAGAAAGTTTTCATGCTGCTCCAAGGCCACCTGATCATAACACATAACACGGTGTAACGCAGCCATTAACCCTGTGTGAGTGCTGACTGGAGGGGGTTAATGACATAAATAGTGTGTAGAAAGTTAGGGTGACGAAAGACATGAGGCTAGAATAATAAAAAAAATGTAGTGAATAAAAAAAATTTCTGTAATGGTAAACTACATTTTAAAACTAGTTCTGCTTTGAGTATGAATAGGAAACATTCATTTATATACTGTACATGTGGAAATAGTCAACTTAAACACATGGTGGATGTTTACCTGGATCACAGTAAGAAATCTCTTAGTTATTCTTTTCATGTGACCTCTGGTGACAATTGCTTTGCCAGGGCCCTGACCCAAATTGCAGGTCCTATAGGATTTTAGATTAGCAGTGGATCCATCTGGACATAAGAGTACAAACTGATCGATTTCTGCATCTGAACAAAAAAAATGTAAAAAGAAAAATGTTGAGATTACCATATGTGATAGATCATGGAAAGATATCTTTATTTTTTATATATCAGGATCACATCTCACATTTGTTTATAGTCTTATAATTGCATTATATATTTTACTGGTGTTCCATGTTTATTATTAACATAAACATATAAGTGACAACTACTATATACAGTGGCATGTAAAAGTTTGGGCACCCATGGTCAAAATTACTGTTATTGTGAAATTAAGTTAAAGATGCACATTTCTTTTGTATATTAGGCAAAAAATATATATATTGTCATCTTTTACATTTTAAAAATAAACAAAAAAGGAAAATGAGTTTGGGCACCCTGCATGGTTATTACCTAGTAGCACCCCTTTTGAAAGTATCACATCTTGTAAATGCTTTTGTAGCCAGACAAGAGTCTTTCAATTCTTGTTTGAGGGATTTTCATCCATTTTCTTTGGAAAATTATTTCATTTCTGTGAGATTCCTGGGTTGCCTTGAATGCACTGCTATTTTGAGGTCTAGCCACAGATCTTCAATGATATTCAGATCAGGGGACTGTGAGGGCCATTGTATAACCTTCAGCTTGCGCCTTTTGAGGTAGTCTGTTATGGATTTTGACGTGTGTTTAGGATTATTATGCATTTATAGAAGACATCCTCTTTTCAACTTCAGCTTTTTTACAGATGGTGTTATGTTTGCATCAATAATTTGTTGAAATTGAATTGAATCCATTCTTTCCTCTACCCGTGAAATGTTCACCGTGCCATTGGCTGCAACACAACCCCAAAGCATGATTGAACCACCCTCATGCCTAATGGTTGGCAAGATGTTCTTTTCCGGAAATTCTGTGCCCTTTTTCTCCACACATACCTTTGATCATTGTGGTCAAAGAGTTCTATTTTAACCCCTTCATGACCCAGCCTATTTTGACCTTAAAGACTTTGCCGTTTTTTGCAATTCTGACCAGTGTCCCTTTATGAGGTAATAAATCGGGAACGCTTCAACGGATCCTAGCGGTTCTGAGATTGTTTTTTCATGACATATTGGGCTTCATGTTAGTGGTAAATTTAGGTCAATAAATTCTGTGTTTATTTGTGATAAAAATGGAAATTTGGCGAAAATTTTGAAAATTTCGCAATTTTCACATTTTGAATTTTTATTCTGTTAAACCAGAGAGTTATGTGACACAAAATAGTTAATAAATAACATTTCCCACACGTCTACTTTACATCAGCACAATTTTGGAAACAAAATTTTTTTTTGCTAGGACGTTATAAGGGTTAAAATTTGACCAGCGATTTCTCATTTTTACAACGAAATTTACAAAACCATTTTTTTTAGGGACCACCTCACATTTGAAGTCAGTTTGAGGGGTCTATATGGCTGAAAATACCCAAAAGTGACACCATTCTAAAAACTGCACCCCTCAAGGTGCACAAAACCACATTCCAGAAGTTTATTAACCCTTCAGGTGCTTCACAGCAGCAGAAGCAACATGGAAGGAAAAAATGAACATTTAACTTTTTAGTCACAAAAGTGATCTTTCAGCAACAATTTTTTTATTTTCCCAATGGTAAAAAGAGAAACTGAACCACGAAAGTTGTTGTCCAATTTGTCCTGAGTACGCTGATACCTCATATGTGGGGGTAAACCACTGTTTGGGCGCACGGCAGGGCTTGGAAGGGAAGGAGCGCCATTTGACTTTTTGAATGAAAAATTGGCTGCACTCTTTAGCGGACACCATGTCACGTTTGGAGAGCCCCCGTGTGCCTAAAAATTGGAGCTCCCCCACAAGTGACCCCATTTTGGAAACTAGACGCCCCAAGGAACTTATCTAGATGCATAGTGAGCCCTTTAAACCCCCAGGTGCTTCACAAATTGATCCGTAAAAATGAAAAAGTACTTTTTTTTCACAAAAAAATTCTTTTAGCCTCAATTTTTTCATTTTCACATGGACAACAGGATAAAATGGATCCTAAAATTTGTTTGGCAATTTCTCCTGAGTACACCGATACCTCACATGTGGGGGTAAACCACTGTTTGGGCACATGGTAAGGCTCGTAAGGGAAGGAGCGCCATTTGACTTTTTGAATGAAAAATTATCTCCATCGTTAGCGGACACCATGTCGCGTTTGGAGAGACCCTGTGTGCTTAAACATTGGAGCTCCCCCACAAGTGACCCCATTTTGGAAACTGGACCCCCCAAGGAACTTATCTAGATGCCTAGTGAGCACTTTAAACCCTCAGGTGCTTCACAAATTGATCCGTAAAAATAAAAAGTACTTTTTTTTCACAAAAACTTTATTTTGGCCTCAATTTTTTCATTTTCACATGGGCAATAGGATAAAATGGATCCTAAAATTTGTTGAGCAATTTCTCCCGAGTACGCCGATACCTCATATGTGGGGGTAAACCACTGTTTGGGCACAAGGCAGGGCTCGGAAGGGAAGGCGCGCCTTTTGACTTTTTGAATGGAAAATTCGCTCCAATTGTTAGCGGACACCATGTCGCATTTGGAGCCCCCCTGTGTGCCTATGCAATGGAGCTCCCCCACAAGTGACCCCATTTTGGAAACTAGACCCCCCAAGGAACTTATCTAGATGCATACTGAGCACTTTAAACCCCCAGGTGCTTCACAGAAGTTTATAATGCAGAGCCATGAAAATAAAAAATAATTTTTCTTTTCTCAAAAATGATTTTTTAGCCTGGAATTTCCTATTTTGCCAATGGTACTAGGAGAAATTGGACCACAAATGTTGTTGTCCACTTTGTCCTGAGTACGCAGATACCCCATATGTGGGGGTAAACCACTGTTTGGGCGCACGGGAGGGCTCAGAAGGGAAGGCACGCCATTTGGCTTTTTAAATGGAAAATTAGCTCCAATCATTAGTGGACACCATGTCGCGTTTGGAGAGCCCCTGTGTGCCTAAACATTGGAGATCCCCCACAAATGACCCCATTTTGGAAACTAGACCCCCAAAGGAACTAATCTAGATGTGTGGTGAGCACTTTGAACCCTCAAGTGATTCACAGAAGTTTATAACGCAGAGCCATGAAAATAAAAAAAAAAATTTCTTTTCTCAAAAATGATTTTTTAGCCCGCAATTTTTTATTTTCCCAAGGGTAAAAGGAGAAATTTGACCCCAAAAGTTGTTGTCCAGTTTCTCCTGAGTACGCTGATACCCCATATGTGGGGGTAAACCACTGTTTAGGCACATGCTGGGGCTCGGAAGTGAAGTAGTGACGTTTTGAAATGCAGACTTTGATGGAATCCTCTGAGGGCACAAGTGACCCCATTTTGGAAACTAGACCCCGAAAGGAACTTATCTAGATGTGAGGTGAGCACTTTGAACCCCCAAGTGCTTCACAGAAGTTCATAACACAGAGCAATGAAAATAATAAATACGTTTTCTTTCCTCAAAAATAATTTTTAGCCCAGAATTTTTTAATTTTCCCAAGGGTAACAGGAGAAATTTGACCCCAATATTTGTTGTCAAGTTTCTCCTGAGTACGGTGATACCCCATATGTGGGGGTAAACTATTATTTGGGCACTTGCCGGGGCTCGGAAGTGAAGTAGTGACGTTTTGAAATACAGACTTTGATGGAATGCTCTACGGGCGTCACGTTGCGTTTGCAGAGCCCCTGATGTGACTAAACAGTAGAAACCCCCCACAAGTGACCCCATTTCGGAAACTAGACCCCCAAAGGAACTTATCTAGATATGTGGTGAGCACTTTCAACCCCCAAGTGCTTTACAGAAGTTTATAACGCAGAGCCGTGAAAATAATAAATACGTTTTCTTTCCTCAAAAATAATTTTTTAGCCCAGAATTTTTTATTTTCCCAAGGGTTACAAAAGAAATTGGACCACAAAAGTTGTTGGCAAGTTTCTCCTGAGTACGCTGATACCCCATGTGTGGGGGTAAACCACTGTTTGGGCACACGTGGGGGCTCAGAAGGAAAGTAGTGACTTTTGAAATGCAGACTTTGATGGAATTGTCTGCGGGCGTCACGTTGCGTTTGCAGAGCCCCTGGTGTGCCTAAACAGTAGAAACCCCCCACAAGTGACCCCATTTTGGAAACTAGACCCCCAAAGGAACTTATCTAGATATGTGGTGAGCACTTTCAACCCCCAAGTGCTTTACAGAAGTTTATAACGCAGAGCTGTGAAAATAATAAATACGTTTTCTTTCCTCAAAAATAATTTTTTAGCCCAGAATTTTTTATTTTCCCAAGGGTTACAGGAGAAATTGGACCCCAAAAGTTGTTGTCCTGTTTCTCCTGAGTACGCTGATACCCCATGTGTGGGGGTAAACCACTGTTTGGGCACATGTCGGGGCTCAGAAGGGAAGTAGTGACTTTTGAAATGCAGACTTTGATGGAATGGTCTGCGGACGTCACGTTGCGTTTGCAGAGCCCCTGGTGTGGCTAAACAGTAGAAACCCCCCACAAGTGACCCCATTTTGGAAACTAGACCCCCAAAGGAACTTATCTAGATATGTGGTGAGCACTTTGAACCCCCAAGTGCTTCACAGACGTTTACAACGCAGAGCCGTGAAAATAAAAAATCATTTTTCTTTCCTCAAAAATGATGTTTTAGCAAGCAATTTTTTATTTTCTCAAGGGTAATAGGAGAAATTGGACCCCAATAATTGTTGCGCAGTTTGTCCTGAGTATGCTGGTACCCCATATGTGGGGGTAAACCACTGTTTGGGCACACGTCGGGGCTCGGAAGTGAGGGAGCACCATTTGACTTTTTGAATACAAGATTGGCTGGAATCAATGGTGGCGCCATGTTGCGTTTGGAGAGCCCCTGATGTGCCTAAACAGTGGTAACCCCTCAATTCTAACTCCAACACTAACCCCAACACACCCCTAACCCTTATCCCAACTGTAGCCGTAACCCTAATCACAACCCTAACCCCAACACACCCCTAACCCCAACACACCCCTAACCCTAACCCCAACACACCCCTAACCACAACCCTAACCCTAAGGCTATGTGCCAACGTTGCGGATTCGTATGAGATTTTTCAGCACCATTTTTGAAAAATCCGCGGGTAAAAGGCACTGCGTTTTACCTGCGGATTTACCACGGATTGCCAGTGTTTTTTGTGCGGATTTCACCTGCGGATTCC
The DNA here is from genome assembly GCF_032444005.1 of Ranitomeya imitator. Lineage (NCBI taxonomy): Eukaryota > Metazoa > Chordata > Amphibia > Anura > Dendrobatidae > Ranitomeya > Ranitomeya imitator. Next base: position 304,409,731 of record NC_091282.1, read on the forward strand.
TATTGAGGAACAGGTGTAAAACGCTGCGGAATCCGCACAAAGAATTGACATGCTGCGGAAAATACAACGCAGCGTTCCCACGCGGTGTTTTCCGCACCATGGGCACAGTGGATTTGGTTTTCCATATGTTTACATGGTACTGTAAACCTGATGGAACACTGCTGCGGATCCGCAGCCAAATCCGCACCGTGTGCACATAGCCTAATTCTAAAGGTATGTGCACACGCTGCGGAAAACGCTGCGGATCCGCAGCAGTTTCCCATGAGTTTACATTTCAATGTAAACCTATGGGAACCAAAAATCGCTGTATACATGTCACTTCTTTCTGCGGATTCCACAGCGGTTTTACAACTGCTCCAATAGAAAATCGCAGTTGTAAAACCGCAGTGAAATGCGCAGAAAAACCGCGGTAAATCCGCGATAAATCCACAGCGGTTTAGCACTGCGGATTTATCACATCCTCTGCGGAAAAATCCGCAGAGGACCAGAATACGTGTGCACATCCCGAACCCTAACCCTACCCCTAACCCTACCCCTACCCCTAACCCTACCCCTAACCCTAGTTCTTACCCCAACCTTAGTGGAAAAAAAAAAATTCTTTATTTTTTTTATTGTCCCTACCTATGGGGGTGACAAAGGGGGGGGGGGTCATTTACTATTTTTTTTATTTTGATCACTGAGATAGGTTATATCTCAGTGATCAAAATGCACTCTGGAACGAATCTGCCGGCCGGCAGATTCGGCGGGCGCACTGCACATGCGCCCTCCATTTTGGAAGATGGCGGACCCCGGGAGGCTAGGTAAGTATAAGGGGGGGAGATCAGGGCACGGGGGGGGGCGTCGGAGCACGGGGGGGTGGATCGGAGCATGGGGGGGGTGGATCGGAACACGGGGGGGTGGATTGGAGCACGGGGTGGGGGATCGCTGTGCGGGGGGGTGGATCGGAGCACGGGGGGGATCGCTGTGCGGGGGGAGGGATCGGAGTGCGGGGGGTTTGATTGGAGCACGGGGGTGTGATTGGAGCATGGGGGGAGCAGACAGGAGGACGGGGGAGCGGAGCACAGGAAGGAGGGGAGCGGACCACAGATCGGGGGTACTGGGGGGGCGATCGGTGGGGTGGGGTGGGTGCACATAAGTGTTTCCAGCCATGGCCGATGATATTGCAGCATCGGCCATGGCTGGATTGTAATATTTCACCAGTTTTTTAGGTGAAATATTACAAATCGCTCTGATTGGCAGTTTCACTTTCAACAGCCAATCAGAGCGATCGTAGCCACGGGGGGGTGAAGCCACCCCCCTGGGGTAAACTACCACTCCCCCTGTCCCTGCAGATCGGGTGAAATGGGAGTTAACCCTTTCACCCGATCTGCAGGGACGCGATCTTTCCATGACGCATATGCTGCGTCATGGGTCGGAATGGCACCGACTTTCATGACGCAGCGTATGCGTCAAAGGTCGGGAAGGGGTTAACCTCATCGGTCCACAGGACTTGTTTCCAAAATGAATCTTCTTTAGGTGTTCTATTGCATATGTCTGATGCTGAATTTTATGGTGAGAACGCAGGAGCGGCTTTCACCTAATGACTCTTCCATGAAGGCCATGTTTGTGCAGGTGTCTATGAACAGTAGAACAATGTACCACAATTCCTCCAGAGTCTACTAAATCTTTCTGAATGGCTTTTGTAGTCAAGCAGGGATTCCAATTTGCCTATCTAGCAAATCTATGAGCAGCTCTCACTGAAATATTTCTTGGTCTTCCAGACCTTATCTTGACCTTCACTGTTCCTGGTTATTGCCATTTGTTAATTAGGTTTCAAACTGAGGAAAATGCTTTGCTATCTACTTAAAGACTTTTCCTGTGAATGAGCCCAGGACACGGGTCCATGAGCCTGGGACAAGTATGATAACAGAGACGGAGAGTTTGGTGATCTGTTTAGTGTTGCTGATCCTGTTTGCGTGCATTGTAGGAATCAAGTTTATTCTGCACATTAGAAAGAACGGAGCAGATCAGCCCTTCAATATCTTAGCTCCCTAGGAAAGAAGACAACGAGACATCACTCTAGTGAGGTGATTGTCCAAACGTCACCTAGGATAAGTGTAGCTATTATTGAAAAGAAAAATGGGAAATAAACAGACAAAATCCGTCTTAGGACAAGTAGAAGCAAAAGATATCATACAGGAAAGATGTGGAAAGACAGTCAGAAGGCAGATCAGAAGGGTAAGAGAAAAATTGGGAATTTCAGAAGCACTTATGTTTAGCACTGAATGGGAAAGACTGAGTAAAGAACGAGGTGGAATTATCAAAGACAATGGGTGGGAAGAAATCATACACTGTATGATAAAGGTCTCAAAAACAGCTAAAGAGGAGAATCGGAAGTATGATCCAGACACTTCCAAATGGAGTATGGGTACGGGAAAATGTTGTGCCACGACTCATTCAGTTCCTCCTCCTTACCTAGATCCGAATGTTCAACCATTTGTACCTTCTGAAGGAGGACAAACCAAACCAAATTTATATCCTGGGTTAAATGGGGTGGAAGGATGGGTGTGCAAAAATTGTGGCCAGCAGAATCCAGACTGGAGAACTGAATGTTCTGCCTGTGGGGCCCCCAGAGGTCATCAATTGTTAGCTCCTGTTAGGATAGTACCGAAACCCTTCAGAGAAACTGGTGTAGATGGAGCAATGGCAACTAGATATCACCAAACCCGACAATACTTCCCTTGGTCCCCCGCTGAAGGAATGTCTCTTCTACATAATGCACCAGATCCTACCCAGTACCCAGTTAGATTCGCACAGTATATACAGCAAATTATGCAGACTCATGCAGGAGTCTGGGCAGATGGAGAGGAATTATGTAGAATGAAAATGACTCCTGGTCTCTTCCAGGAACTGCTAACACATCTACAGGGACACAGGCCACAGGTGGGACAGGAGCTACAAGAGGGACAAGCGGGACAAGGTGCCTTACAAACGATAGAATCAGGAACACAATTTGTAGACCATTTAATAGTTTTCATGAGGCAGAAACAGAGGCAGAGAGGAACAACGGGAGTGGTGGCTCAGAGACCTGGACAATCGGTAGATGAATATTATCTAGGGGTAGAGAATAATTTTAGAGATGAAGGAATAGATCTAACCGCTCCAGGAATGATGAGGTTAATTACAAAAACCTTTATAGATGGATTGTCTCCAAAAGTAAAGGAAAAACTTAAGGCTGCAACTCCTGATTGGAGAACCTTGGAAGACCCACACTTGGCCAGGCAAAAAGCCGTAGGGATAGAGTTGGATTTAAGAGAAAATCATAAGCCTGTCAGAATAGCGCAAGCAAACACAACAGGTGGAAGGGCAAGACATAATTTTCCCTGTCATTACTGCAAGAAACCAGGACATTTCCAGAAAGAATGTAGAAAGAAGCAGGCAGACATAAAATCAGGAAAATTTGTACCAAAGAATAAGCCCTCAGACATCCAACAGACATCCATAGTGGATGGTCCCATACCAGATTCAGATTGACTCAATGTGTTACAAACTTCCCTACCAGCTAGAAGACCTATAATACAGGTGAATGTAGGGGGGAGAGAGATTCCATTCTTGATAGATACAGGTGCAACTTCCTCAATTTTGAATCAAGATTTTCTTCCAAACCCGGAAGATATTTCACAACAAACAACTTTTGCTGAGGGTTATGATGGGGTAATTCGAACACTACCATATACTGTGCCCCTAGAGGTCTCCTTAGGACCTAAATGTTTTGCATCCAGATTTTTGTATGCCAGAGGTGCCCCAACATGTTTGTTGGGAACTGATGTCTTGAAGAAATTAGAAGCTAACATCAATTTTAGGGAAGATGGCACAGTCATGCTGACTATCCCTGATGATGCAGAAACATTAGAACAATATGTCAGAATTCAGGCTTTTGAGGATTATACTGAAGAAAAAGAGTACACCACAGATCTAGACCTCTCAACGGTCCCAGAAACACTGTGGGCACAGGGTGACACTGATGTGGGATTATTGCATATCTCTCCTGTAAAACTATCTGTGCAACCAGGAACTGTTCTCCCACAGCTCAGACAATACCCTGTGAGTGCCCAGCAGGAACTAGCGATTACAAAACAGATAGAGGGATATAGAGAGAAAGGGGTTTTGGTAGAGATACAATCACCTGCTAACACTCCTCTGTATCCAGTCAAGAAGAGAACTCTTGATAAAGGTTCTATGCCCAAATATCGTATGGTACATGATCTAAGAGAAATAAACAAAGTTCTAGATCCAATCACCTCAGTTGCACCCAATCCTCATACGTTACTATCACAGATACCAGCCAGTTCTCAAGTGTTTACTGTAATAGATCTTTCAAATGCATTTTTCTCGGTTCCTTTACATCAAGACAGTTGGCATTTGTTTGCATTTACATTTAAGGGCAAACAGTTGGCGTGGACACGCCTTCCACAGGGAATGATACACTCCCCTACTCTTTATTCAAATGCCCTACAAACAGTCCTTCAGAGGTTTGAACCCGAACCACAGGTAGTAATTTTGCAGTATGTGGATGACCTACTACTTTGCTGCCCAGATCTAGAAACTGCAGAAAGGTCCACTGTGAGTTTACTATGTTTCCTAGAAAAAGAAGGGTGTAAAGTGAATAGACAAAAGCTACAAGTTTGTCAGACCAAAGTGGTCTTTCTAGGTCATTGCATTTCTCAAGGTAAAAAGCATCTTACACCTCAAAGAACTGAAGCAATAAGACAGATGAATGAGCCTAGAAATCATAAACAGCTACGAGCATTTTTAGGAATAGTGTCTCATTGTAGACAATGGATTATACATGCCAGTCAACTAATGCAACCACTGTATGACTGTGTAAAAAGTGAACCTTACATGTTGACAAAAGAAGGTCAGATTTCGTTCCAACAATTAAAAGATGCCCTTGTTTCAGCTCCAGCGTTAGGGCTACCAGACTACACCAAACCATTTCAGCTTATGGCTGCAGAAGTTGATTCCCATGCTACAGGAGTTCTTACCCAGAAGCATGCAGGGAAACAAAGACCAATTGCATATCTTTCAGCAAGGTTAGATCCCGTAGCTAGAGAAGCGCCAACCTGTGTACGTGTAGTTGTTGCTGTCTCACTATTGTTGGACAAAGCATCAGAAATTGTCCTAGAGCATCCACTCACAGTTCAAACTACACATGATGTTTATGGGATATTAAACCAGGTCCAACCAAAACACATCTCCATGGCCAGACATTTGCGGCTTCAGTGTTCTTTGCTGCTACCCTCCACTATCACATTTGCAAGGCTTCAGACTCTCAATTTAGCTACACTGCTACCTCTCGAGTCTGAAGGGGGGAATAAGGACACTGATACACACACAAATTTTTTCCCTACAGACACACATGATTGTACAGAGCTCATTTTACAAGAAACGGTAGGCTTACCCAATGTATCCGAAACACCACTTCAAAATCCAGATTTAGAGCTGTTTATAGATGGTAGTAGGTTTGCAGATGACACAGGTAACTTCCATACAGGGTATGCAGTTGTGTCAGAATCTGAAACTCTCAAAGCAGAACCGCTTCCACCGAAACAATCTGCACAAGAAGCAGAACTAACAGCATTGATTGAAGCTCTAAAAATAGCTGAGAATCAGACAGCTAATATATACACTGATTCTAGGTATGCACATGGTATTGTGTTTGATTTTGGAGTAATCTGGAGAGCTAGAGGTTACATGACAGCGTCAGGACAACCTGTAAAACATGCTTCTCTGATCAAACAGATCTTAGAGGCTGCACAAGAAACAAAAGAAGTAGCAGTAATCAAGGTAGCTGCACATGTGAGACTCGACACTAGGGAATCTAGGGGAAATGATAGGGCTGATAAAGCAGCCAAAGCAGCAGCAGTCAAACCCTTACAACAGGTCCATACTGTAAACCTCACAGAAAATACTGAAGATAGACTGAGACAAGCACAGGAAGATGCAGGAGAAGAGGAGAGGGACAGGTGGAAAAAGGAAGGGGCAGAAGAACAAGAGGGAATTTGGAAGAAAAATGGACTAATATGTCTACCTAGAGCCTGGTACCCGATAGTAGTTGGTGGATTACATCACCCTACGCATGTGTCTGCAAATGCAATGACACTACTGGCAAAGCAAGTCTGGTTGGCTCCAGGTTTTGGCAACTACGCAAGAGACTATTGTGCTGCATGCGCTATATGCCTGACACATAATCCCGGACAGACAGCAAAGACCCCTATGAAGCACCACGTCCGACCTCTCTACCCGTTTCAACGGTTGCAGATAGACTTTATCCAGCTGCCAAAGAGTAATGGGTATGAGTATGTGTTGGTGTGTGTGGACATGTTCTCGGGGTGGCCAGAGGCCTATCCAGTTCGGAAGGCTTCAGCTAAAAACACTGCTGTAAAGCTAGTTACCGAACTGGTGCCCCGTTATGGTCTCCCTGAAGTGATCGAGTCAGATAGGGGTACTCATTTCACTGGAGAAATATTTCAAAATGTACTAAAAATGTTGGGTGTTGAAAGTCAGTTACACACTCCGTATCATCCTCAAAGTTCTGGTAAGGTAGAACGCATGAATGGAACTTTAAAATTAAAAATACAGAAAGCCATGGCTGAAACAGGAAAGCCTTGGACAGAATGCCTTTCACTGGCCCTTTACTCAATACGCAATACCCCAAGGGGTAAGACTAAACTGTCTCCATATGAAATTTTGTTTGGCAGGACTGCCAATTTAGGATGTTACTTTCCACAGCAACTTGTGTTAAATATTGAATCACTGACTTCCTATGTGCAAAATCTTCAGAAACAATTAACTAAGGTGCATGCACAAGTTTTTGCTTCCCTTCCAGATCCTGATAACACTGAAGGAAGTCACAAGTTGGAACCAGGTGATCAAGTCTATATAAAAAGACACACCAGAAAGGCTCTTGAACCAAGATTTGACGGACCCTTCCAAGTCCTGTTGACAACACCTACATCAGTCAAGCTTGAAGGAAAGGCATCATGGATACATGCAAGCCGTACCCAAGCACACACTATATAAAAGAGCTGCAGATAACTCACCACGTCCCTCGGGGAGGCCACATATAGTACAAATGGGAATTCCCAACAAAATTGCTAGTACCATTTTTATTTATCCTATGTTAACACAAATGTGGGATAAATTAGTTAGAGCCACGGATTATCTAGATGATCAGATCTGGGATATATTGGATATACTAAACACTAGTGTAGCTGTACAGAATCAGCTTATAATAGTCGTCAACCAACATACCCTGGTATTGGATTACCTAACTGCCTCACAAGGGGGTATGTGTCAAATCATCGGACCCACCTGCTGTCATTATATAGACCCGAATAGTACTATGAGTATGACATTTAAATTAAAGGACGTACAACGACTCAGAGATCAGTATGACAAAGACAATGACCAGAATAAGGATAGCTGGTGGTCAGATACCTTTTCTTTTCTTAACCCAGCCAACTGGTTCAGAGGGATCGGTGGGTGGGTTGCCGGGATTATGCAGAGCATAATACATATAGTTATGATTATTGTAATCATATATGTGTTATTCAAGATTGTACTCAAGGGTATCTCAGTATGCACAAATAAATTTTGTGTAATAGATGCAAGAGTATAAAGTTTATTATTGCCGTACTAATTTTCTTTTATATTTTAGTATACTGCCGCATAAAGAAGAAAATGCACAAGCTTCATGCAAAAATTTATGACAAATAATAAAAGAATATGTCAAAGGGGGGAATTGTGGAGACCAGACTGAACCAAAGGATCCATTTTGTCTCCCAGATGAAATCTGCTTCTGCACAGCAAACTTGACATTTCCTTTTATAGAAGTAATCACGCGCGCATTTCTCCTTGATATTGTAGCCTTTCACCCACATACCAGATATTGTAACTTTTCACTAGTATAGATTTGCTTTGTAAGTGATTATGAAATATGAGCGCTTGTGCGCATGTCTGTAAATGCCTAACTTCTTACTATATAAAGAAGGGGCAGCGCCCAGTGAGGCAGGCGTGCTCCGGGGCTACCCCTGTTTATGAACACACAACCTTTGTGCTGCGTGTCATTTACTTGGATTCCTCAATCCAGGAAGCCAGGGACGGAAGAGGACTCAACATGATCTTAGGCCTCTTTCAAATGTCATTGTGTCTGGTATGTATGGTGACAGGTTTCACACGTACCGGAGACACTTACACACATAGACACATTCAAGTGAATGGGTCTGTGCACGTGCCAGTGTGTTTCCACGGTCCGTGTGTCCATGAGCAAAATACGCTGACATGTCCATTTTTTAACAGCAGCATGGACGGCAAAACGTCCCACGACGTAAACACTGATGACACATGGATGACATCTGTGTATCACCAGCACTACATGTACCGGCGCCTGGGAAGCAGTGGTACTATTAGCACTGTTCCCCGGAGTTGGGTGCTGAAGACACCCCTCATCATTCTCCCCTGCTCTGCTGGCGATCAGCGCGAGCTGGGGAGAATGACGAGCGTTATATTCAAATGATAATAGTGAAAGCAGGCGGCAGCTGACGGGACTATTACACAGCAAGTATAAAGTCTTTTATTTTAAATAAAACAAAACACACTTTTCCATTTTATTTAACCCCTTTCTGACATGTGCCATAATAATACACACATGTTGGATTCCCGCTGTTTGGTGGGGGCTTCGGTGCTGATCCCGCACCTTTCCGGGGACATGACAGCTGATCTATACAGATGACATGTGCCCAGAACAGCCGCAGGTGGATCGCAAATCTGCTAACTAGTTAAATGCCGCTGTAAATCTCTGACAGCAGCATTTAACTTGCACTTACAGGAAATGCGTCACTGCCTCCGCCCATCGGTGACTCTGTCACATGATTGTAGGTCACTGATGGGTCAGCATGACAACCAGAGAGGTCTGCAGCAGATCTCTGTGGTTGTCATTGCCAGATTGCTATAAGCCCCATGGTCAGCGCTCACAGCAGGTGAGCATTTCTGCTACACACAGGCTGATCATCGCCTGTATGTAGCAAAGGCGATCAAAGTACTGCAGCTGGAGACTATTGAAGCATGCAAAACGTAAAGTAAAAAAAGTATTTAAAAATATAAAAAAAATTGAAAAAAAAATCTAAAAGTTCAAATCACCCCCTTACACCCCACTCAAAATATAACAATTAAAAAAAAAATATAAAAAAATTTGATATTGCCGCGTTCAGAATCAACCGATCTATCAATATAACAAAAGCATTAACCTAATTGCTAAACGGCGTAACAACAAAAAAATAAAAAAATGCAAGAATTACAAAAAATGCAATAATAGGCCCCAGATCACGAAAAATGAAGACGGTACAAGTCTAGGGAAATGGTGACTTTTTTTTAAAACAAATTTTAGATTTTTTTTCCACCACTTAAATTAAAACGAACCTAGACATGCTTGGTGTTTGTGAACTCGTAGAGACCTATAGAATCATAATGGCAGGCCAGTTTTAGCATTTGGATTTTTTCCCCCCATTTTCCAGTACACGATACGTTAAAACAATGGTGTTGTTTAAAAGTACAACTTGTCCTGCAAAAACAAGCTCTCATATGGCCATTTTGACCAAAAAAATAAAAAAGTTATGGCTCTGGGAAGAAGGGGAGCAAAAAACGAAAGCGCAAAAATGGAAAATGGGCCAGGGTTAGGGCTTAAAAATAACAAACACACCTAACGCCCATTCCACTGAAGCCCTCGTGTCCTTCTCATCGTGACCAGCGGCGAACTCACTGAGCTTAACTATGGTGAACTCAGTGACTTTTTTCATGGTGCTAACGGGGATCTCACCAAGGTCACTGCAGTTCACCCCATCTGGGAATGCAGCCTCAGTGACCGGTAGTAACCTCGATGATGTTCCCGCCGGTCACTGATGCTGAGCTCGCAGCAGCTCATTCAGCAGTGGTTTTCAACCTGGACGGTCGCATCTTGGCACCGTCCAGATTGAAAACTATTAATCCCCAGACATGGATTTCGGTGTGTGACACAATGTCGGACAGGTGAGAGATATTGTTGTTTTTTATTTTTGTTTTATTACAGGAGATGAGGTGTTCAAAGGAATGCGTATTAGGTGAGTAAACTGTGTTTGTTATTTTTAAATAAAAATGGAAAAATGTGTTTTATTTTATTTCAAATAAAAGACTTTATTCTGGCTGTGCTTTACCATATAACTATAGAATTAGTAATGAATAGATGCCTCTCCATTACTAACCCGTGGGCTTGATGTCACCAGACAATACAAGGTGACATCAACCCCACAAATATGAACCCCATTTACCACTGCTACAGGGCAAGTGGGAAGAGCCGGGCAAAGCACCAGAATTCTGGGCAGCTGCGGGTTGCTATTTTTAGGCTGGGAGGTCAATATCAATGGCCCCTTACCAGCCTGAGAATACAAGCCCCCAGCTGTCTGCTTTGGCTTGGTTGGTTGTCAAAAATGGGGGGATCAAATGCCATTTTTTAAAATTATTAATTTAAATAATTGAATAAAACAGCATGGTGACCCCTCTATTCTTGATAACAAGCCTTGCTGAAGCTGACAGCTGAGGGCTGCAGCCCGCAGCTGTGAGTTTTGCCTGGCTGGTTATCAAAAATACAGGGGGACCAACAACTTTTTTTTTCATTTACTTAAAACACAGGCGGTGGCTGATGAATACTCCCATCAGCTGTCACCTGCTCTCACTGTTATCACTTGAATATAACTCTCATCGTTCTCCCCTGCTCGCGCTGATCGCCATCAGAGCAGGGAAAAATGATGTGAGCCGTCTTCAGCACCCAGCGCTGGGGAATAGCGTCAACTGTACCGCTGCTTCCCTGGCCCCAGTGTGTGTGGTACTGATGCGGAACACGGTTGCCACACGTGTGCCACAAGTATTACACACACAGACATGGCTATCAGGACATGTGAAACCGGCCTTACATGAAGTATACATACATACACTCAGCTCTGCTGCATCAAGCACCACCAACAGTCTCATACAGAGACAATGGTTCCTTTTAGTTCGGTACAGGCCATCAGCTGTTCTTGCTGGGGTTGGCGTTCCACTGTGAACTAGCATTCACACATGCTGTGGCTCCAGCAGTGGTCTCTCTGCCTACACCACATGTCTCCTGCTGCCACTATCGCCTGTCATTGCATTGACATTGGCAATAATATAGTACTCTGAATATTGTTACATCACACTCACATTTCATGTAACAGCATTCAACTCTAGGGCAATTTGTAGTGATATAGTTCTCCTTTTCCAGGTCCTCTAATCTCCAGCAAGTAACTATATTGCCCTCTCCAGCCAGGTCTTCACCTAGTCAGAGGATGCACCCTTCTCTGCAGGCATAGGCCGCAATGTTCCCCTCTGCTATGGCAATGCTCACTTTCAACCACAGACATAGGCAGCAATGCTCTCCTCTGTTTTTTTTTAATCTCTTTCCCTGTCTCAATCAATGGAATCTCTCTTCCATTAAAGGTGGACCAATCTTCCCCCATTCAGGATAACATGTCTCCATCTTTGGTGATTCACCAGTTGACTAATAACACTCCCCTACTTAATGGCTAACTACAATGCAGACTACGCTAGCAGATTCTCCATAAATCTATTTTATCTAATGAAAATATAATATATTTCAATAAAACATTGGGCATTTTCCATTGACATAGAATCATAGAATATTAAAGTTGGAAGGGACCTCCAGGGTCATCGCGTCCAACCACCTGCTCAATGCAGAATTCTCTAAACCATCTCAGACAGATGTCTGTTCAGCCTCTGTATGTGTGAACATCTCCCCTTCTGAATGCTTTGGTAAGCTCTTTTTCATCAGCTGTCCATGGCTTCCTGTTTCAGTGACCAGCCATGATAGAGAACAGAAGTATCAAGATGTTGCTCAATGACTTGATGACTAGTGAAGGAGGCTCTAATGTTTGTGTAATTGTATTATAGCATAGAACTTACCAGTTGCACTCATAATAGTCAGATGATCCATGAATGCTACATCTCCTGCACCACTTTTTAGACATCTACAGAGAGGTGAAATAATTGAGAAACATTATATAAAAACTGCAATGAATCCTCCTGAAATATTGCTTCTCCGACTTTGCAAATATAGGAGTTTTCTGACATTCATTACCCATTCCTGTAGGACAGATACAAAATTAAGCATCTTGAAATCAGATGCGTTTTGAAAGCTCCCTCTATTGTAGCTTTCATGCAAAAGTCGCATGATGAAGGCTGATTTGTGTTACTGTTCTGTTGATGCCCCATATATTGATCAGATAGCTATATTCTTCTATTAGGGTACGTCTCCATTGGCCTTATTGTCGGCGCTTTAGATGGAGTGGAAACCCTGCTCCGCCCAAAGCGCCACCCCCTTCTGTACATGCGGTGATTCCGGATGTGTTCATTGAACACATCCTATAGGACTGTGTTATTTACCTTGCGGAGACGGAGCATCGCCGCAAGGTAAACAGACATGCTACGGTCTAAATAGACGCGCCGCATGTCCGGAAATGCAGGGCCGCCAGATGCGTGTTCGCATGCATAGTGGAGATGGGATTTCATAAAATCCCCTCCACTATGCTGTAACATCTCGACGCTGCGGATTGAACGCTGTGGCTGTACGCAGCGTTCAATCCGCAGCTAATCCGGATGTAATACGGCCTGTGGAAACATAACCTTAAGGTACCTTCACACTGAGCAACTTTAGAACGATAACGATAGCGATCCGTGACGTTGCAGCGTCCTGGATAGCGATATCGTTGTGTTTGACATGCAGCAGCAATCAGGATCCTGCTGTGAGATCGCTGGTCGGAGCTAGAAAGCCAGAACTTTATTTCGTCGCTGGATCACCCGCTGACATTGCTGAATCGGCATGTGTGACGCCGATTCAGTGATGTCTTCACTTGTAACTAGGGTAAAAATTGGGTTACTAAGCGCAGGGCCGCGCTTAGTAACCCGATATTTACCCTGGTTACCATTGTAAATGTAAAAAAAAAAAAACACTACATACTTACATTCCGGTGTCTGTCGCGTCCCCCGGCGTCCGCTTCCCTGCACTCCTCCTGCATCCTGTGTCAGCGCCGGCCGGCCGTAAAGCAGAGCACAGCGGTGACGTCACCTCTCTGCTTTACGGCCGGCGCTTACACAGTGCAGGGACGCTGAAGGCGGGGGACGCGACAGACACCGGAATGTAGGTATGTAGTGTTTTTTTTTTTTACATTTACAATGGTAACCAGGGTAAACATCGGGTTATTAAGCGCGGCCCTGCGCTTAGTAACCCGATGTTTACCCTGGTTACCAGGGGACTTCGGCATCGTTGGTCGCTGGAGAGCTGTCTGTGTGACAGCTCTCCAGCAACCACACAACGACGAAACAGCGACGCTGCAGCGATCGACATCGTTGTCTATATCGCTGCAGTGTCGCTTAATGTGACGGTACCTTAACACTTCCCAGATGTATAGCATGTAATAGGATGTAATGCACAACTGTGCAGTACAATACACTGGTGGCTGTTTGACATTTTGAGAATGTTTTCTCTTTAATTTGAACTCTAGGAGAACCCTTTGAACTTTTGCCATGTTGATGCTGTCATTCAGAGTTGTTCTTGGATCCTGTATGTTTCCCACTAAAACAATGCTGACCTTGATGGAACCTCAATAAACTCCATTTTAAATTTAGTGATATATTAGGACCCAAACAGAACATCCTGGTACTTTTGCTTTGACAATTTAAAGATTTTACACAAAAATCTCCTCTTTTTTTTTTCTGACCATTTCAAATTAATTATTATTGCAGCCAACACACAGATTCATAATTGTTCCAACTCGCCAAATTAGCATCTGTCCACAGTAGAGGTGGTAACTTGCTGACCACTGGGAATATGATGACTATGCCCTAAATGTGCCCAAGAACGGGGTTCTGAAATAACCCGTTGGAATGGAGTGGTGGCCGGATATGCATGGCATTGCTCTATTCGTTGTCTATGGGACAGCTTATGATAAACCATAGGAGCTTTGCTATCACCTTTTGGGGCCCTTTGTACATTACTCCCTATTATATCTTTGTATGTTAAATGAGGATTTTAGCATAGCTCAAGAAAGTGGAAATATTCCTGCTTTACATTTATAGTTAAAATAATTTCATACCTAAAAGCGCCCTCAGAGTTCGAAAATGGCTCACTGCTGCTTGTTTCACAGAAGAGATTTTTTTCTCGAACATAAGACTTTGGTCCTTGGCACAATTCACACAGATTTGGAGAAAATACTCCGATTCCAGGAATGCAACTTGCATTGAAGTATGTGCTGACAACTAAAATTAAATAAGATGCAAATATTATCTATGTAACAAAACCGAAAGATATATATTCGGAGACAGATAATTCAATTACCGTAATTGTATTCTTACCTTTAGTCAAAGGTTGTTCTTCATCCCAGTACAACAGGTTCTTTGAAAGAAGGAATCCTAATGGTATATTCCATCCAGATGTCCACTTGGCTCCATTGTGGCAAGAGCGCGTCCCTCTCAGATTACGAATATTCAGAGTACCATGACGAGCAACAGCTACAGCAAACACACAGCTTCCTAGACAGGAGAAATTAACTGTTGGATCTGCACTTGGAGCATGTTCCAGAACTCTTGAATCCCTTTTTCCCATGTCTTTTAATTTTACATTATGTTATTCCAAATCTAGTAGTTTTGTTACATTTACATATAATAATGCTGATATTGTGATTGCATGTTGTACCCAAAGTTTGTTAAAGTTAAACCCAAAGTTTGTTAAAGATGTGGCCCACTACTTTTTCATTGATGACCTATCTTAGGATAGGTCATCAATGTCTGATCGGTTGGGGTCCGACACCCGGCACCCCCGTCGATCAGTTGTTCTCAGTGTTGGCAACACTGCCGCCGGCTGGAAGTGATTGATTGTGGAGCTGTTTCGTCTTCTGATAGTGGCAACAGCAGGATACTACAAATCCGCGTCCTATTCAAATGAATTGTATGGACCACAACATACTGTATGTTTAGAGGCACATGTAGTTGAACTGTTATGCAGGTATGCCTGGAAAGGTGAAATCTTAGGTCTAGAATAGATCAGGTACTAACTAAACCAAGATGCAGATTCTAAAAAAAACTATTGGCTCAAGTGTTTGGGTTCCCAAAGTTGTAGATAAATGAAGGGGAAAAAAATGAAAGTGGCATCTACTGGCCGCTGCAAGGAAGAGACAAGCCAGGCCTGGGTAGGATAAAACCTTGTATTCCACTACACGTTTCAAGGACGGGCCATCCTCTTCATCAGGTGTATACAGGCCGTAGATCACCATCAGCCTTTATAGACGCAGGTGGTCACATCACAATGCATATAAAATTTGATTAGTCACTCAATTATTACAAATTGAATTAGCAAATAAAAGCTGTATATTGTCCACAGAATTCTGATATTTTGAATACATCCATCAATGACGAAAAAAAAATATTTTTTTTTTTCAATTTTTTTCTCTTTCATTTTTGCGTCATTGGCGTGGTAACAATTAATCCATTGTATTTGAAATGTCAGAATTCTGTGAACAAAATATAGATTTTATTTGCTAATTCAATTTGTAATAATAGAGTGATCAATCAAATTTTATATGTATTCTGATGTCCCCACCTGCGTGTAAAAAGGTTGATGGTTATCTATGGCCTGTACATCCCTGATGAAGAGGCAGAACTGTGCTTGAAACGCATAGTGGAATAAAAGGTTTTATCCTACCTGACTTGCCTCCTCCTTCTGCTTGCCGTAGATACCCCTGTTTTTTTACCTTCGTTCATTCATCCAACTCCGTGCTTTTAGCAGTGGGAATGTACGGTTAATGGAGCAGCAGTCCGGGGGAGCTCGGACGTTCATTCCAGCATTGTGCATGGTTAGTACAACCTCGCTAAGTGAGCACCGTTCATATTGTTCTAATTCACTTGGTAGATCGGTACACACATGGAGCACTTTTCTTTGCTTTTCCTACAAAGTTATAGATAGTCACGGGTTTTAGACCTCTGATTTAGATCAAGTTAGCATGTTATTTCAAACAATATGTGTTTTGAGCATCAAGAACAAAGTCACTTTTCCTTTTGGCAGCAGAAAATGTATAATAGAAATTTATATACTGTATTATCAACTCTGCCATTTGCTATGGCATCTATTTCTAAATAACTCCAGTCTTTCAAAAACTATTTGTATATATTTTCAGTTACTGTTAAGTTATAAAATACACATTTCTGTGACCAACTGGATACCTTCAGTATGTTCTTCCTTTGCAACCACTTCCAGGTCAAAAAGGCTGACTGCAGTATAAACATCACCTGAATCTAGGGATACCGCATCTGCCTTATTTCCCTAGAAGAAAAACATGACAGTACAAGAGATCATCAAGGTAAAAAAAATCATGATTTGGAACATTTAGACAAACAATCTATAAAGGTTCTATCAAAAGCCCTACATGGACCAAAATTAGAAACAAAAATGTGTTTATAATCATTTAGTCCATGCTTCAAAATTTGTGAATGTCACAACCTACACAATGTACAAACTAACAGCACTATAGCCCAGGTTTTTTTTAAATTTTAGCTGAAGGTCTGAATGTACTATGAGGTTGAAATCCTCTCACCCTAATTTTGGTCATGCAGTCCTGGGTATTGTGAGCTCGGACACAGGATACTCGAGAGAAGGGGTCACTGGAAGACAACACATTTTGAAGAGCCCGGGCCAGATAAGAACATTTTCTTTGCTCAGCATCAGATAGCGTACACCAGCGAAACTTCTTCCCTTGAAAACGAAAAGTTTTGAAGCAAAATAATAGAAAATCATTAAAATAAATTGCATGCCTAGAAACTGAAGCTTGAGTAAAAATAGAAGCGATGGTGCATCACAAGGTTATTTTTTTCTTAGTTTAGTTCCAGCACATGACAAAAAATTACTACTTGGCCAACTCCTTTAGAGCAGCAATCATACGAATGGATTCCAAAAGAGGGAAGAGTATATAAAGAAAAGTTGTACAAAAATTACCCAAAAAATGTTTTGATTTCAGTCTAAATCACGATTCATTTAAATTGGCAAATCATTGATTTACCAACCTCTCTTTTTTAACACCTATTATACTTGTTCAAGCTATAAAGACTACTCATTCTAACCACCGGTCCCATGTCATGGATGTACAGACTGGATCACTAGAACAGTAGCTGCTCTTATAGGCAGCTCTCCATTCTGGCTAATACAGGAAATACAGAGAGTTGGATTACTCTGAAGTAGAGATGGGCAAAGTGCGGCCCGCGGGCAGCATCCGGATCTCTGGCTGTTTCAGTCTAGTCTGCGGATCAAGAAAGCCAAAGGGTTGAAAACAGTTGCCAATGGTCAGTGCCATTCCATTGCTCTGCTGCCTGTCTGCGGCCACCCGCTTCCCAATTTCACCGATGTCTGCATCTTTGGGATACAGAAGGCGGTTAATACATTAGTGGAGGATGGAGCCATTTGTTCCTTCTTCCATCATTACATCTCGTCTAATGTACAGAGACTCAGCGAACCAGAAACTAGACAGGATCAAGGTTCGTATATATAGTTTTTGTTTCCATGTGTATGGGATGTTTGCTTGTCTATAGCAGGATTTGTGATGGTTCATACTGCATTTAGGGGACTATATGATGACTTATCATGTATATAGGAGGGCATGTGTGGCTCATATTGTATATAGAGGGCTATGTTGTGGTTCATACTGTATTTAGGATGCTATGTGGGGGCTCATATTGTATACTGTATATAGGAGGCTATGTGGGGCTCATACTGTATATAGGAGGCTATTTAGGGGCTCATACTATATATTGAAGGTTATGTGGGGGCTCATAATGTATATATGAGGCTATATGTGGGCTCATTCTGTAAATTAGGGACAATGTGGGTGATCACACTGTTTATAGGAGGCTGTGTGGAGGTACATACTGTATATAGGAGGCTACAGGTGTGTGCTTATACTGTATATAGGGGGCTATGTGGGGACTTATACTGTATATAGGAGGCCATGTGGGACTTATACCGTATATAGGGGGCTATGTGAGGACTAATATTGCTTATAGAGAGGCTATGTGGGGGCTCACATTGTGCATAGAGAGGTTATTGTATATTGTATATAGGGGATTATGTGGGGTCTCATACTGTATATAGAGGGGCTATGTGGGGTCTCAAACTGTATGTAGGGGCTCTTGGGGCTCATACTATATATTGGGCTGTTTGCAGGCTCATACGGTATATAGGTGGATGTCAGCTTCTCTCATGTGGCCCCTCGGGAAAATTAATTGACCTGCCCTGCTCTAAAGGATATCCTTGTGCTAATTGTGTGGTCCAGCCAGCAGTCCACATTTCATCATCTAAATCCTTTGTGCTAATTTTATGTTCCAGACACCAGTCCATATTTCATCATCTATATCCTTTATGCTAATTGTGTGGTACAGCCAGCAGTCCATATTTCAGCATCTGAATCCTTTGTGCTAATTGTGTGGTCCAGACACCAGTACACATATCAGCATCTAAATCCTTGAAAAAATCTATGTCTGCCAGGACGTATTTCACCACTGACACCAGGAAGAGCAAACATGGCCAAGGATGTTAAATCTCACTGACTGGGCACTGAGTGACTCTGGTGGCTGTGGGGGCAGGCGGGGAAGGGATTGCTCCACAAGTCTTGGAATCACCAATGCTTGCGATACAAACCTCTGTGCAGAACCAACAGTGCAGAGGGAACCACCCTACCTCCTTACTGCGCAGCCAGGGCTCACCACATTCAGGCAGTGTTTAAATTAATATGCCTTGGTGAAGGCAGTCACACAGCTCAAAAGTTGTGGACTGCTATCCAGGCCGAGTTTGACCAATGGCTGTCCCCATTGAACCTGCAGCCAGGGAAGGCCGTGTGCGATAATGGTGCTAACCTGGTGGCGGACTTATGGAGAGTCAAGCTCACACACGTGCCTTGCATGGGTCACTTCTTCAACCTGGTGGAACAACAATTTCTCTGCCACTATTCCAGCCTAGATGCGCTGCTGCAAAAAAGCACGGTCGCTGTGTGTTCACTTCTGCCGTTTGCACTTCTTGCATCACTACAGTGGTCTTTCGACCTACCGGCTAACCAGTTGATATGCGATGTGTTGACACGGTGGAATTCCACTCTGCACATGTTGCAGCGATTGAGGCAGCAATGACAATGCATAGTCTGAGCCAACGCAGTATGGACATGGTGCAAATCACACTTGCGCAATAGGCAGAGATGAAGGACCTCTCCACTCTTCTGCACAGTTTTGAATTGGCTATTAACATAATTAGCGCTGACGATGCCATCCGGAATGGATAACAATATCTTTTAAGTTCTGGACTGTCGTCACACAGGTGGGAGACATGGGAGGCTAGATTACAACAATCGAGTGGGGCTCATGGTACCAGACAAGCTGTTAGTGAAGGTGCAGAAGCCGAGTAACAATTGGAGGAGGAAGGGATGATGGGCACGAAACTGTCAGATGAAAAGAATAATGTTCCCCGCTCTGTTGTCTGTGGCTGGCGGGAGGGGATGGAAGAAGCAAGCTTGAGCGTTAATCCACCCCCAACACACCATGTATTTTGACCTAATGGAAGGGCCCGACACATGAGCAATTTCTTGCTGTACAATGTGCAACATGATGCCCTTATTGTTAGGATTAGAAATAGTGCTGACTACTGGGTTGCCACTCTGTTAGATCCACGGTACAAGAGTACCTTTTGCCAGATGCTTCCCCCTCTGCAAAGGGACATGCTCATGCTGGAGTATCAAAACACGCTTGTAGACAATCGTAAGAGTGGTTTTCCCCAAGACAGCAGTGAGGCACACAGTGCACATCGCAGTTCTAGACTTCAACCCCAGGAACGTCGTTGGAAGTGTAAGTGGCAGAAGCATTTTCTGTGAGTGGTTTCATATATTTTTTAGATCAGTCCATGCACCACCTGAACAGAGTACAAGTCTGACACATAGTGAAAGACTGGAGAAGATGATGCAGGAGTATCTGGTGCTCAATATCAATGCCATTAGTAAGGGTTTGGACCCTTTTGCATTTTGGTGTTCAAAAATGGAAGAGTGGCCAAAGCATGTCTGTCACGCCTTGGAGGTTTTGTCATGCCCGGCAGCCAGCATTTTCTCAGAATATGTCTTCAGCGCTGCATGGTGATTCCTTGACAGATAAGAGCATCCAGCTGTCCCCTGAAAGTGTAAACCCACTAACTGTCATCAACATGAACAAGTCATGGATCTCCCATGACTTTTGCACCCCAGACGTAGACTGGTTTTTAGTGTACTGCTTTGATCTCATGTTATTGCAGCCTGTGATCACTTTGTTGTGGCTTCTGTTGCTACTGCTGATGATGTTACTAACACTTTTTTGACATGTAGAGACTCCATCTGGTGGGTTGCCTGTAGTGGAAGAGGTGTCAGAGCCCCACTAGACTATTTCTACTGTGGAAGGTCGGCTCACTCAGCTTCTTCCCGAGGTAGACACAGAAACACTTTATATGAAAGTCTCTGGGTGGTTTATTTCTTCATAAAACATACAGATAAAATAGTAAAACAAAAGCAGCCTTTCTGGCACAAGTGAAAATAAAAAAGTCCATACAAAGTCATCCCCAGTAGGACTGCAGCTTTCTAGGGCAAACACATTGCAACTCTCACTGGAGCGTCCAGTTGCTGGACATTTTGAAGAAACAAAGGGAGAGACACATGCTAAAAAATAGGAATCACCAGAAATCAAAAATAAAAGACAATGTTTTTATTTGGTAATCAACAATGCAAACAAAAAGACAATTTTAAAAACACTAAAAACCAAAACATGGTAGATACACATGACGTGCCCATAACATGGCAGTAACACTCCTTCAAAAGACTGTTCCAAATTTTATGTGGCCCCAAATATGAATATATGCAAACTGAACAATATTAGACACTTAAATAGATTTGTAAACCAACTTGAAAAGATTAGCATACATTAGGCTAGGTTCACATTAACGTTTGAGTCCGCAGCATATCATCCTCATGCGCAAACGCATGCAAAAGCGCATGCAAACGCATGTCTGTACTGTTACATACTTAGGCTGTTAACTGGTTCATGCAACTTTACATGAACACCCAATCCTTACACTATGGCTGGTCCGAACAACGAAAGCAATTGTTACCACCCACCTCTCGTGTCTCCCTTTTTCCTATAGATTGTAAGCTTGCGAGCAGGACCCTCACTCATATTGGTATCTATTTTGAACTGTGATTTTTGTTATGCTGTAATGTCTATTGTTTGTACAAATCCCCTCTGTAATTTGTAAAGCGCTGCGGAATATGTTGGCGCTATATAAAAAAATTATTATTATTTATTTATGCTTACGCAGCATTTTTTATCTGCAACATCTTACGCATGACGGCAAAAAAGCGCTGCATTTGCATGCGTTTCTACATACGTTTGCATTATTTATGCGTTTGTGTTCGATAGGACAATGGAAATTCTCCATATAGACCCTTGTACAGATGAAATCCTCATCTTTTGCTGCTGTATCCTGCTGCAAGATGGATCTTCGCATGGAAAGCTTATATCATAATCTGGATTTGGATTTAAACTTGCCTTATGCCTATGCTGTTGCTTGTTATGAAGAAAGAAAAAGAAAGATGGAGAAGACGTCGGAGTCGCTACTGGCAACACCCCATCGTTGAAGTCCGAGAGAGCTATGGAGCCTACCATACTTTGTACACTGAGCTGCGTGCAAACCCTCAGAAGTTTTTTGACTACACCAGTAGGTCAGAACAGAGCTTTGATGACTTGCTGCAACGTGTGTGAGGATCCATAACCAGGCACGACACACAGCTATGGTGAGCAATTCCTGCTGAGGAACGTCTGTTGGTGACCCTGAGGTATGTAATTTTGAAAAAGAAACACCTGTCATTAATAATATGATTTTTCTAAAAGCCATGTACTGATTTTTTTTCCTTTTTTCTAAAAGCTATGTACTGATTTTTTTCTAAAAGCCATGCACTGATTTTTTTTCCCATTTTCTGTTCTGCAGATTCCTGGCTACTGGAGAGACATTATCATCTCTCCATTTCCAATTCCGGATTGGACTGTCCACCCTTTCTGGGATTGTTGGAGACACCTGCAGGGCTTTATGTGACTTTCTTTGTGCAGAATTTCTCCCCCAACCAACAACTGAATTGTGGCTGGAGAATGCTGGAAAATTTATGGACATTTGTAAATTTCCTAACTGTTTGGGGGCTGTGGACGGCAAACACATTCACATTAGGAAGTCAGTTGGAAGTGGATCCGAGTTTTTCAATTATAAAAAATACTTTTCTATCGTTCTCATGGTGATTGCAGATGCTGACTGTAGATTTGTCGCCGTTGACATTGGCAATTTTGGACGAGGAAATGACTCACAGACTTTTAAAAACTCTGACATGGGTCAACGATTGTATGCTAATGATTTTAATTTTCCACTGCCACAATCTCTTCCCAACACTGAAGGACTGCAAATGCTATTTGTTGTTGTTGGGGATGAAGCATTCCAAATGTGTGCCAACCTCCTAAAACCGTACTCAAATCAGGACTTAAATCACACATATAAGATTTTCAACTAACGACTGACAAGGTCACGAAGAACTGTGGAGCGTGCCTTTGGATTGCTGGTATCAAAATGGCGTATTTTGGGAACAGCCGTTAATCTAAAAATTTATACTATTGATGAGGTTGTGAAAGTGTGTGTTGTTGTGCACAACTACATCCTGGCTAGAGCGACCAAAGTTAGAACTACAGGAGCCTATTAGTACCACATTGCATGATTACCAAGATCACCCTCTGAGGACTTCAGTGGAAGTTGCCCAAATGAGGGATACATTTGCTGTCTACTTTGTTTCTGATAATGGATGTCTGTCATGGCAAGACAAAATGGTTTTGCCATTAAAATGTACCTGTAATGTTTAAATGTTCATGTAATGTTTGCTGACTGAAATAATAAAAAACCTCTAGTTAAACACATGTTTCAATTTCCCTCAACAATACAATACACATAAGTGTGTGTTTGCGGCGACTGCACATAAAAAGTGTGGTGATGGTGCATGAGTGTTGCAACGGCACATAAAGTGAATGTGCAAACAAAAGCAAAATTTTATTTAACAATAAAAAATTAGAATAAAAAATTAGCTTTGGGGAATGTTGAAGGGTAAAATAGGATGGATATGGGGGTGTGGATGTCACGGGGCTACCGCGACAGAGAGGTTCCAGAGAACCGCAGTGCTCTGGGCCTCGTTCACACACAGTGAACAGAAGGTCTTCACCTGTATTCTGACCTGGCTGCTTTGTGCCAGCAGTGCAGGAGTTAACCTTATTGCTGAGTTGCTGAGAGCTGGGTTTCTCAGCTGAAGTGGATTTTGTAATCTGATCCTCTATATAGACCCAGTCCTGACTTCAGCTATTGTCAGTGATCAGTTCTACTGTTTGGCTTGGAGATTGAAGGAGCGTAGTGTTGTTGTTGGAGGTTTATTTACAGAGATTGGTGTCTGCTGTTTTGGTTGCATGTTTAACCTGTTTTCTTTCCTAGTTTATTCCTTCTCTTCCCTTCTCTGTGTTTCCTATGTGGTTGTGTGAGCATTTGGTGAGTTTGAGACTTTTAGTTACCTTGTCTGTATACCCTGTTATTTGTTGTATTATTACACTGGTGCAGTCCAACTCCTTTGGGGGGAGAGGGGGCCACTGATAGGGCCTGCACAGGAGACAGGGAAATGCTGGCGGCTCGGGCCTCCTAACCATCATAGGTACCCCCGAGATAAGGGAAAGCCAGGGCCCCATTAAAGTGGTAGGGACCCAGTACGCCGTCCTGCCCCTTTAACGCCGCTTACAGTGTGACAGTGGAGCTGGGATGATTGGCTAGCATGTGTGGATGATGAAGGGGTTCCAGGGGAAGGGCCTTCAAAATGCGTGGGGTCTGGGAGGTCAAGGATGGAAGAAGACACATTAGAAGCGGAAGCATGGTAAGGGAGAGACAAATTAGAAAACACAGACATTGGAAGGTGAGGGTGGAGGTGGTAGAAGAGTTTTTAGGGTACGTTTGCTGGTCCTAGTCTTCTTGGTTTGCTGTGCTGAACTGGTACTGGCCTTCTGTTTGCTTCTTTTTTTCTTTGGGAGGGTGAGAGTGGTGGCTTGAGGCTGGTGTGCAGCAGGACTCAGCATGGTGGTCGAGGTAGACGTAGCAGGACTCGGCATAGTGGTGGAGGTAGACAGGTGCGCAGCAGGACTTGGCATGGTGGTGGCTTGAGGCAGGTGTGCAGCAGGATTCGGCATGGAGGTGGAGGTAGACAGGTGTGCAGCAGGACTCGGCATGGTGGTGGAGGTAGACAGGTGCGCAGCAGGATTCGACATAGTGGTGGAGGTAGACAGGCATGCAGCAGGACTCGGCATGGTGGTGGTTTGAGGCAGATGTGCAGCAGGACTCGGCATGGTGGTGAACCTGGTTAGTGGCGGAACAGCTGGAAATGCCATGTCTGGCTGCTGGAAGTACCGAGTCTGCTGCATAGCCTGGCTGTAAGCAGCATGGCAGGCCTGCATCACATTCAGCTGGAGAACAGGCGTAAGGTTTTCCAACATGCCCTGCTCTATAGCATTAAAAAAAAATGTTGTGCCGATCTCTGAAGGTCGGCTTCCAGGCAGTCAAGGCATAGGTTGACTTCCTGAAAAAGTGAGTACACATGCGCAAACCCACTTTCCTTTCTGTCTCCAACGGCTTTAAGGTCATTCTGGAAGACTGAGCCTATGTGAACAAACTCGGGCATGAGTGGCCTGTTCCAGGCCTTCACCACTGCCAAGAAGAGCCAGAAAAATCAGTGGCAGAGGACTGGGACAGGGGAAAACCTGAAGGACCAGCTGCCTGTTATCCAGCCTGTGAAGACTGCTCACTTGCTGCATCGCTATTGGATGACTGGGACTGTTCGGTGAGTGTTCAATGAGGGGCCGCTCCAACAGAGGACAATACAGGTTCAGCGGTAGTGCTCCAGGTTCTGTTTTGAAAATAAATGAAAAACATTATTACAAAAAATAACAATTTTTAAAGTGCCAACATATCCTGTTGAAAAGAAAAATTCAGATGTTATACCATGGAATACAACAAAAATACCTACGTTCGATGACCAACCACATGCCTCAGAAAGGAGAGACTACGATGGTACTTGTATTTGGAAATCTTTCGAGCAGCACCACATTGAACCCGACTCTCCTCTCTCATGTCCATATTGAAGCGATCCCTCATCGAACGCCACCGGACTTTGACGCTCTTCACTGTGAAGGGAAAAAAAAGAAATTGTAAAATAATGCACCACAGGTTCTCTACCGCAGAGGTCCCCAACTCCAGTCCTCAAGGCCCACCAACAGGTCATGTTTTCAGGATTTCCTTTGCATTGCACAGGTGATGCAATTATTACCTGGGCAAGACTAAGGAAATCCTGAAAACATGACCTGTTGGTGGGCCTTGAGGACTGGAGTTGGGGACCTCTGCTCTACCGTGTCAGACCACATTTTATACTTACAAAAATCCTTTCTGACTTGTGGCGTGGCATGGTCTCAATCATCCCACAGCGATCTGTCCACTTCATCCCATAGCCGCCGAATGACCACAGTGTCTGAGTGCCGTGATCCCGAGTATCCGACAACGGAACTCGCTCATGCACCAATGATATTAGGAGGTCATTCTCAATGGTGGCTTCACGATGTGGAACCTAGAAATCAAAGAAACACATTAATATAGTTGTAAAGATAAAACAAAACAAAACAGTCAAGAATACTTACCCGCTGTCTTTCCACCTGAACTTGGGCCTGAGTCTGCTCCTGCACTGACGCACTCGAACTGTTCTGGAATGAAAATACATGATTTTACCCCATGTGTCATATTGACAGTCAATCAGTAGCAAATGTACTCACTTCATCAGTCTCCTGTCTGCTCTGGGAGGTATGCTCTTCACTGGAGGACATCTTTGATGAGGAATGCTGCAAGAGAGACAAAAGCGAGTACAGACTGCAGTGAGAGAAACAGACAGACATCTTCATAGCTTCTATACTCACATCCTGAGTGAAATCCAGAGTCTTCAGATCAGCAAAGCAGTCTTCAGAGCAGCTAACAATCCCTTCTAGAGTCTAGAGTAATGGACTATCTTTCCCCACACCCCCTTTTAAACATCAGTGATTTTTCAGGTGGTAACATCGTTTCCTGGACATGATTAGTGTGAAGTATGCATGCGTATCAAACGCATTCATACGCATGTACTTGCATCCCAATGCGTTCCCATAGACAGTAATGCGTTTTTTTAAGCAATCGTCTGCAGTCATCTGCATGATGACGATTGCGCAATATTTGACGCCTCCAAAAAATGCAATATGCTGCGTTCACCGGACCCCGCCTCTATGCGGATCAAGCGCTGCGTGCACAGACGTAAATGTGAAGCCAGCCTTAGAAAAACCCAATGTGCCCAGCATATGATGGGTCTATATTCACAGCACCATGTAACAAAAGGAAAAAGTGAAGAAAAAAAATAGCGTCTATGGTAAGACAGCTAGATAAACTTGAGCAAAAGTATATAGATCCATAACACATAATCTATATATATAATTGTCTAAGGGTTTTTCCGTCTGTCTGTCTGTCTTTCTGTCTGTCTGTCTGTCCTGGAAATCCCACGTCCCTGATTGGTCGATGCCGCCAGGCCTCGACCAATCAGCGACGGGCACAGTATCGACGTAGAAATCCCGCGTCTCTGATTGGTCGAGGCCGCCAGGCCTCGACCAATCAGCAACGGGCATAGCGACGATGATGTCATAATGGTTGCCATGGCGACGACGATGTCATAAAGGTTGCCTCGACCAATCAGCGACGGGCACAATCTGCTGCGAATTCTGGAATCATCATTGTCCATATACTACGGGGACATGCATATTCTAGAATACCCGATGCGTTAGAATCGGGCCACAATCTAGTAGTGTAATAAAGGATCAAGCCATGTAGGTGAAAAAAGCGCATAGGTGCATATTGCAGATAAGGCAAAAAAGAAATCTAGATGCCTGAGATGATAAGACCCTAATGAGAAGTTTCAGTAGTGCACATTGGATAATGCCAAAGAAAACAGACCATCAAAACATGCACATGTGAGAATGAAGACATTGCAGGTGGGGTCATGCTGGTGAACAAGAGTGAAAGAGGAAGAAGCGACCCTACTCGTATCGCCACTGACGTATGTGGCTTCTTCAGGGGATATGTCAGTTGCTGGACTTTTAGATTCATGAGGTTTGAGCTGGCTCCTGTCTGAGTCACTTGGCACCCTTGCCTTTCCCAACAAGTCCCAGAACAGGCTGAAGTCCTGTCCGATTACCATGGGGTGTAGCAAGTCTCTGACTACCCCAACCTCATGGGACTCCATACCCCAGCTCATTTTTATTGACACTCTGGCAATAGGGTAGTCCTTGGCGTCCGTTTGGATACAGCAGACACCCACATGTTTTGCCTCCCATTGAATTCAGTGGGGTTCGGTTATGTTCGGCTAACTGTTAGACTATCCGTTGGGCAAAAAACAGGAAGTTCACCCATCTAAACTGAACATTGAAAAGTACGCTCATCTCTAGCGATGATGTCAGTACAGTGTGCCTTCTGCAATGCAGAGTCAGAAGACGCCTGCGGGGAACAGGAGAGGTGACTATTTGATTTTTTTTAAGTATGGAGTATTATATGGGGCTCATTATAATGTATGGAGATTTATATGGAGCCCATTATACTGTGTGAGGCATTATATGAGGACTCATTATATTGTACTAGATTGTGGCCCGATTCTAACGCATCGGGTATTCTAGAATATGCATGTCCCCGTAGTATATGGACAATGATGATTCCAGAATTCACAGCAGATTGTGCCCGTCGCTGATTGGTCGAGGCAACCTTTATGACATTGTCGTCGCCATGGCAACCATTATGACATCATCGTCACTGTGCCCGTTGCTGATTGGTCGAGGCCTGGCGGCCTCGACCAATCAGAGATGCGGGATTTCCAGGACAGACAGACAGAAAGACAGACAGACAGACGGAAAAACCCTTACACAATTATATATATACTAGATTGTGGCCCGATTCTAACGCATCGGGTATTCTAGAATATGCATGTCCCCGTAGTATTTGGACAATGATGATTCCAGAATTCGCGGCAGACTGTGCCCGTCGCTGATTGGTCGAGGCAACCTTTATGACATCATCGTCGCCATGGCAACCATTATGACATCTACGTCGATACTGTGCCCGTCGCTAGCGGCCTCGACCAATCAGATGCGGGATGTCTACGTCCTTTATGACATCATCGTCGCTGTGCCCGTTGCTGATTGGTTGAGGCCGCCAGGTCGCTTCTTCCTCTTTCACTCTTGTTCACCAGCATGACCCCACCTGCAATGTCTTCATTCTCACATGGCCTGGCGGCCTCGACCAATCAGAGACGCGGGATTTCTACGTCGATACTGTGCCCATCGCTGATTGGTCGAGGCCTGGCGGCATCGACAAATCAGGGACGTGGGATTTCCAGGACAGACAGACAGACAGAAAGACAGACAGACAGACAGACGGAAAAACCCTTAGACAATTATATATATAGACTAGATGGGGCATTATAAGGGGCCCATTAAACTGTATGAGGCCCATTATACTGTATGGAGCAATGTATGAGGCCATTTTTCTGTTTGGAACAATATATGGGGCCACTGTACTGTAATAGCAATATACAGTATGTGGCCAATTATACTATATGAAGCATTATATGGGGCCCATTTTACTGTCTGGGGCCCATTATGCTGTATGGAGGAATATTTGGGATCCATTATAGTGTATGGAGCATTATATAGGGCCCATTATACTGTATGGAGCAATATATGGGGCCATTATTCTGTAAGGAGCAATATATAGAGCCATTATTCTGTATGAAGCTATATATATATATATATATATATATACATGTATATATATATATATATATATATACATATATATATATATATACCCTAAACAAGAAAAAAATCGAATCCACTGGTCCTGCAAAAATATGGGAATCAGAAATATCTACAATGCATCCCAGAAGGACATACCATATATGAAAATTATAATATACAGTAATACCGTTATAGAGCTTTGACCCAACACATGACGTCAGGGGTAGACTACTCTTATTGAACATTTATTTTTTACCGGTTTGACAGGGTATTTATATACAGCTGTGTGAAAAAGTGTTTGCCCCTTCCTGATTTCACATTCTTTTGCATATATGTGACACTTAGGCCGGCGTCACATTAGGCGTAAGTAAATACGGTCTGTTTTTTTACGGCCGTAATACGCAGTAATTGTCCCAAAACACTGTTCCGTATTCAATGCAAGGATGTGATTTTTACGCACAAATTTATCCGTGTGTCATCCATATGGCATCCGTATGGCTTCCGTACGGCGATTTTTTTCTCGCAGGCTTGCAAAATGGACATATCATGGATCCATCGGCTCAAATATTCTTAATAACATATATACAGTCTATATATATATACTGTATATATATGTCAGTGAGACATATATATATATATAAATCTTTATATTTAATTCAGCACTAGATAGAAGAAAAGCCGGTAATTCAATTGCCAGCTTTTCCTATCTCCTTCACAAACCCGACAGGATATGAGACATGGTTTACATACAGTAAACCATCTCATATCCCTTCTTTTATTACATATTCCTCCTTAGTAATGTAATAAGTGTCTTTGTGTCAAATTTGGGGTCTCTAGCTATTAAATTAAAGGGTTAAATCCCGGAAAAAATTGCTCCCACGCAATTTTCTCCGCCAGAGTGGGAAAGCCAGTGACTGAGGGCAGATATTAATAGCCTAGAGAGGGACCATGGTTATTGCCCCCCCACCCCCGGCTAAAAACATCTGCCCCCAGCCACCCCAGAAAAGGCACATCTGTAAGATGCACCTATTCTGGCACTTAGCCTCTCTCTTCCCACTCCCCTGTTGCAGTGGGATATGGGGTAATGAAGGGTTAATGTCACCTTGCTATTGTAAGGTGACATTAAGCCAGGTTAATAATGGAGAGGCGTCAATTATGACACCTATCTATTATTAATCCAATAGTACGAAATGGTTAATAAAACACACACATATTATTAAAAAGTATTTTAATGAAATAAAGACACATGGTGTTTTAATATTTTATTATACTCTTAATCCACCTGAAGACCCTTGTCACCTGAAACAAAGTAAAAAAAAACAAACAACAATATTCCATACCTTCCGTCGTTACAGTCTTGTCCCACGCTGTAAATCCATCTGAAGGGGTTAAATCATTCTACACCCAGGAGCTCGGCTAATGCAGCTGTGCTCCTGACTGTAAAACTTGGTGAATGAATGGAATGCAGGGAATGTACTGTAGTTACCTCGAGTCGCGGTGATGCGCCCTCTGCTGGATGAACTCATATGAACTCGAGCCTGGGAACTTTTCAGAATATTTTCCCACGCTCGAGTTCATATGAGTTCATCCAGCAGAGGGCTGTTCATCTAGGAGAGCTCCAGAGTACAGAGAGAAAGTGATGGATTTCTAATTTTATTTTTCTGTATCAAGCAAACAGAAGAATTAGCAGCAGCATGGAAGAGATTATACTTCAGTATTGAGATGTGTGGCTGTGAATCCAGCACTGAAATGAAATATCTTCTGAAAACTGAAGCTTGATCTGCCTCTGTCTGCATGGTCTCTCACTCTGCTTAGTGCTTCTCACTAATCTTTCCTCACCTCTACATGGAGATTATTAGGATGTGTCATCTTACTGTGCTGGCACCCTGTCTTGCTTTAACCAAGATGAATTGTAGCTGTTTTTTTGCAGTGGAAGGTGATTGGATGATTTCTTATGACTAAATCCTCCTCAGATTCCCAGTCCCCCTTCAAGTGAACTGACAACTCCAGCATGCCTGTAAACGTCAGTCAACACAAATGGTTATTGTTAGGGAGGATTTATTGACAAGAGTCAGAATACTTGCCTAGCTGGAAACTACTGCAGTGCACTTGAAAGATAATTTGCATACACAAAACAAGTTTGTTCTAACACTATCAGCAGCGTTTCTACATGTGTTTAAATCCATTATTGTATCACATTGCATGACAGAAACATGTTTCTTTTTAATAACTGAACATCAGTGAGTTAAAGAAGTTGTCTCATGATTGCAGTTTAGAAGTGCACTTCTCCCCAGCCTCCTGCCTTTCCATGTGAGAGGTGACAATAATCCTGAAAAGCCCCGGCGCTGTGTATCATTGGTGCGAGAATGCTGCCACCTACCATTCAGACGTGGCCATGCGGAACTAACTGGAAAAGGAGGAGTTGCAAGGGGGACAAGTATGGATGTAACACCTTAGTCAGGTGTCATTGATGACAGAGTTCCTCAATATAAAGAGTCTGCAAGCCAAATCGGAGCAGGTTTTGGTGCCAAAGGAGAGAGCTGTCAAGATGTGCTCAGGAGGAGACGATGCAGCCAGAGTGACATGCCTGGTTAAGAAGTGTGTGTAGCGAGCTGCTGTCTCGTAACAAATAGGACCCCAGCAGCACCAAGTGAGACCTGGAGTCCAGACTGCACCATTTAAAACCCGAAGACCTGATCTGTTGTGAATTCTGCTCTTGGGTTCCCTCCAGTGGTTGTTGGTGGGAATGCAGTTGTCTCTGACTCGCAGTCCTGGCCAGGTGTATCGGATAATTACAATTCTGACTGGGATATTTAGGTGTGCAGGATCCTTTAGCCCTTTCCAGTTGTCAATGTTCCTTGTGAAGTGTTGGATCTCTTTCTGGCTTCTCCTGCTTGCTGCCAAATTCAGCAAAGATAAGTGTTTTGTTTTTGTATCTGTGGCACACTGCTGTGTGCTTGTTTCAGTTTATTCCTGCTCTGTTTGTAGGATTCACTGGAGTTGCAGATATACGCTCCTACATCTTTAGTTAGATGTAGGAAGTTTTTTGTATATTCTGCTGTAGATTTTTTGAAGGGTTTTAATACTGACCGCACAGAACTCTGTCCTATCCTGTCCTATCTAGCTAGAGTGGCCTCCTGTGCTAAACCCTGTTTTTTCTGCCTGTGTATGTTTTTTCCTCTCCGACTCACCGCCAATATTTATGGGGGGCTGTCTATCCTTTGGGGATTTTCTCTGAGGCAAGATAGTATTCCGATTTCCATCTTTAGGGGTATTTAGTCCTCCGGCTGTGACGAGGTGTCTAGGTGTGTTAGGTACACTCCACGGCTACTTCTAGTTGCGGTGTTAAGTTCAGGTTTGCGGTCAGTATAGTGGCCACTTTCTCCAGTGAAAGTTCTCATGCAGCTCCAAGGTCACCGGATCATAACACTGATCCACACCAGTCAAGACTCCCAACTATGCCAATCAGGAGCCGAATCCCAGATCTGAACCAGTCAAGGTCCAGAGTCTCGACTATGCAAGTCAAGGCTCGAATCTCAGACCTGTACCAGTCAAGACCCAGAGTCCATACGATGCCAGTCAAGAGCCAGAGCACAGCCATCTTTCCCTCAGACTTGGAAGACATCCAACATCGGTCAAGCACCAAAGAGCCGTAAGGAGACTCCGCCTGGAAGAGGATGCTTGCCGTGGATATGTGAGTGAGCCGGGCCGTCACTTCCAACACCAAGGTACGGTACAGGGGTTGGCATGGGTAAGGGCAGAGGACAGGGCGGGGATCAATTGAAGCAAAGTAGGCCCAACGTGATCTGATATACTTTTCTACATGCATTTACATATTTCACATAAGGGATGGGGGCAGTGTTATGGATCACTGCGTTGAGAAACACGTGATGGTGTCTTCGCGGTGTTGGATGTTTTGATCTCCCCGAGGTCATTCATCCTTATGTTTATAGTCCTTTTACTAAGCACTGCTCCTAATAGCCAGTTTCCTACTCCACACTGATGAGGGGCAAATACCCCGGCAACGGCATTGTTGTGCCACTGGCCAAAATTATGCTCTCTCCGATTCTGCAAGCAGAGGCAGTTATGTCTCTGCAGCATTATAAAAGCATAGTGGCACTGAAGCTGCCTGGATACAGTGATCTTGGCAGCACCAGAGCAGCACTTAAAAGCTCTATAAAAAAAAGAGGAAACTGAGCATTACTAATAGACTGCATTCCTTGCCTAGGGGACTGACGACTACTAATAGACTGTAACGATGGCTGGAACCAAAACAACGAGTAGTAAATGTTGAAATGAAGAATTCCTCAATTCTTGAAAATAGAGAGGATACAAAAACTTTGTACCTATTTAATATATTGAAAATAACTTTAATTTCAGAAATAGTGCAGCATGGTGTGGTACTTGTGTCTAACAAATTCTACTAGCAAGTATGTATTCTGTAGTTAAGCCCGTTTAGATGAAAATCTGCCATTAAATATATGACTGTTGGCATGTACAACTGATCCAAATCCTGCTTCCCTTGTCTCTACTGCAATATGTTACGACTATCTGGAGAAAATAAAAGAGAGCAACATGCTCCCCTGTCTTGGACAAGGCACGGGATCAAAATCCACCATAAACAAGAAATCCAAAAAGTGAAGATCCAGCACATCTAAAAAAGTACAAAGCTTTATTTTCCAATAATTAAAGACATGGCAGTGAAAGGATGGCATGAGTAAGAAGCATTTGCTAAAAAAACGCATCCACTTTTATGGTCTAATAAGGGACTTTTTCCATACAATTTTTGACATGCCATCCTTTCCCTGCTATGTTTTTCATTACTGTAAAATAAAGCTTTAAACTTTTTACCTGTGCCGGATCTTCGCTTTATGGATTTCCTATCTGGAGAAAATTCAGATGTACATCATGTAAGTGTAAATATATGTGTAATGTGTATAGGTGTGTATTATATATAGTAACATAACAGTACTATATATGTGTGTATGGTTTCTGAGACTCGTAACTTTGTGTGCTTGTTTTTTCTCTGCTGAGCTGATGTTTATATTGATACCATTTTGAGCTACATATGACATTTTGATCCTTTTTATTGTATTTTTTTAGTGCATTGACCGAAAAACTGTAATTCTGGAGTTTCTATTTTTACTTCATGACATTTAACTTATGTTTTAAATAATTTTTTTAAAACTCTTTTTATTGAAAGATTCCACAGGACAAAGTTACAAATATATAATATCACGGTATAAGGTCAGAATGATTCAAACAGTTACCTTTATCCATTCAATACAATATCATGGAAGTAACATTACACTCTCAATAATAGAGTGAACAAATAAAGAAAAGGGAACAAACAGAATGGTATATTAGGACAATTTCCGTTAACAAGCATTGTACTTAACTAACTTAGCCGGTTCGTTATCAGAATTCAGGACACGTACCAATTAGGGCCTGTGGTGCGGTAAAAGGTGTAGTGCTGGATGGAAGATATATTTCTCCCAGCAGGATAAGATTTGGCCTGGTTTTTCCCTAAGGTTGAGGACTTGCAGTGATGTTACAATCACGTGATCAGCCCATGTGATAGGTACCTCATCTGTGGGTGTGGTTAGAGTCTATGTACTGGAGGTTTTTTTGTTTGCCACATGTTCTGCGTGAGGAGCTAGGCTGGAGTGAGCCTGAATTGGTTTTAGTCGGTTTACATATGCTGCAAAGGTTGGCGACTAGACTTATAGCAACCCTGGGAATGGCACCTGGCGGATGCCGCTGACCAGGCAGCCGCTTAGTTAAGGCCGTCCCGTGCAAGGGTGTGTCTGAGACCAGTGGCTCTCCAAGCTGGAGTATGTTTGTGTTTTTTCTCTTATTTCTGCCACTGACTGTTTAAAGTGTTAATAAACCACTGAAGTTTGGACTGAAAGCCTGTGTGTTGCCCCATCACTGCGGCCCTGCCACTGCCTACCAGAGCAAATCCCTGCATTTTGGTGGCTTGAATGCAGGCATATGCAGTGAGGCCAGACTGTTTTTGCTTATTTTTACTCTGGACTCCAGCTTATGTCCTGGGTGAAAGGAGTGGCGCAGACCCAGTCGGGGAACTCTGCAGAAATGGAGGCCACGATAAAAGTGCTTATGGAGGCCATGCGAAAGCAGCAACAGGCTACGCAGCAGCAGCAGGAGGCCATGTGACAGCTGCAGGCTATGCAGCAGCAGCAGGAGGCCATGCGACAGCAGCAGCAAGAGGCTATGCAGCAGTAGCGGATATTTAATTAACAGCAGCAGGAAACCAACCAGCTGTTGACACAGTACATCACAGCATCGCAGACAACAGGAACTTCATGGGGAATCCATGATGTCCAGAAAGCGATTCATACAGCGATTCCCAAAATGGAGAAATCTGACGACGTTGAAATGTACCTGGAGATGTTTGAGATAGTGGCTGAGAGGTAGAGACTACCCTGGGACCAATGGGCAGAAATCATTACTCCGTTTCTGGCCCCAGGACCTATGAAAGCCCATCAGGACCTACCCCCCCCCTCCGAGTAGAGGGAGGACTACACGATCATCACGGGTGACATACTGGCATGTCTTGGGGTAAATGTGATAGTCCGGGCTCAGCAGGTACACCAGTGGGAGTTTAACCCCTCCAAGTCTTCCACGGCCATTTTGGACTGCATAGTGACTGATAAATTTTGGAGAGCTTTGGCCCACTCCCTCCAATCATAGGTCGGGCAAGCATCCCCTACTAATGTGCTCCAGATGATGGACCTGATAGAACGATATGTGGCTATCAAAGAGCTCTCCAGGGAGGGACTCCCAGGATGGTGACCGGAAGGTTCACTAAATCTCCACCCCTGGCTCGGCGAGCAGAACCCAGGAAGTCCACTCAAGACTTGTCTGGGGAAGAAAGGGGCCTATATAGTCTGCTGGCGGTGCCAGGAGCCTGGCCATATGAGAGCTGATTGCCCCCACCTGACTGAGCCTATGGACTTTGGGTATCGCCAATACCATTATGCCGAACTGATTTGCGCAACTAGCACCCTAGAGGGATCCAATATGGGACATTTGTGTAAGGTTGATGTGGAGGGCACCCCAGCTGTGGCCCTACTGGACTCAAGGGGTCTCGTGACCCTGGTACAAGCCAGCCTGGTGGAAACCAGCGAGTACACTGGTCACAGGTGGGGATTGTAATTAACTTACATGATGAATTGATACTTGGAAGAGACTTTCCTTTATTTTCTGTACATTGGCAACAGTTGTCTCACCCAGGTGACAGCTGCCGACATCGGTGGCAACCAGGTTACATTCTCCAGAAGTGGGGCATGAACCTGGCGGCCTACAGGAAGAAGTGCTGGCGGTAGGGATAACCTCGCCTTCGGTGGAGGAGGGGGGAAAATTCTCCCATAGAAGTGATGGCCGGGGTTGTGGAAGACTTGCCGCCGGGACCTGAATTGTCAGACTTAAATGTATCGGGCGATAATTTTGGTATGGCGCAACTCCGAGACCCTGCTTTGGCTCGAGCCAGGGAAAATGTACTGTTTATTAACGGTGCTCCCAGCAACCTGGGGCAGCCACAGTGTTGCCACACTTTGAGCCAAACCGAGACCTATTGTATTGAGTCAAGAAAATACATGGGGAAATGGTAGAGCAGTTACTGGCACGCCAGGCATATCGTAGACTGGTAATGGACCTAGCGCATGCGCATATACTCAGTGGGCATTTGGACCAAAAGAAAACCATAGACTGACTTTTGCAGCGGTTTTACTGGCTAGGGGTCCGTCCATGAAGAAGTTAAACGGTATTGTAATTCCTGTCCAGTGTGCCAGGTAACCAGCCTCTACCTATTATAGAGGTACCGTTCGAAAGAGTGGCAATGGATCTGGTCGGTCCTGTCAATAAGTCAGCAAGGGGGCACAAACACATCCTAGTAGTTCTAGATTATGCCACCCGGTATCCTGAGGCCATTCTGCTTCGCCATACGTCAGCTAAGCTCATAGCAAAAGAACTCTTGGTTATGTTTTTTCGGGTGAGGATTCCGCAAGAGATTTTAGCAGACCAAGGAACCCCTTTATGTCAAAAATTATGAAAGAACTCTGCCGCTTGTTAAATGTTAAACAGTTGCGCACATCAGTTAATCATCTCCAAACAGATGGTCTGGTAAAAAGATTCAATAAGCTGCTAAAGAGCATGCTAAAAAAAGCAGTTTCTAAAGATGGGAAGGATTGGTGCCCCAGGTATCTACAGGGTTCTCGCCCTTTGAACTATTGTATGGCAAACATCCCTGGGGCTTACTTGATATAGCCAAAGAGGCTTGGGAGAACCAACCCCAGACAAGAGTGTGATAGAACATGTTCCAAAAATGCAGGAAAGAATGGAGACAGTCCTACTGTTGGTCCGGGAACACATGGAAGCAGCACAACGGTCTCAGAGTCAGGTCTATAACCGAAAGGCTTGGGTAAGAACCTTTAGTCCTGGGGATCGGGTGTTGGTACTTGTGCCCACAATGGATAGCAAATTTCTTGCAAGGTGGCAGGGGCCCTATGAGATTATAGAGAAGGTGGGACTGGTAGACTATAAGGTACACCGACCAGGATGGAGGAAGCGAGAGCAGGTTTATCATATTAATTTGCTTAAACCATGGAAAGATAGAGACCACCTTGGCGGGGACAGTCCGCTGCCTGCATTTCCTGTGGAGAAGGCTCCATTACCTCTGGGTGAGTTAGGAGAAGCCTTCTCCATAGTCAAAATAGCAGATACTTTGTCTCCTAAACAGGTTCAGGAGGTCCGGGAGTTAGCCAAAATATGGACGTTTTCTCTGAGCTCCCTGGACATACTTTCATAATTCAACATAGTCACAAAGAAGTGTTCCATAGTGTTGGAGGAAGCTTGGTACTTGGGTTATGTCATTGGGAGAGGAGTCCTCAAACCCCAAATAAATAAAGTGGAGGCAATACAGAACTGGCTCCGTCCCTCACAACAAAGCAGGTAAAAGCCTTTTTGGGCTTAGTGGAATATTTGTTGTGAATTCTGTGGCTGAATTCACTCCTGTGGTCACAAGTGGTACTGCAGCTTCTGAGCTTCCTCCCTCAGGTGTTCTGGTGAGCTCGTTAACTGCTTCATTACTTAACTCCGCCTGATGCTGCTATCCTTGCTCCTTGTCAATGTTTCAGTGTTGGATCTGAGCTTCTCCTGATTGTTCCTGTGACCTGCTGCTCTGTATAGCTAAGTGCTTTTTGCTTTTTTGTTGCTTTTTTTCTGTCCAGCTTGTCTTTTGTTTTGCTGGAAGCTCTGAGACGCAAAGGGTGTACCGCCGTGCCGTTGGTTCGGCACGGTGGTTTTTTTTGCCCCCTTTGCGTGGTTTTGCTTTAGGGTTTTTTGTAGACTGCAAAGTTCGCTTTACTGTCCTCGCTCTGTCCTAGAATATCGGGCCCCACTTTGCTGAATCTATTTCATCCCTATGTTTTGTCTTTTCATCTTACTCACAGTCATTATATGTGGGGGGCTGCCTTTTCCTTTGGGGAATTTCTCTGGGGCAAGTCAGGCCTATTTTTCTATCTTCAGGCTAGCTAGTTTCTTAGGCTGTGCCGAGTTGCCTAGGTAGTTGTTAGGCGCAATCCACAGCCGCTTTTAGTTGTGTTTAGGATAGGATCAGGTGTGCAGTCTACAGAGTTTCCACGTCTCAGAGCTCGTTCTTGTATTTTTGGGTATTTGTCAGATCACTGTGTGCGCTCAGATCGCTAAGCACACTGTGTTTCTGGATTGCCTTTATAACACCTGTCATTAGCAAACAACAGATATTACAGGCGATTTATTTTGCAATGTTGTCCGTGCCTTTAACAGACTGCTTGAAAGGTAGGAAGTCTGTGATGGTCCACTGGAATGATCAGATAGAAGAGGCCTTTATAAAGTTAAAATCAGTACTGTGTGGTACACAGGTTCTGATTACACCAGATTTCAAAAGAGAGTTCATCGTGCAGACCGATGCCCCTGAAATAGGTCTTGGTGCCGTGTTGTCTCAAGAGATTAATGGGGAAGAGCATCCCATTAGTTTCCTGAGCCGGAAGCTTACCCCAGCCGAAACCAGGTACAGTATTGTGGAGAGAGAGAGTGCCTGGCCATTAAGTGGGCACTTGAGTCTCTTCGCTATTATTTGCTGGGGAGAACATTTCATTTGGTGACCGATTATTCCCCTCTTGCATGGATGAGTCAAGCTAAGGAGAGGAATGCGCAAGTCACCAAGTGGTTTCCGTCCCTGCAATATTTAAAATTTTCAAAACATCGGGCAGGCAGATTACAGGGGAACGCAGATGCCCTGTCCAGAGTCCACTGTATGTCATGTGTCCACCCCCATAGGGTTGAACAAAGGAGGGAGGTATGTGGTGCAGTAAAAGGTGTAGTGCTGGATGGAAGATATATTTCTCCCAGCAGGATAAGTTTTGGCCTGGTTTTTCCCTAAGGTTGAGGACCTGCAGTGATGTCACGATCAGGTGATCAGCCCATGTGATAGGTACCTTATCTGTGGGTGTGGTTATAGTCTATGTAATGGAGTTTTTTTTTGTTTGGCACATGTTCTGTGTGAGGAGCTAGGCTGGAGTGAGCCTGAATTCTTTTTTGTCGGTTTACATATGCTGCAAAGGTTGGCGACAAGACTCATAGCAACCCTGGGAATGGCACCTGGCGGACGCCGCTGACCTGGCAGCCACTTAGTTAAGCCCATTCCGTGCAAGGGTGAGTCTGAGACCAGTGGTTCCCCCAGCTGGAGTATCTTTGTGCCTTTTTCCTCTTACTTTCTGCCACTGACTGTTTAAAGTGTTAATAAACCACTGAAGTTTGGACTGAAAGCCTGTGTGTTGCCTCATCACTGCGGCCCTGCCACTCCCTACCAGAGCAAATCCCTACAAGCCATATCGGAAGTAAACTCTTTAAGTCTATGTATATCATACATCACATTCCATATGTTTAACAGAACACTCATCAGGACTCGTAACATGAGATTGACAAAGTCATGGCACATTTCTTCGTCCTCAATACCCAAGATATATATCTCTGGACCACATTAAATTGGTATCCTAATTATCCGGTCTAATGTAGTTATCACTTCAATTTCATATCAAACCTATATCAACTAGGGGGTATACGTCATCCTTAAGGTTCTTAACTGGGTTTTGGTTAATTATAATGCCTAAATATTTGAACTTCTGTACTACTTGTAATCCAAAAACCACAGGTTTAGCCATATTATCTATAAATTGCATGACCACAGATTTGCTCCAATTAATTTTGAGACCTGACAATTCCCCAAAACAGTTAATGAGGTCATTTGCCTTCGGGAGGGATTGCTCCACTTTATTTAAGAAGAGCACCAGGTCATCAGCATATAATCCCACTTTATCAATTCTGGAATTTATATTAATGCCCTCTACCAAAGGGTCCTGTCTGATCTTAAGAGCAATAGGCTCTATCGCTAGAGCAAAGA
This sequence comes from Ranitomeya imitator, assembly GCF_032444005.1. Classification (NCBI taxonomy): domain Eukaryota; kingdom Metazoa; phylum Chordata; class Amphibia; order Anura; family Dendrobatidae; genus Ranitomeya; species Ranitomeya imitator. Next base: position 304,450,259 of record NC_091282.1, read on the forward strand.
GCATCGGTGATAAAGGGCAGCCTTGTCTGGTTCCTCTACCCAGATCAAAGTATTCCAACAGTATTCCATTTAACCCCTTAATCCCATATGACGTACTATCCCGTCCAGGTGACCTGGGACTTAATTCCCATGGACGGGATAGTACGTCATATGCGATCGGCCGCGCTCACGGGGGGAGCGCGGCCGATCGCGGCCGGGTGTCAGCTGCCTATCGCAGCTGACATCCGGCACTATGTGCCAGGAGCGGTCACGGACCGCTCCCGGCACATTAACCCCCGGCACACCGCGATCAAAGATGATCGCGGTGTGCCGGCGGTGCAGGGAAGCATCGCGCAGGGAGGGGGCTCCCTGCGGGCTTCCCTGAGACGATCGGTACACGGTGATGTGCTCACCGTGTACCGAGCGTCTTCTCCCTGCAGTCCCCGGATCCAAAATGGCCGCCGGGCTGCATCCGGGTCCTGCAGGGAGCACTTCCGGGTCAGGATCAGGCTGCAGCTGCAGCTCTAATCCTGCCCGGCTGTATGTCAGATCACCGATCTGATAGAGTGCTGTGCACACTGTCAGATCGGTGATCTGTGATGTCCCCCCCTGGGACAAAGTGAAAAAGTAAAAAAAAAAATTTCCGCACTTGTAAAAAAAAAAATAAAAAAAAAATTCCTAAATAAAGCAGAAAAAAAAAAATATTATTCCCATAAATACATTTCTTTACATAAAAAAAAAACAAAAAAACAATAAAAGTACACATATTTAGTATTGCCGCATCCGTAACGACCCGACCTATAAAACTGGCCCACTAGTTAACCCCTTCAGTGAACACCGTAAGAAAAAAAAAAAAAAAAACGAGCCAAAAAACAACGCTTTATTATCATAACGCTGAACAAAGAGTGGAATAACACGCGATCAAAAAGACGGATATAAATAACCATGTTACCTCTGAAAACGTTATCTTGTCCCGCAAAAAACGAGCCGCCATATAGCATCATAACCAAAAAAATAAAAAAGTTATAGTCCTCTGAATAAAGCGATGCCAAAATAATTATTTTTTCTATAAAATAGCTTTTATCGTATAAAAGCGCCAAAACATAAAAAAAATGATATAAATGAGGTGTCGCTGTAATCGTACTGACCCGAAGAATAAAACTGCTTCATCAATTTTACCAAACGCGGAACGGTATAAACGCCTCCCCCAAAAGAAATTCATGAATAGCTGGTTTTTGGTCATTCTGCCTCACAAAAAAATCGGAATAAAAAGCGATCAAAAACTGTCACGTGTCCGAAAATGTAACCGATAAAAACGTCAACTCGTCCCGCAAAAAACAAGACCTCACATGACTCTGTGGACCAAAATATGGAAAAATTATAGGTCTCAAAATGTGGAGACGCAAAAACTTTTTTGCTATAAAAAGCGTCTTTTAGTGTGTGACGGCTGCCAATCATAAAAATCCGCTAAAAAACTCGCTATAAAAGTAAATCAAACCCCCCTTCATCACCCCCTTAGTTAGGCTAGGTTCACATTGCGTTAATGGGTTAACGCTAACGGACAGCGTTGCACGGCGAAAATGTCACAATTAACGCCGTGCAACGGGTCCGTTAGCACACCCATTGACAGCAATGTGATTTTCAGGTGTAGCGCATCGCTAGAGCGTGCCATTTTCGGCTCGCGCTAGCAAGGTGCCATTCTTTTGTGGCGCGCCTCAGACGCTGCTTGCAGCGTCCGCGGCGCGCCCGAGGTCCGATCCCCGATCTTCCAGAGCGGGGACGTTAACGCGACCACTAAACACGACACCTAAAAAGACATTGTGTTAGCGCAATCCGCTAGTGCTAAACGGATTTCCCTAACGCAATGTGAACCTAGCCTTAGGGAAAAATAATAAAATTAAAAAAAATGTATTTATTTCCATTTTCCGGTTAGGGTTAGGGTTAGGGCTAGGGTTGGGGCTAGGGTTAGGGTTTGGATTACATTTACGGTTGGGATTAGGGTTGGGATTAGAATTAGGGGTGTGTCTGGGTTAGGTGTGTGGTTAGGGTTACAGTTGGGATTAGGGTTAGTGGTGCGTTTGGATTAGGGTTTCATTTATAATTGGGGGGTTTCCACTGTTTAGACACATCAGGGGCTCTCCAAACGCGACATGGCGTCCGATCTCAATTCCAGCCAATTCTGCATTGAAAAAGTAAAACAGTGCTCCTTCACTTCCGAGCTCTCCCGTGCGCCCAAACAGGGGTTTACCCCAACATATGGGGTATCAGCGTACTCGAGACAAATTGGACAACAACTTTTTGGGTCCAAGTTCTCTTGTTATCCTTGGGAAAATAAAAATTTGGGGGGCTAAAAATCATTTTTGTGGGAAAAAAAAGGATTTTTATTTTCACGGCTCTGCGTTGTAAACTGTAGTGAAACACTTGGGGGTTCAAAGTTTTCACAACACATCTAGATAAGTTCCATGGGAGGTCTAGTTTCCAATATGGGGTCACTTGTGGGTGGTTTCTACTGTTTGGGTACATCAGGGGCTCTGCAAATGCAACGTGACGCCTGCAGACCAATCCATCTAAGTCTGCATTCCAAATGGCGCTCCTTCCCTTCCGAGCTCTGCCATGAGCCCAAACAGTGGTTCCCCCCCACATATGGGGTATCAGCGTACTCAGGACAAATTGAACAACAACTTTTGGGGTCCAATTTATTCTGTTACCCTTGTAAAAATACAAAGCTGGGGGCTAAAAAATCATTTTTGTGAAAAAAAAAAAGAATTTTTATTTTCACGGGTCTGCGTTATAAACTGTAGTGAAACACTTAGGGGTTCAAAGTTCTCACAACACATCTAGATAAGTTCCATGGGAGGTCTAGTTTCTAATATGGGGTCACTTGTGGGGGGTTTGTACTGTTTGGGTACATCAGGGGCTCTGCAAATGCAACGTGACTCCTGCAGACCAATCCATCTAAGTCTGCATTCCAAATGGCGCTCCTTCCCTTCCGAGCTCTGCCATGCGCCCAAACAGTGGTTCCCCCCCACATATGGGGTATCAGCGTACTCAGGACAAATTGGACAACAACTTTTGGGGTCCAATTTATTATGTTACCCTTGTGAAAATACAAAACTGGGGGCTAAAAAATTTTTGCGAAAAAAAAATAAATTTATTTTAACGGCTCTGCGTTATAAACTGTAGTGAAACACTTGGGGGTTCAAAGCTCTCAAAACACATCTAGATAAGTTCCTTAGAGGGTCTAGTTTCCAAAATGGTGTCACTTGTGGGGGTTTTTAATGTTTAGGCACATCAGGGGCTCTCCAAACCAACATGGCGTCCCATCTTAATTCCAGTCAATTTTGCATTGAAAAGTCAAATGGCGCTCCTTCCCTTCCGAGCTCTGCTATGCACCCAAAAAGTGGTTTACCCCCACATATGGGGTATCGTCGCACTCAGGACAAATTGCACAACAACTTTTGTGGTCTAATTTCTTCTCTTACCCTTGGGAAAATAAAAAATTGGGGGCGAAAAGATCATTTTTGTGAAAAAATAAGATTTTTTATTTTTACGGCTCTGCATTATAAACTAATGTGAAGCACTTGTTGGGTCAAAGTGCTCACCACACATCTAGATAAGTTCCTTAAGGGGTCTACTTTTCAAAATGGTGTCACTTGTGAGGGGTTCCAATGTTTAGGCACATCAGGGGCTCTCCAAACGCAACATGGCGTCCCATCTCAATTCCAGTCAATTTTGCATTGAAAAGTCAAATGGCGCTCCTTTCCTTCCGAGCTCTGCCATGCGCCCAAACAGTGGTTTACCCCCACATATGGGGTATCGTCGCACTCAGGACAAATTGCACAACAACTTTTGTGGTCTAATTTCTTCTCTTACCCTTGGGAAAATAAAAAATTGGTGGCGAAAAGATTATTTTTGTGAAAAAATATGATTTTTTATTTTTACGGCTCTGCATTATAAACTTCTGTGAAGCACTTGTTGGGTCAAAGTGCTCACCACACCTCTAGATAAGTTCCTTAAGGGGTCTACTTTCCAAAATGGTGTCACTTGTGGGGATTTCAATGTTTAGGCACATCAGGGGCTCTCCAAACGCAACATGGCATCCCATCTCAATTCCAGTCAATTTTGCATTGAAAAGTAAAATGGCGCTCCTTCCCTTCCGAGCTCTGCCATACGCCCAAACAATGGTTTACACCCATATACGGGGTATCAGCGTACTCAGGACAAATTGGCCAACAATTTTTGAGGTTCAATTTCTTCTCTTACTCTTGGGAAAATAAAAAATTGGGGGCGAAAAGATCATTTTTGTGAAAAAATATGATTTTTTATTTTTACGGCTCTGCATTATAAACTTCTGTGAAGCAATTGGTGGGTCAAAGTGGTCACCACACATCTAGATAAGTTCCTTAGGGTGTCTACTTTCCAAAATGGTGTCACTTGTGGGGGGTTTCAATGTTTAGGCACATCAGTGGCTCTCCAAACGCAACATGGTGTCCCATCTCAATTCCTGTCAATTTTGCATTTAAAAGTCAAATGGCGCTCCTTCCCTTCCGAGCTCTGCCATGCGCCCAAACAGTGGTTTACCCCCACATATGGGGTATCAGCGTACTCAGTACAGATTGTACAACAATGTTTGGCATCCATTTTATCCTGTTACCCTTGGTAAAATAAAACAAATTGGAGCTGAAATAAATTTTGTGTGAAAAAAAGTTAAATATTCATTTTTATTTAAACATTCCAAAAATTCCTGTGAAACCCCTGAAGGGTTAATAAACTTCTTGAATGTGGTTTTGAGCACCTTGAGGGGTGCAGTTTTTAGAATGGTGTCACACTTGGGTATTTTCTATCATATAGACCCCTCAAAATGACATCAAATGAGATGTGGTCCCTAAAAAAAAATGGTGTTGTAAAAATGAGAAATTGCTGGTCAACTTTGAACCCTTATAACTCCCTAACAAAAAAAAATTTTGGTTCCAAAATTGTGCTGATGTAAAGGAGACATGTGGGAAATGTTACTTATTAAGTATTTTTGCGTGACATATCTCTGTGATTTAAGGGCATAAAAATTTAAAGTTGGAAAATTGCGAAATTTTCGAAATTTTCGCCAAATTTCCGTTTTTTTCACAAATAAACGCAAGTTATATCGAATAAATGTTACTACTAAAATGAAGTACAATATGTCACGAGAAAACAATGTCAGAATCGCCAAGATCCGTTGAAGCGTTCCAGAGTTATAACCTCATAAAGGGACAGTGGTCAGAATTGTAAAAATTGGCCCGGTCATTAACGTGCAAACCACCCTCGGGGCTTAAGGGGTTAAAAGGATATTAGCTCTTGGCATGCAGAAAAGTAATTTAATCCAACTACAATATTTATCAGAGAAACCAAATTTCAGAAGCACACATTGCAAAAATTTCCACTCCAAACAATCGAAAGCTTTTGACATGTCTAAAGAAGTTATCACTCAAGGCTCCCCATATTTGTCACTTATCTGTGTTAAAACTTGAACATATCTCCTAATATTAGATGAGGTGGACCTACCTGGCATAAAGCCAGATTGATACTCATGTATAATGCTGAATATTACTGTTTTTAACCGATTGGCTATAAGTTTTGTAAGTATTTTGTAGTCTGTTTTCAGTAGGGATATGGGGCGATAAGAACTACACTCCTCAACTGGTTTATCTGGCTTAGGAATTACCACTACAGTGGCATCATAAGGATTGAGGAAGAGATTGTCTTGTAAGTGCTCCAGAAAGGTTTTGCAAGAGAACCGGGCCTATCTGATCTACTGTATATATCTTTTGTATAATTCTATGGGTATGCCATCAGGCCCTGGAGCTTTCCATTAGAGAGAGACAGCTGCTTCCCTTATTTATTCCAGAGTGACGTCACCGCTGTGCTTTCCGGCCGCTGTGCTTACACAGTGCAGAGAAGCACAGCGCCGGGGGACAGACAGTGGAAGGTAAGTATGTAGTGTTTTTTTTTTTTTACATTTACGCTGGTAACCAGGGTAAACATCGGGTTACTAAGCGCGGCCCTGCGCTTAGTAACCCGATGTTTACCCTGCTTACCAGGGGACCGGCATCGTTGGTCGCTGGAGAGCTGTCTGTGTGACAGCTCTCCAGCGACCAAACAGCGACGCTGCAGTGATTGGGATCGTTGTCTGGATCGCTGCAGCTTCGCTAAATGTGAAGGTACCTTAAGCTTCTGCTCCCCAATAGAGGACTCCCTTTTAATATTGGTTTAAATAATTTTATATTTTCATAGACCGGTCTTTTTAGGACACGACAATACCAAATATGTTTTTTATTATTATTTATTTATTTTAATGGGACAAAATGCAGGCAATTCAAATTGTTACTTTTTTTTTTCTTTTTCATATTTTTATTAAACATTTCTTTTATTTTTACTTTATTTTTTAATCTTTCTAGGGGGCCTGAACCAGAGAATGTTTAATTACTTATACTGTATACAGCAATATTACAGTATTGCAGTATACAGGGAAACTTTGGTTCTCCTTTGGAGCTCAGCCTGTAGCTGAGCTTCTTTACAGGATCAAGACGGCAGTTATAGTTGTCTCTAAACAGGCCCCTGATCTGCAATCTTGAGGAGCTGCAGCAGCATTTAAGTGGCTAAACGACAGCCATTTTGCGCTCGCTCCCGCCTCTGCAGTTAGAGGCAGAGGCGGCTATATGATGCAGCTGGCATCTGTTTGGTATGAAGCAGCTCAGCTCCTGAGCCTGCTTCATACGTTCCTTATTGAACTATGATGATAATGTATGCCATAGGTCATTAAGAACCTGGCTGGAGCTTTAAGGTCATCTAACTAATAACACAGCTAGGTAGGATAGTATAACACAAGTTCAAACATTACATATTCCTGGAAACAAATGGATATTCCATCGCTGGGAAAATAAACTTTAAATCTTTATGTGAATGAGACTGGAAGTGGTGGACATAGCAGTTTAGAGGATAAAGCGGTTCAAAAGAGATGTCAGTGAAGCACATTGGGGTGGTGTATGGGTTAATAATGAGGATAATCTATGCATCAGCCCACTCTTGGTAGACTTACAACCCCATTGGCATAAAAGGTTCAAATATTATTAATTCATTTGTGGTCAGGATGGTATTTTGTAACTTATTTTGTACTATCCTACCCAGCAATGTAATTAATTTACTGATCCTAAAACTACAGACAGGTTCCCTTTAAAGGTTGAAATTGAGACATGAGTTCCATCAAATTTGAAATGTTGAATGGCACTTCGTTTAAAGCTGATCTTTCCATGAAAAAAACAACAGACATAATGACAGGACCCCAAAGAACCTCACTGTAAGTTATTTGGTTCCGCCAATTGCTGGCCGTATCTCTGTTATAATGAGTACTGAATTGTGACTCTGATATATAGAAGTACAATATAATGATATTTATGGGTATAGTCTCAGATAGCATTATTTATATGTACAGTATAGCAGTAATATTTATGTGCACAATATATATAGTAATAGTATTTATGTGTACAATTAGTGTCAGCTATATCTATATGAATAGTATAGTGCACTGTCATTTATATATACAGTACACATGAGCAAAAAGGTTTTGCAGGACCTTGGACTGGCGTCCATGCCAAGACTTCTTGATAGCCGGGCCAGGTCAGCGTAAACTTCCTTGGCCAGCACTCATACTGGCATCCCGGATGCCTCTTGGGAATAATAGACCGATGTGATGTCATGATTCACGTCATGACGTTACAGTGAGGCCTAAGTTATGAAGATTTGGGGACATACTAATTACAAGAGATGTCAGCCGAGGAAGTTTGTACTTCCCTGGTCTGGTTGCCAAAATGTACCATCATGGACACTGGACCAGGGTCTTGCAAATCTTTTACGCAACTCTAGTGTCCAATATATACCGTAGTAATGCTGAAACTGAACATAATTTGTTTGCAAGAATAGAATATGGTTCATAAGAAATCATTTCATATGGTGGGATCAGTGTTCCCAATGTGACACTGAGCTTTAGGTTACGCCTTTGTACAGACATATGAATCCATCCATGTAAGCAGTGCAGTACCAAAATTCAAAAAGTCCAACATTTTGGAGCACATTTCTATCAGTTTATCAATTTGCTTCAGTCAGAGGAGATGACTGCTGTGAAGTACAATCTGATTCTTTTATTTTGCCTGATAAAAGTCAACTGTCTTTGTTCAACTAGTGAATAAGTGACATACAGTACAGACCAAAAATTTGGACACACCTTCTCATTTAAAGATTTTTCTGTATTTCCATGACTATGAAAATTGTACATTCACACTGAAGGCATCAAGACTATGAATTAACACATGTGGAATTGTATACTTAACAAAATTGTGTGAAACAACTGAAATTATGTCTTATATTCTAGGTTCTTCAGAGTAGCCACCTTTTGCTTTGATGACTGCTTTGCACACTCTTGGCATTCTCTTGATGAGCTTCAAGAGGTAGTCACCGGGAATGGTCTTCCAACAACCTTGAAGGAGTTCCCAGAGATGCTTAGCACTTGTTGGCCCTTTTGCCTTCACTCTGCGGTCCAGCTCACCCCAAACCATCTTGATTGGGTTCAGGTCTGGTGACTGTGGAGGCCAGGTCATCTGGCGTAGCACCCCATCTCTCCTTCTTGGTCAAATAGCCCTTACACAGCCTGGAGGTGTTTTGGGGGTCATTGTCCTGTTGAAAAATAAATGATGGTCCAACTAAATGCAAATCGGATGGAATAGCATACCGCTGCAAGATGCTGTGGTAGCCATGCTGGTTCAGTATGCCTTCAATTTTAAATAAATCCCCAACAGTGTCACCAGCAAAACACCCCCACACCATCACACCTCCTCCTCCATGCTTCACAGTGGGAACCAGGCATGTGGAGTCCATCTGTTCACCTTTTCTGCGTCGCACAAAGACACGTTGGTTGGAACCAAAGATCTCAAATTTGGACTCATCAGACCAAAGCACATATTTCCACTGGTCTAATGTCCATTCCTTTTGTTCTTTAGCCCAAACAAGTCTCTTCTGCTTGTTGCCTTTCCTTAGCAGTGGTTTCCTAGCAGCTATTTTACCATGAAGGCCTGCTGCACAAAGTCTCCTCTTACCAGTTGTTGTAGAGATGTGTCTGCAGCTAGAACTCTGTGTGGCATTGACCTGGTCTCTAATCTGAGCTGCTGTTAACCTGCGATTTCTGAGGCTGGTGACTCAGATAAACTTATCCTCAGAAGCAGAGGTGACTCTTGGTCTTCCTTTCCTGGGGCGGTCCTCATGTGAGCCAGTTTCTTTGTAGCGCTTTTTGCCACTGCACTTGGGGAGACTTTTAAAGATTTCCCAATATTTCGGACTGACTGACCTTCATTTCTTAAAGTAATAATGGCCACTCGTTTTTCTTTACTTAGCTGCTTTTTTCTTGCCATAATACAAATTCTATCAGTCTATTCAGTAGGACTAGCAGCTGTGTATCCACCAGACTTCTGCACAACACAACTGATGGTCCCAACCCCATTTATAAGGCATGAAATCCCACTTATTAAACCTGACAGGGCACACCTGTGAAGTGAAAACCATTTCTGGTGACTACCTCTTGAAGCTCATCAAGAGAATGCCAAGAGTGGGCAAAGCAGTCATCAAAGCAAAAGGTGGCTACTTTGAAGAACCTAGAATATAAGATATATTTTCAGTTGTTTCACACTTTTTTGTTAAGTATATAATTTCACATGTGTTAATTCATATTTTTGATGCCTTTAGTGTGAATGTTCAATTTTTTATAGTCATGAAAATACAGAAAAATCTTTAAATGAGAAGGTGTGTCCAAACTTTTGGTCTGAACTGTATATGTCTAAAGAACAGCATGTGGCACTCAAAAACCAAAACTAAACCTTCACATACGGCTGAGATAGTATTTTTATTACTGTCTCGTAGCTGTTCTGGGCATATGTACAACATTATATGTTCATTATTAAGACTGTTCTACTTATATGTTTCTGACTGTATGTATGCGATCTTATTATTGCACCGCTTTGCTTTCTTTTAGTCCTAACAAAACCAGAGAAAAACTGAGTACCGTAATAAAGTGAATGTGTTTACTGAAGCCAACTTCCGGCCTGTGTTGTGCCTGTTTCTGTAATCCAGTGCAATTCTGCAGTTTACAGCCACTTGTGCACACTTGCCAAGTAATGTGATAATCTCTTACCCACCTGAAGCCATGTAGTGAAGCATGGCAGAGAGGAAAAACACACGCAGAAAATCTATCAGATGCATGCTTGTGGAGATATCTGCTCACGTGGTGCTCTGCCGATGAGAGGTACTGGAAGTCCATCACAGGATAAGGGAGGGGAATGAAAGAGGGAGACAGAGACAAGGCTACACATGGAACAAATTAATAACATATGTATTACCCTATGGACCATTTCTAGCCTGACGTCCTACAGGCAACATAACATAATGTAATATTCCAGGGGAAATCAGGTTAATTTAATACATATTTTTTCTTCTCACATAGCTTAATGGTCAGAGTCCCTTTTCCCATTACGCCACTGTTTGCCAAACTATCCCTAACACCATAAGCCCTTTATCCTTGGCTGTTTGATCTTGTAATATGACGCAGGACCTATATCCAAAATGGGGTCACTTTTGGGGATTTAATGCTGTTTAGACACATTAAAAGCTCTGTAAATGTCACTCACAATCTATTAAAACAACATCTGCGCTTTAGAAGTCAGATAGTGCTCTTTCTCTTCCGAACCCTGCAATTGAGGTCAAACACCAAAAATTGGATCGCAAGTATCCAGACCAAGACACCACTCAATAAAGAGAAGTAATAGAAAAATAAATAAAGTAAGCAAACTTTATTAAGAAATTATACATAAAGGTTTAAAAACATGAATAAAAAATAACCATGACCCATGCATGAGGGATCAAAAAAATTGAGGAAATAATCAAGCCAGATTAAGTGGTGAGGCAGAACAAAATTAGGCTGCCGGTATCATTGAAAGTAACATGACTACATCCATATGACCAGTGGTAAATAGGCAAGTGCATGCAGTTAAACACGTTTTAAACTGATCACATGGAGAGACGTATAATCTAGAACTTACCCATAGTGTTATAACCAGCCCATCCACGACACCACAAATGCCCCGACGTGTGTTTCGCAGATGTGCTTTCTCAAAGGGAGTGTGTCTGATCTTACCTCATAACGTCTATATATACCGAATGTGCTTTAAAGTCAGCGAATCATAAGCAGCGCATATCAACAACGCCTCCGGATCACAGCTGCATCGCGTTCAGGCTCTCTACCCTGGCGTATGTAAGGAGGAAATACCTCCATGATGTCAGTGACACACGCCGGTAGTTATAAGAAGCCGTCTTGCGATGTACGGATATCGGGTGTAGTGCGCATGGGCATACAAATTGCCCTTTTTGTAGAAGTTTAATGAAGGTCGTAATTTTGCCAGTATAATGTGCATGCACGTCGCCATTTTGATGTAGCACATAGGAGGACGCCATGAAACGAAGTATATAGGGTCCATTATTAGTGCCAGGAGAGAAAGAAGGGAGAAGTACCCAACAAGAGAAGCAAAATGTGCGTATATGAGCCAAGACAAAGCACCCGTGATTTATGTGCAGAGAGCCACTCTTGTCAGTTGTATACCAAGGATTCTTAAAAGAACAAAAAGGTCTTTAAAAGAAAAACTACCCCACTCTTCAGTATATTAAGAAAACTCACAGTAACAACTTAGAAGTAATAAACCTTTCCTCACTTACCCTATCTTATGCCCAGTGTGAAATTTTGAAATTTGGCTTGTCTTTTTCACCGACTAAAGCTTTAATTATTTTACATCTGTGAAGGACCTCCACCTCTTCTGCTGCAAACTGACCCTCAAAAAACTCCATAAGGAGAAAATGTGGACCTTGGGAGTGTAATGCAGCAGGAGGCACTTAACGTACTTAAGGAGTTGCTGAGTGAGCAAGAATCAGAGAATATGGATATTTTTCCAGCACTGTCACACCCAGAATCCAGGATCCTCTCAACTGTAAGTACCAACATCCATTCTGGTCAGGAACACTAAAAGTGTGCCTTTGATCGCCAACACAAGAGCAACAAAGAAATCACTGCTGGCACCATTGTTTATATCAAGAATCAATGTCGTATTCATCGCATGGGTTCAAAGATGGCACCACGCTGGGTTGGACCCTACTTAGTTGTGGAATCCTTAACCAAGGGACGAGTAAAACTTAAGAACAATAAGACTGGCAAGACACTAAGCAACATCTACCATGCCAGCAACCTTAAGATTTACCAGGATGAAGAGACTTCTCTACCACCCCAGTTCACTGATGACTGTCCCAGTGACTCTGCCACACAGAAACACCAGCAAACCAAGACTTTCAACCCACTACCAAGTTCAGGAAGCAAGTATCTTACCACCACTCTTGACCTTACGTTTAATAGGGTTGTGTACTTTGGAGGCACAAGAGATATTGGACAACCACGGCTTACATATAAAACTAAAGGTGGTGGGAACTGCTATTTTCGGGCCATCAGCTATTTCCTGACAGGAACAGATGACAACTACTCCCTTCTCAGAGCTAAAGTCATCCACCACATGAAAACTGACTTGTCCAAACTACAGGGCTACTGTAATCAAGATATGAATGAATATGTGAACACCTCTGGCATTTCTCGTGATGGAGTCTGGGCAACTGATGCTGAAATCATGGCCACAGCAAATCTGTTGAGTTGTGACATCGTCATCCACACAAAAGTTGGTAACACCATGGATTAGTTGACCTATCCCGCAAACGTCAGTCTGCAGTCAACAACAGAATATGCACTTTATCTTGAAAACAATCATGATCATTTTAATGTTGTTATCAGTGTTCACTAATCATTTTAATGTTGTTATCAGTGATTACCTTTGAGCGTTTATATTGTAGTGTCCTGTCACCAGCCATGTGTACGATTATCAGCCGAAAGCCTCTCTGGAACCAATAATCGCCCCATGTAAAAGTACCTTTATAAGTTGAAGTTTCAGAATGTTATAACTTTTATTATATCCTGAACAGTTTTTGTATGAACAGTCAAGGTTTTCAGGTTGTAGAAAAAAAAAGTCTGTGTGTTTACAGTTTTAAACAATAAAATGTTGAAAAATTATGTAATTCTTGAGTATATCAATGGTGCTCATAAACGTGAAAAATCTGATCTTTAATATGCTTTAATCTTTAATATACTCAAGTACGGGGCCTCAGACATCACACAGGGGGTCCCAAACAGCGCACATGGGATCCCAGACAGTGCACAGGGGGCAGAGACAGCGCTTAGGGGCCCTGCGCGCTGTCTCTTCCCCCCTTGCACACTGTCACTTCCCCCTCCCTTGTGCCTTGTCTCTACCCCCTGTGCGCTGCCTGGGGCCCTGTGTGGTGCCTGGGTCCCCGTTCACTGTCTCTTTCCCCTTGCACGCTGTTTTTTTCCCCCTCCCTTGTGCACTGTCTCTGCCACTCCGTGTGCTGCCTGGGGCCTCATGTGCTGCCAGGGACCCTTGTGTGCTGCCTGGGGCCCCATTCGCTGTCTCTGCCCCGTGTGCTGCCTGGGGCCCCAGGTGCTGCCTGGGGCCCCTGTGCGCTGCCTGGGGCCCCTGTGCGCTCCCTGGAGCCCATGTGCTGCCTGGGCCCCTGTGCGCTCCCTGGAGTCCATGTGCTACCTGGGGCCTTGTGCTGTGCCTGGGGCCCCTGTGCTGTGCCTGGGGCCCCTGTGCGCTGCCTGGGGCCCCTGTGCGCTATCTGGGCCCCGTGCTTTGCCTGGGGCCCCGTGTGCTGCCTGGGGCTCCGTGTGCTGCCTGGGGCCCCTGTGTGCTGCCTGGAGCCCTGTGGGCTACCTGAGGCCCCTGTGTGCTGCCTGTGGCCCTGGGTGCTGCCTGGGGCCCCGTTATTAAGAATGTCACTCAATGGTTCTCAAAAGCCTGAAAAATCTGATCTACAGTAGGTGGGGTATATTCTGACCTGGAGGAGTATAAACTGGACTAGTCCAATTTGTACCCCGGGGTATAGTTTGGGCTAGGCCAGAATATACCCGGGGTATAATCTGGCCTAGGCCACTTTAACCCCAGGTATATTCTGGGCGGTGCATTAATCTGGCCTGTTACACCGGTACTACAAGCAGCTGACTTTACATGGTGTTTGTAGTACAGACCAATGCCAGTGACTTTGTCTCAGTGCTGTGCTCAGCCAGTTTGACTCTATGGGCCAAGAACACACAGTTTAGTACCTGAGTCAGAAGCTTCTGCTGAGGAAGGTGGCCTACTCTATGATGGAGAAGGAATGTCTGGTGATTGCGTGAGCCCTGCAGCATCTGCAGCCATACTTGTACAGACATCTGGTTACACACCATAAACGGAATGAACGAGAGGTTATGTTTGGGCCTTGCGCTGCAGCAGTACCACTTCACTAATTGCCTCAACAAGGGCCATAACCACGGTAATGTCAACGGGTTATCCTGATGAGGGAAGGCTGTGGATGGGCGAGCCTGGGAACCCCGAAAAGTGCTGCCCCCTAAGCGCCTTCTAAAGTGGGAGGTATGAAGAATATTGGATATAATTTCATTTCAATCATTTGTATCCTATTTGGGATGGGATTATAAAATCCCTGTCCTTGTGCAGCTGTAACAGGACACCTAGCTCAGCAAGGAATCAAGCCTCAATAGGCTGTGAGTGACAGACCTCACACCTTGAGCCAGCTAAGCGTAGAACAAAAGGCTTGCTTGCAATGTCGATACCATGCAGTCTAACTGCTGTAACAACTCTGCTGGCATCACGGCATGGCTTCTCATCTCTCACACCATCTTACCCACTGCTCCAGGTCATGATGTGGTTTCTGTTTCTTGCCAGCTCCATATTCTGTGCCTCTGCTCTCTGCATGCTTCCTGGCTGTGTGCATAGGGGGGCGGCGCCTGAACTCTCTGGTTCTTATAGGAATCAGGTGCACCTGTCTAATTTGTTCCTGACCAATTACCAAGAGGCCTCCAGTATTTAGTGCAGCTCCACCCAGTGGACTGGGCCTGTGCAATGTGTTAACTCAGTTGGTGTTTTGCTTCTGAGCTGCCAGGCCTTGCTCTGTGTCTTGCCTTCTCTGATGGCTGTTCTCCTTGCTTTGCCTTGTATCTTGTTTGTCTGCCCTCCAGGAGGCTGAATATCCTGGTCCCTGTGTCTTTGTACTTGTACCTTGTCTTGTTCCATTGCCTTGTCTGAACTTTGTCCTATCTCTGTCTCCTTATCTGTGGTTTCTTTCCCTGCAGTGCCTCTCTGCTCTGCTCTCGGCTCAGCACTCTGCGACCTTGCTTTGCTCTTGTCTCTGCACTCTGTACGTTTGCTTTGCACTTGGATCTGCACTCTGTGCCTTCACTCTGCTCTTGGCTCTGTACTCTGTGCCTTCACTCTACTGTAGGCTCTGCACTTTGTGGTTCTACCCTTGTCTCTCTGCGGCTTTGCCTCTGCTCCGCACTCCTGCGGTTCTGCTCCATTCTACTCTGCTCCGCTCCTGCTGCTGCAGAAATCTCTTGCTGCAGCTCTCCTCCGCATTCCTTGTTGTTCCGCTCTGCTTAGCTTTTGTTGCTGCGCTATCTCTTGCTACTCTACCGCTCCTATCCGCAGCCTTGCAGTTCTCTTCATGTGTGAACAGGTCCCAACCTGTTCCTTCATACATCATATCCGTACCTGCACCTCCTGTGTGAACAGGTCCCAACCTGTTCCTTCATACACCACACCAACCTGCCCTGTGTCTCCACTGTGCCTGCCAGCCCTGTCTCTGCCGTACCTGCCAGCCCTGTGTCTCTGCCGTACCTGCCAGCCCTGTCTCTGCCGTGCCTGCCAGCCCCATGTCTCTGCCGTGCCTGCCAGCCCCGTGTCTCTGCCGTGCCTGCTAGCCCTGTGTCTCTGCCATGCCAGCCAGCCATGTCTCTGCCGTGCCTGCCAGCCCTGTGTCTCTGCCGTGCCTGCCAGCCCTGTGTCTCTGCCGTACCTGCGAGCCGTCTTTGCTGTGCCTGCCAGCCTTGTGTCTCTGCCGTTCCTGCCAGTCCTGTGTCTCTGCCAGCTGTGTCTCAGCCGTGCCAGCCTACTCTTCTGAGTTTCATCTGTGCTCATCTGCTAGTCCTGCCTGATGCCCGCACCAATCCTGGTGTTCCTGTTTCCCAAGTGGGATCAGCAGCCACAGCCAGACACCACCCTGGAGTAGCACCTGGCAGCTGCCTGCCGCACAAGCCTGACCTCACCATCAGAGGCTCCAGTGAAGACCAAGGCAGCTGTCATAGTCACGCCCCATCCGGGGTAGTCTGGTTCGTGGCACAGTGGGGCCACAAACCCCCAGAGCTCACGCCCACCAGTCAGCGCGTGAGCGTGACAACTGCTTTGTTCAGACAACTAGGAATTCATGAGGAGAATATGGACTTATCATATGTCAGAGCCACATACCGATTACATTAGCGAGATCTCTGAAATCATTTTAGAGATTTCTGGAATTTACCAAATGCCTTCTAGGGTCTCGATCTGTTCTAACACCACAGAATGGGAAGATACGTAGAATGGCTAGTGGGAACCTTGCAGCAAAGGCAGTAGCAGGTTCTCTGCCAGATCCAATGGTGCCAAAGCCACCTCCCTATGACTGTTCAAATAAAGAGTTATTAGTCATCTTTAGTTTTGGAGTTTTCAGCTGCTAGAGGCAAGGGGAGTGACCCAAAGGAGATAAAGGTTAGTGTAAGCCCATGTGGTCTCTCTCTTTGTTATGCTTGAGGTTCACTTTAAAAGTGGAGGCCACATTGAGTAACGTGCTGTGAATCTAAGAATTAGCTGGCAGCCCAAGCCCCCCTGCGGCCCAGGACATGCATGGTTGATCAACCCGGTAACTGACATGATCCATGTGCTTATATCTTTTTCACTGCCACTATTTGCATATCTGACCATTATATATATGTATATCCATCGTGTATTGTCTAGTGTGCCCTTAAGGTGATTAAATATATCATTTAACCCTGGACTGTTCTTTTATCTCGATCCACAAATCTACACACCCGTTTCTCACCTTAAAGGTACCGTCACACTTAGCGACGCTGCAGCGATACCGACAACGATCCGGATCGCTGCAGCGTCGCTGTTTGGTCGCTGGAGAGCTGTCACACAGACAGCTCTCCAGCGACCAACGATCCCGAGGTCCCCGGTAACCAGGGTAAACATCGGGTAACTAAGCGCAGGGCCGCGCTTAGTAACCCGATGTTTACCCTGGTTACCAGCGTAAAAAAACAAACAGTACATACTTACATTCAGCTGTCTGTCCCTTGACGTCTGGTTCCTGCACTGACTGCTGGCCGTAAAGTGAAAGTGAAAGCACAGCACAGCGGTGAGTCACACAGCGGTGACTCACCGCTGTGGCTGTGCTCTGCTTTCACTTTACGGCCAGCAGTCAGTGCAGGAACCAGACGGCAAGGGACAGACAGCTGAATGTAAGTATGTACTGTTTGTTTTTTTACGCTGGTAACCAGGGTAAACATCGGGTTACTAAGCGCGGCCCTGCGCTTAGTTACCCGATGTTTACCCTGGTTACCAGTGAAGACATCGCTGAATCGGTGTCACACACGCCGATTCAGCGATGTCTACGGGGAGTCCAGCGACGAAATAAAGTTCTGGACTTTCTTCCCCGACCAGCGATCTCCCAGCAGGGGCCTGATCGCTGCTGCCTGTCACACTGGACGATATCGCTAGCGAGGACGCTGCAACGTCACGGATCGCTAGCGATATCGTCTAGTGTGACAGTACCTTAACTTTCCATGCTACCAAGGCTGGTTTCTAACTAGATATAATCCAGTTAACAAACTAGGCTTACTTATATCTAACGAGGACTGGTGTCAATCCCAGCGGACTAACCAGGCGCTGTTTCACTGCTGCTAGCGAAAGAGGCCTCTCAGCCGGTCAAGGTTGTGAGCGAGTTTGGTGCCATGTCAGTGACTGCGTGGACCACATCATATCACTCCCTGTGCCTCCCTAGCAAGTGTGGAGAGTGGTGTCTGTGTAAAACTGTACTAGCTGACCTTACGTGTCCCCAGGGTGTGCAGAACATCATGTTGGTGAATGTGGAGAGACCACATTACGTGATCCTTCTAACGTAATAGTGACGTCAGCTGGGGTGGCGAGGTGTGGGTTCAATCACACGAGCTTGCACAACAAGCATGCATCTTTCCCAGCACAGTATGACTAATTTAATAAACCATCATGTGATTTTAACAGCTGTGGGTGGGGCAGAGCTACATCCATGGCTGTCAACCTCTGTCAGCGGCATTTTACAGGCGCCAGCAGGGGGTACATCATTCCACACTCCCATCGGCATGCCAGTGACATGATCGCGGGGAACAAGTGGGTTATCATGAGATCCTGGGATTTGCTGATGACCGCTGTGCCTGTTATTACGATCCTCCTGTGAAAGCCAACCGGTGGCTAGCGTTCATAGATCATGATTTCAGCTATACATAGCAGTGCTAATGCACTGCTATGTACAACACAAACGATCGGTTGATCGCAACTTCAAGTACTATTAAATGTCGCAAAGAGTGAAAAAAAGTTTAGACCCCCCCCCAAAAAAAACACAAAACTTCAAAGTCACCCTCCTTTTGCCCCATTAAAAATAAGAGTATTTTGGGTACTCACTGTAAAATCTCTTTATCAAAGCCTTAATTGGGGGACACAAGAGGCAATGAGTGTATGCTGCTGCCAACAGGCGGCTGATACTAGGCAAAAAAAGTTAGCTTTTTCTCTGTAGGGTACAACCACAAACTGGCACAAAGCTAAACAGTTAGTGAGAAAGCAGTAGGAGAAGCAACAATAAAACAGCTTCAAACAGGCCCAACCTAGAGGGGAGATGCTGTGTCCCTTAATGAAGGCTCAGAGAAACAGATTTTATGGCGAGTACTCAAAATCCTCTTTTTTTTTTCTACCGCTTCATTGGGGCACACAGGAGACTATGGGTCGTGCAAAAGCAGTCCCAAAGGTAGGATAAAGAAAACGGAAGAATGCCCAGAACAGGTTCCTACCTACGCTCGCATCAGCAGAGGCATGGACCCCTGGACGAAGCTTTCCATAGCGAAACGCACGTCGGGTATGGTGGGTCCCTGGCTTCTGGCTCTTATAAGGTAAATAGATTTTATGGTTTGCACTTTAGGGCTTGATGTTTAGTATAATTATCGTCTCTGCTTGCGGTGGTGTCTTGGCACCTTAGTCACTGGTTTTGTATATATTACTTTGTATGCACAATATGTATTTAGAATTATACTGCATTATTAAGCTCAAATAGTATATGTTTGAGTATGTTTATATAACATGTGTCTTTACATTTACATATATATATAACTATTATTATATGTTCTAGACACTGATCATTGTAGTCCTTTATGTGCTTGATATATACTATGCCACTTTAAAGCCATACCCGCCTTTACTTCCTGTACTTGTTTGTTTTCCTCATTTGTAAATATATTGTTTTCATTTGTTTGCATGTGTTTTAATAATTTTTTATTGTAGTAATAAATAAAATGTATATATTTTTAACCAATCTCAAAAAGGCGTCAGTTTTGGTGATAGAGGCATAGGTATGTAGAACTTTGAGAAGGTATGAATGAAAGACCAGTTAGCAGTCTTGCAGAGCTGTGACGCAGAAGCCTGATGACGAACAAAACAGGAGCCACCATTGCATAGGTACAGTGAGCCTTGACCCCGAGTGTGGGCAGTCTATCCTGTACTTGATATGTTTCCAGGATGGCAGAGAGGATCCAACAGGGTATTGTCAACTTGGAGGCAGGAAGTCATCTGCGGTGGCCCTCAGGAATCACAAACATGGAGTCGGGAGCGTCTGAAGGATGCTGTCCTGGAAAGATAGTCACAGTGCTCTAACATGATCCAATTTGTGGAGGGACTGTTCATGAAGATGAGCTGGGGATGGGCAAAAGAATGGAAGGACAATGTCCTTGTTAAGGTGGAATCGGGAGACAACCTTAGGGAGAAAGGAGGGAAGTGGACACAGCACTACTTTTTTCTGATGGGAGACAAAGAAGAGAGAATGGCAGATTAGGGCCACCAGCTGTTATCGCTGGCACTGTCTATTTGGCCCATTACAGAATTTGAAAGACTTCTGACATGACTGATCTACTTCGAGTTCCACCTTGGTGATTGATGTATGCGATGCCCGTGGTATTGTCGGACTGGATGTGCATTGGGCAGCCACTAGAAGGTCCTGCCAGTGCAGGAGAGTGAAATAGATAGCCCTGAGTTCCAAGATGTTGATGGGAAATTAATATTCCGAGCTTTCCAGCAGCCCTGGACTGTGAACTGGTGAAACACTGCTCCCACCAGAGAAGGCTGTCACGATCTGCTAGAGAAATGGAATCAATTATCTCCCTTGGCGAATAAGGGGAGAGATACATCACCAGGCAAGGGACTGGCTTACTGACAAAGGAAGAATGGTTCCGGAGGAGATCTCCTTGTCCCAACGCAATAAAAGTGCAAGTAGAAGGGGGCCAGTGTGAAACTGTGGAAAGGTGACCGTTTGCATCATGGCTACCAACTTGCCCTGCATGCTGATGAAGATCTGAAGCGAACAGGGCAATGGACGTCTGAAAAAATTAATCTTGAGTAGAAGGAAGGAAACCTTTTCTTCAGGAAGAAAAACTCTGGCATGTGTGGTATTGAAAATCATGCCCAGGAAAACTAGACGTTGGGGTGGGAGCAGAGACGATTTCCGCGTTGATGAGCCAGCCCAGGTGAGAGTAAACTGAAGAATCTTGCAGCAGTCCCAATAGGACGGACCTGTGATCAGAACGTCATCCAGCTAAGGAATGACTAGGATCCCTCTGGGATGTAGGAGAGCCATGATAGCCACCATGACCTTCATGAAGACCTTGGGGGCAGAAGCTAGGCCAAAATGGAGTGCAGTGAATTGGAAGCGAGAATCATGAACTGCGAAGCGGAGGAAACTTTGAAGTGAAGCGCAAATCGGAATATGAAAGTAGATGTCCTGGATGTCTACGGAGCAGATGAATTCAGTGGATTCCATGAAGGCTATCACCATTGGAGGGATTCCATCCTGAAACGGTGGTGACGCACTTGTTTGTTCAAGAGTTTGAGGTCCAGTATATGACAGACTAACCTTGGGTAGATCAGCGACAGATTCTAATAAAGCGGCAGCCCACTCGCTGGGATGGGATGCGCTCCCATCCTGGGTGGCAAGGGCGCCTGTGATATCTGCATTATGGAAGGACTGCAGTTGGGACAAAGGGTCATGTTGACCCGATGGTTATTTTTCTTACAGGAGGAGCAGGCAATGTGGTGAATAGTAGGGGAGATGGGAGGGAGCAAGTTTCCCTAGTATTAGGAACAGAGGACAGTACCAGGGAAGGGCTGTTGAGGAGTGCTTGTGAACCTGAGCACTGCTCTAGGGAGAGAGGGAGGGGGGTCACTAATTGGTGGGGAAGCCTGTGTCCCTAATTAATACTGTGCCAAGGAAATTAACCCGATGATTGTGTCCAAAAGCCCCCCTTTTGGCGACGACCTGGTCTGTATGCAGTCCTGACTCCTTCTTCACAAAATGGAGGCCGATCTTCAGGAGTCCAGGGTAGGGGAGTCACTGGGAATCAGTCCGTCTTCCACCTGGCATTGTCTTGTTATGGTGGACAATTGAGCTGAAGATAGGTGGCAAGCACTGCCCTCCTGGCAGCTCCGAGACACTCTTGATGTGTTAAAGGGGTAGCGTCCTGTCGCACTGACCAGAGACGGTACAGGGTTTCGATCACATCTGCAGCTGGACAGTGTCATATTACTCCCAGTTAGAGTCATTCAAGAAGTGAAGGTGACTCACAACGTTCACTTAAAGGATATGGTTCATCGTGCCAACTTGCTCAAGAAGGATCGCTCATGACCAGATGGTACAGGTGAACAGGGGAATGAAATGTATCTACTGTGGTAGGTCGGCTTCCTCAGCTGTACACGGAGGAATAAATGGGAATACTGTCTCTTTAAGAATGTCCTTAATTTATTAGGCGCAGCATAAACCAAGCTGAAAGAAGAAGTAAACACAGCCCTCTGGGGTAAAACAAAAGGGGAGCACAGAGCACAGACCTTCTGCTAGCAGGGGATCAGCGTGCTCAGGGCTAGCAAGATCCATGGTTAAAGTTTTTTTTTAGTACAAACGTCAACACTTCTCTGGAGTGTTCCTCTCCAGACACTGAACACCCACTGCACCTGGAGGCCAGCTATTTAAGCCCCAGACCACACCCTGGGGTGAACATAAGGTGGACAACCTCCCATCCCATCTATGGCTGTCCACATAAAATCAAGCCCTTTAAACAAAATGGCTTTTAACACTTAGTAGGCTGAAGGAAAAACATCTGGATTTTTAAATCACTGAAGCCATGATCCTCAGTGAAACATATCTCCCCTCCAGCAATTTGCCAGTGACTTTGTCACACTACATTGTAAAGATGCAGGAAGAATTGAAAGCAGGACATGCAGCCGCTCAAACCTGGGAGGATCCCACAATATTTGGTAGGCAAGCTTCAAGTACTGATTACACCAACTACTTAACGTGTGCACATACCCTTAGAGTAGCAATCAAATGACATCACAGCTGGGACAAGCATTTATTGGCTCCCATTGGCCTCCCCACAATGTGATCACATGGCGCTAAGTTACTATGACAACCGGGGGGTCTGCTGAAGGCCCCCCATCGCTGCCATCTTAGTCCTCTACTATATAAGAGACTGCAAGTTATACTATACAGTATATTGCGATGCCATCAGTAATCAGACTATTGCAGATTCAAGTCCCCTAGGAAGACTAATAAATAAGGTAAAAAACATCAAATAAAAGATAAAAATATAACTTTTTTTAATATAAAAATTCAAATGACCAACCCTTTTTCTCCCAACCCTTTTTTTTTTGTTATAAACATTTGATTTTTTTTCACCGCATAAATTAAAATAAAAAGTGAGTTTGATATCGCCGTAATCGCACTGCCGAGTAGAATCCTACTGCCGGGTCAGTTTTACCACAGAATGAATAAAATAAAAGCAAAACTCAAAATACAAAGGCGGAATTGCATTTCTCACCTCACTACATCCTATGGTAAAATGAATGGGGTCATTCAAGAGGTAAACTCGCCCTGCAGCCAAAAAAATATCATCATGTGGCTATAATGGTGGAAGACTAAAAAAAAAAGTAAAAAAAAAGGCCTTTGAAAAAGTGAAAAAACAAATCATTGCCCTGGCGTGAAGGGGTTAAATAAGGTGCCCTGAGCCAGCACGTTATGCACACAGCCGTCAGATCGATGAGAACAGCGCCACCTTGCGACATGACCACATGCAAACTTTGGTCTCCGGTAATATGGCGCGTCTGCTCTGCTTTTCTCCTGGCTTTTGAGAGCGGAAGTAGCATTAAGCACATGATTGGCTGCCGGCTCAATGATGTTTCCTGACTTAGCCCCGCCCCCTTAGTGTAGGAAGAAAGATGGCGCTGTGCATGTGGAGGGCGTGCGGCTGTCAGCACAGACTCACTTGGTAGGTGCAGTTATATAGCAGCGGAGGGCAGGTACAATAACAAAGAGGACTGTGTTTATTGTGTGTAATGCAATGTCTGCCTCTGCTTTCAGCTTCCTGAAGGCAGGACGCCTTGCTCAGAGCAGTGTGCCCAGGAGGGGCTTCCACCCCAGTGAGTACTGCCAGCACTGTGTGCGCCTCAGTGTCTCCATGGTGTCCTCATCTCATGTGTCCTGTATTGTTTAGGTGGGAGAAGACTTCATGCTGCGTCGGCTGCGGTGGGCGCCAGGGTCAGACCCCTGTACTTATTGCTGGGGACAGGCGGAGGCTATGTCGGCTACAGGCAGTACGAGGGTTACAGGGACCGCCAGCTGCAGAACCTCGGCCTAGAGGTTCCCCCCAAAGTCGCATACACCTGGGAGGTGAGTACAGTGCCCTCACATGATGGTGGTGGTGGTGGTCTCTGTGGGCAGGGAAATAAGGTGCTGTACACACTGCTGTTTTTTTTCTTGTTCTTCACATAAGTTGCACTTTGTTTATGGCTTTTTACCCTATTCCGTATCCCAGCATTGTCAGTGTGGCCTTCTTTAGGGACGGACTAAACTGCATATTGGGATGATGGGATGATTGGCTGCAATACTAGACTCCACCACTAGATGGCAGCACATTTTACAAATGCAGCCCAGGAAATGAACTTCTTGTAATATAGCAAGAAGGGAATTCAATGGAAATACTTAAATGAATCAGAACATCCACAGGGCTGGATTAAAGTTTAATAATAGAACCAGGGAAAAAAGATTGTAACTATATGGGATTATGTGTAGAATATCGGGTTACACATGCCTGGTGATATATCTCATCAACATCTCATAGGACTATGGGTATATCTATTGATCTGTATGGGGATTATGGGTGAAATATCACAAATACACATGCCCAGGAACATACTTCATCTACTTCTGATAGGAATATGGGTATAATTATTGTTCTGTATGGGGATTATGGGTGAAATATCACAAATACACATGCCCAGGAACATACTTCATCTACTTCTGATAGGAATATGGGTATAATTATTGTTCTGTATGGGGATTATGGGTGAAATATCACAAATACACATGCCCAGGAACATACTTCATCTACTTCTGATAGGAATATGTGTATATCTATTGTTCTGTATGGGGATTATGGGTGAAATATCACAAATACACATGCCCAGGAACATACTTCATCTACTTCTGATAGGAATATGGGTATATTTATTGTTCTGTATGGGGATTATGGGTGAAATATCACAAATACACATGCCCAGGAACATACTTCATCTACTTCTGATAGGAATATGGGTATAATTATTGTTCTGTATGGGGATTATGGGTGAAATATCACAAATACACATGCCCAGGAACATATTTCATCTACTTATGATAGGAATATGGGTATATCTATTGTTCTGTATGGGGATTATGGGTGAAATATCACAAATACACATGCCCAGGAACATACTTCATCTACTTCTGATAGGAATATGGGTATAATTATTGTTCTGTATGGGGATTATGGGTGAAATATCACAAATACACATGCCCAGGAACATATTTCATCTTCTTCTGATAGGAATATGGGTATATCTATTGTTCTGTATGGGGATTATGGGTGAAATATCACAAATACACATGCTCATGAACATATTTCATCTACTTCTGATAGGAATATGGGTATATCTATTGTTCTGTATGGGGATTATGGGTGAAATATCACAAATACACATGCCCAGGAACATACTTCATCTACTTCTGATAGGAATATGGGTATATCTATTGTTCTGTATGGGGATTATGGGTGAAATATCACAAATACACATGCTCATGAACATATTTCATCTACTTCTGATAGGAATATGAGTATAATTATTGTTCTGTATGGGGATTATGGGTGAAATATCACAAATTCACATGCCCAGGAACATACTTCATCTACTTCTGATAGGAATATGGGTATAATTATTGTTCTGTATGGGGATTATGGGTGAAATATCACAAATGCACATGCTCATGAACATATTTCATCTACTTCTGATAGGAATATGAGTATATCTATTGATCTGTATGGGGATTATGGGTGAAATATCACAAATACACATGCCCAGGAACATATTTCATCTACTTCTGATAGGAATATGGGTATATCTATTGTTCTGTATGGGGATTATGGGTGAAATATCACAAATACACATGCCCAGGAACATACTTCATCTACTTCTGATAGGAATATGAGTATAATTATTGTTCTGTATGGGGATTATGGGTGAAATATCACAAATACACATGCCCAGGAACATACTTCATCTACTTCTGATAGGAATATGGGTATAATTATTGTTCTGTATGGGGATTATGGGTGAAATATCACAAATGCACATGCTCATGAACATATTTCATCTACTTCTGATAGGAATATGAGTATAATTATTGTTCTGTATGGGGATTATGGGTGAAATATCACAAATTCACATGCCCAGGAACATACTTCATCTACTTCTGATAGGAATATGAGTATAATTATTGTTCTGTATGGGGATTATGGGTGAAATATCACAAATACACATGTCCAGGAACATATTTCATCTACTTCTGATAGGAATATGTGTATATCTATTGATCTGTATGGGGATTATGGGTGAAATATCACAAATACACATGCCCAGGAACATACTTCATCTACTTCTGATAGGAATATGGGTATAATTATTGATCTGTATGGGGATTATGGGTGAAATATCACAAATACACATGCCCAGGAACATATTTCATCTACTTATGATAGGAATATGGGTATATTTATTGTTCTGTATGGGGATTATGGGTGAAATATCACAAATACACATGCTCATGAACATACTTCATCTACTTCTGATAGGAATATGGGTATAATTATTGTTCTGTATGGGGATTATGGGTGAAATATCACAAATTCACATGCCCAGGAACATATTTCATCTACTTCTGATAGGAATATGGGTATATCTATTGTTCTGTATGGGGATTATGGGTGAAATATCACAAATTCACATGCCCAGGAACATACTTCATCTACTTCTGATAGGAATATGGGTATAATTATTGTTCTGTATGGGGATTATGGGTGAAATATCACAAATTCACATGCCCAGGAACATACTTCATCTACTTCTGATAGGAATATGGGTATAATTATTGTTCTGTATGGGGATTATGGGTGAAATATCACAAATACACATGCTCAGGAACATATTTCATCTACTTCTGATAGGAATATGGGTATATCTATTGATCTGTATGGGGATTATGGGTGAAATATCACAAATACACATGCCCAGGAACATATTTCATCTACTTCTGATAGGAATATGGGTATAATTATTGTTCTGTATGGGGATTATGGGTGAAATATCACAAATTCACATGCCCAGGAACATATTTCATCTTCTTCTGATAGGAATATGGGTATATCTATTGATCTGTATGGGGATTATGGGTGAAATATCACAAATACACATGCTCAGGAACATACTTCATCTACTTCTGATAGGAATATGGGTATAATTATTGATCTTTATGGGGATTATGGGTGAAATATCACAAATACACATGCCCAGGAACATATTTCATCTACTTCTGATAGGAATATGGGTATATTTATTGTTCTGTATGGGGATTATGGGTGAAATATCACAAATTCACATGCCCAGGAACATACTTCATCTACTTCTGATAGGAATATGAGTATAATTATTGTTCTGTATGGGGATTATGGGTGAAATATCACAAATACACATGCCCAGGAACATACTTCATCTACTTCTTATAGGAATATGGGTATAATTATTGTTCTGTATGGGGATTATGGGTGAAATATCACAAATACACATGTCCAGGAACATACTTCATCTACTTCTGATAGGAATATGTGTATATCTATTGATCTGTATGGGGATTATGGGTGAAATATCACAAATACACATGCTCAGGAACATATTCCATCTTCTTCTGATAGGAATATGGGTATAATTATTGTTCTGTATGGGGATTATGGGTGAAATATCACAAATACACATGCCCAGGAACATACTTCATCTACTTCTGATAGGAATATGTGTATATCTATTGATCTGTATGGGGATTATGGGTGAAATATCACAAATACACATGCTCATGAACATACTTCATCTACTTCTGATAGTAATATGGGTATAATGGTTCTTTGTGGGTATTATAGGTGATATATCATGAATACACATGCCCAGTGTCATATTCGATCAATTCCTGGTAAGAACACGTATGTGTACAATTATTGTTTTATATGTTGATTGTTGGTAAAATATGATAAAACATTTCATTAACTTCCGGTAAGAATATGGGTATATTTATTATTCTATATGGGGTTATGGTCAGAATGCTATGGATATACAGATCCTGTAACCTATTTGCATCTGACAGGATTACATGTCCATTGACTTCTCCCACCCCTGGGAGATGTGAGTCCTGGCATCCTAGGTCTTTGACCCAGTTTTCCCACCTCCTTATTAGGCCGGCCATGTCATAGAGATGAGCAGTCTTGCACCATACTTCTTGCTTATATACCTACTAGCTATTGAACCCGTTCTACGCCCGGGTGGCGAGCATTTATATTGGTATATGGTCTCCATCCTGGTATGTGCTGCTCCATCCTGTGTCCCCATCCTGTCATGTGCTGCTCCATCCTGCGTCCCCATTCTGTCATGTGCTGCTCCATCCTGCATCCCCATCCTGTCATGTGCTGCTCACATCCTGCGCCACCATTGTATTATATGCCCCCGTATGCTGCTGCCATATAAAAAAGCAGTGGAGCTGGAGTGTGTCTTCAAGAAAATGGCGCCAGAAATCGCGGACTGCGCATGTGCCGATTCCGGCAGCAGGAGGAGCAAGACAATGGCGCCGGAAATGCCGTAAGTAAAAACTTACTGTGCCATGAGGCTGTGGCACTTCATGCCACAGCAATTTGTTACTTACGGAATTTCCGGCGCCATTGTCTTGCTCCTCCTGGTGCCGGAATCGGCGCCTGCGCAGTCGGCGTTTTCCGACGCATTTTTTTTTTGTAGACACACTGCTGTGTGTCTTCAAGAAAATGGCGCCGTAAAGCGCGGACTGCACAGGCGCCGATTCCGGCACCAGGAGGAGCAAGACAATGGCGCCGGAAATGCCGTAAGTAAAAACTTACTGTGCCGACAGACATACGGCGCCCCCGTGCTCCCGACCCCCTGCTCTCGACGGAATCTATAATAGACGGCGCCCCGGTGCTCCCGACCCTGCTCTCGGCAGCATTTTCTATAATGTAACGCTAGGAGCGTCGCGCCTGCGCAGTCTATTAAGGCTTTGGACAGAGTGACGCTCCCAGCGTTATATTATAGATATTATTCTCAATACATTGTTCTTTATAGGATGTTGGATCTTTTGCAGGATTTTATTGGTTACTTAGGTTTGTTGACATCAATAACTTTTAATGGAGATATATAGAATTTTTTTTAAATAACTTTTAATAAAATAATAGGTTTTATCTTAACAAAAATATTTTGAAATGGGACATGTATTTTAGTGTATACTGGTTTCTAGGTTAATACAAAGGCCATCATAACAAATCCAACAAAATAGCTTCCATGGAACAATAAATGATCCTGCTTATGTTCACATGTCTGATATAGGACTCGGTATTGCTTCTTCGTCAGTAGGCAAGGCATAATTGAATCTTATGTGCCTGTTTTCCATCAAGCTTCACTTGAATGGGAATGGAAACTTTCATATTGTTCCCCGCTATACCGTGCAGATTTTTTTTTTGTTTGTGTGGCTGTTTCTGTGCTGCCACTATCATCCTCTGCTGTGCTTCGGAAACCCAGGTCCAGTGCGTGGCATATTTCCTTCTACTTCAAGAGAATTCTTACCTCTGCCGGAACACTCATGTGGAGGGGTGGACATCAGAGGAGGATGATGTCTGCCTGACATAGGTCACAGACATCATCCTCCCTCTCCACTGCAATAGGGATTGGCGGTGGGCAGACCTACCCTCCCCTCTCCCTCTGCCCTCACTGCCTCCCTGATTGCACAGTTTAGCTGTGCCACCATCAAAAAGTCCTATGTTCAGCACATTCGTTCCTGATGTACAGAACACACATTATGCCAATTCAGAGCATTTATATACTCTTTACTGTATTTTATGGGCACTTTTTGAAAATAATGAAAGTCTAAAGCGCCCATAAAATACAAATTACTTGTAAAATTCTGGATTCCAAGCGAAAAATATCAATCTTCCTTGTTTTTGATCTGTTTAAAGAGTCAGTGTACTTTTTACTTGTCATTTTCAGCTCCGTGCCGTCCTCCAGATGCTTTTTGGACCCACGATGCCGGGTCTCCTCATGCTCCTTCACCGCTTCTGACCCGCCGCAGGTCCGGAGTCCGGTCTCAGCACTGCGTTCCAACAATTCAGAAAAATCGGAGCGCAGCACTGAGACCGTGTGCCTGATTGGCTGGCTGCTCGCAGGAGTTTGCAGCTAGGCAATCAGGATCGCTGTATTAACGCTGGCACTTCCGTGTAATGTGACACAGCTTGCTCAGCGCTGATACAGGATCCGGGATCTTCAGCGGGTCAGAAGCGGGTGAAGGAGCGCGAGGAGACCTGGCACCGCTGGACTGAGGAGGATCTGGAGGACAGAGCGGACCTGAAAAAGAAAAGTTAGTAAAAAGGACAGTAACTCTTTAAAAAGTAAGTCCACATTAAAATATAAAGGTTTTTTTTTTAAATATCAAGTCTTTCACCGTAAACAAAATGGCAATAACATTTTGCACTAGTTTCTTTTACATTGTAAACATAGGAAATATTTTGGTGGTCGGCCCATCGGTCCCGCACACTTCTGGTGATACCAATTTCGACACATTACACACAGGATCTGTTTTTCTTCATGATAAATGTCACCTGTGCAATCACAAGAGCTGCAAAATGTCCACCCTTCTGAATTGCTGTAGCGGGATGCAAGAGTACTTATTTCCTGCTCTGTTTCCTTTTCAATTATTTTGATCGTTGATGGGCTGTAGGTCTTCATTTTCTCAGCCACAATTTTTTGTTGTGGTGTTTGTTTGTAGCTGAAATGTGAGTAATTAACTTCCCTAATCTTGGTCTGTATCCACCTTCTAACATTATTGCTGTCAAACCAATGAACATATTTAATACCATTACATATCACATATGAATTTAGTATGACATGCACTCCACAGTCATATGAATTATTCTGTTTTGGGCAGTCGGCGCTCACAATAAAAGTCCATTCATCTTCAAAAAACTCCACTGAGGAGCATAGAGAGTGGATGCCATAGAGAATTGTTTTGAGAACAGCACAGTGTATGTTGTATTTGGAGATCATAGAGTCCATTATTGTCACTGTTTTAGATTTTAGGTCTGCTAAAGCCAGAAACCAGTGGAAACCTCGTCCGTATAAAGTGAGGTCACTGTTTATTGGAAATAGCAAAATGTCATAGTTTAACATTGCTAATGAATCAGCAAATCTTAAAAAAGATGCGTGTCCTCCATTACTAATAGCATTGAAATAATGTGGAGGAACAGTCAAACAACCACTGGAAATTCCAGATTCCTTAACCAACTGTATTATGGCACTGTCTATTACTTCTCCTTCAAGCCAGGCCTTTGGTTTTAGACATAGTGTCAGACTGTCAATTAGGTCTACTGGTTGATCCCAAGGCTTTCTGTCTATAAAGCTATCAGACTTTCTTGGTGTGCTTTCATACTTTGGAGATTGTACTGCAATATTCTCATCAGTTAATTCTTTAAACGTGAAACTTTCACAGGAAAACGGTGACACTGGTTGGTTATCAATTTGTTTGTGTGAACTGGCAGACTGGTCTTGCGTATTCTCTATTAACTGCATAACTGTAGGTATCAAGATTGCATGAGATGCATTTGCTACATTCTCCTCTAGGTTTTTTTGTTTAAGATTTGGCTGTGAAGAGTTTGGCTGAGTTGCCTTCTCGGAATCTGGTGCAGCCTCAGTTTCATAGTCATAATCTCTCTTTCTTGCCTTTTTACGTCCTGATTTTCCATCTTTCCGACGTTGTCGTTTCCTCAAAGTGGAAAGATTATAAGTGAAATTATCTGGGATAAAAATTCCACATGCCTTTTGGACTGCTATTAAATGGAAACACAGTCCAGAGCTATTACAGGAACATTGAGGTTTTCGTGACAAGCACACTGAATGGACATCATTTTTAAATGGACTCTTAACAACAAACACCTGTAGTTGCCCATTTAACCCCTTAGTGACCGAGCCAAATTTTTGAAATCTGACCAGTGTCACTTTATGTGGTAATAACTCTGCAACGCTTCAACAAATCCCAGTGATTTTGAGATTGTTTTTTCGTGACACATTATACTTTATGATAATGGTGAATTTAGTTCAACATTTTTTGTGTTTATTTATAAAAAATATAAAAAATTTGAGAAAAATGTTAAAAAATTTGCAATTTTCTAAATTTGAATGATTATCCCTTTAATCCCGATAGTCATACAACAGCAAACCATTAATAAATAACATTTCCCACATGTCTGCTTTACATCAGCACCATTTGTAACATGTTATTTTATTTTGTTAGCATTTTAGGAGGTTTAAAAATGTAGCAGCAATTTTTCATTTTTTCAAAGAAATTTACCACATTTATTTTTTTAGGGACTTATCCATGTTTGAAGTGACTTTAGGGGTCTCATATATTGGGAAACCCCCAAACGTGATACCATTTTAAAAACAGCACCCCCTGACATATTGAAAACTGCTGTCAGGTAGTTTATTAACCCTTCAGGTGCTTTACAGGAATTAATGCAAAGTGGCATGACAGAAATGAAAATGTGTATTTTTACCACCTAAATGTTGCTAACTTCTAAACAGATTACTACAGCCATCAGACTCTGAGGCCGCTATTTGGTCATGAATTGCCATCGCAAACATCAGGACAACAAAATCATGATCTGAGGGCACCAATTGGGATAAAGAAGAAGCCCCCACAATCTGTTAACCATTTACAATGATGTAGTCACTTTTGACAGCAGCATCTAAGGGGTTAAACAGATTTGGACGGTGCAAACACTGATCGTGGATGATACAGCAAGTTGTCAGCTATAGTGTACAACCAACAGATGCTGGATTGTCATCTGTATGGGGAGGCTATTCTCTTATATCTCAGGTCAGTTAAAAGACGTATTGGCGGTCATTAAGGGGTTAAAGAAACTAAATTGTTCTCAATGCATAAGTTTGCAATAGCTGTCTGTGTCATTCTGTTAGTGGATTCTTTTTTAAGGCTGGGAACAATTGTGGAATTTTCTGATTTCACCTTCTCAACAATTTTCTCAACTGGTATATATAATGGGAATTGTGTGTGCTCATTTGGGACTTTCTGTAATTTCTTGAATGTTGCTTTCAAGTGATACCTTCCTAGACTATAGTAAGCCCTTTGGAACTCATAAACATAAAACAATTGTAAATGGAGTAAGCACAATAGAAGGCAGTCCAAAGACAATTCTTTCCAATCTGTTGCGTTTTTCAATATTTTGTTCATGCTTTCACTTACATTATTTGTTGACCCTTTATCTTGAAATGCAGCAAACTTCTTAGTATAGAACCTGCTTGCAAATTTGAATATGTGTTCATGCAAATTATGCTCAAAATATTCAGCGAACGAGTGCGACCACAGTATTTTAAACTCTTCATATTTGTTCCTCCATTCTTCTTCACTTTCAGAATCTTTAAGCTGTTCTACATGATCCTTCAATACCTTTATGTCATCGTTTTTTCCTCTAGCAGACTTCACCCAATATTCAATATCTCTCAAAATGTGATTTTCACATAACACAAGTGAAATCGATTGTGCCACTTTCTTCACAGCATTAAGAATTCCTTTTTCACGATCAGTCACAAATGGAATAGTTTTGATGTCTTTTAGATTTAACTGATTAACAAGTTCTCCAATGAAGAGTTCATGGTATTTTTGAAACTTCCTTTCATGAACCATAAAAGCTACTGGAAATATTGGATTATTCTCCAACATTGTATTTCTCATAACAAAAGTTGACATGTAGAAATCACCAAGGTTAAAGGTGGTGTCATAGGCAAACATTTGTTCTATTTCAATGTCTTGTAAGGCACTTTTTATTAACTCTTTTCCAAAATCCAATAACTCTTTTGACCACGCAAATACCACAAGATCTGGATATATTGTGACATGTCTTACAAAATCTGTTTGTTCTGCCAGCTGTATTGTACTAAAAATTTCATCTTTACCAATTTTGCGTCTTATAATTTCTGAATAGCGAGCATTCTGTACTTGTTTTAGATTTCTTGGGCGATTTACAGCTGCTCTTCCATCATCTCCTCCTGCAGATGCCTCACTATGCAATTTTGAGTATGTGTTTTTTGGAACACTGGAGTAATGTTGTCTACATTTTAGTAATAGCGATGGAGTGGATGGTATGAACATACGGTTAGATTTTGAATTTCCATGAGGGGTTGGAAGATTTACAGAATGATCTCCAAGATATTGTATAACTTTTATATGTTTGTGTGGCCCAGTCATGTATTGCCATACCTGGGAAAAAATGAAATCGAATGTTAAACAAACATCTTTTTGAGATGAGAACTAAAGAGACCTAGTAAAACATTGTCCTAAGTTATTTTGCACATTCAAAATGCTATGCATGTTGTGTTGATCAAATGATAACAGTCCGTTTAAAGGGTTTGGCCCAACTATTGGGACTTTTGGGGAGGGCTGCCCAGTCGCCCCAGCAGCCTAATGATGCGTGTTGCAGTGTGGTGCCAGCTCCCGCCACCGCAGCGTGAACCACAGAAGTCCCGGCGCGCGTTCACCCTGAACGTGGTGGATGGATGACCACCGCTAGGGGGAACGCGACTGTGTACCTGAGCTCATGGGAGACTAAATCTCCCATAAGTGCTCGTGGTCATGGCACACATGGCGCATGTGTGGATATAGCCATGGCTATAGACACACATGCGCTGCAGCGAGCTATAGCCAAGAATGCTGGCCAGGGTGTGCGCTAGTGCTCATGTCTGGCCAGCCCAGTTATAGAACAACAGGACATATACCTGGGTGATGCAAATAGCATCGCTCTAGGGGCGTCCTGCGTGAGCCCCCCCAGCGGCCACCAGGACATAGGAAGCATATTACAAAAAGTAATATGCTGCTGTGTTCTGTATAATGAGGGGGGATCTTTAAGTTGGTCCTACCCCTTTAAGTCTATTGGATTTGAATGTGTTTGACAGTAGCAAAAAGGACAAATGGTCCCGCTCAGCGCTCCGACTTTTCTGGTGGTGCATGGAGCGCTGTGTCGGGACTTAACCAGGTCAAGAAGAGAGTGAAGGAGCCGTCGGGGACCAGGAGAAGCTAATCGAGATGTGATAATCGTGCCGCCGTGGGTCGGAATCCGGCAGGTAAGTTTAACCTATACTTCCTCTTTAACAAGACCTACGGCTGCCATGTGAGTTTCATGGACGGCCATGAATTTAATTGCGGGTATATGTGTTTCTGCAAGACCATGTAAATGGCACTTTCAGTGTTCACAGTATGTTAAACAGCCACAATCCGTTATCTGTGGTCGTAGCCGTTTGCAGGTGTGTCAGCTTTCACAGTAGACAAGCACCATGCATGTACACAGCATATACAGACACCAGACAAAAGATGTGTGTATATATACAGCTGATGTCAGGAAGGTGTTAAATATGAAAACATAAAAATACTGTATCGTTTGACAGTAAACTACAATTGCTCTTATTGCTGTACCTGCTTTCTGAATGTCAGTAGGTACTGTTTACCTTTGCCATTTGGATCCTTTAACCCCTTAGCGACCGCCGATACGCCTTTTAACGGCGGCCGCTAAGGGTACTTAAGCCACAGCGCCGTTAATTAACGGCGCTGTGGAAAAAGTACATAGCGCCCCCCAGAGGCCGATTTTCTCCGGGGTCTCGGCTGCCGGGGGTAGCCGAGACCCCAGAGAACATGATTCGGGTCGGTTTTCACCGACCCCGCTTTTGCGATCGCCGGTAATTAACCGTTTACCGGCGATCGCAAAAAAAAAAAAAAAAAAAACGCGATTAGTATTGTGTTTCTCTCCCCTCTAATGTGATCGGACATTAGAGGGGAGAGAAATAGGGTCCCCCGAGCCCCCCACGGTACCTTATGTACCGGAGAAGGTGCCCCCCCGATCCCCGACCCTCCTCCTTCCTGCCCGGGCTCCAAAATGGCGGGCGCATGTGCAGATGCGCCCGCCAAAGCCTAGCTTCCCCCGGTGTATTGGGGTCTGTTTTTACAGACCCCCTGGAGCGATCGCAGACCCCCTGGAGCGATCGCAATCCCAGGGGTCTTTACAGACCCCCGGGATTGCGATCGCTGCAAATAGTTTGTAAAAAAAAGAAATGCTTTGCATTTCTCTCCCCTCTGATGTGATCGCACATCAGAGGGGAGAGAAATAGAGCCCCCGAGCCCCCCACCATACCGCCTGCTCCTGTCCCCGGTCCTCAGTAGTGGTCCCCGGTCCTCAGTAGTGGTCCCCGGTCCTCAGTAGTGGTCCCCGGTCCCCAGCCCACTGCTCCTGGCCCCCCTTCTTCTTCTCTGCTGGAAGAAAATGGCGGGCGCATGCGCAGTGCGCCTGCCATGATCTGCCAGCAGAGACCCAGCAACCTATGAGAATTTTCTCATTGGCTGCTGGGTTTTGATTACTGTAACATGTCCAATGACAGTGATCAAAACCCCTAATATTTGATAAACATGGCAGCACTTGGGCTGTACCTTTCTCTTCTCTCCTTGTAGTTGTTCTAGGAGAGAAGAGAGGGAGACTACAGTTCAAGTGCTGCTCTGTCAGTGACAAAAAACATATCTGCCTCCGCCAGCATCCCATTTACCCACCCCCGTTCTCCGTAATCCCTGCATCACCAGCAGAGGATTATAAAAAAAAAAAAAAAAAGAAAAAAAAAGAAAAAAAAAAATTATAATTTTTTTTAAAAATTTTTTTTAGGGTTAGGGGAGGAATTAGATAAAATGGCTCGCAGAACTTTTAGCGCGGAGCAAGCTTACAGCCTGCTTTGCTCCGGCAGCGAAACAGATTCTGCCCCTGAAGTTGAGCAGTTTTCAGACAGTGATGACGACTCTTCCTCCACGGGATCCCCCAGCCCGGTGGTAGCGGAGTCGGTCGTCACTGCTGAAGCTTCAGAGGCAGGACCAAGTACCGCAGTCCCCCCACCGCTGTGGTATAATGACACCTCATTTTCCCCTCAAATTCCCCCTTTTTCTGCAGTCCCTGGAATAAAAGTAGATGTCGCCAATTTTACCCCCATTGATTTTTTTGAAATTTTCATTAGCCCCGAAGTCCTGCAATTAATCGTCCACCAAACTAACCTATATGCCCGGCAATATATTTCCCAAAAACCCACTGCCTTTCATTCCCGTTCCTGGATCCCCACAAATGTCCCCGAAATTAAAAAATTCTTAGGCCTCACCCTGAATATGGGTATAGTAAAAAAACCCACTCTCCGCTCTTACTGGGCAACAAAAGCTGTCCACTGCACCCCTGTATTTGCAGCCATCATGTCCCGAGCCCGTTACGAAGCCCTGATGAGATTCCTCCACTTCAGTGACAATGCCCAAGCTCTCCCAAGAACTGACCCCAACTACGATCGGCTAAATAAATTAAGACCCCTAATTTCCCTCCTAAAAACTTCCTTTCTAAATTCCTATACCCCAGAGCAAAATATGGCAGTCGACGAGTCCTTGATGAGCTACAAGGGCCGTCTTTCATTCCGCCAATTTATTCCCTCCAAGAGAGCCAAATACGGCGTAAAATTATATAAAGCTTGCGAGAGCTCATCAGGGTACACGTCCACCTTCCTAATTTACGAAGGTAGGGACCGCCAAATAAACCCCCCAAACTGCCCCCAGATAATTGGTATCCCAGGCAAAATTGTCTGGGAGCTAATGACGCCCTTTCTCAATCAAGGGTACCACGTGTACACAGATAATTATTACACGAGTATCCCCCTATACAAATCCCTCCATGCTGCAAGTACAGGGGCCTGTGGGACAGTGAGGAAAAACAGAGTGGGGTTTCCGTCACAGTTGGTGTCCAGACGTTTGGAGAGGGGGGCGTCATTTTCACTTGCAAGCGACCAACTACTTGCAGTGAAGTGGAAAGACAGGAAGGACGTCTATATGCTTTCCACACTGCATACGGACACCACTGTGACGGTCAGAGAGAGGGGTGCCACCAGGGACAAAGAAAAACCTGTCTGCGTCACAGAATATAATAGACATATGGGTGGCGTAGACCTGTCAGACCAGGTTCTGCAACCATACCTGGTCAAGAGGAAGACCAGGGCGTGGTATAAAAAGGTGGGAATCTATCTAATTCAGACTGCCACCTACAACAGTTTTGTCCTATACAAAAAATCTCAAGGACCACTAACTTTCCTGCACTTTCAGGAAAAAGTAGTAGAGAGCCTCATATTTGAGTCCATGGCACCGGGGGAAGCCTTCGACTCTGAGGATTCCCGGAGACTGTCAGAACGCCATTTTCCTCACCCTGTCCCTGTCACTCCCACCCAAAGGTATCCTCAAAAAAGGTGCCGAGTTTGCAGAAAGCATGGCAGGCGGAGTGATTCCCGATTTTATTGCCCCACATGCCCATCCCAACCAGGCCTTTGTATCTCCCCCTGTTTTGAGACCTACCACACCACCTACAATTATTAGTTTGTTTGTTTTTTCAATCATTTTTATTTTCTGCTTAGTGGCCCCAGTAGTACAATTTGGAACAATTGATAAATATTTTAATTAGTAGATCCCATTTTACCCCATTTCACAATTAATTCCAGAATTTGATCAATCCCATACCAAACTACTATTCCAACAAATTCTCATCCACGTACCCACGTCTGTACGCTCTAGAGTGTGGACCCCACAAATGTTCTTGCAAAGTCAGGTCATCTGAAAATTCTACGACTCGATCAATCCCATACCAAACTACTATTCCAACAAATTCTCATCCACGTACCCACGTCTGTACGCTCTAGAGTGTGGACCCCACAAATGTTCTTGCAAAGTCAGGTCATCTGAAAATTCTACGACTCGATCAATCCCATACCAAACTACTATTCCAACAAATTCTCGTCCACGTACCTATGTCAATAAGCGTTAGAATGTGGACCCCAGAAATGATCTTGAAAAGTGAGATTATCTGAAAATGAATTCTAGGACTTTATTACTCAAACATTTTTGACCATTTATCTAACTTTGACTGTTTTTATAACTGTCTTGCTACACAAAACTTTGGCTTCCATTTATATTACTTAT
The DNA here is from genome assembly GCF_032444005.1 of Ranitomeya imitator. Classification (NCBI taxonomy): domain Eukaryota; kingdom Metazoa; phylum Chordata; class Amphibia; order Anura; family Dendrobatidae; genus Ranitomeya; species Ranitomeya imitator. The sequence continues at coordinate 304,489,238 of NC_091282.1, forward strand.
ATTTATGTTGATGATATGGGCATGATCATTTTATTGTAGGATTTCTAAAAAATGAGGAAGTTCCGTACTTATACACTATGGGCTTTACTTTATGGTTCTTGCCGAACCTCTGGTACCAGACAATACTTTCTATAGAGAACTGGTTGTTTTGTGCATATAGCGGTTCTGACCTTGGCGGGTGGGAGCTTGCTATGGTGTACCACGTCTATTGGCACATTCGTCTCTCATATAGGGATTGATGGAGCTAAAAGGACGTTGTACGACCAGTCTCTGAAAGTGTCTGCCATTCTAGCCCTGATGGTGTTCTTTCATCTTTGGAACAAACTCCGCTTTGCCACATAGTTGGCTGCATTTTCCTACACATTTTGCCCTTCATTCCAGTACAGTTTATTCTTCCTGCTACAATATACGCAAATGCGGGACAACTGTTTTGTTAGCAAGACCAATTTTATAGTCAGCCATTGTGTTTTAGGAGCATGCCTCCCTCTGTGAGTAATAATTCCTGGAAGGATTTTCTTTTTTGCTCAATGTCTCTAGAAGCTTTGAATGGGTCCTGGATCTTCAATTTCAAATAAAGCCAAATTTGTCACATTGTGCCCCTTTCTGTCCAAGCCCTGCCATTTGTCCAAACAGAACTTTTTTACTACATATGGGATATTGCTGCACTCATAATAAAGTGGGTAACGAATTGTGGGGTCCACTTTTTGATGTTATTTCTGAAAAATCGAGACATTCAGGTCTAAAACAAGATTCTCGTGGAAAAAAATGAATTTTTTCAATATGACAACCTAATGTTATCAAACTCTGTGTCATACATGTGGGTTCAAATTGCTCAATATACCCCTGATTAAAATCTTTGAGGGATGTAGTTTCCAAAACGGGGTCAGTTGTGGGGGGTTTCTGCTGTTAGGCACATCTACAAACCCAAAATGACGTCCGCTCTCACAATTAAGAGATTAAAAAGTCAAACGGCGCGCCTTCCCTTCCAAGCTCCGCAGTGCGCCCAAACAGAGGTTTACCCCCACATACAGGGTATCGACATACTCAGGACAAATTGCACAACAACTTTTGGGGTCTATTTTGTCTTGCTACCCTTGGGAAAATAAAAAATTGGGGGTGAAAAGATCATATTTGTGAAAAAAAAATGATTTTTAATTTTTTCGGCTCTACGTTATAAACTTGTGTGAAGCACTTGGGGGTTCAAAGTGTTGACCACACACCTAGATAAGTTCCTTAGGGGGTCTAGTTTCCAAAATGGTGTCACTTGTGGGGGGTTTCCACTGTTTAGGCACATCAGGGGCTCTCCAAACGCGACATGGTGTCCGATCTCAATTCCAGAGAATTCTATGTTGTAAAAGTCAAATGGCGCTCCTTCCCTTCTGAGCTCTACTGTGCACCCAAACAGAGGTTTACCCCCACATACGGGGTATCGACATACTCAGGACAAATTGCACAACAACTTTTGGGGTCTATTTTGTCTTGCTACCCTTGGGAAAATAGAAAATTGGGGGTGAAAAGATCATTTTTGTGAAAAAAAAAAAGATTTTTAATTTTTTCGGCTCTACGTTATAGACTTGTGTGAAGCACTTGGGGGTTCAAAGTGTTGACCACATACCTAGATAAGTTCCTTAGGGGGTCTAGTTTCCAAAATGGTGTCACTTGTGGGGGGTTTCCACTGTTTAGGCACATCAGGGGCTCTCCAAACGCGACATGGTGTCCGATCTCAATTCCAGAGAATTCTATGTTGAAAAAGTCAAATGGCGCTCCTTCCCTTCTGAGCTCTACTGTGCACCCAAACAGAGGTTTACCCCCACATACGGGGTATCGACATACTCAGGACAAATTGCACAACAACTTTTGGGGTCTATTTTGTCTTGCTACCCTTGGGAAAATAAAAAATTGGGGGTGAAAAGATCATTTTTGTGAAAAAAAAAAATGATTTTTAATTTTTTCGGCTCTTCGTTATAAACTTGTGTGAAGCACTTGGGGGTTCAAAGTGTTGACCACACACCTAGATAAGTTCCTTAGGGGGTCTAGTTTCCAAAATGGTGTCACTTGTGGGGGGTTTCCACTGTTTAGGCACATCAGGGGCTCTCCAAACGCGACATGGTGTCCGATCTCAATTCCAGGGAATTCTATGTTGAAAAAGCCAAATGGCGCTCCTTCCCTCCTGAGCTCTACTGTGCACCCAAATAGTGGTCCCTCCCCACATATGGGGTATCGGCATTCTCCGGACAAATTGCACAACAAATTATGTGGTTCATTTTCTTTTTTTACACATGTGAAAATAAAAAAAATTGATTCTGAAGTAAAATATTTGTGAAAAAAAGTAAAATGTTCATTTTTTCCTTCCACATTGCTTCAGTTCCTGTGCAGCAACTGAAGGGTTAATAAACTTCTTGAATGTGGTTTTGCGCACCTTGAGGGGTGCAGTTTTTAGAATGGTGTCAATTTTGGGCATTTTCTGCTACATAGACCCCTCAAACTGACTTCAAATGTGAGGTGGTCCCTAAAAAAAATGGTTTTGTAAATTTTGCTGTAAAAATAAGAAATTGCTGGTCAAATTTTAACCCTTATAACTCCCTAATAATTTTTTTTTTTTTCCAAAATTGTGCTGATGTAAAGTAGACATATGGGAAATGTTATTTATTGACCATTTTGTGTGACATATCTCTCTGATGTAAGGGCATAAAAATTCAAAGTTTGAAAATTGCAAAATTTTCGCCATATTTCCGTTTTTTTAATAAATAAACGCAAGTAATATCGAAGAAATGTTACCACTAACATGAAGTGCAATATGTCACGAAAAAACAATCTCAGAATCAGCGGGATCCGTTGAAGCGTTCCAGAGTTATAACCTCATAAAGTGACAGTGGTCAGAATTGTAAAAATTGGCCTGGTCATTAAGTACCAAATTGGCTCTGTCACTAAGGGGTTAAAGCAAAATACCTATAAAAGGAGTATTTACAAAATTAGTTGTAGTACACAATATAAACTTTTGACATTCACAGTATAAATGGTAAGAGAACATAAATTTACTTCAGGTCAAAATTGTACTGTCTTGTATTCATTTACTTTTTCATTTACCTGCAGCGCATATCACATATGCACTCTGCAGCCGGCCTAAAGGTGTCGGCTCCTCCGATGCAGCAGCGCTGAGAGGGTGCTCGCTATTGTCTGGTTGATAAGTCATGCTTGATTGACACAGCAATCAGCCAATAGCCTTCTCAGCGATGCTCCCATGCATGAAACCATGTCGGGTCGGCTCCAGAGCATCGCACTGGGACCCAAAGCTGCAGATAAGAGGGGAGAAAACAGTGTATTCTCCTATACTAAGGTTAGTAGAATACACGGTTTCCAGGGGTCGGGGAACAGTTGCAGCACATTGCTGCAATAAAAATTTTGCATTCAGTTGCTCTTTAACCCCTTCCCGACATCCGCCGTACATGTACGGTGTATTTTGACCAGACCAATGGACAGCCGCCGTACATGTACGGCGGAGTGCTTCTCCGGTCCCCGCACGCGATCGCACGGGGACCGGAAGGGGGCGACGGTACCTACAGTACCGTCGAGGTCCTCGGCTGCCGAGAATCACAGTCTCTGTGCTTCCCTGCAGCTACGAGCGCTGCTATTGGCTGGGGCTGCTCAGGCGTACTTTCACGAGCAGATCTGGCAACTCGGGGTACGATTTAAGAAACCGCTGAACCACGAGGTTAAGCACCTGAGCCAGGCATGGTACGTGTGTGATCTCACCTAGCCTCAGAGCCGCCACCAGGTTACAGCCATTGTCACACACGACCATGCCGGGATGTAGGTTCAGCGGTCTCAGCCACAGATCTACCTGCTCTTTCACAGCTGTCCACAACTCGCAAGCAGTGTGAGGATTATCACCTAAGCTTATGAGTTTCAGCACAGCCTGTTGCCGCTTGGCGGAGGCAGTACTGCAGTGCTTCCAGCTTGTAACTGATGTGGTGCTATCTGAGATGGAGGCTGAACATGAGGAGGAGGAGGATGATGCGCAGGAGCTATACACTGTGGGGGCAACTATGACTGACATAGGGCCCGCAATCCTCGGTGTGGGGAGGACGTGTTCTGTCCCAAGGTCTGACTGGGTCCCGGCTTCCACTATGTTTACCCAGTGTGCCGTCAGAGAGAAGTACTGTCCCTGGCCACAAGCACTTGGCCACGTGTCCGTTGTCAGGTGGACTCTCCCAGCAACTGTGTTGTTGAGGGCACGGCAGATGCTTTGGGACACGTGCTTGTGTAGTGCGGGGATGGCACACCGGGCAAAATAGTGTCGGCTGGGGACCGAGTACCGAGGGACGGCCACCGCCATAAGATTGCGGAAGGATTCCGTCTCCACCAGCCTAAAAGGCTGCATTTCCAATGCAAGCAGTAGTGAAATGTGCAAATTTAGGACTGTGGCCTGTGGAGCGTTAGCTGCTAATTTTCGCTTTCGTTCAAAGGTCTGGGATATGGACAATTGAACGCTGCGGTAGGATGTGGACATTGATGCTGTTTCTTGAGAAATTGCCATAACAAGTGAAGACTGAGAGGAGGGGGCATCTTTACATGCAGTATGGACAGGGGATTGCCTTGCACACACAACAGGGAGTTCTATTGCACGCACAACAGTGGAAGAAGCAGGGGTTACACCAGATGGAAAAAGGGTAAGAAAAAGGAGATTAGAACTGTGGAAGAGGAAAACCACAGTTCTATTTCTCTGGCCTACACCCGACTCTTTTACACAATCAGAACAATCAGGGAGAAACTATTACTGTTTTTCTTTACGTAAAAAATACCAAAACCTGAATAATAGAGATTTTTTTTTACCGTGGAAGAGCAAAACCACAGTTATTGTTTACTGGTGTATACCAGAGTTTTTTACATATATAGATTTGCAGCTGAACAGTGAGCGACACACTCTGTGTTTTTTACCCTTCGCCATGACAGCACCCACTGGAGAGATAGGGATCCGCCCCAAGGAACAGGAAACCTACAGAGACATAAAAGGGGGCGGTCCCCCTCTCCTCAGTTTAGGTTTCCTGTTCCCAGGGGACAGGATCGCTGGATTCCCCAAAAGAAAACCTACAACCATACCTGGGCCACAAGCATCCGCCTGTGCGGTCTCTGCGGGAACGGCAGGGGATGCGGTCCTGAAGCAGCGTCGGGGGAGACTCCGTTAGACGGCTCCCCCCTCGTCTGGCCGGCATGTGGGATGGCTGGATCCATAGGGGCTGGCCGAATCCCGGTGCGACGCTGCGGGAGTGCGGCCGAAGGAGGCGCTGGACGCGGACTGGCTTATACGAGCTCCGCGGTTCGTGGCTCTGCAGCAGCGGCAGCCGGCACACCGCTCCCAGCTGCAGCCGGAATAATGGCGGCCGCACATGCGCGGAGCGGTGGAAGATTCCCCTGGCTAACCCGGAGGTAATGGTATACTTCCGGGTCACTCACACAGCGGTGAGGGGAAGCGCGGTTCGCGCATGCGCAGTACACCGCTGTGTGGGGCTGAATAGAAGAAAAAAAAAATCCGGATCTTGGCTTATAAGAAGGGGATTGTTGCAAACGCACAGGCGATGCAACATGTTGTCCCCAAGCAAGACGGTGGACCCAGCAGGGGAGCCACCCAGCAGGAGGTCCTCGGATGCCAGCCGCAGAAGCGAAGCCTCAGATTCCAGATCCAGGAAGGCGCTTCAGCAACCTGATTCGGTACCGTACAGCTTCACTGGGTGAGTGTTAAAACCCCTCTGCCTATAAAGCTGACACACTTTCCCTCAAATCTTTTTCACCCAGGCCAAAAAGAGACAAAAATCTAAGCACAAACAGTGTGCATTATGTGACGAGCCTCTCCCAGATGCCCACCCCAAAAAACTCTGCAACCAGTGTATCACCGAAACAATGCAGAGTCCATCTATGTCAGTTACGGATATACGGGCCATAATTAGGGAAGAGTTGCAGGCCATTACACAAGCCAGTGCACCCCCTAAAAAATCCAGTAAAGACAAGGCTGGATCCAGCTCTGAGTCCGATGAGGAAGGCTTCATCCACTCAGACTACTCACATTCATCATCCTCTTCCTCCACACAATCTGACATCGGAGGTCGAGCTTGTTTTCCCCTTGATGGGGTTGACAACCTGGTAAAATCCATCAGGAATACGATAGGTTGTGAGGATACAAAAGACGACCAAACTGCACAAGACATCATGTTTGCAGGGTTGGCAGAGAGGAAGAGAAGAGCCTTCCCAGTAATTCATGCCGTTAAGGCACTAATAAGGAGGGAATGGGAAAAACAGGACCAGAGGGGTTTTCTCCCATCAGCCTCCAAAAGGAAATACCCCTTTAGTGACGAGGAATTAAATATATGGACCAAAATTCCTAAAGTGGACGCAGCTGTGTCCTCCACTTCTAAACAGTCAGCCTTACCAGTCGAGGATGCAGGCCTACTTTCTGATCCTCTAGATCGAAAAGCAGAGTCGTCACTGAAAAGGTCATGGGAAGCTTCCACGGGCATATTTAAGCCAACGATTGCCAGCACGTGCACAGCTAGATCCATGCTTGTTTGGATCGACCAGTTAGATCAACAGATTGAGCATGGGATCTCCAGACAAAAATTGCGGGATGCACTGCCATTAATTAGAGGAGCAGCAGCATTCATGGCCGATGCGTCAGCCGACTCTCTACGCCTCGCAGCAAGGTCAGCAGGCCTAGTGAATAATGCCAGACGTGCGTTGTGGATGAAGAGTTGGAAGGGGGATACACATTCGAAAGCTAAGATTTGTGGTATCCCGTGTGAGGGTGAGTTTCTGTTTGGAAAAGCTTTAGATGATATCCTCAAAAAAGCAAAAGAGAGGAAAAAAGCCTTCCCTGACCCCCCGATTCCTTTCTATAGGAAGACCTTTAGGAGAAGACCGTTCGGGAAAAGAACGCAAAATGAAAGACCATCACGGTGGGCCACAAAAGAGGGAAAACAGAGTGGCACTATATTTAAAGGGCCCCCCTTCCGTAGAGACAACAAATATTAATGTACCAGTTACCCCAGTAGGGGGCAGGTTAAAATTTTTCTTTCCCCAATGGCGAAAGATTACGTCAAAGTCCTGGGTTCTGAATATTATTAAAGAAGGAATGAAAATAGAATTTCTCCAAATTCCCCATAATTCTTTTGTTTTAACAAACCTTTCCTCACCAGTTCAACCAAGGGCCCTTGAACTGGAAATCCAAAATCTCATAGTAAAAAATGTCTTAGTTAGGGTGCCAAAGGGACAAGAGGGTAGAGGGTTCTACTCTCTGTTATTTTTAATCCCTAAACCCGATGGTTCCTTTAGAACAATTATAAATCTTAAAAAACTCAATACGTTTATTAAAAATTATACGTTTAAAATGGAATCTATTAGATCTGCCATTAAACTCCTCTATCCAAATTGTAAAATGGGCGGCATTGATTTAAAAGATGCCTACTACCATCTCCCTATTCACAGCAGATATCAAAAATACTTAAGAGTGGCGGTAACTCTTGAGGGGGAGATTCATCATTTCCAATACACAGCCATGACCTTTGGTCTCTCCACAGCTCCAAGGATTTTCACCAAAGTTATGTTAGAAGTGATGGCCTACCTCCGCCAAAAAGACACCTTAATCATACCCTATTTGGATGATTTTTTAGTAGTTGGAAATTCGTCTGTTCAGTGTGCTGAGCGGTTAGCTGACACTGTCTCATCCCTAAAAAACCTGGACTGGATCATCAACTATGAAAAGTCCAGACTCATCCCACTTTCTCTCCAGACATTCCTAGGTTTCATTTTAGACTCCACAAAACAAAGGTGTCTACTCCCACAAGTAAAGGTATCACTAATGGAGGAGAAAGTAGCGGCGGCCATTCAAAAACACCAGATGTCCTTGAGTGCAGGAATGTCCTTATTAGGTTCCCTTTCCTCCTGTACTCCAGCTGTTCAGTGTGCACAACTTCATACCCGAACATTGCAACATCAGATACTTCGGGAACAGAGGCAATTTTTAGGGCACCTTGAATCAAAAATAACATTATCAGAGAAAGTGTTATCTTCTTTGTCATGGTGGTTGGATAACAAAAACTTAACGGAAGGTGTCCCTTGTGTGATAACACCATCCCATACGGTAACCACTGATGCTAGTCCCCACGGGTGGGGTGCACAACTTGGGGGATAAATTCTGCCAGGGAATATGGAATAAGAAGGAGTTTTTAGATTCATCAAATTTGAAAGAATTGAATGCAGTAAACTATGCACTGCATCAATTTCTCCCACAGCTACGAGGAAACCACGTCAGAGTCTGTTCAGACAACACTACGACAGTGGCGTATTTAAACAAACAAGGCGGCACACGATCAGACGCTCTAATGTCTTCCGCAAAGAATACCTTAACCATGGCCGAAAATCATCTATTGTCCCTCTCTGCGGTCCACATCAAAGGAGAGAACAATCAACAAGCAGACTTTCTAAGTCGACACACTCTACATCAAGGAGAGTGGTGTCTAAATCCTCACATATTCCACAAAGTGACATTATTATGGGGCAGGCCCCAGATAGACCTGTTTGCTACGGAACAGAACAGACAAGTCCAGAAATTTGCATCTCGGTTCCGTGCAGACCACCCGGACATTCTAGATGCTCTTCAAACACCCTGGCAATTCAAGCTGGCATATGCCTTCCCTCCGATAATTCTGCTTCCACAAGTAATACGGAAGATCAGGGAAGAACAAGCCAGGATAATATTGATCGCACCATTCTGGCCCAAAATACCATGGTTCTCGTGTCTGCAGTCAATGTCAGTGACAGATCCATGGGTCCTTCCCTCAATCCCAGACCTTCTCTCTCAGGGACCTTTCTTCCACACTCAGATGGACAGCCTCCACTTGACGGCCTGGAATTTGAAAGGCAGATAATAAATTCCAGGGGGTTCTCAAAAGGCCTCATTGATACACTCCTGCTTAGCAGGAAACCATCTACAACTAAAATTTATACCAAGATATGGAAAAAGTTTCTTCAGTTCCATACAGGTTCAAACCCCTCTGAAGTTCCAATAAAATCTATCCTAGAATTTCTACAGAAAGGGAAAAAATTAGGTCTGTCAGTTAACACACTAAAAGTTCAGGTGTCCGCTCTGGGAGCCCTTTATGGCCATAATATTGCGGGTAATAAATGGGTATCCCGATTTATCACGGCTTGTGAGCGAGCTACTCCGGTCCACATACCTAGAATAGCTCCTTGGGACCTAAACCTAGTTTTAGACTCTCTAACGGAACCTCCATTTGAGCCTATAGACACAATATCCCAGAAAAACTTATCACTAAAGACAGCCTTCTTAGTAGCCTTAACATCGGCTAGAAGAGTCAGCGACATTCAGGCCTTGTCGATAGATCAACCTTACCTTCTCACATTTCATGACAGACTAGTTTTAAAACCAAAAGGTTAATAAGACGGGTATTTGTACAGTGTGAAGGAGGAAAACAAAAAAGGATTTAGTTGAAAAAGAAAGGATTTTTCCTGTCCCCCGAGACCTGGAGCTAAGTCCAGAAATTTCAGCAAGAGGAGCACACAGGACTGTAATGCAGCGTTTGCTGGTCTAACCACTGCGTCTCCTATACAGCCTGCCTGATATCTGGGATGGATATTAGTCCTGAGAAGGACTGCTTGTTTGATATGGCAGCCTTTAGAGACCCTACACTAACTATTTCGCAGTATAAATCTCTCCCTAGCTCAGCAGCGATGTCCCTACAGTGTCTAATCCGGAGCGACTGTTTCCAAGATGGCGGCGCCCGGTTTTAAGTACTCGAGGTGACGCTGTGCGGCCAGCCAATCACTGTAATGCCCACAAACAACATGGATGCGGCATTCCAGTGACTGGCTGGCAATCTCTGCATGCTCATTGGCTCTGTAAAGAGCGCCAAACATGCAGGGCGGAGACCTGAGCTACTGCCCGAGTAACCCGGAAATGCTCGGTGCTCGCCGAACATCCTGAGTAGCGTGATGCTCGGGCGAGTAACGAGCAGTGTCGAGCATGTTCGCTCAACACTAGTTACGGTATGTATGCAAATCTATGGAAATTTTAACGTTTGGATACCATAATCGTCACTTGGCCGCTGCCGAATAACGACCTAAACTTCAGTCCTGATGCGTCCGTTGTCCGGTGACCATTATTATAACTGTGTACATGCGTGCCACTTTTGTTGTCAATCCAAGTCGATGGAGATTAGTAACGCTCCGCTACTTGACCGTAAAGAATGGAGTTGTTACCCTCTCGTCTTAAGAGTGAAGTAAAGCAGGTGCGAACCGAACCTAACAATACTGACTTACGATGTGGACCAGAAGCTGCCTTCTAGTAGCTGTGGGTGTGAAACGGCAATTTCAGCATTGACAATAGCCACCTGTGTTGAGCCAATGCTAATCAGGAGGGCTGCACCGCATTGCATTACTCAGGTGTCGCTATGGCTGGCGCCCGCACTGAGTTTATGCTTCAGCTCAGTGCGGGCGCTATTGCAAGACCTGTGTGAAGCAGCCTGATGCTCATTTTGTGGCCGATGCTGCATCGGCATAATGCGATGCAGTGCCACCCATGAAATTAGAATCAGGCTGCCTCACACAGGTTTCGTGGTTGGGCCTGCGCTGAGTTCATGTGAATGCATCAGCTCAGTGCGGGTGTCATAGCAAGACATGAGTAATGCAATGCAGCGCAGCCCTCCTGATTAGCATTGGCCCAACACAGGCAGCCTGTGTCGAGGCTGAAATTCTGGCTCATGGTCACACTCGTCACTGACATGCTATGTAGTACAGAAGCCTCAATATGTGGAACTGTAGGTGCAAAATACAAGGTCAACCACTGTAGTAACATAAAAAAATAATTGGTCACAGTTGCTCTTTCCAGATAAACTGAAGCAACACATGACAAAAAAAAAAGACAAACTGATTTATTTTTACAGTCAGCTTTGTTTTGCACAGATTTTTGCAAATTCCCTTTCACAATGGAAAAATGATTTAGAGCCCACCTTTTTTGGAGTTGTGTTTCCACATACCACTTGCGCTGCTTGTTGTTTCCTCTTGAAATCCATCTGTATTGATCTTTTGAATAATCATTTTCTTGAAGACTAGTTGGAGGCACAAAGATGTAAATTTCTCCTCCTTTGGGAGTCACTGGTGGACCATGCATCATTAGTTCTTCTGCAATTTCTCCTCTAGCTACCTTTTCAATCAGGTCAATAACCTGTTGATTTGTAAGGTCATCCTTCTTTTCTCTTAAATATGGTTTGTTCGCCATTAGATTGGTACAATGATCAGAGAAAGAAAACTCAGTTTAACCCTCCGTCAGGCACAATAGATCTGACAGGCACACAGCAATTAGTTTCACTTCTCTCTCCTTGCCCACTTATCAGAAAACCCCACCCCTCCTAGTTATCTCCTGACTCTACAGCCTCTGTGAAACCTGATATCACAGTGACTCAGCAGACCTTCTAGTGAGCAGATATCAACACTTTGGCTTCTCAGGCACATTGTGCCTGATTTCAACACAAATTGAAAGGTTTGTATTTTCTTTTTTTATTCATCACGATTGTGTATTTAGCTTGTTTTATGAAGGATTAATGCTAAGTTAGTGTACATAATACTGTTTTCTAAAGGTACCGTCACACTATACGATTTACCTACGATCACGACCAGCGATATGACCTGGCCGTGATCGTAGGTAAATCGTAGTGTGGTCGCTGGAGAGCTGTCACACAGACAGCTCTCCAGCGACCAACGATGCCGAGGTCCCCGGGTAACCAGGGTAAACCTCGGGTAACTAAGCGCAGGGCCGCGCTTAGTTACCCGATGTTTACCCTGGTTACAAGGGTTAAACAAAAAAAAAAACAAACAGCACATACTTACATCTGGTGTCCGTCACGTCCCTTGCCGTCTGCTTCCCGCACTGTGACTGCCGGCTGTAAAGTGAAAGTGAAAGCACAGCCGCTGTGCTCTGCTTTCACTTTACGGCCGGCAGTCACTGAGTGCGGGAAGCAGAGACGGCAAGGGACGTGACGGACACCAGATGTAAGTATGTGCTGTTTTTTTTTTTTTAGTTTAACCCTTGTAACCAGGGTAAACATCGGGTAACTAAGCGCGGTCCTGCGCTTAGTTACCCGATGTTTACCCTGGTTACAAGCGAACGCATCGCTGGATCGCATCGCTAGATCGGTGTCACACACACCGATCTAGCGATGACAGCGGGAGATCCAGCGATGAAAGAAAGTTCCATACGATCGGCTACGACGTACGATTCTCAGCAGGATCCCTGATCGCTGCTGCGTGTCAGACACAGCGATATCGTAACGATATCGCTGGAACGTCACGAATCGTACCGTCGTAGCGATCTAAATGTTATAGTGTGACGGTACCCTTAGACAAAAGGAGGGTGGCTTCTAAGGCACATTGCGCCCTAACACATACTCTTTCTCGCTTGCTTCAGATTTTCTGCTGCAATGGCCAGAAAACAGTATGATTCATCTAAACCCCTTCATTTAGAAGAAATGAAGATTTTTTTGTTAGAAGATGATGAGGAAGAACCAGCAGTAACTGAGGATTTAGAGGAATCTAGTGACATTTCATCTGCAGATGAGGTAGCAGAATGTAACACTGATTCTGGAACAGAGCAGGATGGTGATGACACTGATACAGAGGAAACAGACACAGATCTAGCTTATTATTTGGGCAAAGATAAAAATACAAAGTGGAACAAAAAGGCACCCAAGAACAAACAGCGCAGAGAATCCCACAATATTATTACACACCTTCCTGGAGTTATTGGAAGTGCTAGAAAAGGTAAAACTGCAGTGGAATGTTGGAGTAATCGAATTACAGATAGCATGTTGGAAACTATTGTTCGGTTCACTAACCAGTATATTGACACAATCAAAGAGCAATTGTCCAGAGAGAGGGACATCATAAACACTGATGTGATTGAACTCAAGGCATTTATTGGCTTGTTATACCTAGCTGGTGCTTTCAGAGCAAATAGGCAAAGTTTGGAGGAGCTGTGGGGGACAGACGGTGATGGCATCGAAAAATTCAGCCTTGTGATGAATCTGAAACGATTCAAAGTCCTGATCCGTTGCCTCCGTTTCGATGATCGAAGTACCCGGACAGAACGAAAAGGTTATGACCGGCTTGCACCAATTCGGGACATATTTCAACAATTTATTATGAATTGTCAAAAAAGCTATTGCCCGGGGCAATACCTCACTATTGATGAGATGCTTCCAGGTTTCCGTGGAAGATGTGGTTTTCGGCAATATATACCATCGCAGCCAAACAAATATGGAATTAAAATTTTTGCCATGGTTGATTCAAGGATGATGTACACTATGAACATGGAAGTTTATTGTGGAAGACAGCCACCAGGTCCTTTCAATGTGAGCAACAAGCCTAGTGATGTGGTAAAGAGAATTGCTGAGCCAATGTTTGGATCTGATCGAAATATCACTGCTGACAACTGGTTTACTGACTTTGATCTGATTAGATTTTTTTAGAAACGAAAAAGCTGTCATATGTGGGAACTGTTAGAAAAAACAAAAGGCAGTTGCCGCCTGATTTTCTATATACAAAAGGCAAACAACAGTATAGCACTATGTTTGGGTTCAGTAATGGAAAGATTTTAGTTTATTACATCCCACGCGAGAGGAAAAATGTGATTTTGGTCTCTTCATTACATAATAATAATAATAATAATAATCTTTATTTTAGTATAGCGCTAACATATTCCGCAGCGCTTTACAGTTTTGCACACATTATCATCACTGTCCCCGTTGGGGCTCACAATCTAAATTCCCTATCAGTATGTCTTTGGATTGTGGGAGGAAACCGGAGAACCCGGAGGAAACCCACGCAAACACGGAGAGAACATACAAACTCTTTGCAGTTACATAATGATTACACCATTGATCCAGAGTCTGGGGAGCTAAGGAAACCAGAAATCATAACTTTTCATAATTTGACCAAAAGCGGCGTTGACAATGCTGACCAAATGTGTGGCAATTTCAATGTAAGTCAAAATACCAAACGCTGGCCGATGGTAATCTTCTTTACAATGCTGAATGTGGGTGGCATCAACTCACAAGTAATGTACCTCGGTAATGAACTTAAACAAATGCGCAGAAGAATGTACCTAAAACAATTGGCTAATGAACTGGTGAGTGGAGAGCTAAGCCTAAGAAGTACAAAGACGGTTGGAATGCCCCTTGCCCTGCAACACCGGTTGAAGAGATATCGTCCCAAGGACGTTCCAGAACAAACACCGACTCTACCACCTTCTAAAATACGCAGTTGTACTACCTGCTCATTTGTAACCAAAAAAGTCCAAATTGAAAGATTTTTTAACAAATTTCTCTACCATGCTCAAAACCCTAGTGGGGGAGCCTTCCAGTGAGAAATACAATTATAAGTCGGACACTCCACCGAACAGGAATAACAATGAGACATTGGAGTTCATGTCCATAAATATTAATCAATTTTTATTGCTTGCTAACAATTACAATACCTATATAATGATATTAAAATTTCACATTAAACTGTACATATACAACATTAAATATAACAAGAGGGATGATGGTAGCAAAAAGATGGAAAAACACTACGTGGATATACCTAATGCCACCATTATTTTCATAAAGTGCATAGTGTAATTGGTAACTGGGTTCAGGATCGAAGCCTTAAATGCTTCCATAATAAATCATGTTAGATATTCTATCAGGTACACTGAGCCATGCGCAAGGACTCCAGGGACCTATAGTCAAAGTATATTGCTACACAAAGTATGCCTACACCTTACCCAGATAATGACAATTAGGGTGCTCCACGCGGTGGCCCCAACGCGCGTTTCGCGTCAGCTTCGTCAGGGGGCGGTGCTGCTACATGTCCTTAGTGTGTTTTTAAAGGCTGCTCTAATTGCTGGTATTAAGCCCACATGATGCGGCGCATGTCGGCCTACGTCCGGCCGGGAATTACATCCCGGGCGGCCTCCAAAATGGCGCCGCGGTCAGTTCCGCCGGAAATGGCATCACTGAACCGCACGCGGATTGTGGGACATTGTGGGTGGCGCCTGTCAATGACGCTTGCGGCGCCAGTTTGGAGGCCGCCCGGGATGTAATTCCCGGCCGGACATAGAGCGACATGCGCCGCATCATAATACCGGCAATTAGAGCAGCACCGGACATGTATCAGCACCGCCCCCTGACGAAGCTGACGCGAAACGCGCGTTGGGGCCACCGCGTGGAGCACCCTAATTGCCATTATCTGGGTAAGGTGTAGGCATACTTTGTGTAGCAATATACTTTGACTATAGGTCCCTGGAGTCCTTGCGCATGGCTCAGTGTACCTGATAGAATATCTAACATGATTTATTATGGAAGCATTTAAGGCTTCGATCCTGAACCCAGTTACCAATTACACTATGCACTTTATGAAAATAATGGTGGCATTAAGTATATCCACGTAGTGTTTTTCCATCTTTTTGCTACCATCATCCCTCTTGTTATATTTAATGTTGTATATGTACAGTTTAATGTGAAATTTTAATATCATTATATAGGTATTGTAATTGTTAGCAAGCAATAAAAATTGATTAATATTTATGGACATGAACTCCAATGTCTCATTGTTATACCTGCTCATTTGTATCTGGTTTCAGAAGGCTTTCTAAATATGACTGCAAAATATGTAAAGAATCAATCTGCCTTTCCCATGCAACTTTCGTCTGCCAGCCTTGCTTTACTAAGTGTACCTGTGCTGCTTCTGCTGCAATTGAAACCACTGAAGATGAGTAGAAAATAATTAAGTAACATCTAAGTGCAATATCCTTTAAGTTTTTTTCCATAATTTTATATTTAAGCAATAGTTAAGTAAAGATAACTGGAGCCTATTTGGCAGTACTACCGAAAAGTGGTACTTTTAGTTTTAATAAGTTTATGTTTAATAAATGTTTTTTTTTTGCATCTGATTTGGTGTAATCTCTTTTAATACATTCCTATGAAGGTCACTGACTACTTCTATAGTCCTGAAATTGAAATATGTAGCTACTATAGATGGTTTTCTGACCTGTGCTTGTCAGGCACATTGCGCCTGAACTGACGAGAATCTATATTGCGCCTGACGGAGGGTTAAGAATGTAGGCAGATTCTCCTTCATCCTGGGAGGGTCACTGAGAGGCTAGTAGGAGCATCTAATATATGTAACTTTTTAATTTTTCCCCTAAGCTGTTGCTTTGGTAACAGTCAGGTGACCATCCTGAGCTGGATCTCTCCATGTATATTGAAAGACATGCTGCAGTTGTAAAAGCCATTTAATCTGCCACCTCAAAATCATCTTTGCTTCTGACCTGCATTGACCTGCTGACACAGAGCACAGTGATCCCAGCCGCGCTCCGATCCGATGAGCCGTTCGGGCGCTACGGCCCCTGAAACGGAGCGCGTGCTGGGCTGTCAGAGCGCTGGGACTAGTCCCATGATGCAGCTCCTCCATTGAACTCAATGGAGGAAACCATGTGACCGGACTAAACCCGGCTCTGACAGGCAGCGTGCGCTCCGTTCCAGGGGCCGTTGCACCCTTACTGTAAATTGGATCGGAGCGCCGCTGGTCTCACTATGCTCTGCGTCAGCAGGCCAATACAGGCCTGCTGAGCACAGCACAGTGATCACAGCCACGCTCTGATCCGATGAGCTGTTCGGGTGCTACGGCCCCTGGAATGGAGCACATGCTGGCTGTCAGAGCTGAGATTAGTCCCGGTCACGGGGTCTCCTCCCATTGACTTGAATGGGGTAGCTACATCACAGGACTAGTCCCAGCGCTGTGACAGCCCAGCACGCGCTCCGTTTCAGGGGCCGTAGCGCCCGAACGGCTCATCGGATCGGAGCGCGGCTGGGGTTGCTGTGCTGTGCGGCAGCACGTCAATGCAGTCCTGCAGAGCACAACACATGTGATTTGGCACTGGCAGTCCCTTTAACAAAAAGCACATTATATTCTTTTTTTTTTGGCGTGTTTTTTTTTTTTTTTTTTTTTGGTGTCTGTGGGAAAAAGATGAGGGTAGCGTATACCGTACAGCACTTTGCCAGCCTATTTACTGATTTATCCAAGCATCCAGGCGGCTGCCCAGGGCTCCCCTTTTACACACAAAAAAGGGACAAAAGCGGACAGTAGAACATAAAAGAGAGGTAGGATGACACAAAAGGAGGATACTCAGAGTGACAGAAGGATACAAGAGGGACAGGAAGACCCAAAGCGGGACAGCAGGATACAAAGGGGGGCATTTTATTCAGTTGTTTGAGTTATCCAAGTTTTTCACAAATCCAAGCACCCTCTGCTCCCGTTTAGCTTGGATAAAAGAGACTCTACTGGATATTTTTATCAGGTAGAGGATAAATATGGGATTTGGGATTTGTAGCCATGTTATCCAAATCATAATCCCCATATAAATGAATATTGATAATAATCAATAATATAAGCATCCACATCTGATGATCATATCACATTACATTTTATGTGAAATTAGTGGGGTAAGGTGTTTGTTGGTTGACAGCACACGCTATGCACAATTGAGCAGCTAAGTATTAAATTTCACAAGGAAAACACAGGCTATTTTCAACTCGACGCTTTAAAGAGGACCTGTCATCACATTCAATGCCACAAAGCCGCAGCTATGGTGGCATAGTTGACAGGTCCAGTTGTGTGGAGAGACCTTTGTCCACCTCCCTGGGTGCCTCCTCATTGAAATACTAAACTTTATTGCCCCCTTGGCGCGCGTAACGGGAATCAAGAAGTGGTCCTGTTGGTGTTTTGAAGTGTGAACCAATCAGTGCTTGAGCCCTGCGCTGTGCCGCGTCATCAGTCACTGGGCAGTAAAAAAATTCCTGCCCAGCAACTGATGACGCAGTGCATTGTATATAGTGCAGATTTGTTCACACTCCATCGGACCGATACAGACACTTCATACTTCCAGTGGTGCCCGTCGAGAGGAATAAAGTGTAATATTTTAGTGCGGAGGCACCAGGGAGGCGGATAGAGGGCTGTCCACACTGCTGGACCTGTCAGCTATGCCACCATAGCTGCGGCTTGGTGGCATTGAATGTGATGACAGGTCAGCTTTAAGCCTTTTTTTTCAGTACTGAAGATAAGCAGTTAAAAGTCTCTTAAATCAGCCTTTATTTACTTATTTCAGCAACCTTGACGTCCAACCACAAAATATATCAATAAAGTCACAAAAGCTATTTTCACGTCAATGCTTCAGACAGTTTTCACAATCTTGAAGAAAAAAAAAAAAGAAAAAACTTTGTTAAACCCGTCTTTCCAGGCCTGTTTCAGCATCTTTGAGCGTATAAACACTGCATATGTCCAGGAAATCAATGCAGATATTTTCAAATTACCGTATATACTCAAGTATAAGCCGACCCGAGTATAAGCCGACCCCCCTAATTTTGCCACAAAAAACTGGGAAAACTTATTGACTCGAGTATAAGCCTAGGGTGGAAATGCAGCATTTACCGGTGAATTTCAAAAATAAAAATAGATCATTATTTCCCCATAGCTGTGCCATATAGTGCTCTGCACCGTTCATATTTCCCCATAGGTGTGAACCATATAGTGCTCTGCACCGTTCATTGTGCCCCCTAGCTGTGCCATATACGGTGCTCTGCACCGTTCATTGTGCCCCATAGATGTGCCATATACGGTGCTCTGCACCGTTCACTGTGCCCCATAGCTGTGCCATATACGGTGCTCTGCACCGTTCACTGTGCCCCATAGCTGTGCCATATACGGTGCTCTGCACCGTTCACTGTGCCCCATAGCTGTGCTGTGCCATATACGGTGCTCTGCACCGTTGACTGTGCCCCATAGCTGTGCCATATACGGTGCTCTGCACCGTTCACTGTGCCCCATAGCTGTGCTGTGCCATATACGGTGCTCTGCACCGTTCACTGTGCCCCATACATAGCTGTGCTGTGCCATATACGGTGCTCTGCACCGTTCACTGTGCCCCATAGCTGTGCTGTGCCATATACGGTGCTCTGCACCGTTCACTGTGCCCCATAGCTGTGCTGTGCCATATACGGTGCTCTGCACCGTTCACTGTGCCCCATAGCTGTGCTGTGCCATATACGGTGCTCTGCACCGTTCACTGTGCCCCATAGATGCTCCACATAAATTTGTGCCGCCGCTGCCGCAATAAAGAAAAAAAAACACATACTCACCTCCCTTGATTGCAGCTCCCGGCGTCTCGTTCCGGCGCCTCCATCTTCCCGGCGTCTCTGCTCTGACTGATCAGGCAGAGGGCGCCGCGCACACTATATGCGTCATCGCGCACACTATATGCGTCATCGCGCCCTCTGCCTGAACAGTCAGAGAGCAGAGACGCCGGGAAGATGGAGGCGCCGGCCGGGAAGATGGATTGGCGCCCGGCGGCTGGAACGAGGACAGGTGAATATGCTATACTCACCTAGTCCTGGCGATCCTCGCGCTGTCCCCTCCTGTCTTCGGTGCCGCAGCTTCTTTCTCTATCAGCGGTCACCGGCACCGCTGATTAGAGAAATGAATAAGCGGCTCCGCCCCTATGGGAGGTGGAGCCGCTTATTCATTTCTGTAATGAGCGGTCCCACGTGACCGCTGAAGAGAGGAAGAAACTGCAGCGCCGAAGCCCGTGGGACGGCAGGGACAGCGCGAGGATCGCTGGGACTAGGTAAGTATGCCTCAGCGCCCTCACCCCCTCACCCGCCGACCCCACCGCTACCGTGACTCGAGTATAAGCCGAGGGGGGCACTTTCAGCCCAAAAATTTGGGCTGAAAATCTCGGCTTATACTCGAGTATATACGGTAATAGTTCAAACTGTTATCGCTATATTAATGAAAAGCCGTCATATAGAGACAATAAACAGCCTATACTGACTTACTACAGCGCTATTGAATGCAGAATTACTAAGCTGTAAAAGGAGTTAACTTAGCCTATTTGACGCTGTAATATAAATGTACATATAGGTATTCATTTATTATGGAGCTTAGGTGCCCACAAGTTTTTAAAGATATTTTTTCAAACAAAGCTGCAAAATTATTTGGCCTCTGTAAATATAATATTTCACATTGAATTACCATGGAGGTGAATAATTCTATTCATATTATTATGGGAAATTCATCAAATGTGGTACTGGGCATGACTATTTGGGATAAATATATATGTTCTTAAAATAATGATAAAATATGCTCCTGGGCATGTGTATTTGTGATATTTCACCCATAATCCCCATACAGAACAATAGATATACCCATATTCCTATCAGAAGTAGATGAAGTATGTTCCTGGGCATGTGTATTTGTGATATTTCACCCATAATCCCCATACAGAACAATAGATATACCCATATTCCTATCAGAAGTAGATGAAGTATGTTCCTGGGCATGTGTATTTGTGATATTTCACCCATAATCCCCATACAGAACAATAGATATACCCATATTCCTATCAGAAGAAGATGAAATATGTTCCTGAGCATGTGTATTTGTGATATTTCACCCATAATCCCCATACAGATCAATAGATATACCCATATTCCTATCAGAAGTAGATGAGGTATGTTCCTGGGCATGTGTATTTGTGATATTTCACCCATAATCCCCATACAGAACAATAGATATACCCATATTCCTATCAGAAGAAGATGAAATATGTTCCTGGGCATGTGTATTTGTGATATTTCACCCATAATCCCCATACAGATCAATAGATATACCCATATTCCTATCAGAAGTAGATGAAATATGTTCATGAGCATGTGTATTTGTGATATTTCACCCATAATCCCCATACAGAACAATAATTATACCCATATTCCTATCAGAAGTAGATGAAGTATGTTCCTGAGCATGTGTATTTGTGATATTTCACCCATAATCCCCATACAGAACAATAGATATACCCATATTCCTATCAGAAGAAGATGAAATATGTTCCTGAGCATGTGTATTTGTGATATTTCACCCATAATCCCCATACAGATCAATAGATATACCCATATTCCTATCAGAAGTAGATGAAGTATGTTCCTGGGCATGTGTATTTGTGATATTTCACCCATAATCCCCATACAGATCAATAGATATACCCATATTCCTATCAGAAGTAGATGAAATATGTTCCTGAGCATGTGTATTTGTGATATTTCACCCATAATCCCCATACAGATCAATAGATATACCCATATTCCTATCAGAAGTAGATGAAATATGTTCCTGAGCATGTGTATTTGTGATATTTCACCCATAATCCTCATACAGAACAATAGTTATACCCATATTCCTATCAGAAGTAGATGAAATATGTTCCTGGGCATGTGTATTTGTGATATTTCACCCATAATCCCCATACAGAACAATAATTATACCCATATTCCTATCAGAAGTAGATGAAGTATGTTCCTGGGCATGTGTATTTGTGATATTTCACCCATAATCCCCATACAGAACAATAATTATACCCATATTCCTATCAGAAGTAGATGAAGTATGTTCCTGGGCATGTGTATTTGTGATATTTCACCCATAATCCCCATACAGAACAATAATTATACCCATATTCCTATCAGAAGTAGATGAAGTATGTTCCTGAGCATGTGTATTTGTGATATTTCACCCATAATCCCCATACAGAACAATAATTATACCCATATTCCTATCAGAAGTAGATGAAGTATGTTCCTGAGCATGTGTATTTGTGATATTTCACCCATAATCCCCATACAGATCAATAATTATACCCATATTCCTATCAGAAGTAGATGAAGTATGTTCCTGGGCATGTGTATTTGTGATATTTCACCCATAATCCCCATACAGATCAAAAGTTATACCCATATTCCTATCAGAAGTAGATGAAGTATGTTCCTGGTCATGTGTATTTGTGATATTTCACCCATAATCCCCATACAGAAGAATAGTTATGCCAATATTCCTATAAGATGTTGATGAGATATATCACCAGGCGTGTGTAACCCGATATTCTACACATAATCCCATATAGTTACAATCTTTTTTCCCTGGTTCTATTATTAAACTTTAATCCAGCCCTGTGGATGTTCTGATTCATTTAAGTATTTCCATTGAATTCCCTTCTTGCTATATTACAAAAAGTCATTTCCTGGGCTGCATTTGTAAAATGTGCTGCCATCTAGTGGTGGAGTCTAGTATTGCAGCCAATCATCCCATCATCCCATCATCCCAATATGCAGTTTAGTCCGTCCCCCTTCTTTATTGTGGTGTTTTTCTCCCATAGACCTCCATGGTTTTTACTGGTGAAAAAAAAAATTCACATGTTAACAATTATTGACTTTGACGTCTTTTGACATTACTAGAGATGGGCTGACCCCTGGATATTTGTTTTGGACGAACAGTTTAAAAAAGTTTGGATACCTGAAGAGTACCCGAACCCCATTCATTTGAATGAGGGACCCAAACATCCAGTGTTTGCCATGCTGTCATGTGCATGACAGCGTGGGAAACCGTGCTTCTGATCAGCGGTGACATCATTACTGATCAGACAGCCGCGGTTCCCACGCTGTCAAATGACAGAGTGAGCCCACAGCTGTGATCTGAGGTATAAAGTTTACCCCTGGGCACTGGTGTCAGCTGATGGGACTACTGCTACCATCATCCTATGCCTGCTGCCGCTAATAACATCAGGAATGAAAACAGGAGGACACGGAGTATATGGTAAAGGTGTATATATAAACACTAGATTATGGCCCGATTTTAACGCATCGGGTATTCTAGAATATGCATGTCCCCGTAGTATATGGACAATGATGATTCCAGAATTCGCGGCAGACTGTGCCTGTCGCTGATTGGTCGAGGCAACCTTTATGACATCATCGTCGCCATGGCAACCATTATGACATCTACGTCGATACTGTGCCCGTCGCTGAATCAGAAACGCGGGATGTCTACGTCCTTTATCCCCTTTCTGACATCGGACGTACTATCCCGTCCATGTGGTGTGGGCTCCTATGACCATGGACGGGATAGTACGTCCAGCGCGATCGGCGGCGCTCACGGGGGGAGCGCCGCCGATCGCGGCCGGGTGTCAGCTGCCTATCGCAGCTGACATCCGACACTATGTGCCAGGAGCGGTCACGGACCGCCCCCGGCACATTAACCCCTGGCACACCGCGATCAAAGATGATCGCGATGTGCCAGCGGTGCAGGGAAGCACCGCGCAGGGAGGGGGCTCCCTGCGGGCTTCCCTGAGCCCCCCGCAGCAACGCGATGTGATCTCGTTGCTGCGAGGGTCTTACCTCCCTCCCTCCCTGCTCGAGCCCCAGATCCAAGATGGCCGCGGATCCGGGTCCTGCAGGGAGGGAGGTGGCTTCACAGAGCCTGCTCAGAGCAGGCACTGTGAAGCAGCCTGCACTGCTCTCAGATCGGTGATCTGACAGAGTGCTGTGCACACTGTCAGATCACCGATCTGTATTGTCCCCCCCTGGGACAAAGTAAAAAAGTAAAAAAAAATTTTTCAAATGTGTAAAAAAAAAATAAAAAAAAATATTCCAAAATAATGAAAAAAAAATAAAAATATTATTCCCATAAATACATTTCTTTATCTAAAAAAAAAAAACAAAACAATAAAAGTACACATATTTAGTATCGCCGCGTCCGTAACGACCCGACCTATAAAACTGGCCCACTAGTTAACCCCTTCAGTAAACACCGTAAGAAAAAAAAAAAGAGGCAAAAAACAACGCTTTATTATCATACTGCCGAACAAAAAGTGGAATAACACGCGATCAAAAAGACAGATATAAATAACCATGGTACCGCTGAAAACGTCATCTTGTCCCGCAAAAAACGAGCCGCCATACAGCATCATCAGCAAAAAAATAAAAAAGTTATAGTCCTGAGAATAAAGCGATGCCAAAATAATTATTTTTTCTATAAAATAGTTTTTATCGTATAAAAGCGCCAAAACATAAAAAAATGATATAAATGAGGTGTCGCTGTAATCGTACTGACCCGAAGAATAAAACTGCTTTATCAATTTTACCAAACGCGGAACGGTATAAACGCCTCCCCCAAAAGAAATTCATGAATAGCTGGTTTTTGGTCATTCTGCCTCACAAAAATCGGAATAAAAAGCGATCAAAAAATGTCACGTGCCCGAAAATGTTACCAATAAAAACGTCAACTCGTCCCGCAAAAAACAAGACCTCACATGACTCTGTGGACCAAAATATAGAAAAATTATAGCTCTCAAAATGTGGTAACGCAAAAAATATTTTTTGCAATAAAAAGCGTCTTTCGGTGTGTGACGGCTGCCAATCATAAAAATCCGCTAAAAAACCCGCTATAAAAGTAAATCAAACCCCCTTCATCACCCCCTTAGTTAGGGAAAAATTAAAAAAATGTATTTATTTCCATTTTCCCATTAGGGCTAGGGTTAGGGCTAGGGTTAGGGTTAGGGCTAGGGTTAGGGCTAGGGTTAGGGCTAGGGTTAGGGCTAGGGTTAGGGCTAGGGTTAGGGCTAGGGTTAGGGCTAGGGTTAGGGTTAGGGTTAGGGCTAGGGCTACAGTTTGGGTTGGGGCTAAAGTTACAGTTAGGGTTTAGATTACATTTACAGTTGGGAATGGGGTTGGGATTAGGGTTAGGGGTGTGTCTGGGTTAGAGGTGTGGTTAGGGTTACTGTTGGGATTAGGGTTAGGGGTGTGTTTGGATTAGGGTTTCAGTTATAATTGTGGGGTTTCCACTGTTTAGGCACATCAGGGGCTCTCCAAACGCGACATGGCGTCCGATCTCAATTCCAGCCAATTCTGCGTTGAAAAAGTAAAACAGTGCTTCTTCCCTTCCGAGCTCTCCCGTGTGCCCAAACAGGGGTTTACCCCAACATATGGGGTATCAGCGTACTCAGGACAAATAGGACAACAACTTTTGTGGTCCAATTTCTCCTGTTACCCTTGGGAAAATACAAAACTCGGGGCTAAAACATATTTTTTGTGGGGAAAAAAAAAGATTTTTTATTTTCACGGCTCTGCGTTACAAACTGTAGTGAAACACTTGGGGGTTCAAAGTTCTCACAACACATCTAGATGAGTTCCTTAGGGGGTCTAGTTTCCAAAATGATGTCACTTGTGGGAGGTTTCTACTGTTTAGGTACATTAGGGGCTCTGCAAATGCAATGTGACACTTGCAGACCATTCCATCTAAGTCCTCATTCCAAATGGAGCTCCTTCCCTTCCGAGCCCTCCCATGCGCCCAAACAGTGGTTCCCCCCCACATATGGGGTATCAGCGCACTCAGGACAAAATGGACAACAAATTGTGGGGTCGAATTTCTCCTGTTACCCTCGGGAAAATACAAAACTGGGGGCTAAAAAATAATTTTTGTGGGAAAAAATTTTTGTTTTATTTTTGCGGCTCTCCATTATAAACTTCTGTGAAGCCCTTGGTGGGTCAAAGTGCTCAGCACACATCTAGATAAATTCCTAAGGGGGTCTACTTTCCAAAATGGTGTCACTTGTGGGGGGTTTCTACTGTTTAGGTACATTAGGGGCTCTGCAAACGCAATGTGACACCTGCAGACCATTCCATCTAAGTCTGCATTCAAATGGCACTCCTTCCCTTCTGAGCCCTCCCATGTGCCCAAACAGTAGTTCCCCCCACATATGGTGTATCATCGCACTCAGGACAAATTGGGCAACAAATTTTGGGGTCCAATTTCTCCTGTTACCCTCAGGAAAATACAAAACTGGGGGCTAAAAAAATAATTTTTGTGGGAAAAAATTTTTTTTATTTTTACGGCTCTGCATTATAAACTTCTGTGAAGCACTTGGTGGGTCAAAGTGCTCACCACACCTCTAGATAAGTTCCTTAGGGGGTCTACTTTCCAAAATGGTGTCACTTGTGGGGGGTTTCAATGTTTAGGCACATCAGTGGCTCTTCAAACGCAACATGGCGTTCTATCTCAATTCCAGTCAATTTTGCATTGAAAAGTCAAATGGCACTCCTTCGCTTCCAAGCTCTGCCATGCGCCCAAACAGTGGTTTACCCCCACATGTGGGGTATTGGCATACTCAGGACAAATTGTACAACAATGTTTGGGGTCCATTTTCTCCTGTTACCCTTGGTAAAATAAAACAAATTGGAGCTGAATTAAATTTTTTGTGAAAAAAAGTTAAATGTTCATTTTTATTTAAACATTCAAAAAATTCCTGTGAAGCACCAGAAGGGTTAATAAACTTCTTGAATATGGTTTTGAGCACCTTGAGGGGTGTAGTTTTTAGAATGGTGTCACACTTGGGTATTTTCTATCATATAGACCCCTCAAAATGACTTCAAATGAGATGTGGTCCCTAAAATAAAATGGTGTTGTAGAAATGAGAAATTGCTGGTCAACTTTTAACCCTTATAACTCCCTAACAAAAAAAAATGTTGGTTCCATAATTGTGCTGATGTAAAGTAGACATGTGGGAAATGTTACTTATTAAGTATTTTGTGTGACATATCTCTGTGATTTAATTGCATAAAAATTCAAAGTTGGAAAATTGCGAAATTTTCATAATTTTCGCCAAATTTCCGTTTTTTTCACAAATAAACGCAGGTACTATCAAAGAATTTTTACCATTGTCATGAAGTACAATATGTCACGAGAAAACATGTCAGAATCACCAGGATCCATTGAAGCGTTCCAGAGTTATAACCTCATAAAGGGACAGTGGTCAGAATTGTAAAAATTGGCCCGGTCATTAACGTGCAAACCACCCTTGGGGGTAAAGGGGTTAAGACATCATCATCGCTGTGCCCGTCGCTGATTGGTCGAGGCCTGGCGGCCTCGACCAATCAGAGACGTGGGATTTCCAGGACAGACAGACAGACGGAAAAACCCTTAGACAATTATATATATATATAGTTAGTCTTTATTAATATAAACATTAAAACCAAACATCAGTAATGCAATAAGTACACGTATTCCAATCAATCACAGAAGGGGAAATACCACCCCTCTGTCGCCCCAGTACTGAACAATTGCTACACAAAGGGAGGAAAAAGGAACCCCATGCGCAGAGTAGTTGTAACAAGGCAAGCCAAAGTATAAACAGTGTGTCCAGTAGTCCCTCCTCTGCCTCCCCCCTGTGTTGGTAAGTCGACCCTTCATATATGCTGTTGCAGTAGGGATTATTCACTATTGTCACTTAAGTCCAGTTTATGTGACTGGACTACTGGACACACTGTTTATACTTTGGCTTGCCTTGTTACAACTACTCTATGCATGGGGTTCCTTTTTCCTCCCTTTGTGTAGCAATTGTTCAGTATTGGGGCGACAGAGGGGTGGTATTTCCCCTTCTGTGATTGATTGGAATACGTGTACCTATTGCATTACTGATGTTTGTTTTTAATGTTTATATTAATAAAGACTATGTTTATACCTTTACCATATGCTCCGTGTCCTCCTGTTTTCATACGTATTGTATGAAGCGGATATAACTCGTCTGGGGATATATCACATACATGTGTTTCTATCCAGACTGCTGATATAAATTCGGGATTTTTGTTATTATTAATAACAGCAGGAGCAGCTGATGGGAGTATTCATCAGCCTGCGCTCTAAATAAATAATTTTAAAAAAGCAGCATGGGTTCCCCTGTATTCTTGATAACTAGCTGGGAAAAACTGAGAGCTGGGGGTTGCAAGCCTCAACTGTTAGCAAGGCTGGTTATCAAGTACAGAGGGGTCCCCATTCCAGTTTTATTTTTAAATTATTTAAATAGTTAAAAAAAGTGCCCCCCCCCCCCATTTTTGACAATCAAGCTAAAGCAGACAGCTGGGGCTGGTTATTCTCAGGCTGGTAAGGGGCCATGGATACTGGCCCTGCCAGCCTAGAAATACCAGCCTGCAACTGCCCAGAAAAGGTCAATTCTGGCGCCTTTCCCACTTGCCCTGTACTGGTGGCAAGTGGGGTTCATATTTGTGGGGTTGATGTCACCTTGTATTGTCTGGTGACATCAAGCCCCCAGGTTAGTAATGGAGAGGCGTCTATAAGGCCGGTTTCACATTTGCGGTTGTGTCCGCAGCGTTTCTGAAGCATACATCCACATGCGTCTTGATTTCATATATTTTACATTGTGAACGCAGGTTCATGCATTCGCCTGCATTTGGGTCATTCCATGTCAAGTGAACCAATGATTTTTATCACTATATTTTTAATTCTTTTGAGATTTTATTTGGTAATAGTGTGTCAGAGAATGCAAAATGTGAAGAAAAAAAAATTCTAGATTTTTTTTTAAAATTTTTTTTATTGATTTTCAAAGTTCGGAAAATGTGCCAATTTCGGTGTTGCCTGCCTTTACATTTCTCCCCATAACTCAGGCTAGAAAATAAAGAAACCAAATAAACACCACTCTACTCAGAACTGTACAGGCTTTCACCAGATATGTCACAAGAGTATCTTTGATAATATTTTACCTATGTGAACGCAAGCGCAAAACTTTAAAACGCATTTCCGAAAAAAAGTTTAATTTAAAAATTTCAAAAACTGCACATGTGCCTGCTATGCTCCTAGCCACATCTGTACCAAAATACAAGCTGGGATCATATTTTAAAAAATAAAGCTATTAGTGTCAGTTCGAAAATCTCACATTCAGATCTGTTCAGCCTGTGGTCTAACAGTGTGGGGTCCATATTTACCAAATAATCCATGATTTTTAGATATTACTGTATTATTTTATTATATTACAGCTTAGAAGCAGGAGAGGACAGAGGAGAAGCTTTGTTAGGGCTGAGAATGACCAGGGGTAGACAGTGAATGCAGAGCAGATGACCGGCCGGCAGCTCGGGCCTCCACAGACCGTATTCACACCAAATCTTAACACGCAGGAAACTCCTCAAATGGAGGGAGAAAAATATTCTTATCATCCAGTTCATGTATTGTACAAACGAGGACTTCGAAGAGGAGGAGAGTTTGTGAAAACCCCGGTTACGGAAAGCAGAAAGGGGACTCAGCAATGCCGCACTGTCATCACATGTAGTGAAACAGAAATAAAGACAAGGGTTTTTTCATTCAGCAAAGACAGTGAAGTCCATGAAGTGGCAGAAGGCGGCACATAATCGGCCATGGGTGGCATAACTGGTGATGTGACCTGTGAATATGATTGGCACTGGTGGCGGCTACTGGACACTCCAAAGATTGTGAAAATTAACAAGTACAAAGGAATTTTCTGCAGCTTCTGGTCCAGCGCCATCCTTTGTGTATCCAGACATTGTAAAAGTTAACAAAAATCAGATATTGGCTCAGGTGGAGCCGAACACCATGACCGGCCGCACATACTCTGACACAAAAGGAAATGGCCATTGCTAGTAAGCCCTTATGGACAAGATTACATTTCACCCACTAGAAGGGACACATTGATGTTAAAAGGCCAGTGTAAAAACCTACTATTAATTGTTTGATTAGTTCATATTTTATAAAACGAGGATTTAACTACTGTACTTTCTTTATCGCCTCTCATTGGGGGACACAGGAACCATGGGTGTATGCTGCTGCCACTAGGAGGCTGAAACTATGCAAATAAAAAAGTTAGCTCCTCCTCTGCAGTGTACACCCCACCGACTGGCATTAAACTCTTCAGTTTAGCTTAGTGTCAGTAGGAGGTGGACACGGGTCTTTCATTAGACCCTTATCTACCTCAATGTGCGTCGTTTCTTTTTCAGGTTTTCGGAAGGGATACAGGGTGAGCAGTCACACCTGTAGTCCCACAAAGCGGACTATGAGTACGGCGGGTACTGCCACCCCGTATCCTCATAGATCCCTCTCCAGGACCAAGATCCTAGCACACAAGCGTGCTCAGAAGTCCGGTCCTGGCTCCGTCCCCCACCCACTCGCCTTCCAGAGCCTGTCGGTCGGAGGAGAGGAGGACGTCCATCAGCTCCAAGGACGTCTAATATCTTCCACGTTTTTAAGGTTAGTAGACGGCGTGGGATATTAGGTGAGTATTTGGGGGGCTTCTGGATTCCCTTCTTCCTGCATTTCTGCGGCCGCACTGCTATTCCTGCGGCAGCACCCTTCCTCTACTAGCAATTAGGGACAATTTCTGGGGCCCATCTTTTGCGCGGCGGCTCTTAATTCCGGCCGCGGTACCTTCCCACGGTGGCTCTGCACCTCTAATCGGTGCCCCAGACCCTTTCCTCTGCGGCGCGGCCCCACTACAGACAGCCGCTCTGTTTTTATCTCCACGGCAGTCCCTCCTTTTCAGCGGCCACGGTCGTCTCCTGCGGCGGCCGGCTTTTAATGTAGGCCCCGGGAAGAGGCCTACTTCCGGCGCCGACACCGGCGCTCCGCTGTTCATGCGGCGGCTGCCGCGCCTGTCAGACGGGACGCCCGCACCTTTTCCTCGGCGCCGGCACCCATTTCAGCGGTCACCGGCTGCTAATTTAGGCCCCGGCTTCCCCCGGGGCCTACTTCCGGTGACGCGCTCCGTCACTTCCGGTATCATCGGGCGGGCTTTCTCCCGCCCGACAAACTCTGCCCGGCATTCCCCACCCACCGGCGCCATCTCGGCTGGCTCCGCCCCTTCCTCCACGCCGCTGCTGGACGCTCAGGGCACGAGTTCTCTTCATCGTGCCACGCTCCTGCGCCGGGGGAACTTCGCAGAGCGCTCTTTCTGGGAACACAGCACGCCATCTGCGCTGGGGATCCACAGCATCTTCCTCCAGGCCTGCAGCTCCTGGTATCCGGGGTTTTTCGTCTGCCGTGAGTAGCTCTGCTCTGCAGACTGACACCCTCCTCTGCCCCACTGTCCCCTAACCTGCTGGCATTTTCTTCAGGGACCTCTTCAAAATATCTAACTCTAAAGGGGGCCGCTCTCGTCCTCTGACTTCATCTTCTGCCTTAGTCACGTACTTTGCATGTTCGTCCTGTAACAGCAAACTTCCCTCAGGTCAGTCCTCCCCGCTGTGTCAGTCCTGCAGCAACCCGATTGTTCCCACCGCCCAGGATCCCCCGGCTGTTCCGCCCGAGAGTGATCCCCCCATCCCAGGCTGGGCCGCCTCTCTGTCACAATCGGTGGCTGATTTAACACGGGTATCTCAAACCCTAGTGTCCGCGCTGGATCGGTTACCCCTGCAGACCCCTGCAGTGGCCAGCGGGTCGCAGGAACCGCCGCCCGAGCCCTCCTTGATAAGCCACAAAAGGTCCAGACAGGAACGTCGGTCTGAGTCCTCTTCGCGCTCCATCTCGCCGCTTGGCCCTCCCCCGCGGTTGGTGTCCCACCGATCCTCCTCCCCTGAGTCGGGCGAGGCATTATCTGATGCGCCTTCGGAGGATATTTCAGAGCTGGATCCTAACCAAATCGCCACCATGAGTGAGACAGTACAGAACCTCATTGGGACAATAAACCAAACCTGTGGCATCAAGGATCCCTCTACGGAACCCGCAGATCAGGCGGTTTCGTTTAGACGGGCCAAACCACCTTCTAAATTTTTCGCTCCTCATCCTGAATTCGAGGAAATCTTGTCCAGAGAGAGAGAGAACCCCACTAGGCGTTTTCAGAGGGGAAAACGCCTGGGTGTGCTATATCCTTTTTCTCCAGAACTTACCGCCAATTGGACGGTCTCTCCCTCAGTGGATCCACCTGTGTCCAGGCTGTCCACCAACACGGTGCTTCCACTGTCCGGCGGAGCATCTCTGAAGGATTCTAACGATAGAGTTATAGAATCCTTCGCAAAATCTGCTTTTGAAGCGGCTCTATGTCCAGCTTTTGCGTCCACTTGGGCTTCAAAATCCATTTCAAAATGGGCCAAGGATCTTCGGCGAGGTATCCTGGACGGGGCGCCTCCCGCGCAATTAGCGGAACTTGCCAACCAGATTTCCCACGCTGGTGAATACCTGGTTTCCGCCTCCCTGGATGTCGCGTCTTGTGCGGCTCAAGCTTCCAGCAATGCCGTTGCCATCCGCCGGACCGTTTGGCTCAAGGCCTGGCAGGCGGACTTGTCCTCCAAAAAGTCCCTCACTAGTCTGCCCTTCCAGGGCTCTCGCCTCTTTGGTTCCCAGCTGGACCAAATAATTAAGGACGCCACCGGGGGTACAAGTTCTCTTCTCCCCCAGGCTAAGCCTCGTCGCCCTCCTCCTAGACGACAGTTTCGTTCTTTTCAGCCTTTTCGTCGCTTCGCTGCGTCAAACTCCTTTTCCCAGCAGCAACAGAGGCCACAGGCACGTCAAGAGAAGAAGGCGGTGTCCTTTAGGCCCACTCCGTCCTGGCGTCCTCGTTTCTCCCAGGGTAGATCCTCCAGGCCCAGGACTGGAAGATCCACCTCGGCATGACTCTCGGCAAGACTCCAGCCCAACTCCCAGATTGGGCGGCCATCTTCTCCTTTTCAGGGACGTCTGGATTTCCGCAGTAGAGGGTGCATGGGTCAGGGAAGTTGTATCCTCGGGATACAAAATAGAGTTCGCTTCCCGACCTCGGGATCGTTTCTTCCAATCCCGTCCTCCAAGAGACCCCGCTCTAGTTCCGGGCTTCTTCTCAGCCATCGCTTCTCTGCTCAAATCCGGGGTAATCGTTCCCGTCCCAGAAAAAGAACGCTTCACGGGTTTCTACTCGAATCTTTTTGTGGTACCGAAAAAAGACGGCAAAGTTCGCCCCATTCTGGACCTCAAATTGCTGAACAGGAGGGTTCGCCTGAGACACTTCAGGATGGAATCCCTTCGTTCAGTAATTGCTTCCATGGAGGCTCAGGAGTTTCTATGCTCAATAGATATTCAGGACGCCTACCTCCATGTCCCGATATTTCCCGGACATCACCGTTTCCTGCGCTTCGCAGTGCAACGAGATCATTTTCAGTTCGTCGCCCTGCCGTTCGGTCTCGCAACCGCGCCAAGAGTGTTCACGAAGATCATGGCGGCGCTGATGGCCATCTTGAGAGTCAGAGGCTTGGTCCTATTTCCATATCTCGACGACATCCTCATCAAGGCTCCGTCCTTCGCTCAGGCCCACGAAAGCCTGTCCATTGTTCTCGACACCTTAGCCCGTTTCGGGTGGCTGGTAAACCGGACGAAGTCCTGCCTTATTCCTTCTCAGCGCATCATCTTTCTGGGCATGCTTTTCGACACTCGTCAGAGCAGAGTCTTCCTTCCCAAAGACAAGAGATCCACTCTTTGTCGGGACATACGCTTGCTCCAGGGTCCTCGACCTCCCTCCCTCCGTTCGGCCATGAAGGTTCTGGGGAGGATGGTAGCTACATTGGAAGCGATTCCCTTCGCCCAATTCCATTCGCGACCCCTTCAGCAAGCCATTCTGTCTCAGTGGGACAGGTCGGTCTTCTCCCTGGATCGACCGATCAAACTCTCCTTTCGGGTCAGGCGGTCTCTCAACTGGTGGCTGACGTCACCTCTCATCTCCCAGGGCAGGTCCTTCCTTCTGGTTCACTGGCAGGTGGTGACAACGGACGCCAGCCTGATCGGCTGGGGTGCGGTTTTTCGCCACCTGACGGTTCAGGGCCGTTGGTCGCCGCAGGAGTCATCTCTGCCGATCAACGTCCTCGAAATTCGGGCCATCTTTCTGTCCCTCCGCCACTGGGAAAGGATCCTCAGGGGCCTTCCAGTCCGGATCCAGACGGACAACGCCACGGCTGTGGCATATGTCAACCATCAGGGGGGGACTCGTAGCTCCTTGGCCCTTGCCGAGGTATCCAAGATCCTCCTTTGGGCAGAGGCAACGGTTCCGGTGATATCTGCGGTGCATATCCCCGGCGTGGAAAACTGGGCCGCCGACTTCCTCAGCCGCGAGGGCCTCGCGGCAGGGGAATGGTCCTTGCATCCGGAGGTCTTCCATCAGATTTGTCTTCGATGGGGAACTCCAGATGTGGATCTCACGGCGTCCCGAGTCAACAGGAAAGTTCCGCAGTTCGTCTCCAGGTCCCGCGATCCTCTCGCAGTGGGCGTCGATGCTCTGGCCATTCCTTGGTCACAGTTTGAGCTGCCCTACCTGTTCCCACCCCTTCCATTACTTCCCAAACTGTTGAAGAAGATCAAAGCGGAAGGGGTGCCGGTCATCCTGATCGCCCCGGATTGGCCCAGGAGAGCTTGGTTCGCGGAGCTCGTCAACCTTCTCGCGGACGCTCCCTGGCGCCTTCCAGACAGGCCCGATCTGCTATCCCAGGGTCCGATCTGCCACTCGAATTCTCGGTCGCTCAGTTTAACGGCGTGGCTGTTGAGACCGCGGTTCTAAGAGCGTCCGGCCTTTCGGACCGGGTGATTCACACCATGATTCAGGCTCTGAAGCCTTCGTCTTCCAGGATCTACTACCGCACCTGGAAGGCCTACTTCCGTTGGTGCGAGTCCAACCGCGTTCCGCCTATGGTTTTTTCCCTGCCTTCTCTTTTGGCCTTCCTTCAGGCAGGACTGGATTCGGGCCTGGCTCTTAGTTCCCTGAAGGGTCAGGTCTCTGCGCTTTCCATCCTCTTTCAGAAGACCTTGGCCTCTCGGCCACAGGTTAAGACCTTCTTTCAGGGGGTAGCCCACGCCGTCCCGCCGTACAGGGCCCCTGTGGAGGCATGGGACCTAAACCTGGTACTGGACGTTCTGAAGGTTTCTCCCTTTGAACCTCTTAGGGAGATTCCTCTATCAGTTTTATCATGGAAGGTAGCCTTTCTTGTGGCCATCACGTCCATTCGCCGCATTTCCGAGCTGGCGGCCCTGTCTTGCCGTCCTCCGTTTTTGGTCATTCACCAGGACAAGGTGGTCTTCCGGCCCCCACCTTCTTTTCTTCCTAAGGTGGTTTCCACCTTCCACCTCAACGAGGACATCGTTCTACCTTCCTTTTGTCCAGCTCCGACTCATCCTCTGGAGCGATCGTTGAACAAGCTGGACCTTGTCAGGGCAGTGAGGATCTATCTGGACAGAACGTCCACTTTCCGGAAGACTGATTCCTTTTTCGTCATTCCTGATGGCACGCGCAGAGGCCAGCCGGCTTCTAAAGCGACCATTGCTCGATGGATCAGAATGGCAATTTTGGAGGCTTACTGGGTCAAGAACAGAGTGCCCCCTCCTGGGATTAAGGCTCACTCTACCCGGGCAGTCGGCGCCTCCTGGGTGGTGCACCACAGGGCTTCCGCCCTACAGCTTTGCAAAGCGGCAACTTGGTCTTCCATCCACACGTTCGCCAAATTTTACAAGGTCCATACCTACGCATCGGCGGACGCCAGCCTAGGCAGAAGGATCCTGCAGGCGGCAGTGGTGAGTCCTCTGACCTGATGGAAGTCTGTTTTTCCCGCCCTTGGGACTGCTTTGGGACGTCCCATGGTTCCTGTGTCCCCCAATGAGAGGCGATAAAGAAAACAGGATTTTTGGTTGCTTACCGTAAAATCTGTTTCTTGAAGCCTCCATTGGGGGACACAGCTCCCTCCCAATGTTTTTGTTATATGTTCTCTGACTGTTCTCACGTTTACAGTTCTCAAGTTTGTGGTTATGGTTTTTCAACCTTGTTTTTTCTCCTACTGCTTTCTCACTAACTGAAGAGTTTAATGCCAGTCGGTGGGGTGTACACTGCAGAGGAGGAGCTAACTTTTTTATTTGCATAGTGTCAGCCTCCTAGTGGCAGCAGCATACACCCATGGTTCCTGTGTCCCCCAATGGAGGCTTCAAGAAACAGATTTTACGGTAAGCAACCAAAAATCCTGTTATTCTTCTTAAACACTTCATAAATGGCATGTTTAGTGAATGATATAATAGAAAAAAAATTGTTACATGTATAAATAGG
This sequence comes from Ranitomeya imitator, assembly GCF_032444005.1. Classification (NCBI taxonomy): domain Eukaryota; kingdom Metazoa; phylum Chordata; class Amphibia; order Anura; family Dendrobatidae; genus Ranitomeya; species Ranitomeya imitator. The sequence goes on from NC_091282.1 coordinate 304,525,011, forward strand.
TGGTACAAATATTGGTTCTTTTAATCTTGTTTTTAACATATAATTAGGATGAGACTGTATTTGGAAACTCACACTTGAGGATATGATCACCTTTTTTCTTTTGGCTTGTTCAATGCATTCAGGTTGAAAATGCTGAGCAAGTTGTGTTATAATGATTAAGATGGATTTATTCTGGCACTTCGGGATTTGTTTTTTGTTTCTTTATTGTTGCATATAAATGTTGAATTCAATAAGTTGTAATTTGAAAGGAAAAAGGGAAGAAACTCGCACAAACATAAAATCAGATGATTCAAGGCTTAAGAAAAAAAAAAAATTGACAGGTCCCAAGTTGAATCCCTGTACAAATATAAACAAGAACACAAGTAACACACATGCATGTTTTCCCAATTTTAAAACGTGCGTTTTTTTTCACAATTGTGCATCAAAAATTTTGAATTTGATTTCTCCAAAACAAAATATCAATAAAGATAGTCTTGTGACATATCAAATGAAAGCTGGCACCGTTCTGAGAACAATGATTCCTCTCCCACCTCTTTTATCTTAATCCTAGCCTGAGATATGATAAAAAAATGTAAAGCCATACCAGGCCAAAATCCACACTTTTTCAAAACTTTAAAAACTGATGAACAAAAAAAATTCTAAACTTTTAATTTGTAATTAGCTAAAGTTGTACTTCATAAAAACAAAAAACAAAAAAAAAATCTAAAGACTTCGGGTAAAAAAATATTCATATTTGGATCACTTGATATGGAATCACCCGTTTGCTTACACATGCGTCATTTCGCGGTGTGTGTGGTGAGGCGCGGCTAAGGCACCATGTTGCAATTTTTGAGGCTGCAAATTTCCGTCAAATATGCGCAGGCATGCGGAGAAGTGTGTTAAAAATAAACAACGCATTACTGCCTATGGGAACGCATGCCTTCGCTGCGCTTGCGTACTTCAGACTGCGCATGACCAGGAACTGTTTTAGACACGCCCATTAAGAGACGCCCTCCTGGAAATATCGAACGCATGCGCATAAAAAGAGCAAACGCAGGCAAAAAATGCATGGAAATGCAGCGGTTTTTTTGGTTGTCATGCGTAAGCCAATGCAGATAAAAAAAAAACGCTGCTTTAACATGCGTTGGCATGGGTTTTTGCATGCGGTTGCGGACAAGACGCTGTGGACTCAACCGCAAATGTGAAACTAAAGTAGAAGTTGTATGGTAAATAAAGACACAGCCAGAATAAAGTATTTTATTTGAAATAAAAGAAAACACACTTTTACTTTTTTATTAATTAAAAAATAACAAATACCATTTACTCAACGGCGCCTAATACCACAGAATCCCTAGTCTCCTGTAATAAAACAAAAATAAAAAACAACAATATCCCTCACCTCTCCGTCGTTCTGTCCCATGCCGTAATCTATGTCTGAGGATTAATGATTTTCAACCTGGACAGTGCCAAGATGCAACCGTCCAGACTGAGTACCACTGGGAGAATGAGCTGCTACGAGTGCAGCATGAGTGATTAGCGGGGATGTCATAAAGGTTATCACAAGTCACTGAGGGTACGTTCTCAGCCGGGCCCCAGAGCTGTGGGGACCTCAGTGAGATCACTGCTAGCACAGTGAGAAAGTCTCATGGTGCAGCACTGAGTTCAGAGTGCTCACTGCAGTTCAATGGGAGAAATTTCTCACAGTGAACTGCAGTGAACTCTGAGCTCAGCCCTGCACCGTGAGACTTTAAATACATTTAAAAAAATGAAGTGGGTTCCCTTGTTTTTTTGATAACCAGCCAGACAAAACTCACAGCTGGGGGCTGCAAGCCTAGTTATCAAGAATAGAGGGTTCCCCATGACGTTTTTTTAAATTGCTTACGTAAATAATAATAAAAAAAAATCATGTGTTCCCCCTCCACTTTTGACAACCAGCAAAGCTAAAGCAGACAGCTGGGGGCTGGTATGCTCTGGCTGGTAAGAGGCCATTGATATTGGCCCCCCCAGCCTAAAAACAGCATCCCGCAGCCACCCAGTAATGGCACCTGTATTGTATGCGCCAATTTTGACGCTTTGCCCAGCTTTTCCCACTCCCCCTGTAGCGGTGGCAAGTGTGGTTCATATTTGTGGGGTTGTCACCTTTGTATTGTCCAGTGACAACAAGCCCACGGCTTAGTGATGGAGAGGCGTCTATAAGACGACTATCCATTACTAATCACATAGCTATATTGTAGATAAAGACACAGCAAGTATAAAGTCCTTTAAAGGAGTCTGTCATTCTTTCAATTAATGATTCTAAATTAAACCATATCCATGTCATCACCCATTCCATTGAAGCCATGGTCTCCTGTAATAAAACAAAAATTAAAAACAACCATATCCCTCACCTGTCTGTCGTTCTGTCCCATGCTGTAATCCATGCTGGGGCATAAACAGTTTTCAATTTGGATGCTGCCATGATGCGACTGTCCAGACTGAGAACCACTGGGAGAGTGAGTTGCTGCAAGTGCAGCATGAGTGATTAGCGGGAATGCCAACGAGGTTATCACAGGTCACTGAGGCTGTGTTCCCAGCCGGGCCTCTTTAACTGCTGTGACCTCTGTGAGATCCCCGCTAGTACTGTGAAAGTCTCACGGTGCAGCGCTGAGCTTAGAGAGTTCACTGTGAGGCTTTGTGCACACGTACAGGTTTTTTCGCGCTAAAAACGCTATAAAAACTCATTAAAAACGCATACATTATGCATTCTATCATTTAGAATGCATTCTGCATGTTTTGTGCACATGGATGCGTTCTTTTCCACGAAAAAAACGCATCGCGGTAAAAAAAATGAGCATGTTCATTATTTTTGCTGATTTTTTGCAATTTTTCCCCGCAATTCTATGCATTTGGGAAAAAGCGCACCAAAAACGCGTCAAAATCGCGGTAAAAACGCATGCGGATTTCTGGCAGAAATGTCCGGTTTTTGTCAGGAAAATTTCTGCAAGAAATCCTGACGTGTGCACATACCCTGAGACATTTTCTCCCGGCGTACTGTGGTGAGGCTTTTTCTCACTGTACTAGTGGAGAGCTCGCAGCAGCTCATTCATCAGTGTTTCTCAGCCTGGATGCTCGTATCTTGGCACCGTTCAGGTTGAATAGATGCACCTTTTCTGATCGCCTACTGGCTGCTATTTTTAGGCTGGGGGGCCAATATCCATGTCCCCTTACCAGCCTGAGAGTACCGGCCCTCAGCTGTTTGCTTTAGCAAGGCTGGTTGTCAAAAATGGGGCAACCCCCACGCCCCCATGCTCTCAGTGTAAGCTAATGGGACCCGCAGTCCCATCAGCCCATGCCAGTGGCCGGAGGTAACTTTATGCCTCCTAACATAACTGCGGGCAGGTTCGGACTGGCCCACCGGAAAACCGGAGCAGGTGCCTAGGGCCCCCAGCCAGTGTCTATGGGGCCCCTGAGTCAAGGGGGCCCGCCCTGTGCCAGTAGCAGCAGCTGGAGACAGGATCCTGTCCCCGCTGCTAAAGCAAAGTTAATATTTACGCTTCCCCACGCCCCTATGGGCGTGGAGAGGCATGAACACCATTTCTCTTTAATAGCGGGCAGCGTTAGCCGCAGGCTGCAGCTAACACTGCCCGCATGTAAAGCCCCACCACCACACGCACACACCCAACACCGCACACATACACACACAGGCTCACACAGAGCAGCTCACCTCCCGGCGTCCTGCTTCCTGTCTGAGACAGCCCAGTTGGATGACGTCATCATCCAGCGTGCTGTCTCAGTCAGAAAGCTTCCAGCGAGGAAGAGGCTGCTGGGATGAGCTGCTGCTGCAGGGAGGTGAGCTGTGCTGTGTGAGAGCGTGTGTGTGTGTGTGAGAGCGTGTGTGTGTGTGAGAGCGTGTGTGTGTGTGAGAGCGTGTGTGTGTGAGAGCGTGTGTGTGTGTGAGAGCGTGTGTGTGTGAGAGCGTGTGTGTGTGTGTGAGAGCGTGTGTGTGTGTGAGAGCGTGTGTGTGTGTGAGAGCGTGTGTGTGTGAGAGCGTGTGTGTGTGTGAGCGTGTGTGTGTGTGAGAGCGTGTGTGTGTGTGTGAGAGCGTGTGTGTGTGAGAGCGTGTGTGTGTGAGAGCGTGTGTGTGTGAGAGCGTGTGTGTGAGAGAGCGTGTGTGAGAGAGCGTGTGTGTGAGAGCGTGTGTGTGAGAGCGTGTGTGTGAGAGCGTGTGTGTGAGAGCGTGTGTGTGAGAGCGTGTGTGTGTGAGAGCGTGTGTGTGTGAGAGCGTGTGTGTGTGAGAGCGTGTGTGTGAGAGCGTGTGTGTGAGAGCGTGTGTGTGTGAGAGCGTGTGTGTGTGAGAGCGTGTGTGTGTGAGAGCGTGTGTGTGTGAGAGCGTGTGTGTGTGAGAGCGTGTGTGTGTGAGAGCGTGTGTGTGTGAGAGCGTGTGTGTGTGAGAGCGTGTGTGTGTGAGAGCGTGTGTGTGTGAGAGCGTGTGTGTGAGAACGTGTGTGTGAGAGCGCGTGTGTGTGAGAGCGCGTGTGTGTGAGAGCGCGTGTGTGTGAGAGCGCGTGTGTGTGAGAGCGTGTGTGTGAGAGCGCGTGTGTGAGAGCGCGTGTGTGAGAGCGCGTGTGTGAGAGCGCGTGTGTGAGAGCGCGTGTGTGAGAGCGCGTGTGTGAGAGCGCGTGTGTGAGAGCGCGTGTGTGAGAGAGCGCGTGTGTGTGAGAGCGCGTGTGTGTGAGAGCGCGTGTGTGTGAGAGCGCGTGTGTGTGAGAGCGCGTGTGTGTGAGAGCGCGTGTGTGTGAGAGCGCGTGTGTGAGAGCGCGTGTGTGAGAGCGCGCGTGTGTGAGAGCGCGCGTGTGTGAGAGCGCGCGTGTGTGAGAGCGCGCGTGTGTGAGAGCGCGCGTGTGTGAGAGCGCGCGTGTGTGAGAGCGCGCGTGTGAGAGCGCGCGTGTGAGAGCGCGCGTGTGTGAGAGCGCGCGTGTGTGAGAGCGCGCGTGTGTGAGAGCGCGCGTGTGTGAGAGCGCGTGTGTGAGAGCGCGCGTGTGTGAGAGCGCGCGTGTGTGAGAGCGCGCGTGTGTGAGAGCGCGCGCGTGTGTGAGAGCGCGCGCGTGTGTGAGAGCGCGCGTGTGTGAGAGCGCGCGTGTGTGAGAGCGCGCGTGTGTGAGAGCGCGCGTGTGTGAGAGCGCGCGTGTGTGAGAGCGCGCGTGTGTGAGAGCGCGCGTGTGTGAGAGCGCGCGTGTGTGAGAGCGCGCGTGTGTGAGAGCGCGCGTGTGTGAGAGCGCGCGTGTGTGAGAGCGCGCGTGTGTGAGAGCGCGTGATGAGCTGCTGCTGTGGTGAGGTGTGTGGTGGTGAAGGACAATGATGGAGGTGATGGGCATGATGGTGGTGGGGGAGACAATGATGGAGGTGATGGGCAATGATGGAGGTGATGGGCAATGATGGAGGTGATGGGCAATGATGGAGGTGGGGGGAGGCAATAATGGAGGTGATGAAAAGGGCAATGATGGTGGTTGGGGAGGCAATGATGGAGGTGATGAAATGGACAATGATGGTGGGGGAGGAGGCAATGATGCAGGTGGTCATGAGGACAATGATGGGGGTGGAGAGGGGCTGCATTATACTTTGAGGGGGCTACATTATATTCTCTGGGGTGACTGCATTATTCTCAGGGTACTACATTATATTATGGGGGCTACATCATACTATATGGGGGGCTGCATTGTATTCTATGGTGGGGCTGCATTCTCTCAGGGGACTGCATTATATTCTGTGGTGGGCTGCATTATACTATATGAGGAGGGGGGGCTGCATTATACCCTATGAGGGTGCTACATTATATTCTACGGTGGGGACTGCGTTATACCTGAGGGGGTTGCATTATATTTTGTGGAGTGCTGCATTATATTCTATGAGAGGGGACTGCATTATATTTTATGAGGGGGCTACATTATATTCTGTGAGGGGGCTACCCCAACCCTTGCTACATAATTAAGACGTGAACTACCTTATATTATGCCCTGATATTAGCTCTTTTTACTGCACAATTGGTGGTCTTGTATCTATTTCTATGTAGCTACATAGTGGGCCCCAAGAATGATTTTCTCTGGTGGGCCCAAGGTGCTCCAGTCCGACGCTGACAGCGGGCTTACGCTGTCATTTGACAGCGTGGGAACTGCGGTTGTCTGACCGGCGGTAATGATTTTGTACATGACAGCGCGACAAACATCCAGTGTTTGGGGGGCCGAACCAAACAGTAACACGGACTTCCTGATGAAGTCAGTGTTCGGTATGGACGCCAAACGTTACTGTTCGGGTTCACTCATTTCTAGACATTACCACTCATTCGATTTGTAAGAGAAATCTATAAATTACATGTCCTGTAATGTTGAAAGCGCATCTGACTAAAAATGGTACCAAAATAAAAACCTAACGAGCATGTAACACAACACACTAGAGAAAAAGAGTAGGTTCACACTAGGTTTCTTTTCTGCAGCAAAACCTGATCTCTTGGCAGGAAAGAAGCTGCAGAAAAAAAGAATGTTTTCCTTGTATTTTCTTGCTTATTGATGCGTTTTTTTGCGGTTTTGGCATGCTAGATTTCACTTTTGCATGTTGATAAAGTTTAGTGTTGAAAAAAAGTCCTATTCCATAGAATCAGGCAAAAAAACGCAACAAAACCTGATACCTGCGTTTTTGATGCATTTTTTTTTTCAGCACTCATTCAAGTCAAAGTATGAAAAACGCTGAAAGGAGTGACCTGCTCTATTGTTCTAAAAAACATGCAAAGCACAAAATACTGATGACAAAAAAAACACAATATGTGTGTGCATGAGATTTCTGGTACTGTAAAATGCAGCTGAAAAGCTGCAAAAAGCACCTAGTGTGATCTTAGCCTTGGGGTCTAAAAACGGCCTGTGAAGGGTTGCTTCAAACATTAAGGGCCTAGCCTTATCATAGACCATTACTGTCATATTGCAAGACACGTTAAAAGGGTTGATTGTGACTTGTAGGATCGCTACTTCCAACAGGTGGCGCTATAGAGTTCAAGTCCTCTTTTTCTCTGAAGAGGCAATTTGCATATTAACCCCTTCCCGACCTGTGACACAGCGTATGCGTCATGAAAGTCGGTGCCAATCCGACCTGTGACGCATATGTTGTGTCACAGAAAGATCGCGTCCCTGCAGATCGGGTGAAAGGGTTAACTCCCATTTCACCCGATCTGCAGGGACAGGGGGAGTGGTAGTTTAGCCCAGGGGGGGTGGCTTCACCCCCTCGTGGCTACGATCGCTCTGATTGGCTGTTGAAAGTGAAACTGCCAATCAGAGCGATTTGTAATATTTCACCCATTATAACGGGTGAAATATTACAATCCAGCCATGGCCGATGCTGCAATATCATCGGCCATGGCTGGAAATACTAGTGTGCCCCCACCCCACCCCACCGATCGCCCCCCCAGCCCCCCGATCTGGCCGGTACACTGCTCCGGCTCCCCTCCATCCAGTGCTCCGCTCCCCCCCGTGCTCTTGTCCGCTCCCCCCGTGCTCCAATCACCCCCCCGTGCTCCAATCACCCCCCCTGCATTCAGATCCACCCCCCCGTGCTCCGTTCCACCCCCCCATGCTCCGTTCCAGCCCCCCCGTGCTCCGTTCCACGCCCCCCCGTGCTCCGTTCCACGCCTGCCGCGCTCCGATTCCCCCCCCCGTGCTCCGATCCTCCCCCCCGTGCTCCGATCCCCCCCCGTGGTCCCCCCCCACCCCATCATACTTACCGATCCAGCCGGGGTCCCGTCCGTCTTCTCCCTGGGCGCCGCCATCGTCCAAAATGGCGGGCGCATGCGCAGTGCGCCCGCCGAATCTGCCGGCAGATTCGTTCCAAAGTGCATTTTGATCACTGAGATTATATCTCGGTGATCAAAATAAAAAAAATAATACATGACCCCCCCCCCTTTGTCACCCCCATAGGTAGGGACAATAAAAAATAAAGAAAATTTTTTTTTTCCACTAATGTTAGAATAGGGTTAGGGTTAGGGTTAGGGCTAGGGTTAGGGTTAGGGGTAGGGTTAGGGCTAGGGTTAGGGGTATGGCTAGGGTTAGGGGTAGGGTTAGGGTTAGGGTTTCGGTATGTGCACACGTATTCTGGTCCTCTGCGGATTTTTCCGCAGTGCTAAACCGCAGTGCTAAACCGCTGCGGATTTATGGCGGATTTACCGCGTTTTTTTCTGCGCATTTCACTGCGGTTTTACAATTGCGATTTTCTATTTGAGCAGTTGTAAAACCGCTGCGGAATCCGCACAAAGAAGTGACATGCTGCGGAATGTAAACCGCTGCGTTAGGGGTAGGGCTAGGGTTAGGGCTAGGGTTAGGGGTATGGCTAGGGTTAGGGGTAGGGTTAGGGTTAGGGTTTCGGTATGTGCACACGTATTCTGGTCCTCTGCGGATTTTTCCGCAGTGCTAAACCGCAGTGCTAAACCGCTGCGGATTTATGGCGGATTTACCGCGTTTTTTTCTGCGCATTTCACTGCGGTTTTACAATTGCGATTTTCTATTTGAGCAGTTGTAAAACCGCTGCGGAATCCGCACAAAGAAGTGACATGCTGCGGAATGTAAACCGCTGCGTTTCCGTGCAGTTTTTCCGCAGCATGTGTACAGCGATTTTTGTTTCCCGTAGGTTTACATTGAACTGTAAACTCATGGGAAACTGCTGCGGATCTGCAGCGTTTTCCGCAGCGTGTGCACATACCTTTAGAATTAGGCTATGTTCACACGGTGCGGATTTGGCTGCGGATTGGCCGCTGCGGATTCGCAGCAGTATTCCATCAGGTTTACAGTACCATGTAAACATATGAAAAACTAAATCCGCTGTGCCCATGGTGCAGAAAATACCGCGCGGAAACGCTGCGTTGTATTTTCCGCAGCATGTCAATTCTTTGTGCGGATTCCGCGGCTTTTTACACCTGTTCCTCAATAGGAATCCGCAGGTGAAATCCGCACAAAAAACACTGGAAATTTTTCAAAAATGGTGCGGAAATATCTCACACGAATCCGCAACGTGGGCACATAGCCTTAGGGTTAGGGTTGGAATTAGGGTTGTGGTTAGGGTTGTGATTAGGGTTATGGCTACAGTTGGGATTAGGGTTAGGGGTGTGGGGGGGTTAGTGTTGGAGGTAGAATTGAGGGGTTACCACTGTTTAGGCACATCAGGGGTCTCCAAACGCAACATGGCGCCACCATTGATTCCAGCCAATCTCGTATTCAAAAAGTCAAATGGTGCTCCCTCACTTCCGAGCCCTGAAGTGTGCCCAAACAGTGGTTTACCCCCACATATGGGGTATCAGTGTACTCAGGATAAACTGCGCAACAATTACTGGGGTCCAATTTCTCCTGTTACCCTTGTGAATCTAAAAAAATGCTTGCTAAAACATCATTTTTGAGGAAAGAAAAATGATTTTTTATTTTCACGGCTCTGCGTTGTAAACGTCTGTGAAGCACTTGGGGGTTCAAAGTGCTCACCACATATCTAGATAAGTTCCTTGGGGGGTCTAGTTTCTAAAATGGGGTCACTTGTGGGGGGTTTCTACTGTTTAGGCACACCAGGGGCTCTGCAAACGCAATGTGACGCCCGCAGACCATTCCATCAAAGTCTGCATTTCAAAAGTCACTACTTCCCTTCTGAGCCCCGACGTGTGCCCAAACAGTGGTGTACCCCCACACATGGGGTATCAGCGTACTCAGGAGAAACTGAACAACAACTATTGGGGTCCAATTTCTCCTGTTACCCTTGGGAAAATAAAAAATTCTGGGCTAAATAATTATTTTTGAGGAAAGAAAACGTATTTATTATTTTCACGGCTCTGCATTATAAACTTCTATGAAGCACTTGGGGGTTCAAAGTGCTCACCACACATCTAGATAAGTTCCTTTGGGGGTCTAGTTTCCAAAATGGGGTCACTTGTGGGGGGTTTCTACTGTTAAGCCACATCAGGGGCTCTGCAAACGCAACGTGACGCCCACAGAGCATTCCATCAAAGTCTGCATTTCAAAACGTCACTACTTCACTTCCGAGCCCCGGCATGTGCCCAAACAGTGATTTACCCCCACATATGGGGTATCAGCGTACTTAGGAGAAACTGGACAACAACTTTTGGGGTCAAATTTCTCCTGTTACCCTTGGGAAAATAAAAAATTGCAGGCTAAAAGATCATTTTTGAGAAAATAATTTTTTTTTTTATTTTCATGGCTCTGCGTTATAAACTTCTGTGAAGCACTTGGGGGTTCAAAGTCCTCACCACACATCTAGATTAGTTCCTTTGGGGGTCTAGTTTCCAAAATTGGGTCATTTCTGGGGGATCTCCAATGTTTAGGCACACAGGGGCTCTCCAAACGTGACATGGTGTCCGCTAATGATTGGAGCTAATTTTCCATTTAAAAAGCCAAATGGCATGCCATCCCTTCCGAGCCCTGCCGTGCGCCCAAACAGTGGTTTACCCCCACATATGGGGTATCAGCGTACTCAGGACAAACTGGACAACAATATTTGGGGTCCAATTTCTCCTATTATCCTTGGCAAAATAGGAAATTCCAGGCTAAAAAATCATTTTTGAGGAAAGAAAAATTATTTTTTATTTTCATGGCTCTGCGTTATAAACTTCTGTGAAGCACCTGGGGGTTTAAAGTGCTCAATGTGCATCTAGATAAGTTCCTTGGGGGGTCTAGTTTCCAAAATGGGGTCACTTGTGGGGGAGCTCCAATGTTTAGGCACACAGGGGCTCTCCAAACGCGACATGGTGTCCGCTAACAATTGGAGCTAATTTTCCATTCAAAAAGTCAAATGGCGCGCCTTCCCTTCCGAGCCTTACCATGTGCCCAAACAGTGGTTAACCCCCACATGTGAGGTATTGGTGTACTCAGGAGAAATTGCCCAACACATTTTAGGATCCATTTTATCCTACTGCCCATGTGAAAATGAAAAAATTGAGGCTAAAAGAATTTTTTTGTGAAAAAAAAGTACTTTTTCATTTTTACGGATCAATTTGTGAAGCACCTGGGGGTTCAAAGTGCTCGGACAACAACTTTCGTGGTTCAGTTTCTCTTTTTACCATTGGGAAAATAAAAAAATTGTTGCTAAAAGATAATTTTTGTGACTAAAAAGTTAAATGTTCATTTTTTCCTTCCTTGTTGCTTCTGCTGCTGTGAAGCACCTGAAGGGTTAATAAACTTCTTGAATGTGGTTTTGAGTACCATGAGGGGTGCAGTTTTTAGAATGGTGTCACTTTTGGGTATTTTCAGCCATATAGACCCCTCAAACTGACTTCAAATGTGAGGTGGTCCCTAAAAAAAATGGTTTTGTAAATTTCGTTGTAAAAATGACAAATCGCTGGTCAAATTTTAACCCTTATAACTTCCTAACAAAAAAAAATTTTGTTTCCAAAATTGTGCTGATGTAAAGTAAACATGTGGGAAATCTTATTTATTAACTATTTTGTGTCACATATCTCTCTGGTTTAACAGAATAAAAATTCAAAATGTGAAAATTGCGAAATTTTCAAAATTTTCGCCAAATTTCCGTTTTTATCACAAATAAAAGCAGAATTTATTGACCTAAATTTACCACTAACATGAAGCCCAATATGTCACGAAAAAACAACCTCAGAACCGCTAGGATCCGTTGAAGCGTTCCTGAGTTATTACCTCATAAAGGGACACTGGTCAGAATTGCAAAAAACGGCAAGGTCTTTAAGGTCAAAATAGGCTGGGTCATGAAGGGGTTAAATTCTGCAGGGGTGTAACAACATATGTTGCATCCCCTTCATTTGTATACTGTAACAGGTCGATTGCACTTCCTATATTTAAACAATGTCAATCTTTATTGGGTAAAACGTACAAAAATACACAAAACAGAGCATTCTAATTGTGCCAGAACCTGTTTCCTAGGCCAATACTTGGCACTGAAATAAAACTCATATGACCGGCATGATAACTAATAAATAGTGATGAGCGCATATGCTCGGATAAGGTGTTATCAGAGCGTGCTCAGGTGCTAACAGAGTGACTTAAGGATGCTCGAATAATATGGTTGAGTCCCTGCGGCTGCATGTCTTGCATCTACATGCAGGGAATGCCCGTTTGTTAGGCAATCCCTGCATGTGTTGCAGCTGTTGAACAGTCGTGAGACATGCAGCTATATAAATGTGGTGGATATCTGAGATGGGTATAAATGGACACCACTCCTAAAGTGATGTGAAAATAAAGCTTAAAAAACAACCACAAGACGTATTTCATCAATCAAAGTATCGTTTTAATGAGTATAACAGCGCTGACCTGACCGTGTCTGTAGGTTACTCCGCTTTGGTTTTGATAAAAAACAGTGGTCCTACACTAGCAGATGACACGCCTCCCCAAACCATCTCTGATTGGGGAAACTTCACAGTAGACCTCAAGCACCTTGGATTGTGGCCTCTCAACTCTTCCTCAAGACTCTGGGACCTTAATGTATATGGATACACCTAAATAAAATGGGAATGGTTGGTGATATCAACTTCCTGTTGGTGATATCAACTTCCTGTTTCTGGCACATTAGTATATGGGAGGGGGAAAACTTTTCAAGATGGGTGGTGACCATGGTGGCCATTTTGAAGTCGGACATTTTGGATCCAACTTTATTTTCTCTATCGCCCATGACAGCACCACGGAGAGAGGGGATCCGCCCACCAAGGACAGGAAACCTACAGATAAAAAGGCAGTACCACTCTCCCGCATCAGTTGGTTTCCTGTCCTTGATGGGAGACCTACGGACTTACCAGGAAAAGATCGACGTGAGATTCCAGGGCCAATCAGTCCGACTCAGGCAGCTGAGGTCCCTCTGCCTCAGCTGGGGTGGTCACCCGAAGCGCCACCGCTGGGGGCTAGTGGGCCTCTAGGGTGTGCGGGGGAGGTGACAGGGAGTTTGCGGTCACCTCCCCAGGTAAGATGCAGCAGCGGCAACATCCAGGGGGTTCCCTCTGTGGTTGCGGGAGGAGCGGCGCGGCCCTCCCAGAGAAAGCGTCAGCCTGCACACTGCATCGCCACCCGGCATGCAGAGCCGCGCGTTAGGGTGTTGCAGGCTGCATATGACCGGGAGCCCCGGTGAGCAGCCCCATATCTGCATTTCCCGGGCGCCATCTTGGCTAAACGGCGCATGCCCGGGACTTACTGGTCTCGCGATAGCTGTGGGGCGCATATGCGCCGGCGGTAGGCATCCACGCAGGCGCCGGAGATGGGCCATCTGCGCAGGCGCCGGCGGTGGGCACGTCTGCGCAGGCGCTAGCGTACGGCGCTTCATGCCGACACTGAAAGGTTTTTCCTTAAACCGGGGAGAGGCCAGGGGAAATGGGAAGATAAGAGAAACAAAAACAAGGGATTCATCTTTAACAAAAGCCCCAACGATAACAAAAAATCTTCACAATGAAGGTTGGCCCCAGGTGGGGGGGGGAGATTGTCTCTCTTTCTCCTGGCCTGGGAAAGGATTACCTCCAGTCAATGGATTTTGAACATAATAGAATCAGGACTGAAATTGACATTTCAAAGATACCCTCGTCCCTCTTTTATGATGACATCTCCAAGGTCTTCAGCAGAGGAACAATTGGCATTAGAAAACGAAGTCCTCGGGTTAGTAGAGAAGGGAGTACTTCTGGAAGTTCCCCCACAAGAAAGAGGGCAAGGGTACTATTCCCCTCTGTTCCTGAGGAAAAAACCAGACGGTTCCTACAGGACCATCATAAACTTGAAAAACCTAAAAGATTACCTAGAGGTTCAAGCATTCAAGATGGAAACAATAAAATCAGCTATCAAAATGCTGTTTCCTCAATGCTTTATGATAGTCCTGGACCTGAAGGACGCATATTATCACGTCCCCATACACAAGGATCACCAGAGATTTCTCAGGATGGCTGTTCACATCAAGGGGGTGTTAACCCACTTCCAATTCTCAGCTCTACCATTTGGTCTAGCCATAGCCCTCAGAATTTTCACAAAATTGATTGCGGAGGTAATGGATCATCTCAGGGAACAAAACACCCTGATTGTACCATATCTGGACGACTTTTTGGTGATAGGCTCCTCCCCGCAACATTGCGAGAATCAGCTGGCAACAGTAATACATTCTTTAAAGGGACACTGTCACCTGAATTTGGAGGGAACAATCTTCAGCCATGGAGGCGGGGTTTTGGGGTTTTTGATTCACCCTTTCCTTACCCGCTGGCTGCATGCTGGCTGCAATATTGGATTGAAGTTCATTCTCTGTCCTCCATAGTACACGCCTGCACAAGGCAAGATTGCACCTTGTGCAGGCGAGTACTATGGAGGACAGAGAATGAACTTCAATCCAATATTACAGCCAGCATGCAGCCAGCGGGTAAGGAAAGGGTGAATCAAAAACCCCAAAACCCCGCCTCCATGGCTGAAGATGGTTCCCTCCAAATTCAGGTGACAGTGTCCCTTTAAAGGAGTTGGGCTGGCTAATAAACTTAAAAAAATCCAGGCTATTGCCTTCCCAGATCCAGGAGTACCTAGGTCTCACCCTAGACTCCATAAAAATGAAATGTTGGCTCCCGGGGGACAAAATACAAAAAGTAAAAAGTCTAGTATCAAGAATTCAATCTCTTCCCTGCATAACTCTCCGCCAAGCCATGTCCCTCTTAGGCTCCATGACTTCATGCATCCCCGCAGTCCAGTGGGCTCAGCTACATTCAAGAGACCTCCAATGGCAAATCTTGTCAGAACAGGTCTATCTAGGGGGGCATTTAGAAGGGCGGTTAACATTATCTCCTCGCACCAATCACTCTCTAATCTGGTGGACATCGCAGGAAAATCTTTCCCGGGGAGTCCCGTGGGTAGTCCCAGTTTCAAAGGTCCTGACTACGGACGCGAGTCCCACAGGGTGGGGAGCTCATCTTGGCGATCTAGTAGCCCAGGGCACTTGGTCTTCAGCGCTAGCAAACAAATCTTCCAATATGAAGGAACTTCTTGTGGTCAAGTTTGCCCTACAGGAATTCTTGGGGACCCTTCACTCTCACCATGTAAGGGTGATGTCAGACAACCGTTGTGGTGGTATCTTACCTAAATCACCAAGGGGGTACTCGTTCCCAAAATCTAATGGAAGTGACCAAGTCAATCCTACAAATAGCCGAGAGCAACCTTCTATCCCTGACAAGTCTGCATATAAAGGGAGTAGACAATTACAAAGCAGACTTCCTCAGTCGTTCCAGTCTAAAACAGGGAGAATGGTAACTAAATCAGGCAATATTTACCCAGATCACAGAAAAATTGGGTGTACCCAAGATAGATCTCTTTGCAAACCACTTAAACAAAAAAGTAGACTCCTTTTGCTCCCTAGCTCCCCTGGGGAACCCAGTAGTAGTGGATGCATTCCTGATTCCTTGGCGGCATCAGCTGGCTTATGCCTTCCCTCCTCTTGTTCTGATTCCGGCAGTGCTGAGGAAGATTCGGGAGGACAGGGCGCTTGTGATCTTGATAGCCCCGTTCTGGCCGAAGAGACCTTGGTTCTCTTCGATGAGGGAAATGTCAATATCCGACCCATGGGTATTACCAGACCTCCAAGACCTACTATCGCAGGGCCCAGTTCATCATCCACAAGTCAAGAGCTTACACTTGACAGCTTGGCTTTTGAAAGGAAGCTATTAGAAGGCAGAGGGTTCTCTCCGGGGTTAATTTCAACTCTATTGCAAAGCAGAAAACCGGTTACAACAAAACAGTATGGAAAGATATGGAAAAAAATCCTTTCATCATCAGGTGTGAAGATAGGGGAAGAAATCCCCCTTAATTCCATATTAGAATTTTTGCAAAATGGGTTGGAGATGCGTTTGGCCAGAAGCACCCTAAAAGTTCATGTGGCAGCATTGGGAGCCCTATTTAATTTTGATTTAGCTTCAAATAGGTGGGTCTCCAGGTTTATCAGAGCAGCTGGGAGATCAAGACCTCTTCCAGTAAGGGTTATTCCTCAATGGGATTTAAATTTGGTCCTTAAAGCCCTGACTAAACCGCCCTTTGAACCGTTAGCTGAAACTTCAATAAAAAACCTATCTCTCAAAACTTCCCTGTTGGTCGCCCTCACATCTGCCCGTAGGGTTAGTGACATACAGGCACTTTCAGCTAACCCCCCTTACACACAGTTCTTAGAGGATAGGGTCATTTTAAAGATAGACCTAGCATACCTCCCGAAGGTGGCTTCCAAGTTTCACAGATCTCAAGAGATATCACTCCCCTCCTTCTGTCCCAACCCTAAAAATGAGGAACAAATATTACATACATTAGATGTGAGAAGATGCCTCTTATAATACTTAAAAGCCACCAGAGAGAGTAGGGAGGGTCCCTCTCTTTTTGTGTGTTTCCAGGGTCCCCGAAAGGGGAAAAAAGCCTCCAAAGCCACTATAGCAACATGGATCACAGACGCCATCAGCCTGTCATACTCGGCAAGTGGAATGTCCGTTCCAGGGGAGATCAAGGCTCACTCGACATGGGCAGTGACAACTTCTTGGGCGGAGAAGGCCAGAGCTTCTATTGACCAGATATGTAGAGCTGCTACCTGATCCTCACCATCTACATTCTATAGGCACTATAGATTGGACCTTATCTCCTCTTCAGACCTTACCTTCGGTAAAAGGGTTCTGGAAGCGGTGGTCCCTCCCTGAATGTACTATCTATGCAAATCTCTCCGTGGTGCTGTCATGGGCGACAGAGAAAAATATAGTTCTTACCGATAACTGTATTTCTCTGAGCCCATGACGGCACCCGTACATTCCCTCCCTTCACTTGTGGGTGTACACATCAACATAGTGCCATAGTTTATTTGATATTAAGTCACGCGGTATCCTGTTTATACTAAGTAATGTTAAAACTAACAAGCTTTTTAGTAGTCTCCCATCATTCTCTATGTAAACAACTGATGCGGGAGAGTGGTACCACCTTTTTATCTGTAGGTTTCCTGTCCTTGGTGGGCGGATCCCCTCTCTCCGTGGTGCAGTCATGGGCTCAGAGAAATACCGTTATCGGTAAGAACTATATTTACTCGGACTCCCATGACAGCACGACGAGAGAGGGGATCCGCCCATTAGGAACAGGAAACCTACAGATACAAAAGGGCGGCACCTCTCCCTTGCCTCAGTTGGTTTCCTGTTCCTGAAGGGGACGGATGCCTACAGAAGGAGCCCAGGCCGGCCGGCCGAATACGGTAGCGGGGGGGTCTCCTACCTCGGCCGGTGCGGAGATCCCTGGAGACGCCACGGTGGTCCTTGCTGGATTTCACGGCAGTGGCGTTCGCAGCAGGGAGCGGAGTCCGGAGGATTTCCTGCCTCCATCAGCGTCGGCGCAGGTAGGTATTCCCATTGGTGGTGCAGCGGTATGGTGTGGCTGCGGGTGCCGGGCTCAGGCGTGTGGGTGAGCTCCCGGAGCGCTGCGCTCCATCCCCGGCGTCCTGCACCGCTCTCAGCGCGTGCTGGAGCATTTCCGGTTGCAGTGACGTAAGGGGGCGGGGTTAGCAGCCGCTTCCGGGTCGCCGGACGTCTGCGCATGCGCAGTCGTTCCAAGATAGCGGCGCCCATCGCGTCTGGGTGCCGGTTTTGACCGCAAGATCTCCTGCCCTCTGCTGTATCCTGGACCAATAGGGACAGCGCTGGCCCATCTGCTGACCGGATCCAAGGGGTATTTATGCAGGTGGAGATGTTAGATCCCTGCTTTTGGTCGCATTTCGTCATGGAGAGTGGTGGTGAGCAGCAGCAGCTGCCAGACGAGGTACGTCAGAAGCCCAAACAGAAAGATAGAGGCGACCAGCCCAGTCGTAAGAGCTCTTCCGAACAAGGATCCAGAGCTTCGACTAACAAAGAACCACCTCGGATTCCGGTACTTTACTTTGGCGCACGGGTAAGTGATCTACGTGAAAGTTCACTCTGTGATGCGGGCCCCTTATACTTTATCATTCCAGGGGAAGAAGATTACGGGAAAGTCAAAACATAAGGAGTGTGCCCTCTGTGGAGTCCTCTACCTGACTCTTGTTCAAAAAAATTATGTGCCCCCTGTATACAGCAGACGGTGAGGTCTACAGGAGTGGGTTGGTGGTAGTGACATTAGGTCAGATATTAGTTATCTCCTATATTGTCCTCCCCTAGGTAGCAGAAGAGTCCGTAACTCCGGCAAACCTGAGGGAAATGATCCGGCTGGAAGTAAGGGAATCACTACGGTCCCTATCCCAAGCGGAAGGCTCAAAGCATAGGACTCTCTTGGACTCTAATTCTTCAGAGGAAGAAAGAGAGGAAAATACCTATCTCTCCAGTCCCCTCTCCTCTTCATCAGATGAGGAGTCAGGACGATTCTGTCTACCCTTGGATAAAATTGACAAGGTTGTCAAATCAGTTAGAGGCACGATGGGTATAGAGGAACCTAAATCACAACCCTCGAAACAGGAGTTGATGTTTAGCGGACTTGATCGTAAAAAACATACATCTTTCCCGGTAAACGAGAAGATTCAGGACTTGATCCTTAGAGAATGGAAGAAACCGGAAAAAAAGGGGGCCTTACCACCGGCATTAAAACGCAGGTATCCCTTTGACGATCCGGTTGTGGATACATGGGATAAAGCTCCTAAATTGGACGCGGCTGTTGCAAAAGCGTCAAAGAAAGCCTCATTACCCTTTGAGGATATGGGGACCCTCAAGGATCCTCTGGACAGGAAGGCAGATATCTTCCTTAAAGGTACCTGGGAGATGGCGGCTGGATCTCTCAGACCAGCCGTGGCGGCAACATGTACGGCCAGATCATTAATGGTCTGGCTAGATCAGTTAGTCTCAGCTTAAGGACGGTGCATCCAGAGACACTATTCTGAAGGCTCTACCAACAATCCAGAATGCTGCAGCCTTCCTATCGGACGCATCCGTGGACTCGGTTAGAATGGCGGCTAGAGCGGCAGGACTATCTAACGCGGCTCGCAGGGCCTTGTGGCTGAAATGCTGGTCAGGTGACATTCAGTCTAGAACTAAGCTCTGCGCCATTCCGTGTGAAGGACAATACCTCTTCGGTCCAACTCTGGACGAGTTGGAAAAAGCAGGGGATGACAAAAAGAAATTCCCCAATCTATATTCATCTTACCGCCGGCCCTTCAATCGAAGGAGATTTGGTCGCGGGAAGAAACGCGGGTCCTCTCCCACTAGAGAAAGTTTCAGATGGGAAGACATACGCGGTAGAGGTACGGGCTATATGTTTCGCCGTTCCTCAAAAGATCAGAAAAAACCGGACCAATGACTAGCGATCCCTGTGGGGGGTAGACTGTCAGCATTTTCCTCAGCTTGGCTTGACATTACAAACAGTAAATGGGTCAGAGGCATCATTACTGAAGGTCTAAAACTGGACTTCAATCACTGGCCTCGTGAGAAATTTAAATTAACCCCTTTACGTTCCTCCCCCCTGGAGCAGGCAGCTCTAGAAGCAGAGGTTATGAACTTATGTTCCAAGAACGTGCTGATTGAAATTCCGGAATCAGAAAGAGGAAGGGGATTTTGTTCTCCTCTTTTTCTGATTAAGAAACCAGACGGATCTTTTAGAACGATCATTAATCTCAAATGTCTTAATGAGTTCCTGGTCAATGAATCCTTTAAAATGGAAACAATCAATTCAGCAATAAAAATGTTGTTTAATCACTGTTTCATGGTAGTTGTAGATCTAAAAGATGCATACTATCAAGTTCCAATACATGAACACTTCCAGAGATTCCTGAGTAGCTGTGTCAATGGGGGGCCAGATTCGCCATTTCCAGTTCAGAGCTCTTCCCTTCGGCTTATCAGCAGCTCCTAGGGTGTTTACAAAGTTAGTGGCTGAAGTCATGGCGCACTTACGAGAGTCTGACATCCTAATTATTCCCTACTTGGATGACTTTCTTATAGTAGGGAGCTCTGCAGATCATTGCCTTTCTCAGCTAGAGACAGCCACATCCAAACTTGAGCATCTGGGGTGGATCGTAAATTATGAAAAATCTTGTTTACAGCCCCAGAAAATACAAAGATTTTTGGGACTATTGTTAAACTCAGAATCCCAACAGTGTTGTCTTCCACCCGACAAGTTGTTACATATCCAACAACAGGTGTCTAGGGCAATTGATAAACCATCCATGACCCTTAGACAGGCTATGTCACTATTGGGTTCCTTAACCTCTTGCATTCCCGCTGTCCGTTGGGCCCAGTTCCACACCAGACCGTTACAATCCGAGGTGCTGGTTAATGACAGAATCTTACGGGGGTCCCTGCAGAGTCAGATTACCTTGAGTCCAAAAGCACTCACATCTCTTAAGTGGTGGCTAGTCAGTGAAGATTTATCGGCGGGAGTTCTCTGGGTGTCTCAGGTAACACGGGTGGTAACAACAGATGCTAGCCCTTCGGGTTGGGGAGCACACATGGATGACATGATGGTTCAGGGTCTATGGTCCTCTCCCCTAACATCAGCCTCCTCCAACCAGAAAGAGTTAATGGCAGTAGAGCTTTCGGTGAAAAAATTCCTCATATATCTGCAGGGTCATCATGTCAAGATCCTATCGGACAACCAGGTGGCAGTTGCATACATAAATCATCAGGGTGGAACTCATTCCGAGTCACTGATGAGAGTGGCGGATCGTCTGTTCCAGACAGCAGAAAATCACTTCTTATCCCTAACCGCTCTACACATAAGAGGAAAAGAAAACATCAAGGCGGACTTTCTAAGCCGCAACACCTTGAGGCAAGGGGAGTGGTCCCTAAACAATTGCGTGTTCGATCAGATCGTCCACAAATGGGGACATCCAGAAGTAGATTTATTTGCTACCAGGGACAACCGGAAGACAACAAAATTTTGTTCCCTAAATCCCAGGGAAAATCCTCTGACGGTAGACGCCTTTCTGATCAAATGGGATTTTCAACTGGCGTATGCATTTCCTTCACTAGGCCTATTACCCTTAGTAGTCAGGAAGATAAGAGAAGATCGAGCCAGAGTTATATTGATTGCCCCATTCTGGCCCAGAAGGGCCTGGTTCACTTGGCTCAGGATCATGTCAGTGGAGGACCCCTGGGTACTTCCGGACATTCCAGATCTGCTCTACCAGGGTCCGATCAGCCATCCTCAAGTAAAGAATCTCCATTTAACGGCATGGATTTTGAAAGGGCGTTACTAAAAAGCAAAGGGTTCTCCCCGAGTCTAATTGAGACCCTTATGAAAAGTAGAAAGCAAATAACCACAACAATTTATGCTAGAACCTGGCGGAAATTTCTGGCCTCTTCTGATTTTAATTTAGAAGAGGGATTACCTATAAAACAAATCTTAGAATTTCTGCAAAGAGGCTTAGAGCTAGATCTATCCACTAGTACTCTAAGGGTACAGGTCTCGGCCCTAGGGGCTCTATTTTCATGTAATATCACCAATAATTATTGGATCTCAAGGTTCATTAAAGCATCTATTAGATCTAGACCCATACATAAAGATAGATCTATGCCTTGGGATCTCAACCTAGTACTGTCAGCATTGACTAGAGAGCCGTTTGAACCTTTACAATCAGCTTCAATTAAGGCCCTATCTCTTAAGACAGCTTTTCTTGTGGCAATTACATCTGCCCGTAGAGTGGGGGACATACAAGCGCTCTCCAGGCTTGCCCCTTATACAGAGTTTCTGCCGGATAGAGTAGTCCTCAGACCGGACCCAGCCTATTTACCAAAAGTGTCATCACGGTTTCACAGGACACAGGAGATAGTTTTACCATCCTTCCTTCCCAATCCCTCCAACCCTAAAGAAGAACTACTCCATACATTAGATGTTAGGAGATGCCTGCTAGAATACATCTCTATTACTGACACATGGAAGAAAGATGATGCGTTATTTTTATCTTTCCAAAACCCTAGAAAGGGTCTCAGGGTATCAAAGTACACACTAGCAAAGTGGATTAGGGAGGCTATCTCTTTGGCTTACACTGCAGGTGGAGGTCCGGCTCCGCAGAATCTGAGGGCGCATTCCACCAGGGCCATGGCTACATCCTGGGCGGAAAAGTCTGGAGTATCAATCGACCAGATATGTAAGGCGGCCACATGGTCATCCCCATCCACCTTCTTTAAACACTATAGGTTGGATTTGGGGGCTTCCTCTGATCTCACATTCGGGTTAAGGGTGCTACAGGCCATAGTCCCTCCCTAAGGAAGCTTACATCTCTG
This sequence comes from Ranitomeya imitator, assembly GCF_032444005.1. Taxonomy (NCBI): domain Eukaryota; kingdom Metazoa; phylum Chordata; class Amphibia; order Anura; family Dendrobatidae; genus Ranitomeya; species Ranitomeya imitator. The sequence goes on from NC_091282.1 coordinate 304,547,173, forward strand.
TAATTCTCTCGTCGTGCTGTCATGGGAGTCCGAGTAAAGCATTAAGCTACTTACTGGTAGCGGCATTTCTCGGAGGCCCATGACAGCACCCTTAGTTCCCTCCCTATTCACTGGGGGTTGCACTTCCTATAAATGTATATATTTCACAATACGATACCAGTTCCAATAGATGTCTGATATTTTGTATATAATCTGTATATAGTGTATATTTTTGTGTACCACTAACCGCGGTAGTCCTCTCAAGACTCTGAAATACAACTGAGGCAAGGGAGAGGTGCCGCCCTTTTGTATCTGTAGGTTTCCTGTTCCTAATGGGCGGATCCCCTCTCTCGTCGTGCTGTCATGGACCTCCGAGAAATGCCGCTACCAGTAAGTAGCTTAATGCTTTTTTTCCAATGGGAAAAGGGTCATGTGACACCTCAAACTTATTAAGAATTTCACAAGAAAAATTTGCAGATCTGCAGTAAATCCGTACAAAATCCGCACAAAAAACGCGACAAATCCGCACCTGCTTTTTCTGCCAAGAGATGCAGAATTCGCACCAAAAATTCCTAAGCCTAATCCGCAACGTGTGCACATAGCCTTAACCTGTTTAACCCCTTAGTGACAGAGCCAATTTGGTACTTAATGACCGAGCCAATTTTTGCAATTCTGACCACTGTCACTTTATGAGGTTATAACTCTGGAACGCTTCAACGGATCCCGCTGATTCTGAGATTGTTTTTTCGTGACATATTGTACTTCATGTCAGTGGTAACATTTTTTTGATATTACTTGCTTTTATTTATTTAAAAAACGGAAATATGGCGAAAATTTTGAAAATTTCGCAATTTTCAACATTTGAATTTTTATTCCCTTACATCAAAGAGATATGTCACACAAAATGGTCAATAAATAACATTTCCCATATGTCTACTTTACATCAGCACAATTTTGGAAAAAAAAAAAATTATTATGGAGTTATAAGGGTTAAAATTTGACCAGCAATTTCTTATTTTTACAGCAAAATTTACAAAACCATTTTTTTTAGGGACCACCTCACATTTGAAGTCAGTTTGAGGGGTCTATGTAGCAGAAAATGCCCAAAATTGACACCATTCTAAAAACTGCACCCCTCAAGGTGCGCAAAACCACATTCAAGAAGTTTATTAACCCTTCAGTTGCTGCACAGGAACTGAAGCAATGTGGAAGGAAAAAATGAACATTTTACTTTTTTTCACAAATATTTTACTTCAGAACCAATTTTTTTTATTTTCACATGTGTAAAAAAAAGAAAATGAACCACATAATTTGTTGTGCAATTTGTCCGGAGAATGCCGATACCCCATATGTGGGGAGGGACCACTGTTTGGGTGCACAGTAGAGCTCAGGAGGGAAGGAGCGCCATTTGGCTTTTTCAACATAGAATTCCCTGGAATTGAGATCGGACACCATGTCGCGTTTGGAGAGCCGCTGATGTGCCTAAACAGTGGAAACCCCCCACAAGTGACACCATTTTGGAAACTAGACCCCCTAAGGAACTTATCTAGGTGTGTGGTCAACACTTTGAACCCCCAAGTGCTTCACACAAGTTTATAACGTAGAGCCGAAAAAATTAAAAATCATATTTTTTTCACAAAAATGATCTTTTCACCCCCAATTTTTTATTTTCCCAAGGGTAGCAAGACAAAATGGACCCCAAAAGTTGTTGTGCAATTTGTCCTGAGTATGTCGATACCCCGTATGTGGGGGTAAACCTCTGTTTGGGTGCACAGTAGAGCTCAGAAGGGAAGGAGCGCCATTTGACTTTTTCAACATAGAATTCTCTGGAATTGAGATCGGACACCATGTCGCGTTTGGAGAGCCCCTGATGTGCCTAAACAGTGGAAACCCCCCACAAGTGACACCATTTTGGAAACTAGACCCCCTAAGGAACTTATCTAGGTGTGTGGTCAACACTTTGAACCCCCAAGTGCTTCACACAAGTTTATAACGTAGAGCCGAAAAAATTAAAAATCATTTTTTTCCAGGACGTCCCCCTGACAGCACATTGGAGGACGTCCTCCTCCTCCTTGCAGGGACAGGAAGCACAACACGAGAGGTTAAAAGGTCCCACTCCACCCTCTTTTCCTCAGTGTTTTTCCTGTCCCTGCATGGAGGGACACACGAGAGGATACAGCGCTATACAAGCGGGAAGACTCACCAGTCCGGAGGGCTCGGGGGATCGTGCGGCTAACGCCAATATCCTTTCCCCGCATCACTAAGCCCCAGGCAGAAACTTCCCGGTGGGGAGTCCCTCTGCCAAAAGACCAGTCGAGCGGACGAGCTCCTGGGTCGAACCGCTTCCTCCCGGTGGGGGGCTCTCGGTTCGGGCGCCAGGAGAAGAGGCGCCGCAAGAGGTCCGGCGCCAGCGGCAGCAGCGTGCGTTCCACTGAGTGGAACGCGGAAGTAGGATTGTTAGACCGAGTGCAGTACGTCCGGTGTCAGGCGCAGGTAAGGTGACGTCACATCCGGGGACGGGGCCATCTCGGCGTGCGTTCCACCTGGTGGAACGCGGAAGTATGCAGCTTTAAGGGCGCAAGGCTCAGGGCACTCGCAGATGGTTATCCAGCGCTTCCTCTGGGGTAGGTAGCGCCGGAGTGAATCCCTGGAGAATATTTGCTGCAGGACAGACGTGCGAGCAGTCCGCTGCAGACATGCCGGAGACCAAGGGTGAGTGCAGCAGATGCTGCTATATCCCTTTTATACATATGGGATCATATGAGATCATGTACTTATAGTAGTATTTCTCCACAGAAGATATGGAGAACAGGAATGAGGAGATAGGGGTAAGTGCGCAATGCGCAGAGTACTCAAAAATACGCCTGCACACACTGAGCCGTTCTTGTCCTTATTCTTACATTTAGGATAAAGAGGCCAGTCAAGCTCCCCTCCCTCAGTCTAAAAAGTCTGGCAAGGTATTGACTAAATCTAAGAGGTGCTCTCTTTGTAACACAAAACTGTCAGAAACCTACAAGAAGGATCTGTGCAGCTCTTGTATTAAGAAAATTGTCAGAGAAGAACAACCATCAATGTTGTCCGAAATGAGGAATATAATCCGGGAGGAGGTCCAGAATTCCTTAGCTTCAATGTCACAACGGGAAGTGTACAGTCCGGGCCCGGCTCGTAAAAGACCAAGGAAAGATCCAGAACAGGAGGTTCAGGATGGTTCGTCGGAGGCGGAATCAGAATATAGAGGTTCTGATCAAGAAGAAGGAGAACTGCCAGTAGAAGAACAAGAAGGGAAGAGGTACTACTTTCCAGTTGAAGAAACAGAAGAACTGGTCCAGGCGGTCAGACGTACTATGCAGGTGAAAGAAGATCCACAGCCGAGATCTAGACAAGATCAGATGTTCGGAGGGCTCACATATCAGGAACGGACGGTGTTCCCGGTGAGTGAACACATACGTAAGATGATCTCGCAAGAATGGAAAGATGCGGAGCGAAGATTGGTGATGTCCAGAGAGTTTAAAAACCGTCTTCCGTTTGATTCAGAAGAGATCAAGACATGGGAAGAGATTCCGAAGGTAGATGTCCCTTTAGCCAAGGTGGCAAAGAAAACATCCATACTTTTCGAAGATTCATCTAGTCTTAAGGATGCAATGGATCGCAAGGCGGATATCCTTTTACGTCGAGCCTGGGAGACTTCAGCAGCTTTAATAAAAACTAACATCGCAGCTACTTCTGTAGCGAGATCCATGTTCCTGTGGATGGAACAGCTGGAAGAACATTTAATTAATAAGACTTCACGGGCGGATATAATTGCTTCTCTGCCTATCATTAAGTCAGCCACGGCCTTTATGGCAGATACATCAGCTGAATCAGTGAGATTTGCGGCTAGGAATAGCTCCTTGTCCAATGCAACACGAAGGGCTATTTGGCTTAGATCTTGGTCGGGGGATAATGCATCCAAAAATAAATTATGCGCCATTCCATTTTCAGGTTCCAGAATATTTGGTCAGGCTTTAGATGACATCCTAGAGTCAGCAGCTGATAGTAAAAGAGGGTTTCCCGAGGATAAACCCAAGAAGTTTCAGCCCTTTCGGAGGAGGCCTCTCCCTCCTCCCCCTCCCCCCCGCCGATTTCCAGAGTATAGAGAACAATGGAGATCAGGTAGAGGATCTTTTAGGAGTTCCTACGCTCAGAATAGAAGGGGTAGGAATTCCTTGTTCGGTTCTGGCTATAGACCAAGGAAACAATGACGCCATAGGGATAGGCGGGAGATTAAGTTTCTTCCTCAAACAATGGAGTCAGATCTCAGACAACGATTATGTCCTCAAGATAATCTCAGAGGGTTACAGAATAGAGTTAACATCCCGCGTACCTCAAAGGTGTATCTTACCAACAATGTTAGCCAAAGATTCCCCTATGTTTCTAGACCTACAAAAACTGTTCGACTCCGGGGTTATAGTTCGGGTTCCTACTCCAGAAATAGGTGCAGGTCACTATTCCTCTCTTTTTTCTATTCCAAAACCGTCAGGGGAATCCCGTACAATAATAAATTTAAAACCTCTGAACGTTTTCGTCAAATACAAACGGTTCAGAATGGAGTCGATCAGGTCCATCATTCATCTTATAAACAAAGATTCGGTAATGTGCACTCTCGATCTGAAGAGTGCGTATTATCAGGTCCCGATACATCTCTCTTCTCAGGAGCTTCTGAGATTCTCGGTAAGTCTCTCGGACATGACCTGCCACTTCCAATTTCAATGCCTCCCTTTCGGTCTAGCATCCGCCCCAAGAATTTTCACCAAATTGGTAGCAGAGGTGGTGGCTTTCTTAAGAAACCAAGGAATAACAATAATTCCATACTTGGACGATTTTCTGGTTGTGGCACGATCAAGGGCCATTCTGCTACAACACAGAGATCGGGTCATAGCAGTATTAGAGGAAATAGGATGGGTGGTCAACAGGAAAAAGTCACATTTAAAGCCAGAATCCCAGAAGATATTTCTAGGAGTACTCTTGGATTCTACAACCAGGCAGTCCTTCTTACCAAGGGACAAACGAACCTCATTAAAAAAGATGATCTTAGAATTCCAAAGAAGTCCAGTGACGATAAGAGCAGCTATGAAAGTCTTGGGGAAGATGACAGCATGCATTCCGTGTGTCAGATGGGCTCAGGCTCACTCAAGGCCTTTACAAGAAAAGATACTCATGGTATGGGATCGACGTCGTTCCACATTAGACAAGAGGCTAGAGCTATCAATGAAGACAAGAAGATCACTACGATGGTGGATCCAGGACTACAATCTAAAAAAGGGCATCCCTTGGATATCAACCCCTTGTGTGATAATCACCACAGATGCAAGTCAGTGGGGATGGGGAGCGCACCTGGAAGGAAAATTCTTTCAGGACAAGTGGCCCGAGGAGATCAGTCAGATGTCGTCAAATTACAGAGAATTATACGCAGTCTGGGAAGCTCTCAGAAGAAACCGTTCACGCCTAGAGGACAAACATGTAAAAATCCTATCCGACAATGTAACAGCGGTATCCTTTTTGAGGCATCAGGGAGGTTCCAAACACAAAGCGCTTCAAGGTCTAGCGCAGAGAATATTTGCCTGGGCAGAAGACGTTGTCTTATCTATAACAGCAGTGCATCTAGAAGGGTCACAGAACATACTAGCCGACTATCTAAGCAGAAAGAAAGTTTCTCCAACCGAATGGGAACTAAGTCAAGAAATGTTCCAAATTCTTTGCCACCGTTGGGGAACGCCCAGGATAGATTTATTCGCCACAAGGAAAAATTCAAAGGTTCCCAGATTTTATTCCCTCAACCCTCTAGACATGCCGGAAGCAGTCGACGCCTTAAGTCAAGCATGGAGCGAACCTCTGTCTTACGCATTTCCACCAATAGCACTAATTCCAGTAGTGCTCAGGAAGATTCAGGAAGACCAGGCAACAGTGCTGATGATTGTACCATTCTGGCCAAAGAGAAGGTGGTTCCCATTGTTGGGGGCCATGGCAACGGAAGACCCTATCATACTCCCGTTATGGAAGGATATAATTCATCAAGGGCCTGTTTTACACCAAAACCCGGAGAGACTGCATCTATCAGCATGGATCCTGAGAGGGACATCTTGAAATCCAGAGGTCTTTCAGATGAAGTAATTACAACCATCCAGGCTAGTAGGAAGCCTGTCACCTCAGCCATCTACCACAAAATCTGGAAAAAATTTTGTATGGGAAGTGGCGGGTCAGCTGTGATTCCGGGGGTCTTAGATGTTCCTAGAGTCTTAAAATTCTTACAGGCAGGCTTTGACTTGGGGCTCAGGCCAGGTACAATTAAAGTCCAGATCTTGGCCCTTAGTACTTTTCTGGATTATCCATTAGCTTCCCACCCCTGGATAATCAGATTTGTGAGGGCTATCCAAAGATTACGGCCTACCTTGAGACAGCTAGCTCCCACATGGGACTTAAATTTAGTCCTTAGGGCTCTATGTAAAGATCCCTATTCTCTAGAGGAGGACATGCCTATTTCAGTTCGTACCTGGAAGACGGCCTTCCTAGTAGCGATTACAACAGCTAAACGCGTAGGGGAAATTCAGGCTCTATCAATTAAGGATCCATATCTTCAAGTCAGAGAGGATCATATAATCCTAAAATTAGACCCAGCTTTTATCCCAAAAATAGCTTCAGCAAAAAATCGAGATCAGGAAATAATTTTACCTTCCTTTTGTGAGAACCCTTCTAATGAAAAAGAACAGGCTTTACACTCCCTGGATGTTAGGCAGGCAGTATTAAACTATCTAGAGGCCACTAGCTCCTGGAGGAAGGATTCTAATCTTTTTATCCTATTTGGAGGTAAGAATAAAGGTAAAAAAGCTTCCAAGGCGTCTATAGCTAGATGGATTACTACTATAATTTCAAAAGCCTACGCATCAGAAGGGATAGCGTGCCCAACAGGGATTAAAGCTCACTCTACTAGAGCTGTTTCAGCATCATGGGCTGAGCGAGCAGGAGTGTCACTAGATCAGATTTGCAAGGCAGCAACTTGGGCCAGAGTAAACACGTTCTGTAAGCACTATAAGCTAGACGTAGTAGCAGCTCAGCAGACGTCTTATGGGAGGAAAGTTCTCCAAGCAGTTGTCCCACCCTAAACGTAGTTTTCTTTGGTATTCTCCAATGTGCTGTCAGGGGGACGTCCTGGAAAATGGGTATTATTACCTACCGATAATTCGGTTTCCAGGAGTCCATCCTGACAGCACCGTTATTTCCCCCCCTATGCATGCCAGTTCATATGCTGTAATATGTTTGGTCAAATAAAGTTTTCAAAAGTATATCTATCCATGGTGTGGTACTTGTCAAAACACTGAGGAAAAGGGGGTGGAGTGGGACCTTTTAACCTCTCGTGTTGTGTTTCCTGTCCCTGCAAGGAGGAGGAGGACGTCCTCCAATGTGCTGTCAGGATGGACTCCTGGAAACCGAATTATCGGTAGGTAATAATACCCATTTTTTCACAAAAATGATCTTTTCACCCCCAATTTTTTATTTTCCCAAGGGTAGCAAGACAAAATGGACCCCAAAAGTTGTTGTGCAATTTGTCCTGAGTATGTCGATACCCCGTATGTGGGGGTAAACCTCTGTTTGAGCGCACTGCGGAGCTCGGAAGGGAAGGTGCGCCGTTTGACTTTTTAATCTCTTAATTGTGAGAGCGGACGCCATTTTGGGTTTGTAGATGTGCCTAACAGCAGAAACCCCCCACAACTGACCCCGTTTTGGAAACTACACCCCTCAAAGATTTTAATCAGGGGTATATTGAGCAATTTGAACCCACATGTATGACACAGAGTTTGATAACATTAGGTCGTCATATTGAAAAAATTCATTTTTTTCCACGAGAATCTTGTTTTAGACCTGAATGTCTCACTTTTTCAGAAATAACATCAAAAAGTGGACCCCACAATTCGTTACCCACTTTATTATGAGTGCAGCGAGATCCCATATGTAGTAAAAAAGTTCTGTTTGGACAAATGGCAGGGCTTGGACAGAAAGGGGCACAATGTGACAAATTTGGCTTTATTTGAAATTGAAGATCCAAGACCCATTCAAAGCTTCTAGAGACATTGAGCAAAAAAGAAAATCCTTCCAGGAATTATTACTCACAGAGGGAGGCATGCTCCTAAAACACAATGGCTGACTATAAAATTGGTCTTGCTAACAAAACAGTTGTCCCGCATTTGCGTATATTGTAGCAGGAAGAATAAACTGTACTGGAATGAAGGGCAAAATGTGTAGGAAAATGCAGCCAACTATGTGGCAAAGCAGAGTTTGTTCCAAAGATGAAAGAACACCATCAGGGCTAGAATGGCAGACACTTTCAGAGACTGGTCGTACAACGTCCTTTTAGCTCCATCAATCCCTATATGAGAGACGAATGTGCCAATAGACGTGGTACACCATAGCAAGCTCCCACCCGCCAAGGTCAGAACCGCTATATGCACAAAACAACCAGTTCTCTATAGAAAGTATTGTCTGGTACCAGAGGTTCGGCAAGAACCATAAAGTAAAGCCCATAGTGTATAAGTACGGAACTTCCTCATTTTTTTAGAAATCCTACAATAAAATGATCATGCCCGTATCATCAACATAAATATAAGTAATATAAATGGAAGCCAAAGTTTTGTGTAGCAAGACAGTTATAAAAACAGTCAAAGTTAGATAAATGGTCAAAAATGTTTGTGAGTAATCAAGTCCTAGAATTCATTTTCAGATAATCTCACTTTTCATGATCATTTCTGGGGTCCACATTCTAACGCTTATTGACATAGGTACGTGGAAGAGAATTTGTTGGAATAGTAGTTTGGTATGGGATTGATCGAGTCGTAGAATTTTCAGATGACCTGATTTTACAAGAACATTTGTGGGGTCCACACTCTAGAGCGTACAGACGTGGGTACGTGGACGAGAATTTGTTGGGATAGTAGTTTGGTATGGGATTGATCAAGTTCTGGAATTGTGAAATGGGGTAAAATGGGATCTACTAATTAAAATATTATTTATCAATTGTTCCAAATTGTACTACTGGGGCCACTAAGCAGAAAATAAAAATTATTGAAAAAAAGCAAACTAATAATTGTAGGTGGTGTGGTGTGGTAGGTCTCAAAACAGGGGGAGATACAAAGGCCTGGTTGGGATGGGCATGTGGGGCAATAGAATCGGGAATCACTCCGCCTGCCATGCTTTCTGCAAACTCGGCACCTTTTTTGAGGATACCTTTGGGTGGGAGTGACAGGGACAGGGTGAGGAAAATGGCGTTCTGACAGTCTCCGGGAATCCTCAGAGTCGAAGGCTTCCCCCGGTGCCATGGACTCAAATATGAGGCTCTCTACTACTTTTTCCTGAAAGTGCAGGAAAGTTAGCGGTCCTTGAGATTTTTTATATAGGACAAAGCTGTTGTAGGTGGCAGTCTGAATTAGACAGATTCCCACCTTTTTTTACCACGCCCTGGTCTTCCTCTTGACCAGGTATGGTTGCAGAACCTGGTCTGACAGGTCTACGCCACCCATATGGTTGTTATAGTCTGTGACGCAGACAGGTTTTTCTTTGTCCCTGGTGGCACCCCTCTCTCTGACCGTCACAGTGGTGTCCGTATGCAGTGTGGAAAGCATATAGACGTCCTTCCTGTCTTTCCACTTCACTGCAAGTAGTTGGTCGCTTGCAAGTGAAAATGACGCCCCCCTCTCCAAACGTCTGGGCACCAACTGTGACGGAAACCCCACTCTGTTTTTCCTCACTGTCCCACAGGCCCCTGTACTTGCAGCATGGAGGGATTTGTATAGGGGGATACTCGTGTAATAATTATCTGTGTACACGTGGTACCCTTGATTGAGAAAGGGCGTCATTAGCTCCCAGACAATTTTGCCTGGGATACCAATTGTCTGGGGGCAGTTTGGGGGGTTTATTTGGCGGTCCCTACCTTCGTAAATTAGGAAGGTGGACGTGTACCCTGATGAGCTCTCGCAAGCTTTATACAATTTTACGCCGTATTTGGCTCTCTTGGAGGGAATAAATTGGCGGAATGAAAGACTGCCCTTGTAGCTCATCAAGGACTCGTCGACTGCCATATTTTGCTCTGGGGTATAGGAATTTAGAAAGGAAGTTTTTAGGAGGGAAATTAGGGGTCTTAATTTATTTAGCCGATCGTAGTTGGGGTCAGTTCTTGGGAGAGCTTGGGAATTGTCACTGAAGTGGAGGAATCTCATCAGGGCTTCGTAACGGGCTCGGGACATGATGGCTGCAAATACAGGGGTGCAGTGGACAGCTTTTGTTGCCCAGTAAGAGCGGAGAGTGGGTTTTTTTACTATACCCATATTCAGGGTGAGGCCTAAGAATTTTTTAATTTCGGGGACATTTGTGGGGATCCAGGAACGGGAATGAAAGGCAGTGGGTTTTTGGGAAATATATTGCCGGGCATATAGGTTAGTTTGGTGGACGATTAATTGCAGGACTTCGGGGCTAATGAAAATTTCAAAAAAATCAATGGGGGTAAAATTGGCGACATCTACTTTTATTCCAGGGACTGCAGAAAAAGGGGGAATTTGAGGGGAAAATGAGGTGTCATTATACCACAGCGGGGGGGGGGGGGGGGTTGGACTGCGGTACTTGGTCCTGCCTCTGAAGCTTCAGCAGTGATGACCGACTCCGCTACCACCGGGCTGGGGGATCCCGTGGAGGAAGAGTCGTCATCACTGTCTGAAAACTGCTCAGCTTCAGGGGCAGAATCTGTTTCGCTGCCGGAGCAAAGCAGGCTGTAAGCTTGCTCCGCGCTAAAAGTTCTGCGGGCCATTTTATCTAATTCCTCCCCTAACCCTAACCCTACCCCTAAAAAAAATAAAAAAAAAAAATTATAATTTTTTTTTCTTTTTTTTATAATCCTCTGCTGATGATGCAGGGATTACGGAGAACGGGGGTGGGTAAATGGGATGCTGGCGGAGGCAGATATTATGTTTTGTGAATAACTGACAGGGCAGCACTTGAACTGTAGTCTCTCTCTCTTCTCTCCTAGAACAACTACAAGGAGAGAAGAGAGAGGTACAGCCCAAGTGCTGCCATATTTATTAAATATTAGGGGTTTTGATCACTGTCATTGGACATGTTACAGTAATCAAAACCCAGCAGCCAATGAGAAAATTCTCATAGGTTGCTGGGTCTCTGCTGGCAGATCATGGCAGGCGCACTGCGCATGCGCCCGCCATTTTCTTCCAGCAGAGAAGAAGAAGGGGGGCCAGGAGCAGTGGGCTGGGGACCGGGGACCATGGGCTGTGGACCGGGGACAGGGGGACATCAGGAGGAGGTATGGTGGGGGGCTCGGGGGCTCTATTTCTCTCCCCTCTGATGTGCGATCACATCAGAGGGGAGAGAAATCCAAAGCATTTTTTTTTTTTTTTTTTTTACAAACTATTTGCAGCGATCGCAATCCCGGGGGTCTGTAAAGACCCCCGGGATTGCGATCGCTCCAGGGGGTCTGTAAAAACAGACCCCAATACACCGGGGGAAGCTAGGCTTTGGCGGGCGCATCTGCACATGCGCCCGCCATTTTGGAGCCCGGACAGCTAGGAGGAGGGTCGGGGACCGGGGGGGCACCTTCTCTGGTACATAAGGTACCGTGGGGGGCTCGGGGGACCCTATTTCTCTCCCCTCTAATGTCCGATCACATTAGAGGGGAGAGAAACACAATACTAATGCGGTTTTTTTTTTTTTTGCGATCGCCGGTAAACGGTTAATTACCGGCGATCGCAAAAGCGGGGTCGGTGAAAACCGACCCGAATCATGTTCTCTGGGGTCTCGGCTACCCCCAGCAGCCGAGACCCCGGAGAAAATCGGCCTCTGGGGGGCGCTATGTACTTTTTCCACAGCGCCGTTAATTAACGGCGCAGTGGCTTAAGTACCCTTAGCGGCCGCCGTTAAAAGGCATATCGGCAGTCGCTAAGGGGTTAAAATGTTAATAAAAATATTGGAAAACAAAGCAAAAAAAAAAAGAGTGGGCGAGATACAGGTCCTGGATCCATATTTTTAGATCCTGGAGGACTGAATAATTTTAAGATTCGATCCAGCTTTTTTGCCAAAAGTAGTCTTTACCTTGAAAATAAAATAAAGTAGCCTTACCCTCGTTTTGTCAACACCCTAGAAACAAAAAAAAAAGCACCTATTCCATTTCTTGTAAGGTAAGAGTGGAGCGTTGCTGCAGCCTGAAATGAGGGGGTGTTCAGATGGGGGGGGGCTCTGCCGACATTTTGTGAAAGTCCAGAGCCCCCGCACTTAGAGGGTGTACTATGCGGTGGACTCCAGGAATATGGCTGCCGGAGGTGGCTTATGCGCAGATGGACATCTCGGCACAAGATCTCGGGAGATGAGATCTCAGCACTGAAAATTTTTAATTTTTTTCAAGGAAATGTTAACTTTTTTTATTTATTTTGGGCACCTATTCAGTTTTGAAGGGACTTTGGGGATCCTATATATTGGAAAGCCCCCAAAAGTAAAGTGATACTATTTTAAAATCCGCACCCCACAACGTATTCAAAATTTTCTGGTATTTCATTAACCCTTCAGGTGCTTTTCAGGAATTTTTGCAAAGTGGCATGACGGAATGAAAGGTTTATTTTTACCTCCTCAATTTTGATGACTCCTGAACAGGCAGCTATAGCTGGCAGACTCTAAAGGTACCTTCACACTAAACGACACTGCAGCGATCCAGACAACGATCCGGATCGCTGCAGCGTCGCTGTTTGGTCGCTGGAGAGCTGTCACACAGACCGCTCTCCAGCGACCAACGATGCCGGTAACCAGGGTAAACATCGTGTTACTAAGCGCAGGGCCGCGCTTAGTAACCCGATCTTTACCCTGGTTACCATCCTAAAAGTAAAAAAAACAAATGCTTCATACTTACCTTCCGCTGTCTGTCCCCGGCGCTGTGCTTCTCTGTACTGGCTGTGAGCACAGCGGCCGGAAAGCAGAGCGGTGACGTCACCGCTCTGCTTTCCGGCCGCTGTGCTCACAGTGAGTGCAGGAAAGCACAGCGCCGGAGGACAGACAGCGGAAGGTAAGTATGAAGTGTTTGTTTTTTTTACTTTTAAGCTGGTAACCAGGGTAAATATCGGGTTACTAAGCGCGGCCCTGCGCTTAGTAACCCGATGTTTACCCTGGTTACCAGCGAAGACATCGCTGAATCAGCGTCAAACACGCCGATTCAGCGATGTCAGCGGGAGAGCCAGCGACCAAATAAAGTTCTGGCCTTCTAGCCCCGACCAACGACATCACAGCAGGATTCTGATCGCTGCTGCGTGTCAAGCTGAACGATATCGCTAGCCAAGACGCTGCAACGTCACGGATCGCTAGCGATATCGTTTAGTGTGAAGGTACCTTAAGGCCACTATTTGGCCATGAATTGCCATGGCAAACATTAGGACCACATGATCAAGATCTCAAGGTGAAAGTGGGGGTTAAAGGGGGCGCCCCCACACTGCTAACCATCTAGATGCTGTAGTCTCTATTGACAGCAGCAAATAAGGGGTTAAACAACCATAATCTGTGCCAACACTGATCTTGGCTGATGCAACAAATTGTCAGCTAAAGTGTACAGCCGACCGCTGCTGGATTGTCACCAGTTGGGGGGGATTCTAGTCTCTCATCGCAGGTCAGTAGAAAGACGTATTGGTGGTCACTAAGGAGTTTAACCCCTTAGTGACGGAGCCAAATTTTTGAAATCTGACTAGTGTCACTTTTTGTGGTAATAACTCTGCAACGCTTCAACAAATCCCAGTGATTTTGAGATTGTTTTTTTCGTGACACATTATACTTTATCATAATGGTAAATTTAGGTCAATATGTTTTGTTTATTTATAAAAAATATCAAAAATTTGAGAAAAATGTTAAAAAATTAGCAATTTTCAAAATTTGAATGATTATCCCTTTAATCCAGATGGTCATACCACAGCAAACCATTAATAAATAACATTTCCCACATGTCGGCTTTACATCAGCATCATTTGTAAAATGTTATTTTATTTTGTTAGCATTTTAGGAGGTTTAAAAATATAGCACCAATTTTTCATTTTTTTCAAGGAAATGTACAAAATTAATTTTTTTAGGGACTTATTCATGTTTGAAGTGACTTTAGGGGTCTCATATATTGGGAAACCCCCAAACGTGATACCATTTTAAAAACAGCACCCCCTGACATATTGAAAACGGCTGTCAGGTAGTTTATTAACCCTTCAGGTGCTTTACAGGTATTAATGCAAAGTGGTATGACAGAAGTGAAAATGTGTATTTTTACCACCTAAATGCCTCTAACTTCTGAACAGATTACTACAGCCGTCAGACTCTAAGGCCGCTATTTGGTCATGAATTGCCATCGCAAACATCAGGACCACAAAATCATGATCATGTTAACCACATATAATGATGTAGTCACCATTTACAGCAGCATCTAAAGGTACCTTCACACTGAACGATATCGCTAGTGATCCGTGACGTTGCAGCGTCCTGGCTAGTGATATCGTTCAGTTTGACAGGCAGCAGCGATCATGATCCTGCTGTGCCATCGTTGGTCGGAGCAGAAAGTCCAGAACTTTATTTAGTCGCTGGACTCCCGCAGACATCGCTGAATTGGCGTGTGTGACGCCGATTCAGCGATGTCTTCACTGGTAACCAGGGTAAACATCGGGTTACTAAGCGCAGGGCCGCGCTTAGTAACCCGATGTTTACCCTGGCTACCAGCGTAAACGTAAAAAAAAACCAAACACTACATACTTACATTCCGGTGTCTGTGCTCCGGCGCTGTGCTTCTCTGCACTGTGAGCGCTGGCCGGAAAGCGTCACCGCTCTGCTTTCCGGCTGGCGCTCACAGTCAGTGCAGAGAAGCAGAGCGCCGGAGGACAGACACCGGAATGTAAGTATGTAGTGTTTTTTTTTTTTTTACGTTTACGCTGGTAACCAGGGTAAACATCGGGTTACTAAGCGGGGCCCTGCGCTTAGTAGCCCGATGTTTACCCTGGTTACCCGGGGACTGGCATCGTTGGTCGCTGGAGAGCTGTCTGTGTGACAGCTCTCCAGCGACGCAGCGATCGGGATCGTTGTCTAGATCGCTGCAGCGTCACTAAATGTGACGGTACCTTTAGGGGTTAAACAGATTTGGACGGTGCAAACTCTGATCGTGGCTGATACAGCAAGTTGTCAGCTATAGTGCACAACCGACAGATTATAGGTTATTACCAGATGGGGAGGCTATTCTCTTATATGACAAGGTCAGTTAAAAGACGTATTGGCGGTCATTAAGGGGTTAAAAAACAAACAGATTTTTCACCCTCAAAACAATGCATAGATCAACAGTCTTTTTAGATGCAGAGTGGGCCTGAGTTATGAAATCAAATTTATTTTGTTTGACCTATTTAATGCAGAATATGTTCTGCACAAAAATTTTGCATGAAAAAACGTATCGGAAAATCCAGAGTGTATTTCCACATATCCATACCGGGGAACCTGTCGCCTGAAAAAAACAAAACAAAACCTAATTTCTTCCTTTAGCCTTTGTTCCAATACAGTAAGCCTGCCAGACAAGGTTTATACCCTATGGACCATCACATTACCAATATATCTACAGGTAAATGACAGAGACTTGCATTGTGAACAGTAAATTTAGGATTTCATGATCTTTGGCCAAAAGTACAGTGACGCGTCACTCTGCAGACATGTGCGCCCGGGCATTCGCTGGTACTGTGCCTGGATCTGAAGTAGTGGAAGTCTAAGATGTTGGGAGTTGATTGAGCATATTGTAACATTAGTGATTGCTGTTCACGCCAATTCTTGAGGCTATGTGCACACGTTGCAGATTATTTGCGTTTTTTTAGCGTTTTTGCGCTATAAAAATGCTATAAAACTGCAAATAATCTACATACATTAAGCATCCCATCTATAATATAACGCTGGGAGCGTCACTCTGTCCGAAGCCTTTATAGACTGCGCAAGCGCCGGCGCAGTCTGGCCTCACAGAGTGACGCTCCCAGGAGATCGCGGTATGCGTAAACACTGAACGCACACCGCAATATCCAGCAGAGAAGCAGGGACCGCCAGGAGGGTAAGTATCGGCTATATTCACCTGTCCACCGTTCCACCGCTGCGCGCCGCCATCTTCCCGGTCCTCGGCCTGTGACCTTCAGTTCAGAGGGCGCGATGACGCGCTTAATGCGCGACGGCGCCGCCCTCTGACTAACCAGTCACAGCCAGAGGACCGGGAAGATGGCGACGCCCAGCGGTGGAACTGAGGACAGGTGAATATAGTAAGTGCTGGGGGGCCTGAGCTGGCGGCGATACCGGCACCTGACCCCCACAGCGCGCCGGTGTCCCCGCCTGCTCAGGCCCCCCAGCACTCGGCGCCGAGCGGGTCAGAGGCAGCGGGGCCGAGCGGGTCAGAGTGTGGCAGATGTAGCAGAGCAGAGTGTGGCAGATGTAGCAGAGCAGAGTGTGGCAGATGTAGCAGAGCAGAGTGTGGCAGATGTAGCAGAGCAGTGTGTGGCAGATGTAGCAGAGCAGAGTGTGGCAGATGTAGCAGAGCAGAGTGTGGCAGATGTAGCAGAGCAGAGTGTGGCAGATGTAGCAGAGCAGAGTGTGGCAGATGTAGCAGAGCAGAGTGTGGCTGGATGGGAGCAGCCCATGTCAGAATGGGGGCGCAGGATGGGAGCAGCGCATGACAGGATGGGGACGCAGGATGGGAGCAGCGCATGACAGGATGGGGACGCAGGATGGGAGCAGCGCATGACAGGATGGGGACGCAGGATGGGAGCAGCGCATGACAGGATGGGGACGCAGGATGGGAGCAGCGCATGACAGGATGGGGACGCAGGATGGAGCAGCGCATGACAGGATGGGGACGCAGGATGGGTGCAGCGCATGACAGGATGGAGACGCAGGATGGAGCAGCGCATGACAGGATGGGGACGCAGGATGGGAGCAGAGCATGACAGGATGGGGACGCAGGATGGGAGCAGCGCATGACAGGATGGGGACGCAGGATGGGAGCAGCGCATGACAGGATGGGGACGCAGGATGGGAGCAGCGCATGACAGGATGGGGACGCAGGATGGGAGCAGCGCATGACAGGATGGGGACGCAGGATGGGAGCAGCGCATGACAGGATGGGGACGCAGGATGGAGCAGCATATACCAGGATGGAGACCATATACCAATATAAATGCTCGCCACCCGGGCGTAGAACGGGTTCAATAGCTAGTCATTTATAATGGAATCCGCAATTTTTGTGCACATTTGCGTTTTTCCGCATTAAAAACGCATTGCGTAAAAATAATGAACATGTTCATAAATTTTGCGATTTTGTAAGTAAGCTGATAAGATCTATTGGTCGGACACTGATCTGACTCAGGAGCGCATTGTAAATAAAAGGACGCATTGCCAGTGTGAGACATGTAGACACAGTCTTTCCTGATCTACGTGTTTCACATTGCTAATGCCTCCTTTTATTTAAAATAAGCTCTGAAGGAGGATTCACAGATTTTATTCTACTTTCTAAAATCCTACTTGCAGATTCCCTTTAACAACCAGTTTGTCCTACAGAAAATGGTTTGCGGTGGAACAAAAGCCTCGGATGCCTATTTCCAGTGTTACACAGGTGAATATTTAAGGGAAAATTTAAGAGAACCCCTTTTAAGTCTTTTTAAATAATAGATGTTTATTTGTAAGGTGATTCATAGTCAGGAATCCTTCTACCATAAAATAAGAGTTGACGAAGTTCTTTTTATTAGCTTGCCCTTTGACCTATACTTGTTTGCTGTGTGACGTGTGCAGCACTCGTATTGTAGAGCCGACACTGTAAAGGGGAGAGCGGAACTCCCATCTAAGGAGGAGCGAAAGGTAGAGATTAATACTGTGCAATAAGCAGGTTTCTGTCGTCACATCCTGCTCCAGAGTAGGAGGATGAAAGACCGGCGGCCTGAGCCCTGATGATGTGCCTGTCACAGAGGGGCCAGCGTGCTCCGATCTTGCACCCAAGGAGATGGTGAGATGCCGGAAACCTGTAGTAAATCCTCTACCCTCCAGATGTAACCTGCGCAAAGTGAAACTTCATGTTCGCAGGACGCGAGCAGCCAGTGCCACTAACCCTACTAGGGAAGAACAAGCTGACACATCAGAATCAGCAAAATTGGACAATAGCTCCTCATCCAGACGGGCACGCTTCAGGTACCCTCAATTTGTGGGTCAGTTGAAATGGGGAAGGGCAGGGCGAGGAATGGCTAAGCTTTTGTTTGGCCTAATTAGGCAAAAGCTCCTTATGTATTCAGTGGAGTGAGGGGGAAGGAGAGAATGATGCTACTGTGTGGCCAGTGGGCCAGAAAAGCAGCTGGCTCAGCATTGTGCACTGTGGATGAGTGACCGGGACTGAGGAATGTGTCTCTGGAAAGGATGGATGGGGAAAGAGGCAGCAAGGCAGGGATTGGTCCATGGTTGTCTGCAGTGAAAGGGGGGAGTGAGAGGCGGCCCTGGTTACTGGGTACCTCATCTTCGAGTTGCCGGCAATGTACAAGATCTTGAGCTGAGCCTCCGTACGCTCTGGTGACTCTGAGAAGGTTTGTTACTTTTTTTTCTTATTGTTGAACCTCTACGAAGAACTCCAAAACCAAGACTTATTGTCCTTTGTTTTTCGCTTGCAAATATTACGGTTGTTTTTCAGAGGGTTGTAATTTGTAGACTTCTTGCCTTTTCAGCTTCTCTGTGTCTGGAGTGGTTATTGGTATTCTCTGGAAAGAGCAGAGGAAATGTGCTTGGCATGGGGATGATAGCCAGCCATGAATAATTGAATGAGTCGTCTGTATCAAGAGAACAATGCTTAGAAACATTGAAGTGGTAAAAGGCCCACAGCACATGCAAGGGTTAAACTCCAATTGCTCATACAATTTTGCATTTATTATTAAGTAGCTGGATAATTATTCTCCCTGTTTCTTGTTTGGTTGGTTCCTTTTATGATTAGGCCTGATCTGTAGATGCTGCAGTTCTTTTCAGTGCTGGTTATGCATGGAATCTGTTAACCTGATCTATATATCGGGCATTGTGAAATCTGCTGATAGCTAAGACTGTCGGGTTCATACTGGGTGGAAGCCACAACCTAAGCCGGCCCTGGACCCTTGCACTGTCTTCTGACACTTGTATCTGATCTCACAGGTTGCAGTTCCCTCAGCTGGCGCTCAGACGGAGGTTGGGGCAGCTGACCTGCATGTCTAGGTCAGCACTGAAATTACGTTCCTGGCCTCTCACAATCCTTTATTACCTCTTACCGTTTGCTGCACTTAGGCCCTTGGCAAGAGTGGGATGGCGACCTACCAGCAGGGTAAGTGTCCTGCCCATTGCCATTTCCACACTTTTTTTTTTGTCCATCATAAGTTATGTAGTTTTTAAATCTAGCCTATTTGTTCTATAGTATAAAGTCATATTACAGTAACCTTTGCGTCTGTGTGAAAGTAAAACTGGGATTTCTGATCGTAATAAAGCACTTTTATGACTACAATGATGACTTAATTCTCAACATAAACGGGAAAATTGCATGATGTGACTAAGCAGTATTCATATTGGACATATTTTAGCTGCCATTTATTTGGTTTGTCCCTGGCTCAAGGACTGAGTTCACTAATATAACTGGATTTAGTGTAGGAGATGGGCAGTGCTGAGAACAGCAGATTGGAGCTGAATTTCCAGTGTTCTTTGTCTATTCATCGGGAGTAAATGCCAGCTCCACACCTGTCGGTATCGGGCTGCACATTTGGTTGATGGTCTGCAGTTTTGAGACAGAAAAAATAGTTATGGCAGGTGAATACAGTGAGCTATACACATATTATTTTTTTTTTTTTTTAGAATTTTGCTTTTTGAAGGTTGTAGGGGGTTTTATAACAAAAAAAAAAGTTGATTCACACAGATCCTGAGTGGAAACAATGGGGTTAATCTTCTTAATAACTACAGTAGTCTGTGGCACATTATCTCGGTTAATTGTTACCTTTGGATGTTCTGGAGGAGGGTGAGGCTTTGGCTGGGATTATTTGGTCCTCTGCTTGGCTCTTCTCATGCACAGTTATAAGCTGAGGTGTCGTGAGATGTGACATGAGAACTAATGACAGTTCGTTCTTGCCTGCTGCAAAAAAAAAATAAAGTGCACTTGTGGAAGGGGTTGGTAATGGCCAAGGACATAAGTTCCCATGTTATGAGCATTAACTGCGTATGGAAGGATTACAGGCCTAAGGCTGGTCATACATTCGTTTGGCCAATGATTATTCCTAACAACCATTCCGTCCTATACACATGTATGCCCTGTCGAGCGTGCATGTGTAGTCAGAGGAGAGAGAGGAGTAAGCTGCTGTCAGACCATCGAGTAGCAGTTTCTCCCTTGAGAACAAAACAACTGAGTGTTCAAATCCAACTTGTCCGACATCCTCTGGAGACTCTCATGTACTTTAATTGTCACTTAGATGATGAGACTGAGCCCAATCAGTCTCATAGGTCATTTTATAACTTGAACTAAAGGCTTTTGTAAAAAAAATAAAAATAAAATAATATACACTTTTTTTTTTCCACTGAAATGTCTTGTGTTCTTTAGCTGGAGAGGTCTATACAAAGTATGTATCACTTGTTCATGTGGAATGTGCTCTAGTTAATGTTACTTTCTCAGTTGCTTAAGTTAAAACCTTACAATATGTAAGCGCACCATGAAACACTAAAATGTAATTGTTTGGTAGCCAATTAACCATGAAGCAGCTGTGTGAATTAACCCTGTCTTTTATTTCTCACATAAAGCTATGACATCATGTACTGTTCCCGTGCATAATGTTGTGTATATGGTACTTTATTAACTGTATAGGCCCTGCTCACAGATGTACAGTTTTTTTTTATTTATTTTTTTCCCTCAATTACAATTAGAACAATTAATTTTCCTTAAATGTATGTATGAATTTGTGTACTAATTATATTAAGAGTTATAGTCTGTTTAGTTTCTTGGAGATAAGGGTGTTTTGCCATTGTGTTTAGTAACCCCTCGGTGACCCAAATCGGAGCATACATCCCTTCAAAACTGGTTTCAGCGCCGACAGAGCCATAGGCTATAAAAGTACCGACTCTCTGCCGTGCATCATTTTCAAGTGTATACGCCTACTGAAGGCGGACACTCAGACGTGGTAGACTGCCTCTGACTGCCTCCAGTAGGCGTACACGCCTGAAAACGATGCACGGCAAAGTGCACATTCGTTCTGATGGCACCATAATAGCCTATGGCCCTGTCGGCATCATGATATTTTTATTTTGGGGGTTGTCGGACATATCACCCGATGGGGCCACGGAGCTTGTACTAAACGCAATGTAAAAGCAACCTAAGGCTCCCCTTAGTCATTCAATAGACATAATGGATAACCACAAGTCTCTGAAGCTCCCAACTGCACTGTGTGATTCATTAGAATTAGTGCACTTTTTAACCAATCCATAGCAGGCCTTCTGTTAATTGTAGCACATTTTATTTTCCTTCTACAGGTTGCCATCTACAAATCTGTGCCAACCAGGTTGCTCTCACGTGCTTGGGGTCGTCTGAATCAGGTGGAATTGCCAACATGGCTGAGGAAACCTGTTTACAGTCTGTATATATGGACTTTTGGTGTGAACATGAAAGAGGCGGCAGTGGAAGATTTGCACCATTACCGAAATCTCAGCGAATTCTTCCGTAGGAAACTAAAGCCACAGGCACGACCTGTATGTGACTCCCATAGTGTGGTATGTGGAAGATAATTTGCCATGCATAGAATACACTGATGATTGCAGAACATGACACTAGTAAAGTCTAGTCCTCCTAAATCGAGGACTAATGGTGTTCATGCTCTTAAGAAAACTGTTGGTTTTCCTCCCCATCTACAAGCTAGGTTTCCATGTTTTCTTTGTGGAGTGACAAATAAGCCAGTTGCATAGCTCTGCTGGGAACAAGGAATCCATTTGATGATATCTGAAATGTCTGATTTTCCAATTCCAAAAAAGAAGGAACACACAGTAGTTGACTGGTCCTACACAAATCGTGGGCTCTGGTTGACTTTCATTTAATCAGCGCTTTAAAGGGCTGCAGCATTGTAGGAAAAATCCAAACTCATTTGGCGCTAATCAGAGATTGCTGATTTTGGAAACCTGACACCACAGTTTAAAGCAAAGTCACTCCTATATAATTTGTTTCCGTTCTTAAAGGGATTCTACAAGAAGTATATCAACGTGGCTGCTATCACTATATTTCAGGCTGTATTTTGTCATATTCCTTAAAGGGATTGTTCGGTCCAATTTAATAAGTCTGCAGTCACTCTTCACCACTTTTCAATCCGAGACCAGAAGGTTTGTATGAGTTATACATATTCCCGGCCAGTGGGCGCAGGTTTGCTCCATACACTTGTATAGAGCCGAGGCAACGCACAGTCTAGTGACGTGGCCGGCCAGTGGACGTGACCAACTAGAGGGCACAGCCTTGCTCCATACAAGTGTATGGTGAGCGAGGCTGCACCCACTGGCCTGGAGTATGTATAACTCGTACATGCCCTCCGGTTTCCTGGGTTTGAAATCGGCGAATCCCTGCAGCGCGTGCACACTTGATTTAGACTGGACAACCCCTTTAAGGCTGCAACCCATCTTTATGCTAGCCTAGGACAGGTTACAGCTTGAAATATGTGAAGCAGTTTATTATGGAGATTCCCTTTATTGGGAATGATTAGTGAAGGTTGTTGGCTTGGGCAGAAACTCCATTTTATTTGGCCTTAGGTTGCTGACGTACACGTTAGATCATTAGGATCCAGTGTATCACATACCTGATCTTTTGTTTTGCTGTGCAATAACACACCGCAGTGTCTCTCCCTACCCTGTTAAACAGGCATGCTCAAATATTTTTCTTCATTAACTGGCTTTATAAAGACTGATGTGGGTGAAAGCTCTTGCTTTTTAACCCCTTAGTGACGGAGCCAAATTTTTGAAATCTGTCCAGTGTCACTTTACGTGGTAATAACTCTGGAACGCTTCAACAAATCCCAGTGATTTTGAGTGTTTTTTTTTTTCGTGACACATACTTTGATAATGGAAAATTTAGGTCGATATGTTTTGTTTATAAAAAAAAATCAGAAATTTGAGAAAAATGTTAAAAAATTAGCAATTTTCAAACTTTGAATGATTATCCCTTTAATTCAGATAGTCATACCACAGCAAAACATCAATAAATGACATTTTCCACATGCCTGCTTTTCATCAGCATCATCCGTAAAATGTTATTTTATTTTGTTAGCATTTTAGGAGGTTCAAAAATGTAGCAGTAATTTTTTATTTTTTTTCAAGGAAATTTACAAAATTTATTTTTTTAGGGACCTATCCAGGTTTGAAGTGACTTTGGGGGTCCTATATATTGGAAAAAACCCAAAAGTGATACCATTTTAGAAATTGCACCCCTCGACATATTGAAAACTGCTGTCAGGTAGTTTATTGACCATTCAGGTGATTTTCAGGAATTAATGTAAAGTGGCATGACAGAAATGAAAATATGTATTTTTACCACCTAAATGCCACTAACTTCTGATCAGGTTACAACACCCGTCAGACGCTAAGTCGCTATTTGGTCATGAATTGCCGTGGCAAACATCAGGACCACACAATTATGATCTGAGAGCATCAACTGGGATAAAGGGGAAGTCCCCACACTGTTAACCATTTATGTGATGTAGTCACTATTGACAGCAGCATCTAAGGGGTTAAACAGATTTGGACGGTGCCAACACTGATCGTGGCTGATACAGCAAGTTGTCAGCTATAGTGTATGGCCGACAGCTGCAGGATTGTCACCTGTATGGGGAGGCTATTCTCTAATATCTCAGGTCAGTAAAAAGACGTATTGGTGGTCATTAAGGGGTTAAAGGGAATATGTCAGCAGGTTCTTGCTATATAATCCGAGAGCAGCATGATGTTAGAGTGTTATCAGATGATCACTACATGACTAGTTGTCTGGTATAATGTAGTCCCGCTCTGCATAACCCCACCCATCACTAATTTGGCAGATTTGTGCTTGGTCCTCATGCACATGTCAGTGTTGTGTGCCAAAACCAGCACTAACAAAAGAAAATGCTCCAAGTGTGAATCAATATAACAATCCCGTTGAAAAGATGATAGTAACGCTCACTCCAGGTGGTTGTTCTAACCATGCTCAACAATGGGCCAGATTTCATGCTGACTCCAAACTGACCGCAGGCTCACGATAGCTAAACAGTATGAAGGAAGAAAAGAGTGGTATCATCTGGGCATTGCAAGGAGGAGACTAGCTGGATCCAAGTAGATCAATTGCTTTATTGAACTATGCGTTTCAGGGACTGTCCATCCCCTCCATAAGGTACAATCTTGACAAGGACAGATCGTTCCTGAAACGCATAGTACATTAACGCAATTGATCTACTTGGAACCAGCTTGTCTTCCCCTTGCTGCACCAGGATGAGACTGCTCCCTTTTACTTACTTCAAAACCAGGAGTGTCTCAAACACAACAGAATTCAATCTTTCAATTATAGTGTTTTTTTTTAATAATGTAAGTTCCACTCCTGGTTGCCAGTCATAGTGTGGATGGGGTTATACAGAGCGGAGCATTCAGAGAAAAGATCTGCAGCAGATAAGTGTCTTCATCAAACTGCACTAAGAAGACCAGTAAGGTACAGTGAGGGGGGAAAAAAAAGTATTGAGTCATCCACCAATTGCACAAGTTCTTCCACTTAAAAAGATGAGAGGCCTGTAATTCACATCATAGGTAGACCACAACTCAAAATCAGAAAAAAAATTCAGATAATCACCTTGTCTGAGTTGGCAAAATTTATTTTGCAAATTATGGTGGAAAATAAGTATTTAGTCACTTAAAAACATGTAAGATTTCTGGCTCTCGCAGACCTGTAACTTCTTCTTTTAGAGGCTCCAAGGTCCTCCACTCATTATTTGTAGTAATAGCATCTGTTTTAACTTGTCAGTATAAGGCTACGTTCACATTTGCGGTGTTGGGCGCAGCATCGTCGACCCATACCGACGCATGCGTCATGCACCCCTATCTTTAACATGGGGGGGCGCATGGACATGCGCCGTTATGCATTGTATTGTGTTTTACGACGCATGCGTCATATTGACGCACATACAGGGCACAGAGGACGCTACTTGTAGTGTTTTCCCTGCGCCAAAATTCCTGCTCTCTACGATCTTATGACAACACATGTGTCGCAAAACGCTGCGTTGTGTACATGCGTTGTTGGTTGCGTCGCCGACGCTGCGCTCAACAAAGCAAATGTGAACGTTACCTAAAAGACATCTGTCCATAACCTCACATAACAGTCACACTCCAAACTCCACTATGGTGAAAACCAAAGAGCTGTTGAAGGACACCAGAAACAAAATTGTAGCCCTGCACCAGGCTGGGAAGACTGAATCTGCAATAGGCAAGCTGCATGGTATGATGAAATCAACTGTGGGAGCAATAATAAGAAAACGGAAGACGTACAAGACCACTGATCATCTCCCTCGATCTGGGGCTCTACGCAAGATCTCACCCCGTGGGGTCAAAATGATCATAATAACTGTGAGCAAAAATCCCAGAACCACACAGGGGGACCTAGTGAATGGCCTGCATAGAGCTGGGACCACCGTAACAAAGGCTACCATCAAGAGCATTTGGATTATCCAAAAGAGTATTGGGAGAATGCCATATGGTCTGATGAAACCAAAGTAGAACTGTTTGGTAAAAACAAAAACTCTTGGAGGAGACAGAATGCTGAGTTGCATGCAAAGAACACCATACCTACTGTGACGCATAGGTCATGCTTTGGGTCTGTTTCTCAGCAAAGGGACCAGGACGACTGATCCGTGTACATAAAAGAATGAATGGGGCCATGTATAGTGTGATTTTTGAGTGCAAACCTCCTTCCATCGGCAAGGGAATTGAAGATGAAACGTGGATGGGTCTTTCGGCATGATAATGATCCCAAACACACTGCCAGGGCAATGAAGGAGTGGTTTCATAAGCAACATATGAAGGTCCTGGAGTGGCCTAGCCAGTCTCCAGATCTCAATCCCATAGAAAACCTTTGGAGGGAGTTGAAAGTCCGTGTTGCCAAGCGACAGGCCCTAAAACGGTGTTCCCCAACTCCGGTCCTCAAGAGCCACCAACAGGTCATGTTTTCAGGATTTCCTTAGTATTGCACAGGTGATAATTACATCACCTGGACAGGCAAGCATTCAATCACCTGTGCAATACTAAGGAAATCCTGAAAACATGACCTGTTGGTGGCTCTTGAGGACCGGAGTTGGGGAACACTGCCCTAAAACATCACTGCTCTAGAGGAGATCTGCATGGAGGAATGGGCCAACATACTACCAGCAGTGTGTGCCAACCTTGTGATGACTTACAGAAAACATTTGACCACTGTCATTGCCAACAAGGGATATATAACAAAATATTGAGATGCACTTTTGTTAATGACCAAATACTTATTTTCCACCATAATTTGCAAAATAAATCTTGCCAAATCAGACAAGGTGATTTTCTGGATTTGTTTTCTCATTTTGACTCTCATAGTTGTGGTCTACCTATAATGTCAATTACAGGCCTCTCCTCTTTTTAAGTGGGAGAACTTGCACAATTAGTGACAGACTAAATACTTTTTCCCCCACTGTACATTACTGGAATCGGGCTTTGTCCTTACATCATACCACGCTCACATGGGGAAAAAGCAAAAACTTTGACAAATTCCCTATAACATTGGTATGGACAAATAAATTTGATTACTAATCTATATATTTGGTGCATTGGCGATGGCTACATGCAGGCTCTGTTTAGAATGCATGTTTATAGAGAGCCAGCTTTAGAAGTGACAACTTAGTCTGACAGAGCGGCAAGCGCCTCTTTTGGTGTCACTCTTTAATTGCACCAAAAAAAAAATCTTTTTTTTTTTTGGGTGAGGCACTTATGTAGAATGTATTTAAATCTTATTTGATCCTTTTCAGATCAGCCCATCTGATGGAAAAATTCTGCACTTTGGTCGAGTGAAAAACTGTGAAGTGGAGCAGGTTAAGGGGGTAACCTATTCATTGGAATCCTTCTTGGGACCCCAGACCTGGACTGAGAATCTATCCATGAGTAAGATCATCATGATCATTACCAAGAATAGTGGTTGGGAGAACTACTCTGTCCAATGGCATTTTATTTATAGAATGCTAAACATGTTCCGTATATACTTGTGTATAAGTTGATAATTTTGCCTCGGAAAACTTATTGACTTGAGTATAAGCAGGGTATGCATTGTCCCCTAATCCCTATTCTGGTTTGCATGGCCCCTCATCCCCATCCTTGTCTTATTCCCATCCTTGTATGCATGGCTCCTTATTCCCATCTCTTTCCTCTTCCTTGTATGTATTGCCTTCATGAGAAAAGCATTAAAAAAAAAAAATCTTACTTTACAGTGCCAGCAGCTCCTGCTGCCATGTGATCACATGTCTCTAGTTTCATTAAAGTAATGAATATTCACCTAGCAGCGGGAACAGGCTTTAGCGGCAGCCTCCTGTGACCCGCTGCTCCCCCACCGTAAACTGGGACAATGACTCGTGTATAAGCCGAGGGGGGCATTTTCAGTACAAAAAAAGTGCTGAAAATCTCTGCTTATGCACGAGTATATACGGTAATAACTTGCTTCATGCCGTGTTATTTGATAAATATTTAAACTAAATTGCAAAGGTTATAGTTGTAAATAGAAATGTACTCATCTCGTATGAATGATTTTTATTTTTGTTACTGGTAACAAATGTTAACTGGTAAATATTTCCTCTAGCATCATTCCAGGACCAGCTAGTAACAAAAGAAGGCAATGAGCTGTACCACTGTGTCATTTACCTGGCTCCTGGTGACTATCACTGCTTTCACTCACCAACAGACTGGAATGTGTATCACAGACGGCATTTCCCAGGTACCGTGCTCTTTCTAGGCAGTCTTATGACGTTTAGCAAAGTGTACATTTGAGACATGTAATGTTCCAACAAACTACTGAATGACCCATTTTATATATTTTCTGCACACCACACCGAAGTCTAAGATCTAGCGCAATAGTGAACCCACGGAGCATTTTACTTTGTTTTGCTGTTCAGGTTTCATGCTGTGTGCCTAGCATCTAAATATGTTTAAAAATTGAAGACATCAGTCCCTCAAACTGATCTGGGGCCAAATCGTGGACAAATTTTTATTATTGATAGTAGTATTTACTATTTTAGATCATGATCACAACAGTCATTAATGATTTCATGGTTGGAAACCCTAAAACAGATTACCTAAATTACATAACAAGCTATTTCAGTAATGCGTTATGAGAACTAACTCATTGATTCCATAGGATCTCTCATGTCTGTGAACCCTGGAGTTGCTCGATGGATAAAAGAGTTGTTCTGCTACAATGAACGTGTTGTCCTCACAGGAGGATGGAAACATGGATTCTTCTCACTCACTGCCGTCGGTGCTACCAATGTTGGGTCTATACGCATATACTTTGACAGGGTAAGTGAATTCTGTTCACTAAAAGAATTCCATTTCTAATCAAAATAGATTGATACATTTAAGAAACTAAAAGTGGGCACAGAGTATTTTCTCCAAGGTCCATTCTCAAAATTTCTTGGATGTATAATAGATAGAGTTAATCTTTATTTTTATATAGCGCTAACATATTCCGCAGCGCTTTACAGTTTTTGCACACATTATCATCACTGTCCCTGATGGGGCTCACAATCTAGAATCCCTATCAGTATGTCTTTGGAATGTGGGAGGAAACCGGAGTGCCCGGAGGAAACCCACGCAAACACGGAGAGAACATACAAACTCTTTGCAGATGTTGTCCTGGGTGGGATTAGAACCCAGGACCCCAGCGCTGCAAGGCTGCAGTGCTAACCACTGCGCCACCGTGCTGCCCAATAGATACCAGAAAACCTCCCTATCTAAACCTATAGTTGTGATCAGCATCTGAGACTGACAGAAATTTTGGTTTTCTTAAGTTTTCTGCTTCAGTGTCTTTAGATTTTGTAGTCAGATGTTTCTATGGTTCTTGAAGTACAATTATAAGCATTTAATACGTTCTTAAACTTCGATTGACAAATGGAACAAGTTTATGCAAAGACTCCATATTTACAGTGTTGACCTTTATTTTTCAAGGCTTCCATTTTGCCTACTAGCTGGATATCCTCTTCTGGGCCAAATCCTGAAAACAAAAATTTTAGTCTCAGCTTTTGGTCACTACTGTAGATCACTTATAACTTAGTTGTAGGCAGATAAATTTTTTTTCTTGTAACATCTATTGTATACTTTTTCCTTTTTTTTTTTTTATAATCTACTCCTTGTGTTTATTAACGAATGTAAAGCTTTTTTTTAATTTTGGGCAGATATAGAGGAAAGATTTTAATCTATACATTGGAATACAATTTGATAAATCAGTTTGGTATGAAATGTGTGAATTGATCTGATATCAGATGAGGAAAACAAGAATTAGTTGTATCCTAACGTGTCTAAAACAGACTTTTGACCGATATGACCCATTTCACTCTAAGGCTAAGTTCACATTAGCATTTGGGGGTTTTGCAGAGAGCGGTGTCCTCCACTAAGCCCCGCCTACTTCTGTATGCATCTTGCTTACCTGTCTTTAACATTGGGTACGCAGGACATGTGGATGTATGCGTATGCGTCGTTTTGACACGCCCGCTGACCGCACGGGAACGCAGCCCTCTGCAAAGCCCCGGAACGCTAATGCCTAACATAGGTTTTAGATTGCTGTGCATTTAGCTAGCCAAACACTAATTATTTCTGATAGATGTTTGAAGATCAGTCTGCATCTTGCTGTTAGTTTGTGCCTTTGTGTCAAACCAACAGCAGAACTTGGTCTAAATTACCCTTTTCAGTTTCCAAAAATCTCTAGTGTATGGCCACTTAGACACAGTTCTTGACCTACAGAACTCACAGTTGTTACTGACATGTAAAAGGAGCCTAAGGCTAGTTTCACACTAGCGTTTTGCTGATCTGCGGACTTCCTCCGTGAAGCCCCGCCTACTTCTGCATGCGGCCTGCGTTCCTATCTTTAACATTAGGTGCGTACGCAGGTTGTGCGGCTGTATGCGGATGCTTCTGCATGTGTCGTTTTGACGATGCGGAGAAAAAAAAAATGCTACAAGCTGCGTTCTATGCTGGTCGCCGCATCGTCAAAACGACGCATGCGGAAGCATCCGCATATAGCGGCACGACCTGCGTACCTAATGTTAAAGATAGGTATGCAGGCCGCATGCAGAAGTAGGCGGAGCTAGTGGCGGAGGTGTGGCCGAGGGTGGGGCTTCATGGAGGAAATCCGCAACCCTCCGCAGATCAGCAAAACGCAAATGTGAAACCGGCCTAATCTGTACTAATGTCATTAAAACATAAATTGACTTTTTTTCTTTGACATTAGGATTTACAGACTAACAGCCCACGATACAGCAAAGGATCTCATAATGATATGAGTTATGTAACGAACAATAACCAGGATGGTATTGCAATGAGAAAAGGAGAACAGCTAGGAGAATTCAACCTTGGATCTACCATCGTTCTCATTTTTGAAGCACCAAAGGATTTTAGATTTAACCTGAAGGCTGGACAGAAAATCCACTTTGGAGAGGCAGTGGGCTCTCTATAGGAAGATGGGCTGTTTTGCTTCCTGAGGAAAGGCCAGAGGCTGTTCAAAAGTGCTGGTGACAGAGGCTCACCTCCAGGTTTCTCAGCATATTGGAATCGTGCGCACGTGTCAGCCCGATGGCAGTCATTAAGATTCAGACCATCTGCTATGGCTACTGCCTCCCACACCATACTATTCCTACTCTCACTTCACACCTATTTTTCCACTCCTTCCCCTGTCCATGATGTGTGGTTTCATGGAACTGAGCTGGAGAAATGATCACCCAACAACGAGGAATTTAATTGGTGGTAGCATAAATCATGTTTTCCTGATTGAAACCCCAGTTGATACACTGCTGCCCTCAGGGAAGCGCTAACATGTACGGGCAGGTCTAGCTTCCCCGTGAGAGGATGGCACCTGGTGGAATGGTGTAGGGTAATAGTGAGTGCTGGCCCTTTGGTTGGTCAGAGAAGGAGTGTCAGTTCTGCCAAAGGGAGCTGTAGCTTATTACTTTTATATTTCTAAATGAAGGGGATGATCTTGCTAATACATTAACTCATTTAATAGCATACATTTTGAAATAAAACAGTTGAAAATAATGTGACTTATTCATTTATTTACATCTTCAGGAGATAAATCCATGGATGCAGCAATCTCCTGAATACGACTGACATAGGCTTGAACGTTCACTTTCTCCACACTAAGCTTCTGTTCACGCTTTTTAATCTGTTCTTCCAGCTGTAAAAGAATTTCATATTCAAAATGGTTAAAAAAAATTAATAGAAAATTTAATTTAATCTTGATGTGTTTGATCCTTGACTTAGATTAAAAACAGACATGTATTTCAATTTGTTTTGAGGTATACCCTTGTGACCATTAAAGACAAGCACCAAATCAACAAAATAGTGCTGTTAAACAGATGCTGTCGGCAGGATTTCACACCCCAAACTATGTATATGTGCATGTAGTTCTTCCAAAGACAAGTCCAGCAATACCTTTACATGGCCAATCCTCCATTACTTAGAAATCGGCGTTTAAATTGATATGCAATGAGGCTCAAGAACTGTCATTTAAGAAGGGAGATAGAGCTCACCAGATCTGCTGTTAGGAGAATCGTAATGGAGACATCACACAGTCGCTCAGGTCAGGGCTGCAGAAGCCACAGGAGTAAGAAGAATCCTCCAGCGAGCAAAGTATTACAAATTCACATTTATTTTTATATAGCGCTAACATTTATTAGCATGTTAAGATTACGGCAACCTCATAACACACAGTAGGCTCTTTAGCCAAAACGCATAGGTTTGATTGATAGGAGGTTGCCGTATTCTTTTTAACGTTCCAATAAATGTGAAGTTTTAATACTTGCCTCGCTTCAATCACTAGAAGATTCTCCTTTTTCCAAGAACTATTTGTAGGTCTGAAGCCTCTGTGACTCCAGCTCTATTCACGGCCGAGCATTTCTTCCTGCTAGTTCATCGACCCCTGGACCTGAAGGCTGGTTTTGTAAACGTATTGCTGGAATTGTCTTTAAAAGAGCTACATAAGCATATAAATAATTTTCAGGGTGAAATCTTGATGACAAACTCACTTTAACATTGAAAACACATGTAATAAAGGGAGTTTGTCAGCCTGATGTAACATGCGATAAGCACATTGCCTTGTACAGGATAGCCCCTATAAAATTCTCCTCTATAAGCAGAATTCACACGATCAAATTAACCCCTTTCTGCCATTAGACGTACTATTGCGTCCATGTGGGGTGGGCTTTACTTCCCAAGGACGCAATAGTACGTCATATGCGATCGGCAGCGCTCACGGGGGGAGCGCCGCCGATCGCGGCCGGGTGTCAGCTGTTTATCGCAGCTGACATCCGGCACTATGTGCCAGGAGCGGTCACGGACCGCCCCCGGCACATTAACCCCCGGCACACCGCGATCAAAGATGATCGCGATGTGCCGGCGGTACAGGGAAGCACCGCGCAGGGAGGGGGCTCCCTGCGGGCTTCCCTGAGCCCCCCGCAGCAACGCGATGTGATCGCGTTGCTGCGAGGGTCTCACCTCCCTCCCTGCTCCCTCCAGCCCCGGATCCAAGATGGCCGCGGATCCGGGTCCTGCAGGGAGGGAGGTGGCTTCACAGAGCCTGCTCAGAGCAGGCACTGTGAAGGCTGCAGCGCTGCATGTCAGATCAGTGATCTGACAGAGTGCTGTGCAAACTGTCAGATCACTGATCTGTGATGTCCCCCCCGGGACAAAGTAAAAAAGTAAAAAAAAAAAATTTCAAATGTGTAAAAAAAAATAAAAAAAAATATTCCAAAATAATGAAAAAAAAAATAAAAATATTATTCCCATAAATACATTTCTTTATCTAAATAAAAAAAACAAAACAATAAAAGTACACATTTAGTATCGCCGCGTCCGTAACGGCCCGACCTATAAAACTGGCCCACTAGTTAACCCCTTCAGTAAACACCGTAGGGAAAAAAAAAAAAAAACGAGGCAAAAAACAACGCTTTATTATCATACCGCCGAACAAAAAGTGGAATAACACGCGATCAAAAAGACAGATATAACTAACCATGGTACCGCTGAAAACGTCATCTTGTCCCGCAAAAAACGAGCCGCCATACAGCATCATCAGCAAAAAAATAAAAAAGTTATAGTCCTGAGAATAAAGCGATGCAAAAATAATTATTTTTTCTATAAAAGAGTTTTTATCGTATAAAAGCGCCAAAACATAAAAAAATGATATAAATGAGGTGTCGCTGTAATCGTACTGACCCGAAGAATAAAACTGCTTCATCAATTTTACCAAACGCGGAACGGTATAAATGCCTCCCCCAAAAGAAATTCATGAATAGCTGGTTTTTGGTCATTCTGCCTCACAAAAATCGGAATAAAAAGCGATCAAAAAATGTCACGTGCCCGAAAATGTTACCAATAAAAACATCAACTCGTCCCGCAAAAAACAAGACCTCACATGACTCTGTGGACCAAAATATAGAAAAATTATAGCTCTCAAAATGTGGTAACGCAAAAAATATTTTTTGCAATAAAAAGCGTCTTTCAGCGTGTGACGGCTGCCAATCATAAAAATCCGCTAAAAAACCCGCTATAAAAGTAAATCAAACCCCCCTTCATCACCCCCTTAGTTAGGGAAAAATTAAAAAAATGTATTTATTTCCATTTTCCCGTTAGGGCTAGGGTTAGAGTTAGGGCTAGGGTTAAGGCTAGGGCTAGGGTTAGGGCTAGGGTTAGGATTAGGGTTAGGGCTAGGGCTACAGTTTGGGTTGGGGCTAAAGTTACAGTTAGGGTTTAGATTACATTTACGGGTGGGAATAGGGTCGGGATTAGGGTTAGGGGTGTGTCAGGGTTAGAGGTGTGGTTAGGGTTACTGTTGGGATTAGGGTTAGGGATGTGTTTGGATTAGGGTTTCAGTTATAATTGGGGGGTTTCCACTGTTTAGGCACATCAGGGGCTCTCCAAACGCGACATGGTGTCCGATCTCAATTCCAGCCAATTCTGCGTTGAAAAAGTAAAACAGTGCTTCTTCCCTTCTGAGCTCTCCCGTGTGCCCAAACAGGGGTTTACCCCAACATATTGGGTATCAGCGTACTCAGGACAAATAGGACAACAACTTTTGGGGTCCAATTTATCCTGCTACCCTTGGGAAAATACAAAACTCAGGGCTAAAACATATTTTTTGTGGGGAAAAAAAAGATTTTTTATTTTCACGGCTCTGCGTTATAAACTGTAGTGAAACACTTGGGGGTTCAAAGTTCTCACAACACATCTAGATTAGTTCCCTGGGGGGTCTAGTTTCCAATATGGGGTCACTTGTGGGGGGTTTCTACTGTTTAGGTACATTAGGGGTTCTGCAAACGCAATGTGACGTCTGCAGACCATTCCATCTAAGTCTGCATTCCAAATGGCGCTCCTTCCCTTCCGAGCTCTGCCATGCGCTCAAACGTTGGTTTCCCCCAACATACGGGGTATCAGCGTACTCAGGACAAATTGGACAACAACTTTTGGGGTCGAATTTCTCTTACCCTCGGGAAAATACAAAACTGGGGGCTAAAAAATAATTTTGGGGGGAAAGATTTTTTTTTTTTAATTTTCACGGCTCTGCGTTACAAACTGTAGTGAAACACTTGGGGGTTCAAAGCTATCACCACACATCTAGATGAGTTCCTTAGGGGGTCTAGTTTCCAAAATGGTGTCACTTGTGGGAGGTTTCTACTGTTTAGGTACATTAGGGGCTCTGCAAATGCAATGTGACACCTGCAGACCATTCCATCTAAGTCCTCATTCCAAATGGAGCTCCTTCCCTTCCGAGCCCTCCCATGCGCCCAAACAGTGGTTCCCCCCCACATATGGGGTATCAGCGCACTCAGGACAAATTGGACAACAAATTGTGGGGTCGAATTTCTCCTGTTACCCTCGGGAAAATACAAAACTGGGGGCTAAAAAATAATTTTTGTGGGAAAAAATTTTTGTTTTATTTTTACGGCTCTCCATTATAAACTTCTGTGAAGCCCTTGGTGGGTCAAAACGCTCAGCACACATCTAGATAAGTTCCTAAGGGGGTCTACTTTCCAAAATGGTGTCACTTGTGGGGGGTTTCTACTGTTTAGGTACATTAGGGGCTCTGCAAACGCAATGTGACACCTGCAGACCATTCCATCTAAGTCTGCATTCAAATGGCACTCCTTCCCTTCTGAGCCCTCCCATGTGCCCAAACAGTGGTTCCCCCCACATATGGTGTATCATCGCACTCAGGACAAATTGGGCAACAAATTTTGGGGTCCAATTTCTCCTGTTACCCTCAGGAAAATACAAAACTGGGGGCTAAAAAAATAATTTTTGTGGGAAAAAAATTTTGTTTTATTTTTACGGCTCTGCATTATAAACTTCTGTGAAGCACTTGGTGGGTCAAAGTGCTCACCACACCTCTAGATAAGTTCCTTAGGGGGTCTACTTTCCAAAATGGTGTCACTTGTGGGGGGTTTCAATGTTTAGGCACATCAGTGGCTCTTCAAACGCAACATGACGTCCCATCTCAATTCCTGTCAATTTTGCATTGAAAAGTCAAACGGCGCTCCTTCCCTTCCGAGCTCTCTCATCCGCCCAAACAGTGGTTTACCCCCACATATGGGCTATCAGCGTACTCAGGACAAATTGTACAACAACTTTTGGGGTCCAATTTCTTCTCTTACCCTTGGGAAAATTAAAAATTGGGGGCGAAAAGATAATTTTTGTGAAAAAATATGATTTTTTATTTTTACGGTTCTACATTATAAACTTCTGTGAAGCACTTGTTGGGTCAAAGTGCTCACCACACCTCTAGATAAGTTCCTTAGGGGGTCTACTTTCCAAAATGGTGTCACTTGTGGGGGGTTTCAATGTTTAGCCACATCAGGGGCTCTCCAAACGAAACATGGCGTCCCATCTCAATTCCAGTCAATTTTGCATTGAAAAGTCAAATGGCACTCCTTCGCTTCCGAGCTCTGCCATGCGCCCAAACAGTGGTTTACCCCCACATGTGGGGTATTGGCATACTCAGGACAAATTGTACAACAATGTTTGGGGTCCATTTTCTCCTGTTACCCTAGGTAAAATAAAACAAATTGGAGCTGAATTAAATTTTTTGTGAAAAAAAGTTAAATGTTCATTTTTATTTAAACATTCAAAAAATTCCTGTGAAGCACCAGAAGGGTTAATAAACTTCTTGAATATGGTTTTGAGCACCTTGAGGGGTGTAGTTTTTAGAATGGTGTCACACTTGGGTATTTTCTATCATATAGACCCCTCAAAATGACTTCAAATGAGATGTGGTCCCTAAAATAAAATGGTGTTGTAGAAATGAGAAATTGCTGGTCAACTTTTAACCCTTATAACTCCCTAACAAAAAAAAAATTTGGTTCCAAAATTGTGCTGATGTAAAGTAGACATGTGGGAAATGTTACTTATTAAGTATTTTGTGTGACATATCTCTGTGATTTAATTGCATAAAAATTCAAAGTTGGAAAATTGCGAAATTTTCATAATTTTCGCCAAATTTCCGTTTTTTTCACAAATAAACGCAGGTACTATCAAATAATTTTTACCATTGTCATGAAGTACAATGTGTCACGAGAAAACAATGTCAGAATCACCAGGATCCATTGAAGCGTTCCAGAGTTATAACCTCATAAAGGGACAGTGGTCAGAATTGTAAAAATTGGCCCGGTCATTAACGTGCAAACCACCCTTGGGGGTAAAGGGGTTAAAATAAAAAACGTCCAAGTTTCATCAGGAATTTTTTTTTCCAGGACGTCATCCTGACAGCACCCTGGAGGACGTCCTCCTCCCCTTGCTGGGACAGGAAACACACGAGTTTAAAAGGTCAAGTCCCACCCACAGTCTTCAGTGTTTTTCCTGTCCCTGCAAGGAAGGGACGCACGAGTGAGAAGCTGCGCAGGACTTACCGGAGCTCAGGGGGATCGTGCGGCTTGCCAATACCCTTCCCCCTGTCAAGAGGCTCAGGGCAGAAACCCTCCGGTGGGGGGTCCCTCTGCTTCAAAGACCAGGAGTGGACGAAGCTCCTGGTGGCAGCCGCTCCTCCCGGTGGGAGGCTCTCGGCTGCGGACGCTATCCACGCGGTGTGCGGCCATCCTGGGCAGCGTGGTATCCAGAACGGCGTCTCCCGGCAGGAAGTCGTCAGAACGCGTCACTTCCGGTCCGTCGGCAGTTCGTTACCGCTACTTCCGGTAACGCTGTATGTGCGGGGGAAAGCGTGCAGTGAATCGCACAGCGGCAGAAGCGCTCCTGATCTGGCGCTGAGAGCTGCGGGACCTGCTACCCTCATCATGGACACAAGCACTCCAACCGAGGAGGGGGTAAGTGCGCATGGCGCAAGTTCCCCTATCTATATGCAGAAGCAGGCTCACCCCAGTGCTTATCCCTTCTTATGTCATTTAAGGATAAGGGAAACCCCGCGGGTCCTCCTGTTCAGATTAAGAAATCCGGCAAGGCATCTGGGAAATCCTTTAGATGTCCCCTTTGTAATATGAAGCTCCCGGACTCCCATGGGAAATCTTTATGCGGGGACTGCACAGCTAAGGTCGTAAGGGACGAACAACCCACACTGCTGGCTGAGATGAGATCCCTTATACGCGAAGAAGTACAAGCTTCTTTGTCTACCATGGTGCAGAAATCCAGTCCTATCCCCACCCGTAAGCGGGCCAGACGGGAGCAGGACTTAAGAGAACAGGAGGTTACTTCTGAGGACAAGTCTAACTCAGAGGACTTCGTCTCAGAGGAAGAGGGAGAGCTTCAGTCAGGAAGCCACGATTACCAAAGAAAATACCTCTTCCAGGCAGAAGACACAAATGATCTGGTGCAGGCGGTGCAATGCACTATGCAAATAGAGGAGACATCTAAACCACAAACCAGTCAGGACTTGATGTTTGGTGGACTTATGTCACGTCAGCAGACAGTATTTCCGGTTAGCGAGCACATTAAGGCCATGATTCTGGAAGAGTGGAAAGAGGCAGAACGCAGGCTGGTGTTATCCAAGGACTTTAAAGCTCGTCTACCTTATGAGCCTTATGACATAAAACTATGGGACGAAGTTCCCAAAATTGACGTTCCTGTGGCAAAGGTGGCCAAGAAAACGGCCATACCCTTTGAGGACTCATCAAACCTGCGTGATCCTATGGATAGGAAGGCTGACATATTGTTAAAAAGAGCCTGGGAATCTTCTGCGGCTCTAATAAAAACAAATATAGCGGCTACTTCGGTGGCTCGGTCTATGTATCTATGGATGGGTCAATTGGAGGAGCACCTATCCAATAAGACCCCGAGATCGGAAATCATAAATTCCCTCCCTATGATGAAATCTGCCACGGCTTATCTGTCTGATATGACTGCTGAGTCAGTCAGGTTTTTGGCCAGATGTAGTTCCTTATCTAACGCGGCTAGGAGGGCGGTCTGGCTAAGGTCCTGGTCGGGGGATAATGCTTCCAAATCTAAACTTTGTTCAATTCCCTTCTCAGGTGAAAGGGTTTTTGGACCCTCCCTGGATACCATTTTGGAGTCAGCCTCCGACAAAAAGAAGGGGTTTCCAGAGGAGAAATCTAAGAAGCCCCAGTCCTTTCGGAGAGGATTCCCCTTTAGAAGGCAGTCTGAGTTTAGAGGAGGCAGATCCAATAGAGGATCTTATAGGGGCTCCCGTAGCCAGGGCAATAGAAACAGAGGTTTCTTCTTCAGCCCTTCCTCAAAATCTAAATCGCAATGACGCCAGTCTCATAGGGGGTCGGCTCCGCCAATTTTCACACAATTGGGCTCGGATCACTCAAAATCAGTGGGTCCTTCGGACCATCTCAGAAGGCTACAGTATAGAGCTCTACTCCCCCCCACCAGACAGATTCATCAGTCCTACGGTAGTTTCGCAAGACTCTCCCATGTTGGCAGACCTGATGGAAATGCTCTCCTCAGAGGTCATAATTCCGGTACCATCTCTGGAAATAGGCTTAGGACATTACTCCTCCCTTTTTTCCATAATGAAACCGTCCGGCGAATCTCGCACTATAATAAATCTGAAACCTCTAAATGCCTGGGTCAGGTACAAGAGGTTTCGTATGGAATCCATCCGTTCGGCAATACTCCTAATAGATCAGAATGCTGTGATGTGCACTCTAGATCTAAAGAGTGCCTATTATCAGGTTCCCGTCCACCCTTCTTCTCAGAAGCTTCTGAGGTTTGCGGTAGTTCTGCCGTCCGGGACCTGTCACTTCCAGTTTCAGTGCCTTCCATTTGGTCTTGCCTCAGCACCTCGTATCTTCACAAAACTGGTGTCGGAGATTGTCGCTTTCCTAAGAAATCAAGGGATCAGAATAATCCCTTATCTCGACGACTTTGTCCTGGTGGCAAGAACGCCAGAAATTCTATCAGACCACAGGAACCGAACTATTTCAGTGATGGAAGAACTCGGTTGGGTCATAAATTGGCGGAAATCCGATTTGACTCCAGAGTGCAAGAAGACGTTTCTGGGAGTACGTCTGGATTCAATGAACAGAATATCCCTCTTACCCGAGTCCAAGCTGATTGCAGTACAGTCTCAGGTTTGGCTCCTGCTGGAGCACAGGGTGACGACAAGGACGGCCATGCGAGTCCTCGGCCTGATGACGGCCTGTATTCCGTGTGTAAGATGGGCTCAGTTCCATTCAAGACCACTACAGAAATTGATTCTTTCCAGATGGGACAGGAGTCTGTCTTCTCTGGACAGTACTTTACACCTATCACATCGTGTAAGAAGGTCTCTCCTCTGGTGGACAAAGCCAGAGAAATTAAGAAAAGGAGTGTTATGGTCCGCAGATCCATACGTAGTAGTTACTACAGACGCCAGCGCTTGGGGCTGGGGAGCTCACCTAGAAGACAGGATCCTTCAGGGGAGATGGCCGGAAGACGTCATCCACAGCTCCTCCAACTTCAAGGAACTATACGCGGTCTGGGAAGCTTTGAGAAGGAACCGACACATCCTGGAAAATCGTCATGTCAGGATAATGTCCGACAATGTGACAACAGTCTCTTTCCTGAAACATCAAGGAGGTGCGAAACACCATGCGCTTCAGGAACTGACAGAGAAGATATTTCGTTGGGCAGAAAGATCGGTCCTTTCTATTTCAGCGGTTCACCTGGAAGGCTCCCAGAACGTTATAGAGGACTATCTCAGCAGAAGGGAGGTGTCTGCAACAGAGTGGGAACTCAACCAGGACGTCTTCCAGGACTTATGTCTTCGCTGGGGAACCCCCTGTATAGACCTATTCGCAAGCAGGAGAAATTCAAAGGTCTCAAAATTCTTCTCTCTGAACCCGCGGGATCTTCCAGAAGGGATAGATGCTCTGAGCCAGGATTGGACGGAACCTCTCTCGTATGCATTTCCCCCTCTGGCGTTGGTTCCGGCTGTTCTCAGAAAGATCAAGGAGGATCGAGCTCTCGTCATATTGATCGTTCCATACTGGCCAAGAAGGAGTTGGTTTTCCCTTCTACTAGAGCTAGCAATCGAGAATCCAGTAGAGCTCCCTCTCAGAGCGGATATAATCCACCAGGGTCCGGTATTCCACCCAAACCCAGAGAAGCTCCATCTCTCGGCATGGATCCTGAAGGGTCCATCTTGAAGGCTAAGGGTCTATCAAGCCAAGTAATATCTACTATGAAGTCTAGTAGGAAGCCTGTTACGTCAGCAATTTACTTGAAAATTTGGAGACGGTTCTGTCTGGAGGGTGGCAGGTCTGTGGTTACGGCAGGCACTCCCGACTTACCCAGAATTTTAGATTTCTTGCAGGCTGGGTTTGACAAAGGTCTTAAACCAAGCACATTGAAGGTGCAGATCTCGGCACTTAGTTCTTTCCTCGACTATCCCCTAGCGTCACACCCGTGGATAGTTAGATTCATCAGAGCTACCCAGAGCTCATATCAGACATATGTCTCCTTCTTGGGACCTTAACTTGGTCCTCAGATTTCTCTGCAAAGACCTCTATGCGTCAGTGGATAATATGCCCATTTCCATTCTTACACGTAAAACGGCGTTTCTTGTGGCAGTGACTACGGCTAAAAGAGTGGGGGAAATTCAGGCCCTCTGTACTAGGGACCCATACCTTCAAATTAGAGAGGATTGTATAATTCTTAAACTCGACCCCTCTTTTATTCCAAAAGTAGGAACAACTAAAAATAGAAATCAAAAGATTGTGTTACCATCTTTCTGCAATAACCCGGCTAATGCTAAAGAAAAGGTCCTTCATTCTCTGGACGTCAGGCAGGCAGTTCTTGACTACCTGGCAGCCACCAACACTTGGCGCATCGACCCAAACCTATTCATTTTGTATGGGGGCAAGAATAGGGGTAAAAAGGCCTCTAAGGCCTCTATTGCTCGGTGGATCACGTCCGTGATCTCTGAGACCTACCAATCTGAAGGGCTCTCTCCTCCGGAGGGTCTCCATGTACATTCGACTAGAGGGATAGCTACTTCTTGGGCAGAGAGGGCAGGCGCCTCTCTAGAACAGATTTGTAAGGCCGCGACATGGGCTAGTGCCAATACCTTTTGCAAACACTATAAACTTGATGTTTTGTCTGGTCAGCATACTGCATTTGGGAGAAAGGTTCTCCAAGCGGTTATCCCACCCTGAGGAGGTGCTTTGGTACTCTCCAGGGTGCTGTCAGGATGATGTCCTGGAAAATAGGTATTAAGCTTACCGTTAATTATGTTTCCAGGAGTCCATCCTGACAGCACGGGTAGTTCCCTCCCTGTATTATTATATGATGCATGGTATTCTAGCATGTTTGTAACCTATTCCTAGCATATGATGTAATATGTTCCTGGTTATAATGTGATATGTTTGCTACCATTAAACAAAGATTTTTTCTGCATTTCCTTGAGGCGGTTCTTGTTACAACACTGAGGACTGTGGGTGGGACTTGACCTTTTAAACTCGTGTGTTTCCTGTCCCAGCAAGGGGAGGAGGACGTCCTCCAGGGTGCTGTCAGGATGGACTCCTGGAAACATAATTAACGGTAAGCTTAATACCTATTTTCCAGCAGCAGTGAATCAAAAAGGACTAAATCCAGTTTCCTATATTAACCCCTTAGTGACAGAGCCAATTTGGTACTTAATGACCGAGCCAATTTTTACAATTCTGACCACTGTCCCTTTATGAGGTTATA
Source organism: Ranitomeya imitator (assembly GCF_032444005.1). Lineage (NCBI taxonomy): Eukaryota > Metazoa > Chordata > Amphibia > Anura > Dendrobatidae > Ranitomeya > Ranitomeya imitator. The sequence goes on from NC_091282.1 coordinate 304,589,584, forward strand.
ACTCTGGAACGCTTCAACGGATCCCGCTGATTCTGAGATTGTTTTTTTCGTGACATATTGTACTTCATGATAGTGGTAACATTTCTTCGATATTACTTGGATTATTTATGAAAACAAAAATGGAAATATGGCACATTTTTTAAATTTTGCAATTTTCAAACTTTGTATTTTTATGCCCTTAAATCAGAGAGATATGTCATGAAAAATAGTTAATAAATAACATTTCCCACATGTCTACTTAACATCAGCACAATTTTGGAAACAAAAATTTTTTTTTGTTAGGAAGTTATAAAGGTTAAAAGTTGAACAGCAATTTCTCATTTTTACAACACTATTTTTTTTTTAGGGACCACATCACATTTGAAGTCATTTTGAGGGGTCTATATGATAGAAAATAACGAAGTGTGACACCATTCTCAAAAAACTGCACCCCTCAAGGTTCTCAAAACCACATTCAAGAAGTTTATTAACCCTTTACGTGCGTCACAGGAACTGAAACAATGTGGAAGGAAAAAAATTAACATTTAACTTTTTTTTGCAAACATTTTAATTCAGAACCATTTTTTTTATTTTCACAAGTGTAAAGACTGAAATGTAACCATAAATCTTGTAATGCAATTTCTCCTGAATACGCCAATACCCCATATGTGGGGGTAAACCACTTTTTGGGCGCACCGCAGAACTTGGAAGTGAAGGAGCGCCGTTTGACTTTTTCTATGTAGATTTTGCAGGAATTGAGATTGGACGCCATGTCGCGTTTGGAGAGCCCCTGATGTGCCTAAACAGTGAAAACCCCCCACAAGTGACACCATTTTGGAAACTAGACCCCTTAAGGAACTTATCTAGATGTGTGGTGAGCACTTTGAACCCCCATGTGCTTCACAGAAGTTTATAACGTTGAGCCGTGAAAATAAAAAATCGCATTTTTTCTACAAAAATGATCTTTTTGCCCCCAAACTTTTATTTTCACAAGGGTAACAGGAGAAATTAGACCACAAAAGTTGTTGTGCAATTTCTCCTGAGTACGTCGATACCCAATATGTAAGGGTAAACCACTGTTTGGGCACACCGCAGAGCTTGGAAGAGAAGGAGTGCCGTTTTACTTTTTCAATGTAGAATTGTCTGGAATTGAGATCGGACGCCATGTCGCGTTTGGAGAGCCCCTGATGTGCCTAAACAGTAGAAACCCACCACAAGTGACCCCATTTTGGAAACTAGACCCCCCCATGGAACTTATCTAGATGTGTGTTGAGAACTTTGAATGCCCAAGTGCTTCACAGAAGTTTAGAATGCAGAGTCGTGAAAATAAAAAAAATGTTTTTCCACAAAGATTTTTTAGCCCCCAAGTTTTTATTTTCACAAGGGTAACAAGAGAAATTGGACCCCAAATGTTGTTGTCCAATTTGTCCTGAGTATGCAGGTACCCCATATGTGGGGGTAAACCACTGTTTGGGGGCACTGCAGAGCTCGGAAGGGAGGGAGCACCATTTGACTTTTTGAGCGCAAAATTGGCTGTCGTGTTTGGAGACCCCCTGATGTACCTAAACAGTGGAAACCTCCCAATTCTAGCTCCAACCCTAACCCTAATCCCAACCCGATCCATAATCCTAATCACTAACCCTAACGATAATCACAACCCTTTCCCCAAAACAACCCTAATGTCAAAAAATGGTGATATGAGATGGTTTACTGTATGTAAACCATGTCTCATATCATATCGGGTTTAGGAAGGAGATAGCAAAAGCCGGTAATTGAATTACCGACTTTAAAAGCTATCAAGCGCTGTATGAAGTAATAATATATATACATGTGTCTACTGATAATATATATATATAATTTTTTTTTATTTTTTTTACACATGGATCCCTTGTATAGCCGTATGTCGGTTTTGCTAGCCTGTGAGAAAAACACTCAGTACGGATGCCATACGGATTACATACGGTGGATGCCATGCGCAAAAAACGCTGAAACACGCTGCCTACGGACCACTATTTTGGGGACTTTTCAGCGTATTACGGCCGTAATATACAGACCGTATTGTCTTACGCTGAGTGTGACTCCAGACTAACCATAACCCTAATCCAGTGTTCCCCAACTCCAGAGCCACCAACAGGTCATATTTTCAGGATTGCCTTAGTATTGCACAGGTGATAATTGCATCACCTGGAGAGGCAAGCATTTAATCACATGTGCAATACTAAGGAAATTCTGAAAACATGACCTGTTGGTGGCTCTTGAGGACCGGAGTTGGGGAACACTGCCCTAATCAAAACCCTAAATCCAACACTCCCCTAATCCTAATCTCAACCCTAACCTTAACCCTAATCCCAAACCTAACCCTAATGCCAACCCTAATCCCAACTCTAACCCTAGCCCTAAGGCTACTTTCACACTTGCGTCGTTTGGCATCCGTCGCAATCCGTCATTTTGGACAAAAAACGGATCCTGCAAATGTGCCCGAAGGATGCGTTTTTTGCCCATAGATTTGTATTGCCGACGGATCGTGAAGGATGGCCACACGTCGCGTCCGTCGTGCACTGGATCAGTTGTGTTTTGGCGGACCGTCGGCACAAAAAAACGTTCAATGTAACGTTTTTTGTACGTCGCGTCCGCCATTTCTGACCGCATGCGTGGCCGTAACTCCGCCCCCTCCTCCCCAGGACATAGATTGGGCAGCGGATGTGTTGAAAATCTACATCCGCTGCCCACGCTGTGCACAATTTTCACAACGTGCGTCGGTATGTCGGGCCGACGCATTGCGACCGCCCCGTACCGACGTAAGTGTGAAAGAAGCCTAACCCTAAATTTAGCCCCAACCCTAACTTTAGCCCCAACCCTAAATTTAGCCCCAACCGTAACCCTAAATTTAGCCCCAGCCCTAACCCTAATTTTAGCCCCAACTGCTCTTCTCCTGCCGGCCGGCATATGGCGGGCGCACTGCGCATGCGCCCGCCATTATCTTTCCCCATGAAGACGCCGGCGGGCAGGAGAAGGACGCAGGAGGACCCAGGGACACCGGTAAGTATAATAGGGTCCCCGAATCCCCCTATTTCTCTGTCCTCTGATGTGCGATCACATCAGAGGACAGAGAATTAGATTCCTTTTTTTTTTTTTTGCGGTTGCCGGTAAACAGTTAATTACCGCCGATTGTAAAACTGGAGTCGGTAAAACCGACCCCGATCATGTTCTTTGGGGTCTCGGCTACCCCCGGCAGCCGAGACCCCAAAGATTCTCCCGGTGCCGGCCGGCGGGCGCACTGCTCCCGCCATTTTTTTTGCTGGAAAAAGATGGCGGCGCCCATCGGGAGCCACGAGGAGCACCGGGGGAGACAGGTGAGTATCGGGGGGCTATCTGGGACCCCTTTTCTCTGTCCTCTGATGTGCGATCACATCGGAGGACAGAGAAAAAAAAAATTATTTTTTTTTGCGATCGCCGGTAAACGGTTAATTACCGGCGATTGCAAAAGCGGGGTCGGTAAACCCCTGCCCCCCCGAATCATGTTCTCTGGGGTCTCCGCTACCCCCGGCAGCCGAGACCCCGGAGAAAATCGGACTCTGGGGGGCGCTATTTACTTTTTCCACAGCGCCGTTAATTAACGGCGCTGTGGTTTAAGTACCCTTAGCGGTTGCCGTTAAAAGGCGTATCGGCAGTCGTTAAGGGGTTAAAGACCAGCATGGTGTCAGTCAGATGCTGTACAGTGGTTTTGTATGGACCTTTTTTCTTTCTTTTGCACACCCATAGACACGAGTAGGCGAATCTTAACCGTCACACTGAAGAGACTAGTGCATGCTGTGTTTTGTATTTTCACATGCAGAGTCTGTGATAAAAACAAAAAACAAAACTCCACTGTACTGCCCTATTCAATAACATTGGTCTGAGTGCTGTGTGTGTGTGTAATGCTGGAGAGCACTGGAACCAAAAAAACGGTCATATGAACCTACCCTGAGTGTTCTAATCACTGCCTCCAGAAACTGAAGTGTAACCTTATAATTGGTGTGCTCAATACATCTTTTTCATTCACCGATTTTGTATGTCCTTCCATGGTGAATGACCTTGCTGTTTTCCAGAGCTTTCGCTGTAGACTGTGCTAGCTCCAGGCAAGCAAGTGTTATCAATTGCCAATGACTGAGGTGGCTACATGTAAATCATTGGATGGAACAGAGCAGTGAGCTTCATGGTGTGCTTTCACACTGCGTTCTGGTACCCTTTCGTTGGTCCAGTTAGGGATTATGTCTGTACCCACTCCAAAAAGAGATTCGGGAGTATGTACTGATGGGGCCACAGACTATAATGGTGCCAACCTAGTAAACGTGTGATCTGTCGTGCATCGTTTTCATAGTCAGACGTAGTAGACTGCATTTGGGGTTTGTCTCCAGTAGGTGTATAGGCACAAAAATGATTCACGATAGAGCACATGTTCGCTTTGTGCATACTCCTGCATCCTATTTTGAGGGAAGGAGACAATTCGAGTGCAAGTCCTGACTGGACCAACGAACGAGAGCCAGAACGCAGTGTGAAAGCATCCTATGCCACACCAAGAGAGTGTTTTGATAATGAGATTAACCCCTTTACCCCCAAGGATGGTTTGCATGTTAATGACCAGGCCAGTTTTTACAATTCTGACCACTGTCCCTTTATGAGGTTATAACTCTGGAACGCTTCAACAGATCCTGGTGATTCTGACATTTTCTCGTGACATACTGTACTTCATGGTAGTGGTAAAATTTCCTTGATAGTACTTGAGTTTTTTGTGAAAAAAAAAATGGAAATTTGGCAAAAATTTCGCAATTTTTCAGCTTTGAATTTTCATACCCTTAAATCACAGATATGTCACACAAAATACTTAATAAGTAACATTTCCCACATGTCTACTTTAAATCAGCACAATTTTGGAACCAAAATTTTTTTTGTTAGGGAGTTAAGGGTTAAAAGTTGACCAGCAATTTCTCATTTTTACACCCCCATTTTTTTTTTTAGGGACCACATCACATTTTAAGTCACTTTGAGGGGTCCATATGATAGAAAATACCCAAGTGTGACACCATTTTAAAAAATGGCACCCCTCAAGGTGCTCAAAACCACATTCAAGAAGTTTATTAACCCTTCAGGTGTCTCAAAATTTGTTACAAGGGTAACAGGAGAAATTGGACCCCAAAAGTTGTTGTACAATTTGTCCTAAGTACGCCGATACCCCATATGTGGGGGTAAACCACTGTTTGGGCGCATGGCAGAGCTCGGAAGGGAAGGAGCGCCATTTGACTTTTCAATGCAAGATTAGCTAGAATTGAGATTGGATGCCATGTCGCGTTTGGAGAGCCCCTGATGTGCCTAAACGGTGGAAACCCCTCAAAAGTGACACCATTTTGGAAATTAGACCCCCCAAGGAACTTATCTAGATGTGTGGTGAGCACTTTGAACCCCCAAGTGCTTCACAGAAGTTTATAATGTAGAGCCGTAAAAATCTTTTTTTTTTCCTCAAAAATGATCTTTTAGCCCCAAATTTTGTATTTTCCCAAGGGTATCTGGAGAAATTGGACCTCAAAAGTTGTTGTGCAATTTGTCCTGAGCACGCCGATACCCCATATGTGGGAGAAAACTACTGTTTGGGCGCATGGCAGAGCTCGGAAGGGAAGAAGTGGCGTTTTGGAATGCAGACTTTGATGGAGTGGTCTGCGGGCGTCACGTTGCATTTGCAGAGCCCCTGATGTACCTAAACAGTAGAACCTCCCCCACAAGTGACCCCATTTTGGAAACTACATCCCCCCCCCCCCCCAAGGAACTTATCTAGATGTGTGGTGAGCACTTTGAATCCCCAAGTGTTTCACTAAAGTTTATAACGCAGAGCCGTGAAAAAAAATATTTTTTTTTCCACAAAAATGATTTTTTAGTACCCAGTTTTGTATTTTCCCATGGGTAACAGGAGAAGTTGGACCCTAAAAGTTATTGTCCAATTCGTCCCGAGTACGCTGATACCCCATATGTGGCAGTAAACCATAGAGCTCGAAAGGGAAGGAGCACCGTTTTACTTTTTCAAAGCAGAATTGTATGGATTGAGATCGGACGTCATGTTGCATTTGCAGAGCCCCTGGTGTGCCTAAACAGTGGAAACCTCCCAATTCTAACTCCAACCTTAACCCCACCTCTAACCCCAACACAACCATAATCCCAACCCAAACCCCACCCCCTACGCTAACCACACCCCTAACCCAACTGTAAACGTAATCCAAACCCTAACCCCAACTTTAGCCAACCCTAACTTTAGCCCCAACCCTATTGGCAAAATGGAAATAAATACATTTTTTTTATTTTTCCCTAACTAAGGCGGTGATAATGGGGGGGGCTTGATTTACTATATATAGCGGGTTTTTATGTTTGGCAGCTGTCACACACTAAAAGACACTTTTTATTGCGTTACCACATTCTGAGAGCTATAATTTTTCCAAATTTTGGTCCACAATTCATGTGAGGTCTTGTTTTTTGCGGGACAAGTTGACATTTTTATTGGTATAATTTTCGGGCACGTGACATTTTTTGATCGGTTTTTAATTTTTGTTAGACTGAATGAACAAAAGCCAGCAATTCGTAAATTTCTTTTTTTTTTTGGGGGGGGGGGGGGGGGGGTCGTTTATACGGTTCCGCGCTTGGTAAAATTGATAAAGCGTTTTTATTCTTCGGGTCAGTACGATTACAGCGATACCTCATTTATAATAATTTTTTTTATGTTTTGGTGCTTTTATACAATAAAAACTTTTATAGAAAAAATAATTATTTTTGCATCACTTTATTCTGAGTGCTATAACTTTATTTTTTCGCTGATGACGGCTCATTTTCGGCGGTACAATGTTTGTTTATATCGGTCTTCTTGATCGCGTGCTATTCCACTTTTTGTTCGGCGGTATGATAAAGCATTGTTATTTTGCCTAGTTTCAGTGTTTACTGAAGGGGTTAACTAGTGGGACAGTTTTATAGGTCGGGTCGTTACGGACGCGGCGATACTAAATGTGTACTTTTGTTTTTTTTTTTGTTTTATTTACATAAAGAAATGTATTTATTGGAACAATATATATATTTTAATTTAGGATTTTTTTTTTTTTACACATGTAAATATTTTATTTTTTTACTTTGTCCCAGTGTGGGACATCATGGTAAAGTGTCAGATCAGCGATCTGACAGGCACTGCAGGAGGCTTGCAAGCCACCTCCCTGCAGGACCCGGAAGGAGCCCCGCGGCCATTTTGGATCCGGAGCCTGCAGGGAGGAGACGCTCGGAGCAACGCAATCACATCGCGTTGCTCCGAGGGTCTCAAGGAAGCACGCAGGGAGCCCCCACCCTGTGCGCTGCTGCCCTATGCCGCCGGAACGTTGCGATCATGTTTGATCGCAGTGTTCTGGGGGTTAATGTAGTGCCGGATGTCAGCTGTGATAGTCAGTTGACACCCGGCCGCGCTCCCCCCGTGAGCGCGGCTGATCGCGTTAGATGTACCATCCCGTCGGTGGTCATACATGCCCATACCACCTCGACGGGATAGTACGTCTAATGTCAGAAAGGGGTTATGCTTCAGTTTCTGAAAGACAAATGCAACAATTAGGATTCTAAGGGTGCATTTTTGGGGGGCTCTACTCCCTACAAGGCTATGCATGTAGTTTATACTGTCAATTAGCTGGCAAACTCCCTTTCAATGTACACTGCTCAAAAAATAAAGGGAACACTTAAACAACAGAATATAACTCCAAGTAAATCAAACTGTCCACAGAAGCAACACTGACAATTTCACATGCTGTTGTGCAAATGGAATAGACAACAGATGGAAATTATTGGCAATTATCAAGACGCCCTCAATAAAGGAGTGGTTTTGCAGGTGGGGACCACAGACAACATCTCCGTACCATTGCTTTCTGGCTGATGTTTTGGTCACTTTTAAATGTTGGTTGTGCTTTCACACTGGTGGTAGTAGGAGACGGACTCTACAACCCACACAAGTCACTCAGGTCGTGCAGCTCATCCAGGATGGCACATCCATGTGAGCTGTGGCAAGAAGGTTTGCTGTGTCTGTCAGAGTTGTGTCCAGAGACTGGAGGCACTACCAGGATATATGGAGGTGGCCGTAGGGCAACAACCCAGCAGCAGGACCGCTACCTCAGCCTTTCTGAAAGGAGGAGCACTGCCAAAGCCCTGCAAAGTGACCTCCAGCAGGCCTCAAATGAGGATGGTCTGAGTGCCCGACGTCCACAGATGGGGGTTGTGCTCACAGCCCAACACCATGCAGGACACTTGGCATTTGCCACAGAACACCAGGATTGGCAAATTTGCCAGTGGTGCCCTGTGCTCTTTAGATGAAAGCAGGTTCACACGGAGTCTGTAGATGCTGTGAAGAGCGATCTGCCTGCAACATCCTTCAGCATGATCGGTTTTGGCAGTGGGTCAGTAATGCTGTGGGATGGCATTTCTTTGGGGGGCTGCACAGCCCTCCATGTGCTCTGGGTTCCTCCTAATGCAGGACAATGCCAGATCTCATGTGACTGGAGTGTGTCAGCAGTTTCTGCAAGATGAAGGCATTGAAGCTATGGCCTGGCCAGCCCTTCCCCAGACCTGAATCCAATTGAACACATCTGGGACATCATGTCTCGCACCATCCACCAACGTCACGTTGCACCACAGACTGTCCAGGAGTTGGCTGATGCTTTAGTCCAGGTCTGGGAGGAGATCCCTCGGGAGACCATCCGCCGCCTCATCAAGAGCAGGCGATGTAGGGAGGTCATACAGGCACGTGGAGGCCACACGCACACTACTGGGCATCATTTCCTTGTCTTAAGGCATTTCCATTGAAGTTGGATTCATTTTCCACTTTAATTTTGAGCATCATTCCAACTCCAGACCTCCGTGGGATAATAGTTGTGGTTTACATTGATAATTTTTAGGTTTTATTGTTCTCAACACATTCCACTATGTAATAAATATTGACAACTGGAATATTTCATTCAGTGATATCTAGGATGTGGGATTTTTAGTGTTCCCTTTTTTTTTTTTGAGCAGTGTATAATTTATTTTTTTAGTGTCTTTTGAGATCGTGTTTATGGCTCCACTTTTCCTAGAATTAGTTTTAATATTCCTCAGTATCAGTTTTCCTTGTTCCTAAGCATGTGTTCAGACTAAGACTTTTTTCAATGTTTTTTAAGCAGCTCAGCTCAGCTCATAAAAGGTCTGGAAAGAAGTGCTCACAAAACCCTCTAAGAATTGTCCTATTTATTTCTATGGAAAAACGAGTTGTTCATAATTTAACAATTAAGTATTTTTTAAACACTTCAGCCTTTCAAAACCGCCAAGCATTAAAAAATAGCAACTTGTCCATTCTTCTGGAGTTTATCACTAGGAAGAAGCTCTATACTTTACAATAGAAGTCAATGGGAAGGCATACTTCTCCTTCGCATCATTGGGGGACACAGACCATGATTTGTATGCTGCTTGCCACTAGGAGGCTGACACTAAGTTAACACAAAAAAGTTAGCTCCTCCTCTGCAGTATATACCCTCATGTTGGCTCCCAGGGAACCAGTTCTTGCTTAGTGTCCGTAGGAGGCACACGGACGGGTCTGATATTCAGACCAAAAACTCTTTATAATTTTATTTTTACATTTTTTATTTTTTACAATGGACGAAGGGGCGACTGATCCGTTCACGGCTCCGATCTCCAGGAACTTTCAACAGGTGAGCAAGGCCTCTCCGTATCCTCTCCTGCGACGTGGGATGCCACGCCTGAGCTGATTCTTAGGGGCGATGGGTCCCTTCAAGGGCACCAATCTCCCCACACCTTCAACGGACGAGCACATGAAGTGTTGCCTCCACGTATCCTCTTCCACAGCCAGGCCTATTGCCGGACATTCATCCCTTTCCCATTTTTTAGAGATTAACCCTTTGGATATATAGAGGCCCACCTCGTGGTGTTCGAGCAGCCCCCACTGCACCACCACTGTTAAAGCAGATGGTACAGGTAGGTGGACGGTCCCTCTCCACTTCCCTTCTAAACCAGCAGGAGTACAGGAGGACCTGCACCAAGCTGCCTTACCAACCCTTTTTCGGCAGCCCCTAATATTATGGAGTCACATAGAAGGGTACATCATGTCCCAACCTAAGGCATCAAAAAAACGTCTCCCCTGAGTGGGCTTCGTCACTGTCTTAATCCATGGCTTCGCTGGCCAAAACTAATTGAATCCCTCCATGATCCTTCGGGGGACCTAAGCGTTCGCAGGACTGATGTAGACTGATCCTCCCCAAGCCAGGAACAGTCGGTTAACAGGGGCCGGAAGCACTCTAGAAGCCGTCAGGCACCTAGAAAACGGATCCGTAGCACGTCTCCTGAGCAGACACGTGCCTTGTCGCCTCACAGCTCCGTTTCTCGCTCTCTGATAGAGTTCAGCAGTGAACGCGAATCTGACTGCGAATCTGATGGTTCCTTAGATCTGGATTCGCCAAACTTTCAGGAGACAGTGGATTCGCTTATTGAGGCAGTCAACCAGGCTTTAAAGGTTGAGGAAGATCGGCTCTGCTCCGGATCAGACCTTGTCCTTTAAAGGGAACCTGTCACCCCCAAAATCGATGGTGAGGTAAGCTCACCGTCATCAGGGGCTTATCTACAGCATTCTGTAATGCTGTAGAAAAGCCGCCGATGTTACCTGAAAGAGGAGAAAAAGACGTTAGATTATACTCACCCAGGGGCGGTCCCGCTGCGGTCTGGTCAAATGGGTGTCTCAGGTCCGCTCCGGCGCCTCCCATCTTCATTCCATGACGTCCTCTTCTGGTCGTCACGCCGCGGCTCCGGCATACTTTGTCTACCCTGTGGAGGGCAGAAGAAAGTACTGCAGTGCGCAGGCCGGAAAGGTCAGAGAGGCCCTGCGCACTGCAGTACTTTGCTCTGCCCTCAACAGGGCAGACAAAGTACGCCTGCATCGGGGCCACGGCGTGAAGACCAGAAGAGGACGTCATGGAATGAAGATGGGAGGCGCTGTACCGGACCTGAGACACCCATCGGAGCGGGACCGCCCCTGGGTGAGTATAATCTAACCTCTTTTTCTCCTCTTTCAGGTTACGTTGGGGGCTTATTTACAGCATTACAGAATGCTGTAGATAAGCCCCTGATGATGGTGAGCTTAACTCACCATCGATTTTGGGGGTGACAGGTTCCCTTTAAGATAACTAAACGCTCTCATCAGGCATTTGCTATTCATCCTGAATTTAAAGCCATAGTTAATAGGCATAGAGAACGCCCGGATAAACGCTTCACAGGACAGAGGCCTCTTGAAGCCAAGTATCCTTTTTCAGCTGATCTGAAAAAGGATTGGGCGAAATCTCAGGTAGTAGACCCCCCAGTATCCCGCCTAGCATCCAAAACTCTCCTGTCCGTGCCAGATGGCTCATCCATCAAAAATCCCACAGACCATCATATAGAAGGCTTGTCCTGCTCTGCTTTTGAGGCCTCAGGTTCGTCCCTCTATCCATCCTTAGCCCCAGCACGGGTAGCTAAGGCTATGGTTTTCTGGTCAGAGACCTTAGCGAATTCTCTTTGGAACAGTAACCTTCCTCAAGAGGCGACGCACCTTGCCAACCAAATTTCCCGAGCAGGCGATGACCTGGTACACTCATCCTTGGATGCGGCCGGTTGTGCGCTCAGTCAGCAGCCAATGCCATCTCTATCAGAAGGTCATTATGGCTCAGAGAGTGGAAGGAGGACTCTGCATCAAAAAAGTCACTCACCTCCCTTCCTTATCAAACTGGTCGATAATTTGGAGAAAAGCTGGATCAGATAATTTCCGATACTATGGGAGGAAAGAGAATTCCTTCCTCAACAGAGACTTGGGCGTCCCTTTCGGGGACAGCAACAAATCCGTTTCCGTTCCTTTTGCTCCACTCCAAGCTGGGCCACTATCACTACTTCGTCTGCTTCAGGACGTTCTCCATGAAGAGATGGAGGAACTCGGCTCTCGTACAGGCCTAACCAACATTGGAAGTCCTGACCCAAACAGTAGAGGACTAAAGGACCTAGGACCCATAGATTTTCCTCACGCTGACTATCAGCACTATCCGGTCGACACCGGCAGGGTAGGCGGCTGCCTACTTCTCTTTCGTCAAGTCAGGCTTTCTGTCGTCTCCGACGAGTGGGTCAGAGATCTGGTGGCGACCGGATACAAAATCGACTTTGCTACGCGCCTCCCTTTACGTTCCTTTCCCTCTCGTCCTCCCTCAAAGGCTTTCTCCCAGGCCATAGACGCATTGCGGCACGACGGCGTCATTGTCCTTGTCCCAGAAAGCGAAAGGTTTTAGGTTTTCTATTCAAACCTTTTCGGCATCCCAATGAAGGACGGAAAGGTGAGACCCATACTAGACCTCAAACTTCTAAACAATGTTTGTCACGGTCCATCATTTCCGCATGGAATCTTTGCGTTCAGTTATCACTTCCCTGGAAGAAGGGGAATTCTTGGCCTCAATCGACATCCGAGACGCTTACTTGCACATTCCAATTTTTCGTCCTCACCAGAGATTCCTGCGCTTCGCCATTCGCGACCAGCATTTCCAATTCACAGCCCTGCCCTTCGGCCTTGCCATTACCCCCAGAGTGTTCACAAAGGTAACATAGTAACATAGTTAGTAAGGCCGAAAAAAGACATTTGTCCATCCAGTTCAGCCTATATTCCATCATACAGTCATGGCCAGAAGTTTTGAGAATGACACCAAAATTATATTTTCACATTATCTGCTGCCCTCTGGTTTTTATTAGTGTTTGTCTGATGTTTATATCGCATACAGAAATATAATTGCAATCATATTATGAGTACCAATAGGTTATATTGACAGTTAGAATGAGTTAATGCAGCTAGTCAATATTTGCAGTGTTGACCCTTCTTCTTCAAGACCTCTGCAATTCTCCCTGGCATGCTCTCAATCAACTTCTGGACCAAATCCTGACTGATAGCAGTCCATTCTTGCATAATCAATGCTTGCATTTTGCCAGAATTTGTTGGTTTTTGTTTGTCCACCCGTCTCTTGATGATTGACCACAAGTTCTCAATAGGATTAAGATCTGGGGAGTTTCCAGGCCATGGACCCAAAATCTCTATGTTTTGTTCCATGAGCCATTTAGTTATCACCTTTGCTTTATGGCAAGGTGCTCCATCATGCTGGAAAAGGCATTGTTGGGCGCCAAACTGCTCTTGGACGGTTGGGAGAAGTTGCTCTTGGAGGACATTCTGGTACCATTCTTTATTCATGGCTGTGTTTTTAGGCAAGACTGTGAGTGAGCCGATTCCCTTGGCTGAGAAGCAACCCCACACATGAATGGTTTCAGGATGCTTTACAGTTGGCATGAGACAAGACTGGTGGGAGCGCTCACCTCTTCTTCTCCGAATAAGCTGTTTTCCAGATGTCCCAAACAATCGAAAAGGGGATTCATCAGAGAAAATGACTTTGCCCCAGTCCTCAGCAGTCCACTCCCTGTACCTTTTGCAGAATATCAGTCGGTCCCTGATGTTTTTTCTGGAGAGAAGTGGCTTCTTTGTTGCCCTCCTTGAAACCAGGCCTTGCTCAAAGAGTCTCGGCCTCACAGTGCGTGCAGAAGCACTCACACCAGCCTGCTGCCATTACTGAGCAAGCTCGGTACTGCTGGTAGTCCGATCCCGCAGCTGAAACAGTTTTAAGATACGGTCCTGGCGCTTGCTGGTCTTTCTTGGGCGCCCTGGAGCCCTTTTGACAACAATGGAAGCTCTCTCCTGGAAGTTCTTGATGATGCGATAGATTGTTGACTGAGGTGCAATCTTTGTAGCTGCGATACTCTTCCCTGTTAGGCCATTTTTGTGCAGTGCAATGATGGCTGCATGTGTTTCTTTAGAGATAACCATGGTTAACTGAAGAGAAACAATGATACCAAGCACCAGCCTCCTTTTAAAGTGTCCAGTGATGTCATTCTTACTTAATCATGACTGATTGATCGCCAGCCCTGTCCTCATCAACACCCACACCTGTGTTAATGGATCAATCACTAAAACGATGTTAGCTGCTCCTTTTAAGACAGGACTGCAATGATGTTGAAATGTGTTTTGGGGGTTAAAGTTCATTTTCTGGGCAAATATTGACTTTGCAAGTACAGTAATTGCTGTTAACCTGATCACTCTGACATTCAGGAGTATATGCAAATTGCCATTAGAAAAAATGAAGCAGTAGACTTTGGAAAAATTAATATTTGTCTCATTCTCAAAACTTTTGGCCATGACTGTAATAAATCCCCAGATCTACGTCCTTCTACAGAACCTAATAAATAGTAACATAGTTAAAGGTCATGGCGGCCGTCATGTCCATCCTGCACTCTCGGGGCGTGATTGTTCTGCCCTACCTGGACGACCTGTTGATCAAAGGTCCGTCCTTCCACAACTGCGTGGAGTCCGTTCGCATTACTTGCGATACCCTTTCTCGCCTGGGCTGACTGATAAACTTAAGCAAATCCTCTCCGGTCCCAGCCCAGCAGATATCCTTTCTAGGAATGTCCCTGGACTCGTCTCGGGGGTTGGTAGCTCTCCCTCCAGACAAAGTCTTAGCCGTTCAACAAAGAGCCCCAGGGCTTCGTCAGTCCTACCCTTACTCCATCCGGTTTGCAATGAGGGTACTAGATAAGATGGTGGCCGCAATGGAAGCGGTCCCCTTTGCGCAACTGCACCTTCGTCCCCTACAACATGCCCTTCTGGCAGCTTGGGACAGAAACCCTTTCTCCCTCGACCGAAGGTGGCGCATATCCCTGCAGGTCAGACAGACTCTCAGGTGGTGGACATTGAACTCTTCCCTCAACCGGTAGAAGTCCTTTCTACCCATTCAATGGCTGGTGGTGACTACCGATGCCAGTCTTTCGGGCTGGGGAGCAGTCTTCCACCACCACACTGCTCAGGGCCGCTGGTCAATTCAGGAATCAAAGCTACCAATCAATGTTCTGGAGATCCATGCTATTCGACTGGCCCTGCTGCACTTCTATCATCTTCTGGCGGGTCACCCCATCTGTATCCAATCAGACAATGCCACGGCTGTTGGATCCATCAATCATCAGGGGGGTACCTGCTAGGTAACTCACATCTTTCGATGGGCAGAGAACAACCACTCGGTGATCTCAGTGGTACACATTCCAGGAGTGGAAAACTGGACAGCGGACTTCCTCCGCTGTCAGGGTCTCTCTTCGGGGAAGTGGGAGCTCCATCCGGAAGTCTTCTCCCAGATCTGTCTTTGCTGGGGAATACTAGATGTAGAACTCATGGCGTCTAGACTGAATGCCAAGGTTCCCCAGTTTATAGCGAGGTCTCGGGATCCAAGGACCATTGCTCTTGTTCTTTCATGGTGCCAATTCCCCCTTTTGTACATTTTTCCTCCTCTACCGTTACTCCCCAGGAAGGAGTACAAGTGATCCTGGTTGCTCACGATTGGCTTCGCCGCGCGTGGTTCGCAGAGTTGGTACGCATCGTTGCCAACATACCCCGGAGACTGCCGGATCAGCTAGATCTGCTCTCCCAGGGCCCCATCTACCACCAGAACTCAGGGGCCCTGTGTTTAACGGCGTGGCCGTTGAATCCTCGGTCTTAACCCAGGCAGGGTTTTCTCAACAGGTCATTTCCACCATGGTTAGTGCCCGTAAACCCTCATCGGTACGCATTTATCATCATACTTGGAAGACATTGGTGTTTGGTTGGTGCAAGTATCGTGGTCTTTCTCTTCTCGTCTTCTCAGTTCCCACAATTTTAGAGTTCCTACAGGCCTTCTTCCTTCCTTTTGTCGGGCCTCTATTCACAGAACTGAAAGAGCTCTCCACACTCTGGACCTAGTCAGAGCTCTGCGAAGGGACGTCTCAAGGACGGCATCCTTCAGAAGAACAGATGCTCTATTCGTTCTCCTAGAAGGTCACAGGAAGGGTCTTGCCGCTACTAAGGCCATGATAGCCAGGTGGATTCATTCTAACATTCAGGAGTCATGCAGAGTCAGAAGTCAGCCATCCCTACGGGGATCAGAGCATATTCCATTCGAGCAGTGGGGGCTTCTTGGGCCATTCGGCATCAGGCGACGGCGGAGCAGGTCTGTAAAGCTGTCCAGTTTACATACCTTCACAAAGCACTATAATATTCACTCTCAGGCTTCAGCAGGTGCGAGTCTGGGCAGAAGAATTCTGCAGACAGCGGTGGTGCACATATAGGCAGTTGTTTCATGAAGCCTAATTCTTTGTGTTGTTTTTCCCACCCAGGGACTGCTTTGAGACATCCCATGGTCTGTGTCCCCCAATGAGGGGTAGGAGAAATAGGGATTTTTGTGTACTCACCGTAAAATCCCTGATGGGACAGGATCACCCCTGACACGGTAAGACTCCTGAATAGCCGAACGAATCCATTTGGCTATTGTGGCCTTTGAAGTGGCTACACCCTTCCTTTGCCCTTCCGGAAGCGCAAACAGGGCATCCGGCTTGCGGAAAGACGCCGTCCGCGAGACATATCTCCTAAGGTCTCTCACTAAATCCAGGGTGTGAAGGGCCTTCTCAATACGGTGTACTGGTGCCGGACAGAGTGAAGGCAAGACAATCTCCTCGTTGAGATGGAAAGAGGAGACAACTTTTGGCAGAAAGGACAGGGATGTTCTCAGAACCACCTTATCTTAATGAAAATTCAGGAACGGGACTCGACAAGACAAGGCTGCGAGCTCCGAGACTCGTCTGATGGATGTGACCGCAACCAGGAAAGCTACTTTCCATGAAAAGAAGAGTAGGGGGACTTACTTGCAGAGGTTCAAAAGGGGCCTCTTGCAAGGACTAAATTAAGGTCCCATGGTTCCAACGGCATCTTATAGGGCGGCACCACATGGGAGACTCCCTGAATAAATGTCTTCACCTGTAATCTGTTGGCGATCCTGCGTTGGAACAGAACTGATAAGGCTGAAATCTGACCTTTGAGAGAACTAAAGGTACCTTCACACATAACGATATTGTTAACGATATCGTTGCTTTTTGTGACATAGCAACGATATCGTTAATGAAATCGTTATGTGTGACAGCGACCAACGATCAGGCCCTTGCTGTGCTGTCGTTGGTCGCTGAATAAAGTCCAGAACTTTATTTCGTCGCTGGACTCCTGCTGACATCGCTGGATCGGCGTGTGTGACACCGATCCAGCGATGTCTTCACTGGTAACCAGGGTAAACATCGGGTAACTAAGCGCAGGGCCGCGCTTAGTAACCCGATGTTTACCCTGGTTACCATCCTAAAAGTAAAAAAAACCAAACGCTACATACTTACCTACAGCCGTCTGTCCTCCAGCGCTGTGCTCTGCTCTCCTCCTGTACTGGCTGTGAGCGTCGGTCAGCCGGAAAGCAGAGCGGTGACGTCACCGCTCTGCTTTCCGGCCGCTATGCTCACAGCCAGTACAGGAGGAGTGCAGAGCACAGCGCTGGAGGACAGACAGCGTTAGGTAAGTATGTAGTGTTTGTTTTTTTTACTTTTAGGATGGTAACCAGGGTAAACATCGGGTTACTAAGCGCGGCCCTGCGCTTAGTTACCCGATGTTTACCCTGGTTACCGGCATCATTGGTCGCTGGAGAGCTGTCTGTGTGACAGCTCTCCAGCGACAAAACAGTGACGCTGCAGCGATCCGGATCGTTGTCGGTATCGCTGCAGCGTCGCTTAGTGTGAAGGTACCTTAAGGGCGAGACCTAAGTCCAATCCCGTTTGCAGGAATTCGAGAATGGAAGGAATGGAAAAGACAAGAGGAGAACGTCCCCGGTCCTTGCACCATGAGAAGAAGGTTTTTCAAGTGCGATTATAAATGCGCATAGATGTAGGCGTTCTAGCACTGATCATGGTAGAGATCACTTCCGGAGAAAAATCTGCCTGAGCTAGAACCCAGGATTCAACGGCCACGCCGTTAAACACAGGGCCTCGGAGTTCTGGTAGTAAAGGGGGCCCTGAGACAGCAGA
Source organism: Ranitomeya imitator (assembly GCF_032444005.1). Classification (NCBI taxonomy): domain Eukaryota; kingdom Metazoa; phylum Chordata; class Amphibia; order Anura; family Dendrobatidae; genus Ranitomeya; species Ranitomeya imitator. Next base: position 304,607,560 of record NC_091282.1, read on the forward strand.
TCTGTGCGATTCGGCAGTCGCCAGGGAACATCGGCAACTAGCTGAACTAGTTCCGCATACCACGCCCTGCGCGGCCAATCTGGCACAATCAGGATTACTGGTACCCCCTCCGCTCTGATCTTCTTGATGACCCTCGGAAGTAAGGGAAGCGGGGGGAATATGTACGGAAGTCAAAATTGATGCCATGGAAGGATGAGTGCATCTGCTCCGTTGGCTACTGGATCGTGTGACCGAGCTATGAAATCGGGGACCTTGGAGTTCAGCCTTGAGGCCATCAGATCCACGTCCGGAGTCCCCCAGCGACAACAGATCTGGTGGAAGATCTCCGGATGGAGGGACCACTCGCCTGAGTCAAGACCTTGGGACTGAGGAAATCTGCCTCCCAATTTTCTACGCCCGGGATGTGAACCGCCGAAATCATTGAGCAGTTCTCCTCGGCGGAGAATGCGGCCTACTTCGATCACGGCTGCCTTGCTGCGGGTACCCCCCTGATGGTTAATGTACACCACCGCTGTGGCATTGTCGAACTGAATCCTGATGGGGCGACCTGCCAGAAAGGGGTGGAACTGCAGGAGGGCTAATCTGATTGCCCGTATTTCCAAGATGTTGATCGGTAGGCGAGATTCTTGAGGGGACTAGCGGCCCTGAGCAGTGTGATGGCGGAACACTGCTCCCCATCCTAGAAGACTGGCGTCTGTGGTCACCAATAGCCAATAAACTGGGAGAAAGGACTTCCCTTGATTCAGCGAGGACTTCAACGTCCACCATCTGAGAGACTGTTTGACTCGCTGGGGGTGGTGAAATCGACGGTCGAGAGAAAATGGATTCCTGTCCCAAACAGCGAGAAAAGCATGTTGTAAAGGGCGGAGGTGTAGCTGTGCGAATGGAACCGATTCTATAGCTGCTACCATCCTGCCGAGGACTCTCATAGTGAAACGCAGAGTGAGAGCGAGAGCGGGAGAGCCTCTGAGCTTCCTGCTGTAAGGCTGGGACCTTTTCCGGGGGAAGGATCACTAACCCCTGGGAAGAATCCAGTATTATTCCCAGGAAGGAAATTCGCTGAGCTGGTACTGGGGAGGATTTTTTTAAGCTTATCTTCCAACCCAGGCGAGCAAGCGTATCTATTGTGATGTTCACAGCCTCCTTGCAGGCGCGAAAGTAAGGTCCTTTGATCAGAATATCGTCTAGATACGGTAGCATCACCACCCCCTGAGCATGAAGGATGGCCACGGCAGCCGCCATGACCTTGGTACTCTGGGGGCGGTGGCGAGGCCGAAGGGCAAGGTAGCGAACTGAAAATGTTCCTCCTGAATTGCAAAACGAAGAAATCTTTGGTGAGGGGGAAAAATCGGGATGTGAAGATAAGCATCCTGGATGTCTATGGACGCTAAGAACTCTCCTTTTTCCATTGAAGCGATGACAGAACAGAGCGATTCCATTCTGAACCATCGCACCCTGACGAAATTGTTTAACAGTTTTAGGTCCAGTATGGGCCGCACCTTTCTTTGGAATAATAAACAGGTTTGAATAAAACCCCTGGAACCTTTTGTTTTGTGGAACCGGGATGATGGCCCTGTCCTTTTTGAGAGTGGTTATGGCTCGGAGGAACGCTGTTGCTTTTGCCTTGGGGAGAGGATAGGAAAAACGAGTTGGTGGACAAGACGAAAACTATCTTGTATCCGGAGGACACGAGGTCTCGGACCCACTCGTCGCGAACGACCGAGAGCCATGTGTGACTGAACTAAAGCAGACGGCCGCCTAATTTGTGTGTGTCCCCCGGATACCGCAGTGAGTCATTGTGCAGAAGATCTGCCTGGTTTGGACCCTTTGGGTCCAGACTGTCTGGGCCTGCCTCTCCAGGAATTGGAAGGTCTATATGAGACCTGGGAACCTCTGTCCCTGCGTTGTGCCTGGTCAGGTCCAGAAGATTTGGATGTAGAGGACCAGTTTGAGTTGTAACGAAAAAAATCGGGACCGAGCTTGCTGTTGCTGGTTCCGAAAGGGCCAAACAGGCATCTGCTGGGGAAGAAACTTGCTCTTTCCTCCAGTGGCGTCGGAAATTAGTTGATCGAGCTTTTCGCCAAACAGGTGACCGCTCAGATAGGGTAGAGAGGTTAACGACTTTTTGGAAGCAGAGTCTGCACGCCAGTCTCTGAGCCATAGAGCCCTCCTAATGGTGATAGCGTTTGCTGCTGCTTGGGAAGCACAGTTAGCGGCATCCAGAGAAGCGGTCACCACAAAATCCCCAGCTCTGGCTATCTGAGTAGTGAGGTCTGATACCTTGGGAGGAAGGTCGGTTTCCAGAATGGCTGTTGATAGAACCTCGGCCCAGTGGGCCATAGCCTTAGCCACCCAGGTAGCGGCAAAAGACGGAAAAAGCGCAGCTCCAGAAGCCGAACAAGCAAGATTGTTGATCTGACGGTCAGTAGGATTTTTAACTGCGTCGCCATCGGAAGAAGATAAAATGGATTTAGAAGCCAGTCGTGATACGGGAGGATATACTGGAGGGGGACTGTGACCAATCCTTCCTTAAATCAGGGGCAAAAGGATATTTCGACTCCATGGGCTTCTGCCCTGTGAAGCGTTTATCTGGTTGGTTCCTATGTGTCACAACAATGTCTTTAAACTCGGGGTGGTTGGCGAACACTTAGTCCTCTTAAAAGACACAGTATGATCTGCATTAGATAAGGGTTCCTCGTCTACCCTCAGGGCCTTGTTCACTGACTCAATGAGAGAATCGAGTGTCTCCTGATCATGCTGAAATTCCTGATCTAAGGACGCATCAGAGTCGTATTCTGAATCTGGTTCTCTACTAACCCCTGGAGAAGGGGAGCGAGAAATTGAACTCCCTGAGGCCGAAGCACGGGGAGGATCGGAGGAAATGCCATGGGTCCTTTTTCTAGAAGCATGAGTTTTTGATAAAGTGCGACCCCTAGTGAGTAACGGGTTTTGTCCATCGGAAGCGATATCCACAAGTGACAAATTAATGCCCTGACTAGAGGAAGGGTCCCGGAGAGAGTCTATCACTTTGACCAGGGATGCCATAGACCGAGAAAGAGAAGTGGTCCACTCAGGGGGACTAGGCTCGCTGGGGTCGGTATCAGTGATGGGTGGCTCCTGGACAGTCGCCGGTTCACAAGCCATGCAGAATGCAGTATTGTGACCCTGGGGTAAAGAAACCTTACAAGTGGTACGAGAAGCAAAAAACACTGTGTGTTTTGTTAGTCTTTTTGGCAGGTTCTTGTTGAGACATAGTGTAGCCTGTTATCTTGCGTCCAGACGGACAGATATAGAGGGGAGGGCGTACTTGTAGGGAAAGGGTTAAGATAGAGTTCTGCAGCTTACCCAGGTCCTCTGTCTTGAGTCCCCAGGGGAGGTGCCGCTTTCCACAGTGGGTGGCGCTAACTCCGGGTAGGCGAAGCTAAGTTCTGCGGCCTGTTCCGGCCAAAAGCCGGGGGCTAAATTTTTAATGCGGACCGTGACCTTACACCGCCGCGGTAGCCGTGCTACAACGGCCGCCGGGCATGCTGCCCGTCCCGGCCATAAAGGGCGGGGGCTTAATTAATGGAGTCTGCAGTGCAGGGGCTGATATCTGAAGGCACCTCCACCATCCCTGGGACCAGGACCCCCCTTAACCTCCACCAGCCGCTGCAGATCTACTCACAGTAGGTGCGCTGGCCTGGTATTCAGACTCAATCCACAGTCGCCATAGACAAGGGGGGTGGAGAGTTTCTGCAGCCTTCCATCATCCGCTATATCAGTGGTGATGCAGTGGGGGCTGCACGGACACCATAGTGGGCAGAATGTCCGGCTATACGCCTGGCTCCAGGAGAGGGAGATGGTGGCAATACTCCATGTGGTCGCCTGCTGGTGTGGGGAGATCGGAACTCGAAGGAAACGTCGACCCTGAAGTGAGCTCAGGCATGGCTTTCCACGTCGCAGGAGAGGGTACGGGGAGGGACTATCCGCGTTCTCACCTGTTGATGATGCGGGAAGATCGGAACCTAGAAAGGATCCGTCGCCCCTTCACTCAGTTAAATAAAAAATAAAAATTTATGGAAAAAATAAAGAATAAAATAAAAACGTAGGGGTCTGAAAATCAGACCCAAGTGCCTACTACAGACACTAAGCAAGAACTGGTTCAATTAGAGCCAGCAGAGGGTGTATACAGCAGGGGAGGAGTTAATCTTTCTATATTCACTTAGTGTCCTCCTAGTGGCAGTAGCACAACACCTATGGTCCTGTGTCCCCCAATGAGGCGCAGGAGAAAAGGATTTTACGGCGAGTACACAAAAATCCCTGTTTTTGAGCATTTTCACCCTGTAGGGACATTTTTTTTTCTCTTACTTGAATGCATTTATATTTGGTTAGAAATCATTTTTGTAATTTGGTTTGATTAAAAATGTGCACGGTTTGCCCTCTATGGCCCTTTGTGCTGCCCTGGCTATTGTTGGTTGCAAAATGGGTTAAATGAGAATCTTCCAATGGGAGAGATTCTCTTATGTTATTTTTAGCTGATTTATGACCACAGACCACATCAGAGTTGTATGTGGAAGGAAACAAGGGGCCTCCAAAATATATGCATTGGAGTTAAAAAAAAAAAGTCAGATATACATCAATAAAATGTTTAAAAAAATATTACAATATTCAGAAAAATCTGGGTAATTCCTGAAGCATCTTCCGCTTGGATAACAGTTTTTTTTGTTTTGTTTGGGACGTTGGAAAAAGATGAAGTGTGAACACAGTCTTATGTTAGAAACGTGCAAATGTATAAAGGGAACCTGTCACCATAAGAGACACGGCCAACCCCTTTCAGGGCTGATATACAGTATTCTATAATGCTGTATAACTGCCCCCAGCCCGACATGCAAGAGAAGAGAAATAATTTATTACACTCAAATGAAAGGCGGTCGGGGCCCTTGGGCGTCGATGGCCTTGCTCCAGCGCCTCCCATCTTCTTACGATTCCTATCCTCCTGCTTGCTTCATGTGTATGATGCGTCCCTTCGTCATCCACACAGTCTCCTTGGCACAGCGCTCCTTCACAGGCATACTTCCCTGCCCTGTTGAGGGCAGTCAAAGGACTGCAGTGCGCATACGCCTTAGACCTTTCCTGGCACCTGCGCACTGCAGTACATTGCTCTGCCCTCAAAAGGGCAAATAAGTACGCCTGTACAGGAGCGCGGAGCGGAGGAGACGAGTCATCCACACGAAGCAAGCAGGAGGGCGGTGCCGGACCAAGAAAAGGGACCCCTCTCAGACCGGACCGCCTCGCAGGTGAGTATAAGTTACTTTTCTTCTCTTGCAGGTCGGGATGGGGGCAGATATACAGTATTAAAGAATGCTGTATATCAGCCCTGAAAGTTGATTCCCGTATCTCTTATCGGCCAAATCTGGTGACAGGTTCCTTTTAAGTTGTCAATACTTCAATTTTTACAATTGCAGCATTGCCTAAAAATTAGTTTCTTCCCCTTCCCAACCAGAGCAAAGACTAGAACACAAACATAATATGTGGATAAACCACGAATAGTCTAGGTATGTGCCACTTACTCTTGGTCACTGTAATGGCCCTTGCCTTATAAATTGTTGCTGAGCTACCAGCTAGAATGGCGGATTTTAGCCTTTCATCTTTTTTTATCTTGCAACCTTGATATAACTGGGCTGGAACTATACTACATAGAATTAAACTAAAACCTCTAAACTAATCATATATATGATAATAGAAACATTGGCATTCTACCTGTTGCAGTTCTTGCTTGACTTCCTGGGCTGTTATTTGTTCATCTGAATCCACAGTGAGGCCTACAACATCCAACCATCCTCTTAACACCACAGCGTGCTTGTGCCAGGTTCTTATGAATAAAACAAAAAATAAGAATGATAAATATTATATATATATATATATATATATATATATATATATATATATATATATATATATATATATATATATATATATATATATAGGTCAACCTTAATGAGCTTCAATGGTTATTGCAGAGGGTAAGAATAAAAGTATTGGAATATAAATAACTATTAAATTATCTGAATTGATGATGATTGGGCAGCAAGGTGTAGAGAAGAAGCTTCAGATGTAGATTTGTTGGGGGGAAAAAAATCAGTATAACTTGTATTTTATTCCTTAATCTATGCTGTTTGTATGCAAGACTTCAGTGGGCAGTCCTACTTGGTGATTGACAGCTATCTCTACATGCAGTCATACAGGAAAGACTGTCAATCACTGAATAGGACCGCCCATGGAACGCCTATGCATATAAACACCAGAGATTTCAATAAATAAAATAAGATTTACAGAAACTTTTTCCATAAAAATGTTTAACAGTATGATTGGCTTCTCCGGCTCTATATATCCTGACTGCAGGACAGATACCATTTTCAACATTACAGCTTCCCTTTAAACTTGAAAAGTGGCACTTAGAGAGGTCACACAACTGACCAGCACTTTTGTCCATTAAATGGCAGCTGGTGAAGGAGCATGCGAGTGGACCTGTCCATAAGCCTCCTCCAATTGTAAAGCACTTCACATGGGAAAGCTGCTTTTCTACTTTAGGCCGATGGTGGACAGGTCTGCTCACATGTTCCTTCTTTTGCACCCATTTTTAAATGTTTGTCAGTTTGTGAGGAAATCTGCACTAACATAAGAAAATGGTAAACCCCTTTAAGTATTGTGCATGTGTTTGTCAAATGGATATAAATCATTAAAAAAGTGTTGTGAGGGTAATACAGAAGCAGGACTGCTTCCAAAATCAGATTTGAAACCTGGATAAAGATGTACAGTGGGTACGGAAAGTATTCAGACCCCTTTACATTTTTCACCCTTTGTTTCATTACAGCCATTTGGTAAATTCTTTAAAAAAGGTCATTTTTTTTCTCATTAATGTACACTCTGCACCCCATCATGACTAAAAAAAAAACAGAAAGAGAAATTTTTGCGAAATTATTGAAAAAACAAAACTGAAATATCTCATGGTCATAAGTATTCAGACCCTTTGCTCAGTATGGAGTAGAAGCACCTTTTGAGCTAGTACAGCCACGAGTCTTCTTGGGAATGATGCAATAAGTTTTTCACACCTGGATTTGGGGATCCTCGGCCATTCTTCCTTGCAGATCCTCTCCAGTTCCGTCAGGTTGGATGGTGAACGTTGGTGAACAGCCATTTTCAGGTCTCTCCAGAGATGCTCAAATGGGTTTAGGTTAGGGGTCTGGCTGGGCCAGTCAAGAATGGTCACAAAGGCGTTCGGAAGCCACTCCTTTGTTATTTTATCTTTGTGCTTAGGGTCATTGTCTAATTAACCCCTTCATGACCAGGGGATTTTTCGTTTTTCCGTGTTCGTTTTTCGCTCCCCTCCTTCCCAGAGCCATAACTTTTTTATTTTTCCGTCAATTTGGCCATGTGAGGGCTTATTTTTTGCGGGACGAGTTGTACTTTTGAAAGACATCATTGGTTTTAGCATGTCGTGTACTAGAAAACGGGAAAAAAATTCCAAGTGCGGTGAAATTGCAAAAAAAGTGCAATCCCACATTGGTTTTTTGTTTGGCTTTTTTGCTAGGTTCACTAAATGCTAAAAATGACCTGCCATTATGATTCTCCAGGTCATTACGAGTTCATAGACACCAAACATGACTAGGTTATTTTTTATCTAAGTGGTGAAAAAAAATTCCAAACTTTGCTAAAAAAAAAAAAAAAAAAAAAAAAAAAAAAAAAATTGCGCCATTTTCCGATACTCGTAGCGTCTCCATTTTTCGTGATCTGGGGTCGGTTGAGGGCTTATTTTTTGCGTGCCGAGATGACGTTTTTAATGATAGCATTTCGGTGCAGATACGTTCTTTTGATCGCCCGTTATTGCATTTTAATGCAATGTCGCGGCGACCAAAAAAACGTAATTCTGGCGTTTCGAGTTTTTTTCCCGCTACGCTGTTTAGCGATCAGGTTAATACTTTTTTTTATTTGATAGATCGGGCAATTCTGAGCGCGGCGATACCAAATATGCGTAGATTTGATATTTTTTTTATTGATTTATTTTGATTGGGGCGAAAGGGGGGTGATTTAAACTTTTATGTTTTTTTTTATTTTTTTCACATTTTTTTAAACTTTTTTTTTTAACTTTTGCCATGCTTCAATAGCCTCCATGGGAGGCTAGAAGCAGGCACAGCACGATCGGCTCTGCTACATAGCAGCGATCTGCTGATCGCTGCTATGTAGCAGAATTGCACGTGTGCTGTGAGCGCCGACCACAGGGTGGCGCTCACAGCGACGGGCAATCAGTAACCATAGAGGTCTCAAGGACCTCTATGGCTACAATGGAGACGCATCGCCGACCCCCGGACATGTGACGGGGGTCGGCGATGACGTCATTTCCGGCCGCCCGGCCGGAAGCGGTAGTTAAATGCCGCTGTCTGCGTTTGACAGCGGCATTTAACTAGTTAATAGGTGCGGGCAGATCGCGATTCTGCCCGCGCCTATTACGGGCACATGTCAGCTGTTCAAAATAGCTGACATGTCCCGGCTTTGGTGCGGGCTCACCGCGGAGCCCTGCATCAAAGCAGGGGAGCCGGCATCGGACGGTATAGTACGTCCGATGCCGGTAAGGGGTTAAATACAGCTTGACTCCAACGAAGGAGTAAGAACCATCTCAAGGAGGATCACAAGGAAATGGACAGCATGTGACTTAAATATGAGTGTCTGAGCAAAGGGTCTGAATACTTATGAACATGTGATATTTCAGTGTTTCATTTTTAATACATTTGCTGAAAATAATATATTTCTGTTTTTTTCAGTCAGGATGGGGTGCAGAGTGTACATTAAATGTGAAAAAATGAACTTTTTTTGAATGTACCAAATGGCTGCAATTAAACAGAGTGAAAAATTTAAAGGGGTCTGAATACTTTCCGTATCCACTGTATGGTTTATATTTCATATACACATTTTATAGGCACTCCTGGCATTTGATTTAGGTGATAGCCAGCCATAGCATCATCCAACAAGTCATAGCAATTGTCAGTGAGGTTCCACAAGTGTAGTTCTTTAACAATCTCAAATAGTCAACCATGCTGTACCATGCTGTACTCCTCCACCAATCTCACAAAGAATGATCGTCAAATCCCTTACTGATGGAGCAGAGCTTTGGAATACACACTTGAAATCCATTTTTCTCTCTACAGGATTCATGGAGATAGGAACCTCGATTCCTGTAAATGCCTAGGGTCCCACCATTGGGACCCCAACAACCATACATTTGTCACCTAATCCTAGAGCACCTGTATTAGGGATCACCCACACAAGCGTATTCAAGGTATGAGTGCTATGGGGCAGTGCAGATTCACAGAATCTGTCAGTGAGTGAAAAAAATTGCAGCATGCTGCGATTTTACTTTGAAATTGTATGCCACTCACCCACTCAAGTCTATTGGTGAGTGGAAAACATCGGATTGCACTCGGATGACACCCGAGAGCAGTCCGATTTCCACGTACTCACAAAATGGAGAAATGTTGTTCTTCATCTTCTCCTCACAGGTTGAGAGAATGGGATCACACTATGCTGACACTGGGCTCAAACACTGATGAAAGTGTGATCAAGTTTCATTTGCATAATCGACCTGATTCTTCCAGTTGAGAGAATTTATGCCGTCTGACCGTAGCCTTAGGCCGGGGTCAGACGAGCGTATGGCATCAGATGCGAGCAGGAGCCGAGTGTCATGCGTCTGTGCTCCGAGCCCCTCACACAGAGAGAATCGGAGCACAGCTGCTGAGAAAACAGGATTTTTGGTTGCTTACCGTAAAATCTGTTTCTTGGAGCCTCCATTGGGGGACACAGGAACCATGGGTGTATGCTGCTGCCACTAGGAGGCTGACACTATGCAAATAAAAAAGTTAGCTCCTCCTCTGCAGTGTACACCCCACCGACTGGCATTATACTCTTCAGTTAGTGAGAAAGCAGTAGGAGAAAAATAACAAGGTTGAAAAACCATAACCACAAACTTGAGAACTGTAAACGTGAGAACAGTCATAGAACATATAACAAAAACATTGGGAGGGAGCTGTGTCCCCCAATGGAGGCTCCAAGAAACAGATTTTACGGTAAGCAACCAAAAATCCTGTTTTCTTTATCGCCTCTCATTGGGGGACACAGGAACCATGGGACGTCCCAAAGCAGTCCCAAGGGCGGGAAAAACAGACTTCCATCAGGTCAGAGGACTCACCACTGCCGGCTGCAAGATCCTTCTGCCTAGGCTGGCGTCCGCCGAAGCGTAGGTATGGACCTTGTAAAACTTGGCGAACGTGTGGATGGAAGACCAGGTTGCCGCTTTACATAGCTGTAGGGCGGAAGCCCTGTGGTGCACCGCCCAGGAGGCGCCGACTGCCCGGGCGGAGCGAGCCTTGATCCCAGAGGGAGGCACTCTGTTCTTGACCAGGTAAGCCTCCAGAATAGCCGTTCTGATCCAGCGAGCGATAGTCGCCTTAGAAGCCGGCTGGTCTCTGCGCGAGCCATCAGGAATGGCGAAAAGAGAATCCGTCTTCCGGAAAGTGGACGTTCTATCCAGATAGATCTTCACTGCCCTGACAAGGTCCAGCTTGTTCAACGATCGCTCCAGAAGATGAGTCGGAGCTGGACAAAAGGAAGGTAGAACGATGTCCTCGTTGAGGTGGAATGTGGAAACCACCTTAGGAAGAAAGGAAGGCGGAGGCCTGAGGACCACCTTGTCCTGGTGGATAACCAAGAAAGGAGGACGGCAAGAGAGAGCCGCCAACACGGAGACGCGGCGGATAGAAGTGATGGCCACAAGAAAGGCCACCTTCAAGACAGAACTGATAGGGAAACCTCCCTGAGAAGTTCAAAGGGGGGAACCCTCAGAACGTCCAGTACCAGGTTTAAATCCCATGAATCCACAGGGGCCCTGTACGGAGGGACCGCGTGGGCTACTCCTTGAAGGAAGGTCTTAACCTGTGGTCTGGAAGCTAAAGTCTTTTGAAAAAGGATGGAAAGCACAGAAACCTGGCCCTTCAGGGAACTAAGAGCATGGTCCGAATCCAGTCCTGCCTGAAGGAAAACCAAGATGGAAGGCAGGGAAAAGGACATAGGTGAAACGCGGTTGGACTCGCACCAACGGAAGTAAGCCTTCCAGGCACAATAGTAGATCCTGGAAGACGAAGGCTTCCGAGCCTGAATCATGGTGAAAATCACCCGGGCCGAAAGGCCGGACGCTCTTAGAACTGCGGTCTCAACAGCCACGCCGATAAACTGAGCGACTGAGAATTCGGGTGGGAGATCGGACCCTGAGACAGCAGATCGGGCCAGACTGGAAGGCGCTAGGGAGCGTCCGCGAGAAGATTGATGAGCTCCACGAACCAAGCTGTCCAAGGCCAATCCGGGGCGATTAGAATGACCGGCATCCCTTCTGCTTTGATCTTTTTCAGCAGTTTGGGAAGCAAGGGAAGGGGTGGGAACAGGTAGGGCAGCCCGAACTGTGACCAAGGAATGGCCAGAGCGTCGACGTCCACTGCGAGAGGATCGCGAGACCTGGAGACGAACCGCGGAATCTACCTGTTCGTTCGAGACGCCGTGAGGTCCACGTCCGGAGTCCCCCATCGAAGACAAATATGATGGAAGACCTCCGGACGTAAGGACCATTCCCCTGCCGCGAGACCCTCGCGGCTGAGGAAGTCGGCGGCCCAATTGTCCATGCCGGGGATATGCACCGCGGATATCACCGGAACCGTTGCCTCTGCCCAAAGGAGAATCCTGGATACCTCGGCCAAGGCGCTCCGAGTTCCCCCCTGATGGTTGACATATGCCACCGCCGTGGCATTGTCCATCTGGATTCGGATAGGAAGGCCCCTGCGAATCCTTTCCCAGTGACGAAGGGACAGAAAAAAATGGCCCGGATCTCGAGGACATTGATCGGTAAGGTTGACTCTTGCGCTGACCAGCGGCCCTGTACAGTCAGGTGGCGAAACACTGCACCCCAGCCGAGCAGGCTGGCATCCGTCGTCACCACTTGCCAGTGAACTGGAAGGAAGGACCTGCCCTGGGACATGAGAGACCGTTTGACTCAGGGGGGAGAGTCGGATCGGGCGGTCCATGGGGAAGACAGACCTGTTCCACTGAGACAGGATGGCTTGCTGAAGAGGTCGAGAATGAAATTGGGCGAAGGGAATCGCTTCCAATGTTGCTACCATCCTCCCCAAAACCTTCATGGCCGATCGGAGGGAGGGAGGCCGAGGGCACTGGAGCACGCGTACGTCCTGACGAAGAATGGATCTCTTGACTTCGGGGAGAAAGACCCTGGTCCGACGGGTGTCGAAGAGCATGCCCAGAAAGATGATGCGCTGAGAAGGAATAAGACAGGACTTCTTCCGGTTGACCAACCACCTGAAAACGGGCTAGGGTATCAACGATGGACAGGCTTTCGTGGGCCTGAGAAAAGGACGGAGCCTTGATGAGGATGTCGTCGAGGTATGGAAAAAGACCCAGACCTCTGACCCTCAAGATGGCCATCAGTGCCGCCATGATCTTCGTGAAGACTCTTGGGGCGGTATGCAAGACCGAACGGCAGGGCGACGAACTGAAAGTGTTCCTGGAGCACCGTAAAGCGCAGGAATCGGTGATGTCCTGGAAATATCGGAACATGGAGGTAGACATCCTGAACATCTATGGAACACAGAAATTCGTGAGCCTCCATAGAAGCGATTACCGAACGAAGGGATTCCATCCTGAAGTGCTTTAGACGGACTCTCCTGTTCAGTAATTTGAGATCCAGAATGGGACGCACTCTGCCGTCTTTTTTCGGTACTACAAAAAGGTTTGAGTAGAAATCTGTGAACCGTTCTTTTTCTTGGACGGGAACGATTACCCCGGCTTTGAGGAGAGACGCGATGGCTGCGAAGAAACCCGGAACTAGAGCGGAATCTCGTGGAGGTCGGGATTCGAAGAAATGATCCCGGGGTCGAGAAAGGAACTCTATCTTGTATCCCGAGGATACAACTTCCCTGACCCAAGCGTCCTCTCCTGAGGAGATCCAGACGTCCCTGAAGAAGAGACGGCCGCCCAGCCTGGGAAGTGGCCTGGCTACTAGTCGAGTCATGCCGAGGAGGTCCTTCCAGTCCTGGACCTGGAGGATCTACCCTGGGAGTAGCGAGGAAGGAGTGGGCCTCAAGGATACCGTCTTCTCCTCTTGACGGCCTGTGGCCTCTGTTGCTGCTGGGAGAAGGAATTTGATGCCGCGAAGCGCCAAAAGGACCGAAAAGACCAAAATTGACGTCTAGGAGGAGGGCGTCGAGGCTAGGCCTGGGGAAGAAGGGAACTCGTACCCCCTGTAGCGTCCTTAATGAGTTGGTCTAGCTTAGAACCAAAGAGACGAGACCCCTGAAAAGGAAGGCTGGTAAGGGACTTTTTAGAAGACAAATCCGCCTGCCAGGCCTTAAGCCAAACGGTTCGGCGGATGGCAACCGCGTTGCTGGACGCCTGAGCCGCACAAGACGCGGCGTCCAGGGAGGCGGAGACCAGATATTCACCCGCGTGAGAAATCTGGTAGGCAAGTTCCGCCAGCTGTCCGGATTGAACCCCGTCCAGGATGCCCTGACGGAGCTGTTTGGCCCATTTGGAAATGGATTTTGAAACCCAAGTGAAAGCGAAGGCCGGGCAAAGACTAGCTGAGGCCGCCTCAAAGGCTGACTTCGCGAAAGATTCTATGACCCTATCGTTAGAATCTTTCAGCGATGCTCCGCTGGACAGTGGGAGAACCGTGTTGGTGGACAGTCTGGAAACTGGAGGGTCCACTGAAGGAGAAGCAGTCCAATTAGCGGTGAGCTCCGAAGAGAAGGGATATAACACGCCAAGTCGCTTTCCTCTCTGAAAGCGTCTGGTCGGGTTCTCTCTTTCTCTAGCCATAATCTCCTCGAATTCTGGGTGAGGAGCGAAAAACTTGGAAGGTGGTTTAGCCCGTCTAAACGAAACCGCCTGATCTGCGGGTTCCGTAGAGGACTCTTTGATGCCACAGGTTTGATTTATCGCTCCAATAAGATTCAGAACCATATCCCTCATGGTAGCGATTTGGTTCGAATCCAGCTCCGAAACATCCTCCGAGGGGACATCAGAGAACGCCTCGCCTGACTCAGGGGAGGAGGATCGGGAGGACGCCGACCGCAGAGGAGGACCGAGTGGCGAGATGGAACAAGAAGAGGACTCAGACCGGCGTTCCTGTCTGGACCTTTTGCGGCTAGCCGTGGATGGCTCGGACGGAATTTCCTGCGTCCCGCTGGCTACTGCGGGGGTCTGCAGGGGTAACCGATCCAGCACGGACACCAGGGTTTGAGACACCCGTGTTAAATCGGCCACCGATTGGGACAGAGAGGAGGCCCAGCCTAGGATGGGGGGGATCACTCTCGGGTGGATCGCCCGGGGGATCCTGGGCAGTGGGAACAAACGGGTTGCTGCAGGACTGACATATGCAAAGTACTTGACTAAGACAGATGAGGAAGAAGCAGGAGGACGAGAGCGGCCCCCTTTAAGAGGTAGACATTTTGAGAAGGTCCCTGAAGAAAATGCCGGCGGGTTAGGGGACAGTGGGGCAGAGGGGATGTCAGTCTGCAGTGCAGCTACTCACGGACCCCGGTCCTGGAAGATGTTCCGCTTGCGGTGGGTCTCCGATGAAAGAAGGTGGAACTCCTGCCCTGAGGTGCTGTAGTCCTAGTGCGGTGGCGATGTGAGGGTCGCGCTGCGTGAGCACCTGCTCCTGAGGAGCGGTGAGGGCCCACAGACGTTGTCCCTGGAAGAAGGGGGCGGAGTCAGCAATAGAAGCGCCGGTGGGCAGGGCACGGAATGTCGGGCGGGAAAAAGCCCGCCCGCAGAAGCGGTAGTAGAGGAGCGCGGGACCGGAAGTAGGCCCCGGCCTAAGCCGGGACCTAAAGTAGAGGCCGGCGCCGCCGGAGAAGGGAACCGCGGCGCCGGAGCAGTGCACCGCAGGCACTGAGTAGAACCGCCCGGGAAAGCGGAAGTGGCGGGGTCGCGGCGCCAGAAGTAGGCCCCGGCAGAAGCCGGGACCTAAATTAGAGGCTGGCGCCGCCGGAGAATCGTGGCGCCGGAGCGCCGCCGGAGAATCGCGGAGCCGGAGCGCCGCAGAAAGTAAGTGGCACGGCATCCTGCCAAGGATGCCGTGCAGACACAGGACACATTGTGGCCGCCGAGAAGTGAGACCGCAGGGGGGAGCGGCGCGGCAGCCTGCTAGGCTGAGACTCTATAAGGGAGACATTGTGGCTGTGCGGCCGCCAATGAAGGAGAGCTTAGGAGGAAAATGAGTTACAGCCCTTGTGGCTGTCCCTGGGATCCCTCTAAAATAAACGCCATGAGGGAGGACCGGGGGACATCTGGAGAAAAGATCCCGGGGGAATGGAGGGGAAATACTCACCTAAACATCCCACGCCGTTACTAATCTGAGGGGAATGAGACGTCCACGGAGCTGTGATGGACGTCCTCGTCTCCTCCGACCGACAGGCTCTGGTAGGCGAGTGGGTGGGGGACGGGGCCAGGACCGGACTTCTGAGCACGCTTGTGTGCTAGGATCTTGGTCCTGGAGAGGGATCTATGAGGATACGGGGTGGCAGTACACGCCGTACTCATAGTCCGCTTTGTGGGACTACAGGTGTGACTGCTCACCCTGTATCCCTTCCGAAAAAACCTGAAAGAAAACGACGCACATTGAGGTAGATAAGGGTCTAATAAAAGACCCGTGTCCACCTCCTACTGACACTAAGCTAAACTGAAGAGTATAATGCCAGTCGGTGGGGTGTACACTGCAGAGGAGGAGCATGGAAAGTCTACTTCTAAAGCAGATAGATGAAGCTGCAACCCATAATGAGGTCCTGGTTATGGGGGACTTTAACTACCCGGATATTAACTGGGAAACAGAAACCTGTGAAACCCATAAAGGCAACAGGTTTCTGCTAATAACCAAGAAAAATTATCTTTCACAATTGGTGCAGAATCCAACCAGAGGAGCAGCACTTTTAGACCTAATACTATCTAATAGACCTGACAGAATAACAAATCTGCAGGTGGTTGGGCATTTAGGAAATAGCGACCACAATATTGTGCAGTTTCACCTGTCTTTCACTAGGGGGACTTGTCAGGGAGTCACAAAAACATTGAACTTTAGGAAGGCAAAGTTTGAACAGCTTAGAGATGCCCTTAATCTGGTAGACTGGGACAATATCCTCAGAAATGAGAATACAGATAATAAATGGGAAATGTTTAAGAACATCCTAAATAGGCAGTGTAAGCGGTTTATACCTTGTGGGAATAAAAGGACTAGAAATAGGAAAAACCCAATGTGGCTAAACAAAGAAGTAAGACAGGCAATTAACAGTAAAAAGAAAGCATTTGCACTACTAAAGCAGGATGGCACCATTGAAGCTCTAAAAAACTATAGGGAGAAAAATACTTTATCTAAAAAACTAATTAAAGCTGCCAAAAAGGAAACAGAGAAGCACATTGCTAAGGAGAGTAAAACTAATCCCAAACTGTTCTTCAACTATATCAATAGTAAAAGAATAAAAACTGAAAATGTAGGCCCCTTAAAAAATAGTGAGGAAAGAATGGTTGTAGATGACGAGGAAAAAGCTAACATATTAAACACCTTCTTCTCCACGGTATTCACGGTGGAAAATGAAATGCTAGGTGAAATCCCAAGAAACAATGAAAACCCTATATTAAGGGTCACCAATCTAACCCAAGAAGAGGTGCGAAACCGGCTAAATAAGATTAAAATAGATAAATCTCCGGGTCCGGATGGCATACACCCACGAGTACTAAGAGAACTAAGTAATGTAATAGATAAACCATTATTTCTTATTTTTAGTGACTCTATAGCGACAGGGTTTGTTCCGCAGGACTGGCGCATAGCAAATGTGGTGCCAATATTCAAAAAGGGCTCTAAAAGTGAACCTGGAAATTATAGGCCAGTAAGTCTAACCTCTATTGTTGGTAAAATATTTGAAGGGTTTCTGAGGGATGTTATTCTGGATTATCTCAATGAGAATAACTGTTTAACTCCATATCAGCATGGGTTTATGAGAAATCGCTCCTGTCAAACCAATCTAATCAGTTTTTATGAAGAGGTGAGCTATAGACTGGACCACGGTGAGTCATTGGACGTGGTATATCTCGATTTTTCCAAAGCGTTTGATACCGTGCCGCACAAGAGGTTGGTACACAAAATGAGAATGCTTGGTCTGGGGGAAAATGTATGTAAATGGGTTAGTAACTGGCTTAGTGATAGAAAGCAGAGGGTGGTTATAAATGGTATAGTCTCTAACTGGGTCGCTGTGACCAGTGGGGTACCGCAGGGGTCAGTATTGGGACCTGTTCTCTTCAACATATTCATTAATGATCTGGTAGAAGGTTTACACAGTAAAATATCGATATTTGCAGATGATACAAAACTATGTAAAGCAGTTAATACAAGAGAAGATAGTATTCTGCTACAGATGGATCTGGATAAGTTGGAAACTTGGGCTGAAAGGTGGCAGATGAGGTTTAACAATGATAAATGTAAGGTTATATACATGGGAAGAGGGAATCAATATCACCATTACACACTGAACGGGAAACCACTGGGTAAATCTGACAGGGAGAAGGACTTGGGGATCCTAGTTAATGATAAACTTACCTGGAGCAGCCAGTGCCAGGCAGCAGCTGCCAAGGCAAACAGGATCATGGGGTGCATTAAAAGAGGTCTGGATACACATGATGAGAGCATTATACTGCCTCTGTACAAATCCCTAGTTAGACCGCACATGGAGTACTGTGTCCAGTTTTGGGCACCGGTGCTCAGGAAGGATATAATGGAACTAGAGAGAGTACAAAGGAGGGCAACAAAATTAATAAAGGGGATGGGAGAACTACAATACCCAGATAGATTAGCGAAATTAGGATTATTTAGTCTAGAAAAAAGACGACTGAGGGGCGATCTAATAACCATGTATAAGTATATAAGGGGACAATACAAATATCTCGCTGAGGATCTGTTTATACCAAGGAAGGTGACGGGCACAAGGGGGCATTCTTTGCGTCTGGAGGAGAGAAGGTTTTTCCACCAACATAGAAGAGGATTCTTTACTGTTAGGGCAGTGAGAATCTGGAATTGCTTGCCTGAGGAGGTGGTGATGGCGAACTCAGTCGAGGGGTTCAAGAGAGGCCTGGATGTCTTCCTGGAGCAGAACAATATTGTATCATACAATTATTAGGTTCTGTAGAAGGACGTAGATCTGGGGATTTATTATGATGGAATATAGGCTGAACTGGATGGACAAATGTCTTTTTTCGGCCTTACTAACTATGTTACTATGTTACTTTTTTATTTGCATAGTGTCAGCCTCCTAGTGGCAGCAGCATACACCCATGGTTCCTGTGTCCCCCAATGAGAGGCGATAAAGAAATGAATTTCTCCATCTCCTCCATTGCCAGGGTCAGTGTATTATGCACATCACTCGGATGATATCCGAGTCATGTGCGTTGTCTCACTCACACCAATAGGCTTATATGGATGCGAGTGAGACGAGACTCGGCTGAGTGTCGGTGACAATCGCAGCATTCTGCGATTTCACTTGCACGTATAATATGGCCGATCAAAAAACCGGTGATGGGAGCTGCTCCATAGACGAATACTGGTCCGAGTGCTATGCAATGTTTTATCACATAGCACTCGTCTGTATTCATCGCTAGTGTGACCCCGGCCTTATAATAAAAATGACTAAGAGCATGCACTTTGGTTTCATATACTTAAGCATCTGACTTCACATATCCTCCAAAAATGTGCACTAAGGCCGTGTTCACTATTTCAGAAATTGGGAACATTCATAAAAGTACGGTATATCTTCATCCTATACCACTGTATATAGCTATACCATGGTAAAGATCAGGCATTGTCCACAATGATAAAATAAAACCATATTCTGACATAATTCTTCATGGTGAGCCAGTGTATAGGAAAGTGAAGTCTAAATGAACAGCAAAGTTGAGCGTTCATATAGCATGAGCAAATCAGTTCTCACAATAGCCAAAAGTTAAACTGAGAGCATCAAACAGCTGCCCTAAAAACCAGAAGCCAACATATGCCATATCGTAGATGCCCTTAGTGAAAGGGTTCAGTCCTTTAAGCGTTACATAATGCATCCATACAGTGAGCACGGTAATGACAACAAACCTTAGTTCTTGTTTCTGGTGCTGGTACTGCTGCAGAATATACTGAATTTCAGAAAGTTCCTGTTGTAGGGAGGTTGTCTTTGTCACTTGTGTTGTCAGTAAGTCTCTGTTCTCTTGAAGATCTGCATTTTCTGGAATAGCAGTATGTTATTGAAGTCATATAAGCTTGTCACACCTTATCCATGCTAAATAGTACATTGTTTAAAGAAAATTGTAGAGTTATGCAATTTATTAGCCTTTAATATATGATTTTACTAATAAGTTAGCACTGAGCTAATCCTACATTTCTTTTTACCTGTGGAGGGAGGGTTTAGTACTTTTGTGCCATGTAAAAAGTCATTTGGTGACAGCAGACGGCTGGAATAATCTGAAAAAATCTGAGTTTTCTATGGAAAAAGAAAAATCAATATCTTAACCATGTGAAATTTCTAGTAAATCAGGAGGCCAAAGCTATACTGTGAACACTAAAGACTACAATATATGACATCAAATCACTTAAGTATCTACTCACAGTGTCTGCTTGCTCCCCAAACACTGGCTTAATCCAAGGAGGTGGTGTTAATGGTTTATCTGGTGGTGCCTGGTGTGAACGAGTGACTTGAGCGGCTGCAGGAGGTTTCATTCCCACGTCAGGTGGACTATCCATGCATGGGGAGTATTTCTCGTTATTATTTCTTGTGCTAGAATCCCTAGAAAAGGTAAATGATTTGTAGAAAGATTTTCTATTTTCTTGTTTAAGTTCTGCATCAGAATATAAAGCACTTTGCAACTTCTCACACTATGTTTCCTGCTTCAACAATCACTGTTCCAAGGAGACCCTCTCTTTCCAAGGATTGCAATAAGAAATCTGGTGTCCGAGGTTTAAGACGATCTTTCCGTAAAGCAGGTCTAGAACCAGAATATAAATTAGTAGCTATATTGTACATAACAAAAAAAATATAGCGTCTTCAGCTATTCATAGCTATCTTACATTGCGCTGAGGGTGGGTTCACCACCAGAAAGGGGTGTAGTGACAACTTTGTTAGTAACAAGATCAACTTGTGTGCAGTCAAACTCTTCCTGGGATCGCATGTGGGTAATTGGTAATTGAAAAGTCACTTTTTTCTGCGGGGGGATTTGGGGATTCTTCTTGAAAACTTTCTCCTTCCAGATCATTGCACAGCGACGTACTGCCAGATTCTGAATGTGCACCTCCTATATTAAAAAACAAATAACATGTTGTTAATATAGATAATAAAATATGATGGATCCAGTGATATTTTCCGCAGTAGTAGGATATCTAAGGGTATATATAGTCAACTTTTGAACAATAAAGTAGACCCATAGTGATTTTTTTATTCTTTGACAAGTCCCCCAGTACATAGAATGGTGATCTAGGTTATTGTCACCTTATTTCTTGCTTTCCATCTGTAAATTGCTGATATTCACTAACACCGGAGCTACCGCCTCACCAACACCGAAGCTACCGCCTCACCAACACCGGAGCTACCGCCTCACCAACACCGGAGCTCCTGCAACCCTCAACCTACTGTCTCCTTCCCCATAATCCTGTAGAATGTAAGCCCGCAAGGGCAGGGTCCTCGCCCCTCTGTATCAGTCCGTCATTGTTAGTTTGTTTACTGTATGTGATATTTGTAACTTGTATGTAACCCCTTCTCATGTACAGCACCATGGAATCAATGGTGCTATATAAATAAATAATAATAATAATAATAATATTCTTCTCTTCATTTGAGTCATATGATCACATGGTGAGTCTCCCTAGGAAGTATATGGTTTTATGTTCTCTAAAGGGAGATACCATCTGAGATAACAGAACATCATGAATTGGAGCATATATGTTCTCCATTGGAGGAACAGGAACTCCTATCACAGTTACTGTTGATGATTACACAGCTCTAGTCACACTGTTTTAATGAAGCAGATGACAGATCAGCGTCCCCAACTGTAAGCTCATAATATATCACCTTGGTTAGGAGAATATAGAGATAAAGATATCGTACTGGCTATAGCTGCCCATGTGATGCTATGCTAATGCACCTTGGGAGAACATAGAGGTATTAAATGCAGACTGAAATATGAGACTCACGATAGTGTCTAAAGAGGCCTCTGAACTGCAGATCAGTATGCACATTATAGTTATAATAAAAGTGCAGTTACAGACAATCATGTGGGGGGTAAAATAATGGGGAAAAAAAAAAATCACTGGATGACTTCTTTAACCTCTTAAGGACTAGGCAAATTTTTTATTTTACAATTTCGTTCTTTAACCCCTTCTTCCAAGAGCCATTAAACTTTTTTTTTTCCCCACCGTCATCGCTATATGAGGTCTTGTTTTTTACAGAGCAATTTATACTTTTGAATAACACCATCTACGTTATGTGAATTACGGTAAAATGGGAAAACATATTCTATGTGCTATAAAATCGTGGAACAATTGTTTTGGGGGTTTTGTTTTCGTGTTCATTTAACAGGTTAAGAGTAATAGGTGGAGCTCGACTCCACCCTCATCTGTTAGTAGCAAATGATGGCTGAAAAACACAGCCATTATCAGATGGGAATACTTTGGGCTCATTCCCTGAGCCTGCTTCATATATCCACTCCCAACAAGCGCTCATCCTTATAAGGGCTTAAAGACAATATCATTATTCCATGAATTCATTAAAAGAGAACCTATCAAATCAATATGAAGTAAATGGAAACAAAAAATGCAACATTTCTTAAATATAAAGTAGGGGAAATAAGTATTTGATCCCTTGTCGATTTTTTAAGTTTGCCCACTGACAAAGACATGAGCAGTCTATAATTTTAAGGGTAGGTTAATTTTAACATTGAGATATAGAATATCAAAAATAAAATCCAGAAAATCACATTGTACAAATTATATAAATTTATTTGCATTTTGCTGTGGGAAATAAGTATTTGATCCCTCTGGAAACAAGACTTAATACCAAACCTTGTTGGATAGCACAGCTGTCAGACGTTTTTTTTGTAGTTGATGATGAGGTTTGTGCACATGTCAGGAGGAATATTGGTCCACTCCTCTTTGCAGATCATCTCTAAATAATTAAGAGTTTGAGGCTGTCGCTTGGCAACTCGGAGCTTCAACTCCCTCCATAAGTTTTCTATGGGATTAAGGTCTGGAGACTGGCTAGGCCACTCCATGCATGACCTTAATGTGCTTCTTTTCGAGCCACTCCTTTGTTGCCTTGGCTGTACATTTTGGATCATTGTCTTGCTGGAAGACCCAGCCACGACCCATTTTTAATGTCCTGGCAGAGGGAAGGAGGTTGTCACTCAGGACGTTACGGTACATGGCTCCATCCATTCACCCATTGACGTGATGAAGTAGTCCTGTGCCCTTAGCATAGAAACACAAAACAAAATGTTTCCACCTCCATGCTTGACAGTGGGGATGGTGGTCTTTGGGTCATAGGCAGCATTTCACTTCCTCCAAACACGGCGAGTTGAGTTAATGCCAAAGAGCTCAATTTTTGTCTCATCTGACTACAGCACCTTCTCCCAATCACTCACAGAATCATGCAGGTGTTCATTGGCACACTTCAGACGGGCCTGCACATGTGCTTTCTTGAGGAGGGGGATCTTGCGGGCACTGCAGGATTTTAAACCTTTACGGTGTAATGTGTTAACCAATGGTTTTCATGGTGACTGTGGTCTCAGCTGCCTTGAGATTATTAACAAGTTCCCCCTGTGTAGTTTTAGGCTGATCTCTCACCTTCCTCATTATCAAGGATACCCCACAAGGTGAGATTTTGCATGGTGCCCCAGATCGATGTCGATTGACAGTCATTTTGTATTTCTTCCATTTTATTACTATTGCACCAACAGTTGTCTCCTTCTCACCTAGCGTCTTACTTATGGTTTTGTAGCCCATTCCAGCTTTGTGCAGGTCTATGATCTTGTCCCTGACATCCTTATAAAGCTCTTTGATCTTGCCCATATTGTAGAGATTAGAGTCTGACTGATTCATTGAGACTGTGAACAGGAGGAGTCTTTTATAAAGGTGACTATGTAAGACAGCTGTCTTTATTGCAGGTAACGAGTTGATTAGGAGCGTCTAACTGGTGTGTAGGAGCCAGAACTCTTAATGGTTGGTAGGGGATCAAATACGTATTTCTCACTGCAAAATACAAATACATTTTGACAGCTTTCTGGATTTTACTTTTGATATTCTATCTCTCAATGTTAAAATTAACCTACCCTTAAAATTATAGACTTCATGTCTGTCAGTGGGCAAACTTTAAAATCAGCAAGGGATGAAATACTTATTTTCCCCACTGTATATATCGGATTTTTCAGATTATAAGACACACTTTTTCCCCCCGAAATTTGGGGGGAAAATGGGGGTGCGTCTTATAATGTGGATATACCTTACCGGCCGCAGGTGTTCGGATGTGCAGTGTGGCTCGCCGCTGCGGGTGTCCAGTGCTGCGGGGGGCTCTGCCGACATCTTGTGAAAGCGCTGAGAACTCCATCTGCGCATGCGCTGTCCCAGTCTGGTAGCCATTCTCCCGGAGTCCAGTCCACCGCATAGGAAACCATGTCACTGCTGGGGCTCTGGGCTTTCACAAGATGTCGGCA
The DNA here is from genome assembly GCF_032444005.1 of Ranitomeya imitator. Lineage (NCBI taxonomy): Eukaryota > Metazoa > Chordata > Amphibia > Anura > Dendrobatidae > Ranitomeya > Ranitomeya imitator. The sequence goes on from NC_091282.1 coordinate 304,631,380, forward strand.
GAGTCCCCGCAGCACCGGACACCCGCAGCAGTGCAACGCACCACACATCCAAACACCCACTCATCTAACGCCTGCGGCCTGTAGCAACACTCCACTCTTGCCTCCTCCAGAGGCAACCCTGCTTCACCACAGCCACCACCTCCCGGTAAGCAATAAGACGCATGGATTAAAAGAAGCACCACCATTTTATTAAAAAAAAAAAAAAAAAAAAGTTTTTTTTTCCTATTCTTCTCTTCAAAATTTGGGGTGCGCTTTATAATCCGGTGCATCTCCTAATCCACAAAATTCGGTAATTAGGAAAACTAAAAGAAGTCGTGTCTAGTTTAATGATGAAAGCTCTGGCCCTTTTAGAAAGGGAGACTGAAATAGTGCTCTCCATGGTCTCACTACTCTGACAACTGTGTGAGACTTCCTGCTTTGGAGGAGACTAGAAGTATGCAGCATGTAATCATGGGAGGTTTGAGCTATTGCCTTAGTTCATGTTAAATGTAGTTATATAGGAAGCAATGTAAGATGGATTCCTGTACATTAGGGAGCGGGAGGAGAATGCTGGAAAGAAAGTCTCACATGCAATGGCCCAATCATGTTCATTTCATGATCTTTTTTAAACTTGTTTTATTGAAGATTGTACAACATAAGGTTACATCATAAAACAAAGGAACAAACATTTCTCATTTACACGGTCTGAAAATTTTAATCTTGCCCTTAACATACCATGAGTCTAATATATTAACCAGAAGCATGCGACACCCATGTCAGGCACCAAATATCACAAACTTTAATAATGATAGTCCCCTCCTCATCGCCTTGGGACTAATGTGTGTCAAGGGGAATCAAACCAACACTGGCATACCTTATCAAAATTTTTGAGGATAATGTCTATTTTTATATACCACTCTCATAGGAAGTTGCAATATTTACCTTATTGACCCAGTGTGAAATTTGTTGGGATCATCTATCCATCCATCCATCTCATGGTGATTGTTTTTATCTAGCAAGGCTATTTCCCTCAGAAGAGTGTGATGATAGTGAGGACAGGTCTCCTCAGAGATTCCTAATAAACACACCTTAGGGCAGAGTGGCACAGGGGATTGTATGATCACGTTGAGAATAGCTATAACCTCTTTCCAAAAGTATTCAATAGAAGGGCCATACCATGTCAGGTGTGTAAAATCAGTTGCCTCTTCCCCACATCAATGGCAATTGGCAGTGGTAAATCTACCCATTTTATATAACCTGCTAGAAGTCCGGTATCATTGATGGACTATATACATTTGGATTAGCTTGTTGTTAATTCCCAGTGGAACATATTGAGAGAAGATCAAGGCCTTGCTCCAATCCTCCTCTGATGGGGGTAGGGGGTGGGGGGGTATTACCGCCCTACATTTGTCCTCAACCAATAATGGCAATGAGGAGCATCTCCTGCTTAGTAACTGGGTGTATATAAAGGAGATCAACCCCTCCCTTGGGTTTCTGGCTCCTTAGAATCCCTATGAGGGATAATGAGGATATGCAAATATTTCTAAAGTCTGGCAACTGAGTATTTAGGACATTCCTTTTTGCAGATAACTACAGAAAGAGTGTCTGGGAGCTTGATAGGGGTCAAGACTCTGGCACAGCTCTAAGTTTGACCAAAACTGATTATGTTGGGAATGTAGCAATTCGAGATGAGCACTGTTATGTCATAAACGGGACTCCGCTACTGTGTCCTTGAATTGAAAAATCTTTTGGTGACTCTCCACATTTGAACCACAAGACTGTAAAAGTATTGCTCTGGTGCCTCAAAGATTGCGCAAGGCAATGTTCAGAATTAGGCAAATGATTATCTGAAGTGATGAGCGAATATACTCGGTACTCAAGATTTCTCGAGCACGCTCGGGTGTCCTCCGAGTATTTGTAAGTGCTCGGAGATTTAGTTTTCATTGCCGCAGCTGAATGATTTACATCTGTTAGCCAGCATAAGTACTTGTGGGGGTTGCCTGGTTGCTAGGGAATCCTCACATGTAATCAAGCTAGCTAACAGATGTAAATCATTCAGCTGAGGAAAACAATCTCCGAGCACTAAAAAATACTCGGAGGACACCCGAGCCTGCTCGGGAAATCTCGAGTAACGAGTATATTCGCTCATCACTAATTAGCTGCTATCCATTATTGTATAAAGCAAAGTTGGCCAGCAAAGTAGTATAAGGCTGGGATCACACTTGCAAGAAACTTGTACGAGTCTCGCATATCAATACCCGACACTGCCCCCAGCATTCGGGACTGGAGTGCGCGGCTGTGTGTATTTCTATGCAACTGAACACTCTGTTCCCAAATGCCGGCGGCAGTGCTGGGTATTGAGATGCAAAACTTGTACGAGTTTCTCGCAAGTGTGATCCCGGCCTAAGAAGAAGCCTGGAAATGCCGCACCTGGCTCATCTCTGGGCCTCTGAAGAGTGCTTCATTTCAGTTTTTGTCCGTTTGAGCCCCATATGAAGGGTGCTAAATGGGAGTTGATCATGGTAAAGACCTTTTGTGCGACTTAGGAGGCTGAGTGCTCCAGAACATATAGGAATTTAAGAGACTTTCAATTTAATGACATTAATTCTCCTGGCGTTGCGTGTGATTTCTTGCAAATGTGTATACCTAGATATTTAAAGTGGGATACTATTCATAGCCAGCAGAATTCATCCCTTACTTTCCATCCGACAGTGTTTAGAGGTAACAACATGGATTTCTGCCAGTTTATTTCTGGACCAGAGAAACGTCCAAATTAAATCAGAACCATTACCAAAGGCTGTGTAGCTCTTGGACTGGCCATAATAGGATTAAATCATCTGCATATAACCTCAAGCGGTCCGTACAGGAACCCACTTTAATCCCTTGGAACCATGCAGTCTGGCAGACCATGACAGCAAGTGGTTCCATGGCAATGACAAAACAATATTGTATCCCTGTATGTTCCCTCTCCCCAAAAGAAACAAGTACATAAAACCATCAGGACCTTGGCTTTCGTAGATCGATACAAGACTGCAATCCATCTTCTGGAGCATGGTTCAAAGGCAAAATTGTCAAAGGGTCTTCTCAATAGAATAAAATGCCTTTGCACCATCCAGAGATGCCAAGGCCTAATCTTCCTGCCCTTTCCAACCCAACTGTCATTTCATGATCTTCATCTCCTTCTTCAGTGATGCCTTGTACATACTTCCACATGAGTAATGGCCTTCCCTATCCCTACAGGGAACATCTCATGCTTCTTTTACCTATTCCACCTTTCATCTGTTCTCCATTACTAGAGGTAATGTGTATCACATAGTGGCACACTTTGCATTGTTGGCAACAGATGATTTGTGTCTCAGTAACAAAACTGCATTTTGAGTGAAGACAGGGAGTACCCACATCACTACTTAACACCATGTAATATACTGGCAAACAGGCTGCTGTAAATAAAATGCCCAGTAGAGAGGAAAGGAACTATGGGATTTGTATTTATTACCACTGGTAATTCCATCTGTAGCCAGCATCAAAACAATAATGCACAGAGCTGATAACGGAAATTAAGTATTTCTGAGCTATGGTGGCATCATTGGGTGAAAAAAAGAAAAAAGTTTTTGGTACCATGTTAGCTAATTGAAAAAAGATAGTTCTCAGTGAGAGAAACTGAGTGGACACATATAGGGACGTTTCTCAATTTTTTTTTTCTAAACATGGAAATGTTGTTATATGATTCAGAAAAACTGTAGACAAATACATAATGTACCACCAGACATTTACTGACAAAAGGTGAGGGGGTCACGTACTCAGACCCTCACCATTTCAGACTTTTATGGCATACTTCATCAATTATGTAGTCAATGCAAGGACAACATGATAATATTTCTACCAACCTTCAGCTGATTCTGGGTAGACTGCTGAGATCTGAAATGCTTCATTCCTGACATGAAATGCAAAATTCTCGTGACTCCTTCTCTCAGGAGGTCAGTGCGATATACTTCAACTGCCATGGCAAGTCGCTGTTTCTTTCTCCGACTCTCGTGAAGATATGCCAGCCAATAGTCAAACACCTAAAACATAATGCTATTAGTAAATTATAAGTATGGTTCATTTATTTCTGTTTGAATAAAAAAATACCTTCCCCTGTAGGTTGAAAGACCAGTGCCATAGAGCTTGTACTGTCTGCTTATCCTGCCGCCTTTTCTCCAACAGCTATAATAGAAATGTAAAGTATCAGGCATGTTTCCAAGTACAGCACACTAATGCTGACAAGAGCATGAAAAGCAACCCATGTGTTACAAGAAAATGTAAGATCGGTAAATTAATGTACTTTACCATCTGGTGCCATTTTCTCCAGTGATACAAGCATAGCCTGTGACGAGAAAAGATCATCTGCTGCCGCTGAAGAAGCTGTGTGGGCAAAATAATGTAATCTATGAAAATATTTATTATTGCAAGCTTTAGAACATCAATGCTTCCATGTCGATAATATAGAAAATTTAAAATTGCACATTGTAAACAATTACAAAAGTACAGATGTCCAGAAAACAATAATGTTATGATCTTATTAGTAGTCCTTAATGAAAAGTAGTATTTTATAATAAATTTTCCCAATAAGAGATGGGTCACTTTTCACAGCCAATTACAGAAAAATTTTGATTAATTATAGTGTATGTTTATTTATTTAACCCCTTAACGTCCAATGACGGACATAGTCCATCATTGTACGCCTCCCCGTTTGGTGCGGGCTCTGGAGATGACCAGATCTGATCAGCTGACGTGCTCCTAACAGCCACGGGTAGAGTCGCGATCTACCCGCGGCTGTTAGCATATTAAATGCCACTGTCAAACTTTGACAGCGGCATTTAACATGCACACGCAGGAAGCACGTCATTACCTCCTCCCATCAATGCCCATGTCACATAACTGAGGGTCACTGATGGGTCGGCATGACAACCAGAGGTCTCCTGGAGACCTCTATGCTTGTCACTGCCGGATTGCTACGAGCGTTGCCTGGTGGTCAGCGCTCATAGCAAGTCAGGTATTATGCTACATGCAGACGATCTGATCATCGCCTGTATGAGCAGAGCCGACTGAGTTATGGCAGCTTCTACTCTCCCATATAGACTACTGAAACATGCCAAACGTAAAAAAAAATAAATGTTTTTAAAATATCAAACTGTTTAAAAGTTCAAATCACCCCCATTTCGACCCATTCAAAATAAAACAAACAATTTAAAACAAAAATCAAACCTACACATATTTGATGTCGCCGAGTTCAGAATCGCCTGATCTACCAATAATAGAAAGGATTAACCTGATCGTTAAACGGCGTAGCGAGAAAAAACGCCAAATTTTTTTTTCTTTTTTTGGGACGTCGCAACATTGCATCAAAATGCAATACGGGCGATCAAAAGATCGTATCAGCACCAAAATGGTGTCATTAAAAACATCAGCTCGGTACGCAAAAAATAAGCCCTCATCCAACCCGAGATCCTGAAAAATGGAGACGCTACAAGTATCGGAAAATATCGCTTTTTTTTTTTCTTTTTTTTTTACAAACTTTGGAAAAAATTTTCACCACTTAGATAAAAAAAGAATGTCTGGTGTCTATGAACTCGTAATAACCTGGAGAATCATAATGGAAGGTCAGCTTTAGCATTTAGTGAACCTAGCAAAAAAAGCCAAACAAAAACAAGTGTGGGATTGCACTTTTTTTGCAATTTCACGTCCTTGGAATTTTTTTTTCCCCGTTTTCGAGTACTTGACATGTGAAAACCAATGGTGTTGTTCAAAAGTACACCTCATCCCACAAAAAACAAGCCCTCACATGGCCATTTTGACCAAAAAATTAAACAGTTATAGCCATGGGAAGAAGGGGAGCAAAAAATGGAAACGCAAAAATGGAAATACCCCAGGTCCTTAAGGGGTTAAAAAAAGCAGCCAAAAACAAAATGATAATATGAGAATGTACACCATTTCAGTGCTTTCTGTGTGGTCTTGTGAAAGTCCACATAATATTGCAGTTTTGTGCTGGAAATAAGTAATGTCCCAGGTTATCAGATGTTGGATTAATGAAATTCTGAAATTTTATCCTAGGTTTCCACTTATTTTCACAGGTTAGCACAAAAATGCTACAGTCAAGAGTGTCTTATTTACAATTATGACAACTTTCTTCCTTGTCCTATGCGATTCTGAGAGATGACTGCACCGCCTTATATCTCCTCTCTCATCTCCGTCTATCGCACTACACGTGCCCTCCGTTCTACAAATGACCTAAGACTAACATCCCCCGTAATCCGAACCTCGCACCTCCTTTTCCAAGACTTTTCTCGTGCTGCGCCAGCTCTCTGGAATGCATTTCCCCAGACGATCAGACTGATACCTAGCCCCGACCTATTCAAGCGCGCTTTAAAAACCCATCTCTTCAAACAAGCCTACCACATCAACTACTCAGTAAACTAACTTTGCCCTGTTCCCTCCTTCCAAATATTATCTGCATGTGAATCTGCACTCTACTATTCATCTGTCTCCACACCCTCCATGCACATGATAACTGCACTTGATACTTGACTATTGCACTTAAACACACGGGCTGATGACTGGATCATGCAGCTTTGTATGAAAATCCCTATCTATTATAATTGCCTGACCTGAAATAACAAGCACTTTTCACCTATTGTAGATTGTAAGCTTGCGAGCAGGGACCTCACTCCTAATGTCACTGTTTAAATTGTCTCAACTTATACTGAATTTATTGTCTGTACATGTCCCCGCTTAATTGTAAAGTGCTGCGGAATATGTTGGCGCTATATAAATAAAAATTATTATTATTATTATGACTGTAACATAATGCATTATACAACTCACCTTTTTTCTTAGACATAAAGCATAGTACACTTTCCAGTTTTTGACACAAATCGTCAATAATCTCCTTTTGTGATGCTTTGCGGCCATCTCCATCTTCACCCCTTCTCTCTTTGAAATCTGACTGAGTTCTCTCCAGTACAAAAACATGCGGCAAAGTTTTCCTGAAGTATAGGGGCAGTAGATTAACTGAAAGCCAATAGACTAGAGCTTTATAAGTAGAGATGAGCAAATTTGCTTGGGTTCCCTCTTATTCGGCAAGTTACAGCTCATGCCGAATAAGCTGCAGAGGGAACCTGGATACATGGAGCGCGCAGCTGATCGGCGCCGCAGCTGCATGTGTCACGACTGTGTCACTGTTACAACACATGCCTGTTTTTTGCTGAATAAGAGGGAACCCGAGCAAATTCGCTCATCTCCATTTATTATTATTTATTTATATAGCACCACTGATTCCATGGTGCTGTACATGAGAAGGGGTTACATACAAATTACAGATATCACTTACAGTAAGCAAACTAATACTGTCAGATTGATACAGAGGGGCGAGGACCCTGCCCTTGCGGGCTTACATTCTACAGGATTATGGGGAAGGAGACAGTAGGTCGAGGGTTGCAGGAGCTCCAGTGTTGGGGAGGCAGTATCTCCGGTAGTGAGGAGGAGGCAGCGGGGTCAGTGCAGGCTGTAGGCTTTCCTGAAGAGGTGGGTTTTCAGGTTCCGTCTGAAGGATCCGAATGTGGTTGATAGTCGGATGTGTTGGGGCAAAGAATTCCAGAGGATGGGGGATATTTGGGAGAAGTCTTAGAGGCGGTTGGGTGAGGAGTGAATAATTGTGGAGGAGAGAAGGAGGTCTTGGGAGGACCGGAGATTACATGAGGGAAGATATCGGGAGATTAGTTCAGAGATATATGGAGGGGACAGAGATATATGTAGGTCAGTATTAGTAATTTGAACTGGATGCGCTGAGAGAATGGGAGCCAGTGAAGAGATTTGCAGAGGGGGGGGGGGGGAAGCAGAGGAGTAGCGAGGAGAGAAATGAATTAGTCGGGCAGCAGAATTAAGGACGGACTGGAGGGGTGCGAGAGTGTTAGAGGGTAGGCCATAAAGGAGTATGTTGCAGTAGTCGAGACGAGAGATGATTAGGGCATGCACAAGCATTTTGGTAGAGTGAGGGTTGAGGAAAGGACGGATTCTGGAAATATTTTTGAGCTGGAGGCGACACGAGGTGGCGAGAGCTGGGATGTGCGGTTTAAAGGACAGGGTAGAGTCAAGGGTTACTCCGAGGCAGTGGATTAAGAGTTAAGGATGGACTGGAGAGGTGCAAGGGTGTTAGCAGGGAGGCCACAGAAAAGGATGTTGCAGTAGTCGAGGCGGGAGATGATGAGGGCAAGCACAAGCATTTTAGTAGATTGACGGTTGAGGAAAGGACGGATTCTGGAGATATTTATAAGCTCGTTCTAATTCTTACCTTTCTGCAGACATACATTTGCCACATTTACTTCTTGGGAGGTTTGTTCTCGACCACATGCCTGAAGATATGCAGCCTCTCTCCATGACTGCAAAACCTGTAGAAGAATAAATTAGTCAATGGAATTGAACAAATGGATGGATATGGACCTTGGGCATGAGAATATACCTGTCTCAGGACCATATTTCTATAGTGATGTTTAGCAATGTCCGTCTGCATTCTTTCCCCAATTTGAGCAGTTGCTTGAGTCCTCCAAGTGCATAGTGCAGCTCTAAATATACAAACATATTCATGTGAAAGACGACTTTATTTTGTAATTCTCAAAAGGGGGTTGTCCAGGTTTAGGGTGCAAGTTTGTATGTGACAGTATACTTCTGAATCTTCACAGGGCACACAACGTATGCGGTCAGGATTCCCCACTGCCGGCCTCAAGACAGGGCTGTCATATAACCACAAGAATGTGATCTGCATACATGTCATTTGCTGACTAGACATGCTCAGCTCAATTCACCTGTGTCGAGCAAGGCCACTCATGACTATTTGGAATGTGGCTGCAAGCATGCAAATCACGAACTTGGAGTCACGTTATCGCCCGCTCTTGCAGCAGGCATCAGAGAATGATGACAGTGTGTGGTGCGCTACATGCACTGTGAGGATTGAGAAGTCAGCAGTGACATATAGGGACTGCAGACTTTCATTCCAAACCTGGAACACCCCTTCAATACAATTCTAACTTTATATTGGTTTAATTGTATACACAAATTTAACTCATGATACGCAGCTAGAAGGCCATAACTCTATTTTAGTTTCAAAACCAAAAATGCGGGCACTGAAAAAAGCCCAACAACCGGAGTATATTATATAAAATAATCTTTATTATAAGGTAAAATCTAAGCAACGCTAAAATTAAACAACAATCTTGCAAAGAAAAGCGGGTTTCAGTACTCAAAAGTCCAAAATTGGACATAATTAACCATAATTAAGACCATGTAGTTTATATTGAGACAATTAACCATTATAACTTTGCATGAATTGGAATATATATATATATTATACACACATATACACACACACACTAGATGGTGGCCCGATACTAACGCATCGGGTATTCTAGAATATGCATGTCCTCATAGTATATTGCCCAGCCACATACTATATTGGCCAGCCACGTACTATATTGGCCAGCCACGTACTATATTGGCCAGCCACGTACTATATTGGCCAGCCACGTAGGATATTGGCCAGCCACGTATTATATTGGCCAGCCACGTAGTATATTGGCCAGCCACGTAGTATATTGGCCAGCCACGTAGTATATTGCCCAGCCACGTAGAATATTGCCCAGCAACGTAGTATATTGCTCAGTCACGTAGTATATTGCCCAGCCACATAGTATATTGCCCAGCCACGTAGTATATTGCCCAGCCACGTAGAATATTGCCCAGTCACGTAGTATATTGCCCAGCCACGTAGTATATTGCCCAGCCACGTAGTATATTGCCCAGCCACGTAGTATATTGCCCAGCCACGTAATATACAGCAGAGCCACGTAGTATATTGCCCAGCCACGTAGTATATTGCCCAGTCACGTAGTATACAGCACAGACACGTAGTATATTGCCGAGCCAGGTAGTATATTGCCCAGTCACGTATGTAACAGGTTAAAAAATAAAAAAGAAACATACTCACCATCCGAAGAGCCCGTTGTAGTTCCGGCGCTTGTGAGCGGTGTCCGGTCCCAGGATTGGTAAGAGCTCAGGACCTTCCATGACGTCGCGGTCACATGGAAGGTCCTTCTCCCATAGCATCTTTGGAATCAGAACCTGCCGCTCGCAGTGAAGAGGAGAGGAGGCAACGGCGGAAGGTGAGAATAAGGTTTTTTTTTTTATTATTATTATTATTTTTAACATTAGATCGTTTTACTATTGATGCTGCACACGCAGCATCAATAGTAAAAAGTTGGGGACACACCAAGGGTTAATAGCGGCGGTAACGGAGTGCGTTACCCGCGGCATAACGCGGTCCGTTACCGCCGGCATTAACCCTGTGTTAGCATGACCGGAGGGGAGTATGCGGGCGACAGGCACTGACTGCGGGGAGTAAGGAGCGGCCATTTTCTTCCGGACTGTGCCCGTCGCTGATTGGTCGCGGCAGACATGACAGGCAGCTGCCGAGACCAATCAGCGAATGAATAACCGTGACAGAAGGACAGACGGAAGTGACCCGTAGACAATTATGTAGTAGATATATATATATATATATATATATATATAGAAAGTAAGAGTAAAATATACCTTTTATTTACATCTACTATATAATTGTCTAAGGGTCACTTCCGTCTTTCTGTCACGGATATTCATTGGTCGCGGCCTCTGTCTGTCATGGAATCCAAGTCGCTGATTAGTCGTGGCAAAACGCCCACGGACCATTGCCACGACCAATCAGCGACAAGCACAGTCCGGAAGAAAATGGCCACTCCTCACTCCCCGCAGTCAGTGCCCGCTCCGCACTCCCCTCCCGGTCACCGCTCACACAGGGTTAATGCCGGCGGTAACGGACCGCGTTATGCCGCGGGTAACGCACTCAGTTACCGCTGCTATTAACCCTGTCTGTCCCCAATTTTTTACTATTGATGCTGCCTATGCGGCATCAATAGTAAAAAAAATGTAATGTTAAAAATAATAATAAAAAAAAATAAACCTGCTATACTCACCCTCCGTAGTCCGACGAGCCGCTCGCGCCAGCCGCCATCTTCCGTTCCCGGCGATGCATTGCGAAATTACCCAGAAGACTTAGCGGTCTCGCGAGACCGCTAAGTCATCTGGGTAATTTCGCAATGCATCCTGGGAACGGAAGATGGCGGCAGCCGCGCGCATATCGACGGAGCTTCGGTGGATCCTAGGAGGTGTGTATACAACTATTTTTTATTTTAATTATTTTTTTTTAGCAGGGATATGGTGCCCACACTGCTGTATACTCCGTGGGCTGTGCTATATATTACGTGGCCACTGTATATACTGCGTGGGCTGTGTTATATACTACGTGGCTGGGCAATATACTAGGTGGCTCTGTGCTGTATACTACGTAGCTGGGCAATATACTACGTGACTGGGCAATATACTACGTGACAGGGCAATATACTACGTGACAGGGCAATATACTACGTGGACATGCATATTCTAGAACACCCGATGCGTTAGAATCGGGCCACCATCTAGTAGTAACATAGTTATTAAGGTTGAAGGAAGACTTTAAGTCCATCTAGTTTAACCCATAGCCTAACCTAACATGCCCTAACATGTGTGCCCCCTATTTGAGGAAGCCAGTCAGGGGAAATGGCGCTGTCGGGGTCGCTGTGGAACACTTCTTGTCAGGAACATACACTCATGTAAGTTTCATCTTTTTAGCAATAGCTTTAAGCACGGTTCACTTTTATAGCACGGTACACTTTAATTCAGCCCAATATGTTATTGGGGGGTTATTAGCACTTGCGTGTATAGCCCTTATTATTGTCATAGGAACTTAGGTTCCATGGTAAATTTTGCTCATTACATATACCACAGAGTGAACTAATATTGAGTAGGAGATATGGAAAATTAGAACATTATTTATGATACTGTGACCGCTATGCCAGATCATATATATTTTCACTATATTGAGCTTTGTCCTGCATGTATGTTGTTTCCAGCTATTTTTTATGAAGAGGATTTCCTGTTGAATATTATTGTCTTTTAATTATTCTTCATTAAAAATATATTTTTATTACATTTGTAAATTTTGCCTAAGGCTCTTTTTTCTGTAGAATTTTTGTATGGGGAGTTTGGTTCGATATTCTCATTTTATGTATCAACCTTTTGTGTGGCACCGTGTCAAAGGCTTTTGAAAAGTCCATATACACTACGTCCACTGGGTTCCCTTGGTCCAGTCCGTAACTTACCTCTTCATAGAAATTGATGAGATTAGTCTGACAGGAACGGTCCCTAGTAAACCCATGTTGGTATTGGGTCATGAGGTTATTCCTCTTCAGATACTCCAGTATAGCATCCCTTAGAATGCCCTCCAGGATTTTACCCACAGTAGAGGTTAAGCTTACTGGCCTATAATTACAGAGTTCAGTTTTGTCCCCTTTTTGAATATTGGCACCACATTTGCTATACGCCAGTCCAGTGGTACAGACCCTGTTACTATGGAGTCTTTAAAGATTAAAAATAATGGTCTATCAATGACTGTACTTAATTCCTGCAGTACTCGGGGGTGTATCCCACCCGGGCCCGGAGATTTGTCAATTTTAGTGATTTTTAGACGCCGACGTACTTCCTGCTGGGTTAAGCAGGTGACACTTAATGGGGAATTTTTGTTATCACTGATCATATTGTCTGCCATGGAATTTTCTTGTGCAAATATTGATGAAAAAAAGGCATTTAGCATATTGGCTTTTTCCTCATCCTCATCCACCATTTCACCCAGACTATTTTTTAAGGGGGCCAACACTATCATTTTTTAGTTTCTTACTATTTACGTAGTTAAAGAATATTTTGAGATTATTTTTACTCTCTCTGGCAATGAGTCTCTGTCTCAATCTTCGCTGCCTTGATTTGCTTTTTACAGAATTTATTTAATTTTCTGTATTTATTTAATGCCTCATCACTACCTACTTCCTTTAATTCTCTAAATGCTTTCTTTCTCTAGTCACCTTCCACGACAGCAGGATCGGAGGATGTCTCCCCGCCCTAATAGGGGACAGGAAATCAAAAGAGGTTAAATACCCTCCCCTTCCTGCAACCACCAGTGTTTTTCCTGTCCCCTATGGGGCATGAAGAGGTTCTCAGATGGTGCTGCAGTGGCCGGTGATCGGAGCACTAGTACCTTTATAGACGGGCAGTTGAGGTCGGAGGTTTCCGCTCTCCCCCTCTGTGACTGCTCCCATCTCCGCAGCTTCTGCGTGTCTTGGGACCCTCCATCCCGCCCTTCCTGCGCCTCCCTCGTGGGGCAAAGCAGGGCGGTGAAGCTCTCCAGGGTCCTCTTGTAGCTCCCCGGCTCTCCTCCTCCCTGCCGCTGTAAGCCGCGCACCGGAAGTGACATTTCCGGACTTCCGGTCTAAGCCTCCAGGCTCTGGAGGCCTTGTGCGCGCCGGCCGGCGTCCCACCCTATGGCCGGGGCTGAATCAGCTGACGACCTCGATATGTGCATATATTCCTGGTCGGGGGAAGCCTCCAGGTAAGGCCTATGTCTGTATCCCTGCTGACGGTGACTGACTGACGGACCCTATGGACGGCGACAAACCCCTGCACTCTGCTTCTGCAGAGCCCAGCGTACACCCTCCTACTGTAAGTAGAGGATGAGGTACCTTGCTGTCCAGCGATAACGTTATTTAAAAGACTTAGTCAGCCTCTCTCTCTCTCTTTTCTAGGGAGACAAGGCCTCTGCCCCCAAAAAATCCAGCCGCAAGTGTGGTACATGTGCGACCAAGATTCCTTCGGCTTATAAGAAAAAGCTTTGCCAACCATGCACAGATGAAGTGCTACGTAGTGAACAGCCCTCCCTCCTGGACAGTATCGGAACCCTCATCAAACAAGAGGTTCAGTCCTCTATGGCGGCCCTGTCCCAGGCTCCGACTCCACAGCCTCCTCCTCCTAAGAAAAGGAAGATGGCTCCTATTATATCTGACTCTGACTCGGGCGATATTCATACCTCGGGTTCAGAGGAGGTTTGGGAGAATGAGGGTTCTACTTCCAACCCCAAAACAGACAATAAAAAATATCTCTTCTCTTCCGAAGATATGGAAGAGCTGATCTCCATGGTGAGGGGCACTATGGGGGTGGAAGAGGAGGTAACAAGTCATTCCATTCAGGATGACATGTTTGCAGGGTTAAAACCTAGGACCCCGAAAGGTTTTCCCATCCACGAGAATATTGAGAACCTTATCCTTCAGGAGTGGGGCCTACCTGAGAAAGCTTTGAGTGTCCCTTCAGAACTTAAGAATTGTTTCCCTCTTGAGGGGAACTGTTCTTTATGGGAGATGCCTAAAGTAGACGTACAAGTGTCCAGGGTGACCAAAAAGACGGCTCTACCCTTCGAGGATTCCTCACAGCTCAAAGATCCTATGGATCGCAAAACTGAGAGCTTACTGAGGAAATTCTGGGACACATCTACTAATTTACTGAAGACAAACGTGGCCTCCACATGTGTTGCCAGATCTCTATTTCTTTGGTTACGTACCTTAGAAAATCACCTTTCTCAGGGGACACCTAGGGAGGAAATTTTAGATTCCCTTCCACTACTCCAGAAGGCTACAGGGTTCCTGGCGGATGCTTCAGCTGAATCTGTACGGGTAGCTGCTAGGTCCGCAGTTCTCTCCAACTCCGCTAGGAGGGCTCTATGGCTTAAGTCCTGGGGAGGTGATTTAACTTCTAAATCCAGATTATGTGGTCTTCCCTTCCAGGGACATTATGTGTTCGGGCCAGCCCTCGATGACATACTAGACAAAGCTACGGATAAAAAGAAAAGCTCTCCCAGAGCAAAAAAGCTCAAGGAAACGCTTTTTTCGTCCCAACCCCCGGGAACAGGTTCCCCAGAGGGATTACAGAGGTAAAGGCAAGACAGGTCGGTGGAGTTACCCCAAAGGGGGTAAGGCTAGGAACATCCTTGTTCCTCAGCCCCAGCAGACCACTGACAAACAATGACTGCCCTCCGGTCGGAGGTCGACTCTCAGGTTTCTTTCCCCAATGGCAGACCATCACCACAAATCAGTGGGTCCTGCGTACCATTCAGGAGGGATTAAGGTTAGAATTCGAGAGTCCTCCTCCTCACAGTCTAAAAATTACATCCCTACAATCTCCATACCTTCGAGGATGCCTCAATGCAGACATTCTCGATCTGCTTCGGACAGGGGCGATCTCCCTCAGGAAGTAGGAGAAGCCCACTACTCTCCCCTATTTTTGGTGAACAAACCCTCTGGAAAACATCGGGTTATCATAAACCTGAAACCCCTGAATCAAGTAATCAAATACCACAGATTCAAGATGGAGTCAATCAAATCGGCAATCCCGTTGATTGGCCAGGACTGGGTAATGGCTACGTTGGATCTGAGGGATGCTTACTATCATGTGCCGATTCATCCCGACCACAGAAAATTCCTCAGATTCGCGGTGACCCAGAACCATCAAACCAGCCATTATCAATTCAACGTCCTCCCATTCGGGGTCTCGTCAGCTCCACAGGTTTTTACCAAGATCATGTCAGAGGCAGTGATCTTCATCTGGCATCAAGGGATTTGTATCATCCCATACCTGGACGATTTTCTTATTACCGCTCCAGCTGTCCCTCGGTTAAATCAGGATGTAACGAGAGTCCTGGATATCCTGAAGTCACTGGGTTGGATTCCGAACCTGGAGAAGTCGGACCTCCATCCATCACCAAGGAAAAAATTTCTAGGAGTTCTTCTGGACTCAAGGGAAAGAATGTCCTTCTTGCCCAGGGACCGTCAGGACGATCTAGTACACAGGATCTCCAGGTTCAGGAGCCAGAATTTCCCGACCCTAAGGGACTCAATGTCAATCCTGGGTTCGTTGACGTCCTGCATCCAGGCAGTCTCCTGGGCCCAGGCTCACACAAGAATCCTTCAGACCCACATCCTGAGACATTCAAGAGGAGCCCAGAATGCCCTGAACAAGAGGATTTCCCTTCCCAATCACGTGAAATCCTCCCTTTCATGGGGGCTGAACTCCCAGAACCTTCAAAAAGGAGTCAGCTGGGATCAGAGACCTCTGAAGGTGCTCACACCAGATGCGAGCCAGAGAGGGTGGGGTGCCATAATCGAGGGATCCCACTTCCAGGAGTTGTGGCCCCCAGACGTCAGATCAAGATCCTCGAATCTGAGAGAACTGAAAGCGGTGGAGGAGGCGCTAAAAGCTGCTTCGACCCTCATCCGGGGTCACCATGTACGGATCATGTCCGACAATACAACTACGGTGGCCTACCTCCGTCACCAGGGAGGCACGAAAAGCACCAGCCTAAAATCTACCGCTACAAGAATTTTTTCCTGGGGAGAAAGACATTTCCTGTCCATCTCGGCAGTACACATAAAGGGGTCAGACAACGCCGAGGCGGACTTCCTAAGTCGGAAAGATTTCCATCCTAGAGAATGGTCCTTGAACCAAGAGGGGTTTCTTTCCCTAGTCCGGAGATGGGGAAATCCCTACGTGGATCTGTTTGCCAACAGCAGGAACACGAAGTCGAGCACGTTCTTCTCCCTCAACCTATGACGGGGCTCAGGGATTGGACGCCTTCTCCCATCCTTGGAAGTTTACCCTGGCATATGCCTTCCCACCAATTCCCATGTTGCTAAGAACTTTACAGAAGATCCGGACGGATCAAGTCACAACAATTCTGGTAGCACCAATGTGGCCAGGAAGGAGCTGGTACGGTGCACTAACAGACATAGCTCTGGAAGGCCCGATACCTCTACCTCAGATAGCAGACCTTCTTCATCAAGGACCACTGCTATACCTAGACATACACAGGCTAAAACTGGCAGCCTGGTTACTGAGGCCGAGATTCTGAGAGCTAGGGGTCTCTCAGATGACGTCATTAAAACCCTACAAAATAGTAGAAAGCCTGTAACTAATGCCATTTATGGCAAGGTCTGGAAAAAAATTTCTTCTTGGTGTGACCCAAACAAACCTGATCCATTCCATCCCAATATCGCTCAGATATTAGAATTTCGCCAAAAAGGTCTGGAGCTAGGTCTCTCACCTAACACCTTAAAAGTTCAGGTGTCGGCTCTCTCCAAGTTCCTTCTTTGATCAGGATTTAGCAGGCCACCGATGGGTTAAACGTTTTATGGTTTCCGCAGCAAGAATTCGTCCCAGGCTTCAGGTCCAAACCCCTCCTTGGGATCTGAACCTCGTACTAAATAGTCTAACCAGGGACCCCTTTGAGCCTTTACCAGCCATTAGTCTTAAAATCCTGACCCTCAAGACTGTCTTCCTAGTGGCAACTACCACCGCTAGGCGTGTAGGAGAGCTGCAGGTCTTGTCAGTACAAGAACCATACTTAACAATAACCATGGATAGCATAATCCTTAAACTGGACCCTGCCTTTATGCCGAAAGTGGTCTCAGACTTTCACAAAAATCAGGATATTGTCTTACCCTCAGTCTGTCCAGATTCCTCTATTCCGAAAGAAGAGACCTTTCACACCCTGGATGTCCGCAGGGTGGTCCTCTTCTACCTCCAACAAACCGAGGGTTGGAGGATAGACCAAAACCTTTTCGTCCAGTGGTCAGGACGAAATAAAGGCAAAAAAGCGGCTAAAAATACAATCGCTAACTGGATCAAGGAGGCCATCTGTCTTGCATACTCAACCCGGGGAATGGCTCCCCCGGCATCACTGAAAGCTCACTCCACCCGTTCAGTCTCAACATCCTGGGCAGAGAGGGGCAACGCATCATTGGAGCAGATATGCAGAGCTGGCACCTGGTCATCAGTCCATACATTCACCAGGCATTACAGACTAAATTTCAATAGGGACCTATCGTTTGGCAGACGTGTTCTGCAGGCTGTTGTCCCTCCCTAGAGAAATTAGCTGTTGGTATATCTCTGATCCTGCTGTCGTGGAAGGTGACTAGAGAAAATAGAATTAGTTCTTACCGATAATTCGGTTTCTAGGAACCTTCCACGACAGCACTAATTTCCCTCCCTATCTGATATTTTATTGGATGATTCCTGCACTTAAGTGGTAACTATACATGCTACTGTGTCCAGAAAAAACACTGGTGGTTGCAGGAAGGGGAGGGTATTTAACCTCTTTTGATTTCCTGTCCCCTATTAGGGCGGGGAGACATCCTCCGATCCTGCTGTCGTGGAAGGTTCCTAGAAACCGAATTATCGGTAAGAACTAATTCTATTTTTTGTCACTTATTGCGCCCCTTACAGCCATATTGGTTTCCTCCTATTTCTAGTATGTTTATTCCCATACGGTATATACTGTGCACAGGTCCTATCCAGGATGCTAATAAATGTCTCCCATTTTCTTTGTGTATTTTTATGTCTTAGGATATCGTCCCAGTTAATTGCACTAAGATCATCTCTCATCAGTTGGAAATTTGCCCTCCTGAAGTTTAGTGTCCCTGTAACCCCTCTACTACACATCTTATTAAAGGGTACATGAAAACTTATTATTTTGTGATCACTATTCCCCAAGTGACCCCCAACCCTTATATTTGATATGCGGTCTGGCTTGTTGGTTAATATTAGGTCTAGCAGTGCCCCCCTTCTTGTTGGGTCCTGAACCAATTGTGAAAAGTAATTGTTTCTCATAGTTGTAAAAAACCGATTACCTTTGCTGGAACTGCAGATTTCCGTTCCCCAATCTATTTCAGGGTAGTTGAAGTCCCCCATAATAATGACTTCTCCTTGAGTCGCAGCTTCATCTATTTGCTTTATGAAGATACTAGCCGTTTCCAGCCAGCTAACGCTCGGCACGCTCATTGCTATCTAATATAAACCTTGTCATATCTCTCTCTGTCCTTATCAATCTGCTCAAGTGTTCGTTGTTGATAACCAATCCTACGATCTTGTCGATATTGTTGTTGTCGATCAGCTACTGCATCGTGTGGTAATGTGTGTGGGTGGAGCCTTGTATGGTAATGTGTGTGGGTGGAGCCTTGTATGGTAATGTGTGGGGACGGAGCCTCGTGTGGTAATGTGTGGGGACAGAGCCTCGTGTGGTAATGTGTAGGGACAGAGCCTCGTGTGGGATTATGTGAAGGGTGGGATTATGTGTGGTTATGTGGTCGAGGGGCGGGATTATGTGTGGTGATATGGTGGGGCGCGGGATTATGTTTGGTGATGGGGTGGGGGGGCGGGATTATATTTGGTGATGGGGTGGGGGGGCAGGATTATGGGTGGTGATGTGGTGGGGCGCGGGATTGTGTGTGGTGATGGGGTGGGGGGGAGGGGTTATATGTGGTGATGGGGTGGAGGCAGGATTATGTGTGGTGATGAGGTGGGGGGGCGATGGGGTGGGGGGGCCGGTTTGTGTGTGGTCATGTGGTGGGGGGCAGGATTGTGTGTGGTGATGTGTTGGGGGGCGGGATTGTGTGTGGTGATGGGGTGGCGTAATTATGGGTGGTGATGGGGTGGGGGGGCGGGATTATGGGTGGTGATGGGGTGGGGGGGCGGGATTATGGGTGGTGATGGGGTGGGGGGCGAGATTGTGTGGTGATGGGGTGGGGGGCGGGATTATGTGTGGTGATGGGGTGGGGGGGCGGGATTATGGGTGGTGATGGGGTGGGGGGGCGGGATTATGGGTGGTGATGGGGTGGGGGGGCGGGATTATGGGTGGTGATGGGGTGGGGGGGCGGGATTATGTGTGGTGATGTGTTGGGGGGCGGGATTGTGTGTGGTGATGGGGCGGGATTGTGTGTGGTGATTGGGTGGGGGGGCGGGATTATGTGTGGTGATGGGGTGGGGGGGCGGGATTATGTGTGGTGATGGGGTGGGGGGCGGGATTGTGTGTGGTGATGGGGTGGGATTGTGTGTGGTGATGGGGTGGGATTGTGTGTGGTGATGGGGTGGGATTGTGTGTGGTGATGGGGTGGGATTGTGTGTGGTGATGGGGTGGGATTGTGTGTGGTGATGTGTTGGGGGGCGGGATTGTGTGTGGTGATGGGGTGGCGTAATTATGGGTGGTGATGGGGTGGGGGGGCGGGATTATGGGTGGTGATGGGGTGGGGGGCGGGATTATGGGTGGTGATGGGGTGGGGGGCGAGATTGTGTGTGGTGATGGGGTGGGGGGCGGGATTATGTGTGGTGATGGGGTGGGGGGGCGGGATTATGTGTGGTGATGGGGTGGGGGGGCGGGATTATGTGTGGTGATGGGGTGGGGGGGCGGGATTATGGGTGGTGATGGGGTGGGGGGGCGGGATTATGGGTGGTGATGGGGTGGGGGGGCGGGATTATGTGTGGTGATGTGTTGGGGGGCGGGATTGTGTGTGGTGATGGGGCGGGATTGTGTGTGGTGATTGGGTGGGGGGGCGGGATTATGTGTGGTGATTGGGTGGGGGGGCGGGATTATGTGTGGTGATGGGGTGGGGGGGCGGGATTATGTGTGGTGATGGGGTGGGGGGCGGGATTGTGTGTGGTGATGGGGTGGGATTGTGTGTGGTGATGGGGTGGGATTGTGTGTGGTGATGGGGTGGGATTGTGTGTGGTGATGGGGTGGGATTGTGTGTGGTGATGGGGTGGGATTGTGTGTGGTGATGGGGTGGGATTGTGTGTGGTGATGGGGTGGGGGGACGGTATTGTGTGTGGTGATGGGGTGGGGGGGCGGTATTGTGTGTGGTGATGGGGTGGGGGGGCGGGATTGTGTGTGGTGATGATATTGTGTGTGGTGATGGGGTGGGGGGGCGGTATTGTGTGTGGTGATGGGGTGGGATTGTGTGTGGTGATGGGGTGAGAGGGCGGGATTGTGTGTGGTGATGGGGTGGGGGGCGGGATTATGGGTGGTGATGGGGTGGGGGGCGGGATTATGGGTGGTGATGGGGTGGGAGGCGGGATTATGGGTGGTGATGGGGTGGGAGGCGGGATTATGGGTGGTGATGGGGTGGGGGGCGGGATTATGGGTGGTGATGGTGTGGGGGGCGGGATTATGGGTGGTGATGGTGTGAGGGGTCGGGATTATGGGTGGTGATGGGGTGGGGGGGCGGGATTATGGGTGGTGATGGGGTGGGGGGGCGGGATTATGGGTGATGGGGTTGCGGGGGCGGTATTATGGGTGGTGATGGGGTGGGGGGGTGGGATTATGGGTGGTGATGGGGTGGGGGGCGGGATTATGGGTGGTGATGTATTGGGGGCGAGATTGTGCGTGGTGATGGGTTTGGGGGCGAGATTGTATGTGGTGATGGGTTGGGGGGCGAGATTGTGCGTGGTGATGGGTTGGGGGGCGAGATTATGTGTGGTGATGTGTTGGGGGTGAGAATGTGTGTGGTGATGGGGTGGGGGGCGTGATTGTATGTGGTGATGGAGTGTGATTGTATGTGGTGATGGGGTGGGGGGGTGGGATTATGGGTGGTGATGTGTTGGGGGACAGGATTGTGTGTGGTGATGTGTTGGGGGGCGGGATTGTGTGTGGTGATGTGTTGGGGGGCGTGATTGTGTGTGGTGATGGGTTGGGGGTGAGAATGTGTGTGGTGATGGGTTGGGGGGCGAGATTGTGTGTGGTGATGTGTTGGGGGGCGGGATTGTGTGTGGTGATGTGTTGGGGTGCGGGATTGTGTGTGGTGATGTGTTGGGGGGCGTGATTGTGTGTGGTGATGGGTTGGGGGGCGTGATTGTGTGTGGTGATGGGTTGGGGGGCAAGATTGTGTGTGGTAATGTGGTGGGGGGGCGGGATTATGTGTGGTGATGGGTTGGGGGGCGAGATTGTTTTTGGTGATGTGTTGGGGGGTGGGATTGTGTGTGGTGATGTGGTGGAGGGCGGGATTGTGTGTGGTAATGAGGTGGGGGGTGGGATTGTGTGTGGTGATGTGGTGGGAGGCGGAGCTACTGTGCAGGGGGCGGGATTAGCGAGTAATCACGATGCCTCATATACTGTATATAGATTCTCTGTTGCTTCCATTACTTTTGGAGATTTATAACAAACCCCTATCAGTAATTTATTATTTTTTCCCCCTCCCCTTATCTCCACCCACAGGGACTCTACATTTTCATTAGATTCACCTATATTATCACGCAGGATGGGTTTTAAGGATGATTTTACATGTAGACACACACCTCCCCCTCGTTTATCCGTTCGGTCATTTCTGAACAGGCTATAACCCTGCAAGTTAACAGCCCAGTCATGGCTCTCATCCAACAACGTTTCAGATATCCCCACCATATCATAATTATGCTCCAACACCATTAATTCTAATTCGTCCAGTTTGTTGGCAAGGCTTCTGGCATTAGTATACATACATTTTATTTATCTCTCTGCACCTCTATTCTTTCTTTATCCATTAACCCCTTCATGACCCAGCCTATTTTGACCTGGCCGTTTTTTGCAATTCTGACCAGTGTCCCTTTATGAGGTAATAACTCGGGAACGCTTCAACGGATCCGAACGGTTCTGAGATTGTTTTTTCGTGACATATTGGGCTTCATGTTAATGGTAAATTTAGGTCAATAATTTTTGCATTTATTTGTGAAAAAATTTTGGCTAAAATTTTGAAAATTTCGCAATTTTCAAATTTTGAATTTGTATTCTGTTAAACCAGAGAGTTATGTGACACAAAATAGTTAATAAATAACATTTCCCACATGTCTACTTTACATCAGCACAATTTTGGAAAACACATTTTTTTTTTGCTAGGAAGTTATAAGGGTTAAAATTTGACCTGCGACTCATTTTTACAACGAAATTTACAAAACCATTTTTTTTAGGGACCACCTCACATTTGAAGTCAGTTTGAGAGGTCTATATGGCTGAAAATACCCAAAAGTGACACCATTCTAAAAACTGCACGCCTCAAGGTGCTCAAAACCACATTCAAGAAGTTTATTAACCCTTCAGGTGCTTCACAGCAGCAGAAGCAACATGGAAGGAAAAAATGAATATTTAACTTTTTAGTTACAAAAATGATCTTTTAGCAACAATTTTTTTTATTTTCCCAAGGGTAAAAAGAGAAACTGGACACCAAAAGTTATTGTACAATTTGTCCTGAATACGCTGATACCCCATATGTGGGGGAAAACTACTGTTTGGGCACACGACAGGGCTCGGAAGGGAAGGAGCGCCATTTGACTTTTTCAATGAAAAATTGGCTCCAATCTTTAGTGGACACCATGTCGCGTTTGGACAGCCCCTGTGTGTCTAAACATTGGAGCTCCCCCACAAGTGACCCCATTTTGGAAACTAGACCCCCAAAGGAACTTATCTAGATGCATAGTGAGCACTTTGAACCCCCAGGTGTTTCACAAATTGATCCTTAACAATGAAAAAGTACTTTTTTTCACAAAAAATTTATTTTGGCCTCAATTTGTTCATTTCCACATGGGCAACAGGATAAGATGGATCCTAAAATTTATTGGTCAATTTCTCCTGAGTACAGTGATACCTCACATGTGGGGGTAAACCACTGTTTGGGCACACGGCCGGGCTTGGAAGCGAAGGAGCGCCATTTGACTTTTTGAATGAAAAATTAGCTCCAATCGTTAGCTGACACCATGTCGCGTTTGGAGAGCCCCTGTGTGCCTAAACATTTTAGCTCCCCCACATGTGACCCCATTTTGGAAACTAGACCTCCCATGGAACTAACCTAGATGTGCGGTGACCACTTTAAACCCCCAAGTGCTTCACAGAAGTTTACAACGCAGAGCCGTGAAAATAAAAAAATAATTTTTCTTTCCTCAAAATGATGTTTTAGCAAGCAATTTTTTTATTTTCCCAAGGGTAAGAGAAGAAATTGGACCCCAAAAGTTGTTGTACAATTTGTCCTGAGTACGCTGATACCCCATATGTGGAGGTAAACCACTGTTTGGGCGCATGGGAGAGCTCGGAAGGGAAGGAGCGCCGTTTGACTTTTCAATGCAAAATTGACAGGAATTGAGATGGGACGCCATGTTGCGTTTGGAGAGCCCCTGATGTGCCTAAACAGTAGAAACCCCCCACAAGTGACCCCATTTTGGAAACTAGACCCCCAAGGAACTTATCTAGATATGTGGTGAGCACTTTGAACCCCCAAGTGCTTCACAGAAGTTTACTACGCAGAGCCGTGAGAATAAAAAAATAATTTTTCTTTCCTCAAAAATGATGTTTTAGCAAGCAGTTTTTTGTTTTCACAAGGGTAGCAGGAGAAATTGGACCCCAATAGTTGTTGCCCAGTTTGTCCCGAGTATACTGGTACCCCATATGTGGGGGTAAACCACTGTTTGGGCGCACGTCGGTGCTCGGAAGGGAGGGAGCACCATTTGACTTTTTGAATGCAAGATTGACTGGAATCAATGGTGGCACCATGTTGCGTTTGGAAACCCCTGATGTGCCGTAACAGTGCAAACCCCTCAATTCTAACTCCAACACTAACCCCAACACACCCCTAACCCTAATCTCAACTCTAGCCATAACCCTAATCACAACCCTAACCCCAACACACCCCTAACCACAGCCCTAGCCCCAACACACCCCTAACCCTAATCCCAACCCTAAACACAATCCTAACCCTAATCCAAACCCTAACCCCAACACACCCCTAACCACAACCCTAACCCCAACACACCCCTAACCATAACCCTAACCACAAGCCTAATCTTAACCCTATTTCCAACCCTAGCCCTAATTCCAACCCTAACTCTAAGGCTATGTGCCCACTTTGCGGATTCGTGTGAGATTTTTCCGCACCATTTTTGAAAAATCTGCGGGTAAAAGGCACTGCGTTTTACCTGCGGATTTACCATGGATTTCCAGTGTTTTTTGTGCAGATTTCACCTGCGGATTCCTATTGAGGAACAGGTGTAAAACGCTGTTGAATCCGCACAAAGAATTGACATGCTGCAGAAAATACAACACAGCGTTCCCGCGCTGTATTTTCCGCACCATGGGCACAGCGGATTTGGTTTTCCATAGGTTTACATGGAACTGTAAAGCTGATGGAAAACTGCTACGAATCCGCAGCGGCCAATCCGCTGCTGATCCGCAGCCAAATCCGCACCGTGTGCACATAGCCTAATTCTAGGGGTATGTGCACACGATGCGGAAAACGCTGCGGATACACAGCGTTTCCGCCGCTGCGGGTCCGCAGCAGTTTCCCATGAGTTTACAAAAAACGCTGCGCACATGCTGCGGAAAAAACTGCGCGGAAATGCAGCAGTTTACATTCCGCACATTTCACTTCTTTCTGCGGATTCCGCTGCGGTTTTACAACTGCCCCAATAGAAAACCGCAGTGAAATCCGCAGAAAAACCGCGGTAAATCCGCGATAAATCCGCAACGGTTTTGCACTGCGGATTTATAAAAATCGCTGCGGAAAAATCCGCAGAGGACCAGAATACGTGTGCACATTCCCTAACCCTAGCCCTAGTTCTAACTGTAGTGGAAAAAAAATGTTTTTTCTTTATTTTATTATTGTTCCTACCTATGGGGGTGATAAAGGGGAGGTTCATTTACTTTTTTTTTTATTTTGATCACTGTGATAAAACCTATCACAGTTATCAAAATGTACATGGAACGAATCTGCAGATTCGGCGGGCGCACTGTGAAGATGGCGGCGCCCATGGAGAAGACGGACGGACATCGGGAGCCTCGGTAAGTATAAGGGGGGATGATCGGGGCACGGGGGGCATCGGAGCACGGGGGGAGCGGACAGGACGGGGGAGCGGAGCACAGGACGGAGGGGAGCGGACTACAGATCGGTGGACTGGGGGGGGCAATCGATGGGGGTGGGGGGTGGGGGCACATCAGTGTTACCAGCCATGGCCGATGATATTTGCCATGGCTGGATTGTAATATTTCACCAGTTTTTTAGGTGAAATATTACAAATCGCTCTGATTGGCTGTTGAAAGTGAAACTGCCAATCAGAGCAATCGTAGCCACTCCTCCTGTCCCTGCAGATCGGGTGAAATCGGAGTTAACCCTTTCACCGGATCTGCAGGGACGCGATCTTTTCATGACGCCACATAGGCGTCATGGGTCGGATTGGCACCCACTTTCATGACGCCTACGTGGCGTCATGGGTCGGGAAGGGGTTAAAAAGTTCCAGATTTCTTCAGTTACAATATGGCACACATTCAATCCCTTATGGACGACATGTTTCGACACACATGTGTCTTGCTCCATATATATGCAATTATCTGACTGAGGTGATTCAAGACTATGTAGAACGGCAACAGGGACAGTGCATCACCTTGGTATATGCCGCATTTGATGGTCACTTGTGCTAGTTGTCTTGAGTTGACTTCCAATTTTCTTTTCCATTGCCCCATTGAGTTCCTGAGGAAAGTTCTTAATTTCTTGTTGACATTGTAGAGAGCCAAGCATTCACAGATCCATGTGTGTTGCATTGAGTCATAGGCTTTCCTGTAGTCAGTCCAGGCTGTGCTGAGATTGGTTTGTCTGGATCTTGAGTGACTGCTCTATCTACCAGGAGGTGGTGCTTAGAGCCTCTGGTGTTGGTCCCAATGCTTTTCTGAGCTGGATTCATGTACTGGTTCATATGGTTATGTGGTTTGGTGGCTATGATGCCTGACAAGAGTTTCCATGTTGCTGTATGGCAGGTTATTGGGCAGTAGTTGAATGGAACTGTTCCTTTGTGAGGATCCTTCATGATCAGCACTGTTCTTCCTTGTTAGCCAAGTTGGGTGGTGACCTGCTTCTACCAGTTGGTTCATCTGCTTTGCCATGCGTTCATGTACAGCTGTTAATTTCTTTAGCTAGTAGGTGTGGATCATGTCTGGGCCAGGTGCTGTCCAGCTCTTCATGTTCTTGACCCGCTGTTGGATGTCTGCTTCTGCAATGGTGACTGGTTCTTGCTCTAGGTGGTTGCTGCGTTTCATTTTCAGATCTTGCAGATACATTGCACTGGTGTTGTATGTTTTTTTTCTTCTCCCATATGTTCCTCTAGTATTGTTCAGTCTCTGCTACTGGGGGAGTTGCTGCCTTTGTGCTGTTACTCTGTAGTTGGGAGTACACCTTGGATGGTTTTTTGGAGAACAGGGCATTTATCTTCTTGGCCTCAGCTTCTCTAGTGTATCTTCCTAATCTTGCAGTGAGCGCTGAGAGCCTTTGTATAGCAGTCTGTAGGGCTTCAGTCGGGGTCAGGCCTTTGTATTTGTCCAGCTTGATCTTATTCTTGATGTTTACACCCTTCTGTATTTATGTTAAGGTACCTTCACACTCAGCGATGCTGCAGCGATACCGACAACGATGTCGATCGCTGCAGCATCGCTGTTTGGTCGCTGGAGAGCTGTCACACAGACAGCTCTCCAGCGACGAACGATCCCGAGGTCCCCGGGTAACCAGGGTAAACATCGGGTTACTAAGCGCAGGGCCGCGCTTAGTAACCCGATGTTTACCCTGGTTACCAGCGTAAAAGTAAAAAAAAAAAAAAACAGTACATACTTACCTACCGCTGTCTGTCCCCGGCTATCTGCTTCTCTGCACTCCTCCTTCACTGACTGTGAGCACAGCGGCCGGAAAGCAGAGCGGTGACGTCACCGATCTGCTTTCCGGCTGACCGACGCTCACAGCCAGTGCAGGAGGAGTGCAGAGAAGCAGAGCGCCGGGGACAGATAGCGGTAGGTAAGTATGTAGTGTTTGTTTTTTTAACTTTTACGCTGGTAACCAGGGTTAACATCGGGTTACTAAGCGCGGCCCTGCGCTTAGTAACCCGATGTTTACCCTGGTTACCAGTGAAGACATCGCTGGATCGGTGTCACACACGCCGATCCAGCGATGTCTGCAGGGAGTCCAGCGACGAAATAAAGTTCTGGACTTTCCTCAGCAACCAACGATCTCCCAGCAGGGGCCTGATCGTTGGTCGCTGTCACACAGAACGATTTCCTTAACGATATCGTTGCTACGTCACAAAAAGCAACGATATCGTTAACGATATCGTTATGTGTGAAGGTACCTTAAGTTGGCTGACTTCCTCTTCGTGTCACTTTGATCTTTGTCTCCTGTCTTCTTTTCCAAGTGGGACATGTATTTCTGTTATTCTTGCTGGTTGTATAGTCAAGCATTTTCATGATTGCTGAGGCAGTAGCATAGATCAGTTTATTAGTTTGAGCTATGGTGGTGGTAGGTATTGATGGAAGTGCTCTATTGGCATCTTCTAGCATACTGTCTGGTGGTGTTTCTTTGCGGAGACTTAGGCTACTGTCACACTTCAGGTTTTTTGCATCAGGCATAATCCAACAAATGTTGGAAAAAATGGATCCGGCGCAGATTGTGAAAAACTGATGCGACGGATCAGTTTTGGTGACGGATCAGACTAGCATATCCAGATAATTGGATTAAAAAAAATTGGAGCATGCTCAGTTTAAAAAAACGGAATCGGGCACCGGAATCTGTCATTTTCCGGATCCGGCACCTTCCGGCTCCCATAGGCTTCCATTCTAGCAAACAGCCAGAAGCGCCGGATACGACGCTTCTGGCTTTTTCGCCGGAGACAAAAAACGTTGCTATGGACGTTTTTTCCAGAAACCGGAAACAGCAGATTTGCGAAAACTGGACGAAACGCAATGTCATCCGGCGCAATCCGGCACTAATACAAGTCTATGGGAAAAAAACGGATCAGGCGGCAACATTCGCCGGATCTGTTTTTTTGAGATTTAGCCGGATTGCGCCCGACACTGAAAACCTTTATATATACACATACATACAGGGTGGTCCAAAAGAGGGTGGACAGTATGTTTAATGGGGTTACGAAGGGGGAGATTTATCAAACATGGTGTAAAGCGAAACTGACTCACTGACTCAGTTGACCTTAGCAACCAATCAGATTCCACCTTTTATTTTCCGAAGAGTCTGTGAAGTCAGTTTCACTTTACGCCATGTTTGATAAATCTCCCCCTTTATAACCCAATTACACATACTATCCAACTACTTTTGGACCACCCTGTATACACACACACAGACACACACACACGTAGAAATTTTTCTCATTTGGTCTGACATGCACTGTGAGCTGTGAAGTCTTATACAGACAGGTGTGTGCCTCTCTAAACCAAGTCCTATCAGTTTAATTAAACAAATCTGGACTCCATTGAAGGAGTAGAACCATCTCAAGGGGGATCACAAGGAAATGGACAACATGTGACTTAAATATGAGTGTCTGAGCAAAGGGTCTGAATACTTCTGACCATGTGATATTTCAGTTTTTCTTTTTAAGAAACTTGCAAAAATGTCTACATTTCTGTTTTTTTTTTCAGTTAAAATTGGGTGCAGAGTGTACATTAATGAGAAAAAAATAGGGATTTTTGTGTACTCACCGTAAAATCCTTTTCTCCGAGCCATTCATTGGGGGACCCAGACCGTGGGTGTATGCTTATGGCATTAAGTAATACAAAGAAAGTTAGCTCCTCCCCTGCAGTATACACCCTCCTGCTGGCTCTCAGCTAACCAGTTCGGTACAAAAGCAGGAGATCGATAACAACATATGAGCGTATAGCATGTCAAATTATATATGACAGTATAGCATGTCAAATAATAAAAACAAGCACAAGCTAATAACAGGGTGGGAGCTGTGTCCCCCAATGAATGGCTCGGAGAAAAGGATTTTATGGTGAGTACACAAAAATCCCTTTTTCTCCAACGCCTCATTGGGGGACACAGACCGTGGGATGTCCCAAAGCAGTCCCTGGGTGGGGACAACATCAGATCAGGCCCTGCGTAACCACTACTTACAAGTGCGCCACCACGGCCTGCAGAGTACGTCTGCGGAAGTCAGGGAATTATAGTGCTTCAAGAATGTATGCGATTTGGACGAACCCACAAAGCTGGCATACGTGCTTTGCTGACACCTGGGGTCTAGAACCCAAGAAACCTCGATCGACCCAGTGGAGTGAAAATAGGCTGACGTCTAACACGGAAAGACTTCTGGATGGTGTAAAGAATCCACCAGGCTAACATGGCTGAAGAAACGTCTAAGCCCTTCCTGTAACCGTCAGGAAGCCAAAATGAAGTGTCCAACCTCTGGAAGGATGCCGTCCTCGACATGTACCTAATAAGGGCACTCACATTGTCCAGGGTATGGGGAACCCATTCCATTTTGTGGACTGGTACCAAAATCGATGAGGGAAGAACGATGCCCTTGTAACAGTGGGAGTACGATACCACCTTGGTAACAAGGGATGGGGACAGCCTGAGGACAACCTTGCCTTCATGGTAATAAGGAAAAAGGTCTGAAGGAACAGAGCTGCCAGCTCCGAAGACTCATCTGAATGACGTGAACGCAGAGAAAAGAGGGGGGACCTTCCATGATAGTAAAGTCTGTCCAGATCACAAGGAGTCTACTGAAAGACCCCCAGGACCATTAAAGTCCCAAAGTGTAACGATATGCGATAGGGAAGAACCACATGTGAAAACTTCCTGCGAGAAAGTCCCTACTTGCAGTTTTGTTGCAATAAGATGGAAAAGTACTAGTTCCGCAAACAAAAAACCTAACACCTGACTTGGTCAGTGCGGATCTCCCAGGATCACTGGGGCCCTTCCTGCTTCCTAAAGACTCTCGGAATAAATGGCAGAGGCGTGATAGAGCTGGTAACACGGAAGAACCGGAGCATGCACTGCGATGGCTTTTGGATCTCGAGGCCGAAACATGAACTCGAGTACATTGGCGTTCAGTCTGGAGTGGTCCACTGAAGGCAGATCTGTTGGAAGACTTCCGGATGAAGTTCCCACTCACTTGAGGCGAGACGCTGGTGGCTGAGTGCTGCAGAGATCACCGAATGACAGATCTCGGCCCATCAGAGAGTGCTCGCCTGTTGATGGTTCGGGGAGATCGAAGCCTTGAAAGGATCCATCACCCCTTCGTTCATTGTAAGAGGTAAAATAAAAATAAATGTAAAATGTAAAAATAAAATAAAAAAAAGTTTTGGGTCTGAATAGCAGACCCGTCCGTGTGCCTCCTACGGACACTAAGCAAGAACTGGTAAGCTGAGAGCCAGCAGGAGGGTGCATACTGCAGAGGAGGAGCTAACTTTCTTTGTATCACTTCGTGTCCTCCCAAGACCTCCTTCTATCCTCCACGCTTATTCGCTCCTCACCCAATCGCCTCCAAGACTTCTCCCGAATATCCCCCATCCTTTGGAATTCTGTGCCCCAACACATCCGGTTATCTACCACACTTGGATCCTTCAAAAGAAACAAGAAAACCCACCTCTTCAAAGAAGCTTACAGCCTGTAATGACCATACGCCCACCTCAACACCAGAGCTACTGCAACCCTCGATAATCCCCCATAATCCTGTCGAATGTAAGCCCGCAAGGGCAGGGTCCTCTTTCCTCTGTACCAGTCTGACATTGTTAGTTTTGTTTACTGTAAGTGATATTTGTATTTTGATGTAACCCCTTCTCATGTACAGCACCATGGAATTAATGGTGCTATATAAATAATAATAATATGAATGAATGAAGATATGCAAACACAGGAGCCATTGTGAAGGGTTAAACTAGGAAAAATTAAAGCAGGCTTCATTTTGTGCTTTTCGACTCCATCTTGCTGTTTTGAAATAAATTCTGTTACTAGGTTAAAGTTCATAGCTGTTATGAGACCTTGATTGTTTCAGGCTGAACAAGATATGACACTGAGGGTGTATTGTTCTACGAGACCTTGACGTACAGGCTGTTCCTGCATTCTTATAGGTTAAGAACTGTTCTTATGTTGATTGGTTGAAGTATAACTAGTTAAGATTATGAAAAGTGCAACACAATAAACGGGGGTCAGAGATCTGCTCGATCCTCCCAAACAGAGACATACGTCTCCATCTGGTCATTTTCAGTTGCCGGCAACGCCCTGTGGATCAAATTGAAAATCACTGAGTCAACCGTGAAGGGTCACTTCAGATCCTCCCTCGACACCATAAGAAACCTTTTAGGGGAAAACCAGCCGTTTTAATAAGAAAAACAAATACATTATTAAAAATATCTGATGTAGAAGTGTAATTTTTTTGCTATAAGAGGATGGAGTGTCCTTACCGAAGGATCTGTTCATTGTGCTGCCTCTCTTTGCTAGCCACTTCTTGCAAAACATTCTGTATATTCCTATGATAATGCTGAAGAAAAGAAAAAAATACTTTGTACAACTCAATAGTCTAAAAAGACCCATAATATTTTCAAAGAAGCTTACCTATGTAAATAAACTACTACGATTTATACTAACATTCTTTTAAGTTTCAGTGTTAATCTGGGTTTTAAAAAAAGCCCAAAAGGAAAAGTCTGAAATATGTAATGTTAACATACTGTACCTTCCATGCTTTCAGTACTCTTCTGAGCAGCCACTGTTGATAGTGTACATCTGCACAAAGAAGCATCTGCCGTTTATGCCGTCTGTAAACCACAAACTACCTCCAGAGAAAAACATGATGTAGTTAATCACTATTATAAAATTGTACAATAAGCAGAGTTTGTTTCAATATTACAAAAACATTTCTAAATCAACTTCTGTCGCTTTCAAATCTGATGATATTCATTTTAATCATTACTTTAGGTTCCAGCAATAAGTCATTGAAGAGCATAAATATATAGGAAAAAAAAATCTAATATCCATAACTAGCTTTCGAGATAACTGTTGGTTGGTCTAATGCCTTTGACGGGAAAGAACCCAATCCTGGCTATACCTTCCTTTACGGTTAAAACCAGGTTTATAGAGTTATATAGTTACCCAATACATGAAGGGTCACTAATTGTAACATTGGAAAAGAAGCTAAAAGAGCTACAAAATCAAATAGTGTCCTTATGTTGGAGACCATCAGCCAGCATAAGAAGTCTAAAGACTAATGCAAACCAACGGTCTAATGTGTATGAGGACACTGGCCGACTGACTGTCGGGAGAGATATCAATTGCGCATGTCCAATTTCAGACTGCCAAATCACATTGTTCTCTTAGAGATAAGCCGCCAGCTGACATGATACAGCTTTCTCATAGAGAAAACAGAAGCACTCAACAGAACAAGCGCTCAATGAACAGGAAACCTGAAGCAGAGATAAAAGAAGGAGGCGGCACCTCTCTCCTCAGTTTTTGTTTCAGAGTATGCAAGGTAACCGCCAAATTAGTACACCTGTATATTACTTAACAAGGTTACTTTTATACACCTTCTTTTACGTTTAATGGAGTTTTTTTTCCCCTTTTTGTGCATCACACAACCATCACCAAGATAGGGCGGGAACTAATGCGGTGCTGTCATGGCTCTGGAAAATCAAATTACCGGTAAGTAATTATAATTTTTTCCCTTCCCCATGACAGCCCCGCACATTGAGAGGAAGAAACAGAATAGAATCCTAGGGTGGGTCAACAGCAAATAAATCTACGCTTTGGTAGGAAAGTGTTGAAGGCCCTAGGTCTAGCCTGTAGTGGCGGAAGAAAGTGGAGGGTGAAGACCATACTGCTACTCTGCAAATCTGTTCTACAGACGCATTTGCCCTTCCAGCCCAGGACGTGGCTATGGCCCTTGTAGACTGAGCACTTATACCCAGTGGGGGAGTCTGTCCTGAGGAAGAGTAAGATAGTGCAATAGCCATACGAAGCCACCGTGCAATAGTTGATTTTGAAGCTTTTTTACCCCCGTTTGCCCCCTGGAAGGAGACAAAAAGGGTTGACGACTTTCGCCATGATTTTGACATTTCTTTGTATTGAAGTAGGCAATGTCTTACATCAAGGCAGTCAAAAGCTTTCTCTCCCTGGGATTTTGGATTTGCACAAAATGAGGGCAAAATTATTCCCTGGTCCCTGTGATATTTTGAATTGACCTTTGGAAAGAAGGCCGGATCAGTTTTTATGATCACTCTGTCCTCCAAAAAGGTAGTATATGGAGGATTTACAGAAATAGCTTGCAGCTCGCAGATACGCCGAGCCGACGTTAGGGCAACCAGGAGTACTGTTTTCAACGTTAAGGCTTTCTCAGAGAAAGAAGCAAGAGGCTCGAAAGGAAGAGAGATTAAGGCATTTAGGACTAAATTTAGATCCCAGGGAGGCACCTTAGGTAATAATTTTTAGAGTCTTGCTGCAAATGAGGCTCAGATGAACCGGTAGACCCAGGGGTGATCTGCAAGCTTTTAGTCGAACAATGCAACCCAGGGCAGAGACTTGTACTTTTAGGGTGTTAGTAGATAACCCTCTTTCCCACCCTTTTTGAAGGAATTCCAGTATTTCTTTTACCGGGACTTTCTGGCTCATATTGGACAACTTCCGACCCAAGAATTCCAGGACCTTTTCCTATATCTTTTGGTACTTATCCGATGTTACTTTCTTTCTGCTGGTGAGCAGCGTGTCTACTAAAGAGTTCGAGAAACCCTTTGCTAGTAGTAGTCCCCTCTCAAGTTCCAGGTGGTGAGATGAAGTCTGTGCACTTGAGGATGTAGCACTGGGCCCTGGTGTAGGAGATTTGGTATGTCCGGGAGCATCCATGAGTCCGAGATAGACATACATCTGAGCCATGCCCGTCTCGGCCAAAAGTGTGCTACAAGGATTATCCATGCTTTGTCCCCCCGAATCTTCTTTAGGACTATCGGAATTAATTGAATTGGAGGAAATGCATACCCTAGATGAAATTTCCACTGGTGTAACAGTGCTTCTACCCCTTCTGGGTGTTCCCTTGGATTGAGGGAGTAGAACCTGTTTACTTGTCGTTTTTTTCTTGTGGCAAATAAGTCTATCTCTGGCATGCCCCAGATAGCACAGATTTTCCCAAATACGTCTCTGTTTAGGGACCACTCTCCCTGGCATAACACATGACGACTTAAGAAGTCTGCCACAAGATTTTCTTTTCCCTTTAAGTGTGTTCCTGACAAAAACAAAATGTTGTTTTCTGCCCATTCGAACAGTCGTTTGGCTTCCGACATCTGGGACGTTGATCTTGTTCCTCCTTGTCGTTTTATGTATGCTATGGTAGTACTGTTGTCGGACAGTATTGTAACATGTTTTCCTTGGACCTTTTTTCCCCACTTGGAGAAGTGCTCGCCTTACGGCTGTCAACTCTTTTAGGTTGGAGGATGCTGTTCTCATTGAGGGTTCCCACAGACCCTGTAGAACTAGATCTGACAGGTGTGCTCCCTAATCTAATGGCCCTGCATCTGTAGTTAGTACTACCGGTTCTTGAATTGACCATGGTACAGCATTGATTAAGTTTTCCATGTTTAGCCACCACTTCAACGATTCTTGATTTGATGTTGCAATTCTCTTGTATGGGCCTGTGCGCACTTGACTGCTGGAATTGTCGCTGTTAGGACCCCTAGAAGTGACATTGCGGACCTTAGAGAGATGGGTTGACCCGTCTGTACCTGGCGTATTTTTTGAATGACGGAGTGAATTTTTCTGTCTGCTCGATTGAATTCAGTTGGATTCCCAGGAACTCCTGTATCTGGGTTGGATTTAGTCTTGACTTTTTAAAGTTTATTATCCAGCCCAATTTTGTCAGTATTTCTAGTACCCTTGTGACCGCCTCTCTGCATTTTTGTTCGTCATCCGCTACAACAAGAAAGTCGTCCAATTAGGGTACCAGCAGTATATCTTCCTTCCTTACGTAAGATGCTATTTCCAATATTATTTTTGCAAATATACGGGGAGCTACTGAGACCCCGAAGGGAAGGCACCGGTATTGTAGATGAGTGGGAACCTGAGCTATTTCTACTACCAATCTTAGGTATTGCTGGTGTTCTTCGCAGATTGGTCCATGGTAATAGGCGTCGGTTAAGTCTATTACCACCATGTAACACCCTGGACTGAGTAACTTCACTGCTGACCTTAAGGTCTCCATTTTGAATTTTTCCACCCGGATATACCGGTTTAAAAATTTTAGGTTGAATATCGTTCTCATTGAACCGTCTGGTTTTGGTGTAAGGAAAAGAGTGCTGTAGAACCCTTGTCCCACTTGTGAATGTGGTACCTTTTTTAGGACTTTCTTTTGTAGAAGGTTCTGAATTTCATTTTCTAGTGCGGCCTGATTTTTCTTGGCCACTTGAGTGAATATTACTCTTCGTGGCAGGGGGCCTGATGAAGTTTAGTCGCAGGCCCTCGGATAATAAATTTGTTATCCATTGAGAGGCAGGTAATGCCTCCAATTGATGGAGGAAATGGAGCCTTCCTCCCACCGGATTCCTGGCGTCATTGCTGTTTTGAGTTTGATCTAGGGGGAGGCTTATCTTTCCTCCAGGGTCTTCCTCGCATGGACCTATCATCAGATCGTCCACGGCCACCCCTATTTCCTGATCCTCGAAAGGACGAGCGAGTATCACCCCAACGACGTTTAAAGAAGGGAGGAAGTGGAAACAGTTTCTTTTTATCCAAAGCTTTTTCCAGTAGTTCATCTGTTTTCCCAAAAAGGTACTGACCATCACAAGGGACTGCACAAAGTTTTACTTTTGACTGGAAGTCTGCGTTCCAGTTTTTTAGCCATAATGCCCTACGCCCTGAGTTTTATAGGGCACATGCACGGGAGGCACATCGAATGGAGTCCACCGACGCGTCTGCTAGAAAACCTGCCGCTTTCTGTATTGAGGGTATTGCCTCTAACAGTCTTTCTCTTGGGCATTTATTTTTAATTTGCTCAGTTAATTCCTCCAGCCACTTGACCATAGCACGAGCTGTGCAAGTGGCGGCAACCCCTGATTTAAATGACCGCGCTGACACCTCCCAAGCGGATTTTAAGAGGGCATCAGCCTTTTTGTCAAGGGGGTCTTTTCCCTTTAGATGTGCTGGCGATGGCTGCATCTAATCTTGGGGCTTTCTCCCATTTATTACAAACTTCCTCGTCAAACGTATATTTGCGTTTTAGTGTCTGTGGTACTGACATCTTTTTGTTAGTTTTTTTCCACTCTCTTTCAATTAGATTTAGGATGCTTTCATGAAAAGGAAAAACCTTACGTTTTTTTTCCTCTAAATTGCTAAACATAGAGTCTTGTACCGTGCGTTGTTCCCTGGGCGTTTCAGCCCCCATAGTGGATCTAACCAATTTTAGCAATTCCCCAATATTCTCAGATAAGAAACACCGGATTACGTACAGGTAATGCTCTTTTATAGAGCCACGACAGCACCCACTTGATAGAGGGGATCCGCCCCTTAGGAACAGGAAACCCCATGGAGAGAATAAAAGGGGCGGTCCCCCTCGCTCACACAGTTGGGTTACAGAGAATGAGAGGAACCGCCCACCAGTATTAGTAGGCAATCCAATATTATCGTTTATCTTTAGTTAACATAAGTACAGCTAACTACAAGAACCATTCACCCTTATTAGTGCATCTATGAAAACAGGATTTTTGGTTGCTTACCGTAAAATCTGTTTCTTGAAGCCTCCATTGGGGGACACAGGAACCATGGGTGTATGCTGCTGCCACTAGGAGGCTGACACTATGCAAATAAAAAAAGTTAGCTCCTCCTCTGCAGTGTACACCCCACCGACTGGCATTATACTCTTCAGTTAGTGAGAAAGCAGTAGGAGATAATGAAACAAGGTTGAAAAACCATAACCACAAACCTGAGAACTGTAACGTGAGAACAGTCATAGAACAGATAACAACAGAAAACATTGGGAGGGTGCTGTGTCCCCCAATGGAGGCTTCAAGAAACAGATTTTACGGTAAGCAACCAAAAATCCTGTTTTCTTTATCGCCTCTCATTGGGGGACACAGGAACCATGGGACGTCCCAAAGCAGTCCCAAGGGCGGGAAAACGGACTTCCATCAGGTCAGAGGACTCACCACTGCCGCCTGCATGATCCTTCTGCCTAGGCTGGCGTCCGCCGATGCGTAGGTATGGACCTTGTAAAATTTGGCGAACGTGTGGATGGAAGACCAAGTTGCCGCTTTGCAAAGCTGTAGGGCGGAAGCCCTGTGGTGCACCGCCCAGGAGGCGCCGACTGCCCGGGTAGAGTGAGCCTTAATCCCAGGAGGGGGCACTCTGTTCTTGACCCGGTAAGCCTCTAAAATTGCCGTTCTGATCCAGCGAGCAATAGTCGCTTTAGAAGCCGGCTGGCCTCTGCGTCTGCCATCAGGAATGACGAAAAAAGAATCCGTCTTCCGGAAAGAGGATGTTCTATCCAGATAAATCCTCACTGCCCTGACTAGGTCTAGCTTGTTCAACGATCGCTCCAGAGGATGAGTCGGAGCTGGACAAAAGGAAGGTAGAACGATGTCCTCGTTGAGGTGGAAGGTGGAAACCACCTTAGGAAGAAAAGAAGGTGGAGGTCGGAAGACCACCTTGTCCTGGTGAATGACCAAAAACGGAGGGCGGCAAGACAGTGCCGCCAGCTCGGAAACGCGGCGAATGGACGTGATGGCCACAAGAAAGGCCACCTTCCAAGATAAAACTGATAGAGGAATCTCCCTAAGAGGTTCAAAGGGAGAAACCTTCAAAACGTCCAGTACCAGGTTTAGGTCCCAAGCCTCCACAGGGGCCCTGAACGGCGGGACGGCGTGGGCTACCCCCTGAAAGAAGGTCTTAACCTGTGGCCGAGAGGCCAAGGTCTTCTGAAAGAGGATGGAAAGCGCAGAGACCTGACCCTTCAGGGAACTAAGAGCCAGGCCCGAATCCAGTCCTGCCTGAAGGAAGGCCAAAAGAGAAGGCAGAGAAAAAACCATAGGCGGCACGCGGTTGGACTCGCACCAACGGAAGTAGGCCTTCCAGGTGCGGTAGTAGATCCTGGAAGA
Organism: Ranitomeya imitator; assembly: GCF_032444005.1. Classification (NCBI taxonomy): domain Eukaryota; kingdom Metazoa; phylum Chordata; class Amphibia; order Anura; family Dendrobatidae; genus Ranitomeya; species Ranitomeya imitator. The sequence goes on from NC_091282.1 coordinate 304,670,021, forward strand.
CGAAGGCTTCCGAGCCTGAATCATGGTGTGAATCACCCGGTCCGAAAGGCCGGACGCTCTTAGAACCGCGGTCTCAACAGCCACGCCGTTAAACTGAGCGACCGAGAATTCGGGTGGCAGATCGGACCCTGGGACAGCAGATCGGGCCTGTCTGGAAGGCACCAGGGAGCGTCCGCGAGAAGGTTGACGAGCTCCGCGAACCAAGCTCTCCTGGGCCAATCCGGGGCGATCAGGATGACCGGCACCCCTTCCGCTTTGATCTTCTTCAACAGTTTGGGAAGTAATGGAAGGGGTGGGAACAGGTAGGGCAGCTCGAACTGTGACCAAGGAATGGCCAGAGCATCGACGCCCACTGCGAGAGGATCGCGGGACCTGGAGACGAATTGCGGAACCTTCCTGTTGATTCGAGACGCCGTGAGATCCACATCCGGAGTTCCCCATCGAAGACAAATCTGATGGAAGACCTCCGGATGCAGGGACCATTCCCCTGCCGCGAGACCCTCGCGGCTGAGGAAGTCGGCGGCCCAGTTTTCTACGCCGGGGATATGCACCGCGGATATCACCGGAACCGTTGCCTCTGCCCAAAGGAGGATCTTGGATACCTCGGCAAGGGCCAAGGAGCTCCGAGTCCCCCCCTGATGGTTGACATATGCCACAGCCGTGGCGTTGTCCGTCTGGATCCGGACTGGAAGGCCCCTGAGGATCCTTTCCCAATGGCGGAGGGACAGAAAGATGGCCCGAATTTCGAGGACGTTGATCGGCAGCGCAGACTCCTGCGGCGACCAACGGCCCTGAACCGTCAGGTGGCGAAAAACCGCACCCCAGCCGATCAGGCTGGCATCCGTTGTCACCACCTGCCAGTGAACCGGAAGGAAGGACCTGCCCTGGGAGATGAGAGGAGACGTCAGCCACCAGTTGAGAGACCGCTTGACCCGAAAGGAGAGTCTGATCGGCCGATCCAGGGAGAAGACCGACCTGTCCCACTGAGACAGAATGGCTTGCTGAAGGGGTCGAGAATGGAATTGGGCGAAGGGAATCGCTTCCAAGGTAGCTACCATCCTCCCCAGAACCTTCATGGCCGATCGGAGGGAGGGAGGCCGAGGACCCTGGAGCAAGAGTATGTCCCGACAAAGGGTGGATCTCTTGTCTTTGGGAAGGAAGACTCTGGACTGACGAGTGTCGAAGAGCATGCCCAGAAAGATGATGCGCTGAGAAGGAATAAGGCAGGACTTCTTCCGGTTGACCAGCCATCCGAAACGGGATAAGGTGTCGAGAACAATGGACAAGCTTTCGTGGGCCTGAGCAAAGGACGGAGCCTTGATGAGGATGTCGTCGAGGTATGGAAACAGGACCAAGCCTCTGACCCTCAAAATGGCCATCAGCGCCGCCATGATTTTCGTGAACACCCTTGGCGCGGTTGCGAGACCGAACGGCAGGGCGACGAACTGAAAATGATCTTGTTGCACTGCAAAGCGCAGGAAACGGTGATGTCCGGGAAATATTGGAACATGTAGGTAGGCGTCCTGGATATCTATAGAGCATAGAAATTCCTGAGCCTCCATGGAAGCAATTACTGAACAAAGGGATTCCATCCTGAAGTGTCTCAGGCGAACCCTCCTGTTCAGCAATTTGAGGTCCAGAATGGGACGAACCTTGCCGTCTTTTTTCGGTACCACAAAGAGGTTCGAGTAGAAACCCGTGTACCGTTCCTTTTCTGGGACGGGAACAATTACCCCGGATTTTAGCAGAGAAGCGATGGCTGCGAAGAAGCCCGGAAACAAAGCGGGATCTTTTGGAGGACGAGATTGGAAGAAACGATCCCTGGGTCGGGAGGCGAACTCTATTTTGTATCCTGAGGATACAACTTCCCTGACCCATGCATCCTCTACTGCGGAAATCCAGACGTCCCTGAAACGGAGAAGATGGCCCCCCAACCTGGGAGTTGGGCTGGAGTCTTGCCGAGAGTCATGCGGAAGTGGATCTTCCAGTCCTGGGCCTGGACGATCTACCCTGGGAATAGCGAGGACGCCAGGACGGAGTGGGCCTGAAGGACACCGCCTTCTTCTCTTGACGTGCCAGTGGCCTCTGTTGCTGCTGGGAAAAGGAGTTTGATGCAGCGAAGCGACGAAAAGGCCGAAACGAGCGAAACTGCCGTCTAGGGGGAGGGCGACGAGGTTTAGCCTGGGGGAGAAGGGAACTTGTGCCCCCAGTGGCGTCCTTAATGATCTGGTCCAGCTGGGAACCAAAGAGACGAGAGCCCTGGAAGGGCAGACTAGTGAGGGACTTTTTGGAGGACAAGTCCGCCTGCCAGGCCTTGAGCCAAACGGTCCGGCGGATGGCAACGGCATTGCTGGAAGCCTGAGCCGCACAAGAGGCGACATCCAGGGAGGCGGAAACCAGGTATTCACCCGCGTGGGAAATCTGGTTGGCAAGTTCCGCTAATTGCGCGGGAGGAGCCCCGTCCAGGATACCTCGCCGTAGATCCTTGGCCCATTTTGAGATGGATTTTGAAGCCCAAGTGGAAGCAAAGGCTGGGCATAGCGCTGCTGAAGCCGCTTCAAAGGCAGATTTCGCGAAGGATTCTATAACTCTGTCGTTAGAATCCTTCAGAGACGCTCCGCCGGACAGTGGAAGCACCGTGTTGGTGGACAGCCTGGAAACAGGGGGATCCACCGAGGGAGAGACCGTCCAATTGGCGGTAAGATCTGGTGAAAAAGGATATAACACCCCCAGGCGTTTTCCCCTCTGAAAACGTCTGGTCGGATTCTCTCTCTCTCTGGCCAGGATTTCCTCGAATTCAGGATGAGGAGCAAAAAATTTTGAAGGTGGTTTGGCCCGTCTAAACGAAACCGCCTGATCTGCGGGTTCCGTAGAGGGATCCTTAATGCCACAGGTTTGGTTTATAGCCCGAATGAGGTTCTGGACCGACTCACTCATGGTGGCGATTTGGCTAGGATCCAGCTCCGAAATCTCCTCTGAGGGCGCATCAGATAAAGCCTCGCCTGACTCAGGGGAGGAGGAACGGTGCGACACCAACCGCGGGGGAGGGCCGGGCGGCGAGATGGAACGCGAAGAGGACTCAGACCGACGTTCCTGTCTGGACCTTTTGTAGCTTGGCAAGGAGGTCTCGGGTGGCGGTTCCTGCGACCCGCTGGCCACGGCAGGGGTCTGCAGGGGTAACCGATCCAGCGCGGACACCAAGGTTTGAGATACCCGTGTTAAATCGGCCACCGATTGTGACAGAGAGGCGGCCCAGCCTGGGATGGGGGGATCACTCTCGGGCGGAACAGTCGGGGGATCCTGGGCGGTGGGAACAATCGGGTTGCTGCAGGACTGACACAGCGGAGAGGACTGACCTGAGGGAAGTTTGCTGTTACAGGACGAACATGCAAAGTACGTGACTAAGGCAGAAGATGAAGAGGTAGGGGGGCGAGAGCGGCCCCCTTTAGAAGACATTTTGAGAGATCCCTGAAGATGCCAGTGGGTTAGGGGACAGTGGGGCAGAGAAGGGTGTCAGTCTGCAGTGCAGCTACTCACGGACCCGGTCCTGGAAGATGTCCCACTTGTTGCTGTATTCTTGCGATGCTGAGCCCACAGAAGATGCGGGCGAAGGAGCGTGGCGCGCTGCGTGAGGTGCTGCGAGGGCTGCTTGCTGTGTGAAGCGGCGCACACCAGCTGAGAGTCCCACGAGGAAGGGGGGCGGAGCCAGACGTAGAGGCGCCGGTGGGCAGGGCGCAGTATGTCGGGCGGGAAAAAGCCCGCCCGCAGAAGCGGAAATGGAGAAAGCCGACAACCGGAAGTAGGCCCCGGCCGAAGCCGGGGCCTAAATTAGGGACCGGCGGACGAGAAAAAAAGGCCGCGGCGCCGAAATAGAGCGCCGGAAACAATGCGGCGTGAGGGAGGCTGGCGCCGCTGAAGGGCGCCGCAGACAACACCCTCCCGCGGCGCCAGAGCAATGCGCCGCAGGGAGAAGCGGCGCGACAGCCTGCAGGTCACAGAAGGGCGCCGCAGATAACCACCTCCTGCGGCGCCAGAGCAATGCGCCGCAGCGAGAAGCGGCGCGACCGCCTGCAGGGCTGCCGCGCAAAGGATGTGCCCAGAGTAAAAACCGCAGCGCCGGTAATGCGCCGCGGAAGGAGCGTACGGCAGCCATAGAGCTGTCGTGGAAGAAATGCTGGCCACAGGGGAAAAGAGCGCGGTGGCCTAAAAGGGGGGCCCCGCGCTGGAGAGCAGAAGGCCCCTGCAGAAAAGGGGAAGAAATGTGGAAATACCAGCCGCGCCACCGAAAGACAGGCGATGACCGGGTAAGTGAGTCGCCAGGGAGCCCCTAACAAGAACCCTATCAAAGGTCTGGGATGGGAGGGGAAGGGAGAATATACTCACCTAAAAATTCCACGCGTACTAACCTTGAAAAAGGGTTGAGACGTCCAGGGAGCTGATGGACGTCCTCGTCTCCTCAACCGACAGGCTCTGGTGGGCGAGTGGGTGGGTGACGGAGCCAGGACCGGACTTCTGAGCACGCTTGTGTGCTAGGCTCTTGGTCCTGGAGAGGGATCTATGAGGATACGGGGTGGCAGTACACACCGTACTCATAGTCCGCCTTGTGGGACTACAGGTGTGACTGTTCACCCTGTATCCCTCCGGGAAACCTGTAAAGGAAGCGACGCACATAGAGGTAGATAAGGGTCTAATGAAAGACCCGTGTCCACCTCCTACTGACACTAAGCTAAACTGAAGAGTATAATGCCAGTCAGTGGGGTGTACACTGCAGAGGAGGAGCTAACTTTTTTATTTGCATAGTGTCAGCCTCCTAGTGGCAGCAGCATACACCCATGGTTCCTGTGTCCCCCAATGAGAGGCGATAAAGAAAGAATAATTATTAGGGAGGGAAGTGAAGGGGTGCTGTCGTGGCTCTATAAAAGAGCATTACCGGTACGTAATCCGGTGTTTTCTCCTCACCACGACAGCACCCACTTGAGAGACTTACAGAGATAGTCATTTGGGAGGGATCACCGTGTTAAGAACTGATCTACCGAAGGACAAGTCAGATGAAGAAGACAAGTCCAATCTATAGTGAGTATAGAAAGTAGTAGAAGACCAGGTTGCGGCCTTACATATCAGTTCTATTGGAACCTCCGCTCTCTCAGCCCAGGAAGAAGACATCGCCCGGGTAGAGTGTGCCTTTAGTCTCAGGAGGGTTCTCTCCTTTTGATAGATAGGCCAAGCAAATCGCATCCCGAATCCATCGAGATAACGTGTTCTTTGTTACACCAGAATCTTTCTTGTGGCCCTGGAAGGAAATAAAAAGAGCCCTGCTCTTCCTCCAGAGACTAGTCCTATCTAGGTATGCTATTACAGCCCTTTTTACATCCAAAATATGGTATCTTTCCTATTCCTGATTTGTAGGGTTACTATAGAAGGAAGGAAGGAAGATTTCTTGGAATCTGTGGAATTTAGTCCCTACTTTAGGTAAGTAGGAAGGGTCTGTCTTTAAAACAATCCTATCCTGGAATATTGACAGAAAAGGAGGGTCTACCGATAATGCTTGAATATAGCTTACTCTTCTGGCTGATACTAAAGCGACAAGAAAAGCTGTTTTAAGAGATACAAATTTTATGTGGGCCGAGTGCATCGGCTCGAATGGTTCCCCTGTTAGGGCTTCTAGGACTAAATTAAGATCCCATGGTGGTATGTGGGGAATTTGGATCGGTTCTGCCCTTTGGCATGCTGAAATGAACCGTGCTACCCATCTGTCTCCCGCAATGTTATGACTATATAGGGCTCCTAGAGCCGAAACCTGTACTTTTAGCGTACTGACTGACAAGCCTAAGTCACGCCCCTTCTGGAGAAATTCCAAAATAGCAGAAATAGGAACTTCTCCTGACAGAGCTGTAGGGTACAAAGTTAGAATTTTTTTCCATACTCTTACATATATGGTTGTTGTAGACCTCTTCCTACTAAGTAAAAGGGTATCAATCAACCTCTCTGAAAAACCTCTCAGTTTTAATAGTTGCCTTTCAAACACCAAGCTGTCAACCGTAGTCCCTTCACATGAGGGTGGTTGAAAGGACCTTGAGAGAGAAGGTCCTGAGTCTCTGGAAGAATCCACGGATCTGAGACAGACATGGCTCTGAGGCAGGAAAACCATGGTCTCTTGGGCCAGAATGGTGCTATCAGGATTATGTTCACTTTGTCTTCCCTTATCTTCCTGATTACAGTTGGAAGGATTATTAATGGAGGAAAGGCGTAAGCTTGCCGGAATGTCCATGGAACCTGGAGAGCATCCAGGATATCAGGGTTGTCGAAGAGGAACAATGAAGCGAACTTTTTGACCTGTCTGTTGTCTCTTGTTGCAAAAAGGTCTATGTCGGGAGTGCCCCACCTATTGGCTATCATCATGAAGATACGCCGACTGAGTACCCACTCCCCCTGATGGAGAGTGTGACGGCTGAGGAAATCTGCCTTTGAATTGTCCACTCCTCTGACATGTAGTGCGGACAATGAAAGGAGATGTCTTTTGGCTATAGAAAGAATGTCGTTTGATATAGACATGAGAGCTCCTGATCTCGTTCCTCCTTGATGGTTTATATATACCACAGAAGTCATGTTGTCTGATAGTATTCTCGTGTGAGTTCCGTGTAACTGCGGAAGGAATTTAAATATGGCATAATAAACTGCTTTTAGTTCCCTTTCGTTAGACGAATCATCTGACTCACTAACAGCCCATTGGCCTTGAACTATCTGGTCCTCTAGATGTGCCCCCCAACCAGTAGGACTGGCGTCCGTAAAAATTATTTTCGAAGGTTTAATTACCCAAGGGACTCCCCCGACCAGATGATCCGGCTCCAACCACCAATAGAGGGACTCTATTACATTTGCTGGGAGGTTTAAACGACTACCTAAATGGCTTTGAAATTTACCTTCCTCCTGTAAAATTAAATATTGTAACCGCCTAGTGTGGAATTGAGCCCATGAAACCGCCGGAATGCACAACGTAAAAGGGACATACCCTCCCTAAGGGAGACTACAGGGTTATTAATTACCGATTGTACCTTTTTTATTATTATGGACTGTTTGGATTCCGGAAGGAAACATCTCTGACATTCAGAGTCTAGGATAAGACCCAAGAACGTTTGACGGGTTGTTGGAGATAATCTGGATTTTTCCCAGTTAATCGACCATCCTATTTCCTGCAGGGATGAGATTGTGTTAGATAGACGCTGTTTACACTGTGAGGGGGAGTTTCCAACTACCAGAAGGTCATCTAGATATGGAATTATGAGAGTATCTTTTAACCCCTTTCTGCCATTAGATGTACTATTCCGTCCATGTGGGGTGGGCCCTACTTCCCAAGGGCGGAATAGTACGTCATAGGTGATCGGCCGCGCTCACGGAGGGAGCGCGGCCGGGTGTCAGGTGCTTATCGCAGCTGACATCCGGCACTATGTGCCAGGAGCGGTCACGGACCGCCCCCGGCACATTAACCCCCGGCACACCGCGATCAAACATGATCGCGATGTGCTGGCGGTGCAGGGAAGCATCGCGCAGGGAGGGGGCTCCCTGCGGGCTTCCCTGAGCCCCCCGCAGCAACGCGATGTGATCGCGTTGCTGCGAGGGTCTTACCTCCCTCCCTGGAGGTGCCTTACCAGGAGGTGCTCAGAGCAGGCACTTGGTAACGCTGCAGCGCTCTTTGACAGATCGATGATCTGTCAGAGTGCTGTGCAAACGGTCAGATCACCGATCTGTATTGTCCCCCCCTGGGACAAAGTAAAAAAAAAATTTTTACAAGTGTGTAAAAAAAAAAAAAAATCCTAAATCATGAAAAAAAAAAAATATTATTCCCATAAATATATTTAATCAAAAATAATAAAAAACAATAAAAGTACACATATTTAGTATCGCCGCGTCCGTAACGACCCGACCTATAAAACTGTCCCACTAGTTAACCCATTCAGTAAACACCGTAAGGAGAAAAAAAAACCGAGGCAAAAAACAACGCTTTATTATCATACCGCCGAACAAAAAGTGGAATAACACGCGATCAAAAAGACGGATATAAATAACCATGGTACCGCTGAAAACAGCATCTTGTCCCGCAAAAAACGGGCCGCCATACAGCAACATCAGCAAAAAAATAAAAAAGTTATAGTCCTCAGAATAAAGCGATGCAAAAATAATTATTTTTTCTATAAAATAGTTTTTATCGTATAAACGCGCCAAAACATAAAAAAAATGATATAAATGAGGTGTCGCTGTAATTGTACTGACCCGAAGAATAAAACTGCTTTATCAATTTTACCAAACGTGGAACGGTATAAACGCCTCCCCCAAAAGAAATTCATGAATAGCTGGTTTTTGGTAATTCTGCTTCACAAAAATCGGAATAAAAAGCGATCAAAAAATGTCACGTGCCCGAAAATGTTACCAATAAAAACGTCAACTCGTCCTGCAAAAAACAAGACCTGACATGACTCTGTGGACTCAAATATGGAAAAATTATAGCTCTCAAAATGTTTTAACGCAAAAAATATTTTTTGCAATAAAAAGCGTCTTTCAGTGTGTGACGGCTGCCAATCATAAAAATCCGCTAAAAAACCCGCTATAAAAGTAAATCAAACCCCCCTTCATCACCCCCTTAGTTAGGGAAAAATAAAAAAATTAAAAAAATGTATTTATTTCCATTTTCCCATTAGGGCTAGGGTTAGGGTTAGGGTTGGGGCTAGGGTTATGGTTAGGGCTAGGGTTAAGGCTACAGTTAGGGTTGGGGCTAAAGTTAGGGTTAGGGTTTAGATTACATTTGCGGTTGGGAATAGCTTTGGGATTAGGGGTGTGTCTGGGTTAGAGGTGTGGTTAGGGATACCGTTGGAATTAGGGTTAGGGGTGTGTTTGGATTAGGGTTTCAGTTATAATTGGGGGGTTTCCACTGTTTAGACACATCAGGGGCTCTCCAAACGCGACATGGCGTCCGATCTCAATTCCAGCCAATTCTGCGTTGAAAAAGTAAAACAGTGCTCCTTCCCTTCCGAGCTCTCCCGTGTGCCCAAACAGGAGTTTACCCCAACATATGCGGTATCAGCGTACTCAGGACAAATTGGACAACAACTTTTGGGGTCCAATTTCTCCTGTTACCCTTGGGAAAATACAAAACTGGGGGCTGAAAAATAATTTTTGCGGTGCTTCCCTGTACCGCCGGCACATCGCGATCATCTTTGATCGCGGTGTGCCAGGGGTTAATGTGCCGGGGGCGGTCCGTGACCGCACCTGGCACATAGTGCCGGATGTCAGCTGCGATAAGCACCTGACACCCGGCCGCGATCGGCCGCGCTCCCTCCGTGAGCGCGGCCGATCACCTATGACGTACTATTCCGCCCTTGGGAAGTAGGGCCCACCCAAGCTGACACCCGGCCGCGATCGGCGGCGCTCCCCCCGTGAGCGCTGCCAATCGCATATGATGTACTATCCCGTCCGTGGTCATAGGGGCCCACCCCACCTCGACGGGATAGTACGTCTAATGTCAGAAAGGGGTTAAAGATAGGCTTCCGGAAGGCTCTCCTATAGGACGGAAAATAGTTATTAGGGAACCCCTTTTTTCTTTCGCCCGCTTTGGTGAGGATCTCATCTAACTTTGTACCAAAAAGGTACTCACCCTGGCAAGGAAGGCCACATAATTTTGTTTTTGTCTGGGCGTCCCCCTTCCAGCCTTTTAGCCACAGGGCTCGACGAACCGCGTTCGTTAGGCAGCCAATCTAATTGAGTCAGCAGATGACTCCGCTAAAAATGCCGTAGCGCCTCTGATTAGGGCAGGGGTCCCCAACTCCAGGCCTCGATGTCCGCCAACAGTGCAGGTTTTCAGGATTTCAGGATTTCTCTAGTATTGCATCGGTGGTAATGTGATCATCTGCACAGGTGATGATTCTAACCCCTGTGCAATACTAAGGAAATCCTGAAAACCTGCACTGTTGGCGGCCCTCGAGGCCTAAAGTTGGGGACCACTGGATTAGGGGTAAGGAAGAGATCAATTTTTCTCTGGATAGTCCTCCTTTTAAACCCTCTTCCAGGTCATTAAGCCAGACTAACATGGACCTTGCAGTGCATGTAGCCGATATAGCCGGTCTAAATGCCCCAGAACATGATTCCCATGCTCGTTTTAACAAAGTATCAGCCTTACGATCCAGTCGGTCTTGTAATGAACCCGAATCTTCCACAGGGAGTAAGGATTTTTTGGACGTGGATGCAACCGCCGCATCTACCTTCAGGGATTTGGCCCAGATAGACATGTCCTCATCCTTAAAGGGATAATGTCTTTTTGACGAAGATGGTAATCCCTTCTGCCCTTGGCTCTCCCATTCTTTTTTAATTAAATCTTTGATTGGAGTTATTACAGGAAAGGTAGGCCTCTTCTTTTCTGACAATCCTGCAAACATTATATCCTGCGGTGTTTTAGGATCTTTACTGCTTTTGATACCCATGGTGTTACAGCATAATTCAATACCATAAGAAAACTATGGCACAAGGAATGTTAAAAGTATAACAAACTTTATTTATAAACTATCAAATATATATACTATATAAGGCTTCATAGATCAATTCCTCCCCATACCACAAGTCTTCCCCGGAAGAAGACTTGGCGAAACGCGCTTCGGGGTGGGACGCTTACCGGGTCCTGGGCACGTTATAGGTAATATACCTTTTACTTACATACTTTATAGGCGCTTTGGCATTATTTGGATAGCTCATTGTACCTACGGCTATATCCCCTCAGTTACTCTACCATTTAGGCGTGCGCCAGTGGTTTGATTTAGATGTGGTATGGGGAGGAATTGATCTATGAAGCCTTATATTGTACTTTTGCCATGGTGTATATGCTATAAGTATTTGAATTGTGCCCTATCCCGGTGGCCTCTAGTTGTTGTTTGAGGTACCGAAGCATACACTATATATTTGATTGTTTATAAATAAAGTTTGTTATACTTTTAACATTCCTTGTGCCATAGTTTTCTTATGGTATTGAATTATGAGGTATCTTTACGGAATGTGACCAAGCTATGTATAGCTTAGGTCAATAGGATTAATATGTATGCCATGGCAGTGGCGTAGGAAGGGGGGTGCGGTCCGCCCCGGGCGGCACAATGCGGGGGGCGGCCGGCGCAGCAGGAGAAAGGGAAAAAAAAAAAAAAGACGACCCTTTAAATCTTCGGGCGGCGCCGTCCGCCGCCACGACCAGGCTCCCCCCGCCCCTGGGCCCCCGCCCCCCGCTCTATACTCACCTCTCCTGGTTCCTGCAGCGCCGGAAGCTACAGCGTCCTCTGACTCTGCGACGTCTCAGAGCAGAGGGCGCGATGACGTCACTACTGTGCGCGCCGCTCTGCCTCTCTGTCCTGAGCGTCGCAGAGCCGGAGAGACGCTGACTGCATCGGACCTGCGCTAGGAACGGGAGAGGTGAGGATTTTACTTTTTTTTTTTTCTTTATGTCTGACTCTGGGGGCAATACTGGAGACCATGGGGCAGATTGCTGGACACACTGGGGCAATACTGGAGACCATGGGGCTGATTGCTGGACACACTGGGGCAATACTGGAGACCATGGGGCAGAATGCTGGACACACTGGGGCAATACTGGAGACCATGGGGCAGATTGCTGGACACACAGGGGCAATACTGGAGACCATGGGGCAGAATGCTGGACACACCGGGGCAATACTGGAGACCATGGGGCAGATTGCTGGACACACAGGGGCAATACTGGAGACCATGGGGCAGATTGCTGGACACACTGGGGCAATACTGAAGACCATGGGGCAGAATGCTGGACACACTGGGGCAATACTGGAGACCATGGGGCAGAATGCTGGACACACTGGGGCAATACAGGAGACCATGGGGCAGATTGCTGGACACACTGGGGCAGATTGCTGGACACACTGGGGGTAATATGCTGGACACACTGGGGGTAATATGCTGGACACAATGGGGGTAATATGCTGGACACACTGGGGCAGATTGCTGGACAACATGGGGGTAATATGCTGGACACACTGGGGCAGATTGCTGGACACACTGGGGGCAGGACTTGGGGCATGATTGGAGACATGGGGCAGGATTGGATCATGGGGCAGGACGGATACGATGGAGGCTGGTGGGGCAGGATGGGGAGATCATATGGGGCAGGATGGGGAGATCATATGGGGTAGAATGGATAGTCATGAGGGCAGGATACGAGAACATATGGCTGGAGCCAGGAATGAGATAAACGGGGCCAGGGTGGGGAATAGTGTTACCATAGGGGCTAATTAAGGGATATTATTACTGCAGTGATGTATTTATTTTATTTTTTGAGTATACTGTTTTAAATGGGTGGGCGGTCCTGTTACTGTGCAGAGTGACACTATATCGCCTTTTTGTCTTCATGTGGTGTAATGTAGAAGCTGTGAAAAATTAAGTAATGTGTTCTGCAAGCGGAGCTCGAGATAACTGTGTTATTTCCTGCAGAAACGAGTCCTGGCTGGAAGGAATGATGGCTGTCTGTGCTGGATGAAAGATGAAGGACTTCACCTAGAGACGTCACTGGTGAGTGAGTGTTACCTATACACTGACACTATACACTGTATACTATATTCAGAGGTCCTGTGTACAATGTCACCAGTGATCTCTGTATTACCTCTACACAGACACTGCATACTAAGTACAGATCTCCTGTGAATACTGGCACTTATGGTGATAGTATTGTGTTGTTGTTTTTTTATTACTGATCAGTATTGTAGTATTCAGTCACTATGTGGTGGTAATATGTGGCCTGGAAATGGTGTTGTGGTATTTGTCCCTTGTATGTAGTATTATTCGGTCACTATGTGGTCTGGTCACGGTGTGGTGGTATTAAGTCACAGGTTTGGCATGTGGGGGTGACACCATTAGGCCCAGTTTAAGTTCTACAAAACAGGAAAACCATTTTTGGTAACCTTTGTGTGTATTGAGCCGGGGGAGGGGGGGCGCCAAACTCGGGAACAGCCCCGGGCGGCAAAAGCTCTAGCTACGCCTCTGTGCCATGGTGTTACAGACAGCTTTCACTAGATTATCTATGCTCTCTGTAGGAAAACACGTATCTTGCTCCCCTTCTGAGGAAATATATTCCAGAGAGGAATCCGTATTTGCTTTATCAGAAGAATGATCTGACCTTGGCGAACTATACTTCCTGCTCCTAGAATCAGGAATACTTTCTGCACTACCGTTTTCTCAATACAGACATAACACATTTTCTTTGTGTAATTATCCGGGAGGGGCTGGGTTCATAAGGCACATTGTTTGTGCTTTGATTTTTCCGTTTTGCCTAGGGTATACAAATAAGAGGGGCCATAATCAGCTTAATAGGGAGGGTACACACTCACCCCAGTGAAGCAGATGATCAAGGTACCGGCCGTAGAGGAGATGCAGGCACAGGCTGAGATGAAGATCGGTCAGACCTCTTCTCCTTAGCGCTCTTTGTGGAGGATTTTCGTCCGCTGCTTGTGCTGCTGCGAGGGAAATTAGCTGTGTCCTCTGAAGGCACTGCTGAGTCCTGAGGTGGAGTCGCCATGCTTGGACGCCGAGGAATCAGCGCTGGAGCCTTTTAATGCTGGGCGCCGCCATCTTCTTCCTGTTGAACCCGGAAGTCCTCACCACTTCTGGGTCGCAGCCATCTTGGATCTCGTGCGCACTGCCCGGCGTCATCTCCCCTCTGCTCCCACTCTGGACGCTTCCACATTGCCTCCAGAGGAGCGAAAATGGCAGCTACATACCCGCGCATACCGCCAGCAGCGGCGCCGCGTTCCGGGGCATAATTACCTTTCGCAGGCCCGCTGATGCGTCCTCCTGCCCTTGATCCATGCGACCTCCTGCCCTGGCCTCACGGAGCCTGCCAGTGGAGGAGGGAAACTGATACCAGGACCCCCGACGCTGCTTCCAGCACTGGAGCCCCTGCCGTCCTCACAGGTAAACTGCACAGGCGGCATCCAGGCTAGGTATCCTCTTCCATGGGTTCCCTTAGGAACAGGAAACCAACTGTGGGAGCGAGGGGGACCGCCCCTTTTATTCTCTCCATAGGGTTTCCTGTTCCTAAGGGGTGGATCCCATCTCAGCTCTTCCTCTGAGTCTACATCAGAGCTTTGTTTTGTTTTTTAAGAGGTATGGGGAGGGGTGGGTTTTTCAGAGATGATTGTTTGTTCCTTTAACTGCTCTTTTACTGACATGTTCACCTCATCCCTTATGATGGTTTTAATGCTCTGGAGTAGGGATGGTGACTCTTCGGCTACTGTTTTTTCAATACATGGCCGACAGAACTGTATTTCGTATGTTTTAGGGAGGGTTTCCCTGCATAACGCACACACCCTATTCTTCTGCTTTGTGGTTGCCTTTATACCCTATAATATAAACATGAGATAGGGCCGTCAGTAATAGTGTGCTTTGCCTTACAAAAGGCACTCACCCACCGAACCAATGAATACCACAATAGGCTGTGGGTCTTCCTCTGGCGCGCGTCCATCTGCAGTGGGGTCCGCCATGCTTGAGACTGCTCACCGCTGGTTACTGTGCGCTGTCTTGTTTTTATATGAGTGGAGCGGTGTGCGCTCCTGTAACAACTTCCGCCTGGAAGCGTCCAGAACATCCTCTCACTCTGGCGTGTGACGTCACTTCCGGCACGACCGGAAGTCGTCACCCATTCAGTCGGCGCCAGCGTCGTGATGGGCACGCCTGCACTCCGGCCCAGCCTCCCCACAGGAGCGGCCGCCGGGGAGTCAAGGAAGGGGACGAGCGCGACCAGACAGCTCAACATTGCCGGGATCACAGACGCGCACCACCGCGCCCAGCTGCAGCCCCCCGGACCTCGGTCTCCAGACCGGCAACATCAGAGGGGGATCCCTCCGGAGGTATTTCTATACAGGCATCCGCCTGCAGGAACAGGAAACCAAAACTGAGGCGAGAGGTGCCGCCCCCTTCTTTTATCTCTGCTACAGGTTTCCTGTTCCTGGGGGCGGAACACAATCTTTCAATGTGCGGTGCTGTCATGGGGAAGGGAAAATACACCTATCTGTAGATCAGCTGTTTAACAGTTCCTACCCCTTAGTCAGTGCAGAGCAGGGTATCATTTGGCTAGGTGAGAGACGTGCAATATAAGCTTCAAGTACTGTAGAGTCTACAAATAAGGTTAAAATCACACCAGCGTATGGCATCCGCTGCGAGAGAATCAGATGCTATATGCTAATGACACTCGGCTCCTGATCTGCTGCGAGTGGGAGCCGAGTGTCATGCTACTGTGCATGACAGGATTGGAGCACAGCTGCGGAGGTGGTGGAGAAAATAATTTCTCCATCTCCTCCATGGCCTGACTCAGCGTATATCGGACTGCACTGGGATGGACACCCGAGTGCAGTCTGATGTTTCACTCGCACCCTTAAACTTCTACAGGTGCCAATGAGTTGAGCCTCGCTGACACTTGCAGCATGCTGTGATTGTTCTCTCATACCGAATCTGCATGAGAAAATAAGTTGCAGGTGTGATCTGCCCCACAGTGTAACACTGGGCAGAGTGCTGTGCGATGTTTTACTGCATAGCACTCAGCCGTGTTATATGGTAGTGTGATTCCGGGCCTAACCCTAGTTTTTTGTTTTTTAAATATAGTCGATATAATTTACTGTAACATATCTCACCAGTCTCCACTGATTCCAACCATTCCTTTTGCAAAGCTGTTGGTGATGACATAGAGCCAATTCTTCTCTGGATCGCCTGGCATGAAAAGAAAAAAATGATATTTTGGCAGTTAGTACATAATGGCACATCATCCAAACATGCATATGGCAGGCTTTCTACATAAGTAAATGTACGGGGTCATAGAGCTCAATAATTGCAAGCCTATCCATCACATGTGCGATGCAATAATAAACCTCACATTCAGTAATTTGTGACATAAAAGCCAGGTGCCTTATGAACAGACATCCCCATTCATTAAGCAGTAGGACTAAAATGAAAGAATTTGCAGAATTCTAATTCAAAACTAGTCGTCTGTTGTGAATTCTGTGGCAGAGCTCCCTCCTGTGGTCACAAGTGGTACTTCGGCTGGTTCTCTCTGTGAGCTTCCGTTGGTGGAGGAAAGTGGTACTGCGGCTTCTGAGTTTCCTTCCTCAGGTGATGTGGTGAAGTCGTTAGGTGCTGCTCTATTTAACTCCACCTAGTGCTTTGATCCTGGCCTCCAATCAATGTTCTAGTATTGGACCCGTTTCCTCCTGGATCGTTCCTGTGGCCTGCTGTTCTGCATAGCTAAGTTCCTCTTTGCTATTTGTTTACTGTTTTTTTTCGGTCCAGCTTGTCAATTTGTTTTTTACTGCTTGCTGGAAGCTCTGGGACGCAGAGGGTGTACCTCCGTGCCGTTAGTTCGGTACGGAGGGTCTTTTTGCCCTCTTTGCGTGGTTTTTGTAGGGTTTTGTGTTGATCGCAAAGTTACCTTTCCTATCCTCGCTCTGTTCAGAAAGTTGGGCCTCACTTTGCTAAATCTATTTCATCTCTACGTTTGTCTTTTCATCTTAACTCACAGTCATTATATGTGGGGGCTGCCTTTTCCTTTGGGGTATTTCTCTGAGGCAAGGTAGGCTTATTTTCTATCTTCAGGCTAGCTAGTTTCTCAGGCCGTGCCGAGTTACATAGGGAGCGTTAGGCGCAATCCACGGCTGCCTTTAGTGTGGTTGGAGAGGATTAGGGATTGCGGTCAACAGAGTTCCCACGTCTCAGAGCTCGTTCTTGTTTTTTGGGTTATTGCCAGGTCACTGTATGTGCGCTGACCTGTATGTCCATTGTGGTACTGAATTACCTTTCAGAACAGTACTGGAGGCCCAAAGTACTAATGATTCTCAATAGAGGGAAAAAAGAAGTTCTGAGACCATTTTTTTTTTTCCTCTGCACTGTGTTTTGCCTTTTTTTTCCCCTAGACATTTGAGTGGTTCAGGACACAGGTGTAGCAATGGACATTAAAGGTCTGTCTTCATGTGTGGATCAGCTCACGGCAAGAGTACAAAGTATTCAAGACTTTGTGGTTCAGAATTCTATGTTAGAACCGAGAATTCCTATTCCTGATTTGTTTTTTGGAGATAGAACTAAATTTCTGAGTTTCAAAAATAATTGTAAACTATTTCTGGCTTTGAAACCTCGCTTCTCTGGTGACCCAGTTCAACAAGTTAGGATCGTTATTTCTTTTTTGCGTGGCGACCCTCAGGACTGGGCATTTTCTCTTGCGTCAGGAGATCCTGCATTAAGTAATATAGAAGCATTTTTCCTGGCGCTCGGATTGCTGTACGATGAGCCTAATTCTGTGGATCAGGCAGAGAAGAATTTGCTGGCTCTGTGTCAGGGTCAGGATGAAATAGAGGTATATTGTCAGAAATTTAGAAAGTGGTCCGTACTCACTCAGTGGAATGAAGGTGCGCTCGCAGCTATTTTCAGAAAAGGTCTCTCTGAAGCCCTTAAGGATGTGATGGTGGGATTTCCTATGCCTGCTGGTCTGAATGAGTCTATGTCTTTGGCCATTCAGATCGGTCGACGCTTGCGCGAGCGTAAATCTGTGCACCATTTGGCGGTATTACCTGAGCTTAAACCTGAGCCTATGCAGTGCGATAGGACTTTGACCAGAGTGGAACAGCAAGAACACAGACGTCTGAATGGGCTGTGTTTCTACTGTGGTGATTCCACTCATGCTATCTCTGATTGTCCTAAGCGCACTAAGCGGTTCGCTAGGTCTGCCACCATTGGTAAGGTACAGTCAAAATTCCTTCTGTCTGTTACCTTGATCTGCTCTTTGTCATCGTATTCTGTCATGGCATTTGTGGACTCAGGCGCTGCTCTGAATTTGATGGACTTGGAGTATGCTAGGCGTTGTGGGTTTTTCTTGGAGCCCTTGCAGTGTCCTATTCCTTTGAGAGGAATTGATGCTACGCCTTTGGCCAAGAATAAGCCTCAGTACTGGACCCAGCTGACCATGTGCATGGCTCCTGCACATCAGGAGGTTATTCGCTTTCTGGTGTTGCATAATCTGCATGATGTGGTCGTGTTGGGGTTGCCATGGCTACAAGTCCATAATCCAGTATTAGATTGGAAATCCATGTCTGTGTCCAGCTGGGGTTGTCAGGGGGTACATGGTGATGTCCCATTTCTGACTATTTCGTCATCCACCCCTTCTGAGGTTCCCGAGTTCTTGTCGGATTACCGGGATTTATTTGATGAGCCCAAGTCCGATACCCTACCTCCGCATAGGGATTGTAATTGTGCTATCGATTTGATTCCTGGTTGTAAATTCCCAAAAGGTCGACTGTTTAATTTATCTGTGCCTGAGCACGCCGCTATGCGGAGTTATGTGAAGGAGTCTTTGGAGAAGGGGCATATTCGCCCGTCATCGTCGCCATTCGGAGCAGGGTTCTTTTTTGTAGCCAAGAAGGATGGTTCACTGAGACCTTGTATAGATTACCGCCTTCTAAATAAGATCACGGTTAAATTTCTAAATTTCAGTACCCCTTGCCATTGTTATCTGATTTGTTTGCTCGGATTAAGGGGGCTAGTTGGTTCACCAAGATAGATCTTCGTGGTGCGTACAATCTTGTGCGTATTAAGCGAGGCGGTGAGTGGAAAACTGCATTTAATACGCCCGAGGGCCATTTTGAGTATCTAGTAATGCCATTCGGACTTGCCAATGCTCCATCAATGTTTCAGTCCATAATGCATGACATCTTCCGAGAGTACCTGGATAAATTCCTGATTGTGTACTTAGATGACATTTTGATCTTCTCGGATGATTGGGAGTCTCATGTGAAGCAGGTCAGAACGGTGTTTCAGGTCCTGCGTGCTAATTCTTTGTTTGTGAAGGGATCAAAGTGTCTCTTTGGTGTTCAGAAGGTTTCATTTTTGGGGTTCATCTTTTCCCCTTCTACTATCGAGATGGACCCTGTTAAGGTCCAAGCCATCCATAATTGGACTCAGCCGACATCTCTGAAAAGTCTGCAAAAGTTCCTGGACTTTGCTAATTTTTATCGTCGCTTCATCTGCAATTTTTCTAGTATTGCTAAACCATTGACCAATTTGACCAAGAAAGGTGCTGATTTGGTCAATTGGTCTTCTGCTGCGGTGGAAGCTTTTCAAGAGTTGAAGCGTTGTATTTCTTCTGCCCCTGTGTTGTGTCAACCAGATGTTTCGCTTCCATTCCAGGTCGAGGTTGATGCTTCTGAGATTGGAGCAGGGGCTGTTTTGTCGCAGAGAAGTTCTGATTGCTCGGTGATGAAACCATGCGCCTTCTTTTCCAGGAAGTTTTCGCCTGCTGAGCGAAATTATGATGTGGGCAATCGAGAGTTGCTGGCCATGAAGTGGGCATTCGAGGAGTGGCGTCATTGGCTTGAAGGAGCTAAGCATCGCGTGGTGGTCTTGACTGATCATAAGAACTTGACTTATCTCGAGTCCGCCAAGCGGTTGAATCCTAGACAAGCTCGTTGGTCGTTGTTTTTTGGCCGTTTTGACTTTGTGATTTCATACCTTCCGGGCTCTAAAAATGTGAAGGCGGATGCTCTGTCTAGGAGTTTTGTGCCCGACTCTCCGGGTGTGTCTGAGCCGGCGGGTATCCTCAAAGAGGGAGTAATTGTGTCTGCCATCTCCCCTGATTTGCGGCGGGTGCTTCAAAAATTTCAGGCTAATAAACCTGATCGTTGCCCAGCGGAGAAACTGTTTGTCCCTGATAGGCGGACGAATAAAGTTATCTCTGAGGTTCATTGTTCGGTGTTGGCTGGTCATCCTGGAATCTTTGGTACCAGAGAGTTAGTGGCTAGATCCTTTTGGTGGCCATCTCTGTCGCAGGATGTGCGTACTTTTGTGCAGTCCTGTGGGATTTGTGCTCGGGCTAAGCCCTGCTGTTCTCGTGCCAGTGGGTTGCTTTTGCCCTTGCCGGTCCCGAAGAGGCCTTGGACACATATCTCTATGGATTTTATTTCAGATCTTCCCGTCTCTCAAAAGATGTCAGTCATTTGGGTGGTCTGTGATCGCTTCTCTAAGATGGTCCATTTGGTACCCTTGTCTAAATTGCCTTCCTCCTCTGATTTGGTGCCATTGTTTTTCCAGCATGTGGTTCGTTTACATGGCATTCCAGAGAATATCGTTTCTGACAGAGGTTCCCAGTTTGTTTCGAGGTTTTGGCGAGCCTTTTGTGGTAGGATGGGCATTGACTTGTCTTTTTCCTCGGCTTTCCATCCTCAGACTAATGGCCAGACCGAACGAACCAATCAGACCTTAGAAACATATCTGAGATGCTTTGTTTCTGCTGATCAGGATGACTGGGTGTCCTTTTTGCCTTTGGCTGAGTTCGCCCTTAATAATCGGGCCAGCTCGGCTACCTTGGTTTCACCGTTTTTCTGCAACTCTGGGTTCCATCCTCGTTTCTCTTCAGGGCAGGTTGAGTCTTCGGACTGTCCTGGTGTGGATACTGTGGTGGACAGGTTGCAGCAGATTTGGACTCATGTAGTGGACAATTTGACTTTGTCCCAGGAGAAGGCTCAACGTTTCGCTAATCGCAGACGCTGTGTGGGTCCCCGACTTCGGGTTGGGGACATGGTTTGGTTATCTTCTCGTCATATTCCTATGAAGGTTTCCTCTCCTAAGTTTAAACCTCGTTTTATTGGTCCGTATAGGATTTCTGAGGTTCTTAATCCTGTGTCTTTTCGTCTGACCCTTCCAGATTCTTTTTCCATACATAACGTATTTCATAGGTCATTGTTGCGGAGATACGTGGCACCTATGGTTCCATCTGTTGATCCTCCTGCCCCGGTTTTGGTGGAGGGGGAGTTGGAGTATATTGTGGAGAAGATTTTGGATTCTCGTGTTTCAAGGCGGAAACTCCAGTATCTGGTTAAGTGGAAGGGTTATGCTCAGGAAGATAATTCCTGGGTCTTTGCCTCTGATGTCCATGCTCCCGATCTTGTTCGTGCCTTTCATATGGCTCATCCTGGTCGTCCAGGGAGCTCTGGTGAGGGTTCGGTGACCCCTCCTCAAGGGGGGGGTACTGTTGTGAATTCTGTGGCAGAGCTCCCTCCTGTGGTCACAAGTGGTACTTCGGCTGGTTCTCTCTGTGAGCTTCCGTTGGTGGAGGAAAGTGGTACTTCGGCTTCTGAGTTTCCTTCCTCAGGTGATGTGGTGAAGTCGTTAGGTGCTGCTCTATTTAACTCCACCTAGTGCTTTGATCCTGGCCTCCAGTCAATGTTCTAGTATTGGACCTGTTTCCTCCTGGATCGTTCCTGTGGCCTGCTGCTCTGCATAGCTAAGTTCCTCTTTGCTATTTGTTTGCTGTTTTTTTCGGTCCAGCTTGTCAATTTGTTTTTTACTGCTTGCTGGAAGCTCTGGGACGCAGAGGGTGTACCTCCGTGCCGTTAGTTCGGTACGGAGGGTCTTTTTGCCCCCTTTGCGTGGTTTTTGTAGGGTTTTGTGTTGATCGCAAAGTTACCTTTCCTATCCTCACTCTGTTCAGAAAGTTGGGCCTCACTTTGCTAAATCTATTTCATCTCTACCTTTGTCTTTTCATCTTAACTCACAGTCATTATATGTGGGGGCTGCCTTTTCCTTTGGGGTATTTCTCTGAGGCAAGGTAGGCTTATTTTCTATCTTCAGGCTAGCTAGTTTCTCAGGCCGTGCCGAGTTGCATAGGGAGCATTAGGCGCAATCCACGGCTGCCTTTAGTGTGGTTGGAGAGGATTAGGGATTGCGGTCAACAGAGTTCCCACGTCTCAGAGCTCGTTCTTGTTTTTTGGGTTATTGCCAGGTCACTGTATGTGCGCTGACCTCTATGTCCATTGTGGTACTGAATTACCTTTCAGAACAGTCGTCCCAGGTAATCAAGACTGTCGTTTTGCACTCACCAAATTCATTAAAAGGCCCGTGCACCTCATATGGGAATGTATTTTTTTACTGTACACTGCAATACCATTATATTCCAGTATACAGCTTAAGCAATCGTACTATCGCAGGTTCAGGACCGCCAAGGGGGGTAAAAACTAAACTGAAAAAAAAAAAAAAAAACAGTTAAAATATGTGGAAAAAAAGGTACTCCCAATTAAAAAAATAAAAGTTAATATAATCTTTTTTTTTTTTTAAATGGCGTTGCTGTGTCTATAATAATACTGTCTGTCAAAATATAACATTAATTGAAACAAATTGATAAAGGAAGTAAACAAAAAAAGTAAAATATTGAAATATAGCATTGATAGCATTAGAGACAGTTTTGGTCAACAACCCCCAGAGCCCTTCCTCCCGACTTCCCAGCCCTCCACCTCCAAAACCAACTTCTCCACCATTACAGAAGATCAACTCTCCACTCTACTCTCAAGATCGCATCTCGCCACCTGTGCACTTGACCCGCTCCCATCCCACCTCATCCCAAACCTCACCACAGTCTTCATCCCAACCCTAACCCATCTCTTCAACCTATCACTAACAACTGGTGTTTTCCCCTCAAGCTTTAAACATGCCTCCATCACACCTATCCTCAAAAAGTCTTCTCTTGACCCATCCTCTGTATCTAGCTATCGCCCTATATCACTTCTCCCCTATGCCTCCAAACTACTGGAACAACACGTTTACCTTGAACTGTCCTCCCATCTCTCTTCTTGCTCCCTCTTTGACCGCCTGCAATCTAGCTTCCGGTCACACCATTCCACTGAAACTGCCCTAACTAAAGTCACCAATGACCTCTTAACCGCAAAAAGCAAGCGACACTACTCTGTCCTCCTCCTCCTCGACCTGTCGGCTGCCTTTGACACAGTGGACCATTCTGTATTATTACAGACCCTCTCATCCCTTGGCATCGCAGACTTGGCCCTATCCTGGATCTCATCATACCTAACAGACCGGACATTCAGCGTCTCCAACTCACACACCACCTCCTCACCTCACCCTCTATCTGTCGGAGTCCCACAAGGTTCAGTCCTTGGGCCCCTGCTGTTCTCCATTTACACCTTTGGCCTGGGACAGCTCATAGAATCTCATGGCTTTCAGTATCACCTCTATGCTGACGACACACAGATCTACATATCTGGACCAGATATCACCTCCCTTCTAACCAGAATCCCTCAATGTCTGTCCACTATTTCATCCTTCTCCGCTAGATTTCTGAAACTTAACATGGACAAAACAGAATTCATCATCTTTCCCCCATCTCACGCGACCCCCCCAACGAACTTATCCATTACAGTAAATGGCTGCCCACTCTCCCCAGTCCCACAAGCTCGCTGCCTCGGGGTAATCCTTGACGCTGATCTCTCCTTCAAACCACATATCCAAGCCCTTTCCACTTCCTGCCGACTTCAACTCAAAAATATTTCACGAATCCGTTCATTTCTCAACCATGAATCTGCAAAAACCCTAGTCCATGCCCTCATCATCTCTCGCCTTGACTACTGCAACCTCCTGCTCTGTGGCCTCCCCTCTAACACTCTCGCACCCCTCCAATCTATTCTAAACCCTGCTGCCCGACTAATCCACCTGTCCCCCCGCTATTCCCCGGCCTCTCCCCTCTGTCAATCCCTTCACTGGCTCCCCATTGCCCAGAGACTCCACTACAAAACCCTAACCTTGATGTACAAAGCCATCCACAACCTGTCTCCTCCATACATCTGTGACCTCGTCTCCCGGTACTTACCTACACGCAACCTCCGATCCTCACAAGATCTCCTTCTCTACTCCCCTCTTATCTCCTCTTCCCACAATCGCATACAAGATTTCTCTCGCGCATCCCCCCTACTCTGGAACCCTCTACCACAACACATCAGACTCTCGCCTACCATCGAAACCTTCAAAAAAAACCTGAAGACCCACCTCTTCCGACAAGCCTACAACCTGCAGTAACCACCGATCGACCAAACCGCTGCATGACCAGCTCTATCCTCGCCTACTGTATCCTCACCCATCCCTTGTAGATTGTGAGCCTTCGCGGGCAGGGTCCTCACTCCTCCTGTACCAGTTATGACTTGTATTGTTTAAGATTATTGTACTTGTTTTTATTATGTATACCCCTCCTCACATGTAAAGCGCCATGGAATAAATGGCGCTATAACAATAAATAATAATAATAATAAATATCAGAATTTGCATTCTTTCAATTGCCACCACAAAAAATGAAGTGCAATCGGAATGATCAAATCATTGTATGTACTTCAACATGATATCAATAAAACATCAGCCCATCATTAGTAATGAGCGGACCCCTGGATTTTCGTGTTCGGGCAAACTTTAAATCTTATTGAAGTCACGGCTGGTGACAGCTGCTGGGTATGTCACAGAGTAGTTCAGAGTGTGAACTAGCAAGGGTGACGTCTGTAAGTTTACAGCCGGGTAGTTCAGAGCGTGTGAACTTGTGAAGTCAGGTCATAGCCGTTGTTTCCCACGCTGCCAAACAGCAGCTATGACTGGAGGAAAGAGTTAACCTTACTGAAATTACTGCCAGTCACAGACACTGCCAAGTATTGCAGACTGCTGCGAGATCTGGCAGTGTCTGCTGAAGTTAGTGCCTATGAAACTCCGTTCTCTAAAAAAGGCTCCATATGCTGGAATTTTGGTCAGGGCTCATTGTGGGACCTCAATGTCTACTACAGAGGATCTCTTGGATTACAGCTGACCAGCATGGGAGTTTTATCTTTAATAAACTGGTGAAAGACGGTAATTTTATGGGACTGGTTTTAACACATAAATGACTTTTCTTTGCCTGTGTTTATTTCTTTTTACTATTGGGTTACTAACCCCTTGGCTTGGTGTCAGCCAGTTGCTAACATCAACCCCCAAAAGAATTACCCAGATTGCCTCTGCACTAGGGCAATCAGGAGGATTCACATACAAAATGTAGAGATAGGTTATCCAGATGCATTATCTTATATTGGTCTACTGGGTTTATCCACTTTTTCTGGAACGACCCGCATTACTGAGTATCTGAATAAATCATTTTTTGGTCATCCAGATATAGTGTCCTATTCCTAATACATGAGGTTTCTTAAGACACATTTTTAATAGAAAATTAATAAATACTGTTGTAAGGGTTTATATGTTCACGCAGGTAATGTATAAAAATAAAACTATAAATACCGTATATACTCGAGTATAAGCCGAGATTTTCAGCCCAAATTTTTGGGCTGAAAGTGCCCCTCTCGGCTTATACTCGAGTCACGGTGGGCGGCAGGGGCGGCGGGTGAGGGGGAGAGGGCGCTGAGGCATACTTACCTGCTTCCGGGGCTCCTGGCGCTGTCCCTGCAGTCCTACGGTCTCCGGGTGCCGCAGCTCTTCCCCTGTTCAGCGGTCACGTGGGACCGCTCATTAGAGAAATGAATATGGACTCCTCTCCCATAGGGGTGGAGCCGCATATTCATTCCTCTGAGCGGTGCCAGTGACCGCTGACAGGAAGAGCTGCGGCACCCGAAGACAGTGTGACAGGCAGGGACAGCGTCAGGAGCGGCGGGACTAGGTGAGTATTTCATATTCACCTGTCCACGTTCCACACGCCGGGCGCCGCTCCATCTTCCCGGCGTCTCTGCACTCTGACTGTTCAGGTCAAAGGGCGCGATGACGCATATAGTGTGCGCGCCGCCCTCTGCCTGATCAGTCAGTGCGGAGAGACGCCGGGACAGGATGCTGGGGAGCTGCAAGCAAGAGAGGTGAGTATGGCATTTTTTTTTTATTATTATTGCAGCAGCAGCAATGACACAGCTTTATACGGAGCATCTATGGGGCAAAAATGAACGGTACAGAGCACTATATGGCACAGCTATGGGGCAAGAATGAACGGTGCAGAGCACTATATGGCACAGCTATGGGGCAAGAATGAACGGTGCAGAGCACTATATGGCACAGCTATGGGGCAAGAATGAACTGTGCAGAGCACTATATGGCACAGCTATGGGGAAGAATGAACTGTGCAGAGCACTATATGGCACACCTATCTATGGTACATCTATGGGGCAATAATGAACGGTGCAGAGCACTATATGGCACAGCTATGGGGCCATAATGAACGGTGCAGAGCACTATATGGCACATTTATGGGGCCATAATGAACGGTGCAGAGCACTATATGGCACAGCTTTCTATTGCACATCTATGGGGCAATAATGAACGGTGCAGAGCATTATATGTGGGGCACAGCTTTATATGGAGCATCTATGGGGCCATAATGAACGGTGCAGAGCATTATATGTGGCACAGCTTTAAATGGAGTATCTTATGGGGCAATAATGAACAGTATGGAGCATTATATGTGGCACAGATTTATATGGAGTATCTTATGGGGCAATAATGAACGGTATGGAGCATCTATTTTTATTTTTGAAATTCACCGGTAGCTGCTGCATTTTCCACCCTAGGCTTATACTCGAGTTAATAAGTTATCCCATTTTTTTTGTGGCAAAATTAGGGGTGTCGGCTTATACTCGGGTCGGCTTATACTCGAGTATATACGGTACATAAAAATGACAAGCAAGACTAGCATATCTTTTATTTTTTAACCCCTTCATGACCCAGCCTATTTTGACCTTAAAGACCTTGCCGTTTTTTGCAATTCTGACCAGTGTCCCTTTATGAGGTAATAACTCAGGAACGCT
The DNA here is from genome assembly GCF_032444005.1 of Ranitomeya imitator. Lineage (NCBI taxonomy): Eukaryota > Metazoa > Chordata > Amphibia > Anura > Dendrobatidae > Ranitomeya > Ranitomeya imitator. Next base: position 304,696,645 of record NC_091282.1, read on the forward strand.
TCAACGGATCCTAGCGGTTCTGAGATTGTTTTTTCGTGACATATTGGGCTTCATGTTAGTGATAAATTTAGGTCAATAAATTCTGCGTTTATTTGTGATAAAAACGGAAATTTGGCGAAAATTTTGAAAATTTCGCAATTTTCACATTTTAAATTTTTATTCTGTTAAACCAGAGTGTTATGTGACACAAAATAGGTAATAAATAACATTTCCCACATGTTTACTTTACATCAGCACAATTTTGGAAACAAATTTTTTTTTTGCTAGGAAGTTATAAGGGTTAAAATTTGACCAGCGATTTCTCATTTTTACAACGAAATTTACAAAACCATTTTTTTAGGGACCACCTCACATTTGAAGTCAGTTTGAGGGGTCTATAAGGCTGAAAATACCCAAAAGTGACACCATTCTAAAAAATGCACCCCTCAAGGTACTCAAAACCACATTCAAGAAGTTTATTAACCCTTCAGGTACTTCACAGCAGCAGAAGCAACATGGAAGGAAAAAATGAACATTTAACTTTTTAGTCACAAAAATTATCTTTTAGCAACAATTTTTTTATTTTCCCAATGGTAAAAGGAGAAACTGAACCACGAAAGTTGTTGTCCAATTTGTCCTGAGTACGCTGATACCTCATATGTGGGGGTAAACCACTGTTTGGGCGCACGGCAGGGCTTGGAAGGGAAGGAGCGCCATTTGACTTTTTGAATGAAAAATTGGCTCCACTCTTTAGCGGACACCATGTCACGTTTGGAGAGCCCCCGTGTGCCTACAAATTGGAGCTCCCCCACAAGTGACCCCATTTTGGAAACTAGACAAGGAAGTTATCTAGATGCATAGTGAGCACTTTGAACCCCCAGGTGCTTCACAAATTGATCTGTAAAAATGAAAAAGTACTTTTTTTTCACAAAAAAATTATTTTGGCCTCAATTTTTTCATTTTCACATGGGCAATAGGATAAAATGGATCATAAAATTTGTTGGGCAATTTCTCCCGAGTACGCCGATACCTCTTATGTGGGGGTAAACCACTGTTTGGGCACACGGCAGGGCTCGAAAGGGAAGGCGCGCCATTTGACTTTTTGAATGGAAAATTAGCTCCAATTGTTAGCGGACACCATGTCACGTTTGGAGAGCCCCTGTGTGCCTAAACATTGGAGATCCCCCACAAATGACCCCATTTTGGAAACTAGACCCCCAAAGGAACTAATCCAGATGTGTGGTGAGGACTTTGAACCCCCAAGTGCTTCACAGAAGTTTATAACGCAGAGCCATGAAAATTTAAAAAAAAAATTATTTTCTCAAAAATGATCTTTTAGCCTGCAATTTTTTTATTTTCCCAAGGGTATCAGGAGAAATTTGACCCCAAAAGTTGTTGTCCAGTTTCTCCTGAGTACGCCGATACCCCATATGTGGGGGTAAACCACTGTTTGGGCACATGCCAGGGCTCGGAATTGAAGTAGTGACGTTTTGAAATGCAGACTTTGATGGAATGCTCTGTGGGCGTCACGTTGCGTTTGCAGAGCCCCTGATGTGGCTAAACAGTAGAAACCCCCCACAAGTGACCCCATTTTGGAAACTAGACCCCGAAAGGAACTTATCTAGATGTGTGGTGAGCACTTTGAACCCCCAAGTGCTTCACAGAAGTTTATAATGCAGAGCCGTGAAAATAATAAATACGTTTTCTTTCCTCAAAAATAATTATTTAGCCCGGAATTTTTTAATTTTCCCAAGGGTAACAGGAGAAATTTGACCCCAATATTTGTTGTCCAGTTTCTCCTGAGTACGGTGATACCCCATATGTGGGAGTAAACTACTGTTTGGGCACATGCCGGGGCTCGGAATTGAAGTAGTGACGTTTTGAAATGCAGACTTTGATGGAATGCTCTGCGGGCGTCACGTTGCGTTTGCAGAGCCCCTGATGTGGCTAAACAGTAGAAACCCCCCACAAGTGACCCCATTTTGGAAACTAAACCCCCCAAGGAACTTATCTAGATATGTGGTGAGCACTTTGAACCCCCAAGTGCTTCACAGACGTTTACAACGCAGAGCCGTGAAAATAAAAAATCATTTTTCTTTCCTCAAAAATGATGTTTTAGCAAGCATTTTTTTATTTTCACAAGGGTAACAGGAGAAATTGGACCCCAGTAATTGTTGCGCAGTTTATCCTGAGTATGCTGGTACCCCATATGTGGGGGTAAACCACTGTTTGGGCACACGTCGGGGCTCGGAATTGAGGGAGCACCATTTGACTTTTTGAATACAAGATTGGCTGGAATCAATGATGGCGCCATGTTGCGTTTGGAGACCTCTGATGTGCCTAAACAGTGGTAACCCCTCAATTCTACCTCCAACACTAACCCCCCCCCCCCCACACCCCTAACCCTAATCCCAACTGTAGCCATAACCCTAATCACAACCCTAACCACAACCCTAATTCCAACCCTAACCCTAAGGCTATGTGCCCACATTGCGGATTTTTAAGCATCATTTTTGAAAAATCCGCTGGTAAAAGGCACTGCGTTTTATCTGCGAATTTCCTGCGGATTTCCAGTGTTTTTTGTGCGGATTTCACCTGCGGATTCCTATTGAGGAACAGGTGTAAAACGCTGCGGAATCCGCGCAAAGAATTGACATGCTACGGAAAATACAACGCAGCATTTCCGCGCTGTATTTTCCGCACCATGGGCACAGCGGATTTGGTTTTCCATAGGTTTACATGGTACTGTAAACCTGATGGAACACTGCTGCGAATCCGCAGCCAAATCCGCACCGTGTGCACATAGCCTAATTCTAAAGGTATGTGCACACGCTGCGGAAAACGCTGCGGATCCGCAGCAGTTTCCCATGAGTTTACAGTTCAATGTAAACCTATGGGAAACAAAAATCGCTGTACACATGCTGCAGAAAAACTGCACGGAAACGCAGCGGTTTACATTCTGCAGCATGTCATTTGTTTCTGCGGATTCCGCAGCGGTTTTAAAACTGCTCCAATAGAAAATCGCAGTTGTAAAACCGCAGTTAAATGCGCAGAAAAAACGCGGTAAATCCGCCATAAATCCGCAGCGGTTTAGCACTGCGGATTTATCAAATCCGCAGAGGACCAGAATACGTGTGCACATACCGAAACCCTAACCCTAGCCCTAACCCTAGCCCTATTCTAACATTAGTGGAAAAAAAAAATCTTTATTTTTTTATTGTCCCTACCTATGGGGGTGACAAAGGGGGGTGGGTCATTTATTATTTTTTTTATTTTGATCACTGAGATATAATCTATCTCAGTGATCAAAATGCACTTTGGAACGAATCTGCATGCGCCCGCCATTTTGGAAGATGGCGGCGCCCAGGGAGAAGACGGACGGACTCCGGCAGGATCGGTAAGTATGATGGGGTGGGGGGGAAGCACGGGGGGGGGGGGGGATGTGATCTGAGCATGGGGGGGTGGATCGGAGCGCGGGGGGGTGGAACGGAGCACGGGGGGGGGGTGATTGGAGCACAGGGGGAGCGGACAAGAGCACGGGGGGAGCGGAGCACAGGACGGAGGGGAGCCGGGGCAGTGTACCGGACAGATCGGATGGCTGGGGGGGCGATCGGTGGGGTGGGGTGGGGGCACATTAGTGTTTCCAGCCATGGCCGATGATATTGCAGCATCGGCCATGGCTGGATTGTAATATTTCACCAGTTTTAATAGAGCGATTTGTAATATTTAACCTGATTGGCAGTTTCACTTTCAACAGCCAATCAGAGCGATTGTAGCCACGGGGGGGTGAAGCCCCCTGGGCTAAACTACCACTCCCCCTGTCCCTGCAGATCGGGTGAAACTGGAGTTAACCCTTTCACCGGATCTGCAGGGACGCGATCTTTCCATGACGCCACATAGGCGTCATGGGTCGGATTGGCACAGACTTTCATGACGCCTAGGTGGCGTCGAAGGTCGGGAAGGGGTTAAATCAGATATTTTTTTTATTGAAGTAAAGCAAATACAACTTATACCCAATAACATACAATTAGGCATGTATAAAATGTTTTGTTTTTTTTCTCCCCCACCCCTTTCACCACCCGCTTCCCCCCAAAACCCTCCCCACCATCCCCAAGTAGACAACAATCACATAGTCACCTTCTTCTGGGAACCAAAACCAAATTTTGCAATATATACACCACCCTGTAAAATGCAGCTGGAACAGGACACTCACTCAGGAGCCTTTATGCAACCTCTACTATATTTTAAAGGTCGCAACCATGATGCCAAAATTTGTTCAAACTTTGGTAACTTATTTCTTCTCCGATATATACTTTCTTCTATACAAACTGTATAATCCACTTGCTGAATATATTCCTTTCTGCAGGGTGGTTCAGCCCTCACCCAATATCTGGCAATCAATTTCATGGCCATGAACAGCAGCCTGGCCACGGCCAACTTCTTTGAGATATTAATTCCAATTTCATCACCATACCCCAACACGCTCACTAACGGAGTCCTAGGCACTACACATTCATACCTCCCCTCATCATACTAATCACCCCAATCCAAAAAGCTTGTAACCGCAGACATTCCCAGAACATATGCAAAATACCCGCACCCTCATTCATACATCTCGGCCAGTAAGAAGTGCTAATAGCATATTATCTTATTACAACCCATAAGAATCCGAGAGTTTTGTTTTGGATCTGAATAGAAGATTACATTTATTAGTAGGGAATGCCTATTCTCTTACTCTGTTTTTACATCCTCGATGTGTTTCCTCCATGCATGGAATGTAATAAAGAGCTGTCTCCTGCAATAGTGATCTGACGCCAACATAATCCCCTCACGCTCAGCATCTAGAGCTGCTAAACAATGTTTCCATTTACACCAACATTGCTCCAACAAACTTGCGTTGCAGTGCAGAATTGCCTAGAATTACAGATAGAACATTCAGAATATAGGACAAGTCTGTTCATCAATACACACTGAATGCTAATCTAAATCGTAAAAAAGGACTTTAGCTATATTATATGTTATTTTGCTGGCAATCCTGTTGAAAATACAAAATCATCTTTCAGTAAAACAGAGGAGAGAGCTGTACAGGCTAGTATATTATGAGATAATATATTTAGGGTTGATCTTCTAACACGTGATGCTTTGGTTATTTTGTATGATTTCTCAATTGCTCTCCATTACTTCTAAAGACACCCACACACATTAGATAGCTGTAAGCCAAACGACAGCCAACAACTCTCTCTCACATACACAGGTACACTCAGCTCGGCCAAGCGAACCTGTGCTCTCTATGGGACAGCCACTGCCAGGCTACGTTCGTGGCATCTTATCTGAGGAAAGAACAAAAGGATTGGCTGTAAAATTCAGCAGGCCGGATCCTTTGCTCCTCTGTCATGATCTGTCGGCAAAGAGTCGGGTGATCCCCATACACAATGGACTTCTGGTCAATCATGCCGATACCGGTGGGTTCAATTAACTCTAGACTACACTAATGTGTATGGGGGCCTTGACTGGTACATTTGTCTAGAGGAGATATCAGTTGTACCCACCAATCTCTCAGATAAATGTGTCTCTTGCTGATGTTCTAGTTTCTTGCTCCAGGTCAGGAGAACCCTTCTCTGTACAGAAAAACTAATGAAATATAAAAACCAATAAGATTATTGGGCATAAAAGGAGTTTCCAATCTTAACCATTTGTGGCATATCCACAGGGCAGATGAGGGGTGATATGTCAGGATAAAAAGAATTCTGGTATCATTGTTTGTCAATTCAATGTGGTCATTTTTATCATTTAAGAGATGGGAGGGCTTGAATGTGCTTCTCTCCATTACACACTACGAGCGTTAGGCCACGTTCAGACATTCAGTATTTGGTCAGTATTTCACATCAGTATTTGTAATCCAAAACCATGAGTGGGTGATAAATACAGAAGTGTATGCCTCAATCACACTCATCCTCAAAAGCCCACACCTCTCTTCCTGCTGCCTCTTCGACCGCATACAGTCTGGTTTCAGACCGCACCATTCCACTGAAACTCTCCTGACTAAAGTCACCAATGTCCTACTAACTGCCAAAGCCAAGTGTCACTACTCTGTCCTCCTCCTCCTAGACCTGTCCTCTGCCTTTGACACAGTGGACCATTCCCTATTACTACGGACCCTGTCATCTCTTAGCATAACAGACTTGGCCCTATTCTGGATCTCGTCATACCTAACAGACCGGACATTCAGAGTCTCCCACTCGCCCACCACCTCCTCACCTCGCCCCCTATCTGTCGTAGTCCCGCAAGGTTCAGTCCTAGGACCTCTGCTCTTCTCCATTTACACCTTCGGCCTAGGACAGCTCATAGAATCTCACGGCTTTCAGTATCATCTCTATGCTGATGACACACAGATCTACATCTCTGGACCAGATATCACCTCCCCACTAACCAGAATCCCATAATGTCTGTCCGCTATTTTCATCCTTCTTCTCCGCTAGATTTCTAAATTTATTATAGACAAAACAGAATTCCTCATCTTTCCCCCAACTCACTCGACCCCCCCAACAGACCTATCAAAGTAAATGGCTGCTCACTTTCCTCAGTCCCACAAGATCCCTGCCTTGAGTTATCCTTGACTCTGATCTCTCCTTCAAACCACATATCCAAGCCCTTTCCACTTCTTGCTGAATTCAACTCACAAATATTTCCCGGATCCATACATTCCTCAACCAAGAATCTGCAAAAACCCTAGTCCATGCCCTCATCATCTCCGGCTTTGACTACTGCAATCTCTGTTCTGTGGCCTCCCCTCTAACACTCTCGCAATCTATTCTAAACTCTGCTGCCCGACTAATCCACCTGTCCCCCTGCCACTCCCCTCTGTCAATCCCTTCACTGGCTACCAATTATCCAGAGACTCCAATTCAAAACCCTAACCATGACATACAAAGCCATCCACAACCCATCTCCTCCATACCTCTGTGACCTCATCTCCCGGTACTTACCTGCATCCAACCTCCAATCCTCACAAAATCTCCTTATCTACTCTCATCTTATCTCCTCTTCACACAATCCCATACAAGATTTTTCCTGCGCATCCCCCCTAATCTGGAACTCTCTACCACAACATATCAGACTCTCGCCTACCATGGACACCTTCAAAAGGAACATGAAGACTACCTCTTCCGACAAGCATACAACATGCAGTAACCACCAAACCGCTGAAAGACCAGCTCTATCGTCACTCACTAACTGTATTCTCACCCATCCCTTGTAGATTATGAGCTCTCGCGGGCAGGGTCCTCTCTCCTCCTGTACCAGTCGTAACTTGTATGTTTTAAGATTACTGTACTTGTTTTTTACTATACCCCTCCTTGCATGTAAAGCACCATGAAAAAAATGGCACTTTAATAATAATAACAATAAGGTGGTGATGTGTTTCTATTATACTTTTCCTCTGATTATTCATCTCCTGGTTTTGGCTTACAATTACGGATGTGAAGTACTGACCAAATACTGATAGTGTGAACGTAGCCTTAAAAAAAGGCTCTTTATGTAGCTCCAGCAAAGGAAAAGAGTTACGTGCAAGTGTGGCCAACTTTCCACTGGATGGATTTTAATGGGATACTTCTCAACTTTAAAAATTTCATACAAAGGCCACATGTGCTCTTATAATTAATAGATGCAAGTCCCTTCAAATTATCTACATTGCACCATTAACTTCTGTAGCACTTTATATAGTACAGTATCAGGGTAACAATGACAAAAGGCAATGTTGTATAGAAAAATGAAACAATTGTCTATAATATGGATGTTAGGAACCCTTCCACACACACAGTAACCAGACTTAAAGTATTTAAAATAATTATGTATGTTACTGATAAATGGAATATATTAACAAAACCAGAAAATAACATTGAATTACTTTCCCAGATTTTACCTCAGAATGTGTCTTTATAAGATCAGACTTATAGGGGTTGTCCCCTTTTAGAAAATCTTCTTGCTTGGCTGCAGTATGTTATAAAAAAAAAAAAAAAAAACTGCTTTAATTAACATAACCATTGTCCTGTATTGGCTGCGGTGCTGACATTACATCAACAGGCAATCAATGAGCTCAATGGTTCGACCCCTCATGGCCGCTGAGCTCATTCGTGTTGCAGGCAATAACAGTGTTTTTTTTATTTATTTATTAGAACAAACTGCAACTGTGGACGAAGATTCCTGGAAAGGGGACAACTTCTTTATCAAAAAAACTCTTGCAGTTTATGTAAAAGGAACATTATTTATATATATTTATAAACAAATATATTACAGATCAATAACGGATTAGCGATAAGTACAACCTGTAAAATTGTGCAGCTTGATCTTCCATTTCTCTGCACTTTTGCTTTATGTAGGTTTGTTCCCGCCAAGTCTGGAAGCTATGAGGCAAAATACACCTAACATAATGGCTGTCTGCAACTGCAACAAGCATCTGCAAGGAAAGAATGACAACATTATCCACAAAATATTGTAACACTATGAAAACAGGCTAATTCTGGAGTGTAATGCACACAAACATTTGCATATACCTTTTTGATCTTACATTTCTGCTTGTAGTCTACCCAGAAATTGAAACATTTCTCTATTACCACAGATCTGAAATGGCAGAATTAAAGTATATTTTTCAGTTAGGGAGAACAAAATGTATAGGGAGAAAAGGAAACACTTAAATATACTGAAAAAAACTATTACAATTTTACAAAAAAAAGGTAACACCTGGAGCAACCCAAAAATATTTGAGGGAATGCAACCAAAAATGTGACATGATAAGGTCTCGTGCAGACACCTGCATTATTGGTCCAACAAAACATCGGATCCCACCTGGACTAATGTTAAACTATGGGGCCATACCCATGTCCAATTTTTTCCTGGGATAGAGTCTACATGTCAGAATTTGATCTGAAATTTGGATTGCACTTGGCCATGTAAGTCAGTGAGTGCGTGGAAACCATTGAACTGTACTTGGTTGACATCTGAATGCAGTTCGATTTCCGCACACTGACACAATGGAGAATTTGTTAAGTAAATAAGGCAGCACACTGCAGCGCTAAAACATGTAAACTTGGTAGCCCCTTTACGGCATCTCTCTTATACCAGGTCCTAAACTTGCCTTACCTCGCTGAGATGCCGTAAAGGGGCTACCAGGTACACATAAAATTGGCCATTTTTATGCGCTAAAAGCTCTAATTTTTCATATTTCTAGTGCAGTAATGCAGTTCAAATTTCGTGTTTTCAAGTTTACATGTTTTAGCGCTGCAGTGTGCTGCCTTATTTACTTAACTATATACGAGTTGGCGACTCTAGGTTCAGCACCTGTTCACACTTAGTCTATGTTTGGATGTGCCGGTCAGGTTTTTGAAATACAATGGAGAATTTGATCAGGGTGTCATTGGTATTATCGGCCAGATTTGATCAGGGTGTCATTGGTATTATCGGCCAGATTCTCCCAGATGAGAGAATCTACGGCACGAGCATGAGCCCTAATAATGGCTTTTAAGCTGGAGATTCCGATTGTAAACGTTTTACTATTCTACCACACTGATATTTTAATAGATTTAAAATAAAGGAAATGATTTGACTGAAATCTTCAGCTTTTGATTCTTATGGATTGGTCTTGCCTACATTAGCCAATAGGCTTGCCGAAGATCCTGCACTACATGCGGTGGTGGAGTAATTGAATTGGTGAGCTGAGCCTGTTCTAGGGCTATTTGTAAGCTTTTTTTGCATACCTGTAATGAGAATGTGCTGCCTTTGTAAGAGGCAAAAGTGCGTTTTCCTCTTTCTGATCCATGCAACACTGCCAATCAGTCCAGAACTTGCGGAGCAGCTACAAAAAAAAGAAATAGAAAAGACAACGGTGGTGAATATAACACTAACAGGTTGTGTATTCTGTAAGAACTTGCAAAAACTATCTACCTGAAAATTTACCAGCCTATTTTTAAGGCTGTTTTCACACAGAAAACAACTGGTAAGCCCTTCCGACAGGGCTTTTCCATTTTTGCCAATTCGTTTTTTTCTTCCAAGAGCCAGAACATTTTACATTTTCAGTCAACATAGATGTGTGAATGTTTTTTTTTGGTGGGACAAGTTGTATTTTTGAGTGGCATCATCCATTTTATCATGTGATGAACTGGAAAGCAGGAAAAAAAAATCGAAGTGCAGCGAAATAGCTCAAGTGAAATTCCGCAATTATTTGTTTTTTTTATTTACAGTATTCATTATATGTCAATAGGATTGTCCAGGTCGGTACGATTACAGCGATACCAAACATGTATAGTTTTCTTTGAAATTTTAATGTTGAAACATTTGGGGGAAGCGGTTAGTAAGAAATATAAATTATGTTATATATTTTGTATGTGGTATAAATATGTATATATTATAAATGTTTATGTTCTACATTTTACATATTTATAAAATTTGATTGTGTTGCCACTTCAAAGGCCAGTAATGTTTTAAAAATTAAGGTAATGGGACTGCGTAAAGTCTCGTTTTTTTGCACCGTGTGCCGACGTTTTAATTGATACCAATTTGGGGTAGATAGGATATTTTGATCGCTTGGTATTGCATCTTTCTGCCCTGTTGCGGTAGACAAAAATCTGCAACTCTGGCATTTTGATTTCTTTTCTTGGTAATGCCTTGCACCAATCAGGTAAACTAATTTCCTAGTTTCACAGACCAGACATTTACGAACGTAGAGATACCACATGTGTAGTTTTTTATTTACTAATTTTTAATGGGGGAAAAGGTGGACGTTTCACATTTTTTTTAATCATAACTTAAAAACTTTTTATTTTTTATTGTATTCGCTAGCCACCCTAGAGGACTTGAACCTGCGATCTTCTGATCGCTGGTGATACATACAGCAATACTATGGTATTGATGCATATAGCAAAAATCACCGTCTCCTATGAATGCCAGCCACAAACTGCTTTCACGGGGGTATAGTCACAACAGGTGAACGGGTGTTCAGCAACAGCCCTCCAGCTGTCATGGGAACCTACTGTGGCCCCGCATTCATTTCGTGGATGTACTGATTGGCATGTAGAACAGCATGCCTCTGGGACGCGCTCTGGAAATGCCGCTATCACAGATTGATAACAGGATTTTTGGTTGCTTACCGTAAAATCTGCTTCTTGGAGCATTCATTGGGGGACACAGGAACCATGGGTGTATGCTACTGCCACTAGGAGGCTGACACTATGCATAAAAAAAGTTAGCTCCTCGTCTGCAGTGTACACCCCACCAACTGGCATTATGAACCTCAGTTAGTGAGAAAGCAGTAGGAGAAGAAAAAACAATAAGGTTGAGACAACATAACCACACACATGAGAACTGTAAACATGAGAACAGTCATAGAACACAGAACAACAGGAACTGAATAATGTGGGAGGGTGCTGTGTCCCCCAATGAAGGCTCCGAGAAACAGATTTTACGGTAAGCTACCAAAAATCCTGTTTTCTCTATCATCTCTCATTGGGGGGACACAGGAACCATGGGACGTCCCAAAGCAGTCCCACGGGCGGGAAAAACAGACTTCCATCAGGTCAGAGGACTCACCACTGCTGCCTGCAAGATCCTTCTGCCTAGGCTGGCGTCCGCCGAAGCGTAGGTATGGACCTTGTAAAATTTGGCGAACGTGTGGATGGAAGACCAGGTTGCCGCTTTGCAAAGCTGTAGGGCTGAAGCCCTGTGGCGCACCCCCCAGGAGGCGCCGACTGCCCGGGTAGAGTGAGCCTTAATCCCAGGAGGGGGCACTCTGTTCCTGACCCAGTAAGCCTCCAAAATTGCCGTTCTGATCCAGCGAGCAATAGTTGCCTTGGAAGCCGGCAGGCCTCTGCGCGTGCCATCAGGAATGACGAAAAGAGAGTCCGTCTTCCGGAAAGAGGCCGTTCTAGCCAGGTAGATCCTCACCGCCCTGACGAGGTCCAGCTTGTTCAATGATCGCTCCAGAGGATGAGTCGGAGCTGGACAAAAAGAGGGTGTTACTATCGCTCCCTCTGCTCACCTCCGTCGCTCCGTCTCCGGGTCCCGGCGTGCTCTTCCTGCTCCTTCTGCTGCGGCTGTTCTCCCTGCTCGCCCTTGTCGCTCCACTCCTGGGTCCCGGCGCGCTGTTCTCTGTTCTTCTGTAGCGGAGCCTGCTCTTCCTGCCGCTGTTTGGTCCTGTTCTCCTGCTTCCGGGTCCCGGCACGCTCGTCCTCACTGTGCTCCTCCCCTGCTTCCTGGTTCTCGCTCTGCTGGAGGGATCCAGCTTCTGCGCAGGCGTCCTGGGTTCCGTAGAGGGCGCATGCGTCCCAGTTCTTCTGCTACCGGATACTTGGATCCGGAGATCCCCTGCAGCCACAATCCGGGTGAGGCATACGGTATATCAGGCCGCCTCCCCTGCATGGAGGCGCCTGATCGTCATTTGCTTCTAGCTTTTGTCTCTGGTGACTTTGTTCTCTGTGTCTGGCATCCTTGTGCTCTACACTTAGTCTTGTGCTTTCCTGTGTCCGTGCCTGGCTCTGGCTCAGTTTAGCTGTTTTCATTATCCGTTCCTCTTAACTCGCTCTCTTTCTCTGCAGATTCGCCTTTGTCTCAGCTCCTCTGCAATCCAATTCCTGCGCTCATCCACTGTCCTTAGCTGTAGTACCGGTCTCCCTGGTTCCAGTATTTCCGTCCTCTGTACATTCTTGGTCTCCGCCTTGTTCCTGTCTTCTCCTCCTCCTTCTGAGCTGTCCCTCTCAGTATCTGCTACTGTGGACTGGTGACCTCTGGGCCTGCTCCTGACGGTCCCTGTATAGGGGTCGGTCTCACTAGGACAGCTCGCCCAGGGGTAGGTCTTTTCCACGGTCCAGAGGGTCCACTCTAGCTCCATTTCTCTCGTAGCGTCACAGAGGGTAGGACAATGTCCTCGTTGAGGTGGAAGGTGAAAACCACCTTAGGAAAGAAAGAAGGCGGAGTCCTCAAGACCACCTTGTCCTGGTGGATAACCAGGAAAGGAGGTCGGCAAGAAAGGGCCACCAACTCGGAAATGCGCCGGATAGAAGTGATGGCCACAATAAAGGCCACCTTCCAGGATAGAAATGACAGGGAAACCTCCCTGAGAGGCTCAAACTGGGGAACCCTTCAGAACCTCCAGTACAAGATTCAAATCCCATGAATCCACAGGAGCCCTGTATGGAGGGATAGTATGGGCTACTCCCTGAAGGAAGGTCTTGACCTGTGGCCGAGAAGATAGCGTCTTCTGAAAAAGGATGGAGAACAGAAACCTGGCCCTTTAGGGAACTAAGAGCGAGGCCCGAATCCAGTCGTGCCTGAAGGAATGCCAAAATAGAAGGAAGGGAAAAGAACGTTGGTGAAACGTGGTTGGACTCGCACCAACGGAAGTAAGCCTTCCAGGTATGATAGTAGATCCTGGAAGACGAAGGCTTCCTATCCTGGATCATAGAATGAATCACTAGATCCGAAAAGTCGGATGCTCTTAGAACTGCGGTCTAAACAGCCACGCCGTCAAACTGAGTGACCGAGAATTCGAGTGGCAGATCGAACCCTGGGACAGCAGATCAGGTCTGTCTGGAAGCCGCCAGGGGACGTCCGCGAGAATGTTGACTATCTCCGCAAACCAAGATCTCCTGGACCAATCCGGAGCGATCAGAATGACCGGCACCCCTTCCGCCTTGATCTTTTTCAACAGCTTGGGAAGCAAGGGCAGGGGTGGAAACAGATAGGGGAGCACGAACTGTGACGAAGGAATGGCCAGAGCGTCCACGCCCACTGCGAGTGGATCGCGGGACCTGGAAACGAACCAAGGGACCTTCCTGTTCATTTGGGATGCCGCGAGGTCTACATCCGGAGTCCCCATTCGAAGACAAATCTGATGAAAGACCTCCTGATGCAAGGACCATTCCCCTGCCGCAAGGCCCTCACGGCTGAGGAAGTCGGCGGCCCAATTGTCCATGCCAGGGATATGCACCATGGATATCACCGGAACCGTTACTCCGAGTCCTCCCCCCCCCCCTGGTGGTTGACATATGCCCCTGCAGTAGCATTGTCTGTCTGGATTCAAATTGACAGATCCCTGAGAATCCTTTCCCAGTGACGAAGAGACAGAAAGATGTCCCGAATCTCAAGGACATTGATCGGCAGAGTTGACTCCTGCGCCGAATAATGACCCTGAACAGTCAGGTGGCGAAACACAGCACCCCAGCCGAGCAAGCTGGCGTCCGTCGTCACCACCTGCCAGTGAACTGGAAGAAGAGGAAGAAGTAGGAGGGCGAGCGCGACCTCCCTTAGAAAGAAAACGATGCACATTGAGGTAGATAAGGGTCTAATGAAAGACCCGTGTCCACCTCCTACTGACACTAAGCTAAACTGAGGTTCATAATGCCAGTCGGTGGGGTGTACACTGTAGAGGAGGAGCTAACTTTTTTTTATGCATAGTGTCAGCCTCCTAGTGGCAGCAGCATACACCCATGGTTTCTGTGTCCCCCAATGAGAGGCGATAGAGAAAATTGCATTTAACAGGCTAACAGCTGTAGGTGGAACTCCACATGAAGCTGCTAGAGGTAGATGATGGTTGAGCAATGCATCCAACATCTGACAGCAAAGATGCAAAGTCAGTTCCTGAGCCTTCATCAAAGTCAGGGAGCTGCCACATGACGTAACTATAGGTCATAAGTCAGTAAGGAGTTAAACTATGCAAATTTTCAGACGTTATATGGGTTCCCCTTTCATGTTACACTTATGATCTATTAAAAGAGGTCATTAATATTAGATCAGTGGGGGGTTGATACCAGCAACCCCACCAATAAACAGCTAGCAGCTGATCTGCAATACCTGACAGCAGCCCCGTCCCCACACATTGAACGGAGTTGTGCGTTGACCTATCTCAGGGATAGTTAATCAATATAATTTGCCTACAGGATCCCTTTGAGTCATTAAAGGTGTTTTTTTTTTTTTTACTTACTGAACAGTTGTAGTGATGGGAAGCCTGTAGCTTTTTGTGCGTTTTAACATGTGCCAAGCAGATATTCTTTTTAAACGCATGACAGCCAGCCTTCTGCAAAAATAGAAATTCTTAAGTATTAGTTATTTGACTCACCAATTAATATGCACCATGCTTTTATAAGAATATTACCAAGAGTTGGAATCTGTAATGGTCCTTGGCTACTTTTTGGAAGATGGCTTCTTCTGAGCTGAGTTGCATGTCTATGTGGCACAGTTAAGGGGACTTCAGATGGAAACCAATGTAAAGATAATAAATATATAAAACACAATAAAAACATTCATTACTAACATAATCAGCCATATATTCAAGTCGTAGCGAGTCTCAGCTTTGCAGGATTTGTACTTCCCATTAAATTTTGTAAAATGTGTTCAGATCATACACAGAATTTTGACCAGGCCAATGTTTACAATTCTGACAACTGTCACTTTATGAGGTTATAACTCTGGAACTCTTTAACGGATCCCGCTAATTCTGAGAATGTTTTTTCGTGACATATTGTACTTCATGATAGTGGTAAAATTTCTTTGATATGACTTGCATTTATTTATGAAAAAAACAGAAATATGGCAAAAATGTTGAAAATTTTGCAATTTTCAAACTTTGAATTTTTATGCCCTTAAATCAGAGAGATATGTCACAAAAAATTCTTAATAAATAACATTTCCCACATGTCTATTTTACAACAGTACAATTTTGGAAACACTTTTTTTTTTTGTTAGGGAGTTATAAGGGTTAAAATTTGACCAGAGATTTCTCATTTTTACAACACCATTTTTTTTTTTTAGGGACCACATCACATTTGAAATCACTTTGAGGGGTGTACATGACGAAAAATACCCAAAAGTAACACCATACTAAAAACTGCACCCCTTAAGGTGCTCAAAACCACATTCAAGAAGTTAATTAACCCTTTACGTGCTTTACAGGAATTGAAGCACTATGGAAGGAAAAGGGATTTTTGGTTCTTACCGTAAAATCTCTTTCTTGGAGCCTTCATTGGGGGACACAGGTAACCATGGGTGTATGCTGCCGTCGCTAGGAGGCTGACACTATGCAAAAAAGGAAACGTTAACTCCTCCCCGGCAGTATACACCCTTCAATAGGCATAATTCAATCCAGTTGGTGCAAAGCAGTCGTAGGAGTAAGTATAAAGAACTCAACCTATGTACCAACCCAAAATAACGGCACGTTGGCCAACAAAGTACAAAATAAAGAGAGGGTGCTGTGTCCCCCAATGAAAGCTCCAAGAAAGAGATTTTACGGTAAGAACCAAAAATCCCTCTTTCTTACTCGCTTCATTGTGGGACACAGGTAACCATGGGACATCCAAAAGCAGTCCCAAGGGTGGGGAAAATAGTCAGAGAAAACCGGTTTTTACGTACCGGTACTTGGATTCTACGGAGCCACGACAGCACCCCTACGAGAGAGGGGATCCGCCCACCTTCCGGACAGGAACCTACAGGATTTAAAGGGGCAGTCCCCCTCATCACTCCAGTTTGTGTTTCAGAGCATAAGGGACACCGCCATTGAGTTAGTAAATAAACATATATACTTAAACATTACTAAATACCATCACCTTCTAAAGAGTGATTTTTTTAAAAAGCACACTTTCCCCAAAAGGGTGCAGAAACCAGTGATCAACTACGGGGGGTGGGGGGGGGGGGGGATTGGGGGAAATGTGCGGGTGCTGTCGTGGCTCCGTAAAATCCTATTACAGGTACGTAAAAAACGGTTTTCCTATCGCCACGACAGCACCCCTACGAGAGATTTTCAAAGATTAATCACCTGGGGGGGACTACAGCACTAAGTACTGTACGGCCAAAAACTAAATTGGCCTCTGAAGATAAATCAAGACGATAAGGTCTATAAAAGGTGGAAGGAGATGACCACGTTGCCGCCTTACATATTACGTCTATGGAGACGTCCGCTCTTTCCGCCCAGGATGAGGCCATGGCTCGAGTAGAGTGGGCCCTGATGCCATCTGGTGGTGTCTGGCCTTTAGCAGTATAAGCAAGATATATGGCATCTCTTATCCATCTGGCGATAGACGCCTTAGTTACACTCGCCCCTTTCCTTGGATTCTGAAAGGAAACAAACAGAGCCCTACTCTGCCTCCATGGTTCTGTCTTGTGTAGGTATTCTAATAGAGCTCTTCTAAAGGTACCTTCACACTAAACGACGCTGCAGCGATCCAGACAACGATCCGGATCGCTGCAGCGTCGCTGTTTCGTCGCTGGAGAGCTGTCACACAGACAGCTCTCCAGCGACCAACGATGCCGGTAACCAGGGTAAACATCGGGTTACTAAGCGCAGGGCCGCGCTTAGTAACCCGATGTTTACCCTGGTTACCATCCTAAAAGTAAAAAAAACAAACGCTTCTTACTTACCTTCAGCTGTCTGTCCCCGGCGCTCTGCTTCTCTGTACTGGCTGTGAGCACAGCGGCCGGAAAGCAGAACGGTGACGTCACAGCTCTGCTTTCCGGCCGCTGTGCTCACAGTGAGTGCAGGAAAGCACAGCGCCGGAGGACAGACAGCGGTAGGTAAGTATGAAGCGTTTGTTTTTTTACTTTTAGGATGGTAACCAGGGTAAACATCGGGTTACTAAGCGCGGCCCTGCGCTTAGTAACCCGATGTTTACCCTGGTTACCACCGAAGACATCGCTGAATCGGTGTCACACACGCCGATTCAGCGATGTCAGCGGGAGAGCCAGCGACCAAAGAAAGTTCTGGACTTCTAGCCCCGACCAACGACATCACAGCAGGATTCTGATCGCTGCTGCGTGTCAAACTAAACGATATCGCTATCCAGGACGCTGCAACGTCACGGATCGCTAGCGATATCGTTTAGTGTGAAGGTACCTTAACATCTAACATGTGATATTTCTGCTCATCAGCTGAATTCGGATTGTCACAGAAAGATGGTAAAATTATTTCTTGACTTCTATGAAATTTGGAAGCTACCTTTGGTAGGTATTCTGGGTCTGGTTTTAATACTACCCTATCCTGAAAGACCATTAAATAATGAGGATCTATCGACAATGCTTGTAAATCACTCACTCTTCTAGCAGATGTCAGGGCTACTAGGAAGGCTGTTTTTAAAGTTAAATTTTTTATGGAGACAGAATCTAATGGCTCAAAGGGGGGTTCTGTTAAGGCGTCTAAAACCAAATTTAAATCCCATGGTGGTAATCTAGGAATATACACTGGGTTACTATTTTCAGTGGCCCTAATAAATCGGGAAACCCATCTATTTCCCACCACATCGCTGTTATATAACGCCCCCAAAGCTGATACTTGGACTCTAAGGGTATTTACCGCCAAGCCCAATTCTCGGCCCTTCTGTAAAAATTCCAGAATAGCCGGAATTGGAACCTTGCCTGAAAAGGGATTTTGGTAGAAGGCAAGTTTTCCAAGTTTTAGCATAGATCTTGGTAGTAACCTCTTTTCGGCTATTTAAAAGGGTAGATATGAGAGCCTCTGAAAACCCTCTTCTCCTCAATAACTCCCTCTCAAATTCCACGCCGTCAGATGCAGGGATTCCACATTGGGGTGACTGAACGGACCCAGAGAAAGAAGCTCCGGACTGATCGGCAGTACCCAGGGGTCGGACACAGACATTGCCCTGAGTAACGAGAACCATGCCCTCCTGGGCCAAAAGGGGGCAATCAGGATCACTCTCGCCCTCTCCTCCCTGAGTACTATAGGGATCAGACACATTGGGGGGAACGCATAAGCCAGAGGGAAATCCCAGTGTATTTGAAGGGAGTCTATTATACAGGGCTTGTCCGCCACCCGAAGAGAAGCGAACCTCCTGGTCTGTCTGTTCTCTCTCGTTGCAAATAGATCTATAACAGGCAACCCCCATAGGTCTACTATCTGTTTGAACACCCGTCGATTTAGAACCCATTCTCCCTGACGTAGAGAATGACGGCTGAGGTAATCTGCCTCTGTGTTGAGCTCTCCCCGAATGTGAACGGCTGACAGAGAGCGAAAGTGGGCTTCGGCTATGTTGAGTATGTCCGTGGTGGTGTTCATTAGAGATCTTGACCTTGTACCTCCTTGATGGTTGAGATACGCCACTACTGTTGTGTTTTCTGACTGGACTCTTACATGTGAATCCTGCAGAGATGGTAGCAACCTGAGTAGGGCCTTTTTTACTGCCGTGAGCTCTTTCCAATTCGAGGACTCTTGAGCCTCTAAGAGAGACCATTGCCCTTGAGTCCAAACATCTCCTATATGAGCTCCCCATCCTATCGGACTGGCATCGGTTGTAACCGTGTTGTCTGGAACTATACTCCAGCATACTCCTTTTTCTAAATGTCCCCTGTTTAACCACCATCTCAGACTGTGTAGAGTGGCGACGGACAGCCTGAGTCTTCCGCCTAATTGCCCTTGAAGACTCCTCTCTGCATCCAAGACCTGGGCCTGCAACACCCGAGTGTGGAATTGAGCCCACTGAACGGCTGGTATGCAAGACGTTAGAGATCCCAGAAGGGACATAGCGTCTCTCAAAGTCAGATCTGGCCTTCTTGTTACCGTACTGACTTTGTGCACAATTTTCTGCTTTTTCTCTTCCGGAAGGAAACATAGTTGCTCTTCCGAATCTAGCAGAATACCCAGGAAGGTTTGAGTCGTTGATGGTTCCAATCTTGATTTTTCCATATTGACTATCCAACCCAAGTCCTGTAAGGAAGATATTACATGATTTAGGCGAGTACTACACTGAAAAAACGAATTTCCCACTACCAGGAAGTCATCCAAGTAGGGTATAATTAACGTATCATGTCCTCTGACATAGGCCATTACTTCCGCCATGACTTTAGTAAACACCCTCGGTGCCATAGATAGACCAAATGGCATTGCAGTAAACTGAAAGTGTCTGACCTGGTCGTTTCAGCGCACCGCCATTCTGAGGAATTGTTGATGATCCTGGTGAATGGGCAGATGGTAATACGCATCTTTTAAATCCAGGACTGTCATATAACATCTGGGAAAAAGAAGTTTAGTCGCCGTTTTAATAGATTCCATTTTAAAGGCATGGTAATTTAGATGTTTGTTCAATCTCCGTAAATTTATGATGGTTCGATAGGATCCATCTGGTTTGGAGATTAAAAATAAAGGGGAATAGAACCCTTTCCCCTGCTGATGTTTTGGAACCTCCACTACAACTTCCCTCCGTCTTAACATTTGGACCTCTTTTTCAAGGGCCTTTTGTTGGTCTAAGGAATCAGGGGCAGTTAAGATATAAAAATCAGAAGGTTTTTCCTGGAACTCTAATTTTAACCCTGAATTAATTATACCTAAAACCCAACTGCTCGCAGTTATTTTAGCCCACTGCGCATAGAAATATTTTAACCTGCCCCCTACTGGAAGATCTTTATTAGCGATAATTTCTTCTTCTTCTTGAGGAAGATGATGAGGCATTAAAGTCCGAACCTTTCTTTTTCGGGTCTGTTGGTTCCCAGTCTCGGTTGTGGTAAGGTCTTCGGTATTGGAAGAGTCTCCTGAAGGTATTCCTAAAGGTAGAATTGAAAGCTTTAGGAAAACCTTTCTTCCCATCCTCAGCTTTAGCTAGGATATCATCCAATACCGGGCCAAACAGGTACTCACCCCAACACGGTATTGTACACAGTTTAGCTCTCGCCTGGGCATCTCCTTTCTAGGTCTTAAGCCATAAGGCTCGGCGAGCAGCGTTTGAGAGACCTGCTGATCTTGCTGCTAATTTTAAAGAATCCACCGATGAATCCGCTAAATACGCCACACCATCCCGTATTTGGGAAAGGGAGTTCAGCATCTTGTCTCTGGGCACCTTGGATTTCAGTTGTTCCTCCAGCTGGGATATCCACACCATGACGGATCTAGCCGTACACGTGCTAGAGATAGCAGGTTTGAACGCCCCCGCAGATGATTCCCATACTTTTTTCAAAAACATGTCCGCCTTCCTATCCGACGGATCTTTCAGAAGGCCCACGTCTTCCAGCGGCAAAGCACCGGCTTTAGAAGTAGAAGCCACCGCTGCATCCACTTTCGGGACTTTCATCCATTCTGCCAAATCATTGTCGTCAAAGGGATACCTTCTTTTGGCTGATGACGGCAGGAAACCTTTATCCTGTTTATCCCATTCCCGTTTTATAAGGGACTTAACTGTATCCACAACCGAGAATGCCTTACGACTCCTCTGGCACAAGCCCGCAAACATTATGTCCTGTGCGGACCTTGGTTTCTTGCTCTCTGCAACACCCATGGTAGCTCGGACTCCTTTAACTAACATGTCCATGTTATCCACTGAGAAACAAGGCCTTCCCTCTTCATCTGAGGATGATGGAGATGAGGAGCGGGAACATTCACCTTCTTGCAGGGACAGGCTAGATCCTGGAGATATGTCCCTGCCCGACCTTTCCTGGCGGCTGTCTCTAAAGGTACCGTCACACTAAGCGATGCTGCAGCGATACCGACAACGATCCGGATCGCTGCAGCGTCGCTGTTTGGTCGCTGGAGAGCTGTCACACAGACAGCTCTCCAGCGACCAACGATCCCGATGTCCCCGGTAACCAGGGTAAACATCGGGTTACTAAGCGCAGGGCCGCGCTTAGTAACCCGATGTTTACCCTGGTTACCATCGTTAAAGTAAAAAAAACAACCGCTACATACTTACCTACCGCTGTCTGTCCTCGGCGCTCTTCTTCTCTGGTCTGGCTGTGAGCGCCGGGCAGCCGGAAAGCAGAGCGGTGACGTCACCGCTCTGCTTTCCGGCCGCTGTGCTCACAGCCAGAGCAGAGAAGCACAGCGCCGAGGACAGACAGCGGTAGGTAAGTATGTAGCGGTTGTTTTTTTTACTTTTACGCTGGTAACCAGGGTAAACATCGGGTTACTAAGCGCGGCCCTGCGCTTAGTTACCCGATGTTTACCCTGGTTACCAGCGAAGACATCGCTGAATCGGTGTCACACACGCCGATTCAGCGATGTCTACGGGGAGTCCAGCAACTAAATAGAGTTCTGGACTTTCTTCCCCGACCAGCGACAGCACAGCAGGGGCCTGATCGCTGCTGCCTGTCACACTGGACGATATCGCTAGCGAGGACGCTGCAACGTCACGGATCGCTAGCGATATCGTCTAGTGTGACGGTACCTTTAGGGAATAGCTTATTTCCTCCCTGATGACCGCTCTAAGGTCTGATGACCGAAGGGGAGCTTCCTCTTCTAAGGTCTGACAGATGCAAGCCTGACAAAGCCTTTTAGTATAACTGTCAGGCATTGGAGTCGTGCATAGAGCACATTGCTTGTGCTTAGATTTAGCTGTTTTTTTCCCCTAAAACAAAGCACAAATAACAGACCATATCAGCACCAGGTGTTTTGTTAACACTCACCATAAGGCTGATTCTGTGAATACCGGTTCTGGAGGAGTAGGATCCAAATGTGACGCTGGGGCGCTCGCACGCTGCTGCCCCCGTACCACGCTGCTGCTGCTTCTCCTTGAGCGGCCGCTACCGCTCTTACTGCGCTGCTCCATTCCCTCTCCATGAGGGTGCTCGGCGTCCCCTACTGAGGACATAGCTGCACACATCATTCCATAGGCGCCGCTCTTTTACAACGCTGCAGCGCTCCTCCCCCGGCTTACCCCGGAAGTGTAAGAACTACTTCCGGGTTCACCAGCGCCGGTGTGAACGCTGCACTGCGCTCAACTGCGGACCAGGACGGCACTGCCTGACTCCTGGGACGCACTCCGCATGGCCAGACGAGGGGGGGTCTGCAAGCAGGACACCCCCGACGCTGCTTCCGAGACCCCGATTCTGCCGTTCCTAAAGACACCGCGCAGAGGAATGGAGGCCCGGGTAAGACTGCTGATTTTCCTGCAGGCTCCCGCCGTCCGGACAGGAACCCAAAAACTGGAGTGATGAGGGGGACCGCCCCTTTAAATCCTGTAGGTTCCTGTCCGGAAGGTGGGCGGATCCCCTCTCTCGTAGGGGTGCTGTCGTGGCGATAGGAAAAGAAGACTTAGGTCGAACGGTGGGAAACCGCCGCCTGCAGTATCTTTCTACCCAGGTCTGCATCCGCAGAAGCTTGAGTATACACCTTGTAGAACCTTTCGAAGGTGGGAAGGGATGATCAGGTTGCAGCTTTGCAAACCTGCAAGGCCGAAGCCTGATGACGAACGGCCCAAGAAACTCCCCCAGACCCTCTCTGCCTTTATCTTTTTTACGACCCTTGGAATCAAGGGAAGAGAAGGAAACAGATAGGGCATGTGGAACTGGGCCCACTGGATCACCAGGGCGTCGCAACCAACGGCCATCAGGCCCCGAGACCAGGCTCAGGGTCGGACTGGCCCATCAGAGAACCGGAGGATTCTCTGGTGGGCCCAGGCACTGACACCAGCTGGTATACTGGCCAGCAGCTGCCTAGGGCCCCCATTGCTCCAGGGGCCCCCAGCTAGTGGTTACTAATAACGGAACACCCAGCAGCTATGGGGTCCCTGAGTCACTGTGCCCTGCCTGATGCCAGCTGAGCAGCAGCTGGAGACAGGAGCCTGTCCCCGCTGCTAAAAGGGAAATTAATTTTCACGCTTTCCCATGCTCCCATGGGTGTGGAGAGGAGTGGGTATTCATTTCACTTTAATACCAGTCAGTGTTAGCTGCAGGATAAGGCTAACACAGCCCGCATGTAAAGCCGTTGCTCCCTCCATGAGGGAGGCTACATTATATTCTATGAGGGGGGCTACTTTATATTCTATGAGGGGGCTACATTATATTCTATTTGGGGGCTACATTATATTATATGAGGGGGCTACCCCGATCCATACTACATAATTAATGTGTACTACCTTATATTATACGCTGATATTAGCACGTTTACCACATAATTGGTGGTCTTGTATTTATTTCTATGTAACTACATAGTGAGCACCAAGAATGATTTTCTCTGGTGGGCCCAAGGTGCTCCAGTCCGACGCTGACCAGGCTACATACTGGGGAACCTTGTGATTCGTTCGGGAGGCCATGAGGTTGATGTCCGGAACTCCCCATCTCTGACATATTTCGTTGAAGATGGTGGGATGGAGAGACCACTCGCCTGACGCGAGGCCCGGATGGCTGAGGAAGTCGGCTTCCCAATTGTCCACCCCTGGGATGTGAACAGCCGAGATGGCGCGAACGTGGTTCTCTGCCCACCATAGAATGTTTGACACCTACGCCATAATCCGCTTGCTGCCAGTCCCTCCCTGGTGGTTTATGTAAGCCACGGCTGTGGCATTGTCTGACTGAATGCGGACCAGATTTCCCGCGAGGAGGGGCTGCCAGCGGAGGAGGGCGAGGAAGATCGCTCTGATCTCCAAAAGATTGATGGGGAGAAGAGTCTCTTGAACCTTCCAGCGACCGTGCGCTGTGTGATGGAGAAAGACCGCACCCACCCCTGAAGACTTGCATCGGTGGTGAAGATCTGCCAGTGGAGGGGGAGAAATTACATGCTCGCAGAATGGAGGTGGAAAGCGTCCACCAAGTGAGAGACTGTCTCACGTTGAGAGGAAGGCGAATTGGGCAATCTAGAGAAAGTGGGCTCTTGTCCCAGGCCGGCAGGAGAGCCAGCTGGAGAGGGCAAGAAGTGGAATTGAGAATAAGGTACTGCTTCCATGGAAGTGACCATTTTCCGTAGAACTCTCATGCAGAGCAGTAGAGGCAGAGGAACAGGGAGTTTTAGGGGTTTGATGCCCTGGCAGAGAGTGAAGAACTTCTCTTTTGGGAGGATGACCCGAGCTTGGAAGGTGTTGAATTCCATGCCCAGGAACTCGAGGTGTTGAGTCAGAACCAAGGTCGATTTGCCTTTGTTGATTATCCAATCGAGGCGGATCAGCATCTCCAGAGTGATCTGGAGACTCTGGTCGCAGTTCCGGCGAGACGGACCCTTGACCAGAAGGTCGTCGAGATAGGGGATTACTGTATGAGGATCCCTTTTGAACCAGGGCCATGACCGCTGCCATTACTTTCGTTAAGACCCTGGGGGGGGGGACGCCAGGCCGAACGGGAGAGCTGTAAACTGGTAATGTTGCTCCTGGATCGCGAAACAAAGGAACCTCTGATGCTGCTGACAAATAGGAGTATGCAGATACGTATCCTGAATGTCCACCGAGCACAGATATTCCCCCGGGTTCTCTGGAAGCGATCACAGAGCGCAGATACTCCATCTTGAAGTGTCGAATCCGAAGATGGCGGTTCAACTGTTTGAGGTCCAAAATCGGGCGGAGAGAGCCGTCTTTTTTCTGAACCACGAACAGATTTGAGTAAAAACCCGAAAATCGCTTGCGTTGAGGAACAGGAACAATCACTCCTGAGGAGAGGAGGGCATTGACGGCATGAAGGAGCCCTGGGGCATGGGAAGGCTGCTCGGGTGGACAGAAGAGGAAGAAACGTCTTCCTGGGGGAGAAGAAAATTCTATTTTGTAACCTGATGTGACAATCTCCTTGACGCAGGCATCGTCGACTACCGATAACAAAGCCTCCGTGAAGAGAAGAAGCCTGCTTCCCACCCTGGAAAGATTTCCAGGTGGGGGTGACCCGTCATTTTGAAGAGAATCTGTGGCCGCGAGTTCCGGAAGGTTTAGAGGAGCGGCTCTTAGCCCTCCAGTGAGGGGTAGGCCTGAAGGAGGATTTTCTCCATTCCCCCTGAGCGGAAGAACGCTCCTGCTGGGAGGAACCGCCTGAGAAGGAGAAGGGCCGGAAGGGACGAAAGGACTGGGGTCCTCTTCGATTAAAGGGGTGCTTAGGCTTAGATTGAGGGAGAGAGGTGCATTTTCCCCATGTAGTGTCGGAGATTAACTGGTCTAGCCTAGTGCCAAAGAGCCTGGAGCCCAGGAACGGAAGACCAGTGACAGACTTTTTAGAAGCGGGGTCTGCGTTCCACACCTTCAGCCAAAGGACACCGAGAATGGCAATGATGTTGTTGTTTGCTCTTGCGGAACAAGCAGCCGCATCCAAGGAGGCATTTAACAGATATTTCCCTGCATGTGCAATCTGGTTCACTAAATCAGCTAGTTACTCCGAAGGAGCAGAAGCAACGAAGCCCCTGCGAAGTAACTTGGCCCAGGCAGACACAGCTTCCGCCACCCAAGAGGAGGCGAAATTCGGGCAGAGAGGCGCTGGACACCTCAAAGGCTGATTTGGTTAAGGCCTCAATTTGCCTCTCCGTAGCGTCCTTAAGAGACGCTGCATCAGGGATAGACAGAACTGTCTGCGAGGATAGACGAGGATAGACGAGAGACAGGCGGGTCTACCTTAGGGGAATCAGACCATTTGCTGACTAGGTCTGGATTAAAAGGGTACAAAATACCTAGCCGCTTTCTTCCTGGAAAACGTTTGCCGGGTTGTTCCCAGTGTCTAGAGGTAGTATTCTCAAACTCTTTACATCCGACCCGACTTCCGCATCAGAGGGGGAACGGGTGGAAAGGGGTATTCTAGATCGTGCCGCGGGTTCCGGAGAGCTGGATGAGGAACTAGACAGAGTCCGCTTTCTGGATCCTTTCTCTAATCTGACCCTGTGCGGGTCGTGGTCAGGTGCGAGCGAATCGTCGTGGGAGGCGTTTGTGGCACTGGCGGCAGAAAATAGAAGCGGCAAGTGTTCTAGGACCTGAACTACTTACTGGGACACTTTTGTCAGGTCTGAGACTGACAGACATAGCAACAGCCCACTCTGGGGGAGGGGGGGAGTGCACTCATCCTGAGCGTTAGGAGCTTCCTGAGGGACGGACATGGTGGAAAGACTGCAGAACAGAGAGAAAGGCGACGGCTGGCCTGAAGCCCACTTTCTCTTACAATGGGAACAAGCGTAATTGGTCACCGTGGGGTTGTAGCTGGAGGCCTGTGTGGGGTTGGGCATAGGTAGAGCCTGAATGAGGACTGCAGCAGAACGCTATAAAGGCGATGCTGCTGAAGAAGAGGGCTGTAGCAGAACGCTGTGCAGGCGATACTGCTTAAGTGAGGACTGCAGCAGAACGCTATAGATGCGATGCTGATGAGGGAGTACAGACGAGGAAGGAGGCCAGGGGGAAAGCAGAGCCTACCAGACACCCAGCGATCGCAGAGACAGCGCAGGTACTGTGTCCCCCTCCGAATCTCAAGACGCTGCAGGAGCCTGGTGCCAAGATGGATGCAGTTCTCTTTGTCCACGTGACGCGCTGGAGCAACCGGTGGGCGGGCAAAACTGTGATCGAGCACGCAGAAAGAGCGGCGTACCCGGGAAAAAGAAACCAGCGTCCTGATAGGCCGACATGACTGAGGGGGCATGTCGAAGTGGAGATCCAAGGCAGCGCGTGCCCGATGCTGGAGAAACTGAAAGTGCGGCGATGATAGGCCTGGACCGGAAAACAGGATTTTTGGTTGCTTACCGTAAAATCTGTTTCTCGGAGCCTCCATTGGGGGACACAGGAACCATGGGTGTATGCTGCTGCCACTATGCATAAAAAAAGTTAGTTCCTCCCCTGCAGTGTACACCCCACCGACTGGCATTCTACACTTCAGTTAGTGAGAAAGCAGTAGGAGATAAATAACAAGGTTGAAAACCATAACCACAAACATGAGAACTGTAAACGTGAGAACAGTCATAGAGCATAGAACAACAGGAATTGAACAACATGGGAGGATGCGGTGTCCCCCAATGGAGGCTTCGAGAAACAGATTTTACGGTAAGCAACCAAAGATCCTGTTTTCTCTATCGCCTCTCATTGGGGGACACAGGAACCATGGGACGTCCAAAAGCAGTCCCTGGGGTGGGAAAAACAGACTTCCATCAGGTCAGAGGACTCACCACTGCCGCCTGCAAAATCCTTCTGCCTAGGCTGGCGTCCGCCAAAGCGTAGGTATGGACCTTGGTGAACGTGTGGATGGAAGACCAGGTTGCCGCTTTGCAAAGCTGTAGGGCTGAAGCCCTGTGGTGTACCGCCCAGGAGGCGCCGACTGCCGGGTAGAGTGAGCCTTTATCCCAGGAGGGGGCATTCTGTTCTTGACCCGGTAAGCCTCCAAAATTGCCGATCTGATCCAGCGAGCAATAGTCGCCTTGGAAGCCGGCAGGCCTCTGCGCGTGTCATCAGGAATGACGAAAAGAGAGTCCATCTTCCAGAAAGCGGACGTTCTATCCAGGTAGATCCTCACTGCCCTGACGAGGTCCAGCTTGTTCAACGATCGCTCCAGAGGATGAGTCGGAGCTGGACAAAAGGAAGGTAGAACAATGTCCTCGTTGAGGTGGCATGTGGAAACCACCTTAGGAAGAAAGGAAGGCGGAGACCTGAGGACCACCTTGTCCTGGTGGATGACCAAGAAAGTAGGTCAGCAAGAGAGGGCCGCCAACTCGGAAACGCTGCGGATAGAAGTGATGGCCACAAGAAAGGCCACCTTCCAAGATAGAACTGATAGGGGAACTTCCCTGAGAGGCTCAAAGTGGGAAACCCTCAGAACGTCCAGTACCAGATTTAAATCCCGTGAATCCACAGGGGCCCTGTACGGAGGGACAGTATGGGCCACTCCTTGAAGGAAGGTCTTAACCTGTGGCCGAGAAGATAAAGTCTTCTGAAAAAGGATGGAGAGCGCAGAAACCTGGCCCTTCTGGGAACTAAGAGCAAGGACCGAATCCAATCCTGCCTGAAGGAAGGCCATAATGGAAGGCAGGGGAAAAGGACATAAGTGAAACGCAGTTGGACTCTCACCCACGGAAATAAGCCTTCCAGGTACGATAGTAAATCTTGGAACACGAAGGCTTTCTAGCCTGGATCATGGTGTGGATCACCCGGTCCGAGAGGCCGGATGCTCTTAGAACTGTGGTTTCAACAACCACGACGTTAAACTGAGCGACTGAGAATTCGGGTGGCAGATCGGACCCTGAGACAGCAGATCGGACCCTGAGACAGCAGATCGGGCCTGTCTGGAAGGTGCCAAGGGGCGTCCGCGAGAAGATTGACGATGTCCGCAAACCCAGCTCTCCTGGGCCAATCTGGGGCGATCAGAATGACCGGCACCCCTTCCGCCTTGATCTTTTTCAACGGCTTGGGAAGTAAGGGCAGGGGTGGGAACAGATAGGGCAGCACGAACTGCGACCAAGGAATGGCCAGAGCATCGACGCCCACCGCGAGGGGGTCGCGAGACCTGGAGACGAACCGAGAAACCTTCCTGTTCATTCCGGACGCCATGAGGTCCACGTCCGGAGTCCTCCATCGAAGACAAATCTGATGGAAAACCTCTGGATGCAAGGACCATTCCCCTGCCGCGAGACCCTCGCGGCTGAGGAAGTCAGCAGCCCAATTGTCCACGCCGGGGATATGCACCGCGGATATCACCGGAACCGTTGCCTCTACCCAGAGGAGGATCTTGGATACCTCGGTCAAGGCAAAGGAGCTCCGAGTCCCTCCCTGATGGTTGACATATGCCACCGCTGTGGCATTGTCCGTCTGGATTCGAATTGAAAGACCCCTGAGAATCCTTTCCCAGTGACGAAGGGACAGAAAGATGGCCCGAATCTCGAGGACATTGATCGGCAGAGTTGACTGCTGTGCCGACCAACGATCCTGAACAGTCAGGTTGGCGAAACACCGCACCCCAGCTGATCAGGCTGGCGTCCGT
This sequence comes from Ranitomeya imitator, assembly GCF_032444005.1. Taxonomy (NCBI): domain Eukaryota; kingdom Metazoa; phylum Chordata; class Amphibia; order Anura; family Dendrobatidae; genus Ranitomeya; species Ranitomeya imitator. The sequence goes on from NC_091282.1 coordinate 304,726,228, forward strand.
CGTCACCACTTGCCAGTGAACTGGAAGGAAAGACCTGCCCTGGGAGATGAGAGGGGACGTCAGCCACCAGTTGAGAGACAGTTTGACCCGGGGAGAGAGTCGGATCGGACGATCTAGGGAAAAGACAGACCTGTCCCACTGAAATTGGCTTGCTGAAGAGGCCGAGAGTGAAATTGGTCGAAGGGAATCGCTTCCAATGGTGGTATCATCCTCCCCAGAACCTTTATGGCCGATCGGAAGGAGGGAAACCGAGGACCCTGGAGCAAGCGTACGTCCCGACGAAGGATGGATCTCTTATCTTCGGGAAGGAAGACTTTGGTCTGACGAGTGTCGAAGAGCATGCCCAGAAAAACGATGCGCTGAGAAGGAATAAGGCAGGACTTTTTCCGGTTGACCAGCCACCCGAAGCGGGCTAGGGTGTCGAGGACAATGGACAGACTTTCGTGAGCTTGAGAAAAGGACGGGACCTTGATGAGGATGTCGTCGAGGTACGGAAACAGAACCAGGCCTCTGACCCTCAAGATGGCTATCAGCGTTGCCATAATCTTTGTGAAAACCCTGGGAGCGGTTGCAAAAACGAACGGCAGGTCGACGAACTGAAAATGGTCCTGGAGTACCGCAAAACGCAGGAATCGGTGGTGTCCCGGGAATATCGGGACATGGAGGTAGGCATCCTGAATATCTATGGAACACAGAAATTCCTGAGCCTCCATGGAAGCAATTACTGAACGAAGGGATTCCATCCTGAAGTGTCTCAGAAGAACTCTCTTGTTCAGCAATTTGAGATCCAGAATGGGACGAACCTTGCGTCTTTTTTAGGTACCACAAAAAGATTTAAATAGAAACCTGTGAACCGTTCTTTTCCTGGGACAGGAACGATCACCCCGGCTTTGAGGAGGGAAGCGATGGCTGCAAAGAAACAGGGAACTAGAGCGGGGTCTCTTGGAGGTCGGGATTCGAAGAAACGATCCCGGGGTCGTGAAACGAACTCTTTTGTATCCCGCGGATACAACTTCCCTGACCCATGCGTCCTCTACTAAGGAGATCCAGACGTCCCTGAAGAAGAGGAGACGGCTGCCCAGCCTGGGAAGTTGGCTGGGGTTTTGCTGAGAGTCATGCCGAGGTGGATCTTACAGTCCTGGACATGGAGGATCTACTCTGGGAGTAGCGAGGACGCCAGGAAGGAGTGGGTCTAAAGGATACAGTCTTCTCTTGACGTGCCTGTGGCCCCTGTTGCTGCTGGGAAAAGGAGTTTGACGCAGCGAAGCGCCGAAAGGGTCGAAAGGACCGAAATTGCCGTCTAGGAGGAGGGCGACGAGGTTTAAACTGGGGAAGAAGAGAACTTGTGCCCCCAGTGGCATCCTTAATGATTTGGTCCAGCTTAGAACCAAAGAGACGTGAACCTTGAAAAGGCAGGCTGGTAAGGGACTTTTTAGAAGACAAATCCGCCTGCCAGGCCTTGAGCCAAACGGTCCGGCGGATGGCAACAGCATTGCTGGACGCCTAAGCTGCACAAGACGCGGCGTCCAGGGAGGCGGAGACCAGGTATTCACTCGCATGAGAAAAAGGGTTGGCAAGCTCCGCCAGTTGTCCGGGTGGAGCCCCATCCAGGATGCCCCGACGGAGTTGTTTGGCCCCTTTGGATATGGATTTTGAAACCCAAGTGGAAGCAAAAGCCGGGCATAGAGTAGCTGCAGCCGCTTCAAAGGCTGACTTGGCGAAGGATTCTATGACTATCGTTAGAATCCTTCAGAGATGCTGCGCCGGACAGTGGAAGGACCATGTTGGTGGACAGCCTGGAAACTGGAGGATCCACCGAAGGAAAAGCAGTCCAATTAGCGGTGAGCTCCGGAAAAAAGGGATATAAAAGGCCAAGTCGCTTTCCTCTCTGAAAGCGTCTGGTCGGATACTCTCTTTCTCTGGTCATGATCTCCTCGAATTCAGGGTGATGAGCGAAAAACTTGGAAGGTGGTTTAGCCCGTCTAAACGAAACCGCCTGATCTGCGGGTTCCGTAGAGGTATCCTTGATGCCACAGGTCTGATTTATCGCTCCAATGAGATTCTGAACCATATCCCTCATGGTAGCGATTTGGTTAGAATCCAGCTCCGAAATATCCTCCGAGGGCGCATCATAGAACGCCTCGCCTGACTCAGGGGAGGAGGACCGGGGGGAAGTCGACCGCAGAGAAGGACCATGTGGCGAGATGGAGCGAGAAGAGGACTCAGACCGGTGTTCCTGTCTGGACCTTTTGCGGCTTATAATGGAGGGCTCCGACGGAGGTTCCTGCGACCCGCTGGCTACTGCGGGGGTCTGCAGGGGTAATCGATCCAGCACGGACACCAGCGTTTGAGACACCCGAGTAAGATCCGCTACCGATTGTGATAGAGAGGAGGCCCAGCTAGGGGTGGGGGAATCACTCAAACGGAGCAGCCGGGGGATCCTGGGCTGTGGGAACAATCAGGTTGCTGCAGGTCTGACAGAGTGGGGAGGACTGACCTGAGGGAAGTTTGCAGTTACATAACGAACATGCAAAGTATTTGACTAAGGCAGAAGAAGCGGAGGAAGAAGTAGGAGGACGAGAGCGGCCTCCCTTAGAGGTAGACATTTTGAAGGGTCCCTGAAGAAAATGCCAGAGAGTTAGGGGACAGGGGGGCAGAAAGCCTGCCCGATGAAAGCGTAAGTGGGCGGAGCACGTCACCGGAAGTAGGCACGGGCAGAAGCCGGGGCCTAAATTAGAGGCCGGAGGAAAGAGCTGCGGCGCCAGGGGAAGTGCACCGCAGTTAGAAAAACAGTGCGGCAGCCTGCCAAGGCTGTCACGCTGGAGAGGATAGAGCCGCCGCCGTGAAACCCGCGGCGTCAGAGCAGTGCGCCGCGGCAGCCTGTTATGGCTGTCGCGCTGGAGAAGGTAGTGCGGCCACATTAAAACTGCGGCGCCGAAGCAGGAAGAAGCGGCACGTCAGCCTGTCAGGGCTGTCTCACTGGAGAAGGTGGTGCGGCCACGGTGAAAACCGCGGCGCCTGGGCAGTGCGGCCGCCGGGGTAGGAAGTGGCGCGGCAGCCTGTAAAGGCCCCTCGCCGGAATAGAAGGCAGAGGGGCCGCAGCTGTCGCACGGGAAGGAAGAAACGCGGCTGCCTGCCGCCGCGCAATACAGCAATCCCGGGCCGTGCTGCTCTAATCTGGGTGCAAGCGACGACCAGGTATTCTGGGAGACCCTAGCAAGACCCCCCCTCTTGAAAGATCTGGGATGGGATGGGGAAATACTCACCTCAAACCTCCCTTGCCGATACCTGAAGAGGAATGAGACGTCCAGGGAGCTGATGGACGTCCTCGTCTCCGCAACCGACAGGCTCTGGTGGGCGAGTGGGTGGGGGATGGAGCCAGGTTCGGACTTCTGAGCACGCTTGTGTGCTAGGATCATGGTCCTGCTGAGGGATCTATGAGGATACGGGGTGGCAGTACACGCCGTACTCATTGTCAGTATTGTGGGACTACAGGTGTGACTGTTCACCCTGTATCCCTCCGGAAAACCTGAAAGAAAACGACGCACATTGAGGTAGATAAGGGTCTAATGAAAGACCCGTGTCCACCTCCTACTGACACTAAGCTAAACTGAAGTGTATAATGCCAGTCGGTGGGGTGTACACTGCAGAGGGGGAGCTAACTTTTTTTGTGCATAGTGTCAGCCTCCTAGTGGCAGCAGCATACACCCATGGTTCCTGTGTCCCCCAATGAGAGGCGATAGAGAAAGGAGGGTGTGGTCTAATGGGGAATAGAGAAAGGCTGCAAGATGCCGGGAACCGCGCGATTAGAAGAAAAAGTGCGCAAAATTTGAAAGTTAGAGGCCGGTGAGCGCTGCCATGGGGAGGTAAGGGGGAGGGGGGGAAAGGTGGTTCTTGTCCCATTTCTGCCTTGCTTGAGTCCGGCTCCTTGGTGTATGAGGATCGCGTCAGAATCCCTAGGAGAAGAGGAGGGTCCTGGGAATAAGATTCTCCTTCCCACATCGTCTCCGGACGGTGCTGAAGACGGCGTCAACCCCTTACGAGAATGGAGGAGGCCACCATAGGTGACGACCGTCTTCCTCTTCCTCCGAGGAGAGGGGTGAGGAGGGGAAAAGGCAAGGACTGGCCACCATTAAGTCACCCTGAAACACCCATAAGGATGATAGGGGACGAAGTCCTGCCAGCGGGTCAGAGAGTGGGCAATGCGAGAAGTGCCACACTTCTCTCTCGGTCGCTTAAATGTGGGAAAAACAGGGTGAGAAGCTGCACCCTGTTACCCGAAGAAGTGAATCTGAAAAAGAAAGGGAAATGATAAATAAAACACACAAAAACCCTGTAAAGGAAAATAATGCAGATCTGGTGGTTAGATCCAGGTCTGCCTCCTACAGACACTAAGGGTATGTGCACACGTTGTTTTGAGCTCTGCGGATTTTTCCGCAGCGGATTTGAGAAATCCGCAGGTAAAAGGCACTGCGTTTTACCTGCGGATTTACCGCGGTTTTTATGCAGAATTTGTGAGGATTCCACCTGCGGTTTTACACCTGCGGATTCCTATTATGGAGCAGGTGTAAACTGCTGCAGAATCCGCACAAAGAATTGACATGCTGCGGAATGTAAACCGCAGAGTTTCCGCACGTTTTTTTCAGCAGCATGGGCACTTCGGATTGCGTTTTCCATAGGTTTACATTGTACTGTAAACGCATGGAAAGCTGTTGCGGACCCGCAGCTGCAGATCCACTGCGGATCCGCAGCAAAATCAGCAACGTGTGCACATAGCCTAAGCAAAAACTGGGTTGAATTATGCCTATCGGAGGGTGCATTTTGCCAGGGAGGAGATAACATTTCCTTATTTGGACCCCAAAAGTTGTTGTGCAATTTGTCCTGAGTACGCAGGTACCTCATATGTGGGAGAAAACTACTGTTTGTCCACACGTCGGGGCTCGAAAGGGAATTAGTGATGTTTTGGAATGCAGACTTTGATGGAATGGTCTACGGGGGTCATGTTGCGTTTGCAGAGCCCTTGATGTGTCTAAACCGTAGAAACCCCCCCACAAGTGACCACATTTTGGGAACTAGACCCCCCCAAGGAACTTATCTAGATGTGTTGTGAGAACTTTGAACCCCCAAGTGTTTCACTAAAGTTTATAACGAAGAGCTGTGAAAATAAAAAATATCTATTTTTTTTTTTTACAAAAATGATTTTTTAGTCCCCAATTTTTTATTTTCACAACGGTCACAGGAGAAATTGGACAGCAAAACTTGTTGTCCAATTTGTCCTGAGTAGGCTGATACCCCATATGTGGGGGTAAACCACTGTTTGCGCGCACGGCAGAGCTTGGAAGGGAGCACCATTTGACTTTTTCAACACAGGATTGAGATCAGACGCCATGTAGCGTTTGGAGAGCTCCTGATGTGCCTAAACAGTACAAACCCCCCAGAAATGACCCAATTTTGGAAACTAGACCCTCCAAGGAACTTATTTAGATGTGTTGTGAGAACTTTGAAACCCCAAGAGTTTCACTAAAGTTTATAATGCATAACTGTGAAAATAAAAAAAAATATACCGTATATAGTCGAGTATAAGCCGAGATTTTCAGCCCAAATTTTTGGGCTGAAAGTGCCCCTCTCGGCTTATACTCGAGTCACGGTCGGCGGTGGGGGTCGGCGGGTGAGAGCGTGTCGCATACTCACCTAGTCCCGGCGCTCCCCCTGTCTGTCCCACGGTCTTCGGTGCCGCAGCTCTTCCCCTGTTCAGCGGTCACGTGGGACCGCTCATTAAAGTTATGAATATGGACTCTAGTCCCATAGGGGTGGAGCCGCATATTCATTTCTCTAATGAGCGGTAATGGTGACCGCTGACAGAGGAAGAGGCTGCGGCACCCGGAGACCAGCTGTCCGGGGGAAGGAGCCAGGGACACCGGGAGCAGGTAAGTATCTCAGTTACCTGTCCGTGTTCCACACACCGGGCGCCGCTCCGTCATCGCGTCCTCTTGCAGTGACTGTTCAGGTTAGAGGGCGCGATGACGTACTAGTGTGCGCGCCGCCCTCTGCCTGAACAGTCAGTGCGGAGAGATGCCGAGACGGGACGCTGAGGAGCTGCAAGCAAGAGAGGTGAGTATGTCGTTTTTTTTTTTTATTGCAGCAGCATTATATATTGCACAGATTTAGGCTACTTTCACACTAGCGTTAACTGCAATCCGTCACAATGCGTCGTTTTGCAGAAAAAACGCATCCTGCAAAAGTGCTTGCAGGATGTGTTTTTTCCCCATAGACTTGTATTGACAATGCATTGCAACGGATTGCCACACGTCGCATCCGTCGTGCGACGGATGCGTCGTGCTTTGGCGGACCGTCGGGAGCAAAAAACGCTACATGTAACGTTTTTTGCTGCCGACGGACGGCTTTTTCCGACCGCGTATGTGCGGCCGGAACTCCTCCCCCACCTCCCCGCACCTCACAATGGGGCAGCGGATGCGATGAAAATCTGCATCCGCTGCACCCGTTGTGCGGCGCAAACAACGCTAGCGTCGGTAACCTCGGCCCGACGCACTGCGACGGGCCGAGCCCGACGCTAGTGTGAAAGTAGCCTTATATGGAGTGTCTATGGGGCCAAAATGAACGGTGCACAGCATTCTATATGGGGCAGCTTTATGTGGAGCATCTATGGGGCCATAATCAACGGTGCAGAGCATTCTATATGGGGCAGCTTTATGTGGAGCATCTATGGGGCCATACTGAACGGTGCAGAGCATTATATATTGCACAGCTTTATGTGGAGCATCTATGGGGCCATACTGAACAGTGCAGAGCATTATATATGCATTCTATATGGCACAGCTTTATGTGGAGCATCTATGGGGCCATACTGAATGGTGCAGAGCATTCTATATGGGGCAGCTTTATGTGGAGCATCTATGGGGCCATAATCAACGGTGCAGAGCATTCTATATGGGGCAGCTTTATGTGGAGCATCTATGGGGCCATACTGAACAGTGCAGAGCATTATATATGGGGCAGCTTTATGTGGAGCATCTATGGGGCAATATTGAACGGTGCAGAGCATTATATATTGCACAGCTTTATGTGGAGCATCTATGGGGCCATACTGAACAGTGCAGAGCATTATATATGCATTCTATATGGCACAGCTTTATGTGGAGCATCTATGGGGCCATATTGAACGGTGCAGAGCATTCTATATGGGGCAGCTTTATGTGGAGCATCTATGGGGCCATAATCAACGGTGCAGAGCATTCTATATGGGGCAGCTTTATGTGGAGCATCTATGGGGCCATACTGAACGGTGCAGAGCATTATATATGGCGCAGCTTTATGTGGAGCATCTATGGGGCAATATTGAACGGTGCAGAGCATTATATATTGCACAGCTTTATGTGGAGCATCTATGGGGCCATACTGAACGGTGCAGAGCATTATACATGCATTATATATTGCATAGCTTTATGTGGAGCATCTATGGAGCCATACTGAACGGTGCAGAGCATTATATGTGGCACAGCTTTATGTGGAGCATCTATGAGGCCATACTGAACGGTGCAGAGCATTATATATGGCGCAGCTTTATGTGGAGCATCTATGGGGCCATGCTGAACGGTGCAGAGCATTATATATGGCACAGCTTTATGTGGAGCATCTATGGGGTCATACTGAACGGTGCAGAGCATTATATGTGGCACAGTTTTATGTGGAGCATCTATGGGGCCATAATGAACGGTGCAGAGCATTATATGTGGCACAGCTTTATATGGAGCATCTATGGGGCCATACTGAACGGTGCAGAGCATTATATAAGCATTCTATATGGCACAGCTTTATGTGGAGCATCTATGGGGCCATAATGAACGGTATGGGGCATCTATTTTTATTTTTGAAATTCACCGGTAGCTGCTGCATTTTCCACCCTAGGCTTATACTCGAGTCAATAATCCCAGTTTTTTGTGGCAAAATTAGGGGGGGTTAGCTTATACTCGGGTATATACGGTATATTTATTTTTTTACAAAAATGATTTTTCAGCCCCCAATTTTTTATTTTCACAAGGGTCACAGGAGAAATTGGATGGTAAAAGTTGTTGTCCAATTTGTCCTGAGTAGGCTGATACCCCATATGTGGGGGTAAACACCGGTGGAAGGAGCACCTTTTGACTTTTTCAATGCAGAATTGAAATCAGACACCATGTAGCGTCTGGAGAGCCCCAATGTGCCTAAACAGTGGAAACCCCCCAATTCTAACTCCAACCCTAACCCCAACACACCCCTAACCCTAATCCCAACCCTAACCACAACCCTAACCCCAAGACACCCCTAAACATAACCCTAATCCCAACCGTAAACGTAATCCAAACCCTAACCCCAACTCTAGCGCCAACCCTAACTTTAGCCCCAACCTCAACTCTAACCCTAACTTTAGCCCAACTCTAACCCTAATGGAAATAAATATATATTTTTTATTTCATTATTTTTTCCTATCTAAGGGGGTGATAAAAGGGAGGTTCATTTACTATTTTTTTTTATTTTGATCACTGTGATAGTGTCTATCACAGTGATAAAAATTAACCAATAGGAAAAAATCTCCTATTGTTGCTGGATGCTTGGCCGGCAGATCTCGGCGGGTGCACTGCACATGCGTCCGCCATTTTCTTACCGGAAGATGACCAGGGTAACTGGTAAATATCGGTGGGGGGGATAAATCGGGGGACCCTATTTCTCTCTCCTCTGATGTGCAATCATATCGGAGTAGAGAGAAATTAAATTGCAAATCGGACTTTTTTTTGCGGTCGCCGTTATATGGTTAATAACGGTAATCACAACTCCGGAGAAAAATCGGATTGCGCTATACACTTTTTCCACACCGCTAATTAACGGCGCTGTGGTTTAAGTACCCTTAACTACCGCCGTTAAAAGGCGTATCGGCGGTCGTTAAGGGGTTAAATAGTAAATAGCAGTGAGATACAAAACGCCTGTAAAGAAATACATTACAGAAATGGTAGCACAAAGCTATGCAGTTAATCAATATACAGTTAGTCCTCGGGTTACGACGGTCTCGAGTTACGTCGTTTCGTGGTTACGACGCTTTATACGATGCCTCATTCCAACTTACGCGGTTTTGCGTCGTAAGTCGAACTACGTGCAACTACGTGCAGCGGCGGAAGAATAGAGTCCAGTACTGTACACTGTACCCGGTTACACGAGGAAAATGAGTCTCCAGCACGCCATAACACCCTAATTATGTAGGGTACTGTGTTAGGATAGGTGTTTGGATAGGCTAAGTGTTTGCAGTACTGTACTGTTATTATGGTACAGTACTATATGAACGTATAGTCCGACTTTCATCAAAATTCAGTTTACGACGCCGCGTAAAAACGGATCAATGTCGTAAGTCCAGGACTACCTGTCCATAAATACCACAATTTTCCATTTTTCAAGTATTCAAATTTTACATGTGAAAAAGCATTAATCAGTATCACAAAAGTAACTGCAGAAATACATAAAGCTGCTTTTACTACACTACCGTAGAGAACATAAACAGAAAGGATTCAGTGTCTCCAGTGGTTAAACACTCTTCGAAGAATAAAGTGACGTGCCAAAGATTCACAGCATTCCTGTTTTGCTTGCATTCTCCTGACTTTCTCCATTTCAAGGGACCACAACGAGAAATATCGGTGTGTGAGATGTTCACGATTCAAGCACATGGCGAGTGCTTCAAAATGAGATAGAATTGATATAATTAGCATGATCAATGCATGCACCTTATATAAATATAGAAGGCTAAGGCTATATTCACAAATCAGGTTTTCAGTGTCAGGCTAAATCCGGCTAATTTTAAAAAAAAAAACGGATCAGGCGAATGTTTCCGCCGGATCAGTTTTTTTCCCATAGACTTGTATTAGTGCCGGATTGCACTGGATGACATTGCGTTTCGTCCGGTTTTCGCCGGATCTGGCAAATCTGCCGCTTCCGGTTTCTTGAAAAAACATCCATAACAACATTTTTTGTCTCCGGCGAAAAAGCCTGAAGCGCCGGCGCTTCCGGCTGTTTGCTAGAATGGAAGCCTATGGGAGTTGGAAGGTGCCGGATCTGGAAAAAGGCGGATCCGGCGGCCTGATCTGGTTTTTTAAACTGAGCATGCTCCAAATTTTTTTTCATCCAATAATCTAAATATGCTAGCTGGATCCATCAAAAAAATGGATCCGTCGCATCAGTTTTTCACAATGTGCACCGGATCCAGTTTTTCCAACATTCGCCGGATTTAGCCTGACACTGAAAACCTGATGTGTGAAAGTAGCCCAAGATAAACTGCAAGATAAATTCATCAAAATCAGAAAAAATATAAAACTCAAAGCTATCCAAATGTACAGATACAAATTTGCTGACATGGGCTAGCCTAATGAAGTCCTTTCACCAAATGTTTCGTGTTGAGCTGGACAAATGATGCAATAGCGGCTGCACACCAAAATTAAAGTGTTTTTTTTTTTTTTTAAGGTAGTACACTCCATATGATAGGACCTGTGTGACCCTGATGGCATCATTCCAGGTCCTTATGCACTTCTATGTTACTGCCTGCTTATGATTGGTCAGTGTCATACAGGATGCAGGAGGACACACCTCCCAGGAAAAACTATCTGATAACACCCACTTGGACTTAAAGGGGTATACTCCCATCTCAAAGATCCTATCCCAAAATGTAGTAGGTGTGATATTCGCAAAGGCCTTCAATAAAACAAAAAAAATTGTATAATTCTTCTGATTCGCTATGTTACTTACCTCATTTATAGCACTGCAATAGCTTAGGTATCCATGGTCATGACCAGTAAGAGCCAAGTAACTTACTATATGATTGGTCGGAACAATGGATACCCAAGCTACTGCAATGCCATAAATGAGGTAAGCTACATAGCGAATCTGAAAAACTATACTAAATTTCAAATTTGAGGTATTTGCTAATATTAATATTATTGCACCTCCTAGATATCAGGATAGAATCTTGGAGATGGGAATACCCTTTTAACTAAAGTTAACTCATAGGTGCCAATACTATGATTGGAAATATTGTCACAACTGAGAGGCAAAATTAAGAGGAATAAAAACAAGTTCTATTCCACTTTGCAGCCACTATTACATCATGTGTCAAGCTCAACCTGAAAATTGGTAAATGGCCTTTGTTAAGTTAGACAAATGTTTGCTCAAAACATGGGTTCTTCTGTACGAGAACAAACTAAATGAAATTTAATTTGCTAATTAAAAGTATTTCAGAATTCATTTATGGGATGACATTTCCTATTGATTTTTTTTTTATTTATTCCCGGTGAACGCCTTTAAGAAAATTGAAGTGACTAAACACATGAAACTGTGGCAATTCTTACCATGCTGCCGTTTTTTTTGCTGACGATAATGCAGGTACAGTAGCCAAGCTCGGACTGCTGTCTGCAGTTTACAGAACCGATGATGTTCAATTGCCTTCTCCTCTTTCATCTTGTCTTCCTCAATAAGCAAATGCATCTCTTTCCATTGAAGCCAAGCCTTTAAAAGACATAATGCGACCATGACTCGAATGAGGTTGGGAAACTACAAGTAAAATAACTTACAGTTTTAACATAAGGCATAACATACAGTGGGTGTGAAAAACCAGATTACTTACCGGTAATACTCTTTTATAGAGCCACGACAGCACCCACTTGAGAGAGGGGATCCGCCCCTAGAAACAGGAAACCCTATGGACAGATAAAAGGGGCGGTCCACCCCGCTCCCACAGTTGGGTTACAGGGAATGAGAGGAACCGCCCACCAGTTTTAGTAGGCAATCCAAAATTTTTATTTATCTTTACTTAAGTATGACTAACTAAATGAGCCATTCACCCTTATCAGTGCTCTTATGCAAAATAGTTATTAGGGAGGGAAGTGAGTGGGTGCTGTCGTGGCTCTATAAAAGAGTATTACCGGTAAGTAATCAGTTTTTTTCTCCTCGGCACGACAGCACCCACTTGAGAGACTTTCAGAGATAGTTATTTGGGGGGATCACCGTGTTAAGAACTGATCTACCAAAAGATAAGTCAGTGGAGGAAGACATGTCCAATCTATAGTGACTGTAAAAGATAGAAGGAGAAGACCAAGTTGCAGCCTTACATATTAGTTCAATTGGGACCTCCGCTCTTTCAGCCCAGGATGATGCTATCGCCCGGGTGGAGTGTGCTTTTACGACCTCAGGTGGATTCTCCCCTTTTGATGAATAAGCCAGGCGTATTGCATCCCGAAACCACCGGGATAACGTACTTTTCGGGACTCCAGATCCTTTCTTATGGCCCTGGAAGGAAACAAAGAGAGCCCTGCTCTTCCTCCAGGGGTTAGTTCTGTCTAAATAAGCTATTATGGCCCTTCTCAGATCTAGTGTATGGTATTTCTCCTCTTCCTGATTTGCGGGGTTATTATAGAAGAAAGGAAGATTTCTTGATACCTATGGAATTTGGTGCCTACTTTAGGCAAGTAAGAAGGGTCTGTTTTTACAACAATTATATCCTGGAATATTGACAGAAAGGGAGATCTATTGACAATGCTTGAATGTCACCTACTCTTCTCGCTGATACTAGTGCAACAAGAAGAGCTGTCTTAAGGGAGACGTATTTTATGTGGGCTGAGTCTAGTGGCTCGAATGGGTCTCCGGTTAAGGCTTTGAGAACTAGATTGAGATCCCATGGTGGTATGTGGGGAATTTGGACTGGTTCTGACCTTTGACATGCTGAAATGAAATGGGCTACCCACCTGTCTCCTGCAATATTGTGACTATATAAGGCCCCGAGCGCAGGTACTTGTACTTTCAAAGTGTTAACTGATAGGCCTAAATCATGCCCTCTTTGGAGAAACTCTAAGATAGCGGAAATGGGAATTTCTTTTGACAGAGCTGGTGGGAAAAAACTAAGACATTTCCTCCATACCCTTACATATATAGTTGTTGTAGTCTTTTTCACCAGAAGGGTATCAATTAATTTATCTGAAAAGCCTCTTAGCTTTAGTAGCTGCCTCTCAAATTCCAGGCTGTCAACCGAAGGCCCTTCACGAGGGTGGTTGAAGGGGCCCCGGAACAGGAGATCCCAATCCTCTGGGAGAATCCACGGATCCAAGATTGACATGGCTCTGAGTCAGGAGAACCATGGTCTCTTGGTCCAAAATGGTGCTATGAGAATCATGTTTGCTCTGTCCTCCCTTATCTTCCTGATTATTGTCGGAAGGAGTATCATTGGAGGAAATGCATATGCTTGTCGATATGTCCACGGAACATGGAGGGCATCGAGGATATTGGGGTTGTCTGTCAGAAACAGTGAAGCAAATTTTTCGACTTGTCTGTTGCTCCTTGTTAATAAAAAAGGTCTATTTTAGGTGTGCCCCATCTCTATGTTAACATTCTGAAGATGTGACGGTTGAGTACCCACTCTCCTTGGTGGAAGGTGTGACAGCTGAGGAAATCCGCTTTTGAATTGTCCACTCCTCTGACATGCAGAGCTGACAAGGATAGAAGATGTTTCTCGGCTATAGTTAGGATGTCGTCTGCTATAGACATGAGAGCTCCTGATCTCATTCCTCCTTGATGATTTATGTACACGACAGATGTCATGTTGTCTGATAATATTCTTGTGTGTTCCTTGTAAGTGCTGAAGGAATTTACACATGGCATGATAGATGGCTTTTAGTTCCCTTTCATTAGATGAATCGTCTGACTCACTAATAGACCATTGTCCTTGAACTATCTGATCTCCTAGATGTGCTCCCCAACCACTAGGACTAGCATCAGTAAAAAAATTTTTGAGGGTTTAACCACCCAAGGGACCCCACCTACAAGATGATTTGGCTCTAACCACCAAGTCAGGGACTCGATTTCTTCTATTGGTAGGGATAGACGACTTCCTAAATGACCCTGTAGTCTCTCTCCTTCCTATAGTATGGTATACTGCAGCCGTCTAGTATGGAATTGAGCCTATGCGACAGCCGGAATGCATGATGTAAAGGAACAAAGAAGGCACATGCCTTCCCTGAGGGAAACTGTAGGGTTATTAACAACTGATTGTACTTTATTCCTTATTGTTATTTGTTTAGATTCTGGAAGGAAACACTTCTGACTCACGGAGTCTAAGGGTACCGTCTCACAGTGGCATTTTGATCGCTACGACGGCACGATCCGTGACGTTCCAGCGATATCGTTACGATCTCGCTGTGTCTGACACGCAGCAGCGATCAGGGACCCCGCTGAGAATCGTACGTCGTAGCAGATCGTCTGAAACTTTATTTCGTCGCCGGATCTCCCGCTGACATCGCTGAATAGGCGTGTGTGACGCCGATTCAGCGATGTCTTCACTGGTATCCAGGGTAAACATCGGGTTACTAAGCGCGGCCCTGCGCTTAGTAACCCGATGTTTACTCTGGTTACCCGGGGACTTCGGGATCGTTGGTCGCTGGAGAGAGGTCTGTGTGACAGCTCTCCAACGACCACACAGCGACGCTGCAGCGATCGACATCGTTGTCGTATCGCTGCAGCGTCGTTTCAGTGTGACGGTACCCTAAGGCTACGTTCACATTTGCGTTGTGCGCTGCTGCGTCGGCGACACAACGCACAAAGCAAACAAAAACGCAACAAAACGCACGCAAAAACGCTACGTTTTGCGACGCATGCGTCGTTTTTTGCCGAAATTTGGACGCAAGAAAAATGCAACTTGTTGCGTTTTCTTGGCCCGACGCTTGCGGCAAAAAAAAGCATGCGTCGCACAATGCAGCTCAAAAAGACGCATGCGTCCCCCATGTTAAATATAGCCCGACGCAAACCCGACGCAAACATGCATAACGCTAATGTGAACGTAGCCTAAGAGAAGACCTAGGAATGATTGGCGGGTTGTTGGAGACAATCTGAATTTTTCCCAATTAATTAACCACCCCATTTCCTGCAGAGATGAAATTGTATCAATTAGGCTACTTTCACACTTCCGTCTTTTAGAATCAGTCACAATCCGTCAAAGTGTTGAAAAGACGGATCCTGTGCAGATTGTAAAAAACGGATGCACTGGATCCTGTTTTTTGACGGATCCATCGATGCAGCAGCTGCAGGAAAAATAGGTTAAATTAAAGGAATAGAAATCTTTCCAGGCATGCCAAGTGTAAAAAAACGGAATCTGTTGCTGGATTCCGTCATTTGACGGACAGCAACGGATCCTGCGCCCATAGGCTTCCATTCTAGCCAAGGACAGACGCCGCAGGATCCGTCGCTGTACGTTTTTTCGACGCAAACAAAAAATGTTACATTGAACGTTTTTTCCAGACGACGGTCCACCAAAACACAACGGATCCGTCGCACGACGGATCCGACGTGTGGCCATCCGTCGCTAATACAAGTCTATGGGGAAAAAAATGGATCCCGCGGGCACATTTGCAAAATCCGATTTTTTCCCAAAACGATGCATTGCAACGGATCTGAAAAGACGGAAGTGTGAAAGTAGCCTTAGGCATTGCTGACACTGTGAAGGGGAATTTCCCACCACTAGAAAGTAGTCTAAGTATGGGACTATAAGGTTATCTTTTAACCTTAAGTATGGCATCACTTCTGACATCAATTTGGTAAATACCCTGGGAGCTATTGACAGTAAAAGGGCATTGCTGTATATTGAAAATGACATACTTGTCCTTTCATGATGACCGCCACACGAAGATACTGCTGATGTTTGATATAAATTGGTAGATGGTATTACGCATCTTTTAGGTCGAGGACTGCCATAAAGCACCTGGGAAACAGAAATTTTACAGTGGATCGGATAGACTCCATCTTGAAGGTTTGGTTTTCTAAGAAGATATTCATTTTCTTTAGATTCATTATAGTTCTAGATGACCCATCTGGTTTTGGAACCCAAAATAAAGGGGAGTAAAATCCCTTTCCCTCTGATGAAACGGGACCTCTACTAATACCCTTTTGGATAGGAGATTTACTATTTCCTGCTCCAAAAACCCCTGTTGAGATTAAGATTTTAAACAGTCAACAGAAAAGAGTCCGGTAGGGAATCGGGCAAATTTTAATTTTAGGCTTGAAGTTACAAGGCTAGTTGCCCAAGAGTTGGAAGTTACTACTCCTCATTGTTGGTAGAAAAAAGACAATCTACCACCCACTGGTAAATCTGTCCTAAAGTGGTTTGTCTTCCATTTTAATTGGACGTTTTTCGAAAAATGCACCTTTTTGTTTGGTATCTTTATTGGCCCAGCGGTCCTGGTTTCTAAAATCCTTCCTCCTATTAAATACGGGTTTCCTGAATGCTCTCATATAAGATGGAAAATAATTACCATATATACTCGAGTATAAGCCGACCCGAGTATAAACCGACCCCCCTAATTTTGCCACAAAAAAATGGGAAAACTTACCGACTCGAGTATAAACCTAGGGTAGGAAATGCAGCAGCTACCGGTGAATTTCAAAAATAAAAATAGATGCTCGATACCGTTCATTATTGCCCCATAAGATGCTCTATATAAAGCTGTGCCACATATAATGCTGCATACCGTTCATTATTGCCCCATAGATGTTCTGTATAAAGCTGTGCCACATATAATGCTCCATATTGTTCATTATTGCCCCATAGATGCTCCATATAAAGCTGTGCCACATATAATGCTCCATATTGTTCATTATTGCCCCATAGATGTGCCATAGAAAGCTCTGCCATATAGTGCTCTGCACCGTTCATTATTGCCCCATAGAAAGCTGTGCCATATAAAACTGGGCCATATAGTGCTCTGCACCGTTCATTATTGCCCCATAGATGTGCCATAGAAAGCTGTGCTACCGGTATAATGCTGCGGCTGCTGCAATAAAAAAAAAAAAACCACATACTCACCTTTCTTGCTTGCAGCTCCTCAGCGCTGCTCCATCTTCCCGGCGTCTCTCCGCACTGACTGATCAGGCAGAGGGCGGCGCGCACACTATATGCGTCATCGCGCACTCTGACCTGCACAGTCAGAGCGGAGAGACGCCGGGAAGATGGAGCAGCGCCCGGCGTGTGGAACGGGGACAGGTGAATATGCGATACTTACCTGCTCCCGGCATCCCTGGCTCCTTCTCCCGGACAGCTGGTCTCCGGGTGCCGCAGCTTCTTCCTCTATCAGCGGTCACCGTTACCGCTCATTAGAGAAATGAATATGCGGCTCCACGCCTATGGGAGTGGAGTCCATATTCATTTCTCTAATGAGCGGTCCCACGTGACCGCTGAACAGGGGAAGAACTGCGGCACCCGAAGACCGTGGGACGGCAGGGGGAGTGCCAGGAGCCCCGGAAGAAGGTAAGTATGCCTCAGCCCTCTCTCCCCCTCACCCGCCGACCGTGACTCGAGTATAAGCCGAGAGGGGCACTTTCAGCCCAAAAATTTGGGCTGAAAATCTCGGCTTATACTCGAGTATATACGGTATTAGGGAATCCCTTTTTCCTCTCACCCGCTTTGGTGAGTATTTCGTCTAGCTTTGTACCAAACATGTACTCACCCTGGCATGGTAGGCCACAGAGTTTAGATTTCGTTTGAGCATCTCCTTTCCAACCTTTTAGCCAAAGTGCTCGGCGTGCTGTGTTGGTTAGGCCTGCTGATTTAGCTGGTAACCGAATAGACTCAGCAGAGGAATCCGCCAGGAAAGATGTAGCACCTCTAATCAAAGGTATGGAAGAGATTAGTTTATCTCTGGAGAGACCCCCTTTTAAACCTTCCTCTAGATCGTTTAACCAGACTAACATGGACCTTGCCGTACATGTAGCTGATATTGCCGGTTTAAATGCCCCTGTACATGATTCCCATGACCTCTTTAGAAGGGAGTCAGCTTTACGATCCAGTGGGTCCTGTAAGGAACCCGAATCCTCTACTGGTAGTAAAGATTTTCTGGACGTGGATGCCACTGCAGCATCTACTTTTGGGGCTTTTGTCCATGTAGACAAATCCTCATAATTAAAGGGATAACGCCTTTTTGATGATGAAGGAAACCCTCTTTGCCCCTTGCTTTCCCATTCCTTTTAGACCAAGTTTTTGATTGCTGTAATTACTGGAAAGGTAGGTCTTTTTTTCTCTGATAAGGCTGCGAACAGGATATCCTGTGGGGTTTTGGTATCTTTAATACCCATGGTGTCTTGGACAGATTTAACGAGATTATCAATGCTTTCTGAGTGAAGTATCCGTATCCCTATCCTCATTATCAGTAGAATGGTCGGATTTTGGTGAACCATATTTTTTCCTGGTTTTAATTTCTGGAATATTATCCGAACCCCTTAGGCTATGTGCACACGTAGGAAATGTGGTGAATTTTCTGTACTAAATCTGCATCTCCTGGCAGAATCTGCAGGTGCGGTTTTGATGCGTTTTTTTATGCGGTTTTAGTGCGTTTTTTGTGCGGAATTGATGCGGATTTTGTGCAGTTTTTACCACTGCGGATTTCTATTAATGGAGGGGTGCAGAAACGCTGCAGAAACGCACAAAAGAAGTGACATGCACTTCTTTGAAATCTGCAGCGTTTCTGCGCAGATTTTTCTGCACCATGTGCACAGCTTTTTATTTCACATTAATTTACATTGTACTGTAAATCACAGTGCAGATCTGCAGCGTTTCTGCTGCAGATCTGCACTAAATCTGCATCGTGTGCACATACCCTTAAGGCTGTGTGCACACGTTGTGGTTTTTTCGCGGTTTTTCCCGATAAAAACGCTATAAAACCGCAAAAAAACGCATACAATAAGCATCCCATCATTTAAAATGAATTCCGCATGTTTTGTGCACATGATGCGTTTTTTTCCGCGAAAAAAACGCACCGCGGCAAAAAACGCAGCATGTTCATTAATTTTCCTTTTTTTTGCGGATTTCCCACTCCAAAATGCATTGGGAAGTGTCCGGAAAAAACCGCGGCAAAAACGCGTCAAAACCGCGGCAAAATCGCGGCAAAAACGCATGCCATTTTCTTGCGGATTTCTTGCAGAAAATGTCTGGAATTCTCAGGAATTTTCTGCGAGAAATCCTGAACGTGTGCACATAGCCCAAGGCTCGTAATTCCTCTCTGATCATTTGTTTAATATCTTCTGACCTTACTGAGGATTGTTCACGTAAGGTGGACTCAATACATGTGTGACACATCCTTTTTGTATAACTATCCGGGAGGAGCTGGGAGCATAAAGCACATTGTTTGTGCTTTGATTTTTCAGTTCTTTTTGCCTAGGGTGCATAGAAGAAGGAACAACAATCAGCTTAATAGGGTGGGAAATACACTCACCCCAGTGAAGCGTTTGGTCAAGGTACCGGCTGAAGAGGAGGAGACGGAGGCACAGGCTGAGAGGTAGATCGATCGGATCTCTTTTCTTTAGTGCTCCTTGTGGAAGATCTGCTCTGCTTGGAGCATCCGATGCTGCTTGTATGGCTGTGAGGTGTAACTGCTGTGTCTTTTAAAGAAGGCACTGCTGAGTCCTTAGGGGAAGCCATGCTGGACACCGGAGTATTACCGCCGGTGTCTCTTTATAATGGAAGCCGCCATCTTCTTCCTGTTGCACCCGGAAGTACTCGTCACTACCGGGTCGCGGCCATGTTGTGCGCGACTGCGCATTGCCGCTGTCCCCAGCGCAAGCACCGTCTCTCCTCCTAATTCACCCAGGAAGTTTTCGCATCACTTCCGGGGGAAGACATACTGGGCCACACGACCGCGCGTGTGCTCACCGAGCAAGGCGTGGCGACGCGCTTACCTGTGTGTTTTTCGCCCTCCTCAGGCCACGAGAAGACACTCATCCTCCGTGAGCCAGGCGACTCCCCGAACCTGGCCTCACGGCGCCTGCCAGCAGAGGGGGGAGCTGATGACAGGACCCCCCCGATGCTGCTTCCAGCTCTGGAGCCCTTACCATCCTCAAGGTAACTGCGCAAGCGGCATCCAGGCTAGGCATGCTCTTCTCTCCATGAGTTCCCTTAGGAACAGGAGCCAATTGTGGGAGAGAGGGGGACCGCCCCTTTTATCTCTCCATAGGGTTTCCTGTTCCTAGGGGTGGATCCCCTCAAGTGGGTGCTGTCGTGGCGAGTAGAAAACATTGTTTGCCCCCTTCCTGGTTTCCTATTCTTTTGCATGATTGTCACACTTAAATGTTTCAGATCACCAAACAAATTTAAATTTTACAGAAAGATAACACAAAATGCAGTTTTTAAATGAAGGTCTTTAATATTAAGGAAAAAAGACATACCAACCTACAGGCCCTGTCTGAAAAGATGATTGTCCATACCCTTTAACCCATTACTTGCCAAATTAAAATTTTTACACGTACGGATTTTTCAGAAAAGGGTGTCCCAATATTCAATTTAACCCCTTCCCGACCTTTGACGCATACGCTGCGTCATGAAAGTCGGTGCCATTCCGACCCATGACGCAGCATATGCGTCATGGAAAGATCGCGTCCCTGCAGGCCGGGTGAAAGGGTTAACTCCCATTTCACCCGATCTGCAGGGACAGGGGGAGTGGTAGTTTAGCCCAGGGGGGGTGGCTTCACCCCCTCGTGGCTACGATCGCTCTGATTGGCTGTTGAAAGTGAAACTGCCAATCAGAGCGATTTGTAATATTTCACCTAAAAAACTGGTGAAATATTACAATCCAGCCATGGCCGATGCTGCAATATCATCGGCCATGGCTGGAAACACTTATGTGCACCCACCCCACCCCTCCGATCGCCCCCTCACCCCCCCGATCTGTGGTCCGCTCCCCTCCGTCCTGTGCTCCGCTCCCCCGTCCTCCTGTCCGCTTCCCCGTGCACCAATCACACCCCCTGTGCTGCAATCAAACCCCCCCGCACTCCGATCCCCCCCCCGCACACAGCGACCCCCCCCCCCGTGCTCCGATCCACCCCCCCCGCACAGCGATCCCTCACCCCGTGCTCCAATCCTTCCCCGTGCTCCAATCCTCCCTCCCGTGTTCCGATCCACCCCCCCCCCCCATGATCCGATCCACCCCCCCGTGCTCCGACGCCCCCCCCGTGCCCTGATCTCCCCCCCTTATACTTACCTGGCCGCCCGAGGTCCGTCCGTCTTCTTTCCTGGGCGCCGCCATCTTCCAAAATGGCGGGCGCATGTGCAGTGCGCCCGCCGAATCTGCCGGCCGGCAGATTCGTTCCAGAGTGAATTTTGATCACTGAGATATATCCTATCTCAGTGATCAAAATAAAAAAAATAGTAAATGACCCCCCCCTTTGTCACCCCCATAGATAGGGACAATAAAAAAAATAAAGAATTTTTTTTTTTTTCACTAAGGTTGGGGTAAGAACTAGGGTTAGGGTTAGGGGTAGGGTTAGGGGTAGGGTTAGGGGTAGGGTTAGGGGTAGGGTTAGGGGTAGGGGTAGGGTTAGGGCTAGGGTTAGGGGTAGGGGTAGGGTTAGGGCTAGGGTTAGGGTTAGGGTTAGGGTAGGGTTAGGGCTAGGGTTAGGGTTTCGGTATGTGCACACGTATTCTGGTCCTATGCGGATTTTTCCGCAGCGGATTTGAAAAATCCACAGTGCTAAACCGCTGCCGATTTATCGTGGATTTACCGCGGTTTTTCTGCGCATTTCACTGCGGTTTTACAACTGCGATTTTCTATTGGAGCAGTTCTAAAACCGCTGCGGAATCCGCAGAAAGAAGTGACATGCTGCGGAATGTAAACCGCTGCGTTTCCGTGCAGTTTTTCCGCAGCATGTGTACAGCGATTTTTGGTTCCCATAGGTTCACATTGAACTGTACACTCATGGGAAACTGCTGCGGATCCGCAGCGTTTTCCGCAGCGTGTGCACATACCTTTAGAATTAGGCCATGTGCACACGGTGCGGATTGGCCGCTGCGGATTCGCAGCAGTGTTCCATCAGGTTTACAGTACCATGTAAACATATGGAAAACCAAATCCGCTGTGCCCATGGTGCAGAAAATACCGCGCGGGAACGCTGCGTTGTATTTTCCGCAGCATGCCAATTCTTTGTGCGGATTCCGCAGCGTTTTACACCTGTTCCTCAATAGGAATCCACAGGTGAAATCCGCACAAAAAACACTGGAAATCCACGGTAAATCCACAGGTAAAACGCAGTGCCTTTTACCCGCGGATTTTTCAAAAATGATGCTGAAAAATCTCATACGAATCCGCAACGTTGGCACATAGCCTTAGAGTTGGGTTGGAATTAGGGTTGTGGTTAGGGTTAGGGGTGTGTTGGGGTTAGGGTTGTGGTTAGGGGTGTGTTGGGGTTAGGGTTGTGATTAGGGTTACGGCTACAGTTGGGATAAGGGTTAGGGGTGTGTTGGAGGTAGAATTGAGGGGTTTCCACTGTTTAGGCACTTCAGGGGGTCTCCAAACGCAACATGGCGCCACCATTGATTCCAGCCAATCTTGTATTCAAAAATTCAAATGGTGCTCCCTCACTTCCGAACCCCGACGTGTGCCCAAACAGTGGTTTACCCCCACATATGGGGTACCAGCATACTCAGGACAAACTGCGCAACAATTACTGGGGTCCAACTTCTCCTGTTACCCTTGAGAAAATAAAAAATTGCTTGCTAAAACATCATTTTTGAGGAAAGAAAAATGATTTTTTATTTTCACGGCTCTGCGTTGTAAACGTCTGTGAAGCACTTGGGGGTTCAAAGTGCTCACCACATATCTAGATAAGTTCCTTGGGGGGTCTAGTTTCCAAAATGGGGTCACTTGTGGGGGGTTTCTACTGTTTAGGCACACCAGGGGCTCTGCAAACGCAACATGACGCCCGCAGACCATTCCATCAAAGTCTGCATTTCAAAAGTCACTACTTCCCTTCTGAGCCCCCACGTGTGCCCAAACAGTGGTTTACCCCCACACATGGGGCATCAGCGTACTCAGGAGAAACTGGACAACAACTTTTGTGGTCCAATTTCTCCTGTAACCCTTAGGAAAATAAAAAATTCTGGGCTAAAAAATTATTTTTGAGGAAAGAAAACGTATTTATTATTTTCACGGCTCTGCGTTATAAACTTCTGTAAAGCACTTGGGGGTTGAAAGTGCTCACCACACATCTAGATAAGTTCCTTTGGGGGTCTAGTTTCCAAAATGGGGTCACTTGTGGGGGGTTTCTACTGTTTAGGCACACCAGGGGCTCTGCAAACGCAATGTGACGCCCGCAGACCATTCCATCAAAGTCTGCATTTCAAAAGTCACTACTTCCCTTCTGAGCCCCCACGTGTGCCCAAACAGTGGTTTACCCCCACACATGGGGTATCAGCGTACTCAGGAGAAACTGGACAACAACTTTTGTGGTCCAATTTCTCCTGTAACCCTTGGGAAAATAAAAAATTCTGGGCTAAAAAATTATTTTTGAGGAAAGAAAACGTATTTATTATTTTCACTGCTCTGTGTTATGAACTTCTGTGAAGCACTTGGGGGTTCAAAGTGCTCACCTCACATCTAGATAAGTTCCTTTCGGGGTCTAGTTTCCAAAATGGGGTCACTTGTGGGGGGTTTCTACTGTTTAGCCACATCAGGGGCTCTGCAAACGCAACGTGACGCCCGCAGAGCATTCCATCAAAGTCTGCATTTCAAAACGTCACTACTTCACTTCCGAGCCCCAGCATGTGCCTAAACAGTGGTTTACCCCCACATATGGGGTATCAGCGTACTCAGGAGAAACTGGACAACAACTTTTGGGGTCAAATTTCTCCTGTTACCCTTGGGAAAATAAAAAATTGCGGGCTAAAATTCATTTTTGAGAAAATAATTTTTTTTTTTTATTTTCATGGCTCTGCGTTATAAACTTCTGTGAAGCACTTGAGGGTTCAAAGTGCTCACTACACATCTAGATTAGTTCCTTTGGGGGTCTAGTTTCCAAAATGGGGTAATTTGTGGGGGATCTCCAATGTTTAGGCACACAGGGGCTCTCCAAACGCGACATGGTGTCCGCTAATGATTGGAGCTAATTTTCCATTTAAAAAGCCAAATGGCGTGCCTTCCCTTCTGAGCCCTGCCGTGCGCCCAAACAGTGGTTTACCCCCACATATGGGGTATCTGCATACTCAGGACAAACTGGACAACAACATTTGTGGTCCAATTTCTCCTATTACCATTGGCAAAATAGGAAATTCCAGGCTAAAAAATCATTTTTGAGAAAAGAAAAATTATTTTTTATTTTCATGGCTCTGCATTATAAACTTCTGTGAAGCACCTGGGGGTTTAAAGTGCTCAGTATGCATCTAGATAAGTTCCTTGGGGGGTCTAGTTTCCAAAATGGGGTCACTTGTGGGGGAGCTCCATTGCATAGGCACACAGGGGCTCTCCAAATGCGACATGGTGTCCGCTAACAATTGGAGCTAATTTTCCATTCAAAAAGTTAAAAGGCGCGCCTTCCCTTCCGAGCCCTGCCGTGTGCCCAAACAGTGGTTTACCCCCACATATGAGGTATCGGCGTACTCGGGAGAAATTGCTCAACAAATTTTAGGATCCATTTTATCCTATTGCCCATGTGAAAATGAAAAAATTGAGGCGAAAATAAATTTTTTGTGAAAAAAAAGTACTTTTTCATTTTTACGGATCAATTTGTGAAGCACCTGAGGGTTTAAAGTGCTCACTAGGCATCTAGATAAGTTCCTTGGGGGGTCCAGTTTCCAAAATGGGGTCACTTGTGGGGGAGCTCCAATGTTTAAGCACACAGGGTCTCTCCAAACGCGACATGGTGTCCGCTATCGATGGAGATAATTTTTCATTCAAAAAGTCAAATGGCGCTCCTTCCCTTCCGAGCCTTACCATGTGCCCAAACAGTGGTTTACCCCCACATGTGAAGTATCGGTGTACTCAGGAGAAATTGCCAAACAAATTTTAGGATCCATTTTATCCTGTTGTCCATGTGAAAATGAAAAAATTGAGGCTAAAAGAATTTTTTTGTGAAAAAAAAGTACTTTTTCATTTTTACGGATCAATTTGTGAAGCACCTGGGGGTTTAAAGGGCTCACTATGCATCTAGATAAGTTCCTTGGGGCGTCTAGTTTCCAAAATGGGGTCACTTGTGGGGGAGCTCCAATTTTTAGGCACACGGGGGCTCTCCAAATGTGACATGGTGTCCGCTAAAGAGTGCAGCCAATTTTTCATTCAAAAAGTCAAATGGCGCTCCTTCCCTTCCAAGCCCTGCCGTGCGCCCGAACAGTGGTTTACCCCCACATATGAGGTATCGGCGTACTCAGGACAAATTGGACAACAACGTACGTGGTTCAGTTTCTCCTTTTACCATTGGGAAAATAAAAAAATTGTTGCTGAAAAATCATTTTTGTGACTAAAAAGTTAAATGTTCATTTTTTCCTTCCATGTTGCTTCTGCTGCTGTGAAGCACCTGAAGGGTTAATAAACTTCTTGAATGTGGTTTTGTGCACCTTGAGGGGTGCAGTTTTTAGAATGGTGTCACTTTTGGGTATTTTCAGCCATATAGACCCCTCAAACTGACTTCAAATGTGAGGTGGTCCCTAAAAAAAATGGTTTTGTAAATTTCGTTGTAAAAATGAGAAATCGCTGGTCAAATTTTAACCCTTATAACTTCCTAGCAAAAAAAAATTTTGTTTCCAAAATTGTGCTGATGTAAAGTAGACGTGTGGGAAATGTTATTTATTAACTATTTTGTGTCACATAACTCTCTGGTTTAACAGAATAAAAATTCAAAATGTGAAAATTGCGAAATTTTCAAAATTTTCGCCAAATTTCCGTTTTTATCACAAATAAACACAGAATTTATTGACCTAAATTTACCACTAACATGAAGCCCAATATGTCACGAAAAAACAATCTCAGAACCGCTAGGATCCATTGAAGCGTTCCTGAGTTATTACCTCATGAAGGGACACTGGTCAGAATTGCAAAAAACGGCAAGGTCTTTAAGGTCAAAATAGGCTGGGTCATGAAGGGGTTAAAATGACAATGACATGATTTCCTATTTTGAAAACATTCATTTTACAAACACAACAAAAAAATTGGACCTAAATATAAAAATTATAAAATCTTAGTTGCTAGAAGCTAAAGATTAGGCATCCCAAAAAAAGGACATTGGTAGATAATGGGTTGGCAAGCTGAATTGAAATTCCCGAGCCACACCCAGGCCTGATTACTGCCACACGTGTTCTCAATCAAGAAATCACTTAATTAGGACCTGCCTGACAAAGTGAAGTAGACAAAAAGATCCTCAAAAGCTAGACATCATGCCCCGATCCAAAGAAATTTTGGAACAAGTAAGAAAAAAAGTAACTGAGATCTATCACTCTGGAAAATGTTATAAAGCCATTTGGGACTGCAGCGAACCACAATTAGAGCCATTATCCACAAAAGGCAAAAACATTGAACAGTGGTGGCTGGCCTACCAAAATTACCCCAAGAGCTCACAAAAGACCCCACAACAACATCCAAAAAACTGCAGGCCTCACATGCCTCAGTTAGGGTCACTGTTCATGACTCCACCATAAGAAAAAGACTGGGCAAAAAAATGGCCTGCATGGCAGAGCTCCAAGACGAAAACCACTGCTGTGCAAAAATAACATAAACGCTCATCTCAGTTTTGCCAGAAAACATCTTAATGATCCCCAAGACTTTTGGGAGAATACTTTGCGGACTGATGATCCATAGGTTGGACTGTTTGAGAGGTGCATGTCTCATTACAAATGGCGTGGAAGTAACACCGCATTTCAGAAAAGGAACGTCATACCAACATTAAAATATATTGGTGGTGGTATGATGGTCTTGTGGCTGTTTTGCTGCTTTAGGACCTGGAAGACTTGCTGTGGTAAATATAACCATGAATCCTGTTGTCTACCAAAAAATCCTGAAGGAGAATGTATGACTATCTGTTCGTGACCTCAAGCTGAAGCACACTTGGGTTATGCAGCAGGACAATGATCCAAAACACACCAGCAAGTCCACCTCTGAATGGATTAGGAAAAACAAAATTAAGACTTTGGAGTGGCCTAGTCAAAGTCCTGACCTTAATCCGATTGTGATGCTATAGCAGGACTTTAAAAAAGCGGTTCATGCTTGGAAACCCTCCAATGTGGCTGAATTACAACAATTCTGCAAAAAGGGCTTGGCCAAAACTCCTCCAAAGCATTGTAAAAGTCTCATTGCGTAAAAGTCTTATTTCCAGTTAATCGCAAACGCTTGATTGCAGTTGTTGCCCAACCAGTTATTAGATTTAGGGGGCAATCACTTTTTCACACAGGGCTATGAAGGTTTAGATTTCTTTTTCCATTAATAATAAAATACCTTCATTTAAAAACTACATTTTGTGTTTACTTGTGTTGTTATCTTTGTCTAATATTTAAATTTGTTCGGTGATCT
Organism: Ranitomeya imitator; assembly: GCF_032444005.1. Classification (NCBI taxonomy): domain Eukaryota; kingdom Metazoa; phylum Chordata; class Amphibia; order Anura; family Dendrobatidae; genus Ranitomeya; species Ranitomeya imitator. Next base: position 304,753,554 of record NC_091282.1, read on the forward strand.
GAAACATTTAAATGTAACAAACTTGCAAAATAATAGGAAGTCAGGAAGATGGCAAACACTTTCACACCACTGTATGTTACACTATACGATCAGCAAAGTTGGTCCTACGGTACACCTTTTATTTTATTTTACAGCATACATAATAAATACAAGGCAAGCAAGATATTTCTTTAGTGCTAGAATCAAACACTTCTCATGCTTTAAGTAATGATGACATAAGTTCCCATGCACATAGGTGTGCAACTCTCTCTTAATCAGTCTAAAAAAATGGTCTATATGTAAAATAGTACAAACTCTTCCATACGTACCCTCATCTGGAGACTCAAAGCCCAGTGATTTAAAGCTTGTGTTTCCAATCGAGAATGTAATTTTTTCTCTTGTATCCGCTTCACCCAAACATGCCAAGTATTACTAAAACAGGTTAGAAAGCCTATTAACCATAAAGTTGTAAGAAATAAAAATAAAACATAAGATATTGATGTAATATCCTCTTACCACATGACCCTGTATTCTCTGGCCTCCAGAGCTGTAGATCGCATGTGATTTTTTGTCCTACGCATTTGGATATATATTACCCAGTGATGCAACGTAAGGCACATAATACGCTTTTGGGCTGTACAAGAAATAAAATGGCAAAGATATAGTAATGGCGGAGTCTGGTTTCACTGACTTGTCAGAAGACTATAGAATACTTATTTTGGCATATAAAAATTACAAATATAGTTAGAAATGTACCACTAAGAATGTGAAGATATAGCCATAAAGCAGTGGACAACATTGCCCTATCAACATTATAAGAAAAAAAATTAGAGGAACAGGGTGAGATGTATATCTGTATCACATAACACAAGCAAATACTGAAGCAAAAGAAATAGGGATTTTTGTGTACTCACTGTAAAATCCTTTTCTCCGAGCCAATCAATGGGGCACACAGGACCATAGGTGTTATGCTGCTGCCACTACGAGGCTGACACTAAGTTAACACAGAAAGATAACTCCTCCTCTGCAGTATACACCATCTCACTGGGCAATATTCAACCAGTTCGGTAGTAAAGCAGTAGGAGTATTAAACATAAGACAATAAAACTATGTCAAAACCAAAGAAGTAACAACAAGCCAATAGGCTAACAGGGTGGGTGCTGTGTCCCTCAATGATTGGCTCGGAGAAAAGGATTTTACGGTGAGTACATAAAAATCCCTATTTCTTCTACGCCTCATTGGGGGACACAGGACCATGGGACGTCCTAAAGCAGTCCCTGGGTGGGGAGCAACATAGCTGCTAATACCCCATGTACCATAGGCTTAAGCTAAGGTACTGCCGACTGCGCCTGCCAAGGGCAGCGTCTGCATAAGATAGAAAATGAATGTGATAGTGTTTTGTAAAAGTATGCAAGCTGGACCAAGTCGCAGCTTTGCAGACCTGTTGTGTTGACGCCTGGTGCCGAATAGCCCAAGAGGCGCCCACTGACCGAGTAGAATGAGCCTTAATCCCTGCTGGGATGGGAGCACCCCTGACATGATAGGATTCCTGAATAGCCGATTGAATCCATTTGGCTAGAATAGCCTTGGAAGCGGGTAATCCTTTCCATTGTCCCTCTGGAAGCACGAACAGGACATCTGACTTGCGGATAGGAGCCGTCCGTGAAATGTACCGTTGAAGAGCCCTAACCACATCAAGAGTGTGCAGAGCTTTCTCAACGCGGTGGACTGGTGCCGGACAGAATGAAGGCAGGATAATCTCCTTGTTGAGGTGGAAGGAGGAAACGACCTTGGGTAGAAAAGAGGGGGCAGTCCTCAGGACTGCCTTATCTGGAAGAAAAACCAGAAACGGGGGTCGGCAGGAGATAGCCACCAACTCTGAGACCCGCCTGATTGACGTAATACCCACTAGGAAAACCACCTTCCAGGAAAGGAAGGCCAGAGATACGTCCTGCAGAGGTTCGAAAGGAGTCTCCTGAAGAGCTCCAAGGACCAAATTAAGATCCCATGGATCCAAAGGCATTTTATAGGGAGGCACCACATGGGAAACTCCCTGAACGTCTTAACCAGTAATCTGGTGGCAATCCTTTGTTGGAATAGAACTGACAATGCTGATACTTGTCCTTTGAGTGAGCTAAGTGCGAGACCCGACTCAAGTCCTGATTGGAGAAATTCCAATATGGAAGGAATAGAAAATACCAGAGGAGACCGCCCATGGGCGTTGCACCATGCGAAGAAGATTTGCCAGGTACGATGATAAATGCGCATGGACACGGGTTTCCTAGCACTAATCATGGTGGAGGATACACTAGGGAGAACCCAGCTGCGGCTAGAATCCAGGATTCAATGGCCATGCCGTCAAAGACAGGGCCCCGGAGTTCTGGTGGTAGATCCGGCCCTGTGAGAGAAGATCCATGCGATTCGGAAGCCACCAGTGACGTCGGCAACCAGCTGAACTAGTTCCTTGTACCATGCCCAGCACGGCCAGTCGAGTGCAAGTAGGATCACCGGAACCCCTTCTGCCCTGATCTTCTTGATGACCCTCGGCAGCAGGGAAAGGGGAGGAACAATATACGGGAGGTGGAATTTATGCCACGGCAGAACCAGGGCATCTGCTCCGATGGCACGTGGATCGAGGGATCGGGAAATGAATTGGGGAACCTTGTTGTTTAGTCTTGAGGCCATGAGGTCCACATCCGGAATCCCCCAGCGATGACAAATCTGCTGGAAAACTTCCGGGTGGAGAGACCACTCGCCGGAGATGAGACCCTGACGACTGAGAAAGTCCGCCACCCAATTCTCCACACCTGGTATGTGAATCACCGAGATGGGCAAATGGTAGCTCTCGGCCCAACGGAGGATGTGGGTCACTTCGAGCATGGCCGCTTTGCTGCGGGTTCCCTCTTGACGGTTGATGTACACTACCGCTGTAGCATTGTCGGACTGGATTCTGATGGGGTGACCTGCCAGGAGATGGTGAAAACTGAGCAAAGCTAGTCTGATCGCTCATATTTCCAGAATACTGATGGGGAGACACGACTCTCGAGTGGACCACCGTCCCTGTGCTGTGTGGTTGTTGAAAACTGCACCCCAACCCAAGAGGCTGGCATCGGTGGTAACCACTAGCCAATGTACTGGGAGAAAGAACTTTCCTTGGTTCAGGGAGGACTTCCGCGTCCACCACCTGAGGGTCTGCCTGACCTGCGGAGGCAGACGGAAATGACGGTCAAGAGAAGACGGGTTCCCGTTCCATGCTGACAGCAACACATGTTGCAAGGGACAGAGGTGGAACTGCACGAAAGGAACCGCTTCTATGGCTGCTACCATTTTCCCGAGAATGCGCATGCTGAAACGAATGGAGTGAGAGACTGGGCGGGAGAGACTCCGTGCTCCCTGCTGCAAGGCCAAAGCCTTTTCTGGAGGAAGAATGACCAGGCCGCGGGAAGTGTCCAGTGTCATTCCAAGAAAGGAAATCCGCTGAGCTGGGATCGGAGATTTTTCGAAGTTTATCTTCCAACCCAGGCGAGAAAGAGTATCTACTGTGATAGCCACGGACTCCTCGCAGGCTGGATATGACAAAGCTTTTATCAGCAGGTCGTCCAGGTACAGAAGTACCACCACTCCACGAGCATGAAGGATTGCCATGACGACTGCCATGACCTTGGTGAAAACTCTGGGAGCGGTGGCGAGGCCGAAGGGTAAAGCCACAAACTGAAAGTGCTCCTCGCGAAATGCGAAGCAAAGGAACCGTTGATGAGGGAAAATTGGGATGTGGAGGTAAGCATCCTTGATGTCTATGGATGCTAGGAACTCTTCCTTTTCCATGGGCGCGACGACAGAATGGAGAGATTCCATTCTCAAACGTTAGAGTTTGATAACGTTGTTTAGAAGCTTTAGATCCAGTATCGGTTGCAGCGATTCGTCCTTTTTTGGGACCACGAAAACGTTCGAGTAAAACCCCTTGAACTTTTGGTCTTGGGGAACCGGAATGATGACTCCGTCCCCTTGTAGTGCCCGTATGGCCTGAAGAAAAACCGTTGTCTTTGTTTTGGGAGAACGCGACTGGAAAAAACGTGTCGGGGGTGGAAAAGAAAACTCTACCTTGTATCCAGAGTACACCAGTTCTCTGACCCACTCGTCGTGAACGACCGAGAGCCAGGCTTGGCGGAACGAAAGCAAACGGCAGCCTACTCTGTCAATGTCCTCCGGATGGTGCCACGAGTCATTGAGTGGAAGGTCTAAAGGATCTGGATCCCTTAGATCCAGACGACCTAGGTCTGGGTCTCCAGCTACGGTTAGGCCTCTATGAGACCTGGGAACCTCGGTCTCCGCGCGAAACTCGTGCTGATCCGGAAGGAGTAGATGACCAATTGGGATTATTGCGAAAGGGCCGGAATCGAGGTTGTTGTTAATAGCGAAACAGCTGGGCAGGTTTTTGTTGAGGACGAAATAGGGATTTTTGTGTACTCACCGTAAAATCCTTTTCTCCGAGCCAGTCATTGGGGGACACAGACCATGGGTGTATGCTGCTGCCACCAGGAGGCTGACACTAAGTAATACAAAGAAAAAGTTAGCTCCTCCCCTGCAGTATACACCCTCCTGCTGGCTCCCAGCTAACCAGTTCGGTGCAAAAGCAGTAGGAGATCAATAACGACATATAAGCGTAAAGCATGTCACATTATATATAAGAGTATAACATATCAAAAGATAAAAACAAAGCATAAGCTAATAACAGGGTGGGAGCTGTGTCCCCCAATGAATGGCTCGGAGAAAAGGATTTTACGGTGAGTACACAAAAATCCCTATTTCTCCTTCGCCTCATTGGGGGACACAGACCATGGGACGTCCCAAAGCAGTCCCTGGGTGGGGACAACATCACTTCAGGCCGTGTAGCCGCTACTTACAAGTGCGCCACCGCGGCCTGCAAAGTCCACCTGCCCAGACTCACATCTGTGGAAGTGAGTGAATTATAGTGCTTCAAGAATGCATGCGGCCTGGAGGAATTCGCAAGCCTGCGGTCGTGCTTGCCGACGTCTGGCGCCTAGAGCCCTCAGACAGGGAGATAGGCTGGCATCTAGCGCGAAAGGACTCCTGGATGGAGAAAAGAATCCACCAGGCTAACGTGCCCGAAGAAAAACGGCTGAACCCTTCCTGCGACCGTCAGGAAGCCTACTTACCATCGAAAAACCCGAGTAAAATGTCCAACCTTTGGAAGGACGTCGTCCTCGATACGTACCCACTCGGAGCACTCGCTTCTTCCAGATTATGGAGAACCCATTCCGCTTTGTGGACTAGAGCCGAAGGAGATGAGAGGACGATGCCCCTGCAACAGTGGAGATATAATACCCCTTGGCAACGAGGGAAGGGGATGGCTAGAGGGCAACCTTGCCTTGAAGGTAATAAGGAAAAAAGATAAAGAACAGAGCGTCGAGATCTGAAGACTCATCAGGAGGACAAGAACGCAGAGAAAGAAGGGGAGAGACCCTCCCTGATAGAAAAGTCTATCCGGATCAGAAAAGGAGTCCACTGTAAGATGCCCAGGACCATTAAGGTCCCACGGATTTAACGGTACGCGGTAGGGAAGAACTACAGGTTGGGGCCTGCAAGAAAGACCATATTTCCAGCTTGAGACAATAAGCCGGAAAAATACTAGTACCGCAAGCGAGAAAAAAACCTGACATGGTCAGTGCGGGTCTCCCGGGATCACTGGGGCCCTACCCGCTTCCGAAAAGGATTCAGACGTAGTGGAAGAGGGGTTATGGAAATTGGTACCATGGAAGAATAGATCATGTACTGCAATGGTCTTGGATCGCGAGGCCAAACCATGAACTGGAGTACATTGGCGTTCAGTTTGGACGCCATCCGAACTACCTCTGGAGTACTCCAGTGAAGGCAGGTCCGATGGAAGATTTCCGAGTGAAGTTCCCACTCACTTGAGGAAAAGCCCGGACGGCTGAATATGTCTGCCGCCCCCAGTGTTCTACTCCAGGGAATGTACTGTTGAGATCACCGAAGATAGAACTCGGCCCATCAGAGAGTGCGAGGTACCTTAGCCATGGCGCTTGACTGAGGGTACTTGCTAGATGGCTAACTTGGGGCACAGCCGAGGCATTATCCAACTGAAGACCCGCGAGAAGGCAGAGGGCCTGCTGAAGGAATAGCCGTACCGTTCGGATCTACAGAGAGATGATCGGGAGAAGAAAACTGGCAATGGTATCTCCCAATAGCCCGTGGGCCAGGAGAAGGCTCTGGAAGAGAAAGGAGCTCAGAGACTACCCTTTGAGAGCCTGATTGACTTGCAGAAAACGAGCGCAGCGAAGGAAACTGCTTCCGTAGATGTCCTTTCCCTCAGAACCCTCCTAGCGAATTGAAAGAACCGAGGGAATGAGAGATCGAGTGCGCAAGCTCCCTGTAGAAGGGCCACGACCTAGACCCGAGAGAGAATAACCATCCTTCTTGGGCAGGATCATCCTCAAAGAGGATCTGCTGGGCTGAGAATGAGGAAAAAAAAAAAACTTGTCTAAGTTTAGCTGCTAGCCCAATAGAGAGGTAATTGCAAGTGATCTGGACGACTCAGCGTAGTCCTAGGAGAGCGGCTACAAAGTCGACCAAATAGGGCAGGACGACCATGCTTCTAAGGTGCAAGAAGAACATGACAACCGCCATGACCCTTGCGACCACTCTGGTGTGGTAGCCAGGCAGAAGGGCCAGGTCGTGAAAATACTGTTCGCGAATGGAAAGGCGAAGAGATTATAGTAGAGAGGAGAAATAGGTATGTGAGGGTAAGAATCCCGAATGACGATGGATGCCAGAAAACAACCACGTTTCTCTGTTGAAGAAGTGGCTGAGCGGAGGAACTCCATCCGAAAAAAGAAAGGGCCCTGTCAAAGGTTGTTAGAAGTTTGGGGTCCAGGAATGGAGATACTTTTCATTCCCTCCATTTTTGAACCAAGATCCCTTAGATCTAGACTGTCCTGGCCAATGCTTCCACTGCTGGTTGAGCCTGAAGAAGAGATACGATCCCTTGCTAGTCTCCCGCTCAGAAGATTTGATTGGCCAGCTATACTGTGGAACGAAGTAGATAAGGTCTGGGACCCGGAGACTTTCATTCTCTCCCTTTGGTCAAGCAACCCATGTGGCGGCTAAGGAAGGGTAGAGCGATGAACCCGAAACCACAAGACGGAACGAACTAGATTTGCTATCCGACCGTCTGTGGAATCTTAATTGATGATACACCGGCCAGGATACTGGTAGGAATACCGCAAGAAGTTCTGCCCGGCGAGTCTGCCAAGTGACAGAATGCGGGACTGTAACCAGCAGGTCTCTGCCATCGTCGTGCAGAGAAGAAAATAAGGAAAAACCTCGATCCACCATCTTCTTAACAGGGAAGTGGAGAGGAATCGTCCACTTTCTTGCATCTGATACAAAGGGGGGAAAAACCTCCCTGTTGGGACGCCACAAATGTGGACGCCACATCCCCAGAATTGAGGTTTCCGAGTGGACAGGCAGGTTGTGGCGATAGACCTGGATGCAGAAGAAGATACATGGAGGCGACACTCCGTGTGCTCGTCTGTTGAAGGTGTGGGGGGAAATCGGAGCCAGGGACCCGTCGCCCATAAAATTCCGACCAGGTATGGTATCCTACTTAGAGGTCTTCCAGTGCATCACCGTCAAATGTTGATGGAGATTTTCTAGAACCTGTACGTTTTTCTAGAATACTTGCGGCCCCTGCTAGCCGACGGCTCCCATTGTAGGAGAGGGAGCATGTGAGTGCTCCAGAGCTCAGTTAGGGTGACCAGCTTAGGATAGATGATGTGCCCTTAAGACCAGTAAATACTGGTCATGCGCCTTTAAGGCTAGGGGTTACTGGCCATGAGCCTTTAAGACCAGGGAATACTGGTCTTGTGCCTTTTGTAAGATGACATACTGTTCATGTGCCTTTAAATGCAGGGCATGCTGAAATCCAGGAGATAATGGTCATGTGCCCTTAAAACCAGGGTATGCTGGTCATTTGCGTTTAAGACCAGGGCGTACTGGTCCTGAGCCTTTAAGTCCAGGGCATAATGGTCACGTGCCTTAAAGACCAGGGAATACTGGTCGTGTGCCTTTAAAAGCCAGGGCATACTGGACATGAGCCTTTAAGACCAGGGCATACTGGTCATGTGCCTTGAAAACCAGGACGTACTAGTCATGTGCCTTTAAGACCAGGGCATACTGGTTATTGCGTTTAAGACCAGGGGATACTGGTCACGTGCCTTTAAGACCAGGGCATACTGGTCATGTGCCTTGAAAACCAGGACGTACTAGTCATGTGCCTTTAAGACCAGGGCATACTGGTTATTGCGTTTAAGACCAGGTGATACTGGTCACGTGCCTTTAAGACCAGGGCATACTGGTCATGGCCTTGAAAAACCAGGACGTACTAGTCATGTGCCTTTAAGACCAGGGCATACTGGTTATAGCGTTTAAGACCAGGGGATACTGGTCACGTGCCTTTAAGACCAGGGCATACTGGTCATGTGCCTTTAAGACCAGGAAATACTGGTCACGTGCCTTTAAGACAAGGGCATACTGGTCATGTGCCTTTAAGACCAGGGTATACTGGACACGTGTCTTTAAGACCAGGGGATACTGGTCACGTGCCTTTAAGACCAGGAATACTGGTCATGAAAGGAATGTTGGAACAAGTGCCTTAAAGACCAGCAAAGCTGGTAATGTGCCTTTAAGAACAAGTATGCTGGTCATGCTCCTTTAAGACCAGGGATGCTGGTCATGTGCCTTTAAGACGAGGGCATACTTGCCATGTGCCTTTAAGACCAGTGCCTACTGGCCCTGTGCCTTTAAGACCAGGGCATACTGGCCTGATTAAGTACTAAGGAAAAGGAGACCGGCTTCTGGCAGAGCAGAGAATGCTGGGGATGTGACCCTTTTAAAACTAGGGGACCCTTAAGACCAGGGAATGCTGGTCCTGGGTTTAATAAAAAGGCATGGAAAGCTGGGGATGCACCTATGGGCCCAGCGACTACCGGGCAGAGTATTAAATACCAGGGAATGAGTCACCAGGGAATGAGTCACCAGGGAATGAGTCATGAGAGCTTCATTGCTGGGAACTCACAGCTCTCTGTTTGCAAGCCTGCACACTGTACTATACATTCTGTAGTGTGCAGGAGCACCAGAGATTGCAGCCTTAAGTATATAAAAAAACAGGGAAAGCTAGTCCCTTAATGCTGCCGGGATGCGTGCCGGAGGGGGGGGGGGGGGGAGATATTGGGGCGATTCACCTTACTCAGGTTCTGAGTCCCCCGTCTGGAATAGCGCTGACTTCAGCGCTGAAAAACTGCCGGCCGCAGCCCCCTCCAGAAGAAATAGTGACCGCAATGGAGGAGGAAGAAGATGGCCGCCGAGATCTCGTCTGGAACGAGAAGCGCCTGAATAGGGGGGCGGAGCCGCTAGAAGGAAGCAAGCGGTGGGCGGGGCTTCCCGGGATGCGGCCTAAACAGGGCCGAAGCCGGGGACTAAATTTATGGCTTCGGCCGGCGCGCACCCGCAGACTGAGGAGGAAAGTGCCGCGAAGCTCTGTGGGGACCCAGTCGCTATGGAGCCCTCCTCTGACCGCCGGAAAACCCAAATCTCACGGAGCACTTACCCCAATATGGAGGGGGTGGCAGATGCTGCAGGTAGGAGCTGTGCCCGGGTAGATAGGACGGTGCAGGGTTGGGGAGCCTCCATCCACCATCCCTGCAGAAGAGGGGTGGAGAGGAACCGTCTGCCTCCTTCCATCATCCGCTTTTTCAGTGGTGATGCAGTGGGGGCTGCTCGGACGCCACGCTGGAAGGTGCCTCTGTACAGCCGAGGGTAAAACCTGGTGGACAGGGCTGAATGTCCGGCAATAGGCCTGGCTGCAGAAGAGGATACTGAAGATGAAACTCCAGTGCTCGTCTGATAAGGGAGGGGGGAGATCGGTGCCCTTGAAGGGGCCCGTCGCCCCTAAAATCAGCTCAGGCAGTGGCTTCCCACGTCGCAGGAGAGGATACGGAGAGGTGAAACTCCCGTGCTCGCCTGTTGATGGTTCGAGGAGATCGGAACATGAAAGAATCCGTCGCCCCATTCGACCGTAGTAAAAAGTAAAAAACGGTAAAAAAAGAGTTCTTTGGGTCTGAATAGCAGACCCGTCCGTGTGCCTCCTACGGACACTAAGCAAGAACTGGTTAGCTGGGAGCCAGCAGGAGGGTGTATACTGCAGGGGAGGAGCTAACTTTTTCTTTGTATTACTTAGTGTCAGCCTCCTGGTGGCAGCAGCATACACCCATGGTCTGTGTCCCCCAATGAGGCGAAGGAGAAATTTACTTTTTCCTCCTGTAGCATCAGAAATAATTTGGTCTAACTTTTCACCGAATAAGCGACCAGCTTGGTAGGGGAGAGCTGTCAATGATTTTTTTGGAAGCAGAATCTGCTCGCCAATCTCTGAGCCACAGGGCTCTTCTGATGGAGATTGCATTTGCGGCTGCCTGTGCAGTGCAACTGGCCGAATCCATTGAGGCGTTACCTACAAAGTCCCCGGCTTGGGCTATCTGGTTAGCCAGGTTGACCGCCTCTGGAGGAATATTACTGTCGTGGACGGTTGTGGTCAGCACCTCAGCCCAAGCGACCATAGCCTTAGCCACCCAAGTGGCGGCGAAAGATGGAAAGAGTGAAGCTGCTGTGGCCTCGAAGACAGAGCGAGCCAGGTAGTCAATTTGACGGTCAGTGGGGTTTTTGACTGAAGAACCGTCAAAGATAGGAGCGTTTTGGAGGCGAGGTGCGATACTGCAGGATCTATGGAAGGAGACTGAAGCCAGTCCTTCATTAGTTCCTGAGCAAAAGGGTATTTGGACCCAATAGGCTTTTGACCCGTGAAACGTTTGTCGGGCCGATCCCTGTGTTTCTGGACAATGTCCTTAAATTCAGGATGAGTGACGAATACTTTTTGGACATGTTTAGTCCTTTTGAAAGACACTACGTGTTCTTGAGTGGATACGGATTCCTCGTCCACCTTCAGGGTCTTGTCGACCACCTCAATAAGAGAATCAAGTGTCTCTTGAGAAGTCGAGGAATCCTGAACTAAAGATGCATCAGACTCGTATTCAGAGTCCTGTGCATTGGGGTTCTTGGGAGAAGTGTTATGAACTGGTGGTTTAGAAGCAACATGGGACGAGCTCTGAAGGAGGTGGTACCTGTACTGACCGCAGTCCCTAAGCTCAACACAACACTAGAAGTAGCCGTGGGATGTTCCTATCACTCCCTAGGCACCTCGTCACAGCCTGAGAACTAACTACCCCTAAAGATAGAAACAGGAAAACTATCTTGCCTCAGAGAAAATCCCCAAAGGATAGATAGCCCCCCACAAGTAATGATTGTGAGTGGAGAGGGAAAAGACATACACAGAATGAAACCAGGATGCAGCACAGGAGGCCAGTCTAGCTAAATAGATAGGACAGGAAAGAATACTGTGCGGTCAGTATTAAAAACTACAAAGATCCACACAGAGTTTACAAAAATCTCCACACCTGACTAAAGGTGTGGAGGGTAAATCTGCTTCCCAGAGCTTCCAGCTTAACTGAATTAATCCATACAGACAAGCTGGACAAGAACATAGAAAGCACAGAACGAATAAGTCCACAACCCGTGGAGAGAAAAGAGCAAGCAAGGACTTAGCTTTGCTGAACTGGTCAGGATATCAGGGAAATCCAAGAGAGATGTGAATCCAACCAGGAACCATTGACAAGTGGCACTGGCTGAAGAGAGAGCCAGACAAAAATAGCCGAGCAGAAAGACAATCAGTGGAAGCAGCTGCAGACTGCTAAATCCAAGGAGCAGCCATAGCACTTAAAACCACCAGAGGGAGCCCAAGAGCAGAACTCACAAAAGTGCCACTTACAACCACCGGAGGGAGCCCAAGAGCGGAATTCACAACAGAGAAGGGTATCGAGATAATGAGCTTGCGGAAGCTGAAGGACAAGCATGGCAGTGGTCAGGGGACGCGACATGAGTCCAGTTTTCTGGAACCCTTAGTGACAGAGTACGCCCCCAGCTGGTGGACGGATCCGTACTGTCGCCAGAGTAATCTGCGGTAGTCTGGCTTAAAGAGGGACCCCGGAGGGAATCTATTGCCTTGGCCAGGGAATCCATAGAGCGAGAGAGGGAAGCGGCCCATTCAGGGGGACTAGGCTCCGCAGAGTCAGAGGCGGCGGCAGGAGGTGGCTGCACACAGGCCAGAGCACAATCCGCAAATAAGGGGGTATTGTGAGCACGGGGCAAGGCAGTATTGCAAGTGGCACATGAAGTAAAAAATACGGTGTGCTTTTCGTTAGCCTTTTTGGCTTCTTTAGGGTGAGACGGTGTGTCTTTAGCGATAAGGGCCAGATAGGCAGGGTATGCGCTATAGGGCCTGGCAGGTTGCAGAGAAGGGGTTAAGCTTTTCTGGTAGAGCTTACCCATGGTCCTGTGCCTGTGTCCCCAGGGAGGATAGGACAGCAGAGAGAAGAGAGGCGGTCCCGTTTGTCTGGAGCTGTCGGCGTTTGTGGCTGGATTCCCCGCAGAAGAGTGTGCCAATATGAATTGCAGGGCGCTTCTCATTCTAAACGAGAAGCGCCGAGATAGTGGGCGGAGCAATAGATTGAGGCCTAGTCCGCCTGACAAGCCAGGGGCTAAATTTTTGAAACCTGCCGGAGCGCCGGGTGGCCGCTGCTGGCACCCGACCAATGTTTCCTCTCCCCGGGATCAGGACCGCACCTATCGATGCACGCATTGCGAGGAAGGAGGATACTCACAGCCTGCACCATAACCGAAGGTGCAGCGCCTCCTTCACTGTGAGGTATGAGCTGACCCTTTGTCTTCTTCAGTTGGGGGATGGAAAGAAACCTCCATCCATCTTCATCAGCTCTCGTGGGGCTGCGGTGACGCCATCAGGTGGGGACCTGGTAGTGTGGTTGGGCCCAGGAGAGGTACATAAGAGTCAGACTCTATGTGCTCGCCATCTTACAGAGGGAGATCGGGACCATAAAAAGAACCGTCGCCCAAGAATATATTAGGCATGTATACTCCAGCGTGCTCGCCTGTTGATGGTTCGGGGGACAACGGACCCTTGAAAGGAATCCATTGCCCCCTTCACTCCGTTAATTAAAAAATAAAAATTTACAGAAAATAAAAATAAAAACCGTTGAGGTCTGAAACAGACCCAAGTGCCTCCTGCAGACACTAAGCAAGAACTGGTTGAATATTGCCCAGTGAGAGGGTGTATACTGCAGAGGAGGAGTTATCTTTCTGTGTTAACTTAGTGTCCTCCTAGTGGCAGCAGCATAACACCCATGGTCCTGTGTCCCCCAATGAGGAGTAGGAGAAATAGTATTATAGTATCACGAAGGCTGCGTTTAGATGAACGTACCAGTTATGCCTCCAAATTGCAGATATGACTGCATCAGTCTGCTGCTTCACAGGCTCATTCGTCTGTGAGCCTGGAGACAATGAGCACCCCATCTTGTTCCCCTGTATAGCTCTAGATTCTGAGATATCGCCAGTCACTCTTATTTTAGCAGTTGGAGCATATATATAGTAGCATAACCCATTTAATGAAGTTAAGAACAACCTCATTTTCTTTAGCACTGCCCAAATGTAACCCCAACTCCGCACTCAAAAGTCTTAGTGGCATCTAAGGATAAAATAGCATCTTGTTAATCTTTAGTGACGATGAGAGGGCACAGATCTGATTGCTATGGGGGTAAACATTAAAAAAAAATTTCCTTTCACCTTTCTTCATGTCACTTTCAGCCCTCTCCCCATACACACAGATAAGGGAGATAATTCATTTCATGCTGCTCCCGGACTTAAATGACTGTTGCACCTGAAATTGTATACCAAGTTTTCTGTATTCTTTGTAAGATTCTGGGTGTTAAGATGAGTTGCTCAGAATTTGGAACTGGTTGGTGATGTTATTTTTCTCTCAGAAGCAGCATTACACGTAAGTTTGTATGATAATACTGCTCATTTCCATTCAATTAAATTGATGAAAGAGGAACTGTTTCTGGAAGTTAACTTAGTGTCCTCCTAGTTACCAGGCATGATTTTTTTCCTCTGTCACTACTGATCTTACAGTGTCTTTGTGGGATACTTACCAAACTGGTCGGCAATAAGATGCTTTTGTTTCGTTTGCTTCTGTGCCACCACAAAGATCCTCCATGCCTTGAAACACATTGTGTAGTGAGTGTACCTGGAGGAGTCATAAGCAATTTAACTTGTATATTGCTCCCGAAAGGTTATCATATATAAAACATGACAAGAAAACATATACAGAAGTAGATAATATCACTTGCTCCCCTTAAGAAGCCGGAAAATAAAATAAAAAAATCGCAGTTGGAAGATCAACCTCATGGTAAAACATACATTCTATGTAATGATTGTATTCTGATATTTTTCAGCATAGCTTATCATTTTCATTCATCCATCCATTTACCTGTAATGGCATTCAGCGCGAACATTAAGCCTCCACTCCTTACACAATGTCCACCACTCCTCCTTCCACTGAGAAAAGCAGTAACGTAGTAGTTGAAAGGAATAATGGCGTCTATAGAATGTGTTTGCATTCATTTAAAAAAAAAAGAAAAGAAAACACGTTAGTAATAGTTTATTAAATAAAATCCTACTGAATATAGTTGGGCTTAAAACACATAATGTAATGTAACAAAATAGTTAAAAAGCCAATGGGGTGGTGAATACCCCAAAATGTTCCTAAACTATATGAAGTGCAAACAAAGGTGGATACGCTGAATTACTCATTGTTTTTATATGCGTCAGTAAACAATAGAAGCGATCAGTTTGGTCTTTACAGACAGAAGCATTACCCTATATTATTATTATTTATATCTACAGGTTTTGAAGCTATGTTCACATTCAGCAGAAACTAAAAGATAAAATATCAAACTGAAAAGAATAAATTTAATTGGCAAATACCCCACTTAGGCTATGTGCACACGTTGCGGATTCGTGTTCGGATTTTTCCGCACCGTTTTCGAGAAATCTGCAGGTAAAACGCACTGCGTTTTACCTGCGGATTTACCACGGATTTCCTGCGGTTTTTGTGTGGATTCCTATTGAGGAGCAGGTGTAAAACATGCTGACATGCTGCGGAAAATACAACACAGCGTTTCCGCGCTGTATTTTCCGCACCATGGGTACAGCGGATTCGGTTTTCCATAGGTTTACATGGTACTGTAAACCTGATGGAAAACTGCTGCGAATCCGCAGCGGCCAATCCACTGTGGATCCGCAGCCAAATCCGCACCGTGTGCACATAGCTTTACAGTTAAACAAATTGGGAGGGGGGGGGGGGAGGGGGCTGAGCATTTTCCTAGCTATAATTAAGTGCTCATTCTGCAGTGTACGAACATTGCCTTACATGCAAAGCCGATTACAATACAAATAGGAAACACATTTTATATCATTCTCAGGTATTTTGGAGAGAAAAAAACGTGATGGGGGCTGAAAAACACTTCCACAACCTATAATGTGTGGCAATGCCTAATCACTGGCTGCAGAAGTTATAAGTAGTTTACCAGCCGTTTGTGTTACCTGGAGAGAAGTTTCGTGAACGTGCACTATACCTGGTCTGCACAGACTAAAAAGCTTCAAGTAACTTCACCTTGCAGTAGATGGAAGGACCCGTCCAAAAATTTTCCTTATCCACAGGTATAGGAACTTTCGGGCCAGATGCCTATAGATAACCAAGTATTTGGTTAGACACTTATAAGTACACTTATTTAGAGTAATATGGCCTTCCAAAATGATAGATTAGTGAAAGTCTATTTAGGATCACGGCTTCTTCCCAGCAAGTTGGTGTCCTTTTTATTTAACCAATTCCCAAGTGGTAGGGGTCCAGACACTGCACCAACTTCTCATGACATCATTGCCTTATCGATTCCGCAATCTAGCAGCATCAGGTTGCGTCAGGGACCGCAGATAACCATCAGCTAGAGACAAAGTACACTCCCTGACAGAAGTTATGTCGCTTATCCATGTTATGTAAATAAAAGCTTATAACTTGACGTTAAATTCATCCATTGGTTGTATAAATTATTCTTTTGAAAGCTGAAACCCTCCGAAATGTGGTTTAGGTTAAGAAAATAAATTGGCATCAATGCAGAAATATTGATCAGTTAATGGACACAGAATGGTCAGATTTTGGCAAGACAAAAGTTGTCGCACACAGAAAGTAATGTGATATTCAAACAAATAATTAACTTAAAATACCAATATATGTTGCATAACATTGGTGAATGAAGTTGTGATGCTATTAGTTATATTTAATATTTTGTGTGACTTCCATGAGCTTGAAGGACTGCATCCTTGCGGTTCAACAATGATTCATACAATTTAATAATGAAGTCATCAGGAATAGTAAAGAATGCAGTCTTACATGCCTCCCAGAGTTCACCCAGATTCTTTGGTTTTGTCTTCCAAGCTTCATCTTTCATCCTACCTCAAACATGCTCAATGATGATCATGTCTGGTGACTGGGCTAGCCAGTCCTTGAGCACATTGATCGTTTTTGCCTGGAGGAACTTTGTTGTAGAGATGGATGTATGAGATGGAGCACCATCCTGCTGCAGACTTTGACCCCTTTTATAATTTGGAACATAAGAGGTAGCTAATACTTCTTGATATTTTAGGCTATTGATATTGCCTTCCACCTTGCAAATGTTTCGCACACCCCCATACTGAATGAAACCCCAAGACCATGATCTTTCCACCACCAAATGTAAGGCTGCGTGTCCAAGTGCAGGATGGCCGGCGGTTTCGTCGGAGCGGCAAACCTGCTCTGCGGTAAGCTCCGCCCCCTTTCTGGGACGCGATGATGCCGGATGTGTTCATAGCACACATTCGGGATCATCGCACCCCCCATAGGGCCCTGTGCTATACCTTGCGGCGACGCAGCGTCGCCGCAAGGTATACGGACATGCTGCGATCTTAAAAGACGCGCCGCATGTCCGGAGTCGCAGGGCCGCCGTGTGCTTGTTACCACACATAGTGGAGACGGGATTTCATTCAATCCCCTCCACTATGCTGTAACATCTGGACGTTGCGTGTCTGACACTGCGGCTCTATGCAGCGTCAAACACGCAGCGTTTCCTACATGTGGAAACATACCCTTACTGTTTTCTGAGTGTATTTTGGATCCATACGGACTCCAGTAGGTCTTCTGCAGCATTTGCGGTGGCTGTGGTGTAATTCTACTGAAGATTCATCAGCGAAATCCACCTTCTGCCACGTTTCCAGCGTCCATCTGTTTAGCAGGCTGTGGGACAAATGCCACACGGTTTTTTATTTGCCTTTTGTTTAGTGCTGGCTTCTGGGCACTGATTCAACCATGGAAGCCATTTCGAGACAGAATCCTACAAACTGTTCTAGTTGACACAGGGACTTGAGGTAACCAGGCCTGTTGGAACTCTGCTGCAGTGGAAGAGGGGCTTGCTTTGGATTTTCTAACCAACAAACGTTCCTCCTGAGCAGTTGTCTTGCGAAGTCTGCCGGACCTGGGCTTGTCAAACATCTCCAGTCTCTTCAAGTCTTTTTTTAATTCTTTGTACTTGACGCTGAGACACATTAAAGGTGTCAGCCATCTCTGCAGTGGATCTGGTCTTCAGTCTCTTCATAATCCAGGCTTTGGTTGCAGGGTGGATTTTTGGCATATTGTCGGAGCTTAAGTTGCAGCTCAAGTAAAGGTCTGGGTGCTGGGTTTCACACACTAATTAACCGATCATTTACAGAGCACAGGTGAGGATGTAAACTAGGATTGGGTGCATTATATGACCAGGCGACAAAACTTTTGTCTTGCCAAAATCTGACCATTCTTTGTCCATTAACTGATCAATATTTCTGCATTGATGCCAATTTATTTTCTTCACCTAAACCACATTTCGGAGGGTTTCAGCTTTCAAAAGAATAATTTATATACAACCAACAGATGAATTTAAGGTTATAAGCTTTTATTTACATAACATGGATAAGCGACATAACTTCTGTCAGGGAGTGTAGTTCATCATTGCTTCTGTGTTTCTAGCTATATATACGAGCTGATTTGCATGTCAATATTTCACAAACGAGTGCTATTCGATTTTTTCATGGATATTGTCAAAGACATCACTGGACTCAGAGATCATGTGTCTTCCCAGTATAGCAGAGCTGCTGGGCTCTGGTCATAGAAGATATGGCCATACTAACCTGAACAATTAATCCATCAAGTTATTATGCGTGAAAAGTCAACAATAAACAAAAATAATCCCAAAATTACTTTTTCTATTTTCCAGTCACAAAAATAAATATATAAGTCACACAGTAATTTATATGAAACCCTAAAGAGTACTCAAGAATCAAACTATTTTTCCTGCATAAAGCCAAGCCTCACGCAGCCATGTTAGAGAAAAAAGATGGTTGCTATAGTAGAAAGTGGCTGTACTAAAAAAAAAAAAAAAAAACAACAAATTTCAAGCCTGCTGACTTATGCCCTCTGCAGTTGATCCTGCCCTAATAAGGGCAGAACCCAAGTGGCACCATTATCGCAAAAAGAGGGAACAGTTTTGATAAAATCACTGTTTTATCTGCTGCAGATCTACCTGCTGCCATATAGTTCTCCATATTCAGGAGCTGTGTAACCCTGCACCCTCCACTGATTGGCAGCTTTCTGCATATGCAGTGTACTCAGCGAGATGCCAATTAGTGATTGAAGAGGGATTATACCGAGCTCATGTATATGGACGACTACACAGCAGCAGGTTTACTGGTCCTCTAGTGATAATCTTCTGCTGGTAAGAAAGTGATTTAAAAAAAAAAACTACTTTACAGCAAGTAGCCCAATAAGTGACACGTTGCAGGAATCAGGGTCTCTGTCTATACTCCATGCTGCCCTCAGGATAGATGGCAGAAAGCTAATTCTTAGGATATCAGATCATTGGGGTCAGAATCAGTCTGCCGCTCATAGCTCTGCATGTAAATGGACGGAGCTGAAACAGCACACTTGTATTCACTGTGTAGCATCTGCTGCTGGGAATGCTAGGTTTCCCTTCACTTAAATCAGTGTTCCCCAAGTCCGGTCCTCAAGAGCCACCAACAGGTCATGTTTTCAGTATTTCCTTAGTATTGCACAGGTGATAATTGCATCACCTTCACAGACAATAATTCCGTCACCTGTGCAATACTAAGGAAATCCTGAAAACATGACCTGTTGGTGGCTCTTGAGGACCGGAGTTGGGGAACACTGCCTTAAATAGAAGATGAGCCACAATTTTTGGCTATTGCTAAGAGACTAAAAGGTAAGCTGCAGTTCTCAGCAGAGGCTGCTATATAGTGAACACAGCCATGTTGTTTTGGCTCCATTAACATCCAGAGGTAAAAACAGCTGAGAAATGACAAGTGTCGGATCCAAAATACGCTATTTAGGCCGGCCTCACACTCAGCGTATAAAAATACGGTCCGTAATTTACGGCTGTAATACGCAGAAAAGTCCCCCAAAATAGTGGTCCGTAGCTCCTCCGTAGGCAGGGTTTGTCAGCGTATTTTGCGCATGGCATCCTCCGTAAGTAATCCGTATGGCATCCGTACTGCGAGATTTTCTCGCAGGCTTGTAAAACCGACATACGGACATACAATGGATCCATGTTCTCAAAAAATCGTAAAAACATATATACTGTCTATATCTATATATTTCTATCTATCTATATATGTCAGTGAGATATATATATATCATACAGCGCTAGATAGCTTAAAAGCCGGTAATTCAATTGCCGGCTTTTCCTATCTCCTTCTCAAACCCGACATGATATGAGACATGGTTTACATACAGTAAACCATCTCATATCCCTTTTTTGTTTGCATATTCCTCACTACTAATGTTAGTAGTGTGTATGTGCAAAATTTGGCCGCTCTAGCTATTAATTTAATGGGTTAAATCGCGGAAAAAATTGGCGTGGGTTCCCGCGCAATTTTCTCCGCCAGAATGGTAAAGCCAGTGACTGAGGGCAGATATTAATAGCCTGGATAACCTTGCTATTGTAAGGTGACATAAAGCCAGATTAATAATGGAGAGGCGTATCTTCCAGATGTGCCTTTTCTGGGGTGGCTGGGGGCAGATGATTTTAGCCAGTGGGGGCCAATAACCATGGACCCTCTCCAGGCTATTAATATCTGCCCTCAGCCACTGGCTTTACCATTCTGGCGGAGAAAATTGCACGGGAGCCCACGACAATTTTTTCCGCGATTTAACCCATTAAAGTAACAGCTAGAGCGGCCAAATTTTGCACATACACACCACTAACATTAGTAGTGTGGAATATGCAAAAAAAAGGGATATGACATGGTTTACTGTATGTAAACCATGTCTCATATCATGTCGGGTTTTGAAAGGAGATACCAAAAGCCGGCAATTGAAATACCGGCTTTTAAGCTATCTAGCGCTATATGAAATCTTAATATACAGTGGGGCAAAAAAGTATTGTCAGTCAGCAATAGTGCAAGTTCCACCACTTAAAAAGATGAGAGGCGTCTGTAATTTACATCATAGGTACACCTCAACTATGGGAGACAAACTGAGAAAAAAAATCCAGAAAATCACATTGTCTGTTTTTTTATCATTTTATTTGCATATTATGGTGGAAAATAAGTATTTGGTCAGAAACAAAATTTCATCTCAATACTTTGTAATATATCCTTTGTTGGCAATGACAGAGGTCAAACGTTTTCTGTAAGTCTTCACAAGGTTGCCACACACTGTTGTTGGTATGTTGGCCCATTCCTCCATGCAGATCTCCTCTAGAGCAGTGATGTTTTTGGCTTTTCGCTTGGCAACACGGATTTTCAACTCCCTCCAAAGGTTTTCTATAGGGTTGAGATCTGGAGACTGGCTAGGCCACTCCAGGACCTTGAAATGCTTCTTACGAAGCCACTACTTCGTTGCCCTGGCGGTGTGCTTTGGATCATTGTCATGTTGAAAGACCCAGCCACGTTTCATCTTCAATGCCCTTGCTGATGGAAGGAGGTTTGCACTCAAAATCTCACGATACATGGCCCCATTCATTCTTTCATGTACCCAAATCAGTCGTCCTGGCCCCTTTGCAGGGAAACAGCCCCAAAGCATGATGTTTCCACCACTATGCTTTACAGTAGGTATGGTGTTTGATGGATGCAACTCAGTATTATTTTTCCTCCAAACACGACAAGTTGTGTTTCTACCAAACAGTTCCAGTTTGGTTTCATCAGACCATAGGACATTCTCCCAAAACTCCTCTGGATCATCCAAATGCTCTCTAGCACAGAGGTCCCCAACTCCAGTCCTCAAGGCCCACCAACAGGTCATGTTTTCAGGATTTCCTTTGCATTGCACAGGTGATGCAATTATTACCTGGGCAAGACTAAGGAAATCCTGAAAACACGACATGCTGGTGGGCCTTGAGGACTGGAGTTGGGGACCCCTGCTCTAGCAAACTTCAGACGGGCCCGGACATGTACTGGCTGAAGCAGTGGGACACGTCTGGCACTGCAGGATCTGAGTCCATGGTGGCGTAGTGTGTTACTTATGGTAGGCCTTGTTACATTGGTCCCAGCTCTCTGCAGTTCATTCACTAGGTCCCCCCGCGTGGTTCTGGGATTTTTGCTCACCGTTCTTGTGATCATTCTGACCCCACGGGGTCGGATTTTGCGTGGAGCCCCAGATCGAGGGAGATTATCAGTGGTCTTGTATGTCTTCCATTTTCTAATTATTGCTCCCACTGTTGATTTCTTCACTCCAAGCTGGTTGGCTATTGCAGATTCAGTCTTCCCAGCCTGGTGCAGGGCTACAATTTTGTTTCTGGTGTCCTTTGACAGCTCTTTGGTCTTCACCATAGTGGAGTTTGGAGTCAGACTGTTTGAGGGTGTGCACAGGTGTCTTTTTATACTGATAATAAGTTTAAACAGGTGCCATTACTACAGGTAATGAGTGGAGGAAAGAGGAGACTCTTAAAGAAGAAGTTACAGGTCTGTGAGAGCCAGAAATCTTGATTGTTTGTTTCTGACCAAATACTTATTTTCCACCATAATATGCAAATAAAATGTTAAAAAAACAGACAATGTGATTTTCTGGATTTTTTTTTTCTCAGTTTGTCTCCCATAGTTGAGGTCTGCATATGATGTAAATTACAGACGCCTCTCATCTTTTTAAAGGGAACCTGTCACCCCGTTTTTTCAGTAGGAGATAAAAATACCGTTAAATAGGGCCTGAGCTGTGCTTTACAATAGGGTATTTTTTGTCCCCTGATTCCCTACCTATGCTGCCGAAATACCTTACAAAAGTGGCCTTTTTCGCCTGTCAATCAGGCTGGTCAGGTCAGATGGGCGTGGTCACAGTGCTGTTTCTCCCCCACATCTTGCTTATGTTCCCGTTGGTGGTGTAGGTGCTTCTCGAATGCACTGCGCAGCTGTAGAAAAAGAGCGCGCTCGCCGCTATTCAGCGGTTTCTCGGTGGGCGCGGCCATCTTCCTGAGGCCGCGTGTGTGCAGATGCAGTCTCCTGCTTCCCGGGGCTTCAGGAAAATGGCCGCGGGATGCCGCGCGTGCGCAGATGGACATCGCGGCGGCCATTTTCCTGAAGCCGAGTTCGAATCTGTTTGGTTCCCCTAAAGTATTAAGAAGTAGTTCAGGCACAAAGAACAATGAGCTTCACATGTTTGGATTAATTATCTCTTTTTCCAGCCTTTTCTGACTATTTAAGACCCTCCCCAAACTTGTGAACAGCACTCATACATGGTCAACATGGGAAAGACAAAGGAACATTCCAAGGCCACCAGAGACAAGATTGTGGAGGGTCACAAGGCTGGCAAGGGGTACAAAACCCTTTCCAAGGAGTTGGGCCTACCTGTCTCCACTGTTGGGAGCATCATCCGGAAGTGGAAGGCTTATGGAACTACTGTTAGCCTTCCACGGCCTGGACAGCCTTTGAAAGTTTCCTCCCGTGCCGAGGCCAGGCTTGTCCGAAGAGTCAAGGCTAACCCAAGGACAACAAGGAAGGAGCTCCGGGAAGATCTCATGGCAGTGGGGACATTGGTTTCAGTCAATACCATAAGTAACGTACTCCACCGCAATGGTCTCCGTTCCAGATGAGCCCGTAAGGTACCTTTACTTTCAAAGCGTCATGTCAAGGCTCGTCTACAGTTTGCTCATGATCACTTGGAGGACTCTGAGACTGACTGGTTCAAGGTTCTCTGGTCTGATGAGACCAAGATCGAGATCTTTGGTGCCAACCACACACGTGACGTTTGGAGACTGGATGGCACTGCATACGACCCCAAGAATACCATCCCTACAGTCAAGCATGGTGGTGGCAGCATCAAGCCTGGCGGCCTCGACCAATCAGCAACGGGCATAGCGACGATGATGTCATAATGGTTGCCATGGCGACGATGATGTCATAAAGGTTGCCTCGACCAATCAGCGACGGGCACAGTCTGCCGCGAATTCTGGAATCATCATTGTCCATATACTACGGGGACATGCATACTCTAGAATACCCGATGCGTTAGAATCGGGCCACAATCTAGTATATATATATTTGCCTAAGGGTTTTTCCGTCTGTCTGTCTGTCTTTCTGTCTGTCTTTCTGTCTGTCTGTCTGTCCTGGAAATCCCGGCTCTCTGATTGGTCGAGGCCGCCAGGCCTCGACCAATCAGAGACCGGCACAGCATCAACGTAGACATCCCGCATCTGATTGGTCGAGGCCGCCAAGCCTCGACCAATCAGCAACGGGCACAGCGACGATGATGTCATAATGGTTGCCATGGCGACGATGATGTCATAAAAGTTGCCTCGACCAATCAGCGACGGGCACAGTCTGCCGCGAATTCTGGAATCATCATTGTCCATATATTACAGGGACATGCATATTCTAGAATACCCGATGCGTTAGAATCGGGCCACAATCTAGTGTATATATATATACCTATACTATGTGTAGACATTTATTTTAGCTATTCTATTCTAACCTGTCAGTGTGATTTTACTGTACACTGCACTGAATTGCCAGCTTTTCTATAGAACACCGCTGCGTATTTCTCGCAAGTCACACTGCTGGTCCGTGTGTAATCCGTATTTTTCTGGCCCCCATAGACTTTCATTGGCGTATTTTTTGCGCAATACGGTGACAAATGCAGCATGCTGCGATTTTCTACGGCCGTAGAAGACCGTATAATACGGATCAGTAAAATATGGCTGATAGGAGCTGGGGCATAGGGAAGCATTGTACCGTATGCAATCCGTATTTTCAGCACCTCTCTTATGTCCGTAAAACTCGCTAGTATGAGGCCGGCCTTACCTGCAGATGTAGTAATAATCTACAGGTAGTGTTACGGCTCTGTACCCACCATCAGGAAGTAGCAGCGTTTTGAAAGCAGCTCACTTCCAATGCGTCCAAAATGCTGCGTTCTATTGACGCAGGTAAATCCGCATGTGTTTCCAATACATTCTACTGTGGAAATTTCTGTTGCGGAGACTAGCGTCTCTGCAAGACAAATTGACATGCGTTGTATGTCAGATTCCACAGGTGATCCGCAGGAGCACATAGCTGAACAGTGGACATTTCTAGAAATCCCATTCACTGTGCTGTAACATCTGGTCGCTGCATTTTTGACGTTGCATAAATACGCAGCATTAAAACAACAGCGTCGTCGGTGCTCGCCACCCCTCTGCAGCGTCGTCGGTGCTCGCCACCCCTTTGCAGCGTCGAGGGTGCTCGCCACCCCTCTGCAGCGCCGTCGGTGCTCGCCACCCCTCTGCAGCGTCGTCGGTGCTCGCCACCCCTCTGCAGCGTCGTCGGTGCTCGCCACCCCTCTGCAGCGCCGTCGGTGCTCGCCACCCCTCTGCAGCGTCGTCGGTGCTCGCCACCCCTCTGCAGCGTCGTCGGTGCTCGCCACCCCTTTGCAGCGTCGTCGGTGCTCGCCACCCCTCTGCAGCGCCGTCGGTGCTCGCCACCCCTCTGCAGCGTCGTCGGTGCTCGCCACCCCTCTGCAGCGTCGTCGGTGCTCGCCACCCCTCTGCAGCGTCGTCGGTGCTCGCCCCCTCTGCAGGGTCGTCGGTGATCGCCCCCTCTGCAGGGTCGTCGGTGATCGCCCCCTCTGCAGGGTCGTCGGTGATCGCCCCCTCTGCAGCGTCGTCTGTGCTCGCTCCCCCTCTGCAGCGTCGTCGGTGCTCGCCACCCCTCTGCAGCGTCCTCGGTGCTCGCCCCCTCTGCAGGGGAGTGATGCAGCTGCACTCAATATAGTGAGCGGTGATAGTAACAACCTCCATGACTGGAAGCGAGCAGTGAGAATATAATTTCATTTCCCCCTGTAGCCGCTGCTCCAGTAAAGCAGACACACGTGATCGATACGCTATTTAATGCGGATTACCACTATATCTGTAGGTACCGTAGATTACGATTTTGGAGGTTCCCTCTATTCACATCTACATTGTGATTACAGCACAGTGCTGGATACATCAGTAACGGCATCTGACAGTTCCCACTGACTTCCACCAAATAACAGCGCTGCATGGAGCGGGGATTGATTTTTGTTCTAATTTGAGGGAATTCGCAATGAAGCCTCCAACAACGGTTGTGACCTAAACAAGACCAGACAGCACCTAACAATCAGCCACTGTCATCGGGGAATGGACGTGACAACAACGGGCTGGTAGAGCGGCTTATGCAGCAGCCAGAAGACCCCAATCAGGGCCCACCTCAGCCCACAGGCTGCAAAGAACTTATTCAGCTGATGTGGGAAAACAAAAACCTCTGTACAGAGCTGTTCACATTACGCAGGTGCCCACTTACCCTACAGAAGGCCAGATACTGATCAGCGGCCTGCAGAACTCCAGCTGCTGTGAAGCTGCGACTCCCAGGATGCCGTGTATGCCACAAGCAGTCAGTGAATGCTGGGAGTTGTAGTTCCCCACTGACCTGAGCCCCCACGTACCTGATGCGCAGCTCCTTCAGCCTCCCGCCACGGTTCCAGGTGTAGTTCACTCGGTAGGGTCCAGGACGGCTGCTCTTAGCCTGCCTCATGTTGGCAGGGCCCCTGAGGGCCACAGCTGGGACTTTAGGAGGCAATTTGGCTATGGCAGCCTTATGTGCCTTCTGCCTAGAAGAAGCAACCATTATGTAATGACAGTGAGCAGACATCAGTCTCCACACGCAACCCCTACATGGGCGTCATACCGGTCTCTTAGCGGACGCTCCATCTGTCAGCTCCGGTCACGGCAGCTCCGGTCACCGCCACATCCGCGCTCCACTTCCCGCTCGTTGTCTTAGCCACAGGACGCCTGTGAATCCAGAATGCAGCACAGCGCCATCTGCTGACACAGGGCGGCATGACATGACAGCGCAGGCAGGATCCTCAGAAGAAGACATAATGATGGCTTGTCTCCATTGTCGCCTGAATAAAACCCGCACTGCTCATGTGCGCTCTGCTCCTGCCTTTCCCAAGTGTTGCATAAAAGGGTCTGTGTCCACATTCAGGATTGCATCAGGATTTGGTCAGGATTTTACGCGGGTAAAATCTGCACCTGAGGTCACTGGCAGGTCACCTGCGTTGTTCATGCGTTGTTTCAGCATTGTAAGGCTACGTTCAGATTAGCGTTGCGCGCCGCTGCGTCAGCGATGCGACGCACGATAAAACGCGGCGTTTTGCGACGCGTGCGTCGTTTTTTTGACGAAATCGGACGCAAGAAAAATGCAACTTGTTGCATTTTCTTGCGTCCGACGCTAGCGTAAAAAACGACGCACGTGTCGGAAAACGCAACAAGAAAAACGCATGCGTCCCCCATGTTAAACATAGGGGCGCATGATGCGTGCGTCGCCGCTGCGTTTCCCGACACAGCGTCGGGAAACGCTAATCTGAACGTAGCCTAAGGACATGCTGCGTTCTGAAAAGTCGCACCGCATGTCCGTTTCAGCAGGTCTGCTGCATGCGTCTTTTAATGCATAGTGGAGACGGGATTTCATGAAATCCCCTCCACTATGCTGTAACATCTGGACGCTGCGTGCTTGACGCTGCGGCTCTATGCAGCGTCAAATAAACAGCGTTTCCTGAACGTGGACACATACCCTTAGATGCATTAGCTTCTTGGTAAGGGCGGTTTTTGGGGCTAATGGTATGTGTCCACATTCAGGATTTGCTAAGGATTTGACGCAGGTTAAATCTGCACCTGAGGTCACCTGCGTTTTTGATGCGTTATCATGCGTGTTTTTCATGCGGATTTCTGTGTTTTTGTAAGCTAAATAAAGATACACAAAAAAAAATTGTGCTGTCATTTCTTGTCCAACCTCTTCATTTACATACTCCATTGAAGAATAATGTTTACACACACAGCTAGATAGATAGATAAATACGATAGATAGATACGATAGATATCTATCATATCTATCATATCCATCTATCTATCATATCCATCTATCGTATCTATAAATCGTATTTATCTATGGTATCTATCTATCGATATATCTATTATCTACTGATCTATCTATAAATATATCTATATATAGATATATCGATAGATATATTGATAGATAATAGATTAATAGATAGATACAATAGATAGATGGATACGATAGATAGATACGAAAGATGGATCACACATGCGAGAAACTCGGACGAGTCTCGCATCTTAATACCGGGCATTGCCGCTGGCACTCGGGAGCGGAGCGTGCTGTTGCATGTATTTCTATGCAGCCGCACGCTCCGGTCCCAAGTTCCGGCGGCAATGCCCGGTATTAAGATGCGAGACTCGTCCGGGTTTCCCGCATGTGTGATCCCAGCCTTAAATAAAGACACATACACCCATGAAATCTGCGTTAGGCCGGGATCACACTCACAAGAAACTCACACAAGTCTCTCGCTTCAATACCCGAGACTGCCACTGGCACTCGGGACCGGAGTGTGCGGCTGCATGTATTTCTATGCAGCTGAACACTCCGGTCCTGAGTGCCCGCGGCAGTGTCGGGTATTTACCCCAGCCTTAAATGCGATGTTTAATTTAAAAAAAAAAATTTTTTTTAAATGGCGTGGGCTCCCGCACAATTTTCTGCGCCAGAGAGGGAAAGCCAGCAACTGGGGGACTGATATTTGTAGCCTGGGAAGGGGTTAATACCCATGGAGCTTTCCAGGCTATGAATATCAGCCCGCAGCTGTCTGCGTAGCCTTTCTGGCTATAAATTATAGGGGGACCCCACATCATTTTTTGGGGGGTCCCCCTATTTTTATAGCCAGTAAAGGCTACGCAATAATTCATAGCCTAGAGAGGGGCCATGGATATTGCCCCCCCCCCCCCAGCTACAAATACCAGCTCTCAGCCACCCCAGAAATGGCGGTAAGATGCGCCAATTCCGGCGCTTAGCCTCTCTCTTCCCACTCCCGAGTAGTGGTGGGATATTGGGTAATAAGGGGTTAATGACACCTTAGGTGACATTAACCCCTTCAAGACCCAGCCTATTTTGACCTTAAAGACCTTGCCGTTTTTTGCAATTCTGACCAGTGTCCCTTTATGAGGTAATAACTCAGGAACGCTTCAACGGATCCTAGCGGTTCTGAGATTGTTTTTTCGTGACATATTGGGCTTCATGTTAGTGGTAAATTTAGGTCAATAAATTCTGCATTTATTTGTGATAAACACGGAAATTTGGCGAAAATTTTGAAAATTTCGCAATTTTCACATTTTGAATTTTTATTCTGTTAAACCAGAGAGATATGTGACACAAAATAGTTAATAAATAACATTTCCCACATGTTTACTTTACATCAGCACAATTTTGGAAACAAAATTTTTTTTTGTTAGGAAGTTATAAGGGTTAAAATTTGACCAGCGATTTGTCATTTTTACAACGAAATTTACAAAACCATTTTTTTTAGGGACCACCTCACATTTGAAGTCAGTTTGAGGGGTCTATATGGCTGAAAATACCCAAAAGTGACACCATTCTAAAAACTGCACCCCTCAAGGTACTCAAAACCACATTCAAGAAGTTTATTAACCCTTCAGGTGCTTCACAGCAGCAGAAGCAACATGGAAGGAAAAAATGAACATTTAACTTTTTAGTCACAAAAATTATCTTTTAGCAACAATTTTTTTATTTTCCCAATGGTAAAAGGAGAAACTGAACCACGAAAGTTGTTGTCCAATTTGTCCTGAGTACGCTGATACCTCATATGTGGGGGTAAACCACTGTTTGGGCGCACGGCAGGGCTTGGAAGGGAAGGAGCGCCATTTGACTTTTTGAATCAAAAATTGGCTCCACTCTTTAGCGGACACCATGTCACGTTTGGAGAGCCCCCGTGTGCCTAAAAATTGGAGCTCCCCCACAAATGACCCCATTTTGGAAACTAGACGCCCCAAGGAACTTATCTAGATGCATAGTGAGCACTTTGAACCCCCAGGTGCTTCACAAATTGATCCGTAAAAATGAAAAAGTACTTTTTTTTCACAAAAAAATTCTTTTAGCCTCAATTTTTTCATTTTCACATGGGCAACAGGATAAAATGGATCCTAAAATGTGTTGGGCAATTTCTCCTGAGTACACCAATACCTCACATGTGGGGGTAAACCACTGTTTGGGCACATGGTAAGGCTCGGAAGGGAAGGAGCGCCATTTGACTTTTTGAATGAAAAATTATTTCCATCGTTAGCGGACACCATGTCGCGTTTGGATAGCTCCTGTGTGCCTAAACATTGGCGCTCCCCCACAAGTGACCCCATTTTGGAAACTAGACCCCCCAAGGAACTTATTTAGATGCCTAGTGAGCACTTTAAACCCTCAGGTGCTTCACAAATTGATCTGTAAAAATGAAAAAGTACTTTTTTTTTCACAAAAAAATTATTTTCGCCTCAATTTTTTCATTTTCACATGGGCAGTAGGATAAAATGGATCATAAAATTTGTTGGGCAATTTCTCCCGAGTACGCCGATACCTCATATGTGGGGGTAAACCACTGTTTGGGCACACGGCAGGGCTCGGAAGGGAAGGCGCGCCATTTGACTTTTTGAATGGAAAATTAGCTCCAATTGTTAGCGGACACCATGTCGCGTTTGGAGAGCCCCCTGTGTGCCTAAACATTGGAGCTCCCCCACAAGTGACCCCATTTTGGAAACTAGACCCCCCAAGGAACTTATCTAGATGCATATTGAGCACTTTAAACCCCCAGGTGCTTCACAGAAGTTTATAACGCAGAGCCATGAAAATAAAAAATAATTTTTCTTTCCTCAAAAATGATTTTTTAGCCTGGAATTTCCTATTTTGCCAAGGATAATGGGAGAAATTGGACCCCAAATATTGTTGTCCAGTTTGTCCTGAGTACGCTGATACCCCATATGTGGGGGTAAACCACTGTTTGGGCGCACGGCAGGGCTCGGAAGGGATGGCACGCCATTTGGCTTTTTAAATGGAAAATTAGCTCCAATCATTAGCGGACACCATGTCACGTTTGGAGAGCCCCTGTGTGCTTAAACATTGGAGATCCCCCAGAAATGACACCATTTTGGAAACTAGACCCCCAAAGGAACTAATCTAGATGTGTGGTGAGGACTTTGAACCCCCAAGTGCTTCACAGAAGTTTATAACGCAGAGCCATGAAAATAAAAAAAAAAATTATTTTCTCAAAAATGATCTTTTAGCCTGCAATTTTTTATTTTCCCAAGGGTAACAGGAGAAATTTGACCCCAAAAGTTGTTGTCCAGTTTCTCCTGAGTACGCTGATACCCCATATGTGGGGGTAAATCACTGTTTGGGCACATGCCGGGGCTCGGAAGTGAAGTAGTGACGTTTTGAAATGCAGACTTTGATGGAATGCTCTGTGGGCGTCACGTTGCGTTTGCAGAGCCCCTGATGTGGCTTAACAGTAGAAACCCCCCACAAGTGACCCCATTTTGGAAACTAGACCCCCAAAGGAACTTATCTAGATGTGTGGTGAGCACTTTGAACCCCCAAGTGCTTCATAGAAGTTTATAATGCAGAGCCGTGAAAATAATAAATACGTTTTCTTTCCTCAAAAATAATTATTTAGCCCAGAATTTTTTAATTTTTCCAAGGGTAACAGGAGATATTTGACCCCAAAAGTTGTTGTCCAGTTTCTCCTGAGTACGGTGATACCCCATATGTGGGGGTAAACTACTGTTTGGGCACATGCCGGGGCTTGGAATTGAAGTAGTGACGTTTTGAAATGCAGACTTTGATGGAATGCTCTGCGGGCGTCACGTTGCGTTTGCAGAGCCCCTGATGTGCCTAAACAGTAGAAACCCCCCACAAGTGACCCCATTTTGGAAACTAGACCCTGAAAGGAACTTATCTAGATGTGTGGTGAGCACTTTGAACCCCCAAGTGCTTCATAGAAGTTTATAATGCAGAGCCGTGAAAATAATAAATACGTTTTCTTTCCTCAAAAATAATTATTTAGCCCAGAATTTTTTATTTTCCCAAGGGTTACAGGAGAAATTGGACCCCAAAAGTTGTTGTCCAGTTTCTCCTGAGTACGCTGATACCCCATATGTGGGGGTAAACCACTGTTTGGGCACACGTCGGGGCTCAGAAGGGAAGTAGTGACTTTTGAAATGCAGACTTTGATGGAATGGTCTGCGGGTGTCACGTTGCGTTTGCAGAGCCCCTGGTGTGCCTAAACAGTAGAGACCCCCCACAAGTGACCCCATTTTAGAAACTAGACCCCCCAAGGAACTTATCTAGATATGTGGTGAGCACTTTGAACCCCCAAGTGCTTCACAGACGTTTACAACGCAGAGCCGTGAAAATAAAAAATCATTTTTCTTTCCTCAAAAATTATGTTTTAGCAAGCATTTTTTTAGATTCACAAGGGTAACAGGAGAAATTGGACCCCAGTAATTGTTGCGCAGTTTGTCCTGAGTATGCTGGTACCCCATATGTGGGGGTAAACCACTGTTTGGGCACACGTCAGGGCTCGGAAGTGAGGGAGCACCATTTGACTTTTTGAATACGAGATTGGCTGGAATCAATGGTGGCGCCATGTTGCGTTTGGAGACCCCTGATGTGCCTAAACAGTGGTAACCCCTCAATTCTAACTCCAACACTAACCCCAACACACCCCTAACCCTAATCCCAACTGTAGCCGTAACCCTAACCACAACCCTAACCGCAACACACCCCTAACCACAACACTAACCCCAACACACCCCTAACCCTAACCACAACCCTAATTCCAACCCTAACCCTAAGGCTATGTGCCCACGTTGCGGATTCGTGTGAGATATTTCCGCACCATTTTTGAAAAATCTGCGGGTAAAAGGCACTGTGTTTTACCTGCGGATTTTCCGCGGATTTCCAGTGTTTTTTGTGCGGATTTCACCTGCGGATTCCTATTGAGGAACAGGTGTAAAACGCTGCGGAATCCGCACAAAGAATTGACATGCTGCGGAAAATACAACGCAGCGTTCCCGCGCGGTATTTTCCGCACCATGGGCACAGCGGATTTGGTTTTTCATATGTTTACATGGTACTGTAAACCTGATGGAACACTGCTGCGGATCCGCAGCGGCCAATCCGCACCGTGTGCACATAGCCTAATTCTAAAGGTATGTGCACACGCTGCGGATCCGCAGCAGTTTCCCATGAGTGTACAGTTCAATGTAAACCTATGGGAAACAAAAATCGCTGCACACATGCTGCGGAAAAACTGCACGGAAACGCAGCGGTTTACATTCCGCAGCATGTCACTTCTTTGTGCGGATTCCGCAGCGGTTTTACAACTGCTCCAATAGAAAATCGCAATTGTAAAACCGCAGTGAAATGCGCAGAAAAAAACGCGGTAAATCCGCCATAAATCCGCAGCGGTTTAGCACTGCGGATTTATCAAATCCGCAGCGGAAAAATCCGCAGAGGACCAGAATATGTGTGCACATTCCTAACCCTAACCCTAACCCTAGCCCTAACCCTAACCCTACCCCTAACCCTACCCCTAACCCTAACCCTACCCCTAACCTTAACCCTACCCCTAACCCTAACCCTACCCCTAACCCTACCCCTAACCCTAACCCTACCCCTAACCCTAACCCTATTCTAACATTAGTGGAAAAAAAAAAAAATTCTTTATTTTTTTATTGTCCCTATGGGGGTGACAAAGGGGGGGGGGGGTCATTTATTATTTTTTTTATTTTGATCACTGAGATAGATTATATCTCAGTGATCAAAATGCACTTTGGAACAAATCTGCCGGCCGGCAGATTCGGCGGGCGCACTGCGCATGCGCCCGCCATTTTGGAAGATGGCGGCGCCCGGGAGAAGACGGACGGGACCACGGCTGGATCGGTAAGTATGATAGGGTGGGGGGGGGACCACGGGGGGGGGATCGGAGCACGGGGGGGGGAATCGGAGCGCGGGAGGGGTGGAACGGAGCGCGGGGGGCGTGGAACGGAGCACGGGGGGGCTGGAATGGAGCACGGGGGGGTTGAACGGAGCACGGGGGGGAGTGGATCGGAGTGCAGGGGGGGTGATTGGAGCACGGGGGGGTGATTGGAGCACGGGGGGAGCGGACACGAGCACGGGGGGGAGCGGAGCACTGGACGGAGGGGAGCCGGAGCAGTGTACCGGCCAGATCGGGGGGGTGGGGGGGCGATCGGAGGGGTGGGGTGGGGGCACACTAGTATTTCCAGCCATGGCCGATGATATTTCAGCATCGGCCATGGCTGGATTGTAATATTTCACCCGTTATAATGGGTGAAATATTACAAATCGCTCTGATTGGCAGTTTCACTTTCAACAGCCAATCAGAGCGATCGTAGCCACGAGGGGGTGAAGCCACCCCCCCTGGGCTAAACTACCACTCCCCCTGTCCCTGCAGATCGGGTGAAATGGGAGTTAACCCTTTCACCCGGCCTGCAGGGACGCGATCTTTCCATGACGCCGCATAGGCGTCATGGGTCGGAATGGCACCGACTTTCATGACGCCTACGTGGCGTCATGGGTCGGGAAGGGGTTAAGCTCGGTTAATAATGGCGAGGCGTCAATAAGACGCCTATCCATTATTAATCCTAGTAAAGTGTAAATAAAACACAGACACTAAAAAAAACTATTTTAATGAAATGATTACACACACTTTTTGACCATATCTTTATTGTACGCTCAATCCTCTTGAAGACCCTCGTCCTGCAAAAAAAAACAAACCAAATTCATACTCCCTGTCCGCAGATATCCCATAACGAGTGTCCCACGACGAGTCCAGCTCTGCTACATCTGGATGCCTGACATCCAGATGTAGCAGAGTTTACAGATGATCCCTGGAGATAACTCTCCAGCGATCACCTACATTCTTGTACTCCCGGTCAGCTGACCGTGAGAAGCAGCCTAGTGACCGGAGATAACCCCCAGTCACGTGCACGGCAGTTCTCGCAGTAATCTAAGTTATGGCGAGAACTTATCTTACAGCGAGAACTGCAGTGGACGCGGATTTCCGGCGGTGGGACAGGTGAGTCGGCATGTGACATGCGTAGTAAGCTGCATTAACGCAGTTTCTATGCATTTCACTAATCATTAGATGCGATTTTACCGCATCTAATGATTGTCTATGGGAAATTTACGGCGCGGCGACGGAGTGTCACCGCACAGTAAACTGACATGCTGCGTTCTGAAAAGACACGCCGTATGTCTGTTTACGCGGGTCTGCCGCCTGCGTGTTTTACCTCATAGTGGAGACGGGATTTCATGAAATCCCCTCCACTATGCTGTAACATCTGGACGCTGCGAGTTTGACGCTGCGGCTCTATGCAGAGTCAAACACGCAGCGTTTCCTGACCGTGGACACATACCCTAATAAGTAGAGCTGTTATCTTGGGAGATGTGTGCTGCGCCAAATGCACAAACTAGCACTCTTGTAAATGATCACATTCTGTGTCTGCACCGACCACAAGGGGGAGCTCATTGCAGGCATGGTAATATGGCTGCCATCTGCCTATGGGCACACGCAGAGACATTACTGCCATAATAATGTCCAGATTCTCTGTTATTTTAGTAGTGAAAACACTTCTGAAAAAAAAAAGTTTTCTGAGACTGAACTTTATTTTTCCCTCCATCGAGCCAAGTGAGGGCTTGTTTTTTGCCTGCCGAGCAGATGCTTTTATTGATACCATTTTGGGGCACGTATGATCTTTTGATTGATTTTTATTGTATTTTTCTAAGTACGATGATAGAAAAGTGGCAATTCTGGGGTTTTGATTGATACTTTTCATACTTTAATGAATATTCGGTCTTACTGCCCATCTCCAATAGGTGTATACTGACGAAAAAGATGTATGTCTGAGCACACTGTGACCCCGTAGTACTGTCAGTGACCCCATCAGCATCATTACTGTCAGTGACCCCGTCAGCACACAGAACTGAATCCTGTTTAGTGGGGGGCTTTGAATGTTAGGATCCATTGGAGACACAGTACATGGGCTAAACCGTTATGTGCAGGGCCGTAATTAGAGTTTCTGCTGCCCTAGGCACTTTTAGGGTACGTGTCCACGTGCAGGAAACGCTGCGTGTCTGACGCTGCATAGAGCCGCAGCGTCAGACACGCAGCGTCCAGATGTTACAGCATACTGGAGGGGATTTAATGAAATCCCGTCTCCACTATGCGTGGTAACGCACGCGGCGGCCCTGCGACTCCGGACATGCGCGCGTCTTTTCAGATCGCAGCATGTCCGTATATCTTGCGGCGACGCTGCGTCGCCGCAAGATATAGCACAGGGCCCTATGGTGGGGTGCTGTGAACACATCCGGCATCATCGCGTCCCAGAAAGGGGGCGGGGCTTACCGCAGAGCGGCTAAGCCGCTCCGACGATACCGCCGGCCATCATGAAAGTGGACACATACCCTTAGTGCTGCCTCCCCCTTTGGTGAGTATGACACTATTGGCAGTGACTTTGTAAAAAATCGCTGATGTGAAAGTAGCCTTTTCCAGCAGATCCGGCAGTTTTTCCGCATCTGCCGCGTAACGAATCACTTATGGCAACACTGAGTTCGGCCTCATTCATTCCCTATGGGATGTGCGGCACTTGCCGTGATCTGGCAAATGCGGTATCATACCTCCCAACTTTTGAAGAAGGGAAAGAGGGACAAACTTTGCGGCGCTATTAGCGCCGCAGCAAATTTTAGGCCATGCCTCTGACCACATCTATTTCACAACTAATCACACCCATAGCCACGCCCCAACCACACCCATTTAGTACTGCTGATCACACTGTTTCATAAACAATAATTTTAAACAAAAAAATATGGCCACACAGTGCTCCATACTGTATAACGACCCCACATGATGCTCAATACTGTATAATGGCCTCACATGATGCTCCATACTGTATAATGGCCCCACATGATGCTCAATCTACTATATAATTGTCTAAGGGTCACTTCCATCTGTCTGTCCTTCTGTCTGTCACGGATACTCATTGGTCGCGGCCTCTGTCTATCATGGAAATCCAAGTCGCTGATTGGTGGCTGCAAAACAGCCACGACCAATCAGCGACGGGCACAGCCTGTGTTACGTCCGCCGCCGCTACTTACCATCGTCGCGCCGCTTCGGGCCGCCGGCGCGCTGTCCTGGCTTCCTTCGGTCGCTCCTCGCTTGGGTCCCGGCGCGTCGCTCCTCCGGACTCTTCTGCGGCGCCGACTTCTTCCACCGCTGTTCGTCCCCGCCGCACTGCTTCCGGGGGACGGCGCGCTCATCGTCCGCAGGCTCCGCCTCCTTCACATCCTGCTGAGGATGTTCGGCATCTGCGCCGGCGCGCAGGCTTCTATGGAGAGCGCCTGCGCTCCAATCGGACCTCTCCTGCCTCCGGGATCCGGTAGTTTCAACTAATCCCGGTAAGACCTTCAGTATTTCAGGCCACCTCCCCTGCATGGTGGTGCCTGAGTGTCATTAGCTTCTTGCCTTTGACTCTGGCCCCTTCTGGTCTTGTGTCCTTGCTTGTTCAGCATCTTTCGCCTGCCTTTCGCCTGTGTTCCTTTACTTACCCGTCATCTCTCCCGTTTCTCTTTTCAGTTTCGCCTCCGTCTCCTGTTCATTCCCAGTACAGCTTGTTTTCCGGTATCCGTGTCGTCCATTGTGCTCCAGTCCTCCTGCCTCCGTGGTTCCCGCTCCTGAGCTCCGTTTTTTGTTTTCCTTTTTTGTTTCTTCCTGAGCCGTCCCTTCTGGTATCTGCTACTGTGGTTGGGTCTTCCTCGGGCCTGCTCCAGCCAGTCCCTGTATAGGGGTTGGTTAACACCTGGTCAGCTCGCCCGGAGATAGTACCTTGCCACGGTCCAGAGGGTCCACTCTCGCTTTCTGCTCTGACAGCATAACAGAACACTCAGGCCATGGACCCCGCAGGTGCCGCGTTTTCAGCCCAAAAGGAATTGGGACATTTGCGCGACAATCAACAGCGCATCATGTCTTTCTTAAAAAATATGGAGTCCCGTTTGACCTCATTACAGGCCGCCGACCCAGTCAGTGCTTCTCATCTAGCGAGCCTTCAGCAAGAGCTCTCCCAGCAGCGTGATACGCAGGCACGCATGCTGACCTACATGGCCTCCATTGATGACCGCTTATTCAACCTGCAGTCTGTCGCTACGCCTCCCATTCAG
Organism: Ranitomeya imitator; assembly: GCF_032444005.1. NCBI lineage: Eukaryota > Metazoa > Chordata > Amphibia > Anura > Dendrobatidae > Ranitomeya > Ranitomeya imitator. The sequence continues at coordinate 304,791,177 of NC_091282.1, forward strand.
GTGGTGTCACAGGACCCAAGTTCTTCCCCCACACCTCACCCGCCACCTCGCCTAGGCAAACCTCCCAGGTATAGCGGTGATCCCAAACTTTGTAGGGGGTTCTTAAATCAGTGCCGACTCCACTTCGAACTTCTTCCCCAGCAATACCCGACTGATCGCGCTAAAGTGGCTTTTATTGTGTCCCATTTAGAGGGAGAAGCCTTAGCTTGGATCAATCCCCTCTGGGAGCGGGACGACCCCATAGTCTCTCAGTTAGCTTTCTTCTTGGAGACCTTTCGCAAAGTTTTTGACGAGCCCGGACGATTAGCCTCCACTACGGAGTCTCTTTTTAGTCTTCAGCAGGGTTCCTTAACGGTAGGCCAATATGCTATTCGCTTCCGTACTTTAGCCTCGGAACTGGGGTGGAACAACGAGGCATTAGTCGGGGCTTTCTGGCGTGGTCTGTCCAGTCGGATAAAAGATGAATTGGCTGGAAGGGATACTCCTACCTCTTTGGAGGACCTCATAGCTCTCTCTACACGCATAGATCTACGCTTCCAATAGCGAACTCGTGAGACCGCCAAGGAGAAGAGGCCTGTTCGCTCCCTACCACCGGTCCGAAGGCCGGGGAGCCCACGTCCAGTGACGTCCTCTGCTGCATCCGTTCCTGAGCCTATGCAAGTAGATCGCGTCAAGATGGCAGAACAACGTCTTCGGGAGCGACGTTCCCAAGGGCTCTGCTTTTATTGTGGTAGCGCTGCTCACTTGTTGCGATCCTGCCCCGATCGTCCGGAAAACTCCTCCGCCTAGGTCAGGTAAGAGAGGCCTCCCTAGGTGTTTCTGATTCCTCTCTACCTCTGTTCTTGTCTGTTTTACTTGTTCTAAACCTTAAACGTTTTTCCGAGGTCGCGTATGTGGATTCGGGTGCGGCGGGCAACTTTATCAGCCTTGAGGCAGTTCGAAAACTTCGCATTCCAGTTATCTCTCTGGACTCTCCTCGTCTGATCGCTTCCGTGGATGGAAAACCCTTGCAAGATGCCATCACCCTAATTACGGAGGAGGTCGAACTTCGGATTGGGGCTCTACATCGGGAGAAGATCACCTTTTACGTCTTGCCTCATCTTGCCCATGCTTTGTTACTTGGGTTGCCGTGGCTCCGTACTCATGAACCAACTCTGGACTGGCGTTCGGGGGATGTGCTCCGTTGGGGATCTCTTTGTCAAAAGCAATGCCTACTGCCCGTTAGGCCTGTAGTTCCTCCTCAAGCAGTTTCCATTCCCTCCGGATTACCCTCTCCATACTGGACTTTTGCGGATGTTTTTGATAAAAAAGAGGCTGAGACTCTTCCGCCACATCGATCCTATGATTGCCCGATCGAACTTCTTCCCGGTTCCGTCCCGCCTAGAGGAAGAATTTACCCACTTTCCTCAACGGAGACCAGAGCGATGTCAGAATACATTCAAGAGAACTTGACTAAAGGATTCATTCGTAAATCTTCTTCTCCTGCAGGTGCGGGATTTTTCTTTGTCAAGAAGAAGGACGGTTCGCTTCGACCCTCCATAGACTATAGAGGTTTAAACAACATCACGGTCAAGAACAAGTATCCTCTACCTCTCATCCCTGAGCTCTTCGATCGACTTAGAGGAGCGCGAATTTTTACTAAGTTGGATCTCCGGGGAGCATACAACCTAGTTCGTATTTGTGCCGGCGATGAATGGAAGACCGCTTTCAACCCCCGAGACGGCCATTATGAATACCTGGTCATGCCGTTCGGCCTCTGGAACGCTCCAGCGGTCTTCCAGGAGTTCGTTAACGATATTTTCCGTGATCTTCTCTACTCCTGTGTTGTGGTGTATTTGGACGACATACTGGTTTTTTTCAGTGGATTTGCCATCCCACAGAAGAAGTGTTCGTTTGGTTTTGCAACGATTGAGGGAGAATCGTCTTTATGCGAAGTATGAGAAGTGTATCTTCGAACAAACCTCGCTACCCTTTCTTGGTTACATTATCTCGGATTCCGGTCTCAAGATGGACCCTGAGAAAGTGAATGCCATTCTCAATTGGCCACGTCCCTATGGAATAAAGGCTATCCAACGGTTCCTGGGATTCGCCAATTACTATAGGCAGTTCATATCCCATTTCTCTTCAGTAATTCAGCCTCTTTCTGCTCTCACCCACAAGGGTTCCAACCCGAAGACTTGGACTCCGGAGGCCGAGAATGCCTTTGTGCTCCTGAAGCAGTCTTTTTCGTCCGCTCCTGTATTGCACCATCCTGAAGTCAACAAGCCATTCGTTCTCGAGGTGGATGCCTCCTCCACGGGAGCAGGAGCGGTGCTCTCCCAAAGATCCTCTACCGGTCGACTGGTTCCTTGCGGATTCTTCTCTAAAACGTTTTCTGCCTCGGAACGCAATTATACCATCGGAGACCGTGAACTGTTGGCCATCAAGTTGACCCTGGAGGAGTGGAGGCACCTTCTTGAAGGAGCAGTTCATCCTTTCGTAATTTTCTCTGACCACAAGAATTTGGCCTATCTTCAAACCGCACAAAGACTTAATCCACGACAAGCTCGATGGTCTTTGTTCTTTGCTCGCTTCGATTTCGAGCTTCGCTTTCGGCCAGGTGACAAAAATATCAAGGCTGACGCACTTTCTAGGCTTTCACAGCCCGAGGAGGTCGACGAAGAACCAGCTCACATTCTGGATCCCTGCAAAGTTGTCACGGTGGCTCCAGTTCGCATGATCCATCCTCCTCCGGGTAAGACCTTTGTGGCCGAGGGGGACAGAGAGAGAGTGCTTCACTGGGGACATTCCTCGAAGTTAGCAGGCCATGCTGGGATAAAGAAGACCCACCTTCTCATAACCCGCTACTACTGGTGGCCTGCATTACGTCAAGACATCGAAAAGTTTGTTGCCTCTTGTTCTTCCTGTGCTAAAAATAAAGTGCCTAGACGATCTCCTTGCGGAGGACTGCTTCCTCTTCCCGTCCCTTCTAGTCCGTGGCATATAGCCATGGACTTCATCACCGATTTACCGAACTCCTCTGGTTGTACGGTTATCCTTACGGTGGTGGACCGGTTTTCCAAGATGGCTAATTTTATTCCTCTGCCTGGTCTACCTTCGGCCCCAGAGTTGGCGAAGATCTTTATTTCGAAAATCTTCAAACTTCATGGTTTTCCTCAAAACATCGTGTCCGACAGAGGAGTTCAATTTACGTCTCATTTTTGGAGGACATTATGCAAACTTTTAAAGGTGACTTTAGACTTTTCTTCGGCCTACCATCCTCAAACTAATGGACAAGCAGAGCGAATGAATCAGATTGTGGCTGCCTATCTACGACACTTTTCTAACATCCACCAAGATGATTGGGTTAGTCTTCTGCCCTGGGCTGAGTTTGCATATAATAATCACTCCCATGAATCCTCTGCAAAGTCTCCTTTCTTCATCGTGTTTGGTCGACATCCGAATATGCCTCTCCCAGTTTCCTCAACGTCTGCAGTGCCTGCTGCCGATACTGTAATTTCGGACTTTTCTTCTATATGGGGAGAGGTTAAAGAAGCGCTTGATATGGCATCTTTAAGGATGAAGAGACATGCGGACAAGAGACGTTTAGATTCTTCTCCGTTTTCTCCCGGTGACAAGGTCTGGCTTTCTTCACGGTACATTAGACTTAAGATTCCTTCCTGTAAACTTGGTCCTCGCTACATCGGTCCTTTTGAGATTCTGAGTCGAGTCAACAATGTCGCCTACAAACTGAAGCTGCCCGCCTCGCTCCGTATTCCCAATACCTTTCATGTGTCTTTGCTCAAACCTGTTATTTTTAACCGCTTCCATCCATCTTCCGGTATCTCTCCTCAACCTGCTCCTGCCGATGGTGTTTTTGAGGTGAGGGATATTTTGGCTATGAAGAGGGTTCGAGGGAAAAAGGTTTTTTTGGTGGATTGGAAGGGTTTCGGTCCCGAGGAGAGATCTTGGGAGCCGCTGGAAAATATTAATGCACCCCGTCTTCTAAACAAATTTCTATCCAGTGTTGGGAGAGGGGATTTTAAAGAGGGGGGTACTGTTACGTCCGCCGCCGCTACTTACCATCGTCGCGCCGCTTCGGGCCGCCGGCGCGCTGTCCTGGCTTCCTTCGGTCGCTCCTCGCTTGGGTCCCGGCGCGTCGCTCCTCCGGACTCTTCTGCGGCGCCGACTTCTTCCACCGCTGTTCGTCCCCGCCGCACTGCTTCTGGGGGACGGCGCGCTCATCGTCCGCAGGCTCCGCCTCCTTCACATCCTGCTGAGGATGTTCGGCATCTGCGCCGGCGCGCAGGCTTCTATGGAGAGCGCCTGCGCTCCAGTCGGACCTCTCCTGCCTCCGGGATCCGGTAGTTTCAACCAATCCCGGTAAGACCTTCAGTATTTCAGGCCACCTCCCCTGCATGGTGGTGCCTGAGTGTCATTAGCTTCTTGCCTTTGACTCTGGCCCCTTCTGGTCTTGTGTCCTTGCTTGTTCAGCATCTTTCGCCTGCCTTTCGCCTGTGTTCCTTTACTTACCCGTCATCTCTCCCGTTTCTCTTTTCAGTTTCGCCTCTGTCTCCTGTTCATTCCCAGTACAGCTTGTTTTCCGGTATCCGTGTCGTCCATTGTGCTCCAGTCCTCCTGCCTCCGTGGTTCCCGCTCCTGAGCTCCGTTTTTTGTTTTCCTTTTTTGTTTCTTCCTGAGCCGTCCCTTCTGGTATCTGCTACTGTGGTTGGGTCTTCCTCGGGCCTGCTCCAGCCAGTCCCTGTATAGGGGTTGGTTAACACCTGGTCAGCTCGCCCGGAGATAGTACCTTGCCACGGTCCAGAGGGTCCACTCTCGCTTTCTGCTCTGACAGCATAACAGCCTGGAAGAAAATGGCCGCTCCATACTCCCCGCAGTCACTGCCCGCCGCCTGCATACTCCCCTCCAGTCACTGCTAAGCGCTAACACATGGTTAATGCCGGCGGTAACGGACCGCGTTATGCCGCGGGTAACGCACTCCGTTACCACCGCTATTAACTCTGTGTGTCCCCAACTTTTTACTATTGATGCTGCCTATGCGGCGTCAATAGTAAAAAATGTAATGTTAAAAATAATTTACAAAAAACCTGCTATACTCACCCTCCGTTGTCCGCAGAGCCGGCCGGCCGGTAGCGAGACCGCTAAGTCATCTGGGTAATTTCGCAATGCATCCTGGGAACGGAAGATGGCGGCAGCTGCGCGCCTATCGCCGGAGCTCCGCTGGACCCCACGAGGTGAGTATATAACTTTTTTTAATTTTACTTATTTTTTTTTTTAACAGGAATATGGTGTCCACACTGCTGTATACTACGTGGGCTGTTACATACCGCTTGGCTCTGTGCTTTATACTACATAGGCAGTGTTATATACTATGTGGGCTGTGTGATATACTCCGTGGTCTGTGCTATATATTACGTGGCCACTGTTATATACTGCGTGGGCTCTGCTATATACTACGTGACTGGGCAATATACTACGTGGCTCTGTGCTGTATACTACGTGACAGGGCAATATACTACGTGGCTGCGCAATATACTACGTGGCTGGGCAATATACTACGTGGCTCTGTGTTGTATACTACGTAGCTGGGCAATATACTACGTAGCTGGGCAATATACTACATGACTGGGCAATATACTACGTGGCTGGGCAATATACTACGTGGCTCTGTGCTGTATACTATGTGGCTCTGTGCTGTATACTACGTGGCTCTGTGCTGTATACTACGTGGCTGGGCAATATACTATGTGGTTCTGTGCTGTATGCTACATGGCTGGGCAATATACTACGTGGTTCTGTGCTGTATACTACATGGCTCTGTGCTGTATACTACGTGGCTCTGTGCTGTATACTACGTGGCTCTGTGCTGTATACTACGTGGCTGGGCAATATACTACGTGGCTGGGCAATATACTACGTGGCTGGGCAACATACTACGTGGCTCTGCGCTGTATACTACGTGGCTGGGCAATATACTATGTGGCACTGTGCTGTATGCTACGTGGCTGGGCAATATACTACGTGGCTCTGTGCTGTATACTACATGGCTCTGTGCTGTATACTACGTGGCTCTGTGCTGTATACTACGTGGCTCTGTGCTGTATACTACGTGGCTGGGAAATATACTACGTGGCTGGGCAATATACTACGTGGCTGGGCAATATACTACGTGGCTGGGCAATATACTACGTGGCTCTGTGCTGTATACTACGTCGCTGTGCAATATACTACGTCGCTGGGCAATATACTACGTGGCTGGGCAATATACTACGTGGGCTGGGCAATATCCTACGTGGCTGGGCAATATACTACGTGACTGGGCAATATACTACGTGGCTGGGCAATATACTACGTGACTGGGCAATATACTACGTGGCTGGGCAATATACTACATAGCTGGGCAATATACTACGTGACTGGGCAATATACTACGTGGCTGAGCAATATACTACGTAGCTGGGCAATATACTAAGTGACAGGGCAATATACTACGTGGGCATGCATATTCTAGAATACCTGATGCGTTAGAATCGGGCCACCATCTAGTACTGTATAATGGTCACACAGTGCTCTATACTGTATAATGGCCACACATGATGCTCCATCCATACTGTATAATGGCCACACATGATGCTAAATACTGTATAATGGCCACACATGATGCTCAATACTGTATAATGGCCACACAGTGCACCATACTGTATAATGACCACACAGTGCTCCATACTGTATAATGACCACACAGTGCTCTATACTGTATAATGGCCACACATGATGCTCCATACTGTATAATGGCCACACAGTGCTCTATACTGTATAATGGCCACACATGATGCTCAATACTGTATAATGGCCACACATGATGCTCAGTACTGTATAATGGCCACACAGTGCTCTATACTGTATAATGGCCACACATGATGCTCCATACTGTATGATGACCCCACATGATGCTCAATACTGTATAATGACCCCACATGATGCTCCATACTGTATAATGGCCACACATGATGCTCTATACTGTATAATGCCCCCTCCCATCTTGTATGCATGGCTCATCTCCCCCCTCCCATCTTGTATTAATTGATCATCCCCGCTCCTGTATGCATGGCTCATCTCTCCCCTCCCATCCTGTGTACATGGCTCATCTCACCCACCCCCATCCTGTAGGCATGGCTCATCTCCCCCCTCCCATCCTGTGTGCATGGCTCATCTCACCACCCCCTCCCATCCTGTGTGCATGGCTCATCTCACCCCCCCCCCCTCCTCTCATCCTGTATGCATGGCTCATCTCACCCCCCCCCCCTCTCATCCTGTATGCATGGCTCATCTCACCCCCCCTCCTCACATCCTGTATGCATGACTCATCTCACCTCCCTCCCATCTTGTATGCATGGCTCATCTCCCCCCTATCCTGTATGCATGGCTCATCTCACCCCCCCCCCTCCCATCCTGTATGCATGGCTTATCTCAGCCCCCCTCCCATCCTGTATGCATGGCTCATCTCAGCCCCCCTCCCATCCTGTATGCATGGCTCATCTCCCCCTCCCTGTATGCATGGGTGGCTCATCTTCCCCTCCCTTTAAGCATGGGTGGCTCATCCCCCCCTCCCTGTATGCGTGGCTCATCTCCCCCCCTGTATGCATGGGTGGCTCTTCTCCCCCCCCTCCCTGTATGCGTGGTTCATCTCCCTCCCTGTATGCATGGGTGGCTCTTCTCCCCCCCCTCCCTGTATGCGTGGCTCATCTCCCCCTCCCTGTATGCATGGGTGGCTCTGGCCCATCTCCCGCCCCCTCCCTGTATGCATGGCTTATCGGCTCCCATTTTGCATGGCTCATCTCTCCCCCCTGGCCCCCTCCATGCATGGCTCATCGGCTCCCCGCCACTTCCATCTTGTATGGCTCATCTCACCTCTCCCCCCTGGCCCCCTCCATGCATGGCTCATCGGCTCGGCTCCCCGCCGCTCCTATCTTGCATCATGGCTCATCTCTCCCCCCAGCCCACTCCATGCATGGCTCAACGGCTCGATTCCCCGCCGCTCCCATCTTGTATGGCTCGGCTCCCCATCCTCCTTCTTCCTCATTCCTCCCCCTGTCCTCCCTGGCTGGCTGTCATACTCACCTTTTCCACACCGCGCAGAACGGAATCCTCCAGCTCCACCTCTGTCCCGAATCTCGGCGCAGCACCTTCTGCCTGCGTGAGCGGTCACGTGGTACCGCTCATTAAGGTCATGAATATGTGTCCATATTCATCACCTTAATGAGCGGTACCACGTGACCGCTCACACAGGACGAGCTGCAGTCACTAAGACCAGACCCAGGCATCGCTGGTGTAGGTGAGTATGAATTACTAGATGGTGGCCCGATTCTAACGTATCGGGTATTCTAGAATATGTAGGTAGTATATAGCACAGGCTATGCAATATGTTGCACAGTGACGTAGTACATGACACAACCGACGTAGTATATAATAGAGCTACGTAGTATGTAACAGCGTACGTAGTATATAGCAGAGCTACGTAGTATATAACACAGCCACGTAGTATATAACATAACCACGTAGTGTATTGCACAGCTGCGTAGTGTATTTCACAGGTACGTAGTATATTGGTCAGCCACGTAGTATATAGCAGAGCCACGTAGTATATTGGACAGTCACGTTGTATATTGCACAATCACGTTGTATATTGCCCAGCTACATAGTCTATAGCACAGAGATGTAGTATATAACAGAGCCCACGCAGTATGTAACAGAGCCCAAGTAGTATATAGCAATGTGGGCACCATATGCGTGGTTAAAAAAGACTTAAAATAAAAAATAAACATATACTCACCTTCCGAAGGCCCCTTGTAGTCCTGGCGCCTGTGTGCGGTGCACGCGGCAGCTTCCGCTCCCAGGGTTGGTATGAGCGCAGGACCTGTGATGATGTCGCGGTCACATGACCGTGACGTCATGGCAGGTCCTTCTCGCATAGCATCCTTGGCACCGGAACCTGCCGCTTGCACTGCCGAGGACAGCACGCGACCTCGGAGCGTGAGAATAACCTTTTCTTTTTATTATTATTTGTAACATTAGATCTTTTTACTATTGATGCTGCATACGCAGCATCAATAGTAAAAAGTTGGTCACACAGGGTTAATAGCTGCGTTAATGGAGTGTGTTACACCGCGGCATACCGCAGTCCGTTAATGCTGCCATTAACCCTGTGTGAGGGCTGACTGGAGGGGAGTATGGAGCGGGCACTGACTGCGAGAAGGAAGGAGCGGCCATTTTGCAGCCGGACTGCGCCCGTCGCTGATTGGTCGTGGCAATTGTCGTGGGCGTTTTGCCACGACCAATCAGCGACTTGGATTTCCATGACAGAGGCTGCGACCAATGAATTTCCGTGACAGGCAGACAGACAGACGGAAGTGACCCTTAGACAATTATATAGTAGATACTGTATGATGTCTTCAAGGAGGCAAGCGGGCGGGCGGGCGCGCGAGGGCGGGTTTAAGGTGACCCCGACTGGACTTTATAAAAAAAAAACTTGCTCAGGTGCCGCCCCCACCCTGGATCCTGCCGCCCTAGGCACGTGCCCTCAAGTGCCTAGTGGCAAATACGGCCCTGGTTATGTGAACATAGTCTATCTGATTCTCATCATTGTTTGGTCAGAGATTTATTCTTGGCTTCCTGTATCAAACTGTGAAAACAGATCTCACTAGTATGCAACTAGGATGCCATCCATGTGCTTCGCAAGGTTTTCAAGGACTGATAGAACTGTATAGGCGATTTTGATTTTTGACTCTTTCTGAGGAAAAAAATTGGACATCTGAGCAGCTCACAGAGACAATCGGTCGTGTGAAAGGGGCTCGTTCAGATGAGCATATAATCGCCCCCTATATTGTCTGGATGTGAAACTGATAACATATATACAGCAAACTAACCAATGCAAATCAATGTTGGTTGTTGTGATGGTCTAGGTGTAAAAAATGGCAGCATGCACTACTTTAACCCCTTCACCCCAAAGCCTGTTTTCAACTTCCTGACCAGGCCATTTTTTTAAATTCTGACCACTGTCACTTTATGAGGTCATATCTCTGAAACACTTCAACGAATCCTGGTGATTCTGAGATTGTTTTCTTGTGACATATTGTACTTTATGGTAGTCGTAAAATTTCTTCGATATGACTTGAGTTTACTTGTGAACAAAAAAAAATGGAAATTTGGCGAAAATTTTGCAATTTTTAAACCTTTAGTTTTTATGACCTTAAATTAAAGAGTCATATCATACAAAATAGTTAATAAATAACATTACCCACATGTCTGCTTTACATTAGCACAATTTTGGAAACATAATTTTTTTTTGTTAGGAAGTTATAAGGGTTAAAAGTTGACCAGCAATTTCTCATTTTTACAACAAAATTTGCAAAACCATTTTTTTTAGGGACCACATCACACTTGAAGTGACTTTGAGGGGCCTATATGACAGAGAATGCCCAAAAGTAACACCATTCTAAAAACTGCACCTCTCAGGCTATGTGCACACGCTGCGGATTAGGCTTAGGAATTTCTGGTGCGGATTCTGCCTCTCCTGGCAGAAAATGCACCTGCGGATTTGTCGAGTTTTTTGTGCGGTTTCGCAGCGTTTTTTGTGCGTTTTTGCTGCGGTTTTCTTGCGGATTTGCTGCGTGTTTTACCCTTGCGGTTTTCTATAATGGAATGGGTACAAAAACGCTGCAGATTCACAAAAAAGAAGTGACATGCTACTTCTTTTAAACCGCAGCGTTTCCGCAGCGGATTTTCCGCAAAGTGTGCACAGCATTATTTTTTTCTCATTGATTTACATTGTACTGTAAATCAATTGCGGATCTGCAGCGTTTCTGCACTGCAAAAAATGCTGCGGATCCGCAGAGAATCTGCAATGTGTTCACATACCCTCAAGGTACTCAAAACCACATTCAATAAGTTTATTAACCCTTCAGGTGCTTCACAGGAATTTTTGGAATGTTTAAAAAAATTTGAACATTTAACTTTTTTTCACAAAATTTTTACTTTAGATCCAATTTGTTTTTTTTTTATCCAAGGTAAGGGCTCTTTTCCATTTGCGAGAAACACGTCCGTGTCTCGCATGAGAAAACCAAGCTCTGGCGCCGGCACTCCAGAGCGGAGCGTGCGGCCGCATAGCAACACATGGAGCTGCACGCTCCGCTCCCAAGTGCCAGCACCAGAGCTTGGTTTTCACATGCGAGACACGGACGTGTTTCTCGCAAATGGAAAAGAGCCCTTACAGGAGAAATTGGACCACAAAAGTCGTTGTACAATTTGTCTTGAGTACGCTGATACCCCATATGTGGGGGTAAACTTTTCAATGCAAAATTTGCTGGAATTGAGATCGGACACCATGTCGCGTTTGGAGAGCACCTGATGTTCCTAAACAGTGGAAACCCCCCACAAGTGACACCATTTTGGAAAGTAGACCGCCTAAGGAACTAATCTAGATGTGTGGTGAGCGCTTTGAACCCCCAAGTGCTTCACAGAAGTTTATAATGTAGAGCCATAAAAAAAAATCATATTTTTTTCACAAAAATTATATTTTCGCCCCAAATTTTTTATTTTCCCAAGGGTAACAGGAGAAATTGGACCCCAGATGTTGTTGTGCAATTTGTCCTGAGTACACTGATACCCCATATGTGGGGGTAAACTACTGTTTGAGAGCATGGCAGAGCTCGGAAGGGAAGAGCGCCGTTTGACTTTTCAATGCAAAATTGGCTGGAATTGAGATCGGACACCATGTCGCGTTTGGAGAGCCCCTGATGTGCCTAATCAGTGGAAACCCCCCAATTCTACCTCCAACCCTAACCTCAACGCACCCCTAAACCTAATCCCAACCATAACCCTAACCACACCCCTAACCCAAACACACCCCTAACCCTAATCCCAACCATAACTCTGACCACACCCCTAACCCTGACACACCCCTAACCCTAATCCCAAACCTAATCTCAACCCTAACCATAACCCTAACCACACCCCTAACCCTGACACACCCCTAACCCTAATCCCAACCCTAACCCCAACCATAAACATAATCCAAACCCTAACCCTAACTTTAGCCCCAACCCTAACTTTAGCCCCAACCCTAACCCTAACTTTAGCCCTAACCCTAACTTTAGCCCCAACCCTAACACTAACTTTAGCCCTAACCCTAACTTTAGCCCCAACCCTAGCCCTAACTTTAGCCCCAACCCTAACCCTAACTTTAATCCTAACCCTAACGTTAGCCCCATCCCTAACCCTAATGGGTAGATGAAAATAAATACATTTTTTTAATTTTATTATTTTTCCCTAACTAAGGGGGTGATAAAGGGGGGTTTGATTTACCATTTATAGCGAGTTTTTATAGCGGGTTTTTATGTTTGGCAGCTTTCTCAAGGTAAGAGACGCTTTTTATTGCAAAAAATAGTTTTTGCATCACCACATTTTGAGAGCTATAATTTATCCATATTTTGACCCACAGAGTCATGTGAGATCTTGTATTTTGCAGGACAAGTTGACGTTTTTATTGGTACCATTTTTGGGCACATTACTTTTTTTATCGCTTTTTATTGCGATTTTTGGGAGGCAGAATGAACAAAAACCAGCAATCCCTGAATTTCTTTTAAGAGGGCGTTTATACCGTTCCGCGTGTTTTTTTTTTGCAGGACAAGATGATGTTTTCAGCGGTACCATGTTTATTTATATCTGTCTTTTTTATCACATTCTATTGCACTTTTTGTTCAGCAGTATGATGATAAAGCATTGTTTTTTGCTTCGTTTTTTATTTTTTTGCGGTGTTCACTGAAGGGGTTAATTAGTGGGATAGTTCTATAAATCGGGTCGTTACGGACGTGGTGATACAAAATATGTGTACTTTTATTGTTTTTTTTATTTACATAAATAAATGGATTTATTGGAAAATATTTTTTTTTTACTTTATAACATTGTCCCAGGTTAGGACATCACTATATTACATCAGATCGCTGATCTGACACTTTGCATAGCACTGTGTCAGATCAGCGATCTGACAGGCAGTGCAGGAGGCTTTGCGGCGCCTGTTCTCAGCAGGCGCCGGGAAGCTACCTCACTTCAGGACCCGGAAGGAGCCCCGCAGCCATTTTGGATCCAGGGACTCCATGGAGACCACCGGATCAACGTGATCGCATCTCATTGTTCCGGTGGGAGAGCGCAGGGAGCCCCCGTCCCTGCCCCTCGATGTCGCTGTCACTACTGACAGCGGCATCAGAGGGGTTAAATGCACACAGTGAGACCGCCCGATCGTGCCGCCGTACTAGTACTGCGGTTTGCGGGAACGCAGTTCCCGCAGAGCAGTACTAGTACGGCGCCTGTCGGGAAGGGGTTAATCCGTATTCCGGATCAGACTCGCCCATTATACGTCAATAGGAGAGTAAAAGAAAACAATCACATATGGGTCAACATCTGCATGTCATGTCATGCGTTCTCTATGGATTCATTACAATTATTAATGGGAATCTGTTACCAGGTTTTTGCCACCTAACCTGAGAGCCGCATAAGGTAAAGACAGAGACCCTGATTGCAGCGATGTGTCACTTGCTGGGATGAAAATTGGTTTTGTAATTTGCCTGACATCTGCCAGGAGTTTGTATGTACTCCTCGTGTTTCCCTGGGTTTACTCCGGGTTCTCCGGTTTCCTTCCAGACTCCAAAGACATACTGGTAGGGAATCTAGCCTCAATAGGGACAGCGATGATGTCTGTAAAGCACTGTGGAATTAATTGTACAGTAGAAGCAAGTAAATAAATATGCTCGTCTGAACCCAGCTGGGGTGAAATTTCCTCTTTTTTTTACATAAATTTATTTTGGAAAACTGCTCCCCCAGCACTGACTGACAGCCAACCCTATTGCTGAGCTGGATGTCAGTGAGTGTTGGGGTCCGGTTAAAGCCACAGCTCACCCACAGCCCACAGAGTGGTGACTGAAACCGTGCGGGCATCACCTCTGTGAGTGGAAGCTGAATGCTGCTGGAAGAATAAAGTTCATTTCCTCCTGGCAGAGGGGCTCTCAGTGCCGATGCCGCAGTGTCAGAACGCTATTATCCTGCAGATTGACCTGATGTCTGCAGGTTATCAGCGTTATTTTACGTGCCAGGTTCCCTTTAAATCGACGATGCACTCTGCCACTGAGAAATGCCTATGCACTTGTCCTGTACAGTCAATCTACCTGGAGACCTCCGTTTTCCTCCCACTGCCACCAGTCCTCTAGCATCCGAGATAACTGCCACAATGGCAAGTATGAACCACACCTGCACTGCCTTACCTGTGCCGTGGAGACATGGTTCAGACATACAAACAGACCCCCGTGCCATCTCAGATGCAGAGCTGGGCCGCCGGTCTCTGAGGATGAGGGATGCAAATAAAGGCTGATAATCCCGCACCACGGGTGAGTTTACGCAGCGTTAAATAGCAGCACAGTGGGCATGGTTTTTCTAGAAATCCCATCCACTGTGCTTCTATTGTAGAACACAACGGTTTAGATGCAGGGCAGGGAAGCTATGCCCAAAACACTGCTATTCCGGATCGTGGGCATGCAGCCATATCGTGTGACTATTTTAGTCCCGCAAATAAAATCACCAAGTTACAGACAAGTCGCCTATGGTTTGCACTGAAGCATATGGCATGTGCATCACTTATTAATAATATAATCTTTATTTATATAGCACAAACATATTCCGCAGCACTTTACAATTCAGATGTTGATATACAACAGTCATAAGTAACAACGTTAACGACAATACAATAATTAAAGCAAAGATAATGACGACCCTGCTCGTAAGAGATTACAATCTACAATGAGGTGGGGGAGACACAAAGTGCAGCTGTGTATTTACAGTGATCGTCCAGCCATCTTATGGGAATGGGCATAGATAAAGGCTGCTGCATTAAGATCAGCACTAGCCACCTCTACAGGGTGATGAGCCACTGACACAGGCTGGAGATGTGTGACCACCACCGGAGGGATGACGATCAGCACTAGCCACCTCTACAGGGTGATGAGCCACTGACACAGGCTGGACATGTGTGACCACCACCGGAGGATGACGATCAGCACTAGCCACCACTACAGGGTGATCAGCCAGTGACACAGGCTGGACATGTGTGACCACCACCGGAGGATGACGATCAGCACTAGCCACCACTACAGGGTGATCAGCCACTGACACAGGCTGGACATGTGTGACCACCACCGGAGGGATGACGATCAGCACTAGCCACCTCTACAGGGTGATGAGCCACTGACACAGGCTGGACATGTGTGACCACCACCGGAGGATGACGATCAGCACTAGCCACCACTACAGGGTGATGAGCCACTGACACAGGCTGGACATGTGTGACCACCACCGGTGGGATGACGATCAGCACTAGCCACTACTACAGGGTGATCAGCAACTAACACAGGCTGGACATGTGTGACCACCGCCGGAGGGATGACGATCAGCACTAGCCACCACTACAGAGTGATCAGCCACTGACACAGGCTGTAGAAAGGCCACGGAGACACCATCACGTGTTTCTCAACACAAGCAATAAATAGCCAGGTCTTTCACCAGGAAGGAACAGCCACGGGAAGGGCAGCATCCAAAAAAGGAAAACCACCTATGCCAAAACATGGTATCCATGCACAGACAGCTGTTTCGGGGTATTTGCCCCTCATCAGTGTGGAGTAGGAAACTGGCTATTAGGAGCAGTGCCTGGTACAAGGACTATAAACAAAAGGATGAATGACCTCGGGGAGATCAAAACATCCAACACCGCGGAGACACCATCACAGGCTGGACATGTGTGACCACCACCGGAGGGATGACAATCAGCACTAGCCACCACTACAGGGTGATCAGCCACTGACACAGGCTGGACATGTGTGACCACCACCGGAGGGATGATGATCAGCACTAGCTACCACTACAGGGTGATCAGCCACTGACACAGGCTGGACATGTGTGACCACCACCGGAGGGATGACGATCAGCAGTAGCCACCACTACAGGGTGATGAGCCACTGACACAGGCTGTACATGTGTGACCACCACAGGAGGATGACGATCAGCACTAGCCACCACTACAGGATGATCAGCCACTGACACAGGCTGGACATGTGTGACCACCGCCGGAGGGATGACGATCAGCACTAGCCACCTCTACAGGGTGATGAGCCACTGACACAGGCTGGAGATGTGTGACCACCACCGGAGGGATGATGATCAGCACTAGCCACCTCTACAGGGTGATGAGCCACTGACACAGGCTGGACATGTGTGACCACCACCGGTGGGATGACGATCAGCACTAGCCACTACTACAGGGTGATCAGCAACTAACACAGGCTGGACATGTGTGACCACCGCCGGAGGGATGACGATCAGCACTAGCCACCACTACAGAGTGATCAGAAACTGACACAGGCTGTAGAAAAGCCGCGGAGACACCATCACGTGTTTCTCAACACAAGCAATAAATAGCCAGGTCTTTCACCAGGAAGGAACAGCCACGGGAAGGGCAGCATCCAAAAAAGGAAAACCACCTATGCCAAAACATGGTATCCATGCACAGACAGCTGTTTCTGGGTATTTGCCCCTCATCAGTGTGGAGTAGGAAACTGGCTATTAGGAGCAGTGCCTGGTACAAGGACTATAAACAAAAGGATGAATGACCTCGGGGAGATCAAAACATCCAACACCGCGGAGACACCATCACAGGCTGTACATGTGTGACCACCACCGGAGGGATGACAATCAGCACTAGCCACCACTACAGAGTGATGAGCCACAGACACAGGCTGGACATGTGTGACCACCACCGGAGGATGACGATCAGCACTAGCCACCACTACAGGGTGATCAGCCACTGACACAGGCTGGACATGTGTGACCACCACCGGAGGGATGACGATCAGCACTAGCCACCACTACAGGGTGATCAGCCACTGACACAGGCTGGACATGTGTGACCACCACAGGAGGATGACGATCAGCACTAGCCACCACTATAGGGTGATCAGCCACTGACACAGGCTGGACATGTGTGACCACCACCGGAGGATGACGATCAGCACTAACCACCACTACAGGGTGATCAGCCACTGACACAGGCTCGACATGTTTGACCACCACCGGAGGGATGACGATCAGCACTAGCCACCACTACAGGGTGATCAGCCACTGACACAGACTGGACATGTGTGACCACCACCGGAGGATGACGATCAGCACTAGCCACCACTACAGGATGATCAGCCACTGACACAGGCTGGACATGTGTGACCACCACTGGAGGGATGACGATTAGCACTAGCCACAACTACAGAGTGATGAGCCACAGACACAGGCTGGACATGTGTGACCACCACTGGAGGGATGACAATCAGCACTAGCCACCACTACAGAGTGATGAGCCACAGACACAGGCTGGACATGTGTGACCACCACCGGAGGATGACGATCAGCACTAGCCACCACTACAGGGTGATCAGCCACTGACACAGGCTGGACATGTGTGACCACCACCGGAGGATGACGATCAGCACTAGCCACCACTATAGGGTGATCAGCCACTGACACAGGCTGGAGATGTGTGACCGCCTCTGGAGGGATGACGATCAGCACTAGCCACCAATACAGGGTGATCAGCCACTGACACAGGCTGGACATGTATGACCACCACCGGAGGGATGACGATCAGCACTAGCCACTACAGGGTGATGAGCCACTGACACAGGCTGGACATGTGTGACCACCACCGGAGGATGACGATCAGCACTAGCCACTACAGGGTGATCAGCCACTGACACAGGCTGGACATGTGTGACCACCACCGGAGGATGACGATCAGCACTAGCCACTATAGGGTGATCAGCCACTGACACAGGCTGGACATGTGTGACCGCCTCTGGAGGGATGACGATCAGCACTAGCCACCAATACAGGGTGATCAGCCACTGACACAGGCTGGACATGTATGACCACCACCGGAGGGATGACGATCAGCACTAGCCACTACAGGGTGATGAGCCACTGACACAGGCTGGACATGTGTGACCACCACCGGAGGATGACGATCAGCACTAGCCACTACAGGGTGATCAGCCACTGACACAGGCTGGACATGTGTGACCACCTCTGGAGGGATGACGATCAGCACTAGCCACCACTACAGAGTGATGAGCCACAGACACAGGCTGGACATGTGTGACCACCACCGGAGGGATGACGATCAGCACTAGCCACTACAGGGTGATGAGCCACTGACACAGGCTGGACATGTGTGACCACCACCGGAGGATGATGATCAGCACTAGCCACCACTACAGGGTGATCAGCCACTGACACAGGCTGGACATGTGTGACCACCACCGGAGGATGACGATCAGCACTAACCACCACTACAGGGTGATCAGCCACTGACACAGGCTCGACATGTTTGACCACCACCGGAGGGATGACGATCAGCACTAGCCACCACTACAGGGTGATCAGCCACTGACACAGACTGGACATGTGTGACCACCACCGGAGGATGACGATCAGCACTAGCCACCACTACAGGGTGATCAGCCACTGACACAGACTGGACATGTGTGACCACCACCGGAGGATGACGATCAGCACTAGCCACCACTACAGGATGATCAGCCACTGACACAGGCTGGACATGTGTGACCACCACTGGAGGGATGACAATCAGCACTAGCCACCACTACAGAGTGATGAGCCACAGACACAGGCTGGACATGTGTGACCACCACCGGAGGATGACGATCAGCACTAGCCACCACTACAGAGTGATGAGCCACAGACACAGGCTGGACATGTGTGACCACCACCGGAGGATGACGATCAGCACTAGCCACCACTACAGGGTGATCAGCCACTGACACAGGCTGGACATGTGTGACCACCACTGGAGGGATGACAATCAGCACTAGCCACTACAGGGTGATGAGCCACTGACACAGACTGGACATGTGTGACCACCACCGGAGGATGACGATCAGCACTAGCCACCACTACAGGGTGATCAGCCACTGACACAGACTGGACATGTGTGACCACCACCGGAGGATGACGATCAGCACTAGCCACCACTACAGGATGATCAGCCACTGACACAGGCTGGACATGTGTGACCACCACTGGAGGGATGACAATCAGCACTAGCCACCACTACAGAGTGATGAGCCACAGACACAGGCTGGACATGTGTGACCACCACCGGAGGATGACGATCAGCACTAGCCACCACTACAGGGTGATCAGCCACTGACACAGGCTGGACATGTGTGACCACCACTGGAGGGATGACAATCAGCACTAGCCACTACAGGGTGATGAGCCACTAACACAGGCTGGACATGTGTGACCACCACCGGAGGATGACGATCAGCACTAGCCACCACTACAGAGTGATGAGCCACAGACACAGGCTGGACATGTGTGACCACCACCGGAGGATGACGATCAGCACTAGCCACCACTACAGGGTGATCAGCCACTGACACAGGCTGGACATGTGTGACCACCACTGGAGGGATGACAATCAGCACTAGCCACTACAGGGTGATGAGCCACTAACACAGGCTGGACATGTGTGACCACCACTGGAGGGATGACAATCAGCACTAGCCACTACAGGGTGATCAGCCACTAACACAGGCTGGACATGTGTGACCACCACCGGAGGATGATGATCAGCACTAGCCACCACTACAGGGTGATCAGCCACTAACACAGGCTGGGGTTTATAGCCGAGATCACGTTCCCAGCAGTGTTACCCATTTGTTGCCACTGACAATAACTGCCAGGTCACTCGCCCGCTGATAGCCCAGTGATCACACTACTACAGAGCTGCCAGCACTGACCCACAGGGGGCGCTAAGCAATAACCACCCGTGGCCGTGCTCACATGCGCCCCAAGCTGCGGTGCTTTGCCGCACGGGGCGGACAGTGAGGCGGGGCTTTCTGGCCGCTATATAGCGCACACGCCGGCTGCGCACTCACTTTCACTTTAATCCACAACATCATCCGTGTCACGTGATCCGCGCTTTGCCACTAGTTAAGGGGTTAGGCAGTCGGTTGGCACGCCCCGTGACGTTATCTAGTGACGTTGCACGTTCGGGGTCCTCACGACGTAGGCGGCTTTCGGTGCCTGAGTTGGCCGGGAGCTGAATTTTTGCAGACCGGTGTGACGTGAAACAAGACGACAAAGAAGGCCCCGAAGCTCCCAGTAGAGAGCAGACCGGCGGAAGGAGGGGAGCCGCGGGGCCGGTACGTGCTGTGCGTGAGCGGCGGGGGGTATTAGAGGGAGGGGAGCCGGGGCTCAGTGGGGGTGTACTCAGGTGAGGGGGGGTGGGTGCCGGCGGCAGGTGCCCGGCTCTGCTCCCTATAACCGTGCGAGCTCCCGGTGCGTTCGTTAGTCCTCAGGACCGGCGCCAGGTGAGGGCTGCTGTTCCTGTGCTCGGGGAGAGTCTGGGCCCCCACACCGGCAGTGCGGTAGTCCTAGCCCTGTGTAGTGGGGAGGCCTCTGTGTACCGTCAGTGTGTGCTATTGTTCGCAGTTATCAGCCGGTCTAGTGTGCAGGAGAGCTGCTTTGTTTACTTGCAGTCCAGACATAAGCAGCAGGTGCTCGTCTGCCCACAGTAGGGCCACAGCAGGGCCACAGCAGGACCACAGCAGGGCCACAGCAGGACCACAGCAGGGCCACAGCAGGACCACAGCAGGGCGGCGCTGTCACCTGTGCGCACAGCCGGCTCTGGGTCCTCAAGTCTGCAGGGAATGAAGGCTGACTGTGAGTTTCCCGGCTGTGGACTGTTCTCTGAGGACATTACTGGTCACTGCCTGCTGGTCGGTCAGACATTGGTGGTGTATTGTAGGAATAGGTTATAGTGAGTGTGTGCTTTACTCCGTCTGCTGCTCACCAGTGTCTCATTATTGGCCAATATTGCATCAGTAGCGCAGCAGCCTATCAGTGAGGTCAGTGGCTGAGTAACTTGTCGTCATCCTGAGCTCACTGATTGGCTGCTGCTGTCTACTCGTCAGCGCTGCAAGCAGTGACACCCCAGGGGAGCAGTGGAGGTGCAGTGCTGGACAAGGAGGGGAGTAAAGAACGTTTATCAGGCGGGTGGACAATGACTTTCTGAACTGGGAACTTCATTAAATGGGTGTTTCCCTATGAGCAATCTTTAGCATAGATCACCAATATACGATTGGTGGTGATGCCAGGCGTCTGCCTCCCACCCATCAGCTGTTCTCAGCTTCAGATGTAACTTGCTCTGGATCTCCAAGAGCACGGCTTCGTTAGTGGCTGCTGTCCGGCACTGTGAATCAGGGACCTCCTTTAAGATTCCAGCCATAAGTAAAGGGGATAGTGGTATGGGGGTAACATAGCTTCAGGATTATCATATTGCTACTTTATAGTTGTGAAATAAGTTGCCTTTAGCTTGTCACATGTTGGCTGTTTATTAATGAAGAAGTTCTTTGTACTGTTTCTTCAGGTCTTCATTGGCATTTTGGGCTTGTCGGGATGGATCATAAAGAAGATTCTGACAGTAGAGATCTTTTTGCAGACATCAGGAAGGCTCCCCGATGCAAGTCTCACCACAGATACTCAAAGGTATCATGGCTGTATTGATCTAATCTTACAGTGCTAAGAAGCGTATTTTAAGGACTTATTTCTGGCGGTATAATTTACCTAGGTCATCAGTTGGCATCCATGTTCTGCAGCACCCTTAAAATCCCTCTCCCTGTAATGCCTAGATAACCTCATCAGTTCTGCTCTGTATAATCACATTTTCTTCTGAAAAAGCCTCATTTGTTTGCCTTAATAAGAGTTGATTGCATGAACCTGGGATTGTCCTGATTTGCTGGTACCTAAAAGTAGTTTTAGAAAGCTGGCCACTTTAAAACCTCCACTTGTGTTATCTTAGGTTTTTCAAGTGTACTGTTGGGGCTCATTCACTTGACGGTATCCATGAAAATACGACTACTCTCATGGCAATATTACTCAGTGGGATAGTGCAGATCTACAGACTGCATCTATGTAGAAAAAATATATATAATCTTTCATTAGTTTCTTTTTTGTAAATCAGGGGAGACTCGCTCATGTAAGTTTGTGTTTAAAAAAGAAAAAAAAAAGTTGGCTGCCATACAGGGCCACGGGTATGCCATCAGTTATTTTACAGATTTATTGTAATACTGTAACCTAAAAAAACTAAGCGGTCTTTTAAATTAACCACTGTTGTTAATAAAACCGCTATATACTGTCCGCACACGAATGAGAAGTGGGGAAAAAATAGTATGAGTTTTCTGAATGATTTCTTATATGCTCGCATGAACCTGTCCTTGGTGTTGTGCAAACGATTTGCATGATTCTTGTCCAACGGCAAAATCCAAAATCTATGACCACTGGCCAGAGTCTTGCAAACCTCTTCCTACTTGCCAGCATTCATGATGCCTCTTCTGGTTAGAAGGCATGGCGCTAAGGTCTTAGTGGGGTGTGATTGATGCTTGACACACCATGCATACTAATCAGAAGCTGCACCATGGATGTAGATAGAAGCTTTGCAGTGCTCTGGTAGCTGCTGAACCAGCTTTTGAATCTTTTTGGTCCACTCTATTTACCGTATTTTTCGGACTATAAGACGCACCGGACTATAAGGCGCACCCAGGTTTTAGAGGTGGAAAATAGGGAAAAAAATATTTGAAGCCAAAAAAGTGGTAAAATATCTAATAACATACTATTATATGTGGTTATGTGGTGTTATTATATATAATAGTATGTTATTATGTTGGAAGCTGCGGGACCAGTATGCTGTCTGTGAAGTACTATATGAAGATGCTGGAGGGTGACTATAAGAATGGGGGCACAGGGCTTGAAAGCACCACTCCAGCACTGCAAAATAACACTGGAGTGCTGCTTTAAATTCCCATGGAAGAACTATAACTCCCAGCATGTCCTGCAGATCCTATGACCTGCTGGGAGTTATAGTTCACCAAAGGAGTGGCAGAGTGCTTTGTGTTTGTAAAGACTAACCTCTTAATTGTGGCAGCCAGCCATGCACGCCGTGGTGAGGTAAAAAGCTTGAGAATCCCATGACCGCACACACAGAGCCTTCCCTCTTGTTGCCTTTCCAGCACAGATGTGACAGCACAGGTTATAAGAGGAAGCCAGCAGATTCTAGTGGGGATTCTGAAGGACCTGTGATGTCAAGACGAGGGAGGGCTCTGAGCTGCCATGTGATGCTCCAGCCCGCCCACTTCTGACATCACACAGGTCCTCCTTGTGCACAGCAGTCCAGCCCAGGCAAGTATGCAGTGATCTCATCTTCTCTCCCCTGCTGCTGCCTCCTCCTCCCCCGGACACACAGATCTCCCCAGCTGCTGCAGGAATCCAGCGCTGGGGAAACCATGTGTGTCCCTGCAAATTGAGTTTTCATTTGCTGCTCCTGGCTACCTGCTCAGCTGATAGGTGGGCAGGGAAGCAGCTAATGAATATTCACTGCACTTAATCATCGGGACCATGTGGTGCTGATTCAGGGCAGTGGGGGACATTTTTCTGCCTCCTGAAGTGGGTTAACAGTGCAATCCCACTTGCTGCTGCCCTCCTCCCCACATGCTACATCCCTACCATAAGACGCTCCCAAATTTGGAGGAAAAAGTGCGTCTTATGGTCAGAAAAACACGGTACTTTTGCTCTCAAAAATGGCTTTGTATGGCTCTGTTCATATGGTAGCAAATTTCTGTTTGGTGTTTTTCATTGTCAAAAAAATGCAATTGTCTATATTGATGCTATTCAAGTTAAAGGGGTTGTTCAGCCTTTCTATGTTCATGACCTATGAAAGCAAAAGGAGTCCTCCGTATTGTATTGCTAGGGGTCCAACATGCCTACCATTATATTTTCAGTGTCAACCAAATTAGACAAGAGCCAGAACACTACTTTAAGTGTGTTTGAGCAATTGCCAAGAACTGCAGCTCTACTCCTATTCAATAGAGTTCTATGCAATGGCCACTAAACATTGTAGCATAGGAACCGTGCTATTCTAGCTCCATTGACTGTTTACATCGAACTCCCCTCCCCCCCCCCCCCCCAGTTCCAGGGCTGAAAATGTCAAGTACAAACCCAACCACTCTCTTTAAATAAAGCAAAAGCTGGGTGGACCTATTGGAGAACCATTGGCATTGTCTAGAATGTGTTTAACCCTGCTGTTCTGTTTAGATTTCACATACACTTGTAGTGTTCCCGGTCATTTTTGACCGTCCTTATAAAATAATCATTTTTAGCTAATCTAAGTGGTTTTTTTTAAACAGTTTTTGCACTATTATATTGCTTGTGAAGATGGTTGTTCAAATACCAGAAAAAAAAATAAATACAAAGCTTGTTTTATATTTTTTTTTTATATCCAAAAGGGAACATGGTATTTTTTCGATTTTTGTAAAAATTGATTATTTTTGCAGATAAAAAAAAAAATCTTGATCTAAATGTTAACTATAAGTAATAATATCAAACATTATGTAGATATACTTTTTTCAAAGGCAAAAAAAAAAAAAGCTTTTTTCTCTATAAAATGGCAAAAAACGTTGTTTTTTTATACTTATACTGTTCCCGGTCATTTTTGACCGGACCTAACAAAGTTGTGATTTGTACCTAATTCAAGTGTTATTTGATTACCTGTTGCATTGTTTTACTGTATGTGAACATGGTTTTCAATAATCAGATGAAAAATTAAATCAAAAACTTTTATTTTTTGAATCAAATAAATTAACATTTTTTGCAATATTTGCTTCATATTGCACATAAAAACTTTTCTTTATTCTAAACTATATACAAACTTTAAAAAAAAAAAGGGTTTTTTGTCAAAAACAAATGATAAATGCGATCAATGTATTACTTGCATTGATCACATGTATAATTTACATGACGCTTGCACAAGTATTTTGCACATTTGCAACACATAATATTAGATTTATGGTTACTGGACGTTGGACAGAATGAGCATCTTTTTCGCTTGCAGCTGGTTGCGATGGTGGAAGCCGTTTCAGTATCAGTGGTGGTCGAAGCTGTTGGCTCGCCGTCTCCACCATGCTCTCGAATTTGTCGGGCCACTTTTTCTGCACTCTCATTTCTTGGATTTCGTGGCCGTGTTTTTACATATGGATTAGTGAGAGACTTCCCCAATTCCTCAATAAAAAGCCGTCGTTTGTGTAATTTTTTTTCTTGCCATTTGGGGTTTATTTCCCGCCACAATACAAAGGCATTATAGGCAGATACATCGATCAGGTTGTAAAAGAGAATCATAGGCCACCTATTTGTTTTTCTTTTACATGTATACGTGCCTACAAGCTGGTCTAATGTGTCAACAGCACCTTTAGTGGCGTTATAGTGAAGAA
The DNA here is from genome assembly GCF_032444005.1 of Ranitomeya imitator. Classification (NCBI taxonomy): domain Eukaryota; kingdom Metazoa; phylum Chordata; class Amphibia; order Anura; family Dendrobatidae; genus Ranitomeya; species Ranitomeya imitator. The sequence goes on from NC_091282.1 coordinate 304,816,613, forward strand.
TCATGTCTGGCTTTCTGTCATCTCTCCCACTTATTTTTGCATCATGGTGCATGGTGCTCATGAGGATAACTTGTTTATTTTTTTTGGGAACGTACAACACTACCGTAGTGTCCTTTGTAAAATAAAACATTGAACTGTGTACGTCTCTCTTATTGAGGATACCCTGTGGAAGTTCAGGTTTATTTTTTCGTACAGTACCCAGCATAGTTATATTGTTTTTTTGTAACATCTGCCCCAATTGGTAGGATGTGAAGAAATTGTCACAGGTAACGTTTCTCCCTTTGAGTCCATGGGTCAAGTCCAAAACTACCCTCATGCCTTGGTTTTTTTCAGGTCTTTCTAGAGGGTTTTTTCCAATATATACTTGAACATTTGCAGCATATGATGTTTTACTGTCAGAGTCCAGATTTTTATACCGTATTTTGCTGGTTTACTTGGAATGTATTGCCTGAATGGGCACCTGCCTCTAAATGACACCAGCTGCTCATCAACAGTGACATTTTCTACGGTATTATAACATTTTGGGAGTATCTCGACCCATTTACTCCACAAATCCTTAATTGGGGCAAGTTTATCTGTGCTTCTTCTTTCAGATCTATCCGTTTTGTCATCAAACCGTAGAACTCTGGAAATTTCGTGGAATCTTTCTAAAGACATGGTGGCCCTAAATATATGGCGCCCCGTTTCCGAATTCCACAAACTTTTAGTGGACTCTCCATATGATTTGTATACTCCAGCTAATAGAAGTAACCCGATGTAAGCATTCATAGCCGTCACATCGAAGTTCTTCCATTTATCGCCATAAACCTTTTTTCCCTCAATGTTTGTCATTTGGATAAGTATATTTTGCATGGCTATATTTATGAATAATAGGAATGCCGATTGAATGTCATCAATTCTAGCAATTGCATATCTAGTGGGACCTGGAGTATCTGTGATGACATTTGATGAAGACCTTCTACCAGTCGGAGCAGGAGGCTGCAATTTCCAAACGACATCTTTGTTTTTTGAATTGATTTCTTGCGTCAGACCGGTTGTCGGGGTTTCCACATCAGATTCACCCTCAGAATCCGAGTTCTCGGCAATATCTTCATCCTCACTAATGTTGTCCTCCTCTTCGGAGACCTTTTCAGGTGGGACATCCTCGTCTGTATCGGAGTCGTTTATAAACTCCTCCAATTCAGCTTGGGTGAAGTGTCTTCTTCTCATGCTGTAAGGCATCACTATTGAATGAAAAAATAAAATATATCCATAAACAATGAATGAAAAAAAAAATCAAAACAATTTCGCAACAATACACACAATAACGTCCCCTCACACATTGAGATATGCCCTGTGATTATGGTGCTGGAGCGTCGCAAACAAAAATGAGGCATGCACTCATTCTATCACAGCAGTGAGAATATGTACTCATAAGCAGACATTGAGTCTACACAACCCTAATGCTAACCCCCTATCATCCATTCTATCACAGCAGTGAGAATATGTACTCATAAGCAGACATTGAGTCTACACAACCCTAATGCTAACCCCCTATCATCCATTTTATCACAGCAGTGAGAATATTGAATAATTTTAGAATAAAAGAATAATTTATCTGTAACATACCTGTAAAAATGGGACTTCAGAGCTCTGACGTCTGAACCTCTGCTCACTCTGTGTTGTCTCCAGCTGAACTGAAACTCTACACTGCTATGTTATCTGTCTACAGATAAGATCACAGCAGACACCACCCTGCAGCAGGAAAAAGCTCACAGTACAACACTTTAGGTGAATTCTGCTTAGGACAGCATTGCACAGTGTAATACTGTACAACCAGCAAACACATGGAAAATCAGAAAATCATGATTTACAATATGAAATGTTGACAACTGAATGGAACTAGATCTATATGAACAGCAGGGTAAATAAAAACCAGTGAAATAAATTGCGCATAGCTATACTGGAAGCGAATCCGTCGGCTGTATCGCAACTTGAAAATGTTGGTATGTGTAAATCTTTTCTGACCAAAAGTAGTCAGATACATTGATAAATAGTAGTAGATGCAATATATAGTTCAAAATGAGGTGATAGCACCTTTATTTTTGTCAAAAATTGTCTGGAGAGCTGAATAAAGGCCTATCGGTCATTTTTGACCGAACAGTACAAGTGTAAAAAAAATTGTACCAAATAAAGTAAACAAAAATTAAAAAAAAAAAAAAAAATTCCCACAGAGTACCCCCCTAATGACGAAAAGTCAGGGAGCCTCAAGTCTCAGAATCACACGCTGAATTTTTATAACATTATAGAATTTCAAAAACGGTCATTTTTGACCTAACAGAACAGCAGGGTTAAGGCCAGGGGTCACACTTGAAGGTGCAATGCGAGAAACTGGCGCACCAATACTGGTACTGCCGTTAACACTCGGGACTGGAGTGTGCATCTGCATGTATTTCTATTCAGCCACACGCTCCGGTCCCAAGTGCCGGCAGCAGTGCCGGGTATTAATGTGAGAGACTCATGCAAGTTTCTCACATTACACTCGCAAGTGTTACCGCGGCCTTAAACCCGGTCTTGTTTAGGGACTAACGCTTGAACTCACAGCACTGCATAAAGGTAGTTGGCCAATATTTGGTTTAAAACAAACCTGTCACCTCTCATAGTAATTGTGTATACCCCTAATATAACAATTCTGGAGTATTGGAGTATTTTTATTGTGAATGAGCATTGTGCCATTTCTCAAACGTATGAATACACAAAGTGCATTATCTTCCTTGCAAAGAAGTTAGTCTGACAAAAGGGGCACTGATTGGATATCGTCATTCTGCAACTGTATCCTGCCTGCCCCCTTCGACTGATAACGTTCAGTGCATTCATGATTTTCCATCTGAGATGGCAAAAGACAGCATTATAAGTAAGTGCCCCTTCACATTAACCCCTTCATGACCCAGCCTATTTTGACCTTAAAGACCTTGCCGTTTTTTTCAATTCTGACCAGTGTCCCTTTATGAGGTAATAACTCAGGAACGCTTCAACGGATCCTAGCGGTTCTGAGACTGTTTTTTCGTGACATATTGAGCTTCATATTAGTGGTAAATTTAGGTCAATAAATTCTGCGTTTATTTGTGATAAAAACGGAAATTTGGCGAAAATTTTGAAAATTTCGCATTTTTATTCTGTTAAACCAGAGAGATATGTGACACAAAATAGTTAATAAATAACATTTCCCACATGTTTACTTTACATCAGCACAATTTTGGAAACAAAATTTTTTTTTGTTAGGAAGTTATAAGGGTTAAAATTTGACCAGCGATTTGTCATTTTTACAACGAAATTTACAAAACCATTTTTTTTAGGGACCACCTCACATTTGAAGTCAGTTTGAGGGGTCTATATGGCTGAAAATACCCAAAAGTGACACCATTCTAAAAACTGCACCCCTCAAGGTACTCAAAACCACATTCAAGAAGTTTATTAACCCTTCAGGTGCTTCACAGCAGCAGAAGCAACATGGAAGGAAAAAATGAACATTTAACTTTTTAGTCACAAAAATTTATCTTTTAGCAACAATTTTTTTATTTTCCCAATGGTAAAAGGAGAAACTGAACCACGAAAGTTGTTGTCCAATTTGTCCTGAGTACGCTGATACCTCATATGTGGGGGTAAACCACTGTTTGGGCGCACGGCAGGGCTTGGAAGGGAAGGCGCGCCATTTGACTTTTTGAATGGAAAATTAGCTCCAATTGTTAGCGGACACCATGTCGCGTTTGGAGAGCCCCTGTGTGCCTATGCATTGGAGCTCCCCCACAAGTGACCCCATTTTGGAAACTAGACCCCCAAAGGAACTAATCTAGATGTGTGGTGAGGACTTTGAACCCCCAAGTGCTTCACAGAAGTTTATAACGCAGAGCCATGAAAATAAAATAAAAAAATTATTTTCTCAAAAATGATCTTTTAGCCTGCAATTTTTTATTTTACAAAGGGTAACAGGAGAAATTTGACCCCAAAAGTTGTTGTCCAGTTTCTCCTGAGTACGCTGATACCCCATATTTGGGGGTAAACCACTGTTTGGGCACATGCCGGGGCTCGGAAGTGAAGTAGTGACATTTTGAAATGCAGACTTTGATGGAATGCTCTGTGGGCGTCACGTTGCGTTTGCAGAGCCCCTGATGTGGCTAAACAGTAGAAACCCCCCACAAGTGACCCCATTTTGGAAACTAGACCCCGAAAGGAACTAATGTAGATGTGTGGTGAGCACTTTGAACCCCCAAGTGCTTCACAGAAGTTTATAATGCAGAGCCGTGAAAATAAAAAATCATTTTTCTTTCCTCAAAAATGATGTTTTAGCAAGCATTTCTTTATTTTCACAAGGGTAACAGGAGAAATTGGACCCCAGTAATTGTTGCGCAGTTTGTCCTGAGTATGCTGGTACCCCATATGTGGGGGTAAACCACTGTTTGGGTGCACGTCGGGGCTCGGAAGTGAGGGAGCACCATTTGACTTTTTGAATACAAGATTGGCTGGAATCAATGGTGGCGCCATGTTGCGTTTGGAGACCCCCTGATGTGCCTAAACAGTGGTAACCCCTCAATTCTAACTCCAACACACCCCTAACCCTTATCCCAACTGTAGCCGTAACCCTAATCACAACCCTAACCCCAACACACCCGTAACCCCAACACACCCCTAACCACAACCCTAATTCCAACCCTAGCCCTAAGGCTATGTGCCAACGTTGCGGATTCGTATGAGATTTTTCAGCACCATTTTTGAAAAATCCGCGGGTAAAAGGCACTGCGTTTTACCTGCGGATTTACCGCGGATTGCCAGTGTTTTTTGTCCGGATTTCACCTGCGGATTCCTATTGAGCAACAGGTGTAAAACGCTGCGGAATCCGCACAAAGAATTGACATGCTGCGGAAAATACAACGCAGCGTTCCCGCGCGGTATTTTCCGCACCATGGGCACAGCGGATTTGGCTTTCCATATGTTTACATGGTACTGTAAACCTGATGGAACACTGCTGCGGATCCGCAGCCAAATCCGCACCGTGTGCACATAGCCTAATTCTAAAGGTATGTGCACACGCTGCGGAAAACGCTGCGGATCCGCAGCAGTTTCCCATGAGTTTACAGTTCAATGCAAACCTATGGAAAACAAAAATCGCTGTACACATGCTGCAGAAAAACTGCACGGAAACGCAGCGGTTTACATTCCGCAGCATGTCACTACTTTCTGCGGATTCCGCAGCGGTTTTACAACTGCTCAAATAGAAAATCGCTGTTGTAAAACCGCATTGAAATGCGCAGAAAAAACATGGTAAATCCGCCATAAATCCGCAGCGGTTTAGCACTGCGGATTTATCAAATCCGCAGCGGAAAAATCCGCAGAGGACCAGAATATGTGTGCACATTCCTACCCATACCCCTAACCCTACCCCTAACCATAGTTCTTACCCCAACCTTAGTGGAAAAAAATTTTTTTAATTTTTTTTTGTCCCTACCTATGGGGGTGACAAAGGGGGGGGTCATTTACTTTTTTTTTTTTTATTATTTTGATCACTGAGAGGTTATATCTCAGTGATCAAAATTCACTCTGGAACGAATCTGCCGGCCGGCAGATTCGGCGGGCGCACTGCACATGCGCCCGCCATTTTGGAAGATGGCGGCGCCCAGGAAAGAAGACGGACGGTCCCCGGGAGGCCAGGTAAGTATAAGGGGGGGGAGATCAGGGCACGGGGGGGGGGGGGGGGGCGTCGGAGCACGGGGGGGGGTGGATCGGAACACGGGGGGGTGGATTGGAGCACGGAGTGGGGGATCGCTGTGCGGGGGGTGGGATCGGAGTGCGGGGGGGTTTGTTTGGAGCACGGGGGGTGTAATTGGAGCACGGGGGGAGCGGGCAGGAGGACGGGGGAGCGGAGCACAGGACCGAGGGGAGCGGACCACAGATCGGGGGGCTGGGGGGGCCATCGGTGGGGTGGGTGCACATTAGTGTGTCCAGCCATGGCCGATGATAGTGCAGCATCGGCCATGGCTGGATTGTAATATTTCACCATTTTTTTTAGGTGAAATATTACAAATCGCTCTGATTGGCAGTTTCACTTTCAACAGCCAATCAGAGCGATCGTAGCCACGAGGGGGTGAAGCCACCCCCCCCCTGGGCTGAACTACCACTCCCCCTGTCCCTGCAGATCGGGTGAAATAAGAGTTAACCCTTTCACCCGGCCTGCAGGGACGCGATCTTTCCATGACGCATATGCTGCATCATGGGTCGGAATGGCACCGACTTTCATGACGCAGCGTATGCGTCAAAGGTCGGGAAGGGGTTAAGCGACGCTGCAGCGATACCGACAACGATCCGGATTGCTGCAGCGTCGCTGGAGAGCTGTCACATAGACAGCTCTCCAGCGACCAACGATGCCGGTAACCAGGGTAAACATCGGGTAACTAAGCGCAGGGCCGCGCTTAGTAACCCGATGTTTACCCTGGTTACCTTCCTAAAAGTAAAAAAAACAAACAGTACATACTTACCTACCGCTGTCTGTCCTCCAGCGCTGTGCTCTGCACTCCTCCTGTACTGTCTGTGTGAGCACAGCGGCCGGAAAGCAGAGCGGTGACGTCACCGCTCTGCTTTCCGGCTGACCGACGCTCACAGCCAGTACAGGAGGAGTGCAGAGCACAGCGCTGGAGGACAGACAGCGGTAGGTAAGTATGTACTGTTTGTTTTTTTTACTTTTAGGAAGGTAACCAGGGTAAACATCGGGTTACTAAGCGCGGCCCTGCGCTTAGTTACCCGATGTCTTCACTGGTAACCAGGGTAAACATCGCTGGATCGGTGTCACACACGCCGATCCAGCGATGTCCACGGGAGATCCAGCGACGAAATAAAGTTCTGGCCTTTCTTCAGCGACCAACGATCTCCCAGCAGGGGCCTGATCGTTGGTCGCTGTCACACATAACGATTTTATTAACGATATCGTTGCTACGTCACAAAAAGCAACGATATCGTTGTGTGAAGGTACCTTAATGTTTCAGTTTTATGTAGAGCTCAACTATTCATTTAAAAGCAAGTATAATTAGTTCCTTTTTTAACTACACTTGAAATTACTGTAAATGTTGCGATATGTGTTGATTTACTTTTTAATCCAAGACGCTGCATTTTCATTCCACTTCAACAGGAAGTCCTTCTAGATATTAAGGAGCTTCCACACTCAAGACAGAGGCCGTCCTGCTTGTCAGATAAATATGACAGGTATGTATAATGATGCCTTTGGATAAAGATTTTTTTTTACTTCCTGTCTTGGTAACGTGTTTTTGTTTTTTGTTTTTTTTTTTTTTTGTCTGTAAATAGTGATGGCGTTTGGGATCCTGAGAAGTGGCATGCATCTCTCTACCCCAATTCTGGTCGCAGTTCTCCCATTGACTCCTTAAGAAAAGAATCTGATGCCGAAAGAACTTCTCTTAAGCGTAGGATAGCAGGTAAAATGTTAAAACTTTCTGTACAAGTTTTTAATGTCACTATTTCCCCATTATTTGTAGTTTGGGGAAAACCAAAAACAGAAAATTGCAAGATTGTCGTCAAATTGAAAGCTTATGGTGAAGCACCACGATCGGTGTTGACCCCCCAATCAGTAAAAACATTACTGCTACTTGTCATCTATAAGCCAGTATCTGTTATACCACTGATTACTCATTACTCAGGTTCTTGGATAAAATAAGAACAATTCATTTTGTTTTTGACAAGCACAAATGAAGCCTAAATTAGAACACCGTGTAGTAGGGTATGCCAAGATTTTTATATATTTCAAAATAGCACTCCACTTTTCACTTATGTGAACATTTCTGCAACTTTACGTCAAAGCAGAAGATTTGGATGAACAGCTTAGAATGGCTGTTTAAAAAAAAACAAAAAACTTCATAAATCAACAGTGCATATGAAAATAAGAAACTTTGTATTATCTCATAAGAGATATCTGCTTTCTCCTACTGTAATTTATTAATTTATAGGTAAAAATCTGTTTTGTTGGAATACAGACTTTCCCATTACTGAAAGGACGTGATCGTTGCCATTGTTAAGATTCTGTGTATACAGGAGAGGGAAGTGTATGGAGGAGTTCTACTAATACCTCCTGTCAATATTTTATCATATTTAAAGTGTTGCGGTCATCATTACATAGCACTCTGTACTTACAATTGCTCATTTGCCTTTCTACCCAGTTATTTCTTCTGTTTTAAATTAGCTCTGACATCACATGATTAAACACTTAGTAGCTGAATCCTTCTAAACTCTATGTAGAAAAAGGAGGACCATTTTCCATGTATGAATCATAAGCCAGGGTGGGCTGGCAGGGAGCAGCTGGATCAGGAGTTGGCTAGGGTAATGATAAATGCAGGGACAAGAAACTTCTTCCTGTTTCTTCATTGAGCAGAGAATAGAGAAGAATTAACTGGGCAGAAAGGCAAAATGAGCAATTGTAAGTACAGTGCTATATACCGTAATGATTGCAATATATTAAGAGTATTAACACTTTGAGTGCTTACTTAAATATCGCTATTCTACAGCGCTTCAGACATTGTCATCCTGATTAGGGCTCACAACCTAAATTTCTTATCAGTATATCTTTGGTGTGTGGAAGGAACCCTGAGGAAACCCACAAACAGGGGCAACAAAGACGCTCCTTATAGAAGTTGGTGGGATTTGAATCCCGGACCCCCAGAGCTGCAAAGCTACAATGCAAACTACCACTAGCTCCTCTCCTGCAACCTCCACATAAAGAAGTTATTACAGATGGTATTCTCTCAGAAATCATGTCATCACTGAATACAGATTTTAGAATTGAGACTTGAGAATGAATCAGTCCTAATGGAGACTGAAGCAGATTTTTGCTGATTAACAAGAAACCTAACATCTTTTGCGTACTATTGATTTTATCAAATTAAAAATGTAAACAATAATTTTTTTTTTGTGGTTAAAAGTATACAGTTCAAGCTCTGCTTTAGTAAATGAAGTTTAAAAAGTTCACATGCTTCATACACACATTTCTATACTTTCATCAATACTGAGGAGACCAAAAATATTCATGTGCCAGTTGACATCAGTTTATTTAAACTTTTACTGTGACCTCATCCTCTGGGTTCACAGGAGGCTGTACAAAATGGGAGAGAATGGGAAGTCTAATCATATTTATTTATTTTTTTTCTCAATGTTTTAGTTCCCCTCCCATTCTTAGACTCTGAGCTGTAAAGTAAAATATTACATGCTGGACACATACTTCAAATTTGCAATGCCCTGAACTTTGCACAGTCTTGGTCAATATTCTGATATATGTAGCAATGGCAAATGTTCTGCGTTTGACTTGTTAAAATTACTTATTGTGATACTCGCCTGTGCTCATGGCAATGAACACTGTATTGTGAAAATGTCTAGTGGTGTTTAGTGTATGAATACATTTCCAATTGTTTCTTTGTTAGACCCCAGAGAGCGTGTTAAGGAAGATGACCTTGATGTAGTTCTCAGTCCACAAAGGAGAAGTTTTGGGGGCGGTTGTCACGTGACGGCTGCTGTGGGCTCACGTCGGGCTGGGAGCCCACTAGATAATAAGGAAAATGAGACCCTACGTCTCGCTGGTGGTCGACGAATTGGTAGTGGCAGAATAATCACTGGTAGAGTATTTGATCGTGACTTGCGTGGTGGAGAAAAAGACGGTAGAGAAACTCGTGATGGAAGAGAACGAGAAAAGGAGTACAAGGATAAACGATTCAGGGTATGATCATTTGGTAATTTTTAGTCTTGTCTTCTGACTTCAGCTCTCTTTTTGATTTGTGGTTGTATGAAAATTTTATTAAACTTCTGTTTTTATTTTATAATAGAGGGATTATGGGGACAGCAAGAGAGTCTTTGGTGAACGCAGGAGAAATGACTCGTACACAGAAGAGGAACCTGAGTGGTTTTCTGGTGGACCCACAAGCCAGTCAGAGACTATAGAACTTACAGGATTTGATGACAAAATCCTAGAGGAGGACCACAAGGGAAGAAAGAGAACACGAAAACGAGTATCTTCTGTGAAGGAAGGCAAGTTGAGGAATATTGCCATGTTCTTCATTTTACAAGAAGTCCTTTTTAAAAAAAAAAAAAAAAAATGTTTCCATGTTACACATGTATCCCAGAAGAACACTAGTAACTTACATGCAATTATGTCAACTGGTAAGCGGTATTATGAGGTTTTATATTCTATTACCAGGGTTCGAATGCAATGGAGGAGTCCTGGAGGAAGAAGGACCTCTTGCCCCAGGATCTACAGCTGACCAGGAAGTGCCTCAAGAGGCTGTTCTGACAGATCCAGCACCTGGAGAATTTGACTTCAATGAATTTTTTAACTTGGACAAGAGTGTGCCTGGCTTGGCTTCGGTGAGTCTCGTAGAATAGATTGCACATGGCTTCATGGAGGCCTGGAATCAAAGGGAATGTGTCATCAGACGTAGACAATGACCTATTGTTTTTAAGCTTTAATTTAAAACTTCCATGTCACAATTAAAAAAAAAAAAAAAAAAAAATCATCCCTAGTGTCTAGCCATTTTTGCTTTGGCCACTGAGCCTCAGTCTGACACATGACTCCAGATCAGAGCATACCTAGAAAATTGTCCCATAAAAGTAAATGAACATTTGTAGTTCTCACAGGTCAATGACTGCAATAAAGCATGTCTAGAAATGATCAGGCAAGATGTATGAAAAATTCTAATCTGAAACTTAAAACAGATTAGTTTTATTAGATTTATCTTATTACTTTTTTTGCAATCGTTTATTAATACTTAAATGATGCATTCCCTTAAGTTTCTTCTCGTATGGGTGTGAAGAATATATATTTGGTATCCGGATGATGATCACTACCCTTGCATGTGCGTTTGGGCATATTTGCAAGACAATATTGCTCATCTGTTTGTTAAATTGACAGCACATTAAGTCATACAATGAAATGGAACTTTTTTTTTTTTTTTTTTTCAATGGATGTCAGTTGTTAAACTTTACACGTCCAATTCTAACTTGTTTTGCTGATTCTTCATACAGTGAAATGAGACTGTTAAAAATGGAGGGCAATGGAAGGCCAACTCCCGCTCACACTAGTGTATATATCAGATGAGTGCAATGTGAGGAAAAGCAATATTGCACTCAGACCAATGATATTCAATGAGGCGGTGTAGATCTGCTTTTTTTTTTTTTTTTTCCCCTCAGCTGTATTTTCCATGAGAAAATCGCAGTATGCTGTAATTTCACTCAAAGCTGGTGGGTCTCAGAAAAAAAATCTCACGAACCATCTGCCTCTGATTTTTACGGATATATTGCAATCCTGTAAGATGGGAACATGTTAACAGTTAATGTAAAAGATTAATGGCTGCTGAGTAAAATTTATACATACAAAACTTATTGCAGATGGACATCACACCGATGACAAGTGATGGTGTTCTACATGTCTGCATGAGAAAACTATTTTTTTTTTTTTCTTTTTATACATTAGTGTGAGCAAACCCTAAGGCTACGTTCACATTTGCGTTGCGTCGGGCGCAGGTTCGGCGACGCATGCGTCATGCGCCCCTATATTTAACATGGGGGCGCATGGACATGCGTTTTCTTGCGTTTTGTGACGCATGCGTCATTTTTGGCACGAGCGTCAGGGCGCAGAGGACGCAGGAAGTTGCATTTTTTTTTTGCATCCAAAATCAAGCCAAAAATGGACGCATGCGTCGCAAAACAATGCATTTTTGCGTGCTTTTCACATCCGTCGTGCGTTGCGGCGACGACTCTGCGTCCAAAGACGCGAATGTGAACGTAGCCATACAGATACATTTTTACATCTGCAAAATTTAAGACATCTGAATGTGCCCTAAAAAGGTGCTATCACTTGGTGGTTGCTTGTGGTGGGTAATCACGTGTGCACAAAGATGGTGTGGGTTTAATGTTGGTTTTTTGGTTTTAAACCTGGCTTGATATCTCACTCCCTATAGTCAATGTCCCTGATTAATGTAGGACTTTTTAATTCTGCTTTGCCTTTAAATCCAGAAATGTTATATTCCTGATGCTGTCCCTGCTGCATAGTATGCTTGTTTTAGAACAGTTGTCATAGCGTGGCTTGGTACATGGCTTTATACTGACTCAATCGTTCTATGCTCTGCCATACAGTTGTGTTCTGTAAAATGTGGTGTTTTGGCTGTGGTGCTTATTGCTGGTAACTTTTACCCCATGTTTTGGGTTGGTTGCTTTTTGGTTTCCTTTAAAACTGTTGGACCTGAAGGTCTTGAGTTGTGATAAAATGCTTCAAATTGGATATGTGGTCTGTGTAGTGGAAGGATCTTGGAATTGTGGTTTGGAAGTTTTCTGCAATTTTCCTGTGAATGATTATTTTGGGGGTTGGGAATGAAACTTCTGCAAAATAAAGGACTTCGTGCTCAGAGCAGATATTGAGCCGCTCAAGACCGTTCCCATCAACTACAAGTAAGTGCATCTCAATGGCAGCTCAAGATCTCCGTCTCCCAACTGGCTCTATGGAGCTTATGAGATTGAATGGCATCTTTCTTTCTACAGATGATTGAGGATGTGTTGGGGGAGGGTTCAGTGTCTGCCAGCAGATTCAGCAGATGGTTCTCCAATCACAGTCACTCTGGAAGTCGATCCAGCAGCCTGAGGTCCACGCCACATGAGGAGTTAGAAAGTCTAGCAGGTAAAAAAGACACATCCAAATGTGCTGTGTACCACAAAATAACGGTTTTGTATGTTTTAAGTAGACATTATTTAATGTTGAGAGGTTAAACTTGTATTCTGATGAGGCCTGTAGAATGCTAAACCTGAAAAGCGTAAGCCCACAGTGGAAGCCCCTGCTGGGTATCATGCATACTATGTATCTGTTCCTGTGGAGATTAAACACAGTGAGTTGCTTTAAATTGGGTTACGGTACCTTCCCACAATGAGAATTTGCTGAAGTTTATCTTGCTGATTTTCTGCATCTACAATTCAAATTGGGTTACTTGCATTTGTTTTTTATTCCTATGCATGTCTTTGGTATGCGTGGATTTTTTTTTTTTTTTTTTCTTAAGTCGTCCTGGTATTTGGCTTTAATAGGCATGTGCAAATTAAGTGTATGCATAATATATTTTACATGGTCTTGACCCGCTGTTGAAACACTATTTTTACTCCCAACTTGCTAGACCAATAGTGTGGCAATTATATCTGACACTGCCAATTAATACAGATATTATTTGTCCCCAAGGGGATTCTTCTTTCAGGTTTGTAGTGTCCAAGCACTGCTGCCTTAAAGCACAGAAATATACAAAGCTGCCACGGCCCGTCTGAGCATTGCAGTCCGATGTATACGTCTTTATGACTGCGCCCATAGTGTACACTAGGATACAACCAGCAATGTATTCCTCCCCCATCCTACTTGTGGGACACACTAGCCTCCTTTTTTCCTTTTTAATTCCTGTGTGGGCTAGCAATTACTGTAGATTTTAATAATATAATTTTTATGAAAATGAAGATTTGGTTTGGAGCATTAGGGAGAGGGAAGATTTAATTCACACTAGCTAAATGTCTGAACCCACTGCTTATTTTTGGGCCTTCCATCTGTTTTGAGACCATGTCGGTATATAAAGATTGGGTAGTGGGAACTCAATTACCCAATCCTTTAGTTGGGTGTGAAGAACCGAATTATGTGGCAGCGTCACAATGATAATACAGGAATCCTGTGAATGGGGTAGGGGGGTTTGGCTAATTCCAAAAATGCTAGTGCACCCACATTTTGCTTATATTTTTGGGTAATCAAAGCTAAGAAAATGAATTGGGCGTTTTTATAATGACTATATCCCCCTATGATCTTCAGATTACTTGTAACAAAATTTTGGGGCAACACGTTCCCTTAAATTTTATGAACAATTCCACACAAAAAATCAAGGCTTTTTTTTTTGTGTTAAGGCCATGTTCACACAGTGCGTTTTTTACTGCGGAACCGCAGCGTTTTTGCCGCTGCGGTTCCGCAGCTGTTTTCCATGCAGGGTACAGTACAATGTACCCTATGGAAAACAGGAACCACTGTGCACATGATCCTGAATTTAAAAAAAAAAAGCCGCGCTGAATAGCTGCGGGAAAAAAGAAGTACCATGTCACTTCTTTTTTCGGAGCCGCAGCGGTTCTGCACCCATAGACCTCCATTGTGAGGTCAAACCCGCAGTAAAACACGCAGATCAAAAATAGATCTGCGGGTTTTATTGCGGTTCGTGGTACAGGAAGTGCGGGGAAGCGGGCGGAAGTGCGTGGGTGGAGTGTGGCTGCCCCGATCCCCCTCCCCCGTGCTCCGATGCCCCCCCCCGTGCCCTAATCTCCCCCCGTGCCCTAATCTCCCCCCTTATACTTGCCCGGCCTCCCGGTGTCCGTCCGGCCGTCTTCTCCCTGGGCGCCGCCATCTTGCAAAATGGCGGGCGCATGCGCAGTGCGCCCGCCGAATCTGCCGGCAGATTCGCTCCAAAGTGCATTTTGATCACTGAGATAGGTTATATCTCAGTGATCAAAATAAAAAAATAGTAAATGACACCCCCCCCCCCCCCCCCATCCCCCCTTTGTCACCCCCATTGGTAGGGACAATAAAAAAATTAAGTTTTTTTTTTTTTTTTTTTTTTTTTTTTCACTAAGGTTAGAATAGGGTTAGGGGTAGGGTTAGGGTATTTTCAGCCATTTTAGCCCTAAAAAGCTTCCTAGGAAACGCAGTCTCTGCATAGAAAACTGCATAAAAAACGCATCAAAAAAGGACCTGCGTTTTCTGCCAAGAGCTGCAGTTTTTTAAAAAACAGTCCTGAAAAAAAAAGGATGGAAATCAGGAACGTGTGAACATACCCTAAATCAGATTTTGAATGAGAACTACTGCATTAGATTTCCATTTTCCAAAAATGTAACAAAAGAAATACAATAATACTGGAGACAATCCATATAATGTAACTTGAAAGTTGCACATGTCTTATGTGAACACCAAGTCAAGACAGTCATAATTTTAAATAGAAAGTGCCGTTGTCAAGACAGTCATAATTTTAAATAGAAAGTGCCGTTGTTTAGCATTTATAGGCAAAGGAACACACACACACACACACACACACACACACACACACACACACACACACACACACACACACACACACACACACCTTGGTCAGTTCTCATTTAGATACATTATGAAAGCTCAGATTACATGTGTACAGCATCATCTGTTCTTACGATCCGGCCTTTATTCAAATTTTTGAAGTGCTGTGTTTTTTTTGTTTGTTTTTTTTTTTTTTTTTTTTATATGCACCGCTTTTTCAAGTCTATGTATTCCTCGAATGTTAGCCTTCTGATATACTCCAGAATTGTAGTGATGGACATGAAAAGATGATCCATTGTCTCTGTCTGCAGGCTTAGAACAAGTTCTTCCCAGTCGTGGGCAGAACTCTGAAAACTATTTTGCTCCCATTCATTTTGAAGATGCTGCTGACAAAGTTGATATCTTGGAAATGTTGCAGAAAGCCAAAGTTGACTTGAAACCATTGTTGTCAAGCCTGACTGCTAACAAGGAGAAATTACGGGAGAGCAGTAAGTTATTCAGCTTATACTTTGTTTTCATAAGATGAAAAGGTACAACATGAAGTGTGCCATGTACCTACTACACACATGGTGCCCTGAACTTGTATTTCAAGTTCCAGAAGCAGAGCCAGTAGTTTGATCACCTTATCTTATTACTGGTTTCATGAATACTGCATAACATACATGCCCACAATTTTGAAGTGACACCATTCTAAGAACTGCACCCTTCAAGATGCTATTAACTACATTGAAGATGCTTATTATCCCTTCATGTGCTTCAAGGGAACTGAAGCAACGTGGAAGGGAAAATGAACATGCTTTAGTCACATCTTTACGCTTTTTTAATTTTCACAAGGGCAACAGGATAAAATGAACCCCAAAAGTTGTACAATTTTTCTCCTGAGTGCACAGATAACCCCCATATGTGGGGGGAAACAGTGGATGCAGAGCTTGGAAGGGAAGGGGCACCGTTTGACTTTTTGAAAGCAAAATTGGCTGGAATTGATCTGACAGCATATTGTGTTTGCAGAGTCTCTAATGTGCCTAATCAGTGGAAATCTCCATAAGTGACGCCATCTTGGAATTTATCTAGAGGCATAGTTTTATAGTAATTATAATGCTTTTGGTTTTACTGGTGTATGAGATTATGTGGTGTTGTACGGTGTAAATCAGATTTTAAGTGTGGTGTGTCAACAGGGTAAAAGCAAATTTTATTAATTTGTGGACATGTGGTACGTTTTAAAGCAAACCTAAAGCAAAGGCCAGTTTCCAGAGCAGGTTTCACAATGGTAAAGTGTGTCCTTTTGGATTCCCCTCTTGGAGCACTCGCTGCACCTTTTATATGATCTTCCTTTCTTCGCTGTCTGGGGAACTTCTCCTGGAAAATGTTGACCAGGGTACTATTAGTTTCAGAAGTACTGGAACTCTCACCTTCCTGAGTGCCAACTATTATGGCCTTGAGGACTACCTCCTGAAACTGAAGGAAGGTCTCCCGTATTGCCTGCAGATCAAAACAGCCCAAAAGCCTTGTACAGATGGCACTGTACAATATACAAAAAAAAATGGCCATGGCACTGTATGGTTTGAGGACCTGATCGTTCAGATCTAGATCTACACCCACCCCCCCATGTGCCGATTGTAAAATACAAACTGGCTTTGGGACTTGTGTTATGGTACCACAAACGGTGACAAAGAAACTCTTTATCACTGTGTATGGTGGTCAGGATAAGGACATCCCTCTTGTCCTTATACTTGACCACCAGCATGTTGTCACTGCATTGGGCTCTGCTGTTGCCCCTTGTCAGCATTTGTTCAGTTAGCAACTTGGAGGTACAGTTACATGTGGAGGCCTCCCTAACAGAGGGTATTGAAAAGTGTGGTGCTAGTGTGAAAGTTATCTATGTAGAGGTGATAACCATTATCCAGCCATGGGTGCAGAAATTCCCACTCGCCCCAAGGATGGGGGCATAATTCAGGGGGGTTAATTTTAGTGTCCTTCCCCTCATAGACCATACATCTGTGGGTGTAACCTGAGGTACTCTCAGACAGTTTGTACAACTTTATTCCTTTCCTGTCTCTTACGGGGCAGGTATTGTCAGACTTTTAGCCTCCCTTTGAAATGAAACAGATTCATCTAGTGCGATGTCCCTCTGGGGTTGTACGCCTCTGCAAATTTTCTACTGAAGTGTTCAACCACTGGCTGAATTTTCTATAGACTATCAAAGTTTGTATCGTCTTGGGGTGGACACTATGATGCAAAAATGTTTGGATCGCTTTAAATGTCCTTGTCATGGCCATGCGGAATACCGGGGTGTAGTAGAGAATATCAGTACTCCGGTATTTCTGAAAATACCTAGAGCAGTATGTGCAGCACAATTCCCCAAAATGTAATCTCTGCTGCATTAACAGGGGTCCATTTGGCATATGATGATGTAGGATTTGGGGTAAATAAATTGATGGGCATAAGTTTCTGTGCCACCATCAAATTCTTTCAGCAAGGAAATAAATATTAAGTCCATTTCAATGAAGCCAGTGGTGTCAAACTGGATTCCCGAGCTGCCGATGAAATCCAGAAATAACAGGCTGATAAATGTTCAGGGGATGCAATCCATATGGTGCTGAGGGTCCTTTCTCACTAGAGGAATCTTCCTCACTGGCGGAATCCGTGCCTGAGGCAAGGAAAGTGTATTCCTCGTGTGTGTATAGAACAGGGATTGGATACAGATTGTGGGTATCACACTGGCCACCAATGAATCTTTATCCCAGGTAACATGGGGAATGGGGGTCTTGCAACGTCTCTGCATGCCACCTGGGGGGAACATTGCGTGCAGAGTGGGGATCTCTATTTTAGATTAACCCCTTTAAACAATAGTTTCTGGCCAATCAGCACCAGAGGCACGTGTCCCCCCCCCCCCCCCCGGCACGGTCTCTGCTTCTCCGATGGTCTCTAGTGCCCACAGCTCTTCCTGTGTTCAGCAGTCACATGGTACCGCTCATTAAAGTAATGAATATGGATGCGACTCCACTCCCATTGACGTGGAGTGCATATCCATTACTTTAATGAGTGTTACCATGTGACCGCTGAACACAGGAGCAAGCTGCCGGCGCCAGAGACAATCGGAGAAGCAGGGACTGTGCCAAGAGGGTGAGTATGACGGGGGAGGGTGAGCCATGTGCTATTCACCTGTCCCCGTTCCACCACTGCGCTGTCTCTTCCGCGTCCTCTGGCTGTGACATTCAGGTCAGAGGGCGCGATTACTTGTTAAGTGCGCGCCCTCTGCCTGAACAGTCACTGCAGAGACCCAGAAGACACCGCAGCAGTGGAACGAGGACAGGTGAATATTGCAAGTGCCGGGGGCCTGAGCCAGCAGCGTAAGCTGCAGAAACATGGCTTAACCCTTCCCCTGTTAGTAAGCGCTCTCAAGGCTATGCTATGCCTCAATCAAAGCCTCACAAAGTCTAGGAAAACCCACACTACAAGTGGTACATGCCACAAAGTGCCATTTACCCCCGGGGTCACAATACTACATTATGCACAGCTTGTGAACCAGTGACTGCTCAGGAACCACCTGTTGCTGATACTGAACCCAGTGAGCCTAGTCCCCCTGAGTGGGCTACCTCCCTTACCCGGTCTATGGCATCCCTTTCAAAAGCGTTAGAATTGTTCTGAGACCCCTCCTCTAACCAGGGCACTCTTATGGACGACACTTCTGATGATCAGAACCCCTTGTACTCCAGGGGTTGTACCTTGCCAAGGAGCTCTCTCTTCCAGGAAAAGGACTCATGTCATATCCTCAGACTATCGCCGGGATTCGGGTTCTGAGATCTCCTTTTCTTGCTCCCCCTTCCATTGGGGCCAGTAGAGAACCTGTTTCAGAGGACTATTCTGATGCGTCCCTAGATCAGGATTTCCATCACTATCAGGAGACTCTCTACTCTGAGCCAGTGAATAAGGTTTTGAAGCTTGAGGAGGAACCTTTATCTAAACCGGATCATGCCATGTCCTTTAAGAGGACCAAGCGAGCTCAGTTTTTGGCCACTCATCCTGAATTTAAGGAAATCGTTGAATCTCACAAGATCCGTCCAGATAAACAATTCACAGGGCAGAAGCCCATGGAGTCAAAATATTCCTTTGCCCAGGATCCAAGAATAGATTGGTCGCAGTCTCCCCCGATCGCGCCTGGCTACGAAATCTGTTTTATCCTCCTCGGAGGGCACCTCTATTAAAAACCCAACCGATCGTCAGATCGACAATATGGTGCTTTCAGCCTTTGAAGTCTCAGCAGCCGCACTCTTCCGATCTTTTGCCACTACGTGGGTGGCTAAGGCTGTGACCCACTGGCCTGAGGTCTTGGCTTCAGCGGTGCTGGATACCAATCTTCCCCGTGAGATGGCAGACCTTGCTACTCAGCCAGAGTTGGAGATTTTGTAGTGACCGCATCCCTGGATGCCGCTAACTGTTCTTAAGAAGCAGCAAACGCCATCACCATCCGGAGGTCCTTATGGCACAGGGACTGGCGTGCGGATTCTGCTTCCAAAAAGTCACTGACTTCTCTACCATATCAAGCGGTTGCCTTTTTGGCAAAAAGCTCGACCAATTGATTTCTGACATTACTGGAGGGAAGAGTAAATTTCTTCCACAACCACAGGCTCTGTCCCAATTTGTCGTTACAACTCACTGGTCCTCCACTTCCACAGCTCCCGGTTCCGGCCGGGCACAACGTGGAGAGGTTCCCAGGCCTCTTATTAACCTTCCCCTTGATGGAGAGGCAGGCCTAGGCAGTCGGGATCCAGAGGCTCCACAACAGGCAGATCTTCCACACAATAACTCCCTGTGGTATCCAGGGGACACCCTCAAAGTAGGCGGCCGCCTGCTTTCTCTCAATGCTGTGTGGCTCTGTCGTTCATGACGAGTGGGTCTGCGACTTGGTATTCTCCAGATAAAAGCTAGACTTCTTATCTTGTCCTCCCAGGGCAAAGGCATCAGTTCTTCCAAGCTATAAGCTCTCTGAGAAAAGACTGTTATTCTGGTCCCTCAAAGCGAACGATTTCAAGGTTTTTGATTCAAACCTCTTCATTGTTCCAAAGGACAGTACAGTACGGTCCATACTGGATCTAAAACTGCTAAACACGTTCGTCAGGGTGCGACGTTTCCAGATGGAATCGCTTCGTTCTGTCATAGCCTCCATGGGAAAAGGCAAGTTCCTGGTGTCTAGACATCCAGGACTCGTACCTCCCACATTCCTATTTTTACCTTTTCACTAAAGGTTTCTTCGCTTCACAGTTCAGGTACAACACTTCCAATTCGTTACTCTGCCCTTCAGCCTCACCATCGCCACCAGGGTATTCACAAAGGTCATGGCGGCTGCCGTGGCCATACTCCACACCCGAGGAGTGGTGGTGCTACCGTATCTACACGATCTCCTCATCAAAGGCCCCTCTTTCCGTGCCTGCAAGGAGGCTGTGAACATCACAATAGATTATTTTTCTCGCCTGGGTTGGAAGATAAACTTCAAAAAAATAAAAATCTTCCCCGGTGCCGGCTCAGCAATTTCTTTTTTAGGAATGATACTGGACTCGTCCCAGGGGTTGGTGCTTCTTCCCCCAGAAAAGATCTCTGCCTTACAGCGTGAAGCTCGGAAGCTCTCAGCCTCGCACTCACTCTCTGCGCTTCAGTATCAGAGTCCTTGGCAGGATGGTAGCTGCCTTGGAGGCGGTTCCATTTGCCCAATTACACCTCCGTCCCTTACAGCATGCCATCCTGGCTGTTTGGGACAGAAACCTGTTCTCCCTCAACCATCGGTTCTTCCTTCCCCAGCGAGTCAGTCTCTCAGGTGGTGGACTTTATAATCCTCCATGAATCAAGGGAAGTCTTTTCTTCCAGTATATTGGCTACTTGTGACAACAAATGCCAGTCTCCTAGGCTGGGGAGTGGTGTTCTTACATCACACTGCTCAGGGCCGCTGGTCACTTCAGGAATCACACCTTCCGATCAACATCTTAGAAATTCGGGCAATCAGGTTAGCTCTTCTCGAATTCCATCCCTTCCTGACGGGTCGTCCTATCAGTATTTATTTTAGGAAATAGCGACCACAATATTGTGCAGTTTCACCTGTCTTTCACTAGGGGGACTTGTCAGGGAGTCACAAAAACATTGAACTTTAGGAAGGCAAAGTTTGAACAGCTTAGAGATGCCCTTAATCTGGTAGACTGGGACAATATCCTCAGAAATGAGAATACAGATAATAAATGGGAAATGTTTAAGAACATCCTAAATAGGCAGTGTAAGCGGTTTATACCTTGTGGGAATAAAAGGACTAGAAATAGGAAAAACCCAATGTGGCTAAACAAAGAAGTAAGACAGGCAATTAACAGTAAAAAGAAAGCATTTGCACTACTAAAGCAGGATGGCACCATTGAAGCTCTAAAAAACTATAGGGAGAAAAATACTTTATCTAAAAAACTAATTAAAGCTGCCAAAAAGGAAACAGAGAAGCACATTGCTAAGGAGAGTAAAACTAATCCCAAACTGTTCTTCAACTATATCAATAGTAAAAGAATAAAAACTGAAAATGTAGGCCCCTTAAAAAATAGTGAGGAAAGAATGGTTGTAGATGACGAGGAAAAAGCTAACATATTAAACACCTTCTTCTCCACGGTATTCACGGTGGAAAATGAAATGCTAGGTGAAATCCCAAGAAACAATGAAAACCCTATATTAAGGGTCACCAATCTAACCCAAGAAGAGGTGCGAAACCGGCTAAATAAGATTAAAATAGATAAATCTCCGGGTCCGGATGGCATACACCCACGAGTACTAAGAGAACTAAGTAATGTAATAGATAAACCATTATTTCTTATTTTTA
The DNA here is from genome assembly GCF_032444005.1 of Ranitomeya imitator. Taxonomy (NCBI): domain Eukaryota; kingdom Metazoa; phylum Chordata; class Amphibia; order Anura; family Dendrobatidae; genus Ranitomeya; species Ranitomeya imitator. The sequence goes on from NC_091282.1 coordinate 304,838,551, forward strand.
GTGACTCTATAGCGACAGGGTCTGTTCCGCAGGACTGGCGCATAGCAAATGTGGTGCCAATATTCAAAAAGGGCTCTAAAAGTGAACCTGGAAATTATAGGCCAGTAAGTCTAACCTCTATTGTTGGTAAAATATTTGAAGGGTTTCTGAGGGATGTTATTCTGGATTATCTCAATGAGAATAACTGTTTAACTCCATATCAGCATGGGTTTATGAGAAATCGCTCCTGTCAAACCAATCTAATCAGTTTTTATGAAGAGGTAAGCTATAGACTGGACCACGGTGAGTCATTGGACGTGGTATATCTCGATTTTTCCAAAGCGTTTGATACCGTGCCGCACAAGAGGTTGGTACACAAAATGAGAATGCTTGGTCTGGGGGAAAATGTGTGTAAATGGGTTAGTAACTGGCTTAGTGATAGAAAGCAGAGGGTGGTTATAAATGGTATAGTCTCTAACTGGGTCGCTGTGACCAGTGGGGTACCGCAGGGGTCAGTATTGGGACCTGTTCTCTTCAACATATTCATTAATGATCTGGTAGAAGGTTTACACAGTAAAATATCGATATTTGCAGATGATACAAAACTATGTAAAGCAGTTAATACAAGAGAAGATAGTATTCTGCTACAGATGGATCTGGATAAGTTGGAAACTTGGGCTGAAAGGTGGCAGATGAGGTTTAACAATGATAAATGTAAGGTTATACACATGGGAAGAGGGAATCAATATCACCATTACACACTGAACGGGAAACCACTGGGTAAATCTGACAGGGAGAAGGACTTGGGGATCCTAGTTAATGATAAACTTACCTGGAGCAGCCAGTGCCAGGCAGCAGCTGCCAAGGCAAACAGGATCATGGGGTGCATTAAAAGAGGTCTGGATACACATGATGAGAGCATTATACTGCCTCTGTACAAATCCCTAGTTAGACCGCACATGGAGTACTGTGTCCAGTTTTGGGCACCGGTGCTCAGGAAGGATATAATGGAACTAGAGAGAGTACAAAGGAGGGCAGCAAAATTAATAAAGGGGATGGGAGAACTACAATACCCAGATAGATTAGCGAAATTAGGATTATTTAGTCTAGAAAAAAGACGACTGAGGGGCGATCTAATAACCATGTATAAGTATATAAGGGGACAATACAAATATCTCGCTGAGGATCTGTTTATACCAAGGAAGGTGACGGGCACAAGGGGGCATTCTTTGCGTCTGGAGGAGAGAAGGTTTTTCCACCAACATAGAAGAGGATTCTTTACTGTTAGGGCAGTGAGAATCTGGAATTGCTTGCCTGAGGAGGTGGTGATGGCGAACTCAGTCGAGGGGTTCAAGAGAGGCCTGGATGTCTTCCTGGAGCAGAACAATATTGTATCATACAATTATTAGGTTCTGTAAAAGGACGTAGATCTGGGGATTTATTATGACGGAATATAGGCTGAACTGGATGGACAAATGTCTTTTTTCGGCCTTACTAACTATGTATTCAGTCCGACAATGCCACTGCAGTGGCATACATCGACCGACAAGGGGGAACCCGCAGCATGGCAGCCATGAACGAGGTAGGCTATATTCTCCGTTGGGCCGAGGAAAACCACTCAATGACCTCTGCGGTTCACATCTGGGAGTGGACAATTGGGAGGCAGATTTCCTCAGTCGTCAAGGCCTCAACTCCGGGGAGTGATCTCTCCATCCGGAGATCTTCCACCAGATCTGCTGTCGTTGGGGCTCTCCTGACATGGATCTGATGGCCTCACGGCTAAATTCCAAGGTTCCTGACTTCTTAGCTCGATCCAGCAGCAATCATGGCAGATGCATTCGTACCCCCGTGGCATCATTTTCGGCTTCCGTACAGATTTCCCCCGCTCCCCTTTCTGCCAAGAGTCATTAAGAAGATCAGAGTAGAGGGAGTACCGGTAATCCTTATTGCGCCAGATTGGCTGCGCCGGGAGTGGTACGCGGAACTAGTTTAACTAGTTGCCGATGTTCCCTGGCGATTACCGAATCGCACAGACCTCTTTTCACAGGGCCCCATTTACCACCAGAACTCTGAGGCCCTGTGTTTGATGGCATGGCTGAGTGCTGGGTGTTAACCCAGGCAGGTTTCTCCGAAAGTAATCTCTACCATGATCAGCGCTAGAAAGCCTACGTCTATGCGCACTTATCATCGCACTTGGAAAACCTTCTTTTCTCTAGTAGCCTTCCACGACAGCCACCAGGAGGTTGTCTCCATTCCCTAATGGGGGACAGGAAGCACAAGAGGTTAAAAACCCCTCCCACCTCCCATTAACCAGTGTCTTTCCTATCCCCCATGGGGCATGGAGAGGTTCCTGGTGCGCTGCTGCGGCGGCTCTAAGCAGAGTACCTGTGTTAAATTTCTTGCTGGGCAATTAAGGTCGGGCCCCCCGCGGCTTCCTCCTGCGCTGTGCCTCCCGTCTCCTCGGGATTCTGGGACCGCATTCCCCCGGCCTCCTGCGTCCTCTTGCGGGGATAAAGCTGGTCGGGGTGCCCGCCGGAGGCCTCCCTGAGCTCTCCGGCGTTTCCCCCTCCTAGCGCGCGCTGTTCGGCGACCCGGAAGTCAGGTGACGCTCCACTTCCGGGTCGGCGCTCCTGTGCAGGAGCGATACAGGCCAGAGAATGGATTACCGAACGGCGTGCGAGGCACGCTGCATCCTCGCACGCCTGCCTGGGACTCCGGAGGGGGAGGGGCAGCTAATTGCCACACGCTGGTGCAGGCTTATTTTCTACATAAGCTGCGAAGACGTCTCAGGTAAGCTGCTGTAAGCATGGATGCGTCTTGCCCTGCAGCTGCAGAGCCCAGCGCTCCCCAAGCCCTAGTAAGTACGGCAGAGGGGGTCCCATTTAAAGGCACATTTTTCAATATACCTTTTCTTACTCGGCTTCCTCTCTCATTGCAGGGAGTCAAGCCTGGCCCTAAAAACATTACCAAGCGCAAATGTGCCACCTGTAATGTAAAAATGCCACCAGATTGGGAGAAAAAGTTATGCCAACCTTGCACGGATAAAATCGTCAGAGCGGAACACCCTTCTTTGATTGATGAAATTCGCTCCTTGGTTAGGCAGGAGGTTCAAACCTCTTTGGCCACACTCGCCCCACCTCCACCGCCACCACCATCCTCACCTGGTCCATCACTCCCTAAAAAGAGGAAAATCCAGGAGTACTCTGAGTCAGAGTCTGAGGGGTCTTATACGTCTTCCTCTGTCAAATGGGAAGATGCGGTACCACGTAAATCTGCGGAAATTAGGAAATACCTTTTTTCCTCTGAATATATTGAGGAATTGGTATCTGCAGTGAGGAACACTATGGGGCTAAAAGAGGAATCAGTTCCTCAGTCTATACAAGACGAACTGTTTGGCATACATACTGAAAAACAACCCGGGTTCCCCGTCCATAAAAGCATAATTGATATGATTAATAATGAATGGGAATTGCCTGAGAAACGGCTAACAACGCCTCCAGACTTTAAGCATCGGTTCCCTCTTGAGGAGGACCTAATAAAATGGGACATTCCAAAAATTGATGTCCAGGTGGCTAGAGTGGCTAAAAAGACGGCTCTGCCGTTCGAGGATTCCTCCCAATTAAAAGACCCCTTGGATAGGAAGATTGAGAGCCTTCTCAAAAAATCCTGGGAAACGTCTACCTCAGCCCTCAGATACAATATAGCATCCACCTGCGTGGCCCGCTCTCTCTTTCGTTGGATACAAGAGTTAGAAAGCCACATCTCTCAGGGTACCCCAAGAGAGGAGGTACTGGACTCTTTGCCCATCTTACACAGGGCAACAGGTTTCCTTGCAGATGCCTCACTGGAATCTATCCGGGTGGCCGCCAGATCCTTGGTCCAGACAAATTCAGCCAGAAGAGCTCTCTGGTTAAAGATGTGGAGCGGAGACGTTACGTCAAAAATAAAACTGTGTTCTATTCCCTTTAAGGGTGACTACGTGTTTGGGCCCTCCTTAGATGACATCTTAGAGAAAGCCACAGACAGAAAGAAAACCCTTCCTGAGCAGAGACCTCCCAGGAAGCGTTTTTTTCGACCCTCCCAGCCCCAGCCCTCCCAGGGTAAAGGGAAAGGAAAAACCGGGAGTTGGAGTTATGCTAAGGGGAAGCCTAAAAACATCCTTATTCCCCAACAAACACAACAAGAAAAGCAATGACTCCGATCCGGTGGGGGGGAGGCTTTCGAACTTCGTTCACAGTTGGCAGAATATCTCCAACAGCCCCTGGGTGGTGAGTGTAATCCAACAGGGTCTACTGATAGAGTTCGATGCGCCTCCTCCCAGGATCTTAACCCTCCGTCACATACAATATTCAGACTAACGAGTTCACATACAATGTGCCTGTCAGGCGCCTGCTGGAAAAATACCTATAATATCTAATGTTTGCAATTTCAGTGCTCTAAAAGTGATCAGTGACCTTCATAGGGATGTAATAAAAGAGACTACACATAATCAGTTGCAAAAAAAAAATTTACTTAACATAAAACTAATAACTATGAAATACAAACTTTTCAAAACTCCCGCCAAATAGTCCCCAGTTCGACTCTCTCAAAAAAATGTACAAAGAAATTTTTTGAACACAAACTTAATTTTAAGGTACCTTAAGTACTGTTAAAAACATATTCAATCAGAATTAGATGCTGAGGTTTCCCCAGAAAAGTCACACTTGCAGAGCAAATAGCAAGAATTACACACCATTTTTGCATGTGTCAGGCAAATTGCTTTATGGCTTCTTGTTCCATTTAGTATTTTTATCTTTTCCAATATAATATGATCCAACTTCTTCATCCTCACCACTGTCACCATCTTGCTCTGTTTCAGAATCCAGGACACATTCTTCCACCTCATCATGAGAATCAATCTCTTTCCTCTCCTAAATCCTCATTCAGTGTGAGGTCTCTATCATCTAACAGCATGTTTGTTACTTCCTCAACATCAAGTTGTTTGGATAAATTGTACATTTTCCTCTCCATTTCAGCAGATAATCTGAAGCAAGAGAAGGAATATGTTAGGGAACTACTGTATATGCCTGAGCAGCACACTTTCTTTTATAAAATCTCCCTTATTTCTATGAAATATCCTCACATTTTGTGCTATACATTCATAAAACAAGCTAAATAAACTATTGTGATGAATAAAAACATAAAATACCAACCTTACTGAATGTGACGTATTCACATACAATGAGCCTGAGAGATCTGTGCAGCTATATCCTCTCCCCTGAAGCTCTGAAATCCAACTGTGATATCAGGTTTCACAGACCTTCAAGAGACAGGAGACTACCTGGAGGGAGGGGGTTTCCTCACAATCTGGTGAGGAAGGAGAAATGAAAGTAAAAGAGAAGCGCCTGTCAGATCAGTTGTATGTGACGGAGGGTTAAGAGTCACCTCCCCGTCATCTCGGGAGACTCAAAAGTTGATGATGGCTGGAATACAGGACTTGCTAGACTCAAGAGCTATATCCATAGTCCCGGTGAACGAGCAAGGGGAAGGACACTATTCCCGTATCTTCATGATAAAAAAGCCTTCCGGGCAATCTCGTATTATAATAAATATGAAAGCTCTCAACAAATACATAACCTACCGCAAGTTCAAGATGGAATCAGTAAAAACAGCCATCCCTCTAATAGCTCCTCATTCATATATGGCAACAATAGACCTCAAGGATGCCTATTTCCATATTCCAATACATCCTCGGCACAGGAAATACCTGAGATTTGCGGTCCAATTCAACCAAAAAATCTTACATTTCCAGTACAATGTTCTCCCCTTCGGGATCTCCTCAGCCCCAAGGGTGTTTTCCAGAGTCGTGGCGGAAGCAGTGGCCCATATCAGGAGCCAAGACATCGCTATAGTACCATACTTGGACGACCTGTTAATAATTGGTCCTTCCGCCGAAGTTCTCAATCAGAGAATTTCCAAAACTCTGAACATCTTACAGCTTTTGGGTTGGATTCCAAATCTAAAAAAGTCTCAGCTATCACCATCAAAGGTGAGGAAATTCCTCGGAGTCCTCTTGGATTCAGAAGGTCAAAAATCCTTCCTACCAGAGGAACATCGGATGAATCTAATTTCCAAGGTCTCACACTTCAGGAAACAACGTTCTCCGACCTTACGGGTTGCGATGTCTCTTCTGGGTTCGATGACTGCCTGTATACAATCAGTCCAGTGGGCTCAGAGCCACTCCAGAGTTTTGCAGGCGCACATCTTAGGGAACTGAAACGGGAATCCAAATTCCCTAAACAGAAGAGTTTACACTCCAGGGAAGGTAAAAGCCTCGTTAACCTGGTGGACGATCCAATCAAACCTACTGAAGGGGGTCGACTGGGTGCAAGATCCGCTAATTACAGTAACAACGGACGCCAGTCAAAAAGGTTGGGGAGCAGTGGTCTCGCAAATTCCATTCCAGGGTCTCTGGAATCAGAAGGAAAGCTCCGGTTCCTCCAACTCCAGAGAACTGTTGGCAGTGGAGAGGGCCCTTCTGGCAGCCAGCAGTCTCGTTATAGGTCAACATGTCAGAGTGTACTCGGACAATATGACGACTGTTGCGCATCTAAAACACCAGGGGAGTCCAAAGTTCAACCAACTGAAAGCAATTTCAAACAGAATATTTTGCTGGGCAGAGAAACATCTCCTCTCACTTTCAGCGATACACCTCAAGGGGTCGGTGAACGTTCAGGCAGATCGCCTAAGTCGTCACGTCTTACATCCAGGAGAGTGGAGCCTGAAGGGGGACGTTTTCAAAATGTTGACAGACAGGTGGGGTCTTCCCGATATAGACCTTCTAGCGTCCAGCCAGAATGCACAAGTCGAGAACTACTTCTCCCTAAACCCCAAGGACAGATCTCAAGGAGTAGACGCCTTTGCTCATACTTGGAGGTTCCATCTAGCATACGGGTTCCCTCCAATACCGTTACTTGCGAAGACCCTCCGGAAGATCCGGGACGATCAGGTCCAGACTATCTTAGTAGCTCCAGCATGGCCGAAGAGGAGCTGGTACCACCTCATCGAAGAACTGAAGGTGGACGGTCCAGTCTTCAAGTATCAGAAGATCTCCTCTGCCAGGGCCCCTTTTATCATCCAGAACCACAGAAGTTCAAACTGGCAGCCTGGCTATTGAAGCCCAGGTACTAAGAGCTAGGGGCCTTTCAGAGTCGGTAATATCTACTCTACAGAAATCTAGAAAACCTATTACCAATGCCATATATGGCAAAATCTGGAATAGATTCTCCTCGTGGTGTCATCCTCATAAACCTGACCCTTTTCATCCTAATATTTCACAAATATTAGATTTTTTACAAAAGGATTAGAGTTGGGGCTGAAGCCAAGTACCTTGAAAGTTCAAGTGTCAGCCTTAAGTTCCGTCTTTGATCGGGACCTTGCGGGTCATCGTTGGATAAAGAGGTTTATGGTCGCAGCATCAAGACATTGTCCAAGAAGACAAATTTTCGTGCCATCGTGGGACTTAAACATAGTCCTAAAAGGTCTTACGGCTCCTCCATTTGAGCCATTATCTTGTTCCTCGCAACTTCTGTCCTACAAGACGGCCTTCTTGGTTGCAATTTCTACCGCAAGAAGAGTAGGGGAAATACAAGCCCTTTCAATAAGAGAACCTTATCTTACCATAAGAGATGATTCCATTGTGTTCCGTCCAGATCCTTGTTTCCTACCGAAAGTAGTGTCAGAATTTCATCGATCACAGGATATAGTCCTCCCATCGTTCTGTCACAATCCTTCAAATCCGGAAGAACACAGATTCCATACTTTGGATATACGACGTATAGTGTTATATTACTTAGAACATACTAAATCATTTAGAATTGACAAAAATCTCTTCGTTCATCTTTCTGGCAGAAACAAAGGCAAGAAGGTAGCGAAGAGTACCATTGCCAACTGGATAAAAAAGGCCATTTCTGAAGCATACTCAACTCAGAATATTGCTGTTCCTGCGGGCCTAAAAGCCCATTCCACCAGATCTACTTCTGTCTCTTGGGCTGAAAGTGCTGGCGCTTCATCGGAGCAGATTTGCAGGGCAGCAACATGGTCTTCCCTACACACTTTTACTAAGCATTATAGATTGGACTTCTGGTCCAATCGGGATCTTGCTTTTGGCCGAAAGGTTCTTCAAGCTGTGGTCCCTCCCTAAATACAGAATTGGTTGGCATTCCTCCTGGTGGCTGTCGTGGAAGGCTACTAGAGAAAATAGAATTATTCTTACCGTTAATTCGGTTTCTAGGAGCCTTCCACGACAGCATTAATTCCCTCCCGATGTTCTTGGATATTTTTCTGAGAACCTAAAGGTAACCGGTGCTATGGGTTCTGTTGTAAGTCACTGGTTAATGGGAGGTGGGAGGGGTTTTTAACCTCTTGTGCTTCCTGTCCCCCATTAGGGAATGGAGACAACCTCCTGGTGGCTGTCGTGGAAGGCTCCTAGAAACCGAATTAACGGTAAGAATAATTCTATTTTCCTGGTGCAACAACCGGGGCCGTTCTCCTCTTGAATTCTCCATTCCTTCCAGCCTCAAATTTTTTTACTAACGGGTTTGGACTTGGGTCTCGCCTTTAGTTCTCTCAAGGGGCAGATTTCAGCCCTGTCCGTTCTGTTCCAAGGCAGGACTGCTAACAGAAGTGAAGTTCATTCAGGGAGTCTCCCATAGGGATAAGATGCCGTTGGAACCATGGGACCTTAATCTGGTCCTCGGAGTCTTGCAAGATGCTCCTTTGGACCTCTACAGGACGTTTCCCTGGCTCTTCTTTCAAGGAAGGTTGCTTTCCTGGTTGCGGTCACGTCCATTAGACGAGTCTCAGAGCTGGCGGCTCTGTCTTGTCAAGTTCCGTTCCTGAATTTTCATCAGGATAGGGTGGTTTTGAGAACATCCTCTTTGCCAAAATTTCTTATCCTTTCAGCTCTATCGGGAGATTGTCTTACCGTCTGTCTGACACAGTACATCGCATCGAGAAGGCCCTCCACACACTTTAGTGAAATCTCTCAAGAGATGCGTCTCGCGGACAGTGTCCTTCCGCAGGTCGGATGCCCTGTTTGTGCTCCCGGAAGGGCCAAGGAAGGGGTTTCCTGCTTCCAAGGCAACCATAGCAATTTCTCTATCTCTTCATTGGGGAACACAGGAACCATGGGTGTATGCTGCTGCCACTAGGAGGCTGACACTATGCAAATAAAGTTAGCTCCTCCTCTGCAGTGTATATACCCTACCGATGGGAAGTAGGATATTCAGTTTAGCTTGGTGTCAGTAGGAGGTGGACATGGGTCTTTCATTAGACCCATATCTACCTCAGTGTGCCAGGTTAGTCCTGGTCAGGGTGGTGAGGACCTATCTGGCTAGGACCACCCCCTTTAGAAAGACTGACTCTCTCTTCGTCAATCCAGATAGAGTGTGTGTGTAGAGGCCTGCCGGCCTCCTAGGCTACGATTGCTCGCTGGATCAGAACTGCAATTTCAGAGGCTTACTGGGTCAAGAACAGAGAGCCTACCCTCCTGGGATTGAGGCTCACTCTACACGGCAGTAGGCGCCTCCTGGGCAGTACATCATGGGGCATCTGCCCTACAACTTTGCAAAGTGGCAACCTGGTCTTCCATTCACACGTTTGCCAAATTTTATAAGGTCCATACCTATGCTTCGGAAGATGCCAGCCTAGGCAGAAGGATCTCGCGTATGGCAGTGGCGAGTTCTCCATCCTGAATGGAGTTTTCTGCTGTTCCCTCCCCAGGGACTGCTTTGGGACGTCCCAAGGTTCCTGTGTTCCCCAATGAAGCGATAAAGAAAACGGGATTTTTGGTTGCTTGCTGTAAAATCTGTTTCTCGGAGCCTTCATTGGGGGACACAGCACCTTCCCAAGTTGAACATCTGTTTTTATTGTTAGTTTGAGTGTTCTAACAATATATCTTTTACATGGTGCTTCTACTACTGCTTTTTCAGTAACTGAATATCCTACTTCCTGTCGGTAGGGTGTATACTGCAGAGCAGGAGCAAACTTTTTTTTTTATTTGCGTAGTGTCGGCCTCCTAGTGGCAGCAGCATACACCCATGGTTCCTGTGTCCCCCAATGAAGGCTCCGAGAAACAGATTTTACAGTAGGCAACCAAAAATCCTGTGATTCGTTCAGCTATTCGGGAGCCCTACAGAGTCAGGTCATTCTGTCCCAGCAGGGATTAAGGCTCATTCCACTTGGTTAGTGGGTGCGTCTTGGGCCATCCGGCACCAAGCTTTGGCAGCACAAGTTTGCAGAGCTGCGACCTGGTCCAGTCTGCATACATTTACAAAACATTGCCATATTCATTCTCAGGCTTTGGCAGAGGCAACCGTCGGCAGACGAATTTTGCAGCAGGCTGTGCCGCATCTGCAACCTGTGGGTACAAGGAGTGATTACAGATGATTGATCCTCACCCAGGGACTGCTTTAGGACGTCCCATGGTCCTGTGTCCCCCTATGAGGCGTAGGAGAAATGGGGATTTTTGTGTACTCACCGTAAAATCCTTTTCTCCGAGCCAATCATTGGGGGACACGGCACCCACCCTGTTAGCCTGACGGCTTTGGTTTTCTGTGTTGCCTTGGTTTTGACAGTTCATCCTGGTTAAATGTTAAGCTCCTACTGCTTTGTTACCGAACTGGTTCACTTGGAGCCAGCAGGAGGGTGTATACTGCAGGGGAGGAGCTATTCTTTCTGTATTACTCAGTATCCTCCTAGTGGCAGCAGCATAACACCCATGGTCCTGTGCCCCCCACCCCTCAATGATTGGCTCGGAGAAAAGGATTTTACGGTGAGTAAACAAAAATCCCTATTGATTGCCGCAGCCGCATTATATGGGTCATAATATTCTATGGAGCATCTTATGGGGCCCTTCATGAACTTTATGGAGCATCATATGGGGGTCGTGATTCAATATGGATATTCAAAAACACTTAACCTGCTGATGTCTCAATCAATTTTACTTTTATTGGTTTTTTTTTTTTTTTTTTTCTGAAATTTACCAGTAGCTGCTGCATTTCCCACCCTAGGCTTATACTCAAGTCAAGTTTTCCCAGGGTTTTTTTTTTTTTTTCTTTTTGTGGCAAGATTAGGGGTCTCGACTTATACTCTGATTGGCTTATACTCGAGTATATACAGTAAATGTTTCACAACAATAACCAATTCTTTTGGTTGCAGCACATTCTGGAGTTGCCTTGTCAGTGGAAGAGGTGGAAGCTGGACTCAAGGGTTTGAAAGTTGAACAAGAGGGGAAGATTGCAACTCCTTTCATGGCTGAACAACTGGAAGAAGCTTTAACAGTTATGGCTGGGCCAAGAAAGCCACAGAAAGATGGAGACATGTCCGCATTTAACAAACTTGTAAGCAGTATGAAGGCAAGTGGAACGCTACCTAACCAACCCAAAGTCAATGTAAGTACTGTTTTAAAGGTCTATTAAGCTTTTCCTCAGTTTAGAGTAACGTGATTAATACTTCGCTTTTATGTCCAGTGGACAAGCGGTCTCTGCTTGCACAATGTGTCTGGCTGGCTAGTTGTGTTTATGGTAGCATATTAGTTGGATAGGGTTTTTCCTTTTTTCTGTAAGTTGTTTAGAATGATTCTTCCCTGTGCTCAGACTGCATTTGTATGTTGTAGTTAAGTTCTTAAGTGCCAGTGAGTATTGAAATCTGAGTTTTCAAATTTGTGCAGCTATTTTCCATTTAATATCCCATCTTGTGACATATCATGCCTGGTTGTGTTCACCTGATAAGGATGTCTCACTTGGGTTCTTGCACAAATTGTCATGTGGGTATGGTGTGCACTTTTTTTTTTTTTTTTTTAATATAGCATGTGTTTTAATAAATTTTCTGGTTATGTAGAGGAATGCAGACAGCCATTTGATGTCCTCTGATGTCACAGTTCCTTCTCCCCTGCAGCGGAACATTTTGCAGGTATTGCGTCATGGTCAGGCAGGCCAGCTAAATGTTAGGGTTTAGCTGGTTAAAGTCTGGAATTGTCAGCCTATTTATTGTCTTAAGCAGGAGCTTCTTGGGCCTCCTATTTCTGATCCGTCCTCCAATGTTCTGGGATCCCTAGACCCTACGGCATCGCTTCTAAGGCAGCGGACTCCATCTCCTCAAATACCACCAATGTTCCATACACGTGCCTCCTCTGCAGATTATCTTCGAAATAGAATACCCTCTCCATTAGGTAACTGGCATTCTGCAGTACGTTATCTGAAAGAACTGGCTTTCGCTTGCCTGTTGTGGTTTTGTTTTGTTATTATTGTTCCCACTTAAGCAAAAGTCTTTCATAAATGTAAATGTGTTTTGTTTTTTTTGTTTTTTTTTAATGCTTAATTAATAATGTCTGTATATAGGTTTTTCAGGTCATCAGCAACTCCTAGGAGAACAGTTTTCCACGGGAATGCCGAAGGCTGACAGCCCTGTAATGGCACAGGTATGTGTTTAATTTCACTTCATGTGCGTGTTTGTTTGGTTTTTTTTTTTTCTTCTTCTCCCTATGAATTCTATTTTGGTTCTTCTGACATTGAAGCAATACAGGACTAGTTGTCTTGTGCCATGTAGTCCTTCTGTTAACTGTGGCCAATCTACCAGTTCTAAATGCTGAGCCCTGTTCACACCACTGACTCAACTTTCTGCCAGTGTACAAAGAAAGCTGTCAATTTGTGGTGGGGGGTAAGTTAACACAGAGCTCAGGAATATGGAGGACTGCATTGCGGCAGGTTTTCAAGTTCTCTGGTGATAAAATCAATGTTTCTTTATCGCCTCTCATTGGGGGACACAGGAACCATGGGTGTGTGCTGCTGCCACTAGGAGGCTGCCACTATGCAAATAAAATTAGCTCCCCCTCTGCAGTGTACACCCCACCGACTGGCATTATACACTTCAGTTTAGCTTAGTGTCAGTAGGAGGTGGACACTGGTCTTTCATTAGACCCTTATCTACCTCAATGTGCGTCGTTTCTTTTCAGGTTTTTCCAGAGGGATACAGGGTGAACAGTCACGCCTGTAGTCCCACAATGGCGGACTATGAGTACGGTGTGTACTGCCACCCCGTATCCTCATAGATGCCTCTCCAGGACCAAGAGCCTAGCACACAAGCGTGCTCAGAAGTCCGGTCCTGGCTCCGTCCCCCACCCACTCGCCCACCAGAGCCTGTCAGTCGGAGGAGACGAGGACGTCCATCACAGTTCCGTGGACGTCTCATTCCCCTCAGGTTAGTAACTGCGTGGGATATTTAGGTGAGTATTTCACCTAAATTCCCCAGATCTTCCCCTGTCCTCCCTCGCTGTGTGGGGGAGTAGAAGTCCCTAAATGCGCTGCATGATCTTCTTCTGGTGGCACTGACCTTATTTTAATAGGAATCCCAGGGGCACCAAGTGGAGCAGTATATCTTCGCACGGTGGCCTCTCAGGCCGCCGCGCTTCCTCCTGAGCTATGCCCTTTATCGAGGCTGCAGTGCTCTCCCTGCAGCCGCACTGCTGAGCGGCCGCAATGTCTCCTCTTACAGGGGCACAGTTTCCCCCCCTCCCCCTGCGGCCACATTGCGTCCTGTGCGGCGGCCTTGGCAGGCTGCCGCGCTACTTACTCCCCACGACCCCGACAATTCTGTTCCCTCGGGTGGCCCTGGCAGGCTGCCGCGCTGCTCTGTGGCCTACTTCCGGTACCGCGCTCCTCCACTTCCGCTTTCTTCAGGCGGGCTTTCTCCCGCCCGACAAACTGTACCCTGCAATCTCGGCTGACTCCGCCCCTTCCTCCACGCCGCTGCTGGACTCGCAGGGCAGGAGATTCCACACGTGCCCACATTTTCGCCAAGAGCACTCATTTCTGGGGCACAGCACACCATCTGTGTGGATTGCAGCACCAGAGGCCACAGGGCAGGAGCTCCACTTTTTCTCTGGAGATCCACCGCAAGCGGGACATCTTCCTCCAGGCCTGCAGCAACCTGGTATCCGTTCTCTCGTCTGCCGTGAGTAGCTCTGCACTGCAGACTGACACCCCCCCTCTGCCCCACTGTCCCCTAACCCGCTGGCAATTTCTTCAGGGACCTCTTCAATATGTCTACCTCTAAAGGGGGCCGCTCTCGTCCTCCAACTTCTTCCTCTTCTGTCTTAGTCAAGTACTTTGCATGTTCATGCATGTAAAGAAGCTGCGGAGACACAATCACGTGTTTCTCGACGCAAGCAGTGAATAGCCAGGCCTTTCCCCGGGAAGGGCAGCATCCTATGAAGGAAAGCCACCTATGCCAAGCATGGTATCCATCCACAGACAGCTGTTTCAGGGTTTTTGCCCCTCATCAGTGTGGAGTAGGAATCTGGCTATTAGGAGCAGTGCCTAGTAAAAAGGCTATAAAGGCACAGATGATTGGCCCCGAGGCCAATCATCTGTGCCTTTATAGCATATGTACTTAGCATGTTCGTCCTGTAACAGCAAACTTCCCTCAGGTCAGTCGTCTCCGCTATGTCAGGCCTGCAGCAACCCGATTGTTCCCACCGCCCAGGATCCCCCGGCCGATGCGCCCGAGAGTGATACCCCCATCCCAGGCTGGGCCTCCTCTCTGTCTATATCGGTGGCCGATTTTAACACGGGTGTCTCAAACTCTGGTGTCCATGCTGGACCGATTACCTCTGCAGACCCCCGCAGTAGCCAGCGGGTCGCAGGAGCCTCCGCCCGAGCCCTCCTTGATTAGCCGCAAAAGGTCAAGACAGAAACGTCGTTCTGAGTCCTCTTCTCGCTCCATCTCGCCACTCGGTCCTCCTCTGCGGTCGGCAACCTCCCGATCCTCCTCCCCTGAGTCAGGCGAGGCGTACTCTGATGCGCCTTCAGAGGATGTTTTGGAGTTGGATTCGAACCAAATCGCTACCATGGGTGATATGGTTCAGAATCTCATTGGAGCGATAAATCTAACCTGTGGCATCAAGGAGTCCTGTTCGGAACCTGCAGATCAGGCGGTTTCGTTTAGACGGGCTAAACAACCTTCCAAGTTTTTCGCTCCTCACCCGGAATTCGAGGAGATTTTGACCAGAGAAAGAGAACCTGACCACTTTCAGAGAGGAAAGCGACTTGGCGTTTGATATCCCTTTTCTCCAGAGCTCACCGCTAATTGGACTGCTTCTCCTTCGGTGGATCCTCCAGTTTCCAGACTGTCCACCAACACTGTCATCCCACTGTCCGGCAGAGCATCTCTGAATGATTCTAACGATAGTCATAGAATCTTTCGCAAAGTCAGCCTTTGAAGCGGCCTCAGCTAGTCTTTGCCCGGCCTTTGCTTCCACTTGGGTTTCAAAATCCATATCCAAATGGGCCAAACGACTCAGTCAGGGCATTCTGGACGGTGTTCCATCCGGACAGCTGGTGGAACTTGCCAACCAGATTTCTCACAAGGGTGAATATCTGGTCTCCGCCTCCCTAGACGCCGCGTCTTGTGTGGCTCAGGCGTCCAGCAATGCAGTTGCCATCCGCCGGACCGTTTGGCTTAAGGCCTGGCAGGCGGATTTGTCCTCTAAAAAAGTCCCTTACCAGCCTACCTTTTCAGGGGTCACGTCTCTTTGGTTCTAAGCTGGACCAAATCATTAAGGACGCTACAAGGGGCACAAGTTCCCTTCTTCCTCAGGCCAAGCCTCTTCGCCCTCCTCCTAGACGTCAATTTCGGGCTTTTCGTGGCATCAAACTCCTTCTCCCAGCAGCAACAGAGGCCACAGGCATGTCAAGAGAAGACAGTATCCTTTAGTCCCACTCCTTCCTGGCATCCTGGCTACTCCCAGGGTAGATCCTCCAGGTCCAGGACTGGGAGAACCACCTCGGCAGGACTCTCGACTAGTCGACAGCCCACCTCCCAGGCTGGGCGGCCGTGTCCTCTTCAGGGATGTCTAGATCTTCTCAGTAGAGGACGCATGGGCAGGTAAGTTGTATCCTCGGGATACAAGATGGAGTTCGTTTCACGACCCCGGGATCATTTTTTCGAATACCGACCTCCAAGAGATCCCGCTCTAGTTCCGGGTTTCTTCGCAGCCATCACTTCTCTCCTCAAAGCCGGGGTAATTGTTCCTGTCCCAGGAAAAGGAACGGTTCACAGGTTTGTATTCAAACTTTTTTGTGGTACCGAAAAGACGGTAGGGTGCGTCCCATTCTGGATCTCAAATTGCTGAATAAGATTTCTTCTGAAGCACTTCAGGATGGAATCCCTTCGTTCAGTAATTGCTTCCATGGAGGCTCAGGAATTTCTGTGTTCCAAAGATGTTCAGGACGCCTACCTCCATGTTCCGATATTCCTGGGACATCACCGATACCTGCGCTTTGCAGTGCTTCAGGAACATTTTCAGTTCGTCGCCCTGCCGTTTGGTCTTGCAACCGCCATAATATTAATAATAATTTTTTATAGAGCGCGAACATATTCCGCAGCACTTTACAATTAAGCAGGGACATGTATAGACAATAAATTCAATACAAGTTAAGACAATTTAAACAGTGACATTAGGGGTGAGGTCCCTGCTCGCAAACTTACAATCTACAAGGAAATGGGGGGGACAATAGGTGAAAAGTGCTTGTTATTTCAGGTCTGGCAATTATAATTAATAGGGATTTTCATACAAAGCTGTATGATCCGGTCATCAGCCTGTGTGTTTACGTGCAATAGTCAAGTATCAAGTGCAGTTATCGTGTGCATGGAGGGTGTGGAGACAGATGAATAGTAGGGTGCAGATTCACACGCAGATAATATTTGGAAGGAGGGAACAGGACAAAGTTAGTTTACTGAGTAGCTGATGTGGTAGGCTTGTTTGAAGAGATGGGTTTTTAAAGCGCGCTTGAATAGGTCGGGGCGAGGTATCAGTCTGATCACCGGGGAAGTGCATTCCAGAGAGCTGGCGCAGCACGAGAGCAGTCTTGGAGACGGAGGTGCGAGGTTAGAATTACGGGGGATGTTAGTCTTAGGTCATTTGTAGAACGGAGGGCACGTGTAGGGCGATAGACGGAGATGAGAGAGGAGATATAAGGCGGTACAGAACTGTGGAGAGCTTTGTGGGTGAGAGATGAGTTTATACTGGATCATGTAGCGAATGGGTAGCCAGTGTAATGACTGGCACAAGATGGAGGCATCGGTGAAGCGGCTGGACAGAAATATGACCCTGGCTGCCGCATTCTAGATGGATTGGAGAGGAGAAAGTTTGGAAAGAGGGAGACCGATCAGAAGAGAGTTGCAGTAGTCCAGACGAGAATGAATAAGAGCGACCGTAAGAGTCTTGGCAGTTTCAAAGGTGAGAAAAGGTTGGATTCTGAAGATGTTTTTAAGATGCAGGTGACAGGAGCGAGTGAGTGATCGGATATAGGGAGTAAAGGAAAGTTCGGTGTCGAATATGACCCCAAGACAGCGGGCATGCTGCTTGGGAGTTATGGTTGAACCCTCCAGGGTAATTTCGATGTTAGGTAGAGTGAGGTTAGTAGAAGGGAGAAATGCATGTAGTTCAGTTTTGGAGAGATTTAGTTTCAGATAGAATGAGGACATGATGTTAAGGTACCGTCACATTTCGCGACGCTGCAGCGATCTAGACAACGATCCCGATCGCTGCAGCGTCGCTGTGTGGTCGCTGGAGAGCTGTCACACAGACAGCTCTCCAGCGACCAACTATGCGAAGTCCCCTGGTAACCATCGGGTTACTAAGCGCAGGACCGCGCTTAGTAACCCGATGTTTACCCTGGTTACCAGCGTAAACGTAAAAAAAACCAAACACTACATACTTACATGCCGCTGTCTGTCCCCCGACGCTGTGCTTCTCTGCACGGACTGTGAGCGCCAGCCGGAAAGCACAGCGGTGACGTCACCGCTGTGCTCTGCTTTCCAGCCGGCGCTTAAACAGTGCAGAGAAGCACAGCGCCGGGGGACATACACTGGAATGTAAGTATGTAGTGTTTGGTTTTATTTTTTACGTTTACGCTGGTAACCAGGGTAAACATCAGGTTACTAAGCACGGCCCTGCGCTTAGTAACCCGATGTTTACCCTGGTTACCAGTGAAGACATCGCTGAATCGGCGTCACACACGCCGATTCAGCGATGTCTGCGGGAGTCCAGCGACAAAATAAAGTTCTGGACTTTCTGCTATGACCAACGATGTCACAGCAGGATCCTGATCGCTGCTGCCTGTCAAACTCAACGATATCGCTAGCCAGGACGCTGCAACGTCACGGATCGCTAGCGATATCGTTCAGTGTAAAGGTACCTTTAGAGACAGCAGACAGACAATCCTTGGTATTTTGAATTGGTGGGGGTGATGTCAGGGGAAGAAGTATATAATTGGGTGAGATGGTACTGGAACCCAAATCTGCTAATTGTTTGTCCAATAGGGGCAGTGTATAGAGCAGGGGTGTCAAACTGCATTCCTCGAGGGCTGCAAACAGGTCATGTTTTCAGGATTTCCTTGTACTGCACAGGTGATAATTTAATCACCTACACAAATAATGAATTGCTGATTAAATTATCACCTGTGCAGTACAAGGAAATCCTGAAAACATGACCCGTTCGCAGCCCTCGAGGAATGCAGTTTGACACCCCTGGTATAGAGAAAAAAGGAGGGGGCCCAGGACTAAGCCCTGCAGAACCCCGATAGTAAGGGGACGAGGAGAGGAAGAGGAGCCGGCAAAAGATACAGTGAAGGAGCGGTCAGGGGTAGGACGAGAACCATGAGTGCTGTGTCCTTGAGGCCTATGGAGCGGAGCATAGTGAGAAGGAGCTGGTGATCCACAGTATCAAATGCAGCGGATAGATCCAGGAGAATCAGCAGAGAGTAATGACCTTTGGATTTAGCTGTTATTAGATCATTAGAGACTTTAGTGAGGGCAGTTTCAGTGGAGTGTAAAGAGCAGAAACCAGATTGTAAGGGTCAAGAAGAGTTAACCGAGATATAGCGGGTTAGACAGGAGTGGACCAAGCTTTCCGGGAGTTTAGAGATGAAGGAAAGGTTAGAGACGGGTCTGTAGTTGGCAGTGCAGTTCTGGTTCAGGGATGGCTTTTTAAGTAAAGGAGTAATGATGGCATGTTTAAATGAGGAGGGAAAGATACCTGAAGAAAGAGAGAGGTTAAATATTTGTCAGGTGAGTGGTGACCACTGGTGAGAGAGACTGCAGGAGAGGTGAAGGAATGGGGTCACTATTGCAGGTTGTAGGCCGAGCAGAAGCGAGGAGCTTGGAAACTTCTTCTGAAACAGGCTCAAAGATGTCTAGTGAGCTTGAAGTGTGGCAGGGAAGGGGATCCAGGCACTGAGGAGATTGGGCTGAGAGATCCTGATGGATGTGGTTGTTGTGTTTTTTTTTTTTTGTTTTTTTTCCTAGGAAATAAGTGGCCAGGTCCTCACCACTGAGGTTGGTGACGGGGGGGGGGGGCCTGTACTTTAGGTTTCAGGAGGGAGTTTAAGGTTTCAAATAGTCGTTTTGGGTTGTTGGATAGTGAGGTGATGAGGGTGGTGAAGTAGGATTGTTTGGCCAGAGAAAGGGCAGAGTTATAGGTTTTGAGCATGAACTTATAGTGGATGAAGTCTTCTGCTACGAGAGATTTTCTCCCCTGCAGCTCTGCACACCTTGAGCAACGCTGAAGAAAGCGTGTTTGCATAGTGTGCCAGGGCTGCCGTTGTCTGTCGGGTCTTTCTGCGTGTAGATGGTGCTGCTTCATCCAGGGCATTCTTCAGTGTAATATTGAAGTGTGACAATGCTATGTCTGGACAGGAGAGGGAGGAGATGGGGCTAAAGATGTGTGGAGGTTGTCCATAAGCTGCTGGGTATTAAAGGTACGTGTATTCCGGTAAGTGGGGGGTGTCCCGGGTGAGGAGACAATTCTTGACAGAGAAGGAAAGAAGGTTGTGGTCCGAGAGCGGGAGAGTGGAGTTGGTAAAGTCGTGCAGCGATCTGGGACGGGAGAAAACCAGGTCCAGAGTATTCCCGTCCTCATGCGTAGGAGAATTCGTAAACTGTGAGATTGAATGAAGAAGTTAGAGAGAGAAGATGAGAGGCAGATTGGGAGAGGGGATCATTGATGGGGATGTTAAAGTCTCCCATGATGAGGGTAGGGATGTCACAGGATAGAAAGTAAGCCAGGTGGCAAAGTGGTCTAGAAACAGGCGGGAGGAGCCTGGTGGGCGATATACAACTACCACCAGCAAGGAGAAGGGCTTAGAGCCTGACTGCATGGACTTCAAAGGAAGGAAATGTAAGTGAGGGAACCGGGGGGATGACCTGGAAAGCACATTGTGATGAAAGTAGTAAACCAACACCTCCACCCTGTCTGTTCTTAGGTCTGGTGGTATGTGAAAATTTCAGCCCACCAAACGAGAGAGCGGCGGTGGTATCTGAATGCTGGATCCAGGTTTCTGTAATAGCCAGAAGGTTAAGGGAATTAGAGAGGAAAAGATTGTGAATGTAAGTTAGTTTGTTGCACAAAGACCGTGCATTCCAGAGAGCACAGTGGAAAGCATTAGGAGAAGGCATGCACTGAATGTTAATAAGATTAGCAGGGTTTCCATATGTAGCTGGAGGAGAGTAATGTATGCTGGTGGAGGGAGGTCCAGGGTTTGGGGAGATGTTGCCAAGAGTTGTCACGAAGCTCATGGCAGCGCTGATGGCCGTCTTGAGGGTCAGAGGCCTGGTTCTGTTTCCATACCTCGACGACATACTCATCAATGCTCCATCCTTTTCTCAGGCCCACAAAAGCCTGTCCATCGTTCTTGACACCCTAGCCCGTTTCGGGTGGCTGGTCAACTGGAAGAAGTCCTGCCTTATTCCTTCTAAGCGCATCATCTTTCTGGGCATGCTCTTCGACACTTATCAGACCAAGGTCTTTCTTCCCGAAGACAAGAGATCCATCCTTCGTCGGGACATACGTGTGCTCCAGGGCCCTCGGTCTCCTTCCGATCGGCCATGAAGGTTTTGGGGAGGATGGTAGCAACATTGGAAGCGATTCCTTTTGCCCAATTTCACTCGCGACCTCTTCAGCAAGCCATCCTGTCTCAGTGGAAGAGGTCTGTCTTCTCCCTGGACCGCCCGATCTGACTCTCACTGGGTCAGACGGTCTCTCAACTGGTGGCTCACGTCACCTCTCGTCTCCCAGAGCAGGTCCTTCCTTCCAGTTCACTGGCAAGTGGTGACGACGGATGCCAGCCTGCTCGGCTGGGGTGCGGTGTTTAGCCACCTCACTGTACAGGGCCGCTGGTCGGCGCAGGAGTCAACTTTGCCGATCAATGTCCTCGAGATCCGGGCCATTTTTCTGTCCCTTCGTCACTGGGAAAGGATTCTCAGGGGCCTTCCAATTCGAATCCAGACGGACAATGCCACGGCGGTGGCATATGTGAACCATCAAGGGGGGACTTGGAGCTCCTTGGCCAAGGTATCCAAGATCCTCCTCTGGGCAGAGGCAACGGTTCCGGTGATATCCGCGGTGCATATCCCTGGCGTGGACAATTGGGCCTCGCGGCAAGGGAATGGTCCTTGCATCCGGAGGTCTTCCATCAGATTTGTCTTCGATGGGGGACTCTAACGTGGACCTCACGGCGTCTCGAATCAACAGGAAGGTTCCGCAGTTCGTCTCCAGGTCTCGCGATCCTCTTGCAGTGGGCGTCGACGCTCTGGCCATTCCTTGGTCACAGTTCGTGCTGCCCTACCTGTTTCCACCCCTTCCATTACTTCCCAAACTGTTGAAAAAGATCAAAGCGGAAGGGGTGCTGGTCATTCTGATTGGCCCAGGAGAGCTTGGTTCGCGGAGCTTGTCAATCTTCTCGCGGACGCTCCCTGGCGGCTTCCAGACAGGCCCGATCTGCTGTCTCGGGGTCCGATCTGCCACCTGAATTCTCAGTCGCTCAGTTTAACGGCGTGGCTGAGACCGCAGTTCTAGGAGCGTTCAGACCGGGTGATTCACATCATGATTCAGGCTCTGAAGCCTTCGTCTTCCAGGATCTACTATCGTACCTGGAAGGCTTACTTCCGTTGGTGCGAGTCTAACCACGTTTCATCTATGTCCTTTTCCCTGCCTTTCATTTTGGCCTTCCTTCAGGCAGGACTGGATTCGGGCCAAGCTCTTAGTTCCCTGAAGGGCCAGGTGGTCTCTGCGCTTTCCATCCTTTTTCAGAAGACTTTAGCTTCCCGACCACAGGTTAAGACCTTCCTTCAAGGAGTGGCCCACGCTGTCCCTCCGTACAGGGCCCCTGTGGATTCATGGGATTTAAACCTGATACTGGACGTTCTGAGGGTTTCCCTCTTTGAGCCTCTCAGGGAGGTCCCCCCTGTCAGTTCTATCTTGGAAG
This sequence comes from Ranitomeya imitator, assembly GCF_032444005.1. NCBI lineage: Eukaryota > Metazoa > Chordata > Amphibia > Anura > Dendrobatidae > Ranitomeya > Ranitomeya imitator. Next base: position 304,860,834 of record NC_091282.1, read on the forward strand.
GTGGCCTTTCTTGTGGCCATCACTTCTATCCGCTGCGGTTCCGAGTTGGCTGCCCTGTCTTGCCGTCCTCCATTCTTGGTCATCCACCAGGACAAGGTGGTCCTCAGGCCTTCCCCCCCCCCCCCCCCTTCCCTTCTCTTCTTCCTAAGCTGGTTTCCACCTTCCACCTCAACGAGGACATCGTTCTACCTTCCTTTTGTCCAGCTCCGACTCATCCTCTGGAGCGTTCGTTGAACAAGCTGGAGCTCGTCAGGGCAGTGAGGATCTACCTGGATAGAACGTCCACTTACCGGAAGACAGATTCTCTTTTCGTCATTCCTGATGGCTCGCACAGAGGCTAACCGGCTTCTAAGGCGACTATTGCTCACTGGATCAGAATGGCAATTCTGGAGGCTTACCGGGTCAAGAACAGAGTGCCCCCTCCTGGGATCAAGGCTCACTCTACCCGAGCAGTCGGCGCCTCCTGGGCGGTGCACCACAGGGCTTCCGTCCTACAGCTTTGCAAAGCGGCAACCTGGTCTTCTATCCACACGTTTGCCAACTTTTACAAGGTCCATACCTACGCTTCGGCGGACGCCAGCCTAGGCAGAAGGATCTTGCAAGTGGCAGTGGTGAGTCCTCTGACCTGATGGAAGTCTGTTTTTCCTGCCCGTGGGACTGCTTTGCTACGTCCCATGGTTCCTGTGTCCCCCAATGAGAGGCGATAAAGAAAACAGGATTTTTGGTTGCTTACCATAAAATCTGTTTCTTGGAGCCTCCATTGGGGGACACAGCACCCTCCCAATGTTTCTCGGTTTCTGTGTTATGTTCTATGACTGTTCTCACGTTTACAGTTCTCAAGTTTGTGTTTATGGTTTTCAACCTTGTTATTAATCTCCTACTGCTTTCTCACTAGCTGAAGTTCATAATGCCAGTCGGTCGGGTGTACACTGCAGATGAGGAGCTAACTTTATTTGCATAGTGTCAGCCTCCTAGTGGCAGCAGCATACACCCATGGTTCCTGTGTCCCCCAATGGAGGCTCCAAGAAATAGATGTTACGGTAAGCAACCAAAAATCCTGTTTTTAATCAGCAGGCAATTATCAAAACTGCAGCAACCAGCCCATTAAGTGACACATCACTGATAACTGTCTCTCTAAATTCTGTACCTCTCAGATGTTTGATTTCTCAAAACTCCTTTTAAACTTAATTTATATAGGATTGGACAACCCAGCAACTACATAGAAACTTTTGTTGAGCCATTAGAAAAGGTGTTTATTTGATGTACCACTGTGTATAATATACCCTGGTGATAGTTTCAATAAGGTGTTTGAATCATTAAGGTGCAAACTATTGTCTTGTGTACAAAAATATTTGTATTGACTTTTTCTTCCTTTTAAAAGGTTAGTCCAATGGAGTTGCAGCAGGCTGTGTTGGAAGGCTTGTTACCCCATGATCTTGCCTTCCCAACGGCTAGGTACTACCCCTCGGTCTACAGCAAAATACAGATGGATAAAGGAAGGGATGGTCTTCGTATCAGGTCAGTGTAAAGACGCCAATATGTCAATAAGTGTTAAGCTATATACTAATGAACCACCTGCGCTCATGAACCAAGTGGAATGCTAGCAATGCAGAGGCATAGACGGAACCACTGGCATACAGTGAAGTACAGTAAGTATAAGAGGCCAAAAAGTGAATAGTATACTGGAAGTCTCCTATTACGATAGCATGAGGATATGTCCACTACGGACCGACAGCAATGGAGTGCCCGCAATGAGTGTAACATCCACTTACTGGTATAGAAGGTCCAAGTGGCTGTTAAGCTGTTGTTTCCATGGTCTTAAAGGATGGATGTTTTTGCTTTTCTATACTCAGACCGCAACAGAGAATAAATAAATCTCCCGTAAGCAACATGCGCACATCGGCTGTATCACCAGGCCCTGGAGCACCTGTTACTAGCATGGTAAGCAGTGTGGAATAATAACCTTTTGGTAACTAAGTTAAACCGAGCTCTTGTCCACTTGCTCAAAGTAATGATTGTTACCCATGTTAAATAATGCCACATGTATAAGAACATTTAATGAGAACTACAAAGAAATTGACACTTGGATTAAAATGACTTTATTTTTCTCGGTTTTGTTAATGAGCATTTCACTTTCTTTTTAGCTGTCCCCATCATTTACACCTACCTCAGTCATCCGTAAAATGTATGAAATCAAGGAGAAGAGCAAAGATGAGACCCCTTCTGGAAAGCAGAATGCCCAGGGCAAAGAAGAAGGAAGAAGGTTGCAGGAAGGTAACGAAGTTATGGTGCTGCAAACCTTGGCACTGAATACGGTAGCTTTCTGCCAAAATTTTCTTATTCCTACTTATTTAATAACAGATGGAGTCTTATCTGGTCATATATCTGACAATGCTGTCCAAGGCACCTCTCCAGTCCTGGGAACCAGGTTTCCCAACTCTCAACGCACTGGGTGTACACCACCACTACCCCACCAGAATCGCTACACCAAAGATCAAGAATGCCGGCCTAAATCTTCTGGGAGGCAAACGCCAACTATGACTTCTTCAGTTCCTGGAGCATCTTTTTTGCGCCCTCTCCACCAGGTACCTGTTCTGCCAGTTGTTCGGCCATCCCACCAGTTGCATCCTGGTTTGGTGCAGAAGATGTTGGCACAGGGAGTACCTCCACAACATCTCTCCCTCCTGCATGCAGGTCAGTATACTGCGCCTATAAAGCTTTAAAAGTAATCTCACCACATTTGACCGATCTAAACTAATTAATATGGGCATACAGGATATAGAATTCTGAAAATAGTGCTATCTGTATGCATCATATCAGATGCCATGCTGATAAATCTGCTTTTATGACTTTATATAAACTGCCTCTTCTTCCAGGCTCTGGGGAGGATGTTGTCTGGAAGATGACGCTGCTTCCAGAGCTTTTATATGAAGTGGGAGTTACCAGTGTGATGTGTAATTGCTGCAGAGCTGTGTGATTATAACTGACACGTCTTCAGATTTTTCTCAGCTCCAGCTTCCATCTACCAGGCAGACAGGGCTGCAATACAGCAGAGCTGAGAAAAGAGAACAATGTTTGCAAGAAGACCAATTTCTTTTCTCCTGTTCTGTTACTTGTCTCACTGGTAACTCCCCCTTGCGACCTCTGCCGTACTATTCCCGCTCAGGTCGCATGCCTCCCTTTGATATGGGCTCCAGCGGTGAGCCCACATCTTTGCCCATGCATGTCAGCTGTTCTTATCTCCGGGTTCTTTTATCTTTATGGCTATCTATTACATCCTCAGTCCTTTTTGTTTTTTTTTTTAGAGGTGTTTAAAGATATCCATCAGGGCTGCAAGGAGTAAAGGCCCCGTCACACTTAGCGACACTAAAGCTATCCCGACAACGATATGACCTGTCAGGGATCGTTGCTGCGTCGCTATGTGGTCGCTGGTGAGATGTAAAACAGTGAGATCTTCCCAATGACGCAGCAGCGATGCGGCGACCTGTACAACGATGTCGTTGGTCGTTGTGACCCTGTCACATGGCAGCTATTATGACGATTCAGACCTCGATGAGGGACGTCCTGTGTGACGTTGTAGTCACACAGGCGTGCATTTGCGTTGCCTTTTCCGCGCCCATTCAGTTCCGATTGGTGGTCGCTACTGCGTTCTGATTGGTGGCGGCCTTGCCTTATGAGGCGACACAATAGCCGTTCCGTCCTTTGTTCCTGAACGCGTGGTGGTTTGCAGATCGTTGTAGAGTTCTCCGGCCTGCGACTCCTCTTCGATTTATCTATTCTTCAACGGTTCTTCTGACACCTAGGATGGAAGCGCTACTATGTCGCCTTCTGTTGAAGGCATGACCGCCAATCAGAACGCAGTAGCGACCACCAATCGGAGCGGAGGGGTTTCGGAAAAGGCAACGCAAATGCACGCCTAGGTGTCGGTGTCTGAGTCGTCAACGAGGTCATTGGTAAGGTGTCAAACACAGCGATGTGTGCTACCCAGCGGGACCTCAACGATCAAAAAAAGGTCCAGGCCATTCCGACACGACCAGCGATCTCACAGCAGGGGCCTGGTTGCTGCTACGTGTCAAACATAGCGAGATCGCTACTGAGGTCGCTGTTGCGTCACAAAACTTGTGACTCAGCAGCGATCTCGCTAGCGACCTCACTTAGTGTGAAGGTACCTTTAAGCTCACCACATAGCTTTTCACTAAATCCTGCAGGCACTTTTGTAGCAAACTCATCCTTTAGCTATCGGCTTGGTCTTGCTATCTTCATAATGCTTGTGAATGTAAAATGTGAGAATTAAACTGAAGGAGCAGATGGTCTGAAGCCCAATCAAGCTGCATATAATCTCGCATGCACTTCATTCAAGTTACATGATCGTGGTACTTCAACATGGTATTTATGAGAATGTTGGGTTACATTTTTCATGGTTTTTGGTGCTCTATTGTGAAACTCACTGACATATATATTTATTTTTATATTTTTTTTAATCTTTGCTCCTAAGGTCTCCTGCCTTCTGGTGTTGATCTGCATGCTCTCTCGCCATCGGTCCTGGGTCAACAGTTCTACCCACTGGCACAGACAGGGCATCCGCTTCTTAATCAACGACCAGCAAATCATCTCCAACTTGCAATGATGCAGCGATCAGGTATCCTATGGTTTTTCTTTGGCATATATTGGAGAATATTTGTTCTGATTTTCAAGGCTGGCTTTATACTGGATACTGGTTCCAAATGTGTTGATTTTTCTCTTACCGCTTGTAAACTTATGTAACATGACTGTTTACAGCAAAATTGCAGCTCTAAATAGACTTTCAGAGAATTGCTATCGAGGGACTGTCACTGTAAAGCACTAGTGATGAGTGAGTGTACTCGTTGCTCTGGTTTCTCTATCGCCTCATTGTGAGACCCAGGAACCATGGGTGTATGCTGCTGCCACTATGCACAAAAAAGTTAACTCCTCCTCTGCAGTGTACACCCCACCGACGGGTATTATGGACTTCAGTTTAGCTTCGTGTCAGTAGGAGGTGGACACGTGTCTTTTATTAGACCCTTATCTACCTTAATGTGCATCGTGCCTTTTCAGGTTCCGGAGGGATATAGTGTGAATAGTCACAACTGTAATCCCACAATGCAGACTGAGTACGGCGGCAACTGCCACCCCGTATCCTCATAGATCTGACAGCTGGACCAAGCCCCTAACACACAAGCGTGTTTGGAGTTCCAGACCGGTCCCAGCTCTGTCTCCCACCCACTCGTCGGTTGCGGAGACGAGGACGTCCTTCAGCAGCTCCCTGGACATCTTGATTATCCTCAGTTCAGAGAGTGTGTGTATATATTTATATACACACTTTTCCTATCTCCTTCTCAAACCTGACAGGATATGAGACATGGTTTACATACAGTAAACCAGCTCACATCCCTTTTATTACATATTCCTCTTAAGTAATGTAATAAGTGTCTTGTTGTAAAATTTGGGGGCTCTAGCTTTAAAGGGTTAAATCGCAGAAAAAAATTGGCGTGGGCTCCCGTGCAATTTTCTCCGCCAGAGTGGGAAAGCCAGTGACTGAGGGCAGATATTAATAGCCTGGAGAGGGTCCATGGTTTTTGGCCCCCCCCCCCCCAGCTAAAAACATCTGCCCCCAGCCACCCCAGAAAAGGCACATCTGGAAGATGCGCCTATTCTGGCACTTAGCCCCTCTCTTCCCACTCCCGTGTAGCTGTGGGATATGGGGTAATGAAGGGTTAATGTCACCTTGCTATTGTAAGGTGACATTAAGCCAGATTAATAATGGAGAGGCGTCAATTATGACACCTATCCATTATTAATCCAATAGTACGAAATGGTTAATAAAACACACACACATTATTACAAAGTATTTTAATGAAATAAAGACACAGGGTGTTTTAATATTTTATTATACTTTTAATCCACCTGAAGACCCTTGTCACCTGGAACAAAGTTAAAAAAACAAACAACAATATTCCATACCTTCCGTCGTTCAGTCTTGTCCCACGCTGTAAATCCATCTGAAGGGGTTAAATCATTTTACACCCAGGAGCTCTGCTAATGCAGCGGTGCTCGTGGCTGTAAAAACCCGGGGAATGAATGGAATGCAGGGTAATGACCTGTAGTTGCCTCGAGTCACGGTGATGCGCCCTCTGCTGGATCTCCTCATATGAACTCGAGCCTGGGAACTTTTCAGAATATTTTCCCACGTTCGAGTTCATATGAGTTCACTCTGGTGGAGAAAATTGTACGGGAGCCCACGTCATCCGCGACGTCATCATAGGTCCTGCTTACACTAGCCCTGGGACCGCAAGCTGCCGCTTGCAATGGAGCGTTCCCGGGAGCGTGGAGAGGAGCGAGAAAGGCGGCGGAGGGTGAGTATAGCACGACTTCAACGGGCTATTGGTGAGAGTGTTTATATTTTTTTTTTTTTTTTTTTTTAAGTCTCTATACTACATGGCTCTGTGCTGGGCAATGTACTGTACTGTGTGGCTGGGCAATATACTACGTGGACATGCATATTCTAGAATACCCGATGCGTTAGAATCGGGCCACCATTATAAATATATATTCTCTCCATATACTATGTGTAGACATCTATTTTATCTATTCTCAGTGTGATTTTTACTGTACACCGCACTGAATTGCTGGCTTTTTTATAGAACACCGCTGCGTATTTCTCGCAAGTCACACTGTTGGTCCGTGTGTAATTCGTATTTTTCTCACCCCCATAGACTTTCATTGGCGTATTTTTTGCGCAATATGGTGACAAACGCAGCATGCTGCGATTATTTTTTTTTTTTTTCCCTCCTTCCCCCCTACAGCCATAGAAGAACGTAAAATACAGCAGATAGGAGCTGGGCCATAGAAAATCATTGTACCGTGTGCAATCCATATTTTCTGCACCTCTCATACGTCCGTAAAACTCGCTAGTGTGACGCTGGCATGTTCGTTTTGTAGGTGCAAGCTTCCTTCAGGTCAGTCTTCTCCCCTCGGTCAGGCCTGCAGCAATCCGATTATGCCCACCGCCCAGGATTCCCCCTGCCGCTCCGCTTGAGTGATGCCTCCACTCCAGGCTGGGCTTCCTGTCACAATCGGTAGCGGATCTCACATGGGTATCTCAAACTCTTGTCAGTGCTTGATAGACTGCCCCTGCAGACTCCCGTAGTGGCCAGCAGGTCGCAGGATGCTCCGTCCAACTTCCATTATAGGCTACAAAAGATCCAAACAGTAAAGCCGGTCTGAGTCCTCTTCCCGTTCCATCTCGCCTCATGGTCCTTCTCTACGTTCGGCTTCCCCCAGTCCTCCTCCCCTGAGTCAGGCGAGGTGTTCTCAGATGGATATTCGGAGGATATTTTGGAGCTGGACTCGAACCAAATCTCTAGCATGAGGGATACAGTTCAGAGCCTCATTGGAGCGATAAATCAGACCTGTGGCATCAAAGACTCCTCTACGGAACCCGCAGACCAGGCTTTTTCGTTTAGACTGTCTAAACCACCTTCAAAGTTCTTCGCTTCTCACCCTGAATTAGAGGAGATTCTGGCCAGAGAAAGGGAATCCGACCAGATGTTTTCAAAGAGGAAAGCGCCTTGGCATTTTATATATATATTTTTTTTTTTTTCTCTGGAGCTCACCGCCAACTGGACTGCTTCTCCCTCTGTGGATCCTCCAGTTTCCAGGCTGTCCACCAACAGTCCTTCTGCTGTCCGGGAGTGTCTCTGCAAAGGATTCTATGATTCTATTGTTGGAATCCTTCAAAGTCAGCCTTTGAAGCGGCTCTGTCTACTCTATGCCCGGCCTTGCTTCCACTTGGGTTTCAAAATCTATATCCAAATGGGCCAAACTGCTCTGTGGAGGCATCCTGGACAGGGCCCCTTCCGAACAGTTGGCGGAGCTTGCCAACCAGATTTCTCATGCGGGGGAATACTTGGTCTCCGCTTTTCTGGATGCTGCATCTTGTGCGGCTCAGGCGTCCAGCAATGCTGTTGCCATCCGTCGGACCGTTTGGCTCAAGGCCTGGCAGGCGGATTTGTCTTCCAAAAAAGTCACTTACCAGCTTGCCTTTTCAGGTTTCACGTCTCTTTGGTTCTAAGCTGGACCAAATCATTAAGGACGCCACTGGGGGCACAAGTTCCCTTCCCCAGTCTAAACCTCGCCGCCCTCCTCCTAGGCGGCAATTTCGGCCCTTTTGTCGTTTCGCGGCGTCAGATTCTTTTTCACAAGAGCAGAGGCCACAAGCACATCAAGAGAAGAAGGTATCATGTAGACCCATGCTTTGGTGACCTCCAAGTATTTGTTAGTGTTCGAAGATTAGGTTTTCATACCGGCAGCTGAATGATTTACAGCTATTGGCCAGCTTGATTACATGTAGGAATTCCCTAGCAACCAGGCAACCCCCACATGTACTCAGCCTGGGTAATGGCTGTAAATCATTCTGCTGCTGGGATGAAAACTTGAAGTATGTTTCCACGCTCAGGAAATGCTGCGTAGAGATGCAACGTCAAACACGCATCGTCCTGTTACAGCATAGTGGAGGGGATTTAATGAAATCCCGTCTCCACTATGCGTGGTAACACTCATCCGGCGGCCCTGCGATTCCGAACATGCAGCACGTCTCTTTAGATCGCAGCATGTCCGTTTACCTTGTGGCAACGCTGAGCCGCCGCAAGGTATAACACGGGGCCCTATGTGTGGGGTGCGATGATTCCAGATGTGTGCAATGAACACATCCTGGCATCATCGCGTCTCCAGAAGGGGGCGGCGCAAGTTTGCTGCTCCATCAAATCCGCCGGCCATCCTGAATGTGGGCACGTACCCTTAACCTTCGTCCGGCTGAGTAGGTACAATTGTAACTATTCCGTTTTAAAACTGCAGTAACTCTCTTTTTTTCAACAAGCCGTAGAGGGTTGAAATTTCGTGACATCTCTGCAGTTTTGGTCCAGAATATATTGGCCAAATTTCAATAAAATATATATGAAGGTACAATTGTACCTCTGCAGCCTGTTAACGTTGTAAAATTATGCAGCCTGAGATCTCCGAACACTACCAAATACTCGGAGGTCACCCGAGTATATTCGCTCATCACTACCTTGCACTAACGTTTAGCTGTGTCTATTACAGCTCCACATGTTCTATCACTTGGCTTTTCTGGGACTCTGGAGGGTAAATCCACCTATTTGTGCAGTGATGTAAATAAAAAGTGGATCTGGAAAGTTGGGTACCTTCTACTATGCCACAGTAAGGTACAGCCACTTTCTGCCACTGTGTAAAAATTTTTTTACGTTCTCTTCACCTAAATTTGCATCTGATTTACTTAACCCCGTCATGACCTGGGGTATTCATGTTTTTGTTCTTTGCTTCCCTCCTTCCCAGACCCATATATTTTTTTTTTTTTCCTTTTTCTCCCTGTCAATGTGAGGGCTTATTTTTTGCGGGACAAGCTGCACTTTAGATCTGCATCATTGGTTTTGGCATGTCATGTACTAGAGAAAGGGGAAAAATTCCAAGTGCGCTGAAATTGCAAAAAAGTACTATCTTAGCTTTTTTGCTGGGTTGACTAAATGCTAACTGATCTGCTATTCTGATTCTCCAAGGCATTACGAGTTCATAGACTCCAAACATGTCTAGGTTGTTTTTTTTTGTTTTTTTTTTAAGTGGTGAAAAAAAAAATTTTTCCGCTATTTTCTGATACCCGTAACGTCTCAATTTTTCATGGTCTGGGGTTTGGCGAGGACTGACTTTTGTGTTTCTCTAGTAACCCCCCACGACAGCACACCTGGAGGATGTTACCCCTTTCCTAATAGGGACAGGAAATGACAAGAGGTTAAATAACCCCTCCCTCATCCTCCCCTCAGTGTTCTTTCCTGTCCCTACTAGGGATGAAGAGGTCATCCCAGGTGCACTGTGCCGGCAGCGGTCACCGGGGGGAATACAGATAATCTGGCCGGGCAGCTGGGATCAGACTTACGTCCATTCCCTGTCGCTGCTCCCGTCTCCTCCGACTCGGGACTCCTTCGCCACCATTCCGCGCCTGCGGGTAAGGTCTGGGGCGTTCTTCGGCTGGAGGCCTCTCGGAGCTCTCCAGCCCTTCTCCTCCTCCGCACCGCGCGCGCGTGTGTGGGTACTTCCGGTCTGAAGCCGGCGGCCGGATGTGACGTCAGACGCCGGCCGGCTTCTCTGAATCAGGAAGTTCCTCGTGCGTTCCAGCCAGGAACGCTAGGAGATAGCATGGAAGACGTCGGCGTTCTCCCCCCACGTACTTCCGGACACTGGAGGAGGAGGTCCTCATCCAGGAGGACAGGTGCTGCGTCCGGTCGCCTATATATTCAGGCCCTGGACAGGAAGACATCGCAGGTAGGACCACTGTGTGGTGAAGACTATGGAGATGTCTGCTTCCTCGCGCTCTGCACCTGCAGAACACAGCACCATCCCGGCCCCAGTGAGTAGTCTGGCCCCGGGTGTCCATTCCCTGATGTGGGTTGTAGTCTTATGATTCCTTCTCCCCTTTCTTTTAGGGGGACAAGGAACCCACATCAGGAAGCAAAACAAAAACTACCCGCAAATGCGCAGTTTGTATGAAGAAGCTGTCCTCTTCATACAAGAAATCATTGTGCAAAGAATGCACAGACAAAATTATCAGCGAGGAACGTCCATCCCTGATAGAGGAGATTAAAACCTTAATCCAGCAGGAGATTAAAACATCTCTGGCCACTCTTTCCCAGCCTACACCATCTCCTAGTGCCCCTCCTGAGGCTAAGAAAAGGAAACTTAATCCACAGGAGGAAGAGCAGGAGGACTCTCAGGGAGAGACGTCGGACGAACCCCCAGAGGAGGGTGAATTATCCCTGGACTCTGAAACTGTCCAGCAAGAGAGATACTACTTCTCTTCATCTGATATAGAAGAACTCCTTACGGCTGTAAGGAAAACTATGGAGGTTGAGGAAGAGAAGACGGCACAGTCAGTGCAAGAAGAGATGTTTGGAGGACTTCGTTCTAGGAAGCGTCAGGTGTTTCCTATTCACCAAAACATCCGAGATTTAGTTCTGGACGAGTGGGAATCCCCAGAAAAGAAGCTGACTACTCCAGCGGAAATTAAAGACAGATTTCCTGTGGATGCCGAGACAGCGTCATGCTGGTCAGAAGTTCCAAAAGTGGACGTCCAGATTGCCAGAGTAGCCAAAAAGACCACGCTACCATTCGAGGATGCCTCCCAACTGAGAGACCCTCTGGAACGTAAGATGGACGGACTACTAAGGAAGTCGTGGGAAACGTCAGCATCTTTACTGAACATCAATTCAGTATCCACTTGCGTGGCAAGATCGATGCATCGCTGGCTGGGGCAGCTAGAGGAGCACTTGTCCTCAGGTACTCCGAGAGAAGATATTCTGGCCTCCTTGCCTATCTTCCAGAAAGCAACAGGCTTTTTAGCAGATGCTTCTGCAGAATCCGTGAGAGTGACGGCGAGATCATCCGCACTGTCAAACTCGGTAAGGCGTGCACTCTGGCTAAGATCCTGGTCTGGGGATATGACTTCCAAGATGAGGCTGTGTTCTATTCCCTTTAAAGGAAAGTATATGTTTGGACCAGCCTTGGATGACCTTTTGGAGAAGGCTTCAGACAAGAAAAAGACCTTACCAGAACCTAGAAACCCTAGGAAAAGACCCTTCCGCACTCAGCAGGAGCATACTCCTCAATACAGAGGAAAGGGTAAAACAGGTCGCTGGAGCTATCCGAAAGGAGGGAAAGACAGGAATCTTTTTCTTTCACAACCCCAAAACCAGAGAAAGCAATGACGCCGTCATAGTGGGGGGTCGGATTTCGAACTTCCTCCCAGTCTGGCAAGAGATCGGTGTGGATCAGTGGACCTTAAGATTGGTCAAAGAGGGGATGAAAATAGAGTTCACATCATATCCCCAAAAAAGAATGAAAACTACAACGTTATCAACACCGAAGCTACAGTCCACCCTGATAACTGGGATAGAAGATCTCTTAATCAACAATGTGATCTCCACAGTCCCAAAAGACGAAAGAAACAAGGGCCATTATTCCAGCCTATTTCTGATAAGGAAACCAAACGGAACCCATCGGATGATAATCAATCTGAAACCGCTGAATCAATATGTAACCTACAGAAGATTCAGAATGGAGTCCGTCAGATCGACAGTACCCTTAATAGGGCAAGACTTCGTCATGGCAACCATCGACTTACAGGACGCATATTATCACGTCCCAGTCCATCCAACCTATCGGAAATTTCTAAGGTTTGCAGTCACCAGAGGAGAAGTTATAGACCACTTCCAGTTCAATGTCCTCCCATTCGGACTATCATCAGCTCCAAGGATCTTTACAAAGGTCATGTCCGAGGTGATGGCGTACATCAGAAGTCGACGGATATGCATAATCCCATACCTCGACGACCTCTTGGTAGTGGCTCCCACGGTTCCAATTCTACAGGAACATCTTCAAACAACAGTCCAGATCCTGTCATCTCTGGGTTGGGTGATAAACCCCAAAAAATCGGATATGGTTCCGTCCACAACGAAGATCTTTTTAGGGGTCTTATTAGACTCCCACAGACAAACATCTTTCTTGCCCGAACAAAAACGGTCCCTGCTTACATCAAGGATAAGAACATTGCGGGACAAGAAGAGAGTATCTCTAAGATGGGCCATGTCAGTTCTAGGTACCATGACATCTTGCATCCAGATGGTGGCATGGGCTCAAGCCCACACCAGGATACTTCAGACTCATATTCTGTCAAGCTGGGACGGATCCCCAGGTTCTCTAGACAAAAAGATCCGGATACCACCGCATGTAAAGTCCTCATTAACATGGTGGCTACAAAAAGAGAACTTGAGAGGAGTTCCCTGGTTGCAGGTCCCAGCAGTGACCATAACAGTAGATGCCAGTGGAAAAGGTTGGGGAGCTACGGTAGACCAGCACATATTCCAGGAAATCTGGTCAGCCGAAATAGCACAACAATCCTCGAATTACAAAGAGCTAAAAGCAGTAGAAGAAGTTCTCAAAGCGGCGGTAACTCTTGTACAAAATTCCCACTTAAAAATGTACTCAGACAACATGACAACAGTTGCCCACCTTCGCCACCAGGGAAGTACAAGACACGAAGATCTAAAAAGAATATCAGCAAGAATATTTTCGTGGGCCGAAGAACATGTTCTCTCCATATCCGCCCTACACATAAAAGGGGAGATAAACGTACAAGCCGACTTCCTGAGCAGAACAGAGGTCCATCCAGGAGAATGGAGCCTAAACCCAGAAGTCTTTCAGATACTAGTCAAAAGATGGGGACAGCCAGAAGTGGACTTGTTCGCGAACAGTCAGAACGCAAAGGTAGACCAGTTCTTCTCGCTAGATCCGATGAATCCGGGGTTAGCTGTGGACGCATTGGTCCAGCCATGGACATTCTCGCTAGCATACGCGTTCCCGCCATTGCCGATCCTACCAAAAGTCCTGCAGAAAATAAGGGCAGAAAAACTCAAGGTGATCCTAGTGGCTCCACTTTGGCCCAAAAGAGGTTGGTTTGGGGCCCTCATCAGTCTAAAGATAGATGGGCCAATAGCACTTCCACCGGTCAAAGACCTTCTCTACCAGGGGCCAATACTGCATCCAGATCCCGAGAGGCTACACCTAAATGCCTGGCTTCTGAATTCTCAATTCTGAGAACTAGAGGACTATCAAAGAGAGTAATTGAAACATTACAAAAAAGTCGCAAAACGGTAACTAATTCTATTTACCAAAAGATCTGGAAGACGTTCATCACGTGGTGTGCTCCTGAGCAACCTAACCCAGATAAACCAAACCTAGCCAAGATCCTGGATTTTCTACAAGATGGGCTGGAGAAGGGTCTCAGACCCAGCACCCTCAAGGTACAAGTGGCAGCCTTGAGCTCTTATTTTGACCAGTCTTTAGCCAACCATAGATGGGTAAGAAGATTCATGACGGCGGCATCCCGCATATCTCCAAGACCCATAAATATAGTTCCATCCTGGGACCTGAATATAGTCCTGAAAGGACTTACACTGCCACCATTTGAACCCTTATCTTCCATAACCATGGATAAACTCGCTTGGAAAACCACCTTCCTGGTAGCTATAACAACAGCCAGAAGAGTGGGTGAACTACAAGCCCTATCAATCAACGAGCCCTACATGAAGATTCTTCAGGACAGGCTTATCCTACGATTAGACCCATCCTTTCTCCCAAAGGTCGTCTCCAATTTCCACAAATCGCAAGAGATAATTCTTCCATCATTCTATCAAGAACCAAAGAATGAGGAAGAGGAACATTTCCATACTTTGGATGTTCGAAGAATGGTACTCTATTATCTTCATGCATCAGAAAAGATTAGAAAAGATCAAAATCTGTTTATTCATCTTCTCGGCCAGAATAAGGGGAAGAAGACTTCCAGATCCACAATTGCAAATTGGATCAAAAGAGCAATCCTGGAGGCTTATCAAATCCAAGGCCTTCCACCACCAGGAAAGCTTACAGCCCATTCTACTAGAGCAACAGCTGTCTCCTGGGCCGAGAAAGCCAGTGCTTCCATCGAGCAAATATGCAGAACGGCTACATGGTCCTCGGTCCATACGTTCTCCAAACATTACAGGCTTGACCTGATGTCAAAAGAAGACTTAGCCTTCGGAGAAAAAGTCCTTAGTGCTGTAGTCCCTCCCTAAAAATTACTCTTGGGTACTGCTCCAGGTGTGCTGTCGTGGGGGGTTACTAGAGAAAATAGAATTATTCTTACCGTTAATTCGGTTTCTAGTAACCCACCACGACAGCAGGAGTAATCCCTCCCTTTGCTTAATATACGTTCTGAAAAGAATAAATATAATTTGAAGCATTCATTCTCCTGTGGTCCTTTATAATAACACTGAGGGGAGGATGAGGGAGGGGTTATTTAACCTCTTGTCATTTCCTGTCCCTATTAGGAAAGGGGTAACATCCTCCAGGTGTGCTGTCGTGGTGGGTTACTAGAAACCGAATTAACGGTAAGAATAATTCTATTTTTGTTTTGTTGTTTTTATTTATTTTTTTAATGATACCATTTTGGTGCAGATACGTTCTTTTGATCGCAGTGACCCAAAAAATAATTCTGGCGTGTTTTTTTTTTTTTTTTTTTTTTTTTCCCTCGCTACGCCGTTTAGCAATAGGGTTAATTTCTATTTTTTTATTTTTTTTTATTTTTTTTACTTTTGCCATGCTTTAATAGCCTTCATAAAATGACTAGAAGCTGGCACAACTCGATCGACTCAGCTACATAGGAGCGAAGCTCAGATCGCTCCTTTGTAGCTGAATTCTTGCATTGCAATGAGTGCCGACCACAGGGTGGCGCTCAGCAATCCGGCATCAACAACCATATAGGTCTCAAGGAGACCTCTAGTTATGCCGACGCATCGCTGACCCCCAATCATGTGACGGGTCAGCGATGCGCTCATTTCCAGCCAGAAGCGGTAGTTAAAATGCTGCTGTCGGCAATCGACAGCGGCATTTATCAACAGCGGCATTTAACTAGTTAAAAGCCGTGGGTTTATCAGAGCCCATATCAAAGCAGTGGATCTGACCTCTGACGTACTAACAAGTTGTATTATAACTTGTATTTTTGGCAGTTACTTTACCTATTGAAGGAGGTAATGTGACTGGTTAATGTTACATGAGTAGTGCGAGCACTGATGGAGGTGAGGGAACGGAGGAGCTTCTTGGCCGCTGAGGCGTGTCCATGCCCAATATCCTGAAGAAATTGCCACCCCCTTGATGTTGCAGTGTAGGCTGCAATAAAGCTGGGGCTTAATTTGGGGAATGGACTGAACCTGGAGGCCATTCTAGTGGTAGTTTAGGTGCAGGATGGAGGTTATGGGTTGTTTAACAGGATGAGTTGAGTTTAGTTCCTGCAAATCTTCATCCTTTTTAACTTTGGCTCCCCTGATTTTACTAGCAGGGTTCTTCTCTTCAGGAGAGTGCACTGGAATGGTAGGGAAAATTGGCTAGAACATCTGGTGACCCTAAAGCTGGTGTTTTTGTTTTTTTTGTTTTTCCTTCTTAGAGCAGGGAGGGAATCTTATCTAGTTTTGTTTTATTTTTACTTTGCTGTAAATTTTTTTTTTTTTTTTTTTTTTTAATTAACAGAGTGAAGGGGGCAACGGATCCTTTCAAGGTTCCGATCTCCCCCCGAATCCTCAACAGGCTAGCATGGCGAGTATACCTCCCCTTACCATCTCCTGCAACGTGGGAAGCCATGCCTAAGTTCACTTCAGGGGCGACTGTTCCTTCACGGTCCTGATCTCCCCACACCAGCAGCAGTCGACCACATGGAGTGTCTCCTCCATGTATCCTCTCCTGGAGCCAGGCCTAATGCTGGACAACTGGCCCTGTCCACCCGGGGGCTGAACTCCGTGGATGCACAGAGGACCCTCTCTCTATGGCGTCCGAGCAGCCCCCACTGTCCCACCACTGTGAAAGCGGATGGCACAAGGATGCGGACGATTCCTCTCCACCTCCCTAACAAAGGGACAGTGGATTGAAGTTTATCCCTGCACCGTCCACACTGCAATACCCAACCTGCAGCAGAACATTAGAGTGCACGTGCTTTCCTCGGCGCTGAAACCCAGTCATCGCGGCGGCTCCATGCCAGGACGCGCACCGATGAGTGGATCCAGTCAGCGATGGGCCTCTGTAGTGGGATATTCACATGCTGACAGGCAGCCTTAGCTTCCCTGTGGCCTACCTTCCTGAGGTAACGCTCCGGCTGGCGGCAAAAAATTTAGCCCCTGGCTTCGGCCGATGTGTAGGCCGCATTCCGGAAGCCACGCACGCACTATGGTGCACTAAGGCAGCGCCGCCCACCTTTTCTGGCACTTCTTCCCTGGCACTGGAGCGATCACTTCCCTCAGCAACACTGGTATTGCTCACACTGGCTGCAGAAATTTAGGCCCCTGCTTGGGCCTATTCGTGGAAGTCACGAGGCTCCACCCACATCACGTCTGTGGCTCTGCCCCAAATTGCCGCCTCTCACTCTCTGCGAGACTTTAACACCTCTGCAACTCCCGGTGGCCATCTTGGTCCACCCTGCCGACACGCACGCACGCACGCACGCACACGCACGGTTTTGTATTAAAGGGGCACAACGACTCTGCAGCCGAGTAAGGAAGTACTGCTCTCTTCCCCCTGTACTTAACATGACCAGTATTCCCCTCCCAGGTGTTTGTAACTAAAAGCCACCTTGTGCAGCACTAATGCTGCATTCTGACAAGGTGGTTCTTTTAGTTCTTCGTGCTGTAACTTCAGAAGTAATCCATTTTATAATTTGTCCCAAATACCTTGAATCAGTCCTGGAGGCAGGTCTTTCCCCCCTGCTGCAAATGCAGCACCGCCGTCACTCATGTCCTCTTGGCGCTGGGCGCCGCGTCCTCAGCGCTGTTTTCAAATGAGCCGGTGCCTGCGCGCTTTTCTCATGCCTTGGGCATACGCAGTGAGCGCTGCCCATCCCCTGTCCTCATTTGCATTCTAGCTGACTGCGCCTGTGTCGTCGCCCTAGAAACGTACACGTGCCTAGAAAATGGAAGTTTTATTTCCTGATCCCTCACCAATGATTTTGAGAACAAGTCTCTGAATATGGATCGGATATTGCCTTGGTTCTGGACTCACCAGAACTTCAGAAAAGGATGGATTCGCCTATTTATATCATTAACCAATCTCTGTAGATTGACGAGGACTTCTTTTCTACTCTAGATCATGCAGTGTACCTCATGAGGAAACTAAACTCCCTCGCAGAGCATTTGCCATTCACCCTCACAGGGAGCGTCCAGATATGCGATCCACTGGACAGAAACCTCTGCAAGCGCGGTATCCTTTATCAGCCAATATGCCAACACACGAGGTGTTCCCTCCACGTATTCCCACCTAAAACGTGAGATGTCTGTTCTGATTATTAAGGGCGACGGGTCCTTTTAATGGACACCGATCTCCCCACACCAGCAATAGATGAGCACATGGAGTGTCGCCTCCATGTATCCTCTTCTACAGCCAGGCCTAACACCGCACAACCAGCCAGGGACCTTAACTCTGTGGATGTACAGAGGCTCCTTTTTTTGGTGTCCGAACACCCCCCCCCCTCAGCATCTCCACTATTTAGCAGATGATGCAAGAAGGCGGACGATCCCTCTCCACTTCCCTGTTTAGAGAATGGTGGTTCAAGGGTTCATAATTTTAACTCCGCACTGTCAAAAGAGAGCGGCGATAGTAAGACTGTTTTTCCTCCTTCTGCATGCTGCTGCGCATTCTGCCTCTTGGCATATTAACCGGGTAGAATCTCCTGTTATACCTACCAGTATCCCTACCCGATAGGTCATCAATTAAAAATACAACGGACTGTCAGATAGCAAATCTAGTTTGTTCCGTCTTGCGACCTCCAGTTCAGCGCTCTACCCTCCCTTAGCTGCCACATGTGTTGCTAGAGCAATGGTCTCTTGGTCAGAGACCTTAACTATTTTGATTTCCTATAGACCCAACCAGCAGTGGATCAGTTGTCCAGGATGGTCTAGATCTAAGGGATCTTGGTTCCAAAATGGGGACCGAAAAGTAAAACAGACCTTAAACCTCAAACTTCTACCAAGCTTGACAAGGTCCCCCTTCTTCGGATGGAGTTCCCCCGCCCAGCCATTACTTCAACTGAAAAAGGGGTAGTTTCTGGCATCCACCGACATTCGGGATGCTTACCTTCACATTCCTATGTTTTTTCCCTCTTCAAAATTCCTTCGCTTTCCCTTCTGCGAACAGCATTTTCAAATCGCGACCTTGTCCTTCGGTCTTGGTACCGCACCCTGAGTGTTCGCAAGGGTTATGGGGCTGTCATGTTCCTCTTGCACCCTAGAGGCGTGGTAGTCCTGCCCTATCTGGTCGACTTTCTAGCCGCTCCTTTAGCCCGTCGGAGTCATCTATATCTCTTGCAATACCCTCCCTCTCCTGGGCTGGAAGGTAAACTTACACAAGTTTTTGTTTTTTTTCCTCCTCATTTCCTGCGAAGCAGTAATCCATTTTGAGGATGATCCTGGAATCTTCCAGAAGTTTGGTGATTCTCCCTTGAGACAAGGCCGTGGCCCTTCTACAGGGAGCTTGCGCACTTGTTCACTCATCCCCTCATTCCATTAGATTTGCTAGGAGTGTTCTGAGGAAAATTGGTGACGACAATGGAAGTGGTTTCCATCGCTCCTCTCGTTTTCTTCAGGTCAATCAGGCTTTCAGAGGGTAGTCTCTGAGCTACTTCCTCATCCAGGGCAGATCATTTCTCCCGGTTCAATGGTTATTAGTGACTACCGATGCCAATCCTCTTCTCCTGATCATTGTTCTGGGGATGCGAACGGTACAGCTAGTTCTACAGCAGGTCCACTGCCTTCTGGCGGGTCACCCCATCCGATTTCAATCGGACAATCCCACGTCTGTGCCATATGTCAATCATCTAGCAGTTACCCACGGTCAGGTGTCATGGCCGAGGTACCTCACATTCTCTGTTGGGCCACGATCTATCATTTAGTGATCTCGGCACTACACATCTCAGGTGTAGAACTCTGGGCGGTGGATGTCGTCAGGGTCCCGCCTCATGTGAGTGAGAACTTCGCCCGGAAGTCTTCAATCAGATCCGTCTTCTCTGGAGCACTCCAGATGTAGGTCGGATGGCATCTAGACTGAACGCCAATGTGCTCTAAGTTCATGGTTCGGCCTCCAGGTCCAAAAGCCATCGCAGTGCATGCTCTCGTTCTTCCATGGTACCAGTTTCCTTCACTCCTCTTCCACTATTTCCGAGATCTTTTCAGAAGCAGGAAGGGCCCCAGTGATCCAGGGAGATCCGCACTGACCATGTCAGGTTTTTTCTCATTTGCTGAACTAGTATTTTTCCGTCTTATTGCATCAAAACTGCAAATATGGACTTCCTCGCAGGGAGTCTTCACATGTGGTTCTTCCCTATCGCATACCGTTAGATCTTTGGGACCTTAATGATCCTGGGAGTCTTACAGTAGACTCCTTTTGATTCGGACAGACTTTACTATCTGGGAACATCGCCCCTTTTTTTTTTTTTTTTTTTTTTTTCCTGTGATCTCCTCATCCTGACGAGTCTTTGGAGCTAGCCGCTCTGTTTTTAGACTATTTTTCCCTTATTACCATCAAGGCAAGGTTGTCTACACGCAATCCCCATCCCTTGTTACCAAGGTGGTATTGTATTCCCACAGTTATGAGGGCATCATTCTTCCCTCATCTGTCGGCACCAGTCCACATAACAGAATGGGTTCCCCATGTTCTGGACGTGGTGAGTGCTCTGAGTAGGTACATCTTGAGGACGGCGTCCTTCCGAAGGTTGGACACTTCTTATTTGGGCTACCTCACTGTAAGAGGATTGCTTCCTGATGGTTACAGGAAGGGTTTAGCCGTTTCATCGGCCATGTTCGCCTGGTGGATTCGTTACACCATCCAGGAATCCTTCCATTTTAGATGTCAGCTTATCTCCCTGCCTATCGAGGTTTCTTGGATTCTAGGCACCAGGCGTCGGCACAGCACGACTGCAAGCTTGCGGGTTCGTCCAGTCCGCATGCATTTTTTGAAGCACTATAATTCCCAGACTTTCACAGATGAGTCTGGGCAGGCGGTCTCTGCAGGCCACAGTGGCAAACTTGTAAGTAGCGGTTACACAGGGCCTGATCTGATGTTGCCTCCACCCAGGGACTGCTTTGCGACGTCCCACTGTCTGTCCCCCAATGAGGCGTAGGAGAAATAGGGATTATTGTGTAGTCACCGTAAAATCCTGTTCTCCGAGCCATTCATTGGGGGACACAGCTCCCACACTATTAGCTTGTGCTTGTTTTATAATTTGACATGATAGAGATATATATTGATCTCCTACTGCCTTTGCACCGAACTGGTTAGCTGAGAGCCAGCAGGAGGGTGTATACTGCAGGGGAGGAGCTAACTTTCTTTGTTTCACTTAGCGTCAGCCTTCTTGTGGCAGCAGCATACACCCACGGTCTGTCCCCCAATGAATGGCTTGGAGAAAAGGATTTTACGGTGAGTACACAAATCCCTATATCATGTGAGCCGAAGTCCCCCTGGTTCTACTGAGGATTAGGCTATCGTTGTTTACTATGCAATCCATAACTACAGCCCCAGTAACGCATGAGTGGGATTGTGCTCCTGTAACAGTTACATTTTGGCCTTCATTCTGCTGATCAGAAGGGTCAGATACTACAAATGATGATCAATCCATATTTGTCTTGGACAGTTGCTGACCTGGTACATCATGCTATTACTGCTGATACTGTGCAATATATATTACTTAGGCTTTTTCCCCAGATATACAAATGCACTATGTGAAACATGCATGTGGTGGATCTTGCATTTTACAGAGGGTAAGAACCTTAGACCCCCAAAGGTGTTTTACATAGGGGGTCTATCTGACCTATCTTCATGACAGCGTATGGCAGCATAACTATTTCTCAGTCAGATCTCTAGATGTAGACAGATAAATCTGACAGTCACTCTTAAGGTACCTTCACACTGAACAACATTATAACGATAGCGATCCGTGACGTTGCAGTGTCCTGGATATCGATATCGTTGTGTTTGACACGCAGCAGCGATCTGGATCCTGCTGTGATATCGCTGGTCGGAGCTAGAAGGTCTGGATCCTGCTGTGATATCGCTGGTCGGAGCTAGAAGGCCAGCACCTTATTTCGTCGCTGGATCACCCGCTGACATCGCTGAATCGGCGTGTGTGACGCCGATCCAGCGATGTGTTCACTGGTAACGAGGGTAAATATCGGGTTACTAAGTGCAGGGCCGCGCTTAGTAACCCGATGTTTACCCTGGTTACCATTGTAAATGTAAAAAAACAAACACACTCACATTCCGGTGCCTGTCACGTCCCCGGCGTCCGCTTCCCTGCACTCCTCCTGCATCCTGTGTCAGCGCCGGCCGTAAAGCAGAGCACAGCGGATCACCGCTGTGCTCTGCTTTATGGCCGGCGCTGACACAGGATGCAGGAGGAGTGCAGGGAAGCGGACGCCGGGGACGTGACAGGCACCGGAATGTGAGTATGTGTTTTTTTTTTTTGTTTGTTTTTTTTTACATTTACAATGGTAACCAGGGTAAACATCAGGTTACTAAGCGCAGCCCTGCACTTAGTAACCCGATGTTTACCCTGGTTACCCGGGGACTTCGGCATCGTTGGTCGCTGGAGAGTGGTCTGTGTGACAGCTCTCCAGCGACCACACAAGGACTTTCCAACGATCACGGCCAGGTAGTATCGCTGGTCGTGATCGTTGGAAAGTTGCTGAGTGTGACGGTACCTTTAATGGTGCTCATCAGTATGCAACATTTGTATTTGCTTACTGATCTTTCAATACCTTGAATCTCTTGCACTATATATTTATATTTTCTGTTTAATAAAATGGATTTTGTATAGTTGTGGATGAACATTACTCCATTAAGGTTCTTTGTAGGTTGCTGTATTCAGAATTGTTTACAGATTGACTTTAAAATGAGTTTACTAAACGTAAATTGAAATTTTTGTTTCCTAGGATCTGGTGGTCAAAATTTTTCTGGCATTCATACTCCTTCACAAGGTTTGCAGAGTCGGCCCAATCTGCATTTAGATCAGCGTCCTCCAAGGAGCTCTTCCCCTGTGGGACTGGCCAAGTGGTTTGGTTCTGATGTCTTGCAGCAGCCACTCCCTTCTATGCCTGCTAAAGTGATCAGTGTGGATGAACTTGAATACAGACAATAAAGTGGCGGTAAATTGGGTCGTTCATGGTCTACAGTCTGATCCATTCAGGGCACAAGATGGATTGTCTTATTCGGAGGCCTACCTAATCAACTTTCAGTAGTTTGCATCACCCTCCTATCTGCTCAGTATTCATGCAGACTATCTGATAAAGGAAGGTTCATCTCATTTGCCCATGAAGCCTTTATTTTTATTTTTTTCTTATTTTATTTTTTTGGGAAGGGGCACTTTATTTTTTTTTTTCCCTTTCAACTTGGCAGTCTGCTAAGGGATTAAGGAGATCTCTGGCAAGAGATGGACTTTGTGTACAGACTTGTAAAAAGGTTTTTGTTTGTGTATATACTCACATTTAGAATAGTTTGTTTGACTAGCTGTACAGATGAGAAAGCGAAGTCTGTTTTGCCACTTACAAAGTCTGAGCTCTCCCTTTAATTTGTACATGTCTTTTCTTTCAATTAAATCTGCATAATGCTAATGGAGTGTCTTAGATAACTTTTTACTTTTTTTTTTTTTACTTGTCTTCATGAAGTTTTTATTTTTGGCTGGGGCTGTTTGTTTTGTTTGGCTCAAAACCTGAACATGTATTTGCAGCCTAAGCCAGGAGTAATTCTTAAAAAAAAATTATATATATATATATATATATATATATATATATATATATATATATATATATATATATATATATATATATATATATATATATATATATATAATTTATTTATTTATATTTATATATTATTTTTTTTTTTTTTTTTTCTCCTGGAAATCCTGCCCCACTCATTTCTGCATAGACATGAGCATGCCAGTGATGTCACCTCTAACAACTTGTTTGTGCAAGCAGCAGGTGTCGCACACCTATCCAAGCCTAATGGACAGGTGCTCAACAATCGCCACTCATGCACATAAGCATATCTTTAGACGCGATGTCTCCAGCTCCCCTTTCAATGTCAAAATGTGCAGGAACTGATTTACTCCTTTTTAAAGGGAACCTGTCATCAGGTTTGACTGTTTCAGGCCTTATATACACCACATTATAGAATGCTGTATATCTGCCCCATTGTGACCTGCAAGACATATATGCTTACCTGTGGGGCAGTCCGGTCTGAGGGGTGTCACTGGTCTTCTGGCACATCCCTTCTTGCAATTGCAATCCTTCTTGCTTTGCGTGGATCACTCGTCCCTATGTCATCTACACCAGGGGTGTCAAATTGCATTCCTCGAGGGCCTCAAACTATGCGTGTTTTCAAGATTTCCTTAGGGTACTGTCACACATAACGATATCGTTGCTTTTTGTGACGTAGCAACGATATAGTCACTAAATCGTTATGTGTAACAGCGACCAACGATCAGGCCCCTGCTGGGAGATCGTTGGTCGCTGGGGAAAGTCCAGCACTTTATTTTGTTGCTGGATCTCCCGCTGACATCGCTGAATCGGCGTGTGTGACGCCGATTCAGCGATGTCGTCACTGGTAACCAGGGTAAACATCGGGTTACTAAGCGCAGGGCCGCGCTTAGTAACCCGATGTTTACCCTGGTTACCGTTGTAAATGTAAAAAAACAAACACTACATACTTACATTTCCGGTGTCTGGTCATGTCCCCCACCGTCAGCTTCCCGCACTGACTGGTGAGCGCCGGCCAGCCGTAAAGCAGAGCACAGCGGTGACGTCACCGATGTACTTTACGGCCGGCGCTCAGTCAGTGCTGGAAGCTGAAGGCGAGGGACCTGACCAGACACCGGGAATGTAAGTATGTAGTGTTTGTTTTTTTTTTTTTAATTTACAATGGTAACCAGGGTAAACATCAGGATACTAAGTGCGGCCCTGCGCTTAGTAACCCGATGGTTACCCGGGGACTTCAGGATCGTTGGAGAGCTGTCTGTGTGACAGCTCTCCAGCGACCAAACAGCGACGCTGCAGCGATCGACATCGTTGTCGGTATCGCTGCAGCGTCGCTTAGTGTGACGGTACCTTTAGCATTGAACAAGGTGCTGGAATCATTCTCTGCAGGTGATTAAATTATCACCTGTGCAATGCAAGGAAATCCAGAAAACATGACCTGTTTGCAGCCCTCGAGGAATGCAGTTTTACACCCCTGATCTACACTGTGCTCCCCAGCATTGCGCTCCTTTGCAGGCGTACTTTATTTCTTTGACCAGGGCTTATACCTTTCCTGGCACCTGAGCACTACAGTACTTTGCTCTGCCCTCATCAGGGCAGAGAAGTATGCCTGTACAGTGCAATGCCAGGGAACACTGTGTGGATGACGTAGGGACGAGTCATCCTCAAGGAGGACTGCGATCTTAAGAAATGAGGCGCCCGACCAAGACCAGTGACATCCCTGGGGCAGCACGGTGGTGCAGTTGTTAGCACTGCAGCCTTGCAGCGCTGGAGTCCTGGGTTCTTATCCCGCTCAGGACAACATCTGCAAAGAGTTTGTATGAGTTTGTTTGTGTGGGTTTCCTCTGGGCACTCCAGTTTCCTCCCCCATTCCAAAGACATACTGATAGGGAATTTAGATTGTGAGCCCGATCAGGGACAGCGATGATAATGTGTGCAAAATGTAAAGCGCTGCTGAATATGTTAGCGCTATATAAAAATAAAGATTATTATTACTGAGACCGGACTGCCCTGCAGGTGAGCATATATGTCTTTCTTGTCTTGCAGATCTGGTTGGGGGCAGATATACAGCATGGTAGACTGCTGTATATCGGGCCTGAAAGATGGTGGTCATATCTCTTATCGGCCAAACCTGGTAATAGCATTTCCAGCCTTAGAAGGGAACCAGTTATCTTTTTTTTTTTATCAGATAGATTTTTATTATCCGCAAAGAATAAACAATCAGAATAATTCTCATGGCAATGTTTCATTAAACATTTACAGATAACTTTTTCCCCCCGACTCAGAGCCCCCCCACCCCGCCCAACCCCAGAGACCTCAGCCAGAGCCACCCCACTTCCCATCATCATACAAACATTTGAATAAACATCCGTTATATTTCCATTGAATACTAGGTTCCCTAAATTCTCATTTATCATCCTAATTCAAGTCCATCCACGGTTGCCACAGCTTGTGGAAGATGTCCAGCTTATTCCTTTTGGTGTAGATACTTTTCTCCAAAGTAAGTATATGCTCCGCTTGCTTAAGAAAGTCTTTTCTTGTTGGAGGTTCCTCTCTAATCCAAAATTTGGCGATCAATTTCCTAGCAATGAATAACAATCGTGCAATAGCTATTTTAAACATGTTGTCCGTAACAATTTCCTCCACATATCCCAATATGCAAGTCAGTGGAACCCTAGGGACAGAACATCCATACACCAGTTCAATACGATTTAAAACAACTATCCAGAAGGAGGACAGTCTAGGGCACTGCCACATCATATGCAATATCCCCGCCTGGGATTGTGAGCACCGAGGGCATTCCGAGTTCTGCCTAAGCCCAGCCTTGAACAACCTGTCAGGGGTTCTATAGGCCCTATGGATTACGAATAACTGTGATAGCCTGCCTGGTTCACTCATTGATATCTTGGGCACATATTCTAGGACCGACTCCCATCTATCATTGTCAATTATTCCCAATTCAGCTTCCCATTTCCCTTTGGCTCGGATGGGATATTTTTCCAGGAAAGAAAAAAGTAGAAACCCATATATTTCTGAAATCGCCCCCTTCGTGCAGCTATTCTTAAGGATATAGTCGAGCATGAGATCAATCTGTACCACTATGGCTCCCCTTTTATTCTGTGCCTGATAAGCATGAGAGATACGATTATACTGGAACAATTCAGACCGTGGCAACTGAAATTCTTCCTGCAACTCCTCAAATGTTTTAAGTCTGCCCTGACTTATCAGCTGCCCCAGCCGTTTAATACCTGCTGCAGACCAAAAGTGAAAACCCTCCCTCTGCCTAAATTCCGGTAGATAAATGTTGTCCCAAATAGGCGAGAATCTGGTGAACCCACTCACTTCCCTAATGAGTTTGACTTTTTCCCATACTCTGTGAATTAATTTGATAGTGCACCCCTGTGAACCCATTTGTTTGAATTGTCCTCCCTCCAAACTGTCACTCAAAACGTCTGCCTGTAGTAAGAACCTCAAGCTATTAGGTATTTGCACACTCCCTGCCTCCTCCCCCCATCCTTTGAGATGTTGACACTGTGCTGCTAAGAAGTATAGCCATGGATTAGGAAGTGCAAGACCCCCCTCTGTTTTGGCCCTCTGAAGTATCTCCTGTTTAAACCTAGGACTCTTTCCTCCCCATATTAATTCCCCAAACAAAGACCTAATCTTACGGAATCTGCATTGTGTAATCCAAATGGGAGAGTTATGTAGCACGTACAACAACTGTGGCATTACAATCATCTTTAAGAGGTTCACCCTACCAACCACCGATAAATGTAATTTGTTCCATGCCGCAATCTTGGTACGAATTTTCTGCATTAATGGACTTAAATTCAGTTCCTCAAAGGTAGTTAGAGGAAGAGCAATCTGAATACCCAAATATTTGAATTTTTGAACAATCTTTAATTTTGTGGTTATCGCCCTCTCTCCACTGCCAATACTGTCCCCCTCAATCAACAACATACAAGACTTATCCCAGTTTATTGTGAGACCCGAAAACCGACCAAACTCCTCAATCAAAGCAACCGCATTGCACAGGGAC
The DNA here is from genome assembly GCF_032444005.1 of Ranitomeya imitator. Classification (NCBI taxonomy): domain Eukaryota; kingdom Metazoa; phylum Chordata; class Amphibia; order Anura; family Dendrobatidae; genus Ranitomeya; species Ranitomeya imitator. The sequence goes on from NC_091282.1 coordinate 304,888,278, forward strand.
CTTTCAGAATCCTCCAGGAACAACAAAATATCGTCAGCATATAATGCAATTTTGTCTTCCCTCCTACCATAGATGAAACCTCTAACCTCCTGAGCACCTCTTATTTTAGCCGCTAACGGCTCTACGGCCAGAGCGAAGAGCAACGGGGACAGCGGACACCCCTGTCTGGTACCCCTAAACAGCGGGAAACTCTCTGACAAATTATTATTAACTCTAATTTTTGCCGTTGGGAACGAGTACAGCAACTTAACCCAGGAGATGAATTTTGGACCAAACCCCAGGCGATCCAGTACCGACCACAAGTAACTCCACTCCACACAATCAAAGGCCTTGTGGGCATCTAAAGACACCACAACTCTTTTTCCGGCATTGTCTGCAGGAATTTGCATATCTAAAAATAGCCTTCTCAAGTTAATTGCCGTGGATTTATTGGGCATAAAGCCAGACTGGTCTGGGTGAATCAATTTATCGATCACTTGGGACAGCCTGTTCGCCAGGGCCTTCGCCAAAATCTTTATGTCAGCCGTTAGAAGTGAAATTGGTCTATACGACTCTGGCTGTTGAGGATCTTTATCAGCTTTAGGAATAACCACCACAATGGCCTCTCTCATTGATGGAGGCAGCACTCCCCTCTCCAACGACTCAGAGAACACTCGCTCCAATTTGGACATTAACTCTGCATTAAGAATTTTATAAACCTCTACTGGGATACCGTCCGTCCCCGGAGCCTTGCCCCCCGCCATATCCGCCAAAGCCGCCTTCAATTCTTCCTCCCCAAGCGGTCTATCCATCCACTCCCTTTCCTCTCTACCTAGTCTGGGTAAGTCAACCTCTTTCAGATATCTATTCATTTCCTCAGGACTTTTATCCACCCTAGAAGAATATAATTTACTATAAAATCTCCGAAAAACGTCTAAAATTTCCTCCCCTTGAGTAACCGTTTTACCTTCCTCTGTTCTTATGGAGTATACATGTGAAGAATCCCGCTGCGCAGAAACCACCACCGAGAGCAAATGTCCCACCTTCTCTCCCTCAGAATAAAATGTTTCCTTTTGAAAGGCTCTCAACCTATTTGCCCTACGCATATGGAGTTCATCGACCGCTACCTGAGCCGCCCTCATACGAAGTTGCGCTTCTCTTGAATTCTGAGAGGCCAGTGTCTCTTCCGCCACCCTCAGTTCCTCCATCACTGCATTGTCTTGAATTTTAGACTTAGTTTTATGTCTCGAGATGTCCCGGAATAAAATTCCTCTCAGGTATGCCTTCATGGTGTCCCACACTACAAGATTCCCCGCACTCCCTTCATTAATCCTGAAAAACTCCCCGAGTTCAGTTCCCACCTGTTCCATATCCAAATACTGTAGCCAGGAGGGGTGAAATTTCCATCCCAACCCCGTCAGACCACTCTTCCCAGTCATTTGTACCGAGACCAGTACTGGGCTATGGTCCGATATTACTCTAGGCCTATACTCCACCTCATGTATTAGATTATTCACCCCCCCATTTCCCAAAGCCACATCAATGCGAGATAAAGATCCGTATGTAGCTGAATAACATGAGTAGGCATATGTCCTAGGATTACGCACCCGCCACAAATCTATCCATCCTATTTCTCTTAGATAATTTCCAAAAGGAGTAGAGTTCCCTTCACTTCTCAACTCCGCATGTCTACCCTTGTCCCAGTGATCATTAGATATAGTGTTCACATCCCCCACTATAAGGAGGGGCACCCCATCCCACCTACCCATAATTTCCAGAATCTCCTGTATCTTTTTCTTGGAATATGGTGGTGGAATATAAATTGACACAATACAAATTAACCTGTTAAATATCTTGCATACTAAAAACACAAATTGGCCGTCTTTATCGGTGGTTACCTCAATCTCTTCAAACGGAACACTAACGTGTATCAAAATTGACACACCTCTGGCATAATTTGAGAACAGTGAGTGATACGCCTTTCTCACCCATCTCTTCTGTAGAATAGCAACCTTTTCCTTCACTAGGTGAGTTTCCTGCAGACATATCACTGAAGGCCTCTGTTTCAGTACATATTGGAAAATAGCTGTTCTTTTAGTAGCATTTGCAAGGCCCCTAACATTCCAACTTAGGATTTTAACCTCCCCACCCATTGTAGCTTATAGAAACAATGAATGAGTTCAAGCTCCCTAAGGTCTCAACCCCAACTCCCACCCCATCCCCAATTCCCAACTGAAATAACTCTCCATCTCTCCCCTCTCTTAAGCCCACCCAACTCCTCTCTACTCTTAGAATATCAAAATAAACTCTCCCTCTCAATTTGAGATCTGGGAACGCTGTTTCACAGCCTAACGATAAAAACTCTGCGTTCCTTCAGCTCCCCCGCCCACCATAGCCAAAATGCAAATTCCGTTGCGCCGCCGAACACAACCTGATGATATCAATATACCATAAAGTCACAGTATAAGTACCAGTTAACTATCAAACCAAACATGACAGTGAAGGGTTAACAATTGCCTCAGTAGCACTTAAATCAGTTTCAGCGGGTCTGCCCCGCTCTGACATGCTTAGTATTGAGATCCAGCCATTGTAACGCCTCCTCTGGATTTTGGAAAAAATGCACCCGATCCAGAGCCACCACCCTTAATTTTGCTGGGTAAATCATTGAATAACGGACATCTAAGTCTCGCAACCTCCTCTTGACCTCTCCAAACTTCATCCGAAGCTTTTGGACCGCCGCAGAGTAATCCGGATAAAGGGAGACCCGATTACCATCAATGGTCAGCTCATCACAATTCCTGGCTTTCCTCAACAAAATGTCTCGGTCCTGATAGTTCAGAATTTTAGCCAAGATAACTCTTGGGGCCGAGCCGGGGGGGAGGGGTCTGGTGGGCACACGGTGCGCTCTTTCAACGGCAAACATCTTAGTAAGGCCATCTCCACCCACAGCGTTTTTTAGCCATGCCTCAATATAAGCCGTGGGGTTGCTCCCTTCCGCCTTTTCTGGGACCCCCACAATCCTTAGGTTGTTCCTGCGGGATCGGTTTTCAAGGTCATCAGTCTTAAACTCCAGATCAGCAATACGTTGAATATACTTTTTTTCCCTGTTTAACAATTCACCAATCCGATCTTCTGCACTCCCAACCCTTTCTTCCACCTCTTCCACTCTCTTTTCAACTTTACGCATAGCAGAGTTTAAAGCGACCATCTCTCCCTTTAATTCATCCGCTCGTAGGTTTAGAGCCCCCAGGGCAGACTTACAGTACATCACCACTGAAAATATGTCCTTCAGAGTCGGCTCCTCCATTTCTGGCATGTCAGACTGTGCAGGCAGAACAGCTCCTGCGGCCCTTGTAGGAGATCCCTGGTCTGACCCACCGCACTGTAGCTGAGCCCCTCCTTCCTGCTGTTCTCCGGGGGCACCAGCTGCTCCAGACTTCACACCTCCAGCCTCTGACTGCAGATTTACAGCCTCCTCTGACCTGGCAAATCGCTCCAACTTAGCAATCACATCCATCTTCCTCTGATAAGCAGCGCTTGCCCTCGCCGCCTCCTCTGCAGTCTCGGCGCCATCTTGGGCCTGTGAGCTTCCCGCAGCTGTCAGCTCCTTCTGTCTCCTGCGTGTCATCCTCAGATAAGATTCCGTTCCTTCGGGTCACACCTCGCTCCCCGAGACTATGTGCACTCCTGAGAGTGGGAACCAGTTATCTTAGTGCTCAGCTGTCTGCAGTACACACTAAAGAACTCTGCATGTGCAGTGTACATTACTAATAGGTGTCAGGATTTCTTCACAGTAAAGGTACCGTCACACTCAGCAACTTTACAATGAGAACAACAACGATCTGTGACGTTGCAGCGTCCTGGATAGCGATCTCGTTGTGTTTGACACGCAGCAGCGATCTGGATCCCGCTGTGATATCGCTGGTCGTAGCTAGAAGTCCAGAACTTTATTTGGTCGGCATGTATCGTCGTGTTTGACAGCAAAAGCAACGATGCCAGCAATGTTTTACATGGAGCTAACAACCAGCTACAACGATAAGTGAGTCGCCGTTACGTCACTGGATCGCTCCTGCCTTGTTCTGGAGCTGCTGTGTTTGATGTCTCTACAGCGACCTAAACAGCGACGCTCCAGCGATCGGCTCGTTGTCTATATCGCTGCAGCGTCGCTGTGTTGCCGGTACCTTAAGGAAAAAAGCCAGCTCACCGATCTTCAGAAGGTTCACGGAACCCCCGTCCTGATGAGAAGAACCAGTAGAAAATATGTTTCGGCTCTCCTTGATTAAAATACTTGACTTAATTTCATGCATTTGTATTTTAAACAGCCCCTCGGACAATGCATAGGAGGACACGAGCTACGGGCTTCGATCACTACTGCGATCTTTATCAAAGCTGCTTTGATAAAGATATTGGCAGAAACACGTAGCTCATGTCCTCCTATGCATTGTCCGAGGGGCTGCTTAAAATACAAAGGCATGAAATGAATGCATGCATTTCATGTATTTTAATCAAGGAGAGTTGGAACATTTTCCTTTTATTTTCGTCAGGATTTCTTGACTAACTTATAACTAACTGCCATCCCGTGTTTACACCAATTAGATGTGCAGAGGTAAGTATGCCCATAAGCCCCTATGATGTTCATACCAATGCTTTGGTATGGAACAGTGAAGCAGAAAAGTTATACATACAATGTACCAGCTCCACCACAAACCAAAAGGGACATTCTTTCACTAGCACTGCCAAAGTGGACCATACAAACGCAGTGTGAATACATGCCTATCCTGCCTAATACTACCCACTTTTGTATCTATTATTATTATTTATTATTATAGCGCCATTTATTCCATGGCGCTTTACATGTGAGGAGGGGTATACATAGTAAAACGAGTACAATAATCTTTAACAATACAAGTCACAACTGGTACAGGAGGAGAGAGGACCCTGCCCGCGAGGGCTCACAATCTACAAGGGATGGGTGAGGATACAGTAGGTGAGGGTAGAGCTGGCCGTGCAGCGGTTTGGTCAATCGGTGGTTACTGCAGGTTGTAGGCTTGTCGGAAGAGGTGGGTCTTCAGGTTCTTTTTGAAGGTTTCGATGGTAGGCGAGAGTCTGATATGTTGTGGTAGAGCATTCCAAAGTAGGGGGGATGCACGAGAGAAATCTTGTATGCGATTGTGGGAAGAGGAGATAATAGGGGAGTAGAGAAGGAGATCTTGTGAGGATCGGAGGTTGCGTGCAGGAGAGTACCGGGAGACAAGGTCGCAGATGTATGGAGGAGACAGGTTGTGGATGGCTTTGTATGTCATGGTTAGGTTTTTGTACTGGAGTCTCTGGGTGATGGGGAGCCAGTGCAGGGATTGACAGAGGGGAGAGGCTGGGGAATAGCGGGGGGACAGGTGGATTAGTCGGGCAGCAGAGTTTAGAATAGATTGGAGGGGTGCAAGAGTGTTAGATGGGAGGCCACAGAGCAGGAGGTTACAGTAGTCAAGGCGGGAGATGATGAGGGCATGGACTAGGGTCTTTGCAGATTTTTGGTTTAGGAATGTGCGGATCCGTGAAATATTTTTGAGTTGGAGGCGGCAGGAAGTGGAAAGGGTTTGGATATGTGGTTTAAAGGAGAGATCAGTGTCAAGGATTACCCCAAGACAGCGGGCTTGTGGGACTGGGGAGAGTGGGCAGCCGTTTACTGTAATGGATAGGTTCGTTGGGGAGGTCGCGTGAGATGGGGGAAAGATGATGAATTCTGTTTTGTCCATGTTAAGTTTTAGAAATCTAGTGGAGAAGAAGGATGAAATAGCAGACAGACATTGAGGGATTCTGGTTAGTAGGGAGGTGATATCTGGTCCAGAGATGTAGATCTGTGTGTCATCAGCATAGAGATGATACTGAAAGCCGTGAGATTCTATGAGCTGTCCCAGGCCAAAGGTGTAGATGGAGAAGAGCAGGGGTCCTAGAACTGAACCTTGCGGGACTCCGACAGATAGGGGGCGAGGTGAGGAGGTGGTGTGTGAGTGGGAGACGCTGAATGTACGGTCAGTTAGGTATGATGAGATCCAGGATAGGGCCAATTCTGTGATTCCAAGGGATGAGAGGGTCTGCAGCAGCAGGGAATGGTCCACTGTGTCAAAGGCAGAGGACAGGTCCAGGAGGAGGAGGACAGAGAAGTGTCGCTTGCTCTTGGCGGTTAATAGGTCATTGGTGACCTTAGTTAGGGCAGTTTCAGTGGAGTGGTGTGACCGGAAGCCTGATTGAAAGCGGTCGAAGAAGGAGCAGGAAGATAGATGGGAGGACAGTTCAAGATGGACATGTTCCAGTAGTTTTGAGGCAAAGGGGAGAAGTGATATAGGGCGATAGTTAGATACAGAGGATGGGTCAAGAGAGGGCTTTTTGAGGATAGGTGTGATTGAGGCATGTTTAAAGCTTGAGGGGAAAATGCCAGTTGTTAGCGATAGGTTAAAGAGATGGGTTAGGGTTGGGATGAAGACTGTGGTGAGGTTTGGGATGAAGTGGGATGGGAGTGGGTCAAGTGCACAGGTGGTGAGATGCGATCTTGAGAGTAGAGTGGAGAGTCCATCTTCTGTAATGGTGGAGAAGTTGGTTTTGGAGGTGGAGGGCTGGGTAGTTGGGAGGAAGGGTTCTGGGGGTTGTTTACTAAAATTGTCCCTGATGTTCTCAATTTTCTGCTTATTTATCTGTTTTTTAATGAAATTTGAGTTGTTATAGTTTCAGCTGTCACAACCCAGAGTCGCTGAATGTACTGACATACAGCTGGTTATTAATCAGACTACTCTGGAGAATGGAGACTGGCAGGAAGTTTCTTGGAATATTTTCTGGAAAGGTTAAGTTTCACCTATGTATATATAATTGTCTAAGGGGTACTTCCGTCTGTCTGCAACTTCCGTCACGGAAATCCTGCGTCGCTGATTGGTCTCGCCAGCTGCCTGTCCTGGCTGCCGCAACCAATCAGCGATGCGCACAGTCCGGCTGAGAATTATTCCTTCCCTACTGCCGTCCAGTCAGTGCCCGGTGTACGCTCCGTACTTCCGTCCAGTCACTGCTCACAGGGTTAATGACCGCATTAACGGACCACGTTATGCCACGGGTAACAAACTCCGTTAACGCTGCTATTAACCCTGTGTGACCAACTTCTTACTATTGATGCTACCTATGCCGCATCAATAGTAAAAAGATCTCATGTTAAAAATAAAAAAAAATAAAAAAACCTGCTATTCTCACCTTCTGTTATATGCTGCGTGGCCTGTATTAACGCATGGGGTATTCAAGAATATGTTGTGGCCTGTGCTATATACTATGTGGCTCATACATACATACATACATACATACATACATACATACATACATACATACATACATACTCTAGAATACCCGATGCGTTAGAATCAGGCCACCATCTAGTAAGGAATAAATGGCAATTTATAATAAATGCTCTTCTACAGGGTTTGCTACAATAACATGGTTCTGCTATCTGTGTGGTTTGTACAGTATGATATGGTTTGACATGTCATAGCTTGCATAAGGCTGGTGTTACACTAGTGTATAATACAGATGAGTGCTATGCGAGAAAACATTCATAGCACTCGGACCAATGTTAATAAATGGGGATGCTCACATCAGCGTGTTTGTTTTTTTTTGTTTTTTTTTCACATGTAAGGAGTTTGAAAGAGGAAAATCATGCACTACATGGGTTCCCTGCAGCGGAATTGTGGAGAGCAATTTATTTGTATATTAAACATCAAAAAAGGCAGCATGGAAGCAATATAGCCATAAAATAGTCAAATTTTATTAGAACACATATATACACAAGATATTTAAACGAATAAAAAGTGGGGCAGAAGAATATGCAAATGGAATAACCACCGTCAGGCAAAACATAATGTAAAATGCCAATTATGCCATATAGAAAAAATAAATAGGTTAAGTACCTTCAATTGAATATAATAATTCATGCGCAATATAGAGAAAAAATGGTAAAAAGAGTCACAAAAGGACTTCTACAAATAGCATATGGGTGTAATATATATTGCGCATAAATTAGAACAATAGACAGGCATATCAGATAGCTCTACCGAACAGTATCCTCATAGAACATATAGAGTATAGTCAAAAAGGTGAAGATCCTCCAAAATAAACCATAATAAGATAAGTAAAATGCTGCAAGGAAAATTATATACTAGGACAAAAATCCTTAGCCAAAAACCAGCCTCATTATAAATAGCTATATGGTCCAAAAATTTGTTTTGCAACAAAAACCATGTGTGCAATATAATCCATATGGTACTAACACCGTGTCTAAAAATGACTAGAAGGTGTATATAGCTAAGCGGTAACAAAAATGGATAGAAAACCTATCTCAATGTGAACTCATATATGTACAAGCTTATAGTATAGCAAGTGCGAGGATATCAGTCAAGGGAATTACCTGGCGGTGGTAGTAGTTTAATCGGGTCATTCTTATTATGGGGACGGCTCTTGGCCTTCTTTATACTTTTCCTATTCATAGCGCGATGTGCGCCTGCGCGAGCTCCCTGTTCCTTTTGCTACTATGGAGACGCGTCTTAGCTGACATTCGTACCTCAGGTTATTCTTAGCGCAGTGTGCGCTTGCGTGGGCTCCCTGTTTTTGTTGTCGCTGTGGAGACGCGTCTCAGCTGGCGCCTGGTCCGCTGACGCGTCGGGCGGGGGGGGGAGTGGTCAGATGTCACGTGACGCCGATTAGCAGCGGCAGCATACAGGAGCGCTCACGGAAGCGCCGTCATTTAACTGCGTCCAATCTTGCTTTAACCTCTACTACTTAAGCATCTGGCAACACACACTCAATATGCATTCATCCCCGGACAAAGCTACACGCGAAACGCGCGTCAGGTTGCTGCTACCACCGCCAGGTAATTCCCTTGACTGATATCCTCGCACTTGCTATACTATAAGCTTGTACATATGAGTTCACATTGAGATAGGTTTTCTATCCATTTCTTCTTACCACAGTGGCCTCTCATTTTCTGTCACACCATGCGGGTAGACAGGCAGGCACAAAAATTGTGGGTTTGGAACATGTTAGAAGCTCGGGTAGGGGAGAATCACTTGAACGTAAACTTTTACAAGCCGAAGCCCGTTGGATTTTCCTTTTACATTCTGTTGCACCGTTAGGTATTAATGAGGATCTCCTTTTTACGGGCTTCTTAGGCTGAATAACCTGGTCATCACACGTATTTTGCATGTTTCTTTCCAGGTTGGCTCAGCATCACGGCTACTCACATGTCTCGTTGACAGTCTACAGCAGTGTCTGAAAAAGGGACTCAAGTATGATATGGTTTTTCAATCTCCCACATTCATCTTCATCTTACTGGAGAGAAGACCTTTTGGTATGAAGCATTTTTGAAGATATGGACTCTATGCCAACTACCTATACATCGTAAATGTACACATGTGAAATGGACTATATGCGGTCTTCCTATTTGTATATAGAATCTTATCGGTTAGCAGTTTTTTTTATTGCCCTATTGATGGAATATGGACCGATGCACGTTTCATATATTTTTCAACTTCAAATACATCGATCCCACTTAGTCTCTTGTTGACAATCTACAGCAGTTTCTGGAAAAGGGACTCAAGCATGATATGGTTTGCCATATACAATCTCCCATATTCAGTTTCATTTTACTGGAGAGAAGACCATTTGGTATGAAGCATTTTTGAAGATATGGACTTTATGCCAACTACCTATACATCGCAAATGTATACATGTCAAGTGGACTATATGTGGTCTTCTCATTTGTATATAGAATCTTATCAGTTAGCAGTTGCTATATTGCCCCATTGATGGAATATGGACCGATGCGCGTTTTATATATATATTTTTCAATCTCTTCAAATACGTCGATCCCACTTAGTCTCTTTTTTGGAATTTTTTGTGGTAGTTGGTGTCTTGGGATAACCATCTTGTTATGGTACCTGGCATATGTCCTCAATCTCTTGGGCGTTTTTTAATGCCCATCGTTTCATTTTTTCATTATCCTTATGGAGTACCATTATTGTATGGTCTATTTTGTACAGCCTGGTTCTCATAGATCAATACCTGTATACTTCAGTCTAGCTTTATCGGCTTTGTCTCTTTTTTTTCATACAGCCCCTGTTCCTGTGAATTCTCTAGATGTTGCTTTATTAATAAATTAGTTCTCATTATGGTTCTGTTATTTGTTTTGGTTATTTTATCCCTTAGTTTTCCTCATTTACATATATTATCATTTGGTGTCTCTTATTTATTATTTTTCATTTTCATTTTTGTTTTTTTATTTGTCTATATCCTATGTATGTCATATTTGTCCTCTTATGTTTACCTCTTATAGTCTTTTTATGTTGTGTCTCTGTACGTTTATTCATGTTTATTTGGTACCACGTCGGACTTTACCTGGCTCCAGTGCAGTTATGAGGAATGTCTACATCCCCCCTTGTATACTGCATCATCGGCGTTCACCTCTTCTTTCATAGTTCCCTGTGCACAATGCGCTGTTTATTTCGGGCGCATGCGCATTGTGCAATACTGGCAGAGACGTCTGCCATCCAGGTCTTCCGCCCTTATCATGCGTCATTTCCGGTTCCGGTTTCTGGCGCTTCCCACACAATTCCTCTCACAACCTAAAGGTATTTAAACGGAGATTGATGGCGGTTTTAGCACCCTTCCCCTGACGAAGCTGTCCTTGTAACGGCGATACGCGTGGGGTTCCTCCCCGCCTGGATCCCTTTGCCTACGCATTGTTTCCCTGGTGGGCTCTGCTCCTATAGCTCTACATAGCTGGACCCGTTATTTATTTGCACGCTTCAGGCTATTGATCTTTGGAGCCTCAGGTGTAGAGCGCATGGATCATTTGCCTCTTGTATTTGGACCCTGTTTTTTGATCGCTGGTCTATTGACCTCTTCCTTTGCCGATATACAGGTATTGATCAATTGCCATTTGTTTCCAAACCTTTTGGATAGGGTCTTTGTCCTTATTTGGACATTTATGAGCAGTTCATATATCTTCCAGTCAGGGAATCTTATACTTACTGTATGAGGCATAACTAGTTAGGATTACCTTCATGCACTTATTTTATCTATATCTATTATACTGATTTACTGTCTAGTTGTGCAATTTATGTAGGTTATGTGACGCTACACTTATGTCACTGTTATATGGTACGGGCTGCTATTGGGCTACCGTTATTTTTACGGATCTTTGTGGGGATTTGTCGGTGCATTCACCTGTTTTAAATGTTTTTATTGTTGCATCAATAAAGTTTGCCTTTTTGTATATTCTTATACCCAGTGTGGTGTGCAGTACTTTAGAGTGGTCCCTTTTTTCTTTATGGTTTATTAAGCTTTGATATATGGCACACTTGAGATCAGGCACTGTTATACTGAGTGGGTCAGGGTAATATCTGTGATCAAAGGATTGCATGCAGAGCTGTGGGGTCGGTAAGCCAAACCTTTGACTCATCAAATCCCATGACACCGACTCCCTCATATATGGCTCGTGTTTAAGATTAAAGGTACCTTCACACATAACGATATTGTTAACGATATCGTTGCTTTTTGTGACGTAGCAACGATATCGTTAATGAAATCGTTATGTGTGACAGCGACCAACGATCAGGCCCCTGCTGGGAGATCGTTGGTCGCTGAATAAAGTCCAGAACTTTATTTCGTCGCTGGACTCCTGCTGACATCGCTGGATCGGCATGTGTGACACCGATCCAGCGATGTCTTCACTAGTTACCCGATGTTTACCCTGGTTACGTCGGTCTGGTAGTTACGTACCCTGGTAGCGTCGGTCAGATGGAAAGCAGAGCGGTGACGTCACCGCTCTGCTTTCCAGCCGCTGTGCTCACAGCCAGTACAGGAGGAGTGCAGAGCACAGCGCTGGAGGACAGACGGCTGTAGGTAAGTATGTACTGTTTCTTTGTTTTTTTTACTTTTAGGATGGTAACCAGGGTAAACATCGGGTTACTAAGCGCGGCCCTGCGCTTAGTAACCCGATGTTTACCCTGGTTACCGGCATCGTTGGTCGCTGGAGAGCGGTCTGTGTGACAGCTCTCCAGCGACCAAACAGCGACGCTGCAGCGATCCAGATCGTTGTCGGTATCGCTGCAGCGTCGCTTAATGTGAAGGGGCCCTAAGTGATAAATTTACTGTAGCAAAATGGTAACATCAGGCTTTTATTCATTATGATACAATAATCAAGCCATTTAGATAGAACATAAAATATATTTATTGGAAAACATCTTAAGAACAAAAAAAACTTTTGCATGTTTTACAACTTATTACACACTATGCAGTAAGTGGTGGGGGGGCAGGGAGGGGGGGGGGAAGTCTTCAACAAAAACGTACTGAATAGCATTGGTGCAGTCTATGAATTTGTTCTGAGAAATAGTATCACCTCCATCATAGATTACCTCAAATCTGACCTGATTATTTTAAGGCTAGAGAACAACCTCTCTACACTAACTTGGTTTGGTGGCAAAGCAGTAACCACATGGGCAACATCTCTAAAAAAAAAAAAAAATTTCAGGGTATAAAGGAATTGCCACGTGCATAGTCAGTTTTGATGAACAATTGAACTCTTGTACTTCTTTGAGAGCACGTGAAAAATTTTGCTGAAATATGGTCACTATTTTCTATGGGAGTGGAATTATATATTTTTTTTGCCTGCTCCATGTCTTCCAAATACTTGACAAAATTAAACTCCTCATCTGATGAGTATGAAGGAATGGCAGCAGCAACACTGGCAAGTCCTCTTGCTGTTGGCCATCCTGTAGCCCACTCATCCTAACTGCTACCTCAATCAGAGCTTCTTTTCCTTTAGTAAGCTGATGATCATAAAGCAATATACGATGACTTGGGTCCACATAAACAGCTGCCATAAGAATTTTATTTTCTTACTAGCTGAAGAGCCCGGTGTTGCCTGGGCATAGTAAATATCTGTGGTTAGTTATAGCACGTCACTTCTATTATTTTCCCATCACGCCTCTCATTTTCCCCCTCACACCTCTCATTTTCTCCCTCACTCCTCTCATTCCCCCCTAACACTTGTCATTTCGACCTCACATCTGTCATTTTCCGATCACTACACTATTTTCCCTCACTCTCATTTTGCACTCACACCTTTTCATTTTCACCTCACACCTCTCATTTTCACCTCAGTATATACATGTTTGTCATCTCCCTTATATATAGTATACACCTGTATGTCATCTCCTGTATATAGTATATACCTGTATGTCATCTCCCCTGTATATAGTATATACCTGCTGTGTCATCTCCCCTGTATATAGTATACAGGTCCTTCTCAAAAAATTAGCATATAGTGTTAAATTTCATTATTTACCATAATGTAATGATTACAATTAAACTTTCATATATTATAGATTCATTATCCACCAACTGAAATTTGTCAGGTCTTTTATTGTTTTAATACTGATGATTTTGGCATACAACTCCTGATAACCCAAAAAACCTGTCTCAATAAATTAGCATATCAAGAAAAGGTTCTCTAAACGACCTATTACCCTAATCTTCTGAATCAACTAATTAACTCTAAACACATGCAAAAGATACCTGAGGCTTTTATAAACTCCCTGCCTGGTTCATTACTCAAAACCCCCATCATGGTTAAGACTAGCGACCTGACAGATGTCAAGAAGGCCATCATTGACACCCTCAAGCAAGAGGGTAAGACCCAGAAAGAAATTTCTCAACAAATAGGCTGTTCCCAGAGTGCTGTATCAAGGCACCTCAATGGTAAGTCTGTTGGAAGGAAACAATGTGGCAGAAAACGCTGTACAACGAGAAGAGGAGACCGGACCCTGAGGAAGATTGTGGAGAAGGACCGATTCCAGACCTTGGGGAACCTGAGGAAGCAGTGGACTGAGTCTGGTGTGGAAACATCCAGAGCCACCGTGCACAGGCGTGTGCAGGAAATGGGCTACAGGTGCCGCATTCCCCAGGTAAAGCCACTTTTGAACCATAAACAGCGGCAGAGGCGCCTGACCTGGGCTACAGAGAAGCAGCACTGGACTGTTGCTAAGTGGTCCCAAGTACTTTTTTCTGATGAAAGCAAATTTTGCATGTCATTCAGAAATCAAGGTGCCAGAGTCTGGAGGAAGACTGGGGAGAAGGAAATGCCAAAATGCCTGAAGTCCAGTGTCAAGTACCCACAGTCAGTGATGGTGTGGGGTGCCATGTCAGCTGCTGGTGTTGGTCCACTGTGTTTCATCAAGGGCAGGGTCAATGCAGCTAGCTATCAGGAGATTTTGGAGCACTTCATGCTTCCATCGGCTGAAATGCTTTATGGAGATGAAGATTTCATTTTTCAGCACGACCTGGCACCTGCTCACAGTGCCAAAACCACTGGTAAATGGTTTACTGACCATGGTATTACTGTGCTCAATTGGCCTGCCAACTCTCCTGACCTGAACCCCATAGAGAATCTGTGGGATATTGTGAAGAGAAAGTTGAGAGACGCAAGACCCAACACTCTGGATGAGCTTAAGGCCGCTATTGAAGCATCCTGGGCCTCCATAACATCTCAGCAGTGTCACAGGCTGATTGCCTCCATGCCACGCCGCATTGAAGCAGTCATTTCTGCCAAAGGATTCCCGACCAAGTATTGAGTGCATAACTGAACATTATTATTTGATGGTTTTTTTGTTTGTTATTAAAAAACACTTTTATTTGATTGGATGGGTGAAATATGCTAATTTATTGAGACAGGTTTTTTGGGTTATCAGGAGTTGTATGCCAAAATCATCAGTATTAAAACCGTAAAAGACCTGACAAATTTCAGTTGGTGGATAATGAATCTATAATATATGAAAGTTTAATTGTAATCATTACATTATGGTAAATAATGAAATTTAACACTATATGCTAATTTTTTGAGAAGGACCTGTATACCTCTATGTCATCTCCTATATATAGTATATACCTGTATGTCATCTCCTATATATTGTATATACCTGTATGTCATCTCCTTCTATATATAGTATATACCTGTATGTCATCTCCTCCTGTATATAGTATATACCTGTGTCATCTCCCCTGTATATAGTATATATCTGTGTCATCTCCTCCTGTATATAGTATATACCTGTATGTCATCTCCTCCTGTATATAGTATATACCTGTGTGTCATCTCCCCTGTATATAGTATATATCTGTGTGTCATCTCCTCCTGTATATAGTATATACCTGTATGTCATCTCCTCCTGTATATAGTATATACCTGTAGGTAATCTGCTCCTGTATATAGTATATACCTGTGTGATCTCCTGTATTAGACCTCGTTAACACGTTATTTGCTCAGTATTTTTACCTCAGTATTTGTAAGATAAATTGGCAGCCTGATAAATCCCCAGCCAACAGGAAGCCCTCCCCCTGGCAGTATATATTAGCTCACACATACACATAATAGACAGGTCATGTGACTGACAGCTGCTGTATTTCCTATATTGTACATTTGTTGCTCTTGTAGTTTGTCTGCTTATTAATCAGATTTTTATTTTTGAAGGCTAATACCAGACTTGTGTGTGTTTTAGGGCGAGTTTCGTTTGTCAAGTTGTGTGTGAGTTTTGTGTGGCAACATGCGTGTAGCAACTTTTTGTGTGTCGAGTTGCATGTAACAGGTTAGTGTAGCAAGTTGTGTGCAGCAAGTTTTGCGCATGGCGAGTTTTGCGCGTGGTGAGTTTTATGTCTGGTGCCTTTTGAGTATGTGCAAGTTTTGTGTGAGGCAACTTTTGCATGTGTTGCAAATTTTGTGCATGTGGCAATTTTTCCGCGTGTGCAAGTTTTGCGTGTGGCGAGTTTTCCATGAGGTGAGTTTTGCACTTGTGGCGAGTTTTGCGTGAGCCTAGTTTTTGCATGTGGCGAGTTTTGCGCATGGCGAGTTTTGAGCGGCGACTTTTGTGTTTCGACTTTTATGTGGCGAGGTTGGTGTATGTGTGGTGAAATGTGTGCTGAGGGTGGTATATGTGTTCAAGCACGTGGTAGTGTGTGGCGCATTTTGTGTTTGTGTTCATATCCCCATGTGTGGTGAGTATCTCATGTCGGGGCCCCACCTTAGCAACTGATCGGTATATACTCTTTTGCGCCATCGCTCTCATTCTTTAAGTCCCCCTTGTTCACATCTGACAGCTGTCAATTTGCCTCCAACACTTTTCCTTTCACTTTTTCCCCATTATGTAGATAGGGGCAAAATTGTTTGGTGAATTGGGAAGCGCGGGGTTAAAATTTCACCTCACAACGTAGTCTATGACGCTCTCAGGGTCCAGACGTGTGACTGTGCAAAATTTTGTTTCTGTAGCTGCGACGCCTCCAACAGTTTTCCTTTCACTTTTTTCCCCATTATGTAGATAGGGGCAAAATTGTTTGGTGAATTGGAAAGCGCGGGGTTAAAATTTCACCTCACAATATAGCCTATGACGCTCTCGGGGTCCAGACGTGTGGCTGTAGCTGCGACGGTGCAGATGCCAATCCTGGACGGACACACACACACACACACACAGCTTTATATAGTAGATAGCAGTGTCTCTCTCCGTTTTATTGAAGCAGCAATGCCATCTGCGATGAAACCTCTTTGGGACAAGCAAAACAACAAGTTCTTCCACTCCATTATAAAAAATGCCAGGAGTTAAATCCTCAGCTTGTAATGTTTTAGTCACTGTAAATGGATGATGAAGCAATTCCTTCAATTCAACCACCTGTGTCCATTGACCTTCATGTAGTGTTACCTGAGGGCCATATCTACAAGGAAGGGTTTCAGCTCAAGCAATCGCTCAATCATTAAATAGGTGCTGCCCCACAGAGTGGTTTGATCCACAATTGCTCCTTTTCCAACACGTCTCTTCAAGATGGAATCAATTTTAGGGGTTCTGGCAGTAATACCCAATTTCCTCACTTTGCTAATCAGAGTTCCAGTATGTCCCTCTTGCAGATTATCTCTTATTTCCAGCTGCAGTGTGTGCACAACACAGTGCATGTGATGAATAGGAAAGAGGTGTGAAGCAGCTTCAACAAGATCTAATTGCAAAGACTCATTTTGCTGTTATTCTGTAGTAATATTTGTTTGTTCCCCCATTATGGGAACAGGACTGTGGCCTTCCATCTCCAACAAGCTGAATGTGAAATATTATTCTAGCTGCTGTTCACCTTCATTATTCTCATTCATCAGTTTATTTGTACTTGTGTTTGAAGCATTATCAGTCACAATAGCAAGAACCTGTTCTTTTTTTGAGTTAATAATCTTGCAGAACTTTTTCCACTAAGGTCTGGAGAAACTGGCTGCTGTGATGAGCTTTAGTATCTTCCACTGCCAGTGTCTTGGTAACAATTTTTTTTTTGTTGTCACAACCATATCGAACGTTAATAACAAAATACTTCACTCTGTGACGTGTGCAGGCATCCATTTTAAGAAATACAAAGCGTCTCTTGAGTCTTTTTAACCCAGTATCTACCAATGTCCTTTTTTGGGACGCCTAATCTTTAGCTTCTAGCAACTAAGATTTTATAATTTTTATAATTCGGTCCAATTTTTTGTGTTATGTTTGTAAAAAGGAGATTTTTTTGTGTACTCATCGTAAAATCTTTTTCTCCGAGCCAATCATTGGGGAACACGGGACCATGGGTGTTATGCTGCTTGCCACTAGGAGGACACTAAGTAAACACAAAGAGTTAACTCCTCCTCTGCAGTATACACCCTTGACTGGCCAG
This sequence comes from Ranitomeya imitator, assembly GCF_032444005.1. Classification (NCBI taxonomy): domain Eukaryota; kingdom Metazoa; phylum Chordata; class Amphibia; order Anura; family Dendrobatidae; genus Ranitomeya; species Ranitomeya imitator. The sequence continues at coordinate 304,906,011 of NC_091282.1, forward strand.
TAATGACTCAGTTCGGTAGTAAAGCAGTAGGAGTATAAGAAAAACAAGACAAGTAAACTATGTCAAAAACGATGAACAAACAACAACAACAACAAGCCAAAAGGTTAACTGGGTGGGTGCTGTGTCCCCCAATGATTGGCTCGGAGAAAAAGATTTTACGGTGAGTACACAAAAATCTTCTTTTCTCCTATGCCTCATTGGGGGACACAGGACCATGGGACGTCCTAAAGCAGTCCCTGGGTGGGGAGCAATTGCACTGCTAAAAACCCCCATGTACCACTGGCTTATTGAGGTACCGCTGTCTGCAGAATACGCCTGCCAAGGGCAGTGTCTGCCGAAGACTGGGTATGAATGTGATAGTGCTTCGTAAAAGTATGCAGACTGGACCAAGTCGCACCTTTGCAAAGCTGTTGTGCTGACGCCTGGTGCCGAATGGCCCAAGAGGCACCGACCAAGTCAAATGCACCTTAATCCCTGCTGGGACAGGAGTGTTCCTGACTCGGTAGGATTCCTGTATAGTTTAGCAAATCCACTTGGCTAGAGTGGCCTTTGAGGCGGCTAGACCTTTCCTATGTCCCTCCGGAAGCATGAAGAGGACGTCCGACTTACGGAAGGGAGCCGTCCGAGATATGTACCGCCGAAGAGCCCTAACTACATCAAGAGTATGGAGAGCTTTCTCGATACGATGGGTTGGTGCCGGACAGAATGATGGCAAGACAATGTCCTCATTTAGGTGAAAAGAGGAGACGACTTTAGGTAGGAAAGATGGAGAAGTCCTCAAAACTGCCTTGTCTGAGTGAAAAATTAGAAAAGGGTGTCGGCAAGAGAGAGACTCCAACTCCCGAGACTCGCTTGATTGATGTAATCGCCACCAGAAAGACCACCTTCCATGAAAGGAGGGTGAGAGAGATGTCCTGCAATGGTTCGAAAGGGGCCTCCTGAAGAACTCCGAGAACCAAGTTGAGATCCGATGAAGCCAAAGGCATTCGATAGGGAGGAACCACCCGGGAGACTCCTTGGATAAACGTCTTAACCGGCAGTCTGGAAGCAATCTTTAGTTGGAATAGAACTGACAATGCGGACACGTGTCCCTTGAGCGAACCTAGGGCAAGGCCTGACTCTAAACCTGATTGGAGGAACTCCAAAATGAACGGAATGGAAAATACCAGAGGAGAACGTCCATGCGCGATGCACCATGAAAAGAAGGTGCGATGATAAATGCGCATGGATGTGGGTTTCCTAGCACAAATCATGGTAGAAGAAACCCGAGGAGAGATTCCGGCTTGAGCTAAAATCCAGGATTCAACAGCCACGCCGTCAAAGACAGGGCCAGGAAGATGATTTGCTGAGCCGGTACTGGAGATGATTTCTCGAAGTTGATTTTCCAACCCAGGCGAGAAAGAGAATCCACGGTGATACTTAGACTCCTCGCAGGCAAAATGGGACGGACCCTTGATTAATAGGTCGTCCCGATACGGAAGAACTACCACTCCCCGAGCATGAAGATTGGCCATGACAGCTGCCATGACCTTCGTGAAGACTCTGGGGGCAGTGGCGAGTCTGAAGGGCAAGGCCACAAACTGGAAGTGTTCATCCTGGACTGCTAAGCGCAGGAACTGCTGATGAGCGGAAAAAATCGGGATGTGGAGATAGGCATCCTTGATGTCTATGGATGCAAGGAACTCTCCTTTTTCCAGGGATGCAACAACAAAACGGAGTGAGTCCATCCTGAAGTATCGAACCCGTACGAACTTGTTTAACAGCTTGAGGTCCAGTATAGGCCGTAGAGTCCCGTCCTTCTTTGGGACCACGAATAGGTTCAAGTAAAATCCCCTGAACCTTTGGTCTTGAGGGACCGGAACAATGACACCGTCCCTTTTGAAGCGCCTGTATGGCTTGAAGAAGATGTAACATAGTAACATAGTAACATAGTTAGTAAGGCCGAAAAAAGACATTTGTCCATCCAGTTCAGCCTATATTCCATCATAATAAATCCCCAGATCTACGTCCTTCTACAGAACCTAATAATTGTATGATACAATATTGTTCTGCTCCAGGAAGACATCCAGGCCTCTCTTGAACCCCTCGACTGAGTTCGCCATCACCACCTCCTCAGGCAAGCAATTCCAGATTCTCACTGCCCTAACAGTAAAGAATCCTCTTCTATGTTGGTGGAAAAACCTTCTCTCCTCCAGACGCAAAGAATGCCCCCTTGTGCCCGTCACCTTCCTTGGTATAAACAGATCCTCAGCGAGATATTTGTATTGTCCCCTTATATACTTATACATGGTTATTAGATCGCCCCTCAGTCGTCTTTTTTCTAGACTAAATAATCCTAATTTCGCTAATCTATCTGGGTATTGTAGTTCTCCCATCCCCTTTATTAATTTTGTTGCCCTCCTTTGTACTCTCTCTAGTTCCATTATATCCTTCCTGAGCACCGGTGCCCAAAACTGGACACAGTACTCCATGTGCGGTCTAACTAGGGATTTGTACAGAGGCAGTATAATGCTCTCATCATGTGTATCCAGACCTCTTTTAATGCACCCCATGATCCTGTTTGCCTTGGCAGCTGCTGCCTGGCACTGGCTGCTCCAGGTAAGTTTATCATTAACTAGGATCCCCAAGTCCTTCTCCCTGTCAGATTTACCCAGTGGTTTCCCGTTCAGTGTGTAATGGTGATATTGATTCCCTCTTCCCATGTGTATAACCTTACATTTATCATTGTTAAACCTCATCTGCCACCTTTCAGCCCAAGTTTCCAACTTATCCAGATCCATCTGTAGCAGAATACTATCTTCTCTTGTATTAACTGCTTTACATAGTTTTGTATCATCTGCAAATATCGATATTTTACTGTGTAAACCTTCTACCAGATCATTAATGAATATGTTGAAGAGAACAGGTCCCAATACTGACCCCTGCGGTACCCCACTGGTCACAGCGACCCAGTTAGAGACTATACCATTTATAACCACCCTCTGCTTTCTATCACTAAGCCAGTTACTAACCCATTTACACACATTTTCCCCCAGACCAAGCATTCTCATTTTGTGTACCAACCTCTTGTGCGGCACGGTATCAAACGCTTTGGAAAAATCGAGATATACCACGTCCAATGACTCACCGTGGTCCAGTCTATAGCTTACCTCTTCATAAAAACTGATTAGATTGGTTTGACAGGAGCGATTTCTCATAAACCCATGCTGATATGGAGTTAAACAGTTATTCTCATTGAGATAATCCAGAATAACATCCCTCAGAAACCCTTCAAATATTTTACCAACAATAGAGGTTAGACTTACTGGCCTATAATTTCCAGGTTCACTTTTAGAGCCCTTTTTGAATATTGGCACCACATTTGCTATGCGCCAGTCCTGCGGAACAGACCCTGTCGCTATAGAGTCACTAAAAATAAGAAATAATGGTTTATCTATTACATTACTTAGTTCTCTTAGTACTCGTGGGTGTATGCCATCCGGACCCGGAGATTTATCTATTTTAATCTTATTTAGCCGGTTTTGCACCTCTTCTTGGGTTAGATTGGTGACCCTTAATATAGGGTTTTCATTGTTTCTTGGGATTTCACCTAGCATTTCATTTTCCACCGTGAATACCGTGGAGATGTGACGCTCTTGATTTGGGGGAGAGGACTGAAAGAAGCGTGGGGGGAATGGAAGAAAACTCGATTTTGTATTCGGAGGACACGAGCTCTCTGACCCACTCGTCGTGAACGAGTTGTTACGAAAGGACCGGAACCGAAACTGTTGTTGATTCCGAAAGGGCCAGTTAGGTTTTTGCTGAGGAACAAATAGGGATTTTTGTGTACTCACTGTAAAATCCTTTTCTCCGAGCCATTCATTGGGGGACACAGACCGTGGGTGTATGCTGCTGCCACTAGGAGGCTGACGCTAAGTGAAACAAAGAAAGTTAGCTCCTCCCCTGCAGTATACACCCTCCTGCTGGCTCTCAGCTAACCAGTTTGGTGCAAAAGCAGTAGGAGATCAATAACAACATATGAGCGTATAGCATGTCACATTATATATGAGAGTATAGCATGTCAAATTATAAAACAAGCACAACTAATAATAACTAATAATAGGGAGGGAGCTGTGTACCCCAATGAATGGCTCGGAGAAAAGGATTTTACGGTGAGTACACAAAAATCCCTATTTCTCCTTCGCCTCATTGGGGGACACAGACCGTGGGACGTCCCAAAGCAGTCCCTGGGCGGGGACAACATCAGATCAGGCCGGTGTAACCGCTACTTACAAGTGCGTCACCGCGGCCTGCAGAGTCCGCCTGCCCAGACTCACATCTGTGGAAGTGTGGGAATTATAGTGCTTCAAGAATGCATGCGGACTGGAGGAATTCGCAAGCTTGCGGCCGTGCTTGCCGACGTCTGGTGTCTAGAGCCCTCAGACAGGGAGATAGGCTAACATCTAGCACGGAAGGACTCCTGGATGGTGAAAAGAATCCACCAGGCTAACATGGCTGATGAAACGGCTAAACCCTTCCTGTGACCGTCAAGAAGCCGTCTTACCATTGAGAAGCCCAAGTAAAGTGTCCAACCTTCGGAAGGACGCCGTCCTCGATACATACCCCCTCGGAGCACTCACTTCTTCCAGATTATGGAGAACCCATACCGTTTTGTGGACTGGAGCCGAAAGAGATGAGAGAAGGATGATGCCCCTGCGACAGTGGGAATACAATACCACCTTGGTAACGAGGGAAGGAGATGGTCTGAGGGCGACCCTGCTTTGATGGTAATAAGGAAAAAAGTCTGAAAGAACAGAGCGGCGAGCTCTGAAGGCTCATCAGGATGACAGGAGCGCAGAGAAAAAAGGGGAGCGACCTTCCCTGATAGTAAAGTCTGTCCAGATCAAAAAATGAGTCTACTGTAAGATCCCCAGGACCATTAAGGTCCCACAGATCTAACGGTACACGGTAGGGATGAACTACAGGTGAAGACTCCCTGCTAGAAATTCCATATTTGCAGTTTTGTCGCAATAAGACGGAAAAATACCAGTACGGAAAGCGAGAGAACCTGACATTGTCAGTGCGGGTGTCCCGGGATCACTGGGGCCCTTCCTGCTTCCAAAAAGATCTCAGAAGTAGTGGTAGAGGGGTTATGGAAATTGGTACCATGGAGGAACAGAGCATCACTGCGATGGTCTTGGATCTCGAGGTCAAACCATGAACTGGAGTACATTGGTGTTCAATTTTGGACGCCATGCGACCTACATCTGGAGTACTCCAGTGAAGGCAGATCTGATGGAAGACTTCCGAGAGAAGTTCCCACTCACTTGAGGATAAAATCCCTGATGGCTGAATATGTCTGCCGCCCAGTGTTCTACTTCAGGGATATGTACTGCTGAGATCACTGAGTGATAGATCTCGGCCCATCAGAGAGTGCGAGGTACCTCGGGCATGGCGCTAGACTGTGGGTACCTGCTAGATGGTTGACGTATGGCGCAGCTGTGGTATTCTTCAGTTGAAGATGGATGGTTGACCCGCCTGAAGGCAGTGGACCTGCTGTAGGATTAGCCGTACCGTTCGGATCCCCAGAGCAATTATCGGGAGAAGAAGACTGACATTGGTATTCCCTAATAACCATTGGACCAGAAGGCTTTGGATGAGGAAGAGACTGCCCTTTGAAAGCCTGATTGACTTGCTGAAAACGAGCGGAGCGAAAGAAAACTGCTTCCATTGTCATCTTTTTCCCCAGAACCTTCCTAGCGAATTGAATGAACCGAGGGAATGAGTGATCAAGTGCACGAGCTCCCTATTGAAGGGCCACGACCTTGACTCGAGAGAGGATTACCATCCTTCTTGTGCAGGATCATCCTCAAAAAGGAACTGCTGGGCTGGGAATGAGGAAAAACTTGTCTAAGTTTAGCTGCTAGCCCAAGTGAGAGGGTATTGCAAGTGATATAGACGACTCAGCGTAGTCCTGGAAGAGCGGCTAGAAAGTCGACCAAATAGGGCAGGACGACCATGCTTATAGGGTGCAAGAGGCACATGACAACCGCCAAGACCCTTGTGACCACTCTGGTGCGGTAGCCAGGCCGAAGGGCAAGGTCGTGACTTGAAAATGCTGTTCGCGAATGGAAGGCGAAGGGATTATTGTAGAGGGGAAAAATAGGAATGTGAGGGTAAAAATCCCGAATGTCGATGGATGCCAGAAACTCCACATTTTTCTGTTGAAGTAATGGCTGAGCGGAGGAACTCTATTTGAAAAAGGAGGACCTTGTCAAAGGTTGTTAGAAGTTTGAGGTCCAGGATCGGTCTTACTTTTGATTCCCCCTTTTTGGAGCCTAAATCCCTTAGATCTAGACTGTCCTGGACAACGCTTCCACTGCTGGTTGGGTCTGTAGAAAAGATACGAACCCTTGTTAGTCTTCCGCTCAGAAGATTTGATTGGCCAGCTGTACTGTCTTCGGGGAAAGGATACTTGTGTGAATCGAAGTAGTTAAGGTGTCTGACAAGGAGACTATTGGTCCAGCAACCCATGTGGCGGCTAAGGAAGGGTAGAAGGAAGGGTAGAGCGCTGAACCCGAAGCCACAAGACGGAACGAAACAGATTTGCTATCCGACCGTCTGTGGTATTTTAAATGATGATACATCGGGCAGGGACACTGGTAGGTATACCACAAGAAATTCTACCTGATTAGTCTGCCAAGTGGCAGAATTCGGGGCTGCATCCAGCAGGTCAGGAAAAAAACAGTCTCTTCCCATCGTCGTGCAAAGTAGAAAATTAGGAACCCCCGGTCCAGCATCCTCTTAACAGGGAGGAATCGTCCGCTTTTTTGCATAAGCCACTAAATAGTGGTGATACAAAGGGCGGTGCTCGGACGCCAGGGCAGGTTGCCTGGCGATAGGCCTGGATGCAGAAGAGGATACATGGAGGCGACACTGCATGTGCTCGTCTGTTGTTGGTGTGTGTGAGGGTGCGGGGGGGAGAATCTGTGCCCTTTAAAGGACCCGTCGCCCTTCAAAATCAGACCAGGTATGGCATCCCATGTAGAGGCTTTTGTAGAGGCTTCTGTCCAGGGAACCGCTCGCCAATTTGTTGATATAAGTAGGCAAGTCCCTCCTTTTTTTTTTTTTTTTGAAGCTCTGGCGATCCAAGGCGATATCTGATCCATATTCAGAGCGTTGTTCTCAACAAATCATAGGGGAGAGATCAGGAAATGAAAACTTCCGTTTTCTAGACGCCTGCACATTTTTCTAGAATACTTGCGGCCCCTGCTAGCCGACGGCTCCCATTGTAGGAGAGGGACCATGTATATCGGTCCTGCGAGCACTCCGAGCCACAGAGGGTTCACAGAGGGATTCAATCTCTTGGTCAGAGAAAACATGGGTTGCGGTTAGTGACAAAGTCCACTGAGGGGGACTAGGTATTCTGAGATAACTGGGATCAGCGGCGGAAGGCTCCAGAGCTCAGATAGGGTGACCAGCTTTGGATTGAACATGTGCCCTTAAAGGGAACCTGTCACCCCGTTTTTTGAGATTGAGATATAAATACTGTTAAATAGGGCCTGCGCTGTGCGTTACTATAGTGTATGTAGTGTACCCTGATTCCCCATGTATGCCGAGAAATACATTACCAAAGTCGGCGTTTTCGCCTGTCAATCAGGCTGGTCTGGTCAGGTGGGCGTGTTCACAGCGTTCTTTTCTTCCCCAGGTTTCCGTTGGTGGCGTAGTGGTGTGCGCATGTCCAAGGTCCGGATTCCCTGTGCCCACGTGAAGACACAGCGCGCGATCTGCGCTGTCATTCCTTTCATCGGTGCGGGCGGCCATCTTCCTGGGGCCGCGCGTGCGCAGATGTAGTGCTCTGCTGCACGGGGCTTCAGGAAAATGGCCGCGGGATGCCGCGCGTGCGCAGAAGAGATCGCGGCGGCCATTTTCCCAAAGCCGAGATGCAAACTCGGCTTTGGGAAAATGGCCGCCGCGATCTCTTCTGCGCACGCGCGGCATCCCGCGCCCATTTTCCTGAAGCCCCGTGCAGCAGAGCACTACATCTGCGCACGCGCGGCCCCAGGAAGATGGCCGCCCGCACCGATGAAAGGAATGACAGCGCAGATCGCGCGCTGTGTCTTCACGTGGGCACAGGGAATCCAGACCTTGGACATGCGCACACCACTACGCCACCAACGGAAACCTGAGGAAGAAAAGAACGCTGTGAACACGCCCACCTGACCAGACCAGCCTGATTGACAGGCGAAAACGCCGACTTTGGTAATGTATTTCTCGGCATACATGGGGAATCAGGGTACACTACATACACCATAGTAACGCACAGCACAGGCCCTATTTAACAGTATTTATATCTCAATCTCAAAAAACGGGGTGACAGGTTCCCTTTAAGACCAGTGAATACTGGTCATGCGCCTTTAAGACTGGAAAACTGGTCGTGCGCCTTTAAGACCAGGGAATACTGGTCTTGTGCCTTTAGGGGGGCATACTGTTTATGTGCCTTTAAATGGTCATGTGCCTCTAAGCATCAGGGCCTACTGGTCATGTGCCTTTAAGACCAGGGCATACTGGTCATGTGCCTTTAAGACCAGGGCATACTGGTCATGTGCCTTTAAGACCAGGGACATACTGGTCATGTGCCTTTAAGACCAGGGCATACTGGTCATGTGCTTTTAAGACCAGGGCATACTGGTCACGTGCCTTTAAGACTAGGGCATGCTGGTCATATGCCTTTAAGACTGGGGCATTTTTCAAGGATTACGCCAGAGGTGAAGCCCCTTGAGGGGAACTAGGTACTCTGGGAAGAGCCGGGATCGGCAGAGGGCTCCTAGGCTAATTTGAACTGAGGACTCTGGGAAAGATGACCGGCTTCTGGCTGGTCATGACTTAAAGAGCAGAGAATGCTGGTAATGTGCCCCTTTTAAACTAGGGAACCTTTAAGACCAGGGAAAGCTGGTCATGTGTGTATAAGCCCAGCGACTACTGGGCATGCGTCTTTAAGACCAGGGAATGCGGACATGTACCCTTAAGACCCGTGCCTTTAAGACCGGAGCTGCAGGACAACCAGAGATTGCAGGTCTTAAGTATTAAAAATAGGGAACGCAAGTCCCTTTATGCTGCCGGGGTGCGTGCGGGGGAGGGGATGCGGAGGGAGATTCTCCTTACCGAGATTCTGAGTCCCCCTTCTGGAATAGCGTGGTCTTCAGCGCTGAGTACCACCGGTGTGATGCTGGAGCCACTTCCGGATGAGCTCGTGTCCGGAAATGGCAGGAGGAAGAAGATGGCCGCCGAGAATAGAGCTGAATGAGAGGCACCTGAATAGGGGGGGCGGAGCCTGAAGCATGGCCTAGCATGGGCCGAGTTCCAGGTTGCGGCCAACACAAAACCCGAAGCCGGGGGCTAAATTTTCACAGCCAGCCGGCGCCGAACGAGGGGAAAAAAAAAAAAAAAACGCCGGATGCGCAGAGCCCTCCAACCGCTCGAGTCCCGGCACTTACCCCAGTATGCAGCTTTATTCAGCAGGTCAGAAGGTAGAAAAGATCCTGTGCTGTTGCTGCTGTTTGGACGGTGCAGGGATAAGAAAGGTCCTCAATCCATCGTCCCCTTAGCAGGGAGGTGGAGAGGAACCGTCTGCCTCCCTGCACCATCCGCTCTTAATAGTGGTGGTGCAGTGGGGGCTGCTCGGACGCCACGCTGGAATGTGCCTCTGAACAACCGAAGGTAAGACCTGGTGGGCAGGGCTGAATGTCCGGCAATAGGCCTGGCTGCAGAAGAGGATACTGGAGGCGACACTCCAGTGCTCGTCTGATAAAGGAGGAGGGAGATCGGTGCCCTTGAAGGGGCCCGTCGCCCCTAGAATCAGCTCAGGCAGTGGCTTCCCACGTCGCAGGAGAGGATACGGAGAGATGAAACTCCCGTGCTCGCCTGTTGTTTGTTCGGGGAGATCGGAACATGAAAGAAATCCGTCGCCCCATTCGTCCGTTGTAAAAGTAAAAAGAATTCTTTGGGTCTGAAAAGCAGACCAGTCCGTGTGCCTCCTACGGACACTAAGCAAGAACTGGTTAGCTGAGAGCCAGCAGGATGATGTATACTGCAGGGGAGGAGCTAACTTTCTTTGTATCACTTAGAGTCGGCCTCCTAGTGGCAGCAGCATACACCCACGGTCTGTGTCCCCCAATGAGGCGAAGGAGAAATTTACTCTTCCCTCCAGTAGCGTTAGAAATGATTTGGTCTAGTTTCTCCCCAAATAAACGGCAAGCTTGGTAAGGTACAGAAGTCAGCGACTTTTTAGAAGCAGAATCTGCTCACCAGTCCCGGATCCACAAGGCCCTCCTGATGGAGATTGCGTTTGCAGCCGCTTGCGCTGCGCAATTAGCCGCATCTATGGAAACGTTAACTACGAAGTCTCCGGTCTGAGCTATCTGGTTAGCGAGTCTGGCTGCTTCTGGGGGAAGATTACTGTTGTGGACGGTAGAGGTTAACACCTCTGCCCAGGCAACTATTGCCTTAGCCACCCAAGTAGCAGCGAAAGATGGAACTAGTGCTGCTCCTGAGGCCTCAAAGACTGAGCGAGCCAGGTAGTCAATTTGACGGTCAGAAGGGTCTTTGACTAATGAACCGTCGGACAGAGATAGGATTGTTTTGGATGCGAGTCGCGATACGGCAGGATCCACAGAAGGAGAGAGAAGAAACTCCTTCATTAGGTCCTTGGAGAAAGGATATTTATCTTCCGTGGCCTTTTGGGCCGTAAATCGCTTATTCGGGTGTTCCCTGTGTTTTTGGACAATGTCCTGAAACTTAGGGTGAATAGCAAATATCTTTTGGACGCGTTTAGTCTTTTTAAAAGACACGACGTGTTCCTGAGTGCATACAGATTCCTCGTCCACCATTAGCGTTTTGTTGATTGCCTCAATAAGGGAGTTAAAGGGACTCTGTCACCTGAATTTGGAGGGAACAATCTTCAGCCATAGGGGCAGGGTTTTCGGGTGTTTGATTCACCCTTTCCTTACCCGCTGGCTGCAATATTGGATTGAAGTTCATTCTCTGTCCTCCATAGTACACGCCTACGCAAGGCAAGATTGCCTTGTGCAGGCATGTACTACGGAGGACAGAGACTGAACTTCAATCCAATATTGCAGCCAGCATGCAGCCAGCGGGTAAGGAAAGGGTGAATCAAACACCCGAAAACCCCGCCCCTATGGCTGAAGATTGTTCCCTCCAAATTCAGGTGACAGAGTCCCTTTAACTCCCTTATTGAGGCAGTCAATAAAACGCTAATGGTGGACAAGGAATCTGTATGCACTCAGGAACACGTCATGTCTTTTAAAAAGACTAAACCTGACCGATCGAGGAGTCTTGGGTTCAATATTCCTCCGACTTGTATTCCGAGTTATGTACGCTGCGACCCTCGGGGGAAGGGGAGCAAGAAGTTGAGCTCGCAGATGCTGAAGCTCGAGCGTGTACGGGGGACGAGGCCGGTGTTCTTTTCCTGGAACCCCGAGATTCCCGTAGTAGAGTACGCCCCCTGTGGTCGGACGGCCCGTTACCGGTGCCAGATTCCGTCGCGGTAGACAGAGGGGAGTTTTGGCTTAGGGAGGATCCCCGGAAAGAGTCCAATGCCTTGGCCAAAGAATCCATAGATCGTGACATGGAAGGAGGGTTAGGCTCGGCGGGGTCGGTGGAGACATTGGAGGTGGAGGCAGGATTCGGCTGCGCACAGGCCGGGTCACAGTTCTGGCACAAAGGAGTATTGTGGGCATGTGGTAAAGCAGAATTGCAAGTGGCACATGAAGTAAAAAACAGTGTGCTTTTTATTGCTCCATTTTGCCTCCTTAGATTGAGACATAGTGTATGTCTATTCTCTCCACTAAACTGCGATAGCAGGGCTGTGGGTGCAGAGAAGGGGTTAAACTTTCCCCTATAGAGTGAAGCAGCTTACCCGCGGTCCTGTGCTGGTGTCCCCAGGGAGGAAGAGAGAAAATCTAGCGTTTTTGGCTGATTTCCCCGCAGAAGTGGAGTCCCAAGATGGCGCCCGAGATTTGCAGGGCTCTTCTCTTTCAGAGCGAGAAGCGCCTGAGTAGTGGGCGGGGCTCCGGCGGTGGGCGGAGATTTCAACTGCGGCCTAGTCTGGCTGAAAAAGCTGGGGACTAAATTTATGGAGCCTGCCGGTGGAGACCGCCGCGACGTAGCACCGAATGATCGCTGCTGGCATGTAGATAGCGGCACCTCTCCCCAGGGACCCAGACCGCACCTTCCCACGCAGGCAGCATGAGGAAGGATAGTATTGACCACCACCGATCAGAGATGCAGCCTCCAGCTCAATCGATCCTCCCGGGGGATGGAGAGCGTTTATGCGTCTTCATATGTGCCTGCCTCAGGGAACTTACGGCTGTGGCTGCCGCAGGGAACTTACGGCTACCGTGGGGACTACATGATGCCAAGGTGAGGGCTTGATTGCGGAGGAGCCCGGGAGATGCACATAAGAGCTATACTCTATGTGCTCGCCATCTTACAGGGGTGAGATCAGGACGGTATAGGAACAGTCGCCCTAGCGTAGATTAGGCGTGCCCCAGTCGTCGCAGGAGAGGTACAGGGAGGTATACTCGCCGTACTTGCCTGTTGATGGTTCGGGGGAGAGCGTACCCTAGAAGGAATCTGTCGCCCCCTTCACTCCGTTAGGCTACGTTCACATTAGCGTCATGCGACGCTGCGTCGCCGACGCAACGCACGACGCATCGGAAACGCACGCAAAAACGCACCTTTTTTGACGCAAGCGTCGGACGGATGCGTCGTAAAACGCAGCGTTTTTGGTGCGTTTTTGTAGCGTTTTTACAAAAACGCTGCGTTTTACGACGCATGCGTTGTCAAACAATGATTATATTTTTAGACACAATTTAGTGTCTAGACACTAGATAACACCACCAATGAATAGAAGAGGGTGGGTCTAGTGTCTAGACAATCGATAATGCCACCAATGGGTAGATGAGGGTGGGTATTAATGTAATAGTGGTATATATACCCCGGCATAGATTATTTCCAACCATAGAGCATCAAGATGGATCGTCCCATGGAGAGTATCTACCTCAATTTTGAGCTGGAATTAGCCCTTGCTATTGCTTATGCTATTGCCTGTCATGAACAGAGGAAAAGACACAAACTACGGAGAAGGAGTCGTCAGCGTTTTTGGCTACACCCTATAGTGGAAGTCCGAGAGAGTCGTGGAGCCTACCATTGTCTGTTTGGCGAGTTAAATGACAACCAGGAGAAATACTTCGAGTACACCAGGATGTCTCAAAACAGCTTCCGATATCTGCTGCGTCTGGTGGAAGGAGCCATTTCCAGGCAGGACACGCAGCTCCGTAAAGCAATTTCCCCCGAGGAACGTCTGCTGGTGACTCTACGGTACGTAATGGAATGTGAAGGATTTATATGTTCTTGCCATTTTTTAAATTAACGTGTTTTTGTTTTGTGGGGTGGGGGATTGTAATTAAAAATGAAAAATTCTTTCATAACAATTTAATTAATTATATTTATTTATTTTTCTTCTTGTCAGTTTCCTGGCTACCGGAGAGACCTTGAGATCACTGCATTTCCAGTTTCGTATTGGAGTCTCCACACTGTCTGGTATTATTGCCGACACATGCCGCGCATTGTGGGACAACCTCCGGGAGGAATTTTTACCCATCCCTACAACAGAAATATGGCAGGCCAACGCCCAAAAATTCGAACAAGTGTGTTCTTTCCCTAACTGTATTGGAGCCGTGGATGGGAAGCACATTAGGATTACCAAGCCTTCAAGAAGTGGATCTCTTTTTTTTAATTATAAAAAATACTTTTCCACCGTGCTCATGGCAATTGCAGGTGCGGACTGCAGGTTTCTCGCTGTGGACATTGGAGCGTTTGGCCGTGCAAATGATTCACGGACATTTAAGGAGTCAGACATGGGCCGAAGATTATACGAGAACAATTTTAATTTCCCCCAGCCACGACCTCTTCCCAACACCGAAGGACCGGCCCTGCCATTTGTTGTGGTTGGGGATGAGGCTTTTCAAATGAGTGGCAACCTACTTAAACCGTACTCCAGTCAGGGGTTGGACCGCACCAAAACTATTTTTAATTACAGACTGTCCAGGGCCAGAAGAACTGTGGAGTGCGCCTTTGGCATCCTGGTCTCCAAATGGCGTATCTTAGGATCCGCCATAAATTTGAAAATTGAGACAGTGGATGAGGTGGTGAAGGCGTGTGTGGTTCTCCACAATTTTATTATTGATAAAGAGAGAGTCAACATGGAACTCGATGAACCCATACCAAATCCATTGCCTGATTATCAAGATCATCCTCTGCGGACAACTGTGGAGATTGCTCATATGAGGGACCAATTTGCTGCATACTTTGTTTCAGATGTTGGGCGTGTTTCATGGCAAGATCAAATGGTTTAATTCATCTTGTTATTATGATGTCATGTAAACACTGTGGAGTCCATGTCATTTAACCATCCTATGTTTGGTTATTGTTATAATGTCCCCTGATTTTCTAATGCGTTGTGTTTTGAAATAAAGTTCTTGTGCCTTTCCGTTTTCTCAAAAAAAAAATCTCCCATATGTTTTTCCATAGTAATAGAATTGTAAAATCCAATTTTAGTGAAAGTAATGTGTGTCCCACAAAATTTATGTGAGCACCAGTACCCAAATGGACTGTGACAAAACAAATAAATTTTTCAGCCGTGTGTACCATAGTTTGGACGTATAACATGATCGGCTCCCACCTTGTTAACCATTTTTAATCCTGCAGACTATTTTCATATGGAATCTGGCTTGACAAGGAGGGAGACGATCATGTTTGCAAAACTCTACAGAGTTAACACTATTGTACTCAGGATGCTAGAATACGTCCAGAGTCAAATAGTGGCGACACTGTGAACATTGCTTCCACCTCACCTGACCAATATTCTTAAGGTACATTAATAAAACTATTATCCAACAATACCGACCAGTGATACGACTGGACCGAGATCGTTGTTTAGTTGTCGCGTGGTTGCTGGAGAGCTGTCACACAGACAGCTCTCCAGCGACCAAAAAAGAGCAAGTCCCGTGTAATCTGGGTAATGTTATGAAGCGCATGGCCGCACTCACGATGTTTACCATTGTAAATGTAATTTTAAAAAATACAAAAAAACATTATATTCCGTTGTGTGACACGTCCATCGCCGTCAGCTTCCCGTACTGTGCCAGCCGTAAAGCACAGCACAGCGTTTATTATTAAGTCAACGGTGTGCTCAGCTTTACGGGCGGGAATCACAGTGTCAGTGCGGAAAGATGACGGCGAGGGACGTGGTTGACACCTTTTTATATTTGTGGGGTATTGTTCACTTTTTATTTCAGTGTTTAACCCCTTAGTGACAGAGCCAATTTGGTACTTAATGACCGAGCCAATTTTTGCAATTCTGACCACTGTCACTTTATGAGGTTATAACTCTGGAATGCTTCAACGGATCCCGCTGATTCTGAGATTGTTTTTTCGTGACATATTGTACTTCATGTTAGTGGTAACATTTCTTCGATATTACTTGCGATTATTTATGAAAAAAACGGAAATATGGCGAAAATTTTTAAAATTTTGCAATTTTCAAACTTTTTATTTTTATGCCCTTAAATCAGAGAGATATCTCACGAAAAATAGTTAATAAATAACATTTCCCACATGTCTACTTTACATCAGCACAATTTTGGAAACAAAATTTTTTTTTGTTAGGGAGTTATAAGGGTTAAAAGTTGACCAGCAATTTCTCATTTTTACAACACCATTTTTTTTTAGGGACCACATCACATTTGAAGTCATTTTGAGGGGTCTATATGATAGAAAATAATGAAGTGTGACACCATTCTAAAAACTACACCCCTCAAGGTTCTCAAAACCACATTCAAGAAGTTTATTAACCCTTTACGTGCTTCACAGGAACTGAAACAATGTGGAAGGAAAAAATGAACATTTAACTTTTTTTTGCAAACATCTTAATTCAGAACCATTTTTTTTATTTTCACAAGTGTAAAAACAGAAATGTAACCATAAATTTTGTTATGCAATTTCTCCTGAATACGCCAATACCCCATATGTGGGGGTAAACCACTGTTAGGGCGCACCGCAGAACTTAGAAGTGAAGGAGCGCCGTTTGACTTTTTCAATGCAGAATTGGCTGGAATTGAGATTGGACGCCATGTCACGTTTAGAGAGCCCCTGATGTGCCTAAACAGTGGAAACTCCCCACAAGTGACACCATTTTGGAAACTAGACCCCTTAAGGAACTTATCTAGATGTGTGGTGAGCACTTTGAACCCCCAAGTGCTTCACAGAAGTTTATAACGTAGAGCCGTGAAAATAAAAAATCGCTTTTGTTTACACAAAAATGATCTTTTCGCCCACAAATTCTTATTTTCACAAGGGTAACAGGAGAAATTAGACCACAAAAGTTGTTGTGCGATTTCTCCTGAATACGTCGATACCCCATATGTGAGGGTAAACCACTGTTTGGGCGCACCACAGAGCTTGGAAGTGAAGGAGCGCCGTTTTACTTTTTCAATGTAGAATTGGCTGGAATTGAGATTGGACGCCATGTCACGTTTGGAGAGCCTCTGATGAGCCTAAACAGTGGAAACCCCCCACAAGTGACACCATTTTGGAAACTAGACCCCTTAAGGAACTTATCTAGATGTGTGGCGAGCACTTTGAACCCCCATGTGCTTCACAGAAGTTTATAACGTAGAGCCGTGAAAAAAAAAAATCGCATTTTTTCTACAAAAATGATCTTTTTGCCCACAAATTTTTATTTTCACACAGGTAACAGGAGAAATTAGACCACAAAAGTTGTTGTGCAATTTCTCCTGAGTACGCTGATACCCAATATGTGGGGGTTAACCACTGTTAGGGCGCACCGCAGAGCTTGGAAGAGAAGGAGTGCCGTTTTACTTTTTCAATGTAGAATTGGCTGGAATTGAGATTGGACGCCATGTCGCGTTTTGAGAGCCCCTGATGTGCCTAAACAGTAGAAAT
Source organism: Ranitomeya imitator (assembly GCF_032444005.1). Taxonomy (NCBI): domain Eukaryota; kingdom Metazoa; phylum Chordata; class Amphibia; order Anura; family Dendrobatidae; genus Ranitomeya; species Ranitomeya imitator. The sequence continues at coordinate 304,923,036 of NC_091282.1, forward strand.
CCCCCACAAGTGACCCCATTTTGGAAACTAGACCCCTTAAGGAACTTATCTAGATGTGTGGCGAGCACTTTGAACCCCCATGTGCTTCACAGAAGTTTATAACGTAGAGCCGTGAAAAAAAAAATTTGCATTTTTTCTACAAAAATGATCTTTTTGCCCACAAATTTTTATTTTCACAAGGGTAACAGGAGAAATTAGACCACTAAAGTTGTTGTTCGATTTCTCTTGAGTACGTCGATACCCAATATGTGGGGGTAAACCACTGTTTGGGTGCACCGCAGAGCTTGGAAGAGAAAGAGTGCCGTTTTACTTTTTCAATGTAGAATTGGCTGGAATTGAGATCGGACGCCATGTCGTGTTTGGAGAGCCCCTGATGTGCCTAAACAGTAGAAATCCCCCACAAGTGACCCCATTTTGGAAACTAGACCCCCCATGGAACTTATCTAGATGTGTGGTGAGAACCTTGAATGCCCAAGTGCTTCACAGAAGTTTATAATGCAGAGCCGTGAAAATAAAAAATATTTTTTTTTCCACAAAAAAGATTTTTTAGCCCCCAAGTTTTTATTTTCACAAGGGTAACAAGAGAAATTGGACCCCAAAAGTTGTTGTCCAATTTGTCCTGAGTATGCTGGTACCCCATATGTGGGGGTAAACCACTGTTTGGGCGCACGACAGAGCTCGGAAGGAAGGAGCGCCGTTTTGGAATGCAGACTTTGATAGAATGGTCTGCGGGTATTATGTTGCGTTTGCAGAGCCCCTGATGTACCTAACCAGTAGAAACCCTCCACAAGTGACCCCATTTTGGAAACTAGACCCCCCAAGGAACTTATCTAGATGTGTGGTGAGAACTTTGAATGCCCAAGTGCTTCACAGAAGTTTAGAATGCAGAGTCGTGAAAATAAAAAATATTTTTTCCACAAAAAAGATATTGTAGCACCCATGTTTTTATTTTCACAAGGGTAACAAGAGAAATTGGACCCCAAAAGTTGTTGTCCAATTTATCCCGAGTACGCTGATGCGCCATATGTGGGGGTAAACCACTGTTTGGGCGCACGGCAGAGCTCGGAAGGGAAGGAGCGCCTTTTTGGAATGCAGACTTTGATAGAATGGTCTGTGGGCATTATGTTGCGATTGCAGAGCCCCTGATATACCTAAACTGTAGTAACCCCCCACAAGTGACCCCATTTTGGAAACTAGACCCCCCAAGGAACTTATATAGATGTGTGGTGAGAACTTTGAATGCCCAAGTGCTTCACAGAAGTTTAGAATGCAGAGTCGTGAAAATAAAAAATATTTTTTTTTTCACAAAAAAGATTTTGTAGCCCCCAAGTTTTTATTTTCACAAGGGTAACAAGAGAAATTGGACCCCAGAAGTTGTTGTCCAATTTATCCCGAGTACGCTGATGCCCCATATGTGGGGGTAACCCACTGTTTGGGCGCACGGCAGAGCTCAGAAGGGAGGGAGCACCATTTGACTTTTTGAGCGCAAAATTGGCTGTCGTGTTTGGAGACCCCCTGATGTACCTAAACAGTGGAAACCCCCCAATTCTAGCTCCAACCCTAACCCCAACACACCCCTAACCCTAATCCCAACCTGATCCATAATCCTAATCACTAACCCTAACCATAATCACAACCCTTACCCCAAAACAACCCTAATGTCAACCCTAACCATAACCCTAATCAAAACCCTAAATCCAACACACCCCTAATCCTAATCTCAACCCTAGCCTCAAACCTAACCCTAATCCCAATACACCCCTAATCACAACCCTAACCTTAACCCTAATCCCAAACCTAACCCTAATCCCAAGCGTAACCCTAATGCCAACCCTAACCCTAATACCAACCCTAATCCAAACCCTAACCCTAATCCCAGCTCTAACCCTAACTTTAGCCCCAACCCTAGCCCTAACTTTAGCCCCAACCCTAACCCTAGCCCTAAGGCTATTTTCACACTTGCGTCGTTTGGCATTCCGTCGCAATCCGTCGTTTTGGACAAGAAACGGATCCTGCAAATGTGCCCGCAGGATGCGTTTTTTGCCCATAGACTTGTATTGCCGACGGATCGTGACGGATGGCCACACGTCGCGTCCGTCGTGCACTGGATCAGTTGTGTTTTGGCGGAGCGTCGGCACAAAAAAAGTTCAATGAAACGTTTTTTTGTACGTCGCATCCGCCATTTCTGACCGCGCATGCGTGGCCGTAACTCCGCCCCCTCCTCCCCAGGACATAGATTGGGCAGCGGATGCGTTGAAAAACTACAGCTGCTGCCCACGTTGTGCACAATTTTCACAACGTGCGTCGGTATGTCGGGCCGACGCATTGCGACGGCCCCGTACCGACGTAAGTGTGAAAGAAGACTAACCCTAAATGTAGCCCCAACCCTAACCCTAAATTTAGCCCCAACCCTAACCCTAAATTTAGCCCTAGCCCTAACCCTAACCCTAAACCCTACCCCTAACCCTACCCCTAACCCTACCCCTAACCCTAACCCTAACCCTACCCCTAACCCTACCCCTAGCCCTAACCCTAACCCTACCCCTAACCCTAACCCTACCCCTAACCCTAACCCTAACTGCTGTTCTCCTGCCGGCCGGCAGATGGAGACAGATGGCGGGCGCACTGGGCATGCGTCCGCCATGTTCTTCTGCCGGCGGCCAGGAGGAGCAGCAAGAGGATCCAGGGACCTAGGTGAGTATGCTAGGGTCCCCGAATCCCCCTATTTCTCTGTCCTCTGATGTGCGATCACATCAGAGGACAGAGAATTACACTTTACTTTTTTTTTTTGCGGTCGCCGGTAAACAGTTAATTACCGGCGATCGCAAAACAGGGGTCGGTAATACCGACCCTGATCATGCTCTTTGGGGTCTCGGCTACCCCCGGCAGCCGAGACCCCAAAGATTCTCCCGGTGCCGGCCGGCGGGCGCACTGCGCATGCGCCCGCCATTTTGAAGATGGCGGCGCCCACCGGGACACACGAGGAGCATCGGGGGAGCTAGGTGAGTATTGGGGGGCCACCTGGGACCCCTTTTCTCTGTCCTCCGATGTGCGATCACATCGGAGGACAGAGAAATTAAAAAGAGATCGCTTTTTTTTTTTTTTTTTTTTGCGATCGCCGGTAAACGGTTAATTACCGGCGATCGCAAATGCGGGGTGGGTTAAAAAACCCCCGAATCATGTTCTCTGGGGTCTCAGCTACCCCCGGCAGCCGAGACCCCGGAGAAAATCGGCCTCTGGGGGGCGCTATGGACTTTTTCCACAGCGCCGTTAATTAACGGCGCTGTGGTTTAAGTACCCTTAGCGGTCGCCGTTAAAAGGCGTATCGGTGGTCGCTAAGGGGTTAAAACACTGCGCTAGTAACCCAATATTCCCTTGTTTAAAACAAAGACATCGCTGGATCGGTGTCTAACTCGCCGATCCAACAATGACAGCGTGTGATCAGTTACCCCAAAAAATTCCAAATCATTCGCTGACACCAAAAATCTAACAGCAGGTGCTCAATCGTTTTACGATTTCAGAAAAGATAACGTTGGTTACACACAAAAACCAACTTTATCTATACTGAAATCATTGTGTGATGGTACATTTTAAACTTGACATATTGAGCAATGCTGTTTGTGTTTGTAACATCTGATAGTACACTGAGCGACAGCCCTATAAAACAATGAAAAAAAAAAATTGATAAAATATTGTCAGACATTGCACATCAGGTGTTACAAAGACAAGATTTGTGTATACGGCGCAAGGTGTGATTTGGTGCAAACTTTATTTGAGACAATAAAAACGAATTTAAAAAAAAAAAAATAACAGTTTTATTTAGGGACACAAAAAAAATAATGGGAAAATGTAATTAGGGGGTATCTACATCTGCTATTAAAGGGGATTGATATCCCCCACTTTTTGGGGGTGTTGAGGAGACCGAGGAGGAGGACGAGGGGGAGGAAGCAGCATACTCTATCACACTAGACGGGATGCCGACATCAATCCAGCCAGTTGATGGTGGCGAGACTGTCAAAGCAGGAGGTGAGGGAGGAGGAGGGACGACAAGTGTCCTTGGCTGGCTACTCCGGCTCCGGGTCGACCCAGGCTGTGTAGATGGTGTACTCCTTGTACACCCAGGCTGGGTACTGGGTGTACTCCGTGTAGACCCAGCCTGGGTACTTGGTGTGCTCCGGGTCGACCCAGGCTGTGTTCTGATGGTAGTTTTGGGAGCAGCCATAGCCAAGGTCGTAGTGCTTGTCGTCGTCGTCGTCGTCTTCTTCTTCTTTTTCTTCCTCCTCTCTCCCTCTGGGTGTGGGTCGGCTTCCCGTCTGTGTGCCCTTGAAGGCCTGTCATGCTCTGAACTTTGGGCTCTGTTCTGTGGTGGCGGTGGCGGTGGCCCTCGGCACGCGGAGCTCTGTGGTGGTGCTCTGCAGCAGGAGTCGGAGTCATGGCAGCCAGCGATGGTACTGCGGGCACATTTGTCGCTGACTGCATGACCCGAGCCTGCTGCAGAGCAGTGACATATACATTGTTGCAGCCCTGCATGACCGAAATCTGGAGTTCCGGCGTAAGATGTTCAACCATGCCGTTGTGAATGGCAGTAAAAAAATGTTTGGCCGGCCTCGAGAGATCCGTTTCGATGTTTTCAAGACGCCGTTCGATATTGGACATTTTATCGCACAGCGCCTTGAAACCATTCTGAAATACGGTGCTCAAATGTAAAAATTCGGGCATGACCGCCCTGTCCGAGGCCCGCTGACGCTGTCGGGAAGACCCGAAGGAAGGAGCGACAGAGGCCTCGGCCAGGGGAACATCTGATGGACCGGCTGCCGGTTCGCCAGATTGTGGTGGTGCAGACCTGCTCTCGCTGTGGGATGGCTGCGACAGTTCAGATGGCGCTTCACAAAGGACCGCTCCAGAGGGTCGGACAGCCTCGCGGGTGCTGCTGTGTGTTCTGTGAAAACATAAGGAAACCATTAGTATACTAAATATCACATTTCACATGCGTCATTAATAAACTTTACCGCCAGGTATCCATTGCCGCCATTAATATTAACCTATTTTTAATATTGACACTGCATATGCACCATCAATATTTAAAAAAAAATGCATTTATTTATTCAAAATAGTCACCCATGGTTGCGGTTTGTAACGCCAGACAATTATGCTTACGTTGGAACTGCCATGACGTCACGGTCATGTGACCGAGACGTCATCACAGGTCCTGCGAGCTGAGCAACCATGGGAACATAACCTGCTTTGCAGTGGAATGTATGCCGTATCTATTATATTTTACTTTTTTGTGTATAAAAAATCTGGGATACACCTGGATAGCCACTATACTACTCCACTATGAAATATTGGCTGGGCATGGCCAATCTACTATCTTTCTGTGTTCTGTATACTTCAGATTTCAGGGAAATTGCTAGTAAGTCAAGCTCACCATTGTAGTAATCCCAGAAGGGAGCCGCTGTGTCAAGTGTGAGAAGACCAGAAATGAATAAAAAATTCGAGGTCAACGAGGCGTGAAAAGTAAAATCAAAATACTTTATTCACTTCAATCAGAAGCAGAGGATGAAACATCTGCACAATACAATAAAAACACTATCTACGCGTTTCAGGTCTGATGTTCCCTGTCTCCTGAAACGCGTAGATAGTGTCTATTGTATTGTGCTGATGTTTCATCCTCTGCTTATGATTGAAGAGGATAAAAGTATGTATTTTTTACGTTTCACGCCTCGGTGAACTTGCCTTTTTTTCTTCATTTCTATACTTTGTACTTGCCAAAATAAATGGCTGGGCAATAAGCTACGTGGCTGGAATGTAGTATGTGAATATGCATGTTGTAAAAACTAGGTGTGTGCATAGGTACTATACTTACTCTCTGCTTTCAAGGACCGGTCGCAAGAACTGCAGTATACGGTTGTACTTGTACACCGAGGTCCATGAAGCGGCAGCACCACTACGGGTCTGTCCCTCCTTTTTCAGGCCCCTCCTGAAACGGTCCTTCATGGAGCGCCATCTGGTCCTCAATTGTTTAACTGTGTATAAAGATAAAAAATAAAAAAGGTTTTAGATAATATATTGAAAACGATTACGCAACCGTGTGCAATCCCAATAGAAGACATCACAGACGGTTGTGTAATCCTGGCATGATGGGTCACAGCAGCATTTTGGAAATACTTACGGAAACTAGCTTTGGCCTTGGGGGAAGCGCTGTCGAAGCCATCCCACAGCGATTGTGCCACCTCTAACCACAGACGCCGCAATATGCCCTGGTCCGCGTGCCGGGGGTCACGGCTGTCCCACAACGGGCCCCGTGCTTCAATGGATGCCACCATCATGTCAATATCCAGTGGTTCATCCAGGGCCCGTTGTGAAACCTAGAATAAATGGAAAATATTAATGTTTGCAAGAAAAAAAAAATTGTCCCTACCTCCTCCACCGCCACCTACCACACACAACACCACACCCTCCCACCACCCCCCATATCCGCACAAACAATAAAATTAAACAAAAAAAATGAATAGGTTTGAAAGAAAAACTTACTCTCCGTCCTGCAACCACAGCTTGGCCCCGTGGTCTCTGCTCCTGCTCCCTCTCTTCCTCCTGGTCCTCCTCCTCACTTGAAGAAGCCTGCAAAATAGTTTACCAAAAAGTTGAGTGACCCATCTACAAATGACAGCGAATATAGTAAGCAATAGTAGATCATGTACTCACCGGACTCCTCAGCGGTGGGGTGTTGCTCGAATCGCTGCCGCTGGCCATGACTAATGCAATTCTGAAATAAAGAACAAAATAACATTGATCCTATGCTCCTATGCACAATCCAGCAATATATAAAAAAAAAAAAAAAAAAAAAAATATTCATTTAAACCACAAAGAACATTGCACTCCAACTGAACGCTGAGCAAACAACACTGCCACATTGATTAAATTAAAGAAACAATGGCAGAGACAACCCAATGCCAGAGTACAAAAGCCTAAAGATAAGAAAACTAATCTACAACAGACCCAATGTAGTAATCCCAAAAGAGTTTTTTTTTTTTTTTTTAAGGTACAGTATGCATGGAGCAACACAAAAAACACAATATATTTTTGAAAGGAAAAAATTAACAACCCCCAAAAATTAAGGGCAGAAACATTAATAACACACCATACTTTACAATAAAACCGACAGGGCCGGAGACAATAAAAGGCCATACAACGCCATACATCACAACCAGAAACATACAACAATGTCTTTACACAACCACAGTGCTGAACATAATACACAACTTGCAATAAAAAATTAATAAATGTAATAAAAGGGCGCAGAATCATTCTATACTACCATACTTTACAATAAAACCGACAGGGCCGGAGACTATTAAACGCCATCATATAACGCAAGAATAAAACATCACAACTGAATACAAAAAACACCACCAAACCAAAAAATGGAAAAGAAAAATCTATCCTTGAAAGAACAATAATCAAGGCCGCAGACAATGAAACGCCATCCTATACAACGCCATACATCACAACCAGACTAAAAATACCACAATATCTTTAACCACAGTGCAGAATATAATACACAACTTGCAAAAATAATTTTAAAAAACATGTAGAAAATGCACAGAATCATTCTATACTTACATCTCTGGACAGCGGATGAAAAGACAGTATTGTAGTGTGTCTAGTCTGTTGTGTAGCCTGCAGCAGAAGTGACAAACAATCCAACATTTTCTTTATATATGGGGGATGTTTTTCTCACTGTTTGCACTGTCTAGACACTGTCTAGACACTTTTTTGTTTCATTTTATCTAACGACGCATGCGTCGCACAACGCACGCACGACGCACACCCGCGACGCAAGTGCGTTGTCAATAGGTTTCAATGGGAAATTGAACGCATTGACGACGCACGAGCGACGCAAGTGCGACACGTGCGTTTTTTGGACGCTACAAAAATGCAACATGGTAGCGTCTCCGACGCCACCCAAGTGCGGTGAAACGACGCATGCGTCGTGCGTTTTACCGAAAACGCACGACAACGCAACGCATGCGTCCCCAATGATAAAGATAGGGGCGCATGACGCATGCATTGTCGTGCGTTGACGACGCAGCGTCGTTTGACGCTAATGTGAACGTAGCCTTAATTAAAAAATAAAAGTTTACAGAAAATAAAAATAAAAAAGGAATAAAAACAGTGGGGTCTGAAAACAGACCCAAGTGCCTCCTACAGACACTAAGCAAGAACTGGGTCATTACTGGCCAGACAAGGGGTGTATACTGCAGAGGAGGAGTTAATTCTTTGTGTTTACTTAGTGTCCTCCTAGTGGCAAGCAGCATAACACCCATGGTCCTGTGTCCCCCAATGAGGCATAGGAGAAATTAATGTTTTCAAAATAGGAAATCATGTCATTGTCATTTTTAATTGAATATTGGGACGCCCTTTTCTGAAAAATCCGTACTTGTAAAAATTTTAATTTGGCAAGTAATGGGTTAAGATCTTCCTTTTGGTTAAAGGCTTCTTCCATCACTAATTTTCTAATACTTTTCTCTTTCCAGAGAAACACCAGGTTTGTGAGCCATTTCTCCATTAAGAGCTGTAAAAGCTGGTCGTGCAAATAATGATGATAATGGTACACAACTTTGTAAACGTCTGCGTGGCAGCGTTGTAAATGTGTTTTTAGATTGGAAGCTCTTGAAGGAGCATTTTTACCACTGCCTGAGTATGCACTGATTTTGGCATCACAGCATTTGTTTTCGTCTGGGTCACTTATAGACTGACACACAAAATGTTTATTATCTTGAGTCACTGTGAAATGCTCAAATACAGCTGACTTCATAAGATGCTTCTTAGACATTTTGTAATTATGTAAATTTGCTCTCAAAATAATTGTAAAATAAAAATGAAGTATATTGTAATTCTTGCAAGAATAGGAAATCATGCACTGAGTAATTTGGGATAGAAATAAAACAATCTTTGCATAAGCCAATAGGACAGATAAGTATAACATTTGTAAAATGTATTGTTAAATAGCTTTACTCTGAACTTTTCAATGTCAAGGCTTGTTTCAGCAGGGAACAGCTCACTAAATACTTCACATCATATTTCTTCAGTCTATGAAGAGGAGGGAGGGAGCATGTTTGTGCTGAATCACATTCCAGAACACACACACACACACACACACACACACACACACACACACACACACACACACACACACACACACGTCCTCATCGATCCTGTTACTGTATTTCCGAATTTGAGTTGTTAGAAAACATTTTTTCCCCTTATAGTCTATGTATAGTGTGTATAAGTCATCAAAGCAGCTAATTTCTCCAAACATGAGCTAAGAACAAAAACAAACTAAAACATCAAGTATACAGAGACCACATATACTGGACTATTTATTTATGCACAGTTATATGTTAGTTAGATATGCTTTAGGAAGTACTTACCTTCTTTAATCCTGCTTTTCTGTTCACTCCAGAAGTTCTGAGATGAATGTAGACTTTCCTTCCCTGTACATTTGTTTGCCCCTTATGTGTAGAGGAGGAGCTTTACTATTTATCATGAACATAAACTGCAGCACAGATTCATCTCAGCTAAAAGTCTAGACCTTAGATCAGGAATAGGACATTTCATAACTTTCCCAAATTCTTATGAAAAAAAAATCTCCACAAACTGTATTGAACTACTGTGCCTAATTTATTATATATTTTCCGAGTCGGTCCATTTTTTACCAACTCCAACTCCACCAAAATGGGCTCCGACTCCACAGCCCTGGTGCAAACCACAGACTCAGCATTCATGTTTTTGAGTCTGTGCTTTAGGGCTCATACTCACATGTGAGAAACTCGGAACGAGTCTCGCATATTAATATCCAGCACTGCACGCTGGAGCGGAGCGTGCGGCTGCATGTATTTCTATGCGGCCGCACGCTCCGATCCGATTGCCGGCAGCCGTGCCAGGTATTGACGTGCGAGACTCGTCCGAGTTTCTTGCATGTGAGTATGAGCCCTATGAATAAATGAGAAGGAGGGGGGTGTTCAAAATAATAGCAGTGTGGAGTTCAATAATAATAATCTTTATTTTTATATAGCACTAACATATTCTGCAGCGCTTTACAGTTTTGCACACATTATCACTGTCCCTGATGGGGCTCACAATCTAAATTCCCTATCAGTATGTCTTTGTCTTTGGCATGTGGGAGGAAACCCACAAAACACGGGGAGAACATACAAACTCCTTGCAGATGTTGTCCAAGGTGGGATTAGAACTCTGGACTCCAGCGCTGCGCAGGGCCTCTTTGACCTTTCCTGGCACCTGCACACTGCAGTACTTTGCTCTGCCCTCAACAGGGCAAAGTAAGCCGCAGCGTGAAGACAAGAAGAGGACGTCATCGTAAGAAGATAGGAGGCCCCGGACTGCGACGCCCATCGGACCGGACCGCCCATGGGTGTTGTGAATTCCGTTCTTGGGCTCCCTCCGGTGGTTGTAAATGGCACTTTTGTGAATTCTGCCCTTGGGCTCCCTCTGGTGGTTTTGAGTGGAACTGCTGCTCCTTGGGTTTAGCTTTAGCAGCTGCTTTCACTAATCGTCTCTCCTGGCTCTGCTATTTAACCTGGCTCTAGTCTTCAGCCTATGCCACTTGTCAATGTTTTCTGCTGGATTCACATCTCTGCTTGGATTCTCCTGGTTTCCTGACCAGTTCTGCTAAGATAAGTTCTGGCTTTGCTCATTTCAGTCCACATGTTGTGGACTTATTGTTCTGTGCATTCTATTTTTGTCCAGCTTGTCATTATGGATTTTTTCTGTTAGCTGGAAGCTCTGGGAAGCAGATTTACCCTCCACACCTTTAGTCAGGTGTGGAGATTTTGTAAACTCTGTGTGGATTGTTTTGTAGTTTTTATACTGATCGCACAGTATCCTTTCCTGTCCTATCTATCAAGCTAGACTGGCCTCCTATGCTAAAATCTGATTTCATCTCTGCGTATGTTATTTTCCCCTCCTCTCACCGGCAATATTTGTGGGGGGCTATCTTTCCTTTGGGGATTTTCTCTGAGGCAAGATAGGTTTCCTGTTTCCATCTTTAGGGGAAGTTAGATCTTAGGCTGTGCCGAGGGGTCTAGGGAGCGTCAGGTACCCCCCACTGCTATTTCTAGTTGCGCTGCTAGGTTCAGGGTCTGCGGTCAGTACAGATACCACCTCCTTCAGAGCTTGTCTCATGTTGTTCCTAAACCATCAGATCATAACACCTGGGTGAGTATAATCTAACCTATTTTTCTCATCTTTCAGGTTACATCGGGGGCTTATCTACAGCATTACAGAATGCTGTAGATAAGCCCCTGATGCTGGTGGGCTTAGCTCACCTTCGATTTTGGGGGTGACACGTTCCCTTTAAAGTATATGTAGCCAATGTCCTCGCCATGAATTTCATTCCGAAATTATGCAACCCCCAAATGCGCTGGTCAATATATTTTCTCCGCCGCATGTGGATGACATCTCACCCACAATGCCACTACTGTAACATGCAGCAGATTTTTCATCCAGTGTATATACAGTACATCATGTGCAAACACCCTAAGGCATAATCTCAGGACTGTATTACGGGCTGTTTTGTATACAGCTTCTAGAGGTGGACATTTTTCCTCCATCACCTTAAAGTCACAGCCAATTTTGGCTTCCATGAATTTTTTTTTTTTTTAATAACTTTTTTTTGCCACATTCCAGGAGCCATAACTTATTTTATTGTAATCTGATTGTGTGAAGACTTTTTTTTTTCCAGGACAAACTGTAGATTTACTGGTACCATTTTTGGTCCCATAGAATTTTAAATCACTTAATTTTTTGCACTAGGGCATGAATATGAACAAAGTTTGGAAATTTTTTCAGCCCTTCTCTCCCAGGTGATTTTTCATTTTTGCTCTTTCGTTTTTTTTCTCCCCTTCTAAGAGCCCTAATTTTTTCATTTTTCCATTAAGATAGCCACTATGAGTGTTTGTTTTATTACGGGATGAGTTTTGAATGATACCATTCAATTTTACCATACAACACACTGTGGAATGGGTATAAAAACAATTCCAAGTGGTATGAAATGCAATTCTGCCATTTTATTTTTGAGCAGAGGGTTTAGTTTGTAAGGCGCTCATTGCATGGCAAAAATTACATGCCAATAGTTCTCCAGGTCAGTACGATTACAGCGATACCAAAGTATTTTTACTTGAAGGGATTGTCCGGTATCTACATAATGATAGCCTATCCTTAGGATGGATCATCCCAATCAGACAGGTGGAGATGTAACACCCAGACTTGCTTAGAGTAGCTGCAGAGCGACACAGCACAGCTCCTGGGTAACTACAGATCGAGTAGTAGCGGAGCTGCAGCACCCAGATGCAGATACTATGCACTTGTCTAAGTTGGGCTTTGCAGCTTTCCAACTGATCACATTACACCAGCAGATCTGATGTTGATGACCTATCCTAAGGAAAGGCACATTAAGTCACAAAAAAAAAGTTTTAATGCCATTTTCACAGACCCATAACGTTTTTATTTTTCTATGCAGCTATGTGAGGGCTTCTTTTTTTGCATGATAAGCTCACGTTTCCATTCATATAATTTTGGAGTACATACGACATTTTCCTCGCTTTTTATTTTTTAGGGAGGTGTTACTGGAAAAATGCAATTCTTATGTTTTGACTTTTTTTTTTTTGGAACCAATGTCAAAGTGAACATAAACAAAGAATGACAAAAAAAATATATAAAAAATAATTTTATTGAAAGTAAAATAAAAAATCAAAAAATACAGAAAAGGAAAAAACAACCAATAATACTACACCATGTAATAAAAGATATATTGAATGAGGAGACCAGATCCATATAATATAAAAGATACTAAAAAAAGTATATACTGAAAAAATATATATAACCCTCCAAAGTGCAACAAAATGAGAAAAATAGATGACATAAAAAAATATATATATAAGCCATCCATCTCAATAAAGTGCATATGCATCCATAATAAATAGTCTAACCTAGACAAAATAAGTGCATAAAACTCTGGAAAAATACTAGTACCAGTGTGGAGATGACCTGTGACCTTCAAGGACTCCGACTCCAACGTACGTTTCGCCTGAATGGCTATTTCAAGGAGTGAAGAGGAAGTGGAAATGGAGTGCTTTTTATACATAGCCCCAACCAATCAAATGGTATAAAAGGGGTCATGTCAGCGATAAAGACTAAAAAGAAAATACCCTAATAAAATATATATAAATATATGGAATAACATGTTTCACTCATTCATATACATCCTAGAACAATCTGCATACATAAGTAATAAAATTACATACAGAATAAGGCACAGTATACGGCGAGACCGGAAGTGACATATCATACTAGAAATAAACATAGATAACCATGTGACCAACAGCTTTACATAAAAAAGGACGATATAAAGTCTAAAAAAGACCGATCATATTAAGCGGTGCAGCGCTGCAAATATACTACAATTTCTTACAAGTAGAGCGCAATATGCGGCGAGCACCGGAAGTGACATACCATGTGTAAATTAACATATATACATAATAGGGAAATCCTGCCCGAAATAGCAAGGAATATATTCTAATAGTGTCCGATCCTCTAAAAAAGCATAACGCCGTGGACCCACATATGCCGCACGGACACCGGATAGTCACCGCCAAACCGGAAGTGACGTTCCGCACTCCGCACTAACACAGCGGGAATCAAGGCAACACATAGCCGCGGTGATCACATAGTAGTGTGATTGCCTAGCAACCCAGAGAGGGTGCACACCGCCAGTGACCCCCACCAATTGGAGGTGTAGGAACGATAGTCACCGCCCCGCCCACAAAACAATACCCGAATACAAAACAAATGCAAGAAAAAAAAGTGAAAGTAAGTAAAACTATGGGGCAAGCCAAAGAACCAATGAATCCCAATGGAATGAAGCCATAAATAATAATCATTTCACATTTGATCATGTGCACAAGCGGAGCAATTAGTGTTGTGAATTCAGCTTTTTGGCTCCCTGCGGTGGTTGTAGAGGGTAATGCAGTTGTGCCTGGACTGCAGGAGTGGACAGGTGTATCTACTAATTGCAAAACTGACTGGGGTATATAGCTTTGCAGGATCCTTTAGTCAGTGCCAGTTGTCCATTGTTCTGGAAGGATTCACTTCCCTGCTGGTCTCTCCAGTTTGCTGTGCTTTTCTACAAAGATAAGTCCTGGTTTGGTTTTTGCTGTCCACCTGCAGTGGACTTTATAGTTCTGTGCATTTTCATGTTTTTGTTTTGTCCAGCTTAGTCTGTGAAGGATTTTTTGCAGCCTAGATATTTCTCTGGAGATGCAGATATACCCCCCATGTCTTTAGTCAGATGTGGTGATCCGTATTTTCTGCGGTGGATATTTTCTAGTGTTTTTATACTGACCGCATAGTACTCTGTTCTATTCTTTCTTTTTAGCTAGCATGGCCTCCTATGCTAAAATCTGATTTCATATCTGCGTATGTTATTTCCCTCTCCTCTCACAGTCAATATTTGTGGGGGGCTATCTATCCTTTGGGGATTTTCTCTGAGGCAAGATAGGTTTCCTGTTTCTGTCTTTAGGGGTAGTTAGATCTTAGGCTGTGCCAAGGGGTCTAGGGAGTGTAAGGCACCCCCCACGGCTACTTCTAGTTGCGTTGCTAGGTTCAGGGTTTGCGGTCAGTACAGGGACCACCTTCTCCAGAGTCCGTCTCATGCTGCTCCTAGGCCACCAGTCATAACAAATCAGACCGCTAATGAACAATCAAAACAGAGTCCATGGTATGTTCTTTCAGATCATAGAGAATGCTAACCCCCCCAAAAAATAAAAATAAAAAATAAAAAAATATAATAAAATAAATAAAAAAAAGTGCAGTGAAACACACGTGCGAATGAGTGAAAAAAAGAAAAGAAAGGAAACATAAAAAAGAAACATAATTTATTGAAATCACAGCAACATAAAGATTCCATCCAATATCCCAGTCAGATATAGATGCCGAAGAGGACCTAAAAATGTAAAAACAGAAAAAGAATAAATGTTAATAAAACCTACAAATAAGCACTAAAAGACATCTGCTCATTCAGGCCATGGGGTGCCAGGGTATTCAGTCTGTAGATCCACCTGGCTTCAATTTCGGCCAGCCTTTTCTTAATATCTCCGCCTCTCATATTTAATACAATATGGTCAATCCCTCTTACCCTCAATAGAGAGCTATCGCACTGATGGAACAACTTAAAATGCTTAGGCAGGGTTTTCAGGGATTCAACATCAGTGGCTGTTTGGGCTGCTTTAATGTCTAAAACATGCTCCCTGACTCTTCTTCTTAGTTCCCTGGAGGTTAAGCCAACATACTTAAGTTCACAAGGACAGCTAGCACAATAAATAACCGCAGTGGTCGTACATGTGATGGGGTGGAGGATGTTATAAATCTTATTACCGTCAGCATTGGAGAATACAGCACATCTTTCGACATTGGGGCACGCTACACAGGAGCCACAAGGACGGCAGCCCCATTTTGGGCCCCTTGAACCAAACGGATTATCATTCTTTTTGTTCACATAATGACTATGTACTAACAAATCCCTTATGTTTGGTGATCTCCTGAAAGTAACAGATGGTTTAGGTGGGAGGTATTGCGCAAGGATAGGATCCAATTGCAAGACCTTCCAATGTTTGGATAATATATCCTTCACCTCATACCATCTGCAATTGAAAGTTTGAATATACCGTACCTTGTCACTATTCCCATCTTCCAATCTGTTTGTTCAGCGCTTGAGAACGATCAGTGCGTTTAGCTTGCCAATACGCCAGTTTAATACATTGTGAGAAATATCCTCTCTCAGCAAATCTTGCACTCAAGTCTCTACTTTGCTTTTCAAAAGAAAACTCATCGGAACAAATGCGTCGCATCCGTAGAAACTGTCCCACAGGTATGCCTTTAATAAGACTTTGTTGATGTGACGATGAAAAATGTAGAAGACTGTTAGTAGAAGTCGGTTTCCGGAACACATCTGTATGTATAAATCCCAGTTCATCAACTTCCAACAGAATATCCCAAAATTCCATATTAGATCTTCCTGCTTTGTAAGTTAGACGTAGGTTCAGATTGTTGTCATTCAGATGGCCCATAAAATTCTGTAGTTCATTAGAAGAACCCTGCCAAATAAACAAAATATCATCAATGTATCTTCCCCAGTATTGCACTCTGTCAACCAAAGGGAGAGGTTCAGTAATAAAAATCTTCCTCTCCCACAGCCCCAGGAACAAATTAGCATATGAGGGCGCAAAGGCCGCCCTCATTGCTGTTCCCTGGAGCTGTAGAAAAATTGTTTCCACCGTAGGATAAAAATTTGGTGGAATAAAATTTTCTTGGAACATTATTTAAGCAAACATTTGATTCCTAGAGGCCTTCGGGTGCAATTATTCCCTTCCTATGGGAAAGATGATGTGGGATTCTCATCAGCATGGGAGAATATTTGTAACATTTGTTCAAATTCATTTTTAACTTTGATTGTAGACTTTAATTCTAAATCTCTGCCTCTGCTTGAGAAAGAAATTGATGACCTCCAGAGGGATCTTAATAAATTAATCACACCCCTGGAGGCTGAAGGTTTTAAAAAGGAATTGGAGGATTTACATCTGATCTGGGAGAAACAGATTAAAGATACTAAAACTAAAAAATACGCTAGAGATCTATCAGACAAAGAGAACAATAGAGTGTATAAGTGGAAATTTCCTTCACAAAGAACCAGAGCCAGAAGTACATCTATGACATCTTCTACTTCGCATGAATCAACAAGCTCAGGGACTCGAAAGACGTATAATACAAGAACGCAGAAACGCAAGAACTTTGCGCAGTTTTCTCCCAGGAAAAGGATGACTCCGGTGGATCTTGGTAACAATACTCTGTCCTCAAATAAGGTAATTAATCTGTCTGATATTGTTCTCACAGTTCCACAAATGGAAGTTCTCAATCTTGGGCTCAATTTTTCACCAACTGCCAAATTTGATCCCTTCTCAGCAGTAAAAGACTTGCATTTATTCGCACGAAAGCTACTACTTAAGAAACTTCATCATAATAATCCAAATGACGTCACTGACACTATCCTGGAAACGGTTGAAGAAACTGAGGCCTTGGATGCCTTAAATGAACTTTTACAAGAACAGTCCTCAACATCCTCAAGTAAGTTCCCCAAAAGCTTGATCCCCAGGTCTAAGAAGTTTCCACCTCTCACGTTGAGTGCTAACATTGATTTATTTGTTAAACTTGTGAGCGAAGACCTGAAAAAGGTCTCTACCTTGGTCAAAGGCCATAATTGTACATTGGAACATAAAAAAGCCATTGAAGAGCTGTCCTCTAGGACGGACATAGTTATCAAACCATCGGATAAAGGTACCGTCACACTAAACGATATCGCTAGCGATCCGTGACGTTGCAGCGTCCTGGCTAGCGATATCGTTCAGTTTGACACACAGCAGCGATCAGAATCCTGCTGTGATGTCGTTGGTCGCTGCAGAAAGTCCAGCACTTTATTTCGTCGCTGGACTTCCTGCTGACATCGCTGAATCGGCGTGTGTGACGCCGATTCAGCGATGTCTTCGCTGGTAACCAGGGTAAACATTGGGTTACTAAGCGCAGGGCCGAGCTTAGTAACCCGATGTTTACCGTGGTTACCAGCGTAAAAGTTAAAAAAAAAAAAAAACACTACATACTTACCTTCCGCTGTCTGTCCCTCGGCGCTCTGCTTCTCTGCCCTGTGTAAGCACAGCGGCCGGAAAGCAGAGCGGTGACGTCACCGCTCTGCTTTCCGGCCGCTGTGCTTACACAGGGCAGAGAAGCAGAGCGCCGAATATTCAAACTTTCAATTGCAGATGGTATGAGGTGAAGGATATATTATCCAAACATTGGAAGGTCTTGCAATTGGATCCTATCCTTGCGCAATACCTCCCACCTAAACCATCTGTTACTTTCAGGAGATCACCAAACATAAGGGATTTGTTAGTACATAGTCATTATGTGAACAAAAAGAATGATAATCCATTTGGTTCAAGGGGCCCAAAATGGGGCTGCCGTCCTTGTGGCTCCTGTGTAGCGTGCCCCAATGTCGAAAGATGTGCTGTATTCTCCAATGCTGACGGTAATAAGATTTATAACATCCTCCACCCCATCACATGTACGACCACTGCGGTTATTTATTGTGCTAGCTGTCCTTGTGAACTTAAGTATGTTGGCTTAACCTCCAGGGAACTAAGAAGAAGAGTCAGGGAGCATGTTTTAGACATTAAAGCAGCCCAAACAGCCACTGATGTTGAATCCCTGAAAACCCTGCCTAAGCATTTTAAGTTGTTCCATTAGTGCGATAGCTCTCTATTGAGGGTGAGAGGGATTGACCATATTGTATTAAATATGAGAGGCGGAGATATTAAGAAAAGGCTGGCCCAAATTGAAGCCAGGTGGATCTACAGACTGAATACCCTGGCACCCCATGGCCTGAATGAGCAGATGTCTTTTAGTGCTTATTTGTAGGTTTTATTAACATTTATTCTTTTTCTGTTTTTAAATTTTTAGGTCCTGTTCGGCATCTATATCTGACTGGGATATTGGATGGAATCTTTATGTTGCTGTGATTTCAATAAATTATGTTTCTTTTTTATGTTTCCTTTCTTCTTTTCTTTTTTTCACTCGTTCGCACGTGTGTTTCACTGCACTTTTTTATTTATTTATATTTTTTTTCTTTTTTTGGGGGGTTAGCATTCTCTATGATCTGAAAGAACATACCATGGACTCGGTCTGATTGCTCCGCTTGTGCACATGATCAAATGTGAAATGATTATTATTTATGGCTTCATTCCATTGGGATTCATTGGTTCTTTGGCTTGCCCCATAGTTTTACTTACTTTCACTTTTTTTTCTTGCATTTGTTTTGTATTCGGGTATTGTTTTGTGGGCGGGGCGGTGACTAGCGTTCCTACACCTCCGATTGGTGGGGGTCACTGGCGGTGTGCGCCCTCTCTGGGTTGCTAGGCGATCACACTACTACAGGTCCTTCTCAAAAAATTAGCATATAGTGTTAAATTTCATTATTTACCATAATGTAATGATTACAATTAAACTTTCATATATTATAGATTCATTATCCACCAACTGAAATTTGTCAGGTCTTTTATTCTTTTAATACTGATGATTTTGGCATACAACTCCTGATAACCCAAAAAACCTGTCTCAATAAATTAGCATATCAAGAAAAGGTTCTCTAAACGACCTATTACCCTAATCTTCTGAATCAACTAATTAACTCTAAACACATGCAAAAGATACCTGAGGCTTTTATAAACTCCCTGCCTGGTTCATTACTCAAAACCCCCATCATGGGTAAGACTAGCGACCTGACAGATGTCAAGAAGGCCATCATTGACACCCTCAAGCAAGAGGGTAAGACCCAGAAAGAAATTTCTCAACAAATAGGCTGTTCCCAGAGTGCTGTATCAAGGCACCTCAATGGTAAGTCTGTTGGAAGGAAACAATGTGGCAGAAAACGCTGTACAACGAGAAGAGGAGACCGGACCCTGAGGAAGATTGTGGAGAAGGACCGATTCCAGACCTTGGGGAACCTGAGGAAGCAGTGGACTGAATCTGGTGTGGAAACATCCAGAGCCACCGTGCACAGGCGTGTGCACGAAATGGGCTACAGGTGCCGCATTCCCCAGGTAAAGCCACTTTTGAACCATAAACAGCGGCAGAGGCGCCTGACCTGGGCTACAGAGAAGCAGCACTGGACTGTTGCTAAGTGGTCCCAAGTACTTTTTTCTGATGAAAGCAAATTTTGCATGTCATTCGGAAATCAAGGTGCCAGAGTCTGGAGGAAGACTGGGGAGAAGGAAATGCCAAAATGCCTGAAGTCCAGTGTCAAGTACCCACAGTCAGTGATGGTGTGGGGTGCCATGTCAGCTGCTGGTGTTGGTCCACTGTGTTTCATCAAGGGCAGGGTCAATGCAGCTAGCTATCAGGAGATTTTGGAGCACTTCATGCTTCCATCGGCTGAAATGCTTTATGGAGATGAAGATTTCATTTTTCAGCACGACCTGGCACCTGCTCACAGTGCCAAAACCACTGGTAAATGGTTTACTGACCATGGTATTACTGTGCTCAATTGGCCTGCCAACTCTCCTGACCTGAACCCCATAGAGAATCTGTGGGATATTGTGAAGAGAAAGTTGAGAGACGCAAGACCCAACACTCTGGATGAGCTTAAGGCCGCTATTGAAGCATCCTGGGCCTCCATAACATCTCAGCAGTGTCACAGGCTGATTGCCTCCATGCCACGCCGCATTGAAGCAGTCATTTCTGCCAAAGGATTTCCGACCAAGTATTGAGTGCATAACTGAACATTATTATTTGATGTTTTTTTTGTTTGTTATTAAAAAAAACTTTTATTTGATTGGATGGGTGAAATATGCTAATTTATTGAGACAGGTTTTTTGGGTTATCAGGAGTTGTATGCCAAAATCATCAGTATTAAAACAATAAAAGACCTGACAAATTTCAGTTGGTGGATAATGAATCTATAATATATGAAAGTTTAATTGTAATCATTACATTATGGTAAATAATGAAATTTAACACTATATGCTAATTTTTTGAGAAGGACCTGTATGTGATCACCGCAGCTATGTGTTGCCTTGGTTCCGGCTGTGTTAGTCACTTCCGGTTTGGCGGTGACTATCCGGTGTCCGTGCGGCATATGTGGGTCCACGGCGTTATGCTTTTTTAGAGGATCGGACACTATTAGAATATATTCCTTGCTATTTCGGGCAGGATTTCCCTATTATGTATATATGTTAATTTACACATGGTATGTCACTTCCGGTGCTCGCCGCATATTGCGCTCTACTTGTAAGAAATTGTAGTATATTTGCAGCGCTGCACCGCTTAATATGATCGATCTTTTTTAGACTTTATATCGTCCTTTTTTATGTAAAGCTGTTGGTCACATGGTTATCTATGTTTATTTCTAGTATGATATGTCACTTCCGGTCTCGCCGTATACTGTGCCTTATTCTGTATGTAATTTTATTACTTATGTATGCAGATTGTTCTAGGATGTATATGAATGAGTGAAACGTTATTCCATATATTTATATATATTTTATTAGGGTATTTACTTTTTAGTCTTTATCGCTGACATGACCCCTTTTATACCATTTGATTGGTTGGGGCTATGTATAAAAAGCACTCCATTTCCACTTCCTCTTCACTCCTTGAAAAAGCCATTTAGGCGAAACGTACGTTGGAGTCGGAGTCCTTGAGGGTCACAGATCATCTCCACACTGGTACTAGTATTTTTCCAGCGTTTTATGCACTTATTTTGTCTAGGTTAGACTATTTATTATGGATGCATGTGCACTTTATTGAGATGGATGGCTTATATATATATATTTTTTTATGTCATCTATTTTTCTCATTTTGTTGCACTTTGGAGGGTTATATATATTTTTTCAGTATATACAGGGTGGAGCGCGGTAATTTGCTGATTTGGGAATGAAATAAAAAAATTATGATCATTAGAAAAATTTATTTTATATTTTAATTATACTGAACAGTAATGGAATTTTTAAATTACATGGTTTTAAATAGTGTATCTGGCAAATGTCGACCTTCGCTATCCACACACTGCTGCATATGTTTTCTGAAGTTTTCATGAACTCTAACAAGCATGTCCACTGGTATTCTGCCAATTTCAGCTTCAATATTGTTCCTTAGGTCTTCCAAGGTGTTGGGACGGTTGATATACACCTTAGACTTCAGGTAACCCCAAAGGAAAAAATCGCATGGGGCTAAATCCGGTGAGCGTGCTGGCCAGTTCACATCTCCCCTCAAAGAGATAAGCCGTCCAGGAAACATTTGCCTCAAACAATTCATGGTAACCCTCGCTGTGTGTGCAGTGGCACCATCCTGTTGGAACCATGTATCCTCTAGTTCCATTGCCTCAAGAGCCGACTGAAAATAATCCTGTATCATAGACAAGTACCGTTCGGAGTTCACAGTTATGGCACGACCATTATCCTGAAAAAAGTCAGGACCAATGATGCCTACTCGTGATATGGCGCACCACACAGTGACGCGGTCCGAATGCAGAGGTCTCTCGTGAACTTCTCTGGGGTTTGTTTCACTCCAGTAACGCATATTTTGTTTGTTTACACACCCACTGAGGTGAAAATGTGCCTCATCAGAAAAAAACACAATTGCGTCACGGGGTATCGTTGCTAACATGTCTTCACAAGAGGTCCGCCGTGTCAAATAGTCCCATGCTGACAAATGTTGGACCACGCACATTTTATACCGGTGAAAATTCAGTTCATCATGAAGAATCCGGTGGAGAGAACGTCTTGAAATGCCAAGAGCAAATGATTGCTTCCGAGCAGAGCGTTTCGGAGATTGCAGTACTGCTGCTCTAACTCTCTCGATGTTTTGTGGTGTTGTAATCCTTCTCTCAGGTCCCCTTCGTACACATGACACATTCCCTGCTGTTCTGAATGCATTCACCCAATTTACAATTGATTGCCGTCCAGGAACACGTCCGCGTGGAGGAACAGCGAATTGTAAACGAAAAGCACGCTGCACTGCAATGATCGAGTGGGCATTTGAAAAATACGCTTCAACACAAAATGACCTCTCCTCACGTGTCCACTGCATGATGGCAACTGAAAGGCAGAGGAATACAAATCTCCCATCAGCCACTGTAAGCCACACCCACTCTCCCCTCTCTTCGACCGACAGTGCCGCCACAGCATGCAGTGCAAAAAAGCAAATTACCGCGCTCCACCCTGTACTTTTTTAGTATCTTTTATATTATATGGATCTGGTCTCCTCATTCAATATATCTTTTGTTACATGGTGTAGTATTATTGGTTGTTTTTCCCTTTTCTGCATTTTTTGATTTTTTATTTTACTTTCAATAAAATTATTTTTTATATATATTTTTTGTCATTCTTTGTTTATGTTCACTTTGACATTGGTTGCATATTTGTTGGTGGACATCAATTCACTAGGGTGAATTTTGTAGTTTATTTTTTTGGGCTGAGCATCACAGGAGTACCAAGATGGCAGCTATGGTGGCCTTACATAGGCCCCCTGCTGCCATGGTTACCTCTTAACGCAATCTCGGGGGAGGATTCACACGTGCACACTGTTGAGAGTTCCATTTAAATGCTGCTGTCAGAGATTGATAGCGGCATTCTAATGGTTAGGGCTCTCCGATTTGTATGATGTCTTTGATTTTTTTATGTAAGAAGCGTTAGTTTTATTGGTACCATTTTGGGATACATAACGTTTTTGTTCACTTGTTATTTTGTTTTTCTGTGCGAGGAGAGATGAACAAAAAAAATGCTATATAATAATTGCGGTTTAAACAGCGTTCACCATGCAGAATGTCTTAACAGTGTGGGTCATAACGAACATAGCAATACCAAATGCATGTTATTTTTGAGAGGGGGTTGGATTTCAAATTTTTTTTTTTTTTTTTTTAAACTGGGATTTTTTTTTTTATTTGAACAGTTTGTTTTTCACACAAGTGGACCTGTTCATGTGATCCTATGATACATTGCATAACTAACAGATTGGCCTTTTACTGACAGGTATCCTATTAGATGCCAACGGGGCGGGGTCTGTTAGGTTGAGGCATATGGCAGCAACTCATCTGTGAAAGTGCCGAGGGACTGACAGAGGGAGCAGTCTTCTTCAGTTAGACTTCTCACATGCTGCTGTCACTATTGAGAGTCATCCCAGGATCTTGATTGGAAGGAGGAGCAGTGCAAGCTGAGGCAGTCTATCACATAACTATCTAATAGCTCCTTGCAGACTCGACCATTAATGTTACAGGTCCCTATTGTACATCTCTATGCTTCTGATTACATATAGAGCATTTTTCTCCCTTTGACTGGGAAGTAGATTAAAAAAAAAAAAACCTTAAAAATCGGATTGTTATGCACCAGCGTTTATTGTATTCTCATTTCACCATTTTAATATATATATACCGTATATATATATATATATATATATATATATATATATATATATATATATATATATATATATATATATACATATATATATATATATTTTTTTTTTTTTTTACAAAACACTAATGGATGGTTTGTGGAGCAAAATTTTATTGACAGTTTTGCATAAGACATATTTACAGATGGGTGACCAGCTACATACAGAAATATGATGCGGGATGTTCAGTGTTTGCAGCTGTAAGTAGCAAGGCAATCTTGTATTTGATCACTTCTTTACTATTTGAATGACATCTTCATCTTCCATTACATGATCTTTACCAACTTTTTGTGGATTGTGCTTTACAGATGAACCCCAAACCAGAGCACTGTTGGCAAGATAAAGAAAGAAAATCAGCAATAATAGAATTTCATTACGGTTCTTTTCATGTCATGTAAGGCTGACAAGCATCAACAGAGGTCATCCATTACTTTATCATTGATGACCTATCATTAGGATAGGTCATCAATGTCTGATCGGTTGGAGTCTGACACCCGTTCAGCGGTTCTCAGTGAGGGCGGTGGCCAGAAATACTCAATTGCAGATCTGCTCTGTCTTCCAATAGCGGCCGCGCCAGGGTACTGCACATTGCCTTATATTCAAATCAATAGGGGGCAGATGTGCAGTACCCGGCAATGGCCACTATCAAAAGATAGAGCAGCTCCGCAATTGGGTATTTCCGGCTGGCAGCTCAACAGACACCGAGAACAGTCGATCGTTAGAAGGGCCAAGTGTCAAACTCCGACTGATCAGACACAGGTCATCAATGATAAAGTAGTGGACAACCTCTTTAATGACTGACTTCTCAAGGTGACATCCTCTCTACTACCATCACTCAATCCATCCTCATTTCAGTTTTGTTGGATTACATATGTTACAAGTTTGGTAAATAAGCCACCAATTGGGGAGGTGTACCATAACTCATTCCCATGGCTAGGATTTTGCCATGCTCTGTTAGCAATTAGGAAGTTGAGTTTGGAATATGCAAAATAGCAAAAATGTATAATGATGTAAAAGCAAAGATAAAAGACCAAGGCAGATGTACTAAAGCAACAGCAGGAATTGTAGAAACCAATCAATATGGGAAAATGGTAAAGCAGTCTTCTTAAACACCGAACCGCAAGATACTCACTACTTAAATTCTTTGATGAGGTTTTTGTGAATTTTAGTGCAGAAATCTTCAACTGCTGTGCGACAGTCAGGAAGCACAACTGGTGCGGTGTAATCCGGTAACTGACCCTTGGGCTTAGTGTAGCTGAAGTAAAAATAAAGCATAAAAGTATTATCTTTAGAGGTATCACAAAGAAATCATACCACATTATCAGGCATAGGAGACCCCATAACAAATCTGGTTTACCACTTACATTCGAACCAATCGTAAGTAATCCCAGATTTTTTCTAAGAGGTCATCAAAGTTCCAGCGGTGATGGGCAGAGATAGGAACACAGTGTGGCACCTTGTAAATGACATCTAATTCTTCTAATGAGATCTGGTCAATCTTATTCAACACATAGATGCAAGGGATGTAGACTCTGAAAGAAAGAGGAGCAGGATAGAAAAAGACAAAACCGCCATCTTATTTCTAAAGGTACCGTCACATTTAGCGACGCTGCAGCGATCTAGACAACGATGCCGATCGCTGCAGCGTCGCTGGAGAGCTGTCACACAGACCGCTCTCCAGCGACCAAGGATGCCGAAGTCTCTGGGTAACCAGGGTAAACATCGGGTTACTAAGCGCAGGGCCGTGCTTAGTAACCCGATGTTTACCCTGGTTACCAGTGTAAATGTAAAAAAAAACAAACACTACATACTTACATTCCGGTGTCTGTCACGTCCCCCGGCGTTCTGCTTCCCTGCACTGTGTAAGCGCCAGCTGTAAAGCAGAGCGGTGACGTCACCGCTGTGCTTTACGGCCAGCCGGCGCTCACAGTCAGTGCAGGGAAGCAGAACACCAGGGGACGCAACAGACACCGGAATGTAAGTATGTAATGTTTGGTTTTTTTTACATTTACACTGGTAACCAGGGTAAACATCAGGTTACTAAGCGCGGCCCTGCGCTTAGTAACCCGATGTTTACCCTGGTTACCAGTGAAGACATCGCTGAATCGGCGTCACACATGCCGATTCAGCGATGTCTGCGGGAGATCCAGCGACAAAATAAAGTTCTGGCCTTTCTGCTCCGACCAACTATGTCACAGCAGGATCCAGATCGCTGCTGCGTGTCAAACACAACGATATCGCTATCCAGGACATTGCAACGTCATGGATCGCTAGCGATATCGTTGTTAAGTTGTTCAGTGTGATGGTACCTTAAGAATGAAACTTCACTTATAGTTGAAATACCTATTGCCTTCAACCACATCAATAAGGTCATCAGCGGTAGCATCACTGCGCAGCGTGATATCTGCATTGTGGATTTTGTATTCTGCCAGGATACTTTTTACGGTCTCCAAATCCAGCTCACTTTGCGTACACTGAGTGTTTAAGAACAAAAGGAATATAAGGAGAATATTAAACAAAATCTCATCCAGCATGCAAATTATTACATTTATCAGTTTTCTGGCTCTTTTTCTGGCTTGAGTGCAAAGACGCATCAACTAAGGCTATGTGCACACGCTGCGGACTGGTGTGTGGATTTTTCCGCACTGATTTTGATAAATCCGCAGGGCAAAAATACTGCGTTTTTTCCTGCGGATTTATCGCGGATTTTCGGCGGTTTTTGTGCGGATTCTACTGCAGTTTTACACCTGCGTTTTTTTTATATGGAGCAGGTGTTAAACCGCTGAGGATTCCGCACAAAGAATTGACATGCAGCGGAAAATAAACCGCATGTGCACAGCGGTTTTTGTTTTCCATAGGTTAACATGGTACTGTACACCGCATGGAAAACTGCTGCGGATCCGCAGCGTTTTTAACGCAGTAAACACCGCAACGTGTGCACATACACTAACACTTACTGACCAAGTATGTGCCTGTATTAAAAGTTTTAGAAGAAGCCATATACAGTCATGGCCAAAAGTATTGACACCCCTGCAATTCTGTCAGATAATACTCATTTTCTTCCTGAAAATGAATGCAAACACATTCTTTGTTATTATTATCTTCAATTAATTTGTCTTAAATGAAAAAACACAAAAAGAATTGTCCTGAAGCCAAATTGGATATAATTCCACACCAAACATGAAAAAGGGGGTGGACAAAAGTATTGGCACTATTCAAAAAATCATGTGATGCTTCTCTAATTTGTATCGTTCTCATGCTTCGCACTGACGAGGGCCAACAGCCCGAAACACCGTGTCTGCGAATTGAGATATTGATTTGGCTTTTATCCTAAGTCATATTGCACGACTAGTTAAACGGTTGATTGTGACTTATAGGATCGCTACTTCCAACAGGTGGCGATATAGAGTTTAAGTCCTCTTTTTCTCAGAAGAGGCAATTTGCATATTCTCTAATTAGTGTAATTAACAGCACCTGTAACTTACCTGTGGCACCTAACAGGTGTTGGAAATAACTAAATCACACTTGCAGCCAGTTGACATGGATTAAAGTTGACTCAACCTCTGTCCTGTGTCCTTGTGTGTACCACATTGAGCATGGAGAAAAGAAAGAAGACCAAAGAACTGTCTGAGGACTTGAGAAACCAAATTGTGAGGAAGCATGAGCAATGTCAAGGCTACAAGTCCATCTCCAAAGACCTGAATGTTCCTGTGTCTACCGTGCGCAGTGTCATCAAGAAGTTTAAAGCCCATGGCACCGTGGCTAACCTCCATAGATGTGGACGGAAAACAAAAATTGACAAGAGATTTCAACGCAAGATTGTGCGGATGTTGGATAAAGAAACTCGACTAACATCCAAACAAGTTCAAGCTGCCCTGCAGTCCCAGGGTACAAGAGTGTCAACCCGTACTATCCATCGGCGTCTGAATGAAAAGGGACTGTATGGTAGGAGACCCAGGAAGACCCCACTTCTTACCCCGAGACATAAAAAAGCCAGGCTGGAGTTTGCCTAAACTTACCTAAAAAAGCCTAAAACGTTTTGGAAGAATGATTTCTGGTCAGGTGAGACAAAAGTAGAGCTTTTTGGGCAAAGGCATCAACATAGAGTTTACAGGAGAAAAAAGAGGCATTCAAAGAAAAGAACACGGTCCCTACAGTCAAACATGGCGGAGGTTCGCTGATGTTTTGGGGTTGCTTTGCTGCCTCTGGCACTGGACTGCTTGACCGTGTGCATGGCATTATGAAGTCTGAAGACTACCAACAAATTTTGCAGCATAATGTAGGGCCCAGTGTGAGAAAGCTGGGTCTCCCTCAGAGGTCATGGGTCTTCCAGCAGGACAATGACCCAAAACATATTTCAAAAAGCACTAGAAAATGGTTTGAGAGAAAGCACTGGAGACTTCTAAGGTGGCCAGCAATGAGTCCAGACCTGAATCCCATAGAACACCTGTGGAGAGATCTAAAAATGGCAGTTTGGAGAAGGCACCCTTCAAATATCAGGAACCTGGAGCAGTTTGCCAAAGAAGAATGGTCTAAAATTCCAGCAGAGCATTGCAAGAAACTCATTGATGGGGTCGCAGTTATTTTGGCTAAAGGTTGTGCAACTAATTATTAAGCTGAAGGTGCCAATACTTTTGTCTGGCCCATTTTTGGAGTTTTGTGTGAAATGATCAATGTTTTGCTTTTTGCCTCATTCTCTTTTGTGTTTTTTCATTTAAGACAAATTAAATGAAGATAATAATACCAAATAATGTGTGTTTACAATCATTTTCAGGAAGAAAATGAGTATTATCTGACAGAATTGCAGGGGTGTCAATACTTTTGACCATGACTGTATGTAGGAATGACAAAAAGCTACAGTCTGTTCTGAAGAGCGTACATTAATTTACCACTCCTTTTCTTACAAACCCTTACGAGACTGTACTGAAACACTACAGTTTCCTTGCAGCTTTTCAAGTTGCAGGTTTGCCACCATACTCACAGTAGCAGTAAGATTGATGCCACCTTTGTCCTTTTTCTTGAATCCGATGTTTGGTGGCTGCTTGTTCAGTCGGATACCAAAGCCCTCCAGTTCATTTTCAATAATTTTTTTGTGTCCCAAAGGTTTTAAAACATCCAAGACAATAAGGATCAAATTGCATGTGCGTGCCACTGTAGGTGAAAAATATTTATATATTGGAATAATTGTAAAATATTGCACTTTTTGTATTCACATAAATCCAACTCACCTGCAATGACTTGGCGACCTCTGCCTTTTCCATCTTTAGCCCCTTCAATGATTCCAGGAAGGTCAAGCAACTGGTGAAAAAAATATATATATATTATTAAGAGGGTTGTCCATGATTCATTTTTATTTCCCCATAGGTTAGAAGACGGAAAAAAAAAATAATCATAGCTATGCTGACTCTTTGCTGCTGCGCTGGACTTTTTGACAGACAACACGAGTAACGTCACAATGAGAGTGCAAATGACTGCTGCAGCTAATAGAAGGTGATAGAGATGGGATAAGCCACTGCGCACAGTGATTGGCTGCAGCGGTCAAGTGCGCTGGAGTTGGATGTCATCGCTGCAGCCAATAACTGGCCTTAGTAGTGATAGTGATGTAGATGGCATGAGCCTCTGAGCCAAGGGACTGACTGCAGCAATCACGCGAGTTGTTATTGTGGTCATCACTACAGTATGTCAACAACTGCTTTGTTACGGGTTACAGACATTTGCTCCTAACTTCAGAAACCAAACAAAGTGAGACCTGCTGGAAGCAGGAAGGTCGTCACAGCTGCGATCATCTGATTTTAAGGTTATTTCATGCATGTGTACCATTGGAGACAAAAGACGTGAATGAGTATGTATTGTGCCATGTGACTAGGAGCTATGCCTTTCTTACCATACGAGAGCATATTTACCTGAATTTTCGCCCCTTTGTATCTCACGACCCCAGGTACTGTGGTCAGTGTAGTAAATTCATAAGCTGCCACTTCAGAATAAACACCAGCCAGGTTGCTGAGAAGTGTTGACTTTCCCACAGATGGAAATCCCACAAATCCAATTCGGGCATCTCCAGTCTTTGCAACATCGAAGCCTAAAAGAATAAATCCATGATCAAACCAAATCATCTATATATAAGAATATTGCATCACATGCTTATGTTAGTCAAACCAGCACAAGCCGCTATAGTCTGTCAGTGTGCTTGCTGCAAGTGTGTCTGCCATCCAGAGTGAAGGAGGCATTTTCACTAGTGATGAGCGAATATACTCGTTACTTGAGATTTCTCGAGCATGCTCGGGGGTCCTCGGAATATTTTTTAGTGCTCGGAGATTGTTTTCATTGCCGCAGCTAAATGATTTACAGCTGTTAGCCAGCATAAGTACATGTGGGGGTTGCCTAGTTGCTAGGGAATCCCCACATGTAATCAAGCTGGCTAACAGATGTAAATCATTCAGCTGCTGTGATGAAAACTAAATCTCCGAGCACTAAAAAATACTCGGAGGTCACCCGAGCGTGCTCGAGAAAAGTATATTCGCTCATCACTAATTTTCACCTTTTCAGAAGCCCAGAAAGAAAGCCATACTAATGTCTATGAAAGGTTATGTTCACATGTCCAGTAATGACTCGAAGGGAGCCAGCAGCAATCCGTTAACAAAAAGTTGTCTAGATAGAACATTGTCAGCCCGAAATTTTTTTTTTATTACAAATGGATCCGTTTAACATTGAGGTCTATGGAAAACAGATCCATTAAATAGCAATCAATTTTGTTCAATTTAAAACGGATTATTTTCACGTGAAAGAAAAACTGATGGCTAATTCAAGAATCTGTTTTCCATAGACTTCAAAAATGGATCCAGTTGTAATTGTGTTTTTTTTAGCCGGACAAAAAAAAAAAAAAAGTTATGCCTACACAGCAGATTGCTGATGGATCCATTCTAACTGATGATTACTGTGAAAATAATCTTAAGGTACCGTCACATTTAGCGACGCTGCAGCGATCTAGACAACGATGCCGATCGCTGCAGCGTCGCTGTGTGGTCGCTGGAGAGCTGTCACACAGACAGCTCTCCAGCGACCAACTATGCGAAGTCCCCTGGTAACCAGGGTAAACATCGGGTTACTAAGCGCAGGGCCGCGCTTAGTAACCCGATGTTTACCCTGGTTACCAGTGTAAATGTAAAAAAAAAAAAACACTACATACTTATATTCCGGTGTCTGTCCCCCGGCGCTCTGCTTCCTGAACTGACTGTGAGCGCCGGACAACCGTAAAGCAGAGCGGTGACGTCACCGCTGTAATCTGCTTTACGGCCAGCCGGCGCTGACAGTGCAGGGAAGCAGAGCGCCGGGGACAGACACCGGAATTTAAGTAAGTAGTGTTTGTTTGTTTTTTTACATTTACACTGGTAGCCAGGGTAAACATCGGGTTACTAAGCGCGGCCCTGTGCTTAGTAACCTGATGTTTACCCTGGTTACCAGTGAAGACATCGCTGAATCGGCGTCACACACGCCGATTCAGCGATGTCTGCGGGAGATCCAGCGACGAAATAAAGTTCTGGCCTTTCTGCTCCGACCAACGATGTCACAGCAGGATCCAGATCGCTGCTGCGTGTCAAACACAACGATATCGCTAGCCAGGATGCTGCAACGTCACGGATCGCTAGCGATATCGTTGTTAAATTGTTCAGTTTGAAGGTACCTTTACTTGCGGTGGAAAACTATTTCTGTGTAACTTCCTGGTTACGCAGTTGTCCAAAATGCATTGTAAATGCATCTTCCTCTAGAATAATTAGCAGCAGCAAATGGATCAGTACATCTGCAATGTTACCAAGAAATGAAAGTAGGCAACCAGAAAGTACACTCATCTCCTTATTCTTGATTACATTTGCATACAAAGAGGTCCCATCGAAAGCTCAAAATCACACCTACCTTCCCCAGGACCACCACCTCCACCACCTTTTGGGGTGATGAGTTCACGCCGCAGTTTAGCTAAGCGGGCTTTTAGGAGACCAAGATGATGTGCGGTGGCCTTATTTTTCTGAGTCCGAGCCATCTGCAAAGCAAAGTGAAAGAGTTTTATGCATAAATATATGTGACTGGCACCCAGGAATGCAGCCATAGGAATCACAGTAGTTTAAATCAATTGTCTGCGATGTAATGCCAATTACCACCAGTCACGTGACTGGCATGAGTTTGTGGTACTTCACAGGCAGCGGGTGTCTGGCAGCAGTTTGCGGTACTTCACAGGCAGCGGGTGTCTGGTAACAGTTTGCGGTACTTCACATTAATGCAGTAACCCGATTTATTGGCAAGTATAACTACGGTAATAATCCTTTGAACTACTCTTTTATAAGGCTGTTTGTTAGTCTCTCCATGCATGTGACATGACAGTCACACAGGCGACACATGCAGCTGCGGAGCCGAACAGCTGATCGGCCAGTGTGATCCATTAGGCCAGGTTCCCTCTGCAGCTTATCGGTAAGCGCTATACCTTCCCGAATAAGGAAGGAGCCAAGAAAATTTGCTTATCTCTAATAATGATGTATAATGAAAAAACACTAAGATACACAGCGTCAGTGATGGAATACAATTACCCATAATGCCCCTCAGAATTTGCTTTGCTGCAGTGATGACCTGTTGTACACACACGTGACCAGCACATCCAATCACTGGTCTCTGTGGTGATGCCTGTTTGAGGGGCATAAGACAACCAAGGTCAGTGATTGGCTGCACTGCTCCCGTTGCTATGTGACATCATCAATGAAATAAAGATCGGAGGGGGCCCTGATTGCTGGTGCTGAGGCTGCGTTGGATTGAAAAGATGAGTAACAGTTGTTTGCTGGTTTGTTTTTTATAACATTTGCAGCTATTAAGGTACTTTAGAAAAACAAGCTTTAATGGGCTCATCTAACATGTAACTGTTAAAGGGGTGGTCCACTGACAGGAAAGGGGGGGTCTAAACGCTGTATGACATCTAACTGACCAGAGAGCAGGGTCCCACCCCCGCTGGCTCCGGGTCCCACCCTCGCTGGCTCCGGGTCCCACCCTCGCTGGCTCCTGGTCCCACCCTCGCTGGCTCCGGGTCCCACCCTCGCTGGCTCCGGGTCCCACCCCCGCTGGCTCCGGGTCCCACCCTCGCTGGCTCCGGGTCCCACCCTCGCTGGCTCCGGGTCCCACCCTCGCTGGCTCCGGGTCCCACCCTCGCTGGCTCCGGGTCCCACCCTCGCTGGCTCCGGGTCCCACCCTCGCTGGCTCCGGGTCCCACCCCGCTGGCTCCGGGTCCCACCCCCGCTGGCTCCGGGTCCCACCCCCGCTGGCTCCTGGTCCCACCTGCTGCTCCATCATTGGTGCTTTAGCTGCAACGGCGACGCACCATCAACCGCTAAGTCTAAGTTCACATTTGCGTTGTGCGCCGCAGCGTCGTCGCCGCAACGCACAACGCAAACAAAAACGCAGCAAAACGCATGCACATGCGGCGCCAATGTTAAAAGATAGGGCCGCACGACGCATGCGTTTTTGAAAAGGTCGGCGCCGCACAAAAAATCCAACATGTTGCGTTTGCCGCGCCCAGACAGGTGCGCCCTAACGCCGCATGCGGCGTAAAACGCAACACAACGCATGCACATGCGGCCCCATGCGGCGCCAATGTTAAAGATAGGGCCGCACGACGCATGCGTTGTGTTGCGGTGGCGACGCTGCGGCGCAAACCGCAAATGTGAACGTACCCTAATATCACCGCTGCAGCCAATCACTGGGCTCGGCGGCTATGAGGGTTACACAGCATGAGCTGCTCATCTTTGATTGGCTGCAGCGGTGAAAACGTTTAGGGTCCACTTTCCTGAATGTAGACAGCACCTTTATACAATCAGCACAGTCCACAGTGAGTGCTAGCAGTGAAACATTGGGAATGACATAGTACAACAACGCCCAGCATTGCCTTCCGAGCCTGTGCCCCGCAAGTCTCTGCCCCTGTCACCCACTCAGATGTGCAAACACATGTCAGGCCGTGACTACAATCAGCGCTCCGAAGCCCCCAGATAACGCCCCAAATGAATCACCTCAGACTCAATTTCGGCGATCTTGGCCAGTGTCCCGCTCATGGCTGCTCCGGTTATGCTCGCACTGCACCGATAAGACCGGCAGAGCACAGCCCGCACACGACTGTGCTGCGCAAGCGCAGTAAGAGCGAGCTGGGAAACGAGATGACTACGCCACGTACAGTACAGACTTTCTATCCGCGCTCTCTATGGTGCGCGGCTTCACAAGTCCTCCAGGCACTAATCAGTACTCAGCTCTGCTGGGAAAGGGGCGGCTATCAGCGAGGACACAATAGTCACATTTTGCCTGTGACACTTATGACAGAAGTTACACAGTGTAAAAAGAGAAATTGAGACGGACAATGTCATCTATTAGTGTCTGCTCTGACGGCGGCCATTTCTCTGTATATGGAATGATGAATACTGACGTGTGTATAACATTGTGGGCGAAATACGACCGGTCACGGCCCACTATGTGCCCTTCTCCTTTGCTTTCCCATTGGCGTTGCCATAGCTGGGCCCAACCAATGCAAGCTACAGCCACATTCTGGGGTGTCAGAGACCTGGTTGTCAAATGTGGCCCCTCCTGTGTCATTAACCCCTTCATGACCTTGGGAGTTTTCGTTTTTCCGTGTTCGTTTTTCACTCCCCTCCTTCCAAGAGCCAAACCTTTTTTATTTTTCCGTCAATTTGGCCATATGAGGGCTTATTTTTTGCGGGACGAGTTGCACTTTTGAACGACATCATTGGTTTTAGCATGTCGTGTACTAGAAAACGGGAAAAAAATTCCAAGTGCGGTGAAATTGCAGTCCCACACTTGTTTTTTGTTTGGCTTTTTTGCTAGGTTCACTAAATGCTAAAACTGACCTGACATTATGATTCTCCAGGTCACTACGAGTTCATAGACACCAAACATGTCTAGGTTATTTTTTACCTAAGTGGTGAAAAAAAATTCCAAACTTTGCTAAAAAAAAAAAAAAATTGCGCCATTTTCCGATACTCGTAGCGTCTCCATTTTTCGTGATCTGGGGTCGGTTGAGGGCTTATTTTTTGCATGCCGAGATGACGTTTTTAATTATAGCATTTTGGTGCAGATACGTTCTTTTGATCGCCCGTTATTGCATTTTAATGCAATGTCGCGGTGACCAAAAAAATGTAATTCTGGCGTTTTGAATTTTTTCCTCGCTACGCCGTTTAGCGATCAGGTTAATGCTTTTTTTTAAAATTGATAGATTGGGCGATTCTGAACGCGGCGATACCAAGTATGTGTAGGTATGATTTTTTTTTTATTGATTTATTTTGATTGGGGCGAAAGGGGGGTGATTTAACCCCTCTGTGACCTTAGACGTACTATCCCGTCGAGGTGCCCTGGGCTTATCTGACCCTGGACGGGATAGTACGTCATAGCGATCGGCGGCGCTCACAGGGGGAGCGCCGCCGATCGCGGCCGGGTGTCAGCTGCTTATCGCAGCTGACATCCGGCACTATGTGCCAGGAGCGGTCACGGACCGCCCCCGGCACATTAACCCCTGGCACACCGCGATCAAACATGATCGCGATGTGCTGGCGGTGCAGGGAAGCACCGCGCAGGGAGGGGGCTTCCTGCGGGCTTCCCTGAGCCCCCCGCAGCAACGCGATGTGATCGCGTTGCTGCGGGGGTCTTACCTCCCTCCCTGCCTGCTCCAGCCCCGGATCCAAGATGGCCGCGGATCCGGGTCCTGCAGGGAGGGAGGTGGCTTCACAGAGCCTGCTCAGAGCAGGCACTGTGAAGGCTGCAGCGCTGCATGTCAGATCAGTAATCTGACAGAGTGCTGTGCAAACTGTCAGATCACTGATCTGTGATGTCCCCCCCTGGGACACAGTAAAAAAGTTAAAAAAAATTTTTCCAAATGTGTAAAAAAAAAATAAAAAAAAATCCAAAATAATGAAAAAAAAAAAATATTATTCCCATAAATACATTTCTTTATCTAAATAAAAAAAACAAAACAATAAAAGTACACATATTTAGTATTGCTGCATCCGTAACGACCCAACCTATAAAACTGTCCCACTAGTTAACCCCTTCAGTAAACACCGTAAGAAAAAAAGAAAAAAAACGAGGCAAAAAACAACGCTTTATTATCATACCGCCGAACAAAAAGTGGAATAACACGCGATCAAAAAGACAGTTATAAATAACCATGGTACCGCTGAAAACGTCATCTTGTCCCACAAAAAACGAGCCGCCATACAGCATCATCAGCAAAAAAATAAAAAAGTTATAGTCCTGAGAATAAAGTGATGCAAAAATAATTATTTTTTCTGTAAAATAGTTTTTATCGTATAAAAGCGCCAAAACATAAAAAAATGATATAAATGAGGTATCGCTGTAATCGTACTGACCCGAAGAATAAAACTGCTTTATCAATTTTATCAAACGCGGAACGGTATAAACGCCTCCCCCAATAGAAATTAATGAATAGCTGGTTTTTGGTCATTCTTCCTCACAAAAATCGGAATAAAAAGCGATCAAAAAATGTCACGTGCCCGAAAATGTTTTGAATAAAAACGTCAACTCGTCCCGCAAAAAACAAGACCTCACATGACTCTGTGGACCAAAATATGGAAAAATTGTAGCTCTCAAAATAAAAAGCGTCTTTCAGTGTGTGACGGCTGCCAATCATAAAAATCCGCTAAAAAACTCGCTATAAAAGTAAATCAAACCCCCCTTCATCACCCCCTTAGTTAGGGAAAAATAAAAAAAAATGTATTTATTTCCATTTTCCCATTAGGGCTAGGGTTAGGGCTAGGGTTAGGGTTAGGGCTAGGGTTAGGATTAGGGCTAGGGTTAGGGTTAGGGCTAGAGTTAGGGCTAGGGTTAGGGCTAGGGTTAGGGCTAGGGTTGGGGTTGGGGCTACAGTTAGGGTTGGGGCTAAAGTTAGGGTTAGGGTTTAGATTACATTTACAGTTGGGAATAGGGTTAGGGCTAGGGTTAGGGCTGGGGCTACAGTTAGGGTTGGGGCTAAAGTTACGGTTAGGGTTTAGATTACATTTACGGTTGGGAATAGGGTTGGGATTAGGGTTAGAGGTGTGTCAGGGTTAGAGGTGTGGTTAGGGTTACCGTTGGAATTAGGGTTAGGGGTGTGTTTAGATTAGGGTTTCAGTTATAATTGGGGGGTTTCCACTGTTTAGGCACGTCAGGGGCTCTCCAAACACGACATGGCGTCCAATCTCAATTCCAGCCAATTCTGCGTTGAAAAAGTAAAACAGTGCTCCTTCCCTTCCGAGCTCTCCCGTGTGCCCAAACAGGGGTTTACCCCAACATATGGGGTATCAGCGTACTCAGGACAAATAGGACAACAACTTTTGTGGTCCAATTTCTCCTGTTACCCTTGGGAAAATACAAAACTGGGGGCTAAAAAATAATTTTTGTGGGAAAACAAAAAGATTTTTTATTTTCACGGCTCTGCGTTATAAACTGTAGTGAAACACTTGGGGGTTCAAAGTTCTCACAACAAATCTAGATAAGTTCATTGAGGGGTCTAGTTTCCAATATGGGGTCACTTGTGGGGGGTTTCTACTGTTTAGGTACATTAGGGGCTCTGCAAACGCAATGTGACGCCTGCAGACCAATCCATCTAAGTCTGCATTCCAAATGATGCTCCTTCCCTTCCGAGCCCTCCCATGCGCCCAAACGGTGGTTCCCCCCACATATCGGGTATCAGCGTACTCAGGACAAATTGGACAACAACATTTAGGGTCCAATTTCTCCTGCTAACCTTGGAAAAATACAAAACTGGGGGCTAAAATATAATTTTTGTGGAAAAAAAATATTTTTTATTTGCACGGCTCTGCGTTATAAACTGTAGTGAAATACTTGGAGGTTCAAAGCTCTCACAACACATCAAGATGAGTTCCTTAGGGGGTCTACTTTCCAAAATGGTGTCACTTGTGGGGGGTTTCTACTGTTTAGGTACATTAGGGGCTCTGCAAACGCAATGTGACGCCTGCAGACCATTCCATCTAAGTCTGCATTCCAAATGGAGCTCCTTCCCTTCCGAGCCCTCCCATGCGCCCAAACGGTGGTTCCCCCCCCCCCCCCCACATATGGGGTATCAGCGTACTCAGGACAAATTGGACAACAACTTTTGGGGTCCAATTTCTCCTGTTACCCTAGGGAAAATACAAAACTGGGGGCTAAAAAATAATTTTTGTGGGAAAAAAATTTTGTTTTATTTTTACGGCTCTGCATTATAAACTCCTGTGAAGCCCTTGGTGGGTCAAAGTGCTCACCACACATCCAGATAAGTTCCTTAGGGGGTCTACTTTCCAAAATGGTGTCACTTGTGGGGGGTTTCAATGTTTAGGCACATCAGTGGCTCTCCAAACGCAACATGGCGTCCCATCTCAATTCCTGTCAATTTTGCATTGAAAAGTCAAACGGCGCTCCTTCCCTTCCGAGCTCTCCCATGCGCCCAAACAGTGGTTTACTGCCACATATGGGGTATCAGCATACTCAGGACAAATTGGACAACAACTTTTGAGGTCCAATTTCTTCTCTTACCCTTGGAAAAATAAAAAAATTGGGGGCAAAAATACAATTTTTGTGAAAAAATATGATTTTTTATTTTTACGGTTCTGCATTATAAACTTCTGTGAAGCACTTGGTGGGTCAAAGTGCTCACCACACATCCAGATAAGTTCCTTAAGGGGTCTACTTTCCAAAATGGTGTCACTTGTGGGGGGTTTCAATGTTTAGGCACATCAGTGGCTCTCCAAACGCAACATGGCGTCCCATCTCAATTTCTGTCAATTTTGCATTGAAAAGTCAAACGGCGCTCCTTCCCTTCCGAGCTCTCCCATGCGCCCAAACAGTGGTTTACTGCCACATATGGGGTATCAGCGTACTCAGGACAAATTGGACAACAACTTTTGGGGTCCATTTTCTCCTGTTACCCTTGGTAAAATAAAACAAATTGGAGCTGAAGTAAATTTTTTGTGAAAAAAAGTTAAATGTTCATTTTTATTTAAACATTCCAAAAATTCCTATTAAACACCTGAAGGGTTAATAAACTTCTTGAATGTGGTTTTGAGCACCTTGAGGGGTGCAGTTTTTAGAATGGTGTCACACTTGGGTATTTTCTATCATATAGACCCCTCAAAATGACTTCAAATGAGATGTGGTCCCTAAAAAAAAAATGGTGTTGTAAAAATGAGAAATTGCTGGTCAACTTTTAACCCTTATAACTCCCTAACAAAAAAAAAATTTGGTTCCAAAATTATGCTGATGTAAAGGAGACATGTGGGAAATGTTACTTGTTAAGTATTTTGTGTGACATATCTCTGTGATTTAATTGCATAAAAATTCAAAGTTTGAAAATTGCGAAATTTTCAAAATTTTTGCCAAATTTCCGTTTTTTTCACAAATAAACGCAGGTACTATCAAAGAAATTTTACAACTATCATGACGTACAATATGTCACGAGAAAACAATGTCAGAATCACCAGGATCCGTTGAAGCGTTCCGGAGTTATAACCTCATAAAGGGACAGTGGTCAGAATTGTAAAAATTGGCCTGGTCATTGACGTGCAAACCACCCTTGGGGGTAAAGGGGTTAAACTTTTATATATATTTTTTTTTTTTTCATATTTTTTTTAACTTTTTTTTTTTACTTTTGCCATGCTTCAATAGCCTCCATGGGAGGCTAGAAGCAGGCACAACGCGATCGCCTCTGCTACATAGCAGCGATCTGCTGTTCGCTGCTATGTAGCAGAAAATCAGGTGTGCTGTGAGTGCCGACCACAGGGTGGCGCTCACAGCTACTGGCGATCAGTAACCATAGAGGTCTCAAGGACCTCTATGGTTACAAGGTACAAGCATCGCCGACCTCCGATCATGTGACGGGGGTCGGCGATGCCGTCATTTCCGGCCACCCAGCCGGATGCGGTAGTTAAATGCCGCTGTCTGCGTTTGACAGCGGCATTTAACTAGTTAATAGGCGCGGGCAGATCGCGATTCTGCCCGCGCCTATTACAGGCACATGTCAGCTGTTCAAAACAGCTGACATGTCCCGGCTTTGATGCGGGCTCACCGCCGGAGCCCGCATCAAAGCGGGGCTTCTGACCTCGGACGTACTATCCCGTCCGAGGTCAGAAAGGGGTTAAAGGGGGCATAGTATAGGGAGAGGCAGTGTTTGTGTTTGGGGGTATTATACAGAGGGGCAGTGTAGGGAGGGACATCATGGAAAGTGGTAGTGTGAGGAGATACTATGGAGAGGAGCAGTGTGGGGGTCATTATGGAAAGGGGTAGTGTGGAGCCTAGTACAGAGAATGACATTGTGGGGAATATTATAGATAGTGGCAGTGTAGGGGATATTATGGAGATGGACAGTGTGGAAGGGATATTTTGTGCAGAAAGCACAGTGATGGGCACTTATTTATTTAGGGGCACAGCATGGGAGATAGTTTTATTTATGGGGCAGTGTTAGGCTATGTGCACACGTTGTGGATTAGCCTTAGGAATTTCTGGTGCGGATTCTGTCTCTCCTGGCAGAAAACGCACCTGTGGATTTGTTGCGTTTTTTGTGCAGTTCCGCAGCGTTTTTTGTGCGTTTTTGCTGCGGATTTCTTGTGGATTTGCTCAGTTTTTTACCCCTGCGGTTTTCTATAATGGAATGGGTACAAAAACGATGCAGATTCACAAAAAATAAGTGACATGCTGCTTCTTTTAAACCGCAGCGTTTCCGCAGCAGATTTTCCGCAAAGTGTGCACAGCATTTTTTTTTCTCATTGATTTACATTGTACTGTAAATCAATTGCGGATCTGCAGCGTTTCTGCACCTCAAAAAACGCTGCGGATCCGCAGAGAATCCGCAACGTGTGCACTTACCCTAATAATACTTTTATTTTTAAGGGCACCGTGTTAGAATGTGCTACTGAAAACCAGAGAGGATTGAAGTCTGGAGAAATCTCATTATGGCATCAGTACTATGTGGAGAGAAAAGGGATGGGAACTATGCCGAACTATGCCAATCAGAGAATATATCACCTATATTTTGTGATAGTGCCTGATTCTCATCAGAAGGGCAGGGACACACTGCCGTATTTCTCATGCGATAATCACATCGTAAACCTTGTACTGGCTGTTGGCTTTCCTGACCTGAGCTTTACAGCTGCATAGTAATCCATTATGCTGTCATGCTCGGATCAGGAGAGGTGCTGGCCAGTCCGTGCAGTGCGATGCGATTATCGCACGAGAAATACGGCAGCCTGACTCTGCCCGTACTGTGGTCTCTGTATGGTCCGCAGTCTGATGATGGCTGGTAACAACAACTCCCAGCATCTCCTTACCATTGTCAAAGGGAACCTGTCAGCAGGATTGTGCTCAGTAAACTACAGACACTGTGAGGTCAGCGCCGTTAGGCTGGAGTCACACTAGAGAGTTTTACGGACGTATGAGAGGCGAAAAAAAACGCATTGCACACGGACCAATGATTATGGGGCAGCTCCTATCTGCCGTATATTTCGCAGCCGTATTTTCGGGCGTAGAAAACCGCAGCATGCTGCGTTTGTCAGCATATTGCACAAAAAATCCCCCAATGAAAGTCTGTGGGGGCGAGAAAAATACGGATTACACACGGACCATGCATGTGACTTGCGGGAAATACGCAAGAGTTTTGCAGGTGACAGGAAATGTGCCAAGCCCTCAATCAGGAAGTTCAGACATGCTAATTAGCTGAAAAAGCCAGACAGACATCCCGGAAGTCTGCCGCACGCCTCCACGGAGTCTCAAACCTCATGGCATCCATGATTAACATGGATATGCTTCTGATCCTGGTCCAAGAGAGGCCAGAAATCTGGGACCAACGGGATGCCAATTACTCAAACCCGGCCCGAAAAGAGGCTGCTTGGAGGAGCATCTGTGGGATCCTATTCCAGATTATGAGCAGTGGCCACGTGAGGGCCAAAGGCAAATAAGTAAGTACACTCATGTTTCTCAATTAATTAATACTGTAAACTGCAGTAACTACAAGATTTTCAGACTATTAGTATTTTTATTAGTCTTATTTTTATTATTTATTTATATAGCACCATTAATTCCATGGTGCTGGACATGAGAAAGGGGTTACGTACAGAGTTATAGATATCGCTTACAGTAAACAAATTTACAATGACAGACTGGTACAGAGGGGAGAGGACCCTGTCCTTGTGTACTTATATTCTATGGGGTTCCCCTTATATCGTATTGTGCTATTTGTGTTTTTAATTTTATTACTGAAGATATTTAGTAAGAAATGCAGCTTACTAGGGCACATTAAAATACGGTATGTTAAATCACTGACACCTGTTGTGATACCACTGTGCACAATGGCCTTATACATTTTTTTCTTCTCTGTCATTGCAGTGGAAGATGTTATGAGACGATGGCGCAGCATAAGGGACCAATGCAGGAGGGAAAGGCAGCAGCGGGCCAGGAGTGGGTCAGCAGCTCCTTCCAAAAAAAAAGGAAATACATATATTTTGATCATCTCTCCTTTTTGGATCCCAGTATGGATCTGA
Source organism: Ranitomeya imitator (assembly GCF_032444005.1). Classification (NCBI taxonomy): domain Eukaryota; kingdom Metazoa; phylum Chordata; class Amphibia; order Anura; family Dendrobatidae; genus Ranitomeya; species Ranitomeya imitator. The sequence continues at coordinate 304,965,665 of NC_091282.1, forward strand.
GACCGTAAGTACAAACCTCACAACACATTACACATATGTTTAGAATGGTCATATATTAAATTTGATTTTAATTTTCTCATACTTTCCTAACAGAACACAGTCCAACCTCACTGAGAGGGAGACCGGGTCAGACTCTGAGGTTCTCATTGATCTGGTTGGGGAAGGAGAAGAGGTGGCTGGCCCATCTTCGGATCCTTCCAGGTCCATCCCTCCTGGAACATCTTCTGCTGCACCCCAAGCTCCGGTAACAACTGGGCCAGATGCTGCACCACCACCCACAGCAGCACCAGTTCCAATAAGCCAGGATGATCCTGAAAACAGCAGCAGCCCTACTGTTCCACTGGAAACCTCCCCACAGCCTGCTGTGACTTCACGCCGTGGCCGTAGAAGGAGAGAGCTGATGGAAAGTAGGAGGAATGTGGACACTGAGGTCCTTAATTATCTGGCCAGGGCTGCTCAGGATGAGGGTGAGGAGGCCTATTCGTGGAGCCTGGCCCGGTACCTCCGTTCCCTAGCCCGTGAGGTGAGGCTACGTGTGAGAGGGTGCATTCAAATCCTTATTGATGCATGCACCCTCCTAAATGACCCGTATTAGTTTGAATACATTGAGAGTTGGCAGCTGTCACCACGTAACATCCTGCGACTTCCAACAACTCAACAGGTGCATGCTCAACAGGGATTTGAAGCACCTCCTCCACGTGTGCCTACACCTCTACCCATTCACACACAAAACCCACCAAGGCCAGCACCTTACCATATGCCATTGTACCATCAACCTTACCAATATGGCCACTTGTACAGACCCAGTGCTGGAGGCTGGTCCCAACCTGGGTTTGGACTACTTGGCCATATTGGGGGGGAGTATGAGTCATGGAAATATTTCCATCCTCATGAGGCCCATAGTCAAAACCCTTATGGCCAATCCACAACTGGCCAATATGAGCAAGCCCAGTATTTTGAGCAGGGCCAGAGATCATCCACACAGGGTGAAGGACAATTGGCCCAAGAAAGGCCACCAGAACAGGAAACCGAGCTGCCGCCATCACCTCCACCAACTTATAGAAATCTTTAAGAAATGTGTTCTTTTGTTGCAAATTTTGGTTACTAACCAGATATTTGTTAGTCTGCTGTGATAGCACTTTTTTAATTTTGTTATGCCAAGTTTAATTGGCCACAAAAGCCATATGATGGTAATATGGTGTTAAAAAAACAAACATTTGGCTTTTGCTATAATTAAAATATATAGTAAAAAGCCAATTTAGGTTTGTTGGAACAATCATTATTACATCATACACAATTACTATGTTCTTAACCATCTGTTAATTAAGTCAATTCAACACAAAGAGTTAAGTAAGTAAAGTATTTTTTCATTTTAACTGAAAAAAATATATATACAGTGGGGCAAAAAAGTATTTAGTCAGTCAGCAATAGTGCAAGTTCCACCACTTAAAAAGATGAGAGGCGTCTGTAATTTACATCATAGGTAGACCTCAACTATGGGAGACAAACTGAGAAAAAAAAATCCAGAAAATCACATTGTCTGTTTTTTTATCATTTTTTTTGCATATTATGGTGGAAAATAAGTATTTGGTCAGAAACAAACAATCAAGATTTCTGGCTCTCACAGACCTGTAACTTCTTCTTTAAGAGTCTCCTCTTTCCTCCACTCATTACCTGTAGTAATGGCACCTGTTTAAACTTGTTATCAGTATAAAAAGACACCTGTGCACACCCTCAAACAGTCTGACTCCAAACTCCACTATGGTGAAGACCAAAGAGTTGTCAAAGGACACCAGAAACAAAATTGTAGCCCTGCACCAGGCTGGGAAGACTAAATCTGCAATAGCCAACCAGCTTGGAGTGAAGAAATCAACAGTGGGAGCAATAATTAGAAAATGGAAGACATACAAGACCACTGATAATCTCCCTCGATCTGGGGCTCCACGCAAAATCTCACCCCGTGGGGTCAGAATGATCACAAGAACGGTGAGCAAAAATCCCAGAACCACGCGGGGGGACCTAGTGAATGAACTGCAGAGAGCTGGACCAATGTAACAAGGCCTACCATAAGTAACACACTACGCCACCATGGACTCAGATCCTGCAGTGCCAGACGTGTCCCACTGCTTAAGCCAGTACATGTCTGGGCCCGTCTGAAGTTTGCTAGAGAGCATTTGGATGATCCAGAGGAGTTTTGGGAGAATGTCTTATGGTCTGATGAAACCAAACTGGAACTGTTTGGTAGAAACACAACTTGTCGTGTTTGGAGGAAAAAGAATATTGAGTTGCATCCATCAAACACCATACCTACTGTAAAGCATGGTGGTGGAAACATCATGCTTTGGGGCTGTTTCTCTGCAAAGGGGCCAGGACGACTGATCCAGGTACATGAAAGAATGAATGGGGCCATGTATCGTGAGATTTTGAGTGCAAACCTCCTTCCATCAGCAAGGGCATTGAAGATGAAACGTGGCTGGGTCTTTCAACATGACAATGATCCAAAGCACACCGCCAGGGCAACGAAGGAGTGGCTTCGTAAGAAGCATTTCAAGGTCCTGGAGTGGCCTAGCCAGTCTCCAGATCTCAACCCTATAGAAAACCTTTGGAGGGAGTTGAAAGTCCGTGTTGCCAAGCGAAAAGCCAAAAACATCACTGCTCTAGAGGAGATCTGCATGGAGGAATGGGCCAACATACCAACAACAGTGTGTGGCAACCTTGTGAAGACTTACAGAAAACGTTTGACCTCTGTCATTGCCAACAAAGGATATATTACAAAGTATTGAGATGAAATTTTGTTTCTGACCAAATACTTATTTTCCACCATAATATGCAAATAAAATGTTAAAAAAACAGACAATGTGATTTTCTGGATTTTTTTTTCTCAGTTTGTCTCCCATAGTTGAGGTCTACCTATGATGTAAATTACAGACACCTCTCATTTTTTAAGTGGTGGAACTTGCACTATTGCTGACTGACTAAATACTTTTTTGCCCCACTGTATAATGGAACAAATCGCAACATAAAAACAGCATTTTCTTGCCAGGGAGTAGCACCCTGAGGAGAAACAAAATAATTGGTCAAAATATCCCAAACTTTTATTCCAGAAAGGGGACGACGCTGAGGAAGGCCATGTGGTGTGGGCCTACCCACATTGGCCAACATGCCTTCACCACTATCAGCTGAGGAGCACTCATGTAGTCTTGTGAAGTTATGTAAAACAACACAAGTTTTAATCACTTCGTTTACATTTGTCTCACTCAACTGAATGGTAGACTGGAGGACCCGCCATTTGGCACACAGAATGCCAAATGCACACTCCACCAGTCGCTGTGCCCGTGATAGTCGCAAATTAAAGACCCGCCTCCGGTGGTTCAGGTTGTGACAGGGATAAGGCTTCATGACATGCCTTGTCAACTGGAATGCCTCATCTGCCACAAGGACATATGGCACTGCTTCAACATTGGAGCCTGGGAGTTGTCGTGGTGGTGGTAGGTCCAACTGGTCCGACCCATAATGGACGAATTGAAGACTCTAGAGTCTCCAGATCGACCATAGGCTCCAATATCTACAATTATAAACCTGTAGTGACTGTCAACTACAGCTAACAGTACTACAGAGAAAAACTGCTTATAATTGTAAAATTGGGAGCCAGCTTACGCACCCGGATATGTTTCCCATCAAGGGCTTCAATACAGTGGGGAAAATCACAATTGTCCTGAAATCCACGTGCTATCTTCACCCAATCCTGTCATAAGCCCGTACAGATGAATATGTAAGCACAGCACCACATAAAGACCCCCACAGGCCGTCCCGGAGCACGAGAATCTCATTAACTGCAAATACAGGTTAACCCCTTAGTGACGGAGCCAAATTTTTTAAATCTGACCACTGTTAATTTATGTGATAATAACTCTGGAACGCTTCCACAAATCCCAGTGATTTTGAGAAAGCTTTTTCGTGACACATTATACTTTATGTTAATGGTAAATTTAGTTCAATATGTTTTGTGTTTATTTATAAAAAATATCAGAAATTTGAGAAAAATGCTAAAAAATTTGCAATTTTCAAAATTTTAATGATTATCCCTTTAATCCAGATAGTCATACCACTGCAAAACATTAATAAATAACATTTCCCACATGTCAGCTTTACATCAGCACCATTTGTAAAATGATCTTTTATTTTATTAGCGTTAGAAGGTTTAAAAACGTAGCAGTAATTTTTCGTTTTTTTCAAGGAAATTTACAAAATTTTGTTTTTAGGGACCTATCCATGTTTGAAGTGCCTTTAGGGGTCCCATAAATTGGGAATCCCTCAAAAGTTATACCATTTTAATAGCAGCACCCCCTGACATATTGAAAACTGCTGTCAGGTAGTTTATTAACCCTTCAGGTGCTTTTCAGGAATTAATGCAAAGTGGCATGACAGAAATTAAAATGTACTGTAGATTGTTACTACCTAAATGCTGCTAACTTCTGAACATGTTACTATAGCCGGCAGACTCTAAGGCCGCTATTTGGCCGTGAATTGCCATCGCAAACATCAGGACCACACAATCATGATCTGTAGGCACCAACTCGGATAAAGAGGAAGCCCCCACACTCTGGTAACCATTTATATGATGTAGTCACTATTGACAGCAGCATCTAAGAGGTTAAACAGATATGGACGGTGCAAACACTGATCGTGGCTAATGCAGAAAGTTGTCAGCTATAGTGTACAGCCGACAGCTGCTGGATTGTCACCTGTATGGGGAGGCTATTCTATTATATCTCACGTCAGTTAAAAGAGATATTGACGATGATTAAGGGGTTAAACAATAACCACAAGATGGATTTAATCAACCCAAGCATCATGTTCATCAGTATAAGGCCGGGGTCACACTAGAGAGTTTTACGGACGTATGAGAGGCGCAAAAATAACGCATTGCACACGGACCAATGATTCTCTATGGGGCAGCTCCTATCTGCCGTATATTTTGCAGCTGTATTTTACGTGCATATTTTACGCAGCATGGTGCGTTTGTCAGCGTATTACTCAAAAAATCCGCCAATGAAAGTCTATGGGGCGAGAAAAATACGGATTACACATGGACCATCAGTGTGACTTGCGAGAAATATGCACCGGTGTTCTAGAGAAAAGCCGGCAATTCAGTGTGGTGTACAGTAAAATCACACTGACAGGTTAGAATAGAATAGATAGAATAAATGCCTGCACATAAGTATAGGGAGATATATATATGTCAGTGAGATATATATATATATATATATATATATATATATATATATATATATACTTTTCCTATTTCCTTTTCAAACCCGAGAGGATATGAGACATGGTTTACATACAGTAAACCATTTCATATCCCTTATTTTTTTTACATAATCCTCACTACTAATGTTAGGAGTGTCTGTGTGCAAAATTTGTTGGCACTAGGTGTTAAAATAAAGGGTTAAATCACGGAAAGAACTGGTGTGGGCTCCCGCGCAATTTCCTCCAACAGAGTGTAAAAGCCAGTGACTGAGGGCAGATATTAGTAGTCTAAAGAGGGACCATGGTTATTGCCCCCCCCCTGGCTAAAAACATCTGCCCCCAGCCACCCCAGAAAAGGCACATGTGTAAGATGCACCTATTCTGGCATTTAGCCTCTCTCTTCCCACTCCCCTGTAGCGGTGGGATATGGGGTAATAAAGGGTTAATGTCACCTTGCTAATGTGTTTTAAAATCTTTATTGTACGCTTAATGAACCTGAAGACCCTCGTTCTGTAAAAAAAAAAAAAAAAACACAGAAAAGAGCAACAATATCCCATACCTTTCTGGCGACCAGACATGTCCCACGCTGTAAATCCATCTGAAGGGGTTAAATAAATTAACAACTAGGAGCCTGCTAATGCAGCTGTTGCTCCTGGTTGTAAAAACTGGGGAATGAATGGAATGCAGGGGAACATAGCATCGTAGAATTGCTGTGATGCGCCCCCTGCTGGCATAAACTCATATGAACTCTAGCGTGAGAAAATATTCAGAAAAATTCCCACGCTACAGTTCATATGAGTTTATGCCAGCAGGTGGCGCATATATGTATACAGTCATGGCCAAAAGTATTAACACCCCTGCAATTCTGTCAGATAATATTCAGTTTCTTCCTGAAAATGATTGCAATCACAAATTCTTTGATATTAATATCTTCATTTAATTTGTCTTAAATTAAAAAAACACAAAAGAGAATGAAGCAAAAAGCAAAACATTGATTATTTCACACAAAACTCCAAAAATGGGCCAGACAAAAGTATTGGCACCCTCAGCCTATTACTTGGTTGCACAACCTTTAGTCAAAATAACTGCGACCAACCGCTTCCAGTAACCATCAATGAGTTTCTTACAATGCTCTGCTGGAATTTTAGACAATTCTTCTTTGGCAAACTGCTCCAGGTCCCTGATATTTGAAGGGTGCCTTCTCCAAACTGCCATTTTTAGATCTCTCCACAGGTGTTCTATGGGATTCAGGTCTGGACTCATTGCTGGCCACCTTAGAAGTCTCCAGTGCTTTCTCTCAAACCATTTTCTAGTGCTTTTTGAAGTGTGTTTTGGGTCATTGTCCTGCTGGAAGACCCATGACCTCTGAGGGAGACCCAGCTTTCTCACACTGGGCCCTACATTATGCTGCAAAATTTGTTGGTAGTCTTCAGACTTCATAATGCCATGCACACGGTCAAGCAGTCCAGTGCCAGAGGCAGCAAAGCAACCCCAAAACATCAGGGAACCTCCGCCATGTTTGACTGTACGGACCGTGTTCTTTTCTTTGAATGCCTCTTTTTTATTGCTGTAAACTCTATGTTGATGCCTTTGCCCAAAAAGCTCTACTTTTGTCTCATCTGACCACAGAACATTTTTCCAAAACGTTTTAGGCTTTTTCAGGTACGTTTTGGCAAACTCCAGCCTGGCTTTTTTATGTCTCGGGGTAAGAAGTGGGGTCTTCCTGGGTCTCCTACCATACAGTCCCTTTTCATTCAGACGCCGACGGATAGTACGGGTTGACACTGTTGTACCCTCGGACTGCAGGGCAGCTTGAACTTGTTTGGATGTTAGTCTAGGTTCTTTATCCAACATCCGCACAATCTTGCGTTGAAATCTCTTGTCAATTTTTCTTTTCCATCCACATCTAGGGAGGTTAGCCACAGTGCCATGGGCTTTAAACTTCTTGATGACACTGCGCACGGTAGACACAGGAACATTCAGGTCTTTGGAGATGGACTTCTAGCCTTGAGATTGCTCATGCTTCCTCACAATTTGGTTTCTCAAGTCCTTACACAGTTCTTTGGTCTTCTTTGCTCCATGCTCAATGTTGTACACACAAGGTCACAGGACAGAGGTCGAGTCAACTTTAATCCATGTCAACTGGCTGCAAGTGTGATTTAGTTATTGCCAACACCTGTTAGGTGCTACAGGTAAGTTACAGGTGCTGTTAATTACACAAATTAGGGAAGCATAACATGATTTTTTGAACGGAGCCAATACTTTTGTCCACCCCCTTTTTTATGTTTGGTGTGGAATTATATCCAATTTGGCTTTAGGACAATTCTTTTTGTGTTTTTTTCATTTAAGACAAATTAAATGAAGATAATAATACCAAAGAATTTGTGTTTGCAATCATTTTCAGGAAGAAACTGAGTATTATCTGACAGAATTGCAGGGGTGTTAATACTTTTGGCCATGACTGTATATGTTTTCACAAATATTTGAGCCCATGGATCCATTCTATGTCCATTTTGCAAGCCGGTGAGAAAATCTCTGGGGCTACATTCATCTACTGACAATGGTTCTGGTGCTGTATTCATCTACTGATGGTAGTTCTGTTGCTGCATTCATCTACTGACTCTGGTTCTGGCACTGCATTCATGTTCATGTAGTGATAGTGGTTCTGGCATTGCATTCACGTACTAACGGTGGATTTGGCACTGCATTCATGTACTGATGGTTGTTTTGGCTCTGCATTCATGTGCTGATGAGTAGAGTTGAGCGACTTTTACTTTTTTAGGATCGAGTTGGGTTTCGTGAAACCCGACTTTGTCAAAAGTCGGGTCGGGTGAAATCGGCTGATTATTTCGAAAAGTCGGGGGCTGACCGAAACACGAAACCCAATGCAAGTCAATGGGGAATCAAAGTCGGCAGTGAGTGGAGGACAGGAAAACACCTACAGTGCCCATTTTAATGCCAAAAACATCAATTCTTATTTCTTAAGCTTGTCAATCTTAATTTACTTTATAATAATAGTTAGACATTGAAAACAGGGGGCCATTTGGCTAAAGTTGTTGGGGGGGGGGGGGGGGGGGTAGGGCTGGCTCAAGATTTTCGCGGAATATGTCACGGCGGTGGAGCAGAGAGAGGTAAGTATTTCAACTTTGCAAGTGCTGTGATCCTGAGCAAGCAGTGGGGGCCCACTTGTTGGCACTGGCACAGGGCCCCTCATAGTACGGCGGTGTGTTTGACGGCGGGTGGCGCCTCCCACTGCCAGAGACACTTTTGCGTACTATGAGGGGCCCTGTGCCAGTGACGTCGCCAATGAGTATGCCCCCCACCTGATGAAGGAACCTGCACTTTCATCTGTACCTTCCTCTTTGTCCCCATGTAAGGTGGTATAGTATGCGGGAAGGGGAACCTGACTTTCAGTTGGGTCAGATTCAGGCTGTGTAGAGTGCAAGGGGAATGTAGTGGTCTGGGTCAATGTACCAGCAGACTCATCTAGCAGTGGCTGGGCAATGGGCAGGATGAGGAGGAAACACAGATATAGGCCCAAATAATAAACTAGGCTAAATGCAGTTCAAAATTGGTAACAGGACTAAACAGGCGGACTAGCTTTGTTCAGTGGAGGACAACTGTAATGAGTGGCGCAGACACGGTTAGTAGGCCCAAATAATAAAGTAGGCTAAATGCAGTTCAAAATTGGTAACAGGACTAAAGAGGCGGCATAGCTAGGTATTGGAGTGGGCTCCTCTGCTGGGTAGCAGACAGTGGTATTAGGCGTAAAGTATTAACTGGTCTAAATGGAGGCCAGGGCCCCTGTATATTTTAACTATCATCTATCATTTCAACAAATTTGTATTGGCAGTGCCATTGAAGGATTTAACAGCACAGACTACACAGTGATGGTGCAGAGAGAGGTAAGTATTGCAAGTGGTAGAGCACTGTTCGAGCTGGGGGGAACACTCTCTCGTGGGCGGCAGTACTGGCACAGAGCCCCTCATATTACGACGGTGTGTCTGACGTTGGTTGTGCACCACCACCGTCAGAGATACTTCATTGTACTATGAGGGACCCTGTGCCAGTGCCGTCGCCCAAGAGTAGGCACACCCACCTGTCCAGGCAAACGGCACTCGCACGGATGCTTGCGCCAGGTGGTGACCACGGCCATGTGGGGGGAGTCAGCCCATTTAGGGAGGTGTAAAAATGGCCTATGGTGGACATTCAGCAGCTGCAAATGGAGGAATTGGAGAAGTCAGTAAGAGGAGGCCAAAAGCAAGACATTTTTCCGGCAAGCTACGTGTCAGCAGGGGAAGGTGGGGCAAAATAATTGGAAATCCATGATTGGTTCATGTTAATGAAGGTTAGATCATCAACATTTCGGGTAGCCAGACGTGTCCTTTTTTCGGTCAGTATTGAACCAGCAGCACTGAAGACTCTTTCTGATAGCACACTAGAAGCAGGGCAAGCGAGCTCCTGTAATTCATATTCTGCCAATTCAGGCCAAGTGTCTATTTTAGATGCCCAGTAATCAAAGGGGAATGACCTGTGAGGGCGAACATCGATAAGGGAGGAAAATTAGTTTGTAACCATACTGGACAAATGCTGTGTCCTGTCACTTTGAATCGATGCAGTGGCAGAAAGTGGCTGGAAGATATATGAAAAAATACAAGGACTGTAGTACAATTTCAATCTCCCTACAATGATCTCAGGAAAAGTATGGCAGCAATAAAAAGGACTGCTGCACACAAAAGTGTGGACAAATAAACAAGAGAACTGTGGAGAAAGGATTTTTGCTTTTAAAAAAGCAGCATGCAAACAGCAATGCAGCTATGAGGGAGCCTTATAAGGCAGCCTAATAAGCTACAGAGCTGATGCACAAAAATATAGCCTCCACTGTCCCTGCAAAAAAATGGTGGTGTTGGACAGTGGAAATCGCTATAGCACAAGCAGTTTCGGGGCTTAATCTTCCCTCCCTAACTATATCCCTTCTTCTGATGAAGCTGCAGCAACCTCTCCCTATGCTAAGATCGGCAGAAGTAAGATGGCGGTCGGTGTGCACGCCCCTTTATAGCCCCTGTGACACTGCAGAAAGCAAGCCAATCACTGTCATGCCCTTCTCTAAGATGGTGGGGACCAAGACCTATGTCATCACGCTGCCCACACTCTGCGTCCTCCTTCATTGGCTGAAAAATGGCGCTGAAAGCGTCATACGAAACGCGACTTTGGCGCGAAGAGCGCCAACCTTATGGCCAATCCCACATTAGGATCAGGTCGGGTTTTATAAATTTATAAGTTTTGAATTTGTCGGATCCATTTCGCTCAATCCTGATGAGGATTCTGATCTTGTACACATATAGCAATTAATAACATTTCATGGCAGAAAAATTCTCAAACATTCTGAGATTATGAGGAGGATTTGCTGGGTTTCTGCTCAAAAAAAGTCAGTGTAAATTAGGGTTTGTTTACACTTAGTTTTTGGAGCAGAAAATGAGCAAAAACTCTCCTAATGCTTCTCAAATACAAAAAACTTGGTTCTTGTGATGTATTCATGTAAGTACCCCCAAACTGTTAAAAGGCACTCACATTAGCTTCCACGCAATATAATATCCCCCACGTTTACCTCCAAATTGTATAATAGCCCCCACATTAGCTTCCACACTGTATAAAGGCCCCCAGATTAGGCCCCAAATTGTATAATGGGACTCAATTTAACATCTAAACTGTATAATGAGCCCCACAGTAAAGCCCAAACTGTATAGTGGCCCCTGCATTACCTCCTATACTGTATAATGGGCCCCACCTTAGCTCTTATACTGTACAATGGCCCCCACATTAGCTGTATAATGGGCCCCACATTAGCTCTTACACTATATATTGGCCCCACATTAGCTTATATACTGTATAATGGCCCCACATTAGCTTCTATACCATATAATGGGCCCCATATTAGATCCTATACTGCATAATAGGCCCATTAACTCCTATACTATATAATGGGCCCCACATTAGCTGTATTATGGTCCCCACATTAGCTCATACACTGTACAATGGTCTCCACATTAGCTTCTATACTATATAATGGGCCCCACATTAGCTCCTATACTGCATAATAGGCCTGTGAGGGATGTCACAGGTGAAGAGGTGTCGACTTCACTCACCTCAGGGGAGGGGAGAGAAGGACCCAGCAGGGATCGGCTCTCTGGTTCCACAACTTGCCTCAGGTCAGTCAGGGAACTGCACCGAGGCAAATAGTCTCCGGAAAGGCTTCCCTTATAGGTACGAGTTATTGAGGCGCTCCCAGTAAGGGGGGATATACATCACCAGTCCAGGCTAGGGACATAAATGTAAACCTCCCGGCCGTCACTGTCAGAGTTCCTTACTAACACAGTACAGTATGCAGCCACCAGTTCCTCGTTTACATAATCCACGTCTGATGACAGGCTTATGTCGGGTCAGAAACCAACCCAGAGTAACGTATAATTCACCAACCGTGAGTCTGGATGTGGGAATTCGTGAATCAAGATAAAAGAGCAGCCCAAGATTAATTTTATATTTAATCACCGAAAAGGCGCGCTACAAATATACAGGTATATCTACTATATAATTGTCTAAGGGTCACATCCGTCTGTCCTTCTGTCTGTCACAGATATTCATTCGCTGATTGGTCTCGTCAGCTGCCTATCATGGCTGCCGTGACCACTCAGCGACGGGCACAGTCCGGAAGAAAATGGCCGCTCCTTACTCCCCGCAGTCAGTGCCTGTCGCCCCTATACTCCCCTCTGGTCACCGCTAACAAAGGGTTAATGCCGGCGGTAACGGACCGCGTTATGCTGAGGGTAATGCACTCCGTTACAGCCGCTATTAACCCTGTGTGTCCCCAACTTTAAAAATTTAATGTTAAAAATAATAAAAAAGCAAAACCTGCTATACTCACCCTCCGTAGTCCGCTGAGCCACTCGCGCAATATACTACGTGACTGGGCAATATACTACGTGGCTGGGCAATATAACCAACAAAGAAACAATACCCTCATAAACAGTTACTCAGATCCCTCCATCCAAAAATATGTAGGCACCAACAGAGAAATATGAAGAGACTGGATCTCAAATGTGTTTTCAATAAAACCAATTATTTTATTACAAAAATATATTAAAACCAATATTCAACATACAATAACATGGTGAGATTCAATTTGTGAATAGTACGGGGTCGTAACAGAGCCAGAGACTGACGTGACTCCCCACTTAGTCAATATATATGGAACACGAATGTGTAACCACATATGCATAATAGTACATAAACCATGCCGATGATAAGGCTGTCCTACAGGATTTATTAAAGATATATAACAGCGTACACCTTGCTGTATGTAAGAAACAGTATAACCTTAAATTGCCATGTGGCTAGCTAGGCTGTCACAACTGATCACATATAGTAATTGTTTACCTGAGGTCATGTTTAGGACTAAGGAGGGGGGTCACCCAGTCAAGGCACACCTCGACACGCGTTTCGCCGTATCCACATCTTCGTCAGGAGGTCTGGGCAATATACTACGTGGCTGGGCAATATACTACGTGACTGGGCAATATACTATGTGGCTGGGCAATATACTACGTGGCTGGGCAATATACTACGTGGCTGGGCAATATACTATGTGGCTGGGCAATATACTACGTGGCTCGGCAATATACTACATGGCTGGGCAATATACTACGTGGACATGCATATTCTAGAATACCCGATGCATTAGAATTGGGCCACCATCTAGTATATATATATGTACACACACACAGGAGATAGAGGGATAGCTATGCAGCACACTGGTAGATGTATGGACAGCTGATAGAGATTATATATATATATATATATATACAGTACAGACCAAAAGTTTGGACACACCTTCTCATTTAAAGATTTTTCTGTATTTTCATGACTATGAAAATTGCAAATTCTCACTAAAGGCATCAAAACTATGAATTAACACATGTGGAATTATATACTTAACAAAAAAGTGTGAAACAACTGAAAATATGTCTTATATTCTAGGTTCTTCAAAGTAGCCACCTTTTGCTTGGATGACTGTTTTGCACACTCTTGGCATTCTCTTGATGAGCTTCAAGAGGTAGTCATCGGAAATGGTTTTCACTTCAGAGGTGTGCCCTGTCAGGTTTAATAAGTGGGATTTCTTGCCTTATAAATGGGGTTGGGACTATCAGTTGTGTTGAGTAGAAGTCTGGTGGATACACAGCTGATAGTCCTACTGAATAGACTGTTAGAATTTGTATTATGGCAAGAAAAAAGCAGCTAAGTTAAGAAAAACAAGTGGCCATCATTACTTTAAGAAATGAAGGTCAGTCAGTCTGAAAAATTGGGAAAACTTTGAAAGTGTCCCGAAGTGCAGTTGCAAAAACCATCAAGCGCTACAAAGAAACTGGCTCACATGAGGACTGCCCCAGGAAAGGAAGACCAAGAGTCACCTCTACTTCTGAGGATAAGTTTATCCAAGTCACCAGCCTCAGAAATCGTAGGTTAACAGCAGCTCAGATTAGAGACCAGGTCAATGCCACACAGTGTTCTAGCAGCAGACACATCTCTATAACAACTGTTAAGAGGTGACTTTGTGCAGCAGGCCTTCATGGTAAAATAGCTGCTAGGAAACCACTGCTAAGGACAGGCAACAAACAGAAGAGACTTGTTTGGGCTAAAGAACACAAGGAATGGACATTAGACCAGTGGAAAATCTGTGCTTTGGTCTGATGAGTCCAAATTTGAGATCTTTGGTTCCAACCACCGTGTCTTTGTGCGATGCAGAAAAGGTGAACGGATGGACTCTACATGCCTGGTTCCCACCGTGAAGCATGGAGGAGGAGGTGTGATGGTGTGGGGGTGCTTTGCTGGTGACGCTGTTGGGGATTTATTCAAAATTGAAGGCATACTGAACCAGCATGGCTACCACAGCATCTTGCAGCGGCATGCTATTCCATCCGGTTTGCGTTTAGTTGGACCATCATTTATTTTTCAACAGGACAATGACCCCAAACACACTTCCGGGCTATGTAAAGGCTATTTGACCAAGAAAAAGAGTGATGGGGTGCTACGCCAGATGACCTGGCCTCCACACAGCCCAATCGAGATGGTTTGGGGTGAGCTGGACCGCAGAGTGAAGGCAAAAGGGCCAACAAGTGCTAAGCATCTCTGGGAACTCCTTCAAGATTGTTGGAAGACCATTTCTGGTGACTACCTCTTGAAGCTCATCAAGAGAATGCCAAGAGTGTGCAAAGCAGTCATCAAAGCAAAAGGTGGCTACTTTGAAGAACCTAGAATATAAGACATATTTTCAGTTGTTTCACACTTTTTTGTTAAGTATATAATTCCACATGTGTTAATTCATAGTTTTGATGCCTTCAGTGTGAATTTACAATTTTCATAGTCATGAAAATACAGAAAAATCTTTAAATGAGAAGGTGTGTCCAAACTTTTGGTCTGTACTGTGTATATATATATATATATATATATATATATATACTAGCTGAAGAGCCCGGCGTTGCTTGGGCATAGTAAATATTTGTGGCAAATTCGCCACTGGCGCCCTGTGCTAATAATAATAATTTTTATATAGCTTTTATATATTATAGAGGGGACTTATACATAAAATAGACATTACAGCATACCAATAAACACAGATCAAAACAGATACCAAGAGGAATGAGGGCCCTGCTCGCAAGCTTACAAACTATGAGGAAAAAGGGAGATACGAGAGGTGGATGGTAAGAGAACATGATGCGAGGAACCTGATTATGGTTTAAGTTTTTTGAATGGGCCACAAAGGGTATAGTTAGGTTAATACACTGAGGCGGTAGGCCAGTCTGAACAAATGCGTTTTTAGGGCACGCTTAAACCTGTGTGGATTGGGGATTAATCGTATTAACCAGGGTAGTGCATTCCAAAGAATTGGCGCAGCACGTGAAAAGTCTTGGAGACAGGAGTGGGAGGTTCTGATTATTGAGGATGCTAACCTCAGGTCATTAGCAGAACGAAAGACACGGGTAAGGTGGTAGACTGAGACCAGGGAGGAGATGTAGGGTGGTGCCGAGCCATGGAGTGCTTTGTGGATAAGGGTAATAAGTTTGTGTGATGGTGTGATATGCTATGTGGGTATAATTTTTGTGTATATTTCTGTTTTACAAATAAGTAAAATAATCATGGTGTTCTCTTGTAGAAGGAGTTATTTGCTAATTGATGAATGGCTGTTGCTGCCTTCAGATATCAGCCCCCACAGTACTGTATTGTATGCAAAAAAATGCAAACAATGAGCCCCTGAGACCTTCCCACTCCTGACCTGTGAATGAGAAGGGAGACTTGTAAATATCGGAGAGGTGAGACAGAGATCAGTCCTGCGTGGAATGATGATGTGTTCACAGGATCTGAGAGAGAAAGAAGAGTATATGGACTATGCTATCCTCTGTCTGCTGGATTGTTGGACTTTTATCCTGTTACTGAACTGCTTTCGAGTTCTGGATTATTTTATCCTTTGTGTGGTGGATCGTATATGAACCTTTTGTATTTTTGCCTAAATAAAGGTCATGGAATTGTTTACTATACTCTAGCTCTGTTGATTGTGTGGTACCGGAGAAGGACCCCGTGACAGTTTGTACTGGAGTCTGGAGTGGATGGGTGACCAGTGTAATGACTGGCACAAGGTAAAGCGGTGTAACAGTTGGTGAGGAATATGATCCTGGCTGCAGCATTCAGGACAAATTGGAGTGGGGAGAGTTTGGTAAGAGGGAGGCCGATTAGTAGAGAGTTACAATACTCCAGACGAGAATGAATAAGAGAAACAGTAAGGCTGCCGTCACACTAGCAGTATTTGGTCAGTATTTTACATCAGTATTTGTAAGCCAAAACCAGGAGTGGGTGATAAATACAGAAGTGGTGCATATGTTTCTATTACACTTTTCCTCTAATCCACTCCTGGCTTTGGCTTACAAATACTGATGTAAAATAGTGACCAAATACTGCTAGTGTGACGGCAGCCTAAGAGTTTTTGCAGAGTCGAAAGTAAGAAAAGGTTGAATTCTAGAAATGTTTTTAAGGTGCAGATGACATACCTTTCACAGATGAAAGCGGGTTCACACTGAGCACATGTGACAAACGTGACAGAGTTTGGAGACGCCGTGGAGAGCGATCTGCTGCCTGCACCATCCTTCAGCATGACCGGTTTGGCAGTGGGTCAGTAATTGTGTGGGGTGGCATTTCTTTGGAGGGCCGCACAGCCCCCCATGTGCTTGCCAGAGGTATCCTGACTGCCATTAGGTAACGAGATGAGATCCTCAGACCCCTTGTGAGACCATATGATGGTGTGGTTGGCCCTGGGTTCCTCCTAATGCAGGACAATGCCAGACCTCATGTGGCTGGAGTGTCAGCAGTTCCTGCAAGCTGAAGGCATTGAAGCTATGGACTGTGCCACCCGTTCCCCAGACCTGAATCCAATTGAGCACATCTGGAACATCATGTCTGGCTCCATCCACCAACGTCACGTTGCACCACAGACTGTCCAGGAGTTGACAGGTGCTTTAGTCCAGGTCTGGGAGATCCCTTTAGGAGACCATCTGCCGCCTCATCAGGAGCATGCCCAGGCGTTGTAGGGAGGTCATACAGGCACGTGGAGGCCACACACAATACTGAGCATCTTTTCCTTGTCATGAGGCATTTCCACTGAAGTTGGATCAGCCTGTAATTTGATTTTCCACTTTGATTTTGAGTATCATTCCAAATCCAGACCTCCATGGGATATTCATTTTGATTTACATTGATAATTGTTATGTTTTATTGTTCTGAACACATTCCACTATGCAATGAATAAAAATTTGCAACTGGAATATTTAATTCAGAGATATCTAGGATGTGGTATTTTGTTGTTCCCTTTATTTTTTTGAACAGTGTATATACCTACATATCTCTATCTGTATGTCTATCCATCTACCAGTAAAAATAAAATAATAAAATAGTGATATACTCACACTCCGTTGGCCCCCGGATCGAAGCGGTTACCGACGCTCGTTGCGCGCTCCGGTCTGAAGAGTGCATTGCGGTCTCGCGAGATGATGACGTAGCGAGTATTCTAGAATATGCATGTCCCCGTAGTATATGGACAATGATGATTCCAGAATTCGCGGCAGACTGTGCCCGTCGCTGATTGGTCGAGGCAACCTTTATGATATCATCGTCGCCATGGCAACCAGTATGACATCTACGTCGATACTGTGCCCGTCGCTGATTGGTCGAGGCGAATTCGCGGCAGACTGTGCCCGTCGCTGATTGGTCGAGGCAATCTTTATGACATCATCGTCGCCATGCTGTGCCCGTCGCTGATTGGTCGAGGCCGCCAATCAGAGACGCGGGATTTCCAGGACAGACAGACAGAAAAACCCTTAGACAATTATATATATAGACTAGATGGTGGCCTGATTCTAACGCATTGGGTATTCTAGAATATGCATGTCCACGTAGTATATTGCCCAGCCACAGACTATATTGCCCAGCTATGTAGTATATTGCGCAGCCACGTAGTATATTGCCCAGTCACATAGCATATTGCCCAGCCACGTAGTATATTGCCCAGTCACGTAGTGTATTGGCCAGCCACGTAGTATATTGCCCAGCCACGTAGAATATTGCCCTGCCACGTACTATATTGCCCAGCCACGTACTATATTTCCCAGCCACGTACTATATTGCCCAGCCACGTAGTATATTGCCCAGCTACGTAGTATATTGCCCAGCAACATAGTATATTGCCCAGCCACGTAGTATATTGCACAGTCACGTAGTATATTGGCCAGCCACGTACTATATTGCCCAGCCACGTACTATATTGCCCAGTCACGTAGTATATTGCCCAGTCACGTAGTATATTGCCCAGTCACGTAGTATATTGCCCAGCGACGTAGTTTATTGCCCAGTCACGTAGTATATTGCACAGCGACGTCGTATACAGCACAGAGCCACATAGTATATTACCCAGCCACGTAGTATACAGCACAGAGCCACGTAGTATATTGCCAAGTCACGTAGTATATTGCCCAGCCATGTAGTATATTGCACAGCAACGTAGTATACAGCACAGAGCTACGTAGTATATTGCCCAGTCACGTAGTATATTGCCCAGCCACGTAGTATATTGCACAGCGACGTAGTATACAGTAGACACGTAGTATATTGCCCAGTCACGTAGTATACAGCACAGACACGTAGTATATTGCCGAGTCACGTAGTATACTGCCCATTCACGTAGTATATTGCCCAGCCACGTAGTATATTGCACAGCGACGTAGTATACAGCACAGACACGTAGTATATTGCTCAGTCACGTAGTATACAGCACAGACACGTAGTATATTGCCCAGCTACGTAGTATATTGCCCAGCCACGTATGTAACAGGTTAAAAAATAAAAAAGAAACATACTCACCATCCGAAGAGCCCGTTGTAGTTCCGGCGCTTGTGTGCGGTGTCCGGTCCCAGGATTGGTATGAGCGCAGGACCTGTGATGACGTCGCGGTCACATGACCGTGATGTCATGGAAGGTCCTTCTCCCATAGCATCTTTGGAAGCGGAACCTGCCGCTTGCAGTGCCGAGGAGAGGACGCGACGGCGGAGGGTGAGAATAAGGTTTTTTTTTTAATTATTATTTTTAAACATTAGATCGTTTTATTATTGATGCTGCATACACAGCATCAACAGTAAAAAGTTGGTCACACAGGGTTAATAGCTGCGTAACCGGAGTGCGTTACACCGCGCTCCGGTAATGCTGGCATTAACCCTGTGTGAGGGCTGACTGGAGGGGAGTATGGAGCGGGCACTGACTGACTGCGGGGAGGAAAGAGCGGCCATATTGCCGCCGGACTGCGGCCGTCGCTGATTGGTCGTGGCAATGGTCGTGGGCGTTTTGCCACGACCAATCAGCGACTTGGATTCCATGACAGACAGAGGCCGCGACCAATGAATATCTGTGACAGAAAGACAGACAGAAAGACGGAAGTGACCCTTAGACAATTATATAGTAGATATATACACAGGTAATAGATACGTAGCACGCTGGTAGATGGATGGACAGATGATAGATATTTATATATATATATATATATATATATACAGGTGACAGATACGTAGCATGCTGGTAGATGGATGGACAGATGATAGATATATAATAATAATAATAATTTTTATTTATATAGCGCCAACATATTCCGCAGCGCTTTACAAATTATAGACGGGAATTGTACAGACAATAGACATTACAGCATAACAGAAATATAGTTCAATACAGATACCAGGAGGAGTTAGGGCCCTGCTCGCAAGCTTACAAACTATGAGGAAAAGGGGAGACACGAGAGGTGGATGATAACAATTGCTTTAGTTATTCGGACCAGCCATAGTGTAAGGCTCAGGTGTTCATGTAAAGCTGCATGAACCAGTTATCTGCCTAAGTATGTAGCAGTACAGACACAGAGGGCTAATACTGCATAAAGTGTATGAGAACATGATGCGAGGAACCTTTTTTTTTTTTTTTTTTTTTTTAAATAGGCCACACAGGGATCGTTAGGTTAATGCATTGAGGCGGTAGGCCAGTCTGAACAAATTAGTTTTTAGGGTACGCTTAAAACTGTGGGGATTGGGGATTAATCGTATTAACCTAGGTAGTGAATTCCAAAGAATCGGCGCAGCACGTGTAAAGTCTTGGAGACGGGAGTGGGAGGTTCTGATTATTGAGGATGCTAACCTGAGGTCATTAGCGGAGCGGAGGGCACGGGTAGGGTGGTAGACTGATACCAGGGAGGAGATGTAGGGTGGTGCTGAGCCATGGAGTGCTTTGTGGATAAGGGTAGTAGTTTTGTACTGGATTCTGGAGTGGACGGGTAGCCAGTGTAATGACTGGCACAGGGTAGAGGCATCGGTGTAACGGTTGGTGAGGAATATGATCCTGGCTGCAGCATTCAGGACAGATTGGAGCAGGGAGAGTTTTGCAAGAGGGAGGCCGATTAGTAGAGAGTTACAATAGTCCAGACGAGAATGAATAAGTGAAACAGTAAGAGTTTTTGCAGAGTCGAAAGTAAGAAAAGGGCGAATTCTAGAAATGTTTTTGAGATGCAGGTAAGAAGAGCGAGCCAATGATCGGATGTAGGGGGTGAATGAAAGGTCAGAATCAAGGATGACCCCAAGGCAGCGGGCATGTTGCTTTGGAGTAATGGTGGAACCGCACACGGAGATGGCAATGTCAGGCAAAGGTAGGTTAGTAGAGGGAGAGAACACGAGGAGTTCAGTTTTTGACAGGTTTAGTTTCAGATAGAGGGAGGACATGATGTTAGAGACAGCGGTAAGACAATCACTGGTGTTTTCTAAAAAGGTCGGTGTGATATCAGGAGAAGAAGTGTATAATTGGGTGTCATCAGCATAGAGATGGTACTGGAAACCAAATCTACTGATTGTTTGTCCAATAGGGGCAGTATACAACGAGAAGAGGAGGGGGCCTAGGACTGATCCTTGAGGAACCCCAACAGTAAGGGGAAGGTGAGAGGAGGAGGAACCAGCAAAACATACAGTGAAGGATCGGTCAGAGAGATAGGAGGAGAACCAGGAGAGAACGGTGTCCTTGAGGCCGATGGAGCGGAGCATAGTGAGGAGGAGCTGATGATCCACAGTATCGAATACTGCAGAGAGATCCAAGAGAATTAGCATGGAGTAGTGACCATTAGATTTAGCTGTTAGTAGGTCATTAGAGACTTTAGTGAGGGCAGTTTCAGTAGAGTGTAAAGAGCGGAAGCCAGATTGAAGAGGGTCAAGAAGAGTTATCTGAGAGATAGCGGGTAAGACGGGAGTGGACCAGGCATTCGAGGAGTTTAGAGATGAAGGGAAGATTAGAGACAGGTCTATAATTTGCGGCACAGTTTTGATCGAGGGATGGTTTTTTAAGTAATGGATGTATGATGGCATGCTTAAATGAGGAGGGAAAAATACCGGAAGTGAGGGAAAGGTTGAATATTTTTGTTAGGTGAGAGGTGACAGCCGGGGAAAGGGACTGGAGGAGATGTGACGGAATGGGGTCACTGGTGCAAGTGGTCGGGCGAGAAGATGCAAGGAGCCTGCTTACTTCTTCTTCTGTAACTGCTTCAAAGTCAGAGAGTGAACTAGATGCAGTGGGGGAGGGAGGACAGTGCATGGTATGAAGAGATTGGGAGATGATTTCCTGTCGAATGTGGTCAATTTTTTCTTTGAAGTAATTGGCCAGATCGTCAGCACGGAGATCCGTGGTTGGGGCCTGCACTCTTGGGTTGAGTAGGGACTGGAACGTGTCAAAGAGACGTTTAGGGTTATTGGACAGGGAGGTGATGAGGGTGTTGAAGTAGGTTTGTTTGGAGAGGTGAAGGGCAGAATTGTATGTCTTTAGCATGAACTTATAATGGATGAAATCTTCGGGTAGATTAGATTTTCTCCACAGACGTTCTGCGCACCTGGAGCACCGCTGCAGGAAACGTGTTTGCAGCGTGTGCCACGGTTGTTGCCGTCTGTGCCGAGTTGTTTTATGTATAGGAGGAGCAGCTTCATCCAGAGCACTTTGCAGGGTTTCATTGTAATGCTTCAGAGCAGAATCAGGACATGAGATGGAGGAGATTGGGGCCAATGAGGACTGCAAGTTCTTCATAAGTTTCTGGGTGTTAATGGCCTGTATGTTTCTATAAGTGTGGAAAGTGGGGGTGACCTGAGCGGGAAGGCAGTTCTTGATAGAGAATGAAAGAAGGTTGTGGTCAGAGAGTGGGAGAGGGGAGTTTGTGAAATCATCCACTGAGCAAAGCCGGGAGAAGACCAAGTCAAGGGAGTTTCCATCTTCATGTGTTGGAGAGTTAGTATGCTGCGAGAGGCCAAAAGAGGAGGATAGCGATAAAAGGTGAGAAGCAGATGGGGAGAGAGGAGAGGCAATGGGGATGTTGAAATCACCCATGATAAGGGTGGGGGTGTCACAGGAGAGAAAGTGTGGAAGCCAGGTGGCAAAGTGATCCAGGAACTGATGAGAGGGGCCGGGAGGACGATACACCACCGCCTCTCGCATGGAGAAGGGGACGTAGAGTCTGACCACATGGACCTCAAAGGAAGGCAAGACAAGTGAGGGTACTTGGGGGATAACTTGGAAAGTACATTTGGGTGAAAGGAGCAGGCCAACGCCTCCACCTGCTCTGTTGTCTGATCTTGGGGTATGAGAAAAGTGTAGTCCACCATATGAAAGAGCAGCAGCAGCAGTGGTGTCTGACTGCTGAATCCAGGTTTCAGTAAGAGCCAGGAGATTAAGAGAATTATAAAGGAAGAAGTCATAAATGAAGGAGAGTTTATTACACACAGAGCGAGAATTCCAAAGGGCACAATTGAAAGAGACAGAAGGCATGCAGGGAATATTAATAAGGTTAGAGGGGTTTCTGGGTGTAGCAATTGGGAGGTTTGACTGGCTATAACATGGGGGGCCGGGGTTTGGAGATATGTCTCCAGCGACTAGGAGGAGGATCGAAAGAGTGAGCAGATGGTTAAGTGATTTGTGAGAGCGTCTCTTGTGTTGGATGGTGGGACTGAATGGATCTGTGCTGTTAAGCAATGTGAATAGAGCATGAGTGCTATACATAGGAGAGGCAAGGACAGAGGGGCCGATATGGATGGAGTGTAGAGAGTAAATGCAAGGGCGGTGAATGTGAGTGAATGCGGCAGTCAGGATATAGATTATACAAATAAATATGGTGAGTATTTGTGCTGTTTCAAGTATGATATGTATATTTATATATATATATATATATATATATATATATATATATATATATATATATATATATATATATATATATACTAGATGGCAGCCCGATTCTAAAGAATCGGGAGTCTAGAATCCATATATACTTTATTTATTCAAATGTAAGAATAATACAATTAATAAATAAATAGTAAGAAAGAACAAAAATAATAGGCAGTATATGGAGAAAACACCAAACAAAAGTTCAAAATTGGTGTGAAAATGTCACTGAACCACTTCACAACTAAATATATATAGTTTTGGTAAATGGTATTATCATTTTTTTGACGAAATTCGGCAGGAGCTTGAAGAGCAACGTCACTGGGCCCGCCTCCACGCAGTAGAAACTTGCTGTGAGGTAAAAATTCAAAAATCACACCAAAATGGCGGGCGGAGTGTGTCACAGTACGGCACGTTTCTGATTGGTCGCTCGCAGCAGGCGGCAACCAATCAGACACTGGACACTGTTGACGTCACTTATCTCCGGACATTAGCTCCGGACATTATCTCCGCACATTAGCTCCGGACATTATCTCCGGACATTAGCTCCGGACAAAGCCACGGAAGTTGGCACAAATTGCAGGAAGTAGTATTCTAGGCAATTATATATTAGATATATATATATATACAGGTGATAGATACGTAGCACGCTGGTAGATGGATGGACAGATGATAGATTTGTATATATATATATATATACAGGTGATAGATACGTAGCATGCTGGTAGATGGATGGACAGATGATAGATATGTATATATATATACAGGTGATAGATATGTAGCACGCTGGTAGATGGATGGACAGATGATAGATATGTATATTTATACAGGTGATAGATACGTAGCACGCTGGTAGATGGATGGACAGATGATAGATATGTATATATATATATAGGTGATAGATACGTAGCATGCTGGTAGATGGATGGACAGATGATAGATATGTATATATATACAGGTGATAGATACGTAGCACGCTGCTAGATGGATGGACAGATGATAGATATGTATATTTATACAGGTGATAGATACGTAGCACGCTGGTAGATGGATGGACAGATGATAGATATGTATATATATATATAGGTGATAGATACGTAGCATGCTGGTAGATGGATGGACAGATGATAGATATGTATATATATACAGGTGATAGATACGTAGCACGCTGCTAGATGGATGGACAGATGATAGATATGTATATTTATACAGGTGATAGATATGTAGCACGCTGGTAGATGGATGGACAGATGATAGATATGTATATATATATATATATATATATATATATATATATATACAGGTGATAGATACGTAGCATGCTGGTAGATGGATGGACAGATGATAGATATGTATATATATACAGGTGATAGATACGTAGCACGCTGGTAGATGGATGGACAGATGATAGATATGTATATATATACAGGTGATAGATACGTAGCACGCTGCTAGATGGATGGACAGATGATAGATATGTATATTTATACAAGTGATAGATACGTAGCACGCTGGTAGATGGATGGACAGATGATAGATATGTATATATACAGGTGATAGATACGTAGCACGCTGGTAGATGGATGGACAGATGATAGATATATATATATATATACAGGTGATAGATATGTAGCACGCTGGTAGATGGATGGACAGATGATAGATATATATATATATACAGGTGATAGATACGTAGCACGCTGGTAGATGGATGGACAGATGATAGATATATATATATATACAGGTGATAGATACGTAGCACGCTGGTAGATGGATGGACAGATGATAGATATATATATATATATACAGGTGATAGATATGTAGCACGCTGGTAGATGGATGGACAGATGATAGATATATGTATATATACAGGTGATAGATATGTAGCACGCTGGTAGATGGATGGACAGATGATAGATATGTATATATATACAGGTGATAGATACGTAGCACGCTGGTAGATGGATGGACAGATGATAGATATATATATATATATACAGGTGATAGATATGTAGCACGCTGGTAGATGGATGGACAGATGATAGATATATATATATATATACAGGTGATAGATATGTAGCACGCTGGTAGATGGATGGACAGATGATATGTATATATATATACAGGTGATAGATAGGTAGCACGCTGGTAGATGGATGGACAGATGATAGATATGTATATATACAGGTGATAGATACGTAGCACGCTGGTAGATGGATGGACAGATGATAGATATGTATATATATATACAGGTGATAGATACGTAGCACGCTGGTAGATGGATGGACTGATGATAGTTATGTATATATATATACAGGTGATAGATACGTAGCACGCTGGTAGATGGATGGACAGATGATAGATATGTGTATATATATATATATATATACAGGTCCTTCTCAAAAAATTAGCATATAGTGTTAAATTTCATTATTTACCATAATGTAATGATTACAATTAAACTTTCATATATTATAGATTCATTATCCACCAACTGAAATTTGTCAGGTCTTTTATTGTTTTAATACTGATGATTTTGGCATACAACTCCTGATAACCCAAAAAACCTGTCTCAATAAATTAGCATATTTCACCCATCCAATCAAATAAAAGTGTTTTTTAATAACAAACAAAAAAACCATCAAATAATAATGTTCAGTTATGCACTCAATACTTGGTCGGGAATCCTTTGGCAGAAATGACTGCTTCAATGCGGCGTGGCATGGAGGCAATCAGCCTGTGACACTGCTGAGATGTTATGGAGGCCCAGGATGCTTCAATAGCGGCCTTAAGCTCATCCAGAGTGTTGGGTCTTGCGTCTCTCAACTTTCTCTTCACAATATCCCACAGATTCTCTATGGGGTTCAGGTCAGGAGAGTTGGCAGGCCAATTGAGCACAGTAATACCATGGTCAGTAAACCATTTACCAGTGGTTTTGGCACTGTGAGCAGGTGCCAGGTCGTGCTGAAAAATGAAATCTTCATCACCATAAAGCATTGACCCTGTCCTTGATGAAACACAGTGGACCAACACCAGCAGCTGACATGGCACCCCACACCATCACTGACTGTGGGTACTTGACACTGGACTTCAGGCATTTTGGCATTTCGTTCTCCCCAGTCTTCCTCCAGACTCTGGCACCTTGATTTCCGAATGACATGCAAAATTTGCTTTCATCAGAAAAAAGTACTTGGGACCACTTAGCAACAGTCCAGTGCTGCTTCTCTGTAGCCCAGGTCAGGCGCCTCTGCCGCTGTTTATGGTTCAAAAGTGGCTTTACCTGGGGAATGCGGCACCTGTAGCCCATTTCCTGCACACGCCTGTGCACGGTGGCTCTGGATGTTTCCACACCAGACTCAGTCCACTGCTTCCTCAGGTTCCCCAAGGTCTGGAATCGGTCCTTCTCCACAATCTTCCTCAGGGTCCGGTCTCCTCTTCTCGTTGTACAGCGTTTTCTGCCACATTGTTTCCTTCCAACAGACTTACCATTGAGGTGCCTTGATACAGCACTCTGGGAACAGCCTATTTGTTGAGAAATTTCTTTCTGGGTCTTACCCTCTTGCTTGAGGGTGTCAATGATGGCCTTCTTGACATCTGTCAGGTCGCTAGTCTTACCCATGATGGGGGTTTTGAGTAATGAACCCGGCAGGGAGTTTATATAAGCCTCAGGTATCTTTTGCATGTGTTTAGAGTTAATTAGTTGATTCAGAAGATTAGGGTAATAGGTCGTTTAGAGAACCTTTTCTTGATATGCTAATTTATTGAGACAGGTTTTTTGGGTTATCAGGAGTTGTATGCCAAAATCATCAGTATTAAAACAATAAAAGACCTGACAAATTTCAGTTGGTGGATAATGAATCTATAATATATGAAAGTTTAATTGTAATCATTACATTATGGTAAATAATGAAATTTAACACTATATGCTAATTTTTTGAGAAGGACCTGTATATATACAAGTGATAGATACGTAGCACGCTGGTAGATGGATGGACAGATGATAGATATGTATATATATATACAGGTGATAGATATGTAGCACGCTGGTAGATGGATGGACAGATGATATGTATATATACAGGTGATAGATACGTAGCACGCTGGTAGATGGACTGATGATAGATATGTGTATATATATACAGGTGATAGATACGTAGCACGCTGGTAGATGGATGGACAGATGATAGATATGTATATATATATACAGGTGATAGATACGTAGCACGCTGGTAGATGGATGGACTGATGATAGATATGTATATATATATACAGGTGATAGATACGTAGCACGCTGGTAGATGGATGGACAGATGATAGATATGTATATTTATACAGGTGATAGATATGTAGCACGCTGGTAGATGGATGGACAGATGATAGATATGTATATATATATATACAGGTGATAGATATGTAGCACGCTGGTAGATGGACTGATGATAGATATGTATATATACAGGTGATAGATATGTAGCACGCTGGTAGATGGATGGACAGATGATAGATATGTGTATATATATATATACAGGTGATAGATATGTAGCACGCTAGTAGATGGATGGACAGATGATAGATATATATATATATATACAGGTGATAGATACGTAGCATGCTGGTAGATGGATGGACTGATGATAGATATGTATATATACAGGTGATAGATATGTAGCACGCTGGTAGATGGATGGACAGATGATAGATATGTATATATATATATATACAGGTGATAGATATGTAGCACGCTAGTAGATGGATGGACAGATGATAGATATATATATATATATTTATACAGGTGATAGATACGTAGCATGCTGGTAGATGGATGGACAGATGATAGATATGTATATATATATATATACAGGTGATAGATACGTAGCACGCTGGTAGATGGACTGATGATAGATATGTATATATATATACAGGTGATAGATACGTAGCACGCTGGTAGATGGACTGATGATAGATATGTATATATATATACAGGTGATAGATATGTAGCACGCTGGTAGATGGACTGATGATAGATATGTATATATATACAGGTGATAGATACGTAGCACGCTGGTAGATGGACTGATGATAGATATGTATATATATATACAGGTGATAGATATGTAGCACGCTGGTAGATGGACTGATGATAGATATGTATATATATATACAGGTGATAGATACGTAGCACGCTGGTAGATGGACTGATGATAGATATGTATATATATATATATATATACACACAGATGATTGGACACGGGGATGAGGCTGCTCCCAGCTATGGCAGGACTATCACACTGTGGAATGTGACTAGATAGGAACTAGGGGGGCATTTTCTGGACTTTCTTTCGGGCAGCCATTAGCCTCCTCCTGGGGGCCAGTGGGCATTCCTCCGTGTGGTAGCAGAGCACTGTGGATGTGGACTACCGTGTGTCACTAGTGAATATGCTTATTATTCCGGGAGGGGTAAGAGTGGGGGGGTCGGCATGTGCGGGGTCTCCCAGGCTGCTCACAGGGGCGGGTGGGGGGAGTGCTCACAGGGAGGGGGGACCGGAGGGCGGACACAGATTCTCAGCCTGGGGGGGGATCAGACACAAAGAGGCTGCGGAGGATCCGGTCAGAGCTACCCCAGTGTCCGGTGTGGGGGGGCTCCGGTATCCGGTTGGGGGTCTCGGTTTCCGGGGTTGAGAAGCAGATTGAAGAGCGCGGTAACACACCGGGAACCTCCACCGGGGCTCCTGAAAGCGCAGCGCGCACCCGCGGCGGGCAAGGGGAGGAGCTACGCGGGTACGCGCACCAGGTGACATCGCCCTGAACCCCCGATATATCGTAGGGCGCCCTGCAGAGCTCCCCTCAGTAGCCGTGTGCGGTGCTGCACACTCAGGCCTTCCTATAGCGAGTGCCCCTCCTGCACTCAGTGCCCCGCCCCCAGAGCAGAGCTGCGCCCCCACTAGTAGTCCTGCAGGATAGAGGTGGGCACACTACACCTGAGTGCTCCTCGCCTATCGCCTTGTGTTGTCACCTTACCCACATATTAGGAATGGATGCATGTTTTTCTAGTGGCAGGTGCCCCTTCTGCAGTGCCCCCTGTCATGCCAGGCTGTGTGCCCCCTAACCATGAAACTAGTCAAAGTTCTGGACTCTGGAGCATTGTGTGCCCCCGTGTAATGTGCCCGGACCCCTCCCTGGGTATGTCTGATAATCCTGCCACATTTGGTCTCATCACCTTTAGCCCTTTTTAGTGGCGTTGAGAGGATGTCTTGCATTCTGTGGCGTCACGTGGGCTGTCAGCTCCCGGGGGGTGGCAAAGTGTTCTGTGCCCCCCAGCTTGGGCTGAGCCCCGTCCACCAGTCCAGTACTGAACCCCGTATCCCCCAAGCACTTGTATCAGGAAATTACAGATGTTTGCTGCTTTTTTTTAACTTTTTGCTGAAATCTGACATAACATTTTATAAATAATAAATGATTACCCTGTCCCTGCATCTAGCCTAGCCTGAAATGTGCCCGCATAGAAGTTGGCACACAGGGCAAACAGCCCTGTAGCTTCCCCATGATAACTACTACTTGGTTTTAACTTAAAAATCAGTGCCAGTGGGGTAAGTATTGCCAGATAAGGATATGTGAAGCCTTGAAGAATGGAATTCTCTTACCAGATTTTTGCCAACTAATCTGAGAGCAGCACAATGTAAATTCACAGACCCTGATTCCAGTGAAACCATTTACCTGGCTGCTTGCTGGAATTTTAATAAAATCACTGTATTATCGGTCGCAGAAAATCACTAGAGGATAAGTAAACCTGCTGCCATCTAGTCCACCATATTCTTGAACTCTAGAGACAGAGACCCTGATTCCAGTGATGTGTCACTTACAGGGATGCTTAGTGTAGTTTTTATAAAATCACTCATTTATCATTAGAGGACTAGTAAACCTACTGCTATGTAGTCGTCCATGCTCATGAGCCACCACCACTGGTCTGCAGCTTTCTGCCTATGCACTGTGTACGCAAAAGCGGCAAATCAATGATGTGGGCGGGGCTATACAGAGCTCAGCATTCAGAGAACTGCTAAATCTGCAACAGATAAAACTGTGATTTGATCAAAACTGCAGTAACCAGCCCAGTAAGTGACACATCGCTGGAATCAGGGTCTCTGTTCCTTATGAGGTAGCAAATCCAAGTGTCCGATTCAATGTAATCTTTAGTATCATGTGATGGTTAATCTATATGCGTTTGTTATTCAGAATTATTTCAATGACCTTATTGCATTAGTTTTCACATCCTCCTTAGGTCTAGAATTATTTGACTTTGGATCCACGTCCTGTTAACGATGGAGCGTTTGGCAGAGGGCTGCGGGCCATCATGCTTCACCTATCAGGTGCGTCAGCACAGCGCCGATGTCCTCAATCAACTGAACCAGCAGCGTAAGAGCGGTGGGCGCTTTTGTGACGTGATACTACGTGTCGGAGAGGACAGTTTTCCTGCCCACCGTGCCGTTTTAGCTGCCTGCAGTCAGTACTTTGAGTCTGTGCTGGGGGATACGGAGGGGCCAACTCCCCGAGAGCTTGAGATGCACACTATCAGCTCCAAGGTTTTTGGGGACATTTTGGACTTTGCATATACCGCTCGCATAATTATCCGACTGGAGAGTTTTCCAGAACTAATGACTGCTGCCAAGTTCCTACTAATGCGCTCAGTTATAGACATTTGCCAAGAAGTCATCAAGCAGTCCAATGTCCAAATCTTGGTGCCCCCTGCTCGACCAGAACTCATGCTTTTTCGATCAGGGGCTTCTGACCTTGGCTTTCCGTTAGACATGACTAATGGGACTGTTATGAGTGGCTCGGGTATTGCAGGATCCTTAGGGGATGATGAAGAAGATTCTGTTCGCCCAGGTCCAGCTGTGCCAAGTCAAGCTTCTCTTCTGGCACTTGGCGCTTCCTCACAAATTCTGCCGTCTCCGTACCAAGTGGGAGTACAAGGACTTGGAAGTAAACGAGGCCGGGGCAGGCCGAGAAAACCCAGTGTTTTAGACTCTGTCCTGTTCGGAGCAGTGGGGGGGTTGCGGGAGACGGGTGTACTTCCTTGTGGACTGTGCGACAAAGTTTTCACAGATCCTATGCGCCTGCGCCAGCATGAGGCACAGCATGGAGTTACTAGCCTACAGCTAGGGTACGGAGACCTGCAAGCACCTCGTATTGGAGAGAATGGGCTACCCCAAGATGAAAGTGAGACCCCTAGAAAAAGGAACCGAGCAAGAAAACAGGTAGCTTGTGATTTGTGTGGGAAGATTTTTCGAGATGTGTACCATCTTAATAGACACAAGCTGTCTCACTCGGGGGAGAAGCCATATTCTTGTCCTGTATGTGGATTGCGGTTCAAACGTAAAGACAGAATGTCCTACCATGTCCGCTCGCATGACGGTTCGGTGGGGAAGCCTTACATTTGTCAGAGCTGTGGAAAAGGATTCTCTAGGTGAGTCCAGCCAGCGTGGTTTATGGGGCAATGCGGGTACGACTTGGCACATTTAGTAATAGTGTGAGATGAACAGCAGTCTAAAAACAGCTGGTATATAAATGGCACTTGTACCGTTATACCCACACACTTCTGGCTCACTGCTTTTGATAATGATGCTCTATTCCTTTACTGGGGTGATTTAAATTAGATTTACATAAATGATTGTGCCTGTGGTTAATGCACTTTATCTACCGTTATATAATGCAATCTACCATACATTAATATATGGAGCTAAATATGTACCAGAATAGCAGTCATTGTCCTGCTAAGTCAACAAGTACAGAATGTTATTGTAGGTTCTAATTGGCTAATGGGCCAACATGGTGTGAACGGCGAGAGACAAGACTGAAAAGTTTAAAAGTTGTGACTTCCAAAGTGAGTGCATTCGGAGTGCTGAAGATCTTCGAGTGCCACTGTCTTGGAAATGGCGGCACTTTAAACAATGGGTCTAAACCTTGTCCAATAAAGGGAGTCTGTTGGCCCTAAAAAGATTCTTCAGACCAAGCACAGGTGCTTGGTGCATCCTTGGCAGGGCTAAGCAGATCAGTCAAGTTCCCACCTACTTGTTTTCCACCTATCTCTGCTCCCCAACACCCCTCCCCCCTACTTCATTGGCAGCTCTGGCTTTACAGGACCCAGAGGAGGGCAGAGATAGAAGGAGAACAAGCAGGTGGGAAGATGCACAGGAATGTTTGGTAATGCCAAAGGTGCACTGTCACTTTGCACTGACAGTCTCCCTTTAAGAACTGCCCAGAAAGTGTTTCTTTGTTGTTAAAGGAGATGTCCTCTTTTTGTACCACCCTTTCTCAATCCGTCTGTCTTCCCCAAGATAAATAATAATAATTATACTCGCCTTCGAGGCTGGCATTGTTCCAGTGGTGTCAGCACTGTATCCCGGGGCTCACATGACATTATGTCACGCAATCCCTGCAACCAATCAGCGCTGGTTTCACTCTCCCTACCTTTGGGTGTATCATGTACATACAGAGGAAGTGAGAGCGCAGTAGCTCTTATTTCCTCCAGATGTAAGTGAATTGTCAGAATGCGGGAAGAGTAAAGTGGCCACTGATTGGTCGCAGAGCTCGCATGACAATCCAGTGTCACGTGAGCCCCGGGATAGTACATTTGGATTGAGAAGGGGTTGTCCGAACAACCCCTTTAAATTCACCAGGGTTACAGAAGCACCCCTTAAATCCAGTGGGGCTGTACACTATTTCCTCTGCTTCCTACCATCTAACCCTAATATTGTGCATTGAATAGGCTAGTAATGTAGGGCATTAGTAGTGTTACCAGCAGTAGTTTTCTGTCCCATACCATGCACTAGACAAGCCACTTTCTTTGATGAACAGCCATGTTATTAAGACAAATTGCAGAAGGCATGCATGCACGGTTCAGATGAAAGGCCATGAGAAGGGAGGGGTGCTGTGGTTAGGTGGCAGAGTTACTAAGATCTATAGAAAGCACATTAGATTCCGGCCATTCTGGCTTTTCGGTTTCATTATAGGAAACTTCCAGAGCTTTAGTATTTGCTCAAGGCTGCTCCTATTTCACCCCTAGAATGCTGACCTGCTGGTTACATAGAGTTCTTATGTGTAGCATCTGCTTTGCAATGTATAAGGGTCAAGATGCAAACTTTATCCAGATGTATACCTGGACATTATATTATCGCCAGATATTTGATTAGATGTGTACACTGTGATTCTTCTTCTGCTGTTTGTACATCTGACTGCACCTATAATGGAAGTTGTTTGCATGAAAATCGCTGTCAGCTCCCCACACCCCCTTATTCATTTGCCCATGGGACGCCATCTCAGAACATGTGAACTAAGGGCCCCCCACCCAAATGGAGGATTGCAGGCTGCATTCACTGATTGGTCAGAATGACATAGGGAGGGGTGCCAGAAGAACTACAAAGACACTCTCCTCCCCATCAGGAAAATGTGGCGTATAGTATACGCTCCTCCATGCAAAGGACAGAGGGACACAGAAATATAGGGGAGGGTGTTACAGAAGGGCTGCAGCGATCACTGAGCATGTGTGGAGGAATACCCATAATATAATAATGTGGGCACAGTAGCTTTATTGGTGTGATTTTATTCTCGGGTTCATCTGCCAGAATTTCTCTTTTCAATGTCGTCTGTTGTTGTATTACTATAACAAGTGTCGACGACAAGTATTTTACCCTCTCCTCTCTATCTACACGGATAGTTTACCATAGCACCTGCCATGTGTCACCTATGCAGCATAGCGGCGGTCAATTATTAACCTTAGTTCCAAAATATTAACCAAATACATTGTGGGCTTGTTGTTTTTTCTTTTTGCTTCCTGCTGTGACTGATGCCACTGCATACCTCCCAACTTGGACAGGGGCACATATTGCAATTTTTATTTTGCGATAAACGTGTGCCTAACCTCATCTAGTCTTTTATATGTGCCCACACAGAATCCCGTTAGTTTTACCACATGGTATGATACCTCATTCATGACCCTCATAGGGGCAACCAAACAGTGCTCATTAAAGGGAATCTGTCACCTCATTTTTCGCATATAAGCTGCGGCCACCGCCATTAAGGGCTTATCTACAGCACTCTGTAATGCTGTAGATAAGCCCCTGATGTAACCTGAAAGATAAGAAAAACAAGTTAGATTATACTCACCCAGGGGCGGTCTGGTCCGATGGGGGTCGCAGGTCCGGCGCCTCCCATCTTCATGCGATGATGTGCTTTCTCTTGCTTCTATCGCGGCTCCTGCGCAGGCGAACTGATTTGCCCTATTGAGGTCAGATCGAAGTACTGCAGTGCGCAGGCGCCAAGAAAGCTTGGAGAGGCCCGGTGCCAGCGCACTGCAGTACTTTGCTCTGCCGTCAACAGGGCAAATCAGTACGCCTGCAGAGGAGCCGCGATACGAAGCAAGGAGGATGACGACATCGCATGAAGATGTGAGGCGCCGGACCTGCGACGCCCATCGGACCGGACCGCCCCTGTGTGAGTATAATCTATCTTGTTTTTCTTATCTTTCAGGATACATGGGGAGGGGGGGGGGCTTATCTACAGCATTACAGAATGCTGTAGATAAGCCCCTAATGGCCGTGGCTGTATCTTATATGCGAAAAATGAGGTGACAGATTCCCTTTAAATAAGACTGTATGGATGCCCCTACAATGCCCACCACAAACACTATATGATGCCCCAAGAGTGCCCGCTACTCTTTGTGAGTGCCTTCACAGTGCCGATCACATGCTAAGATGCCCACAGTCCCTCACACAGCATGATTCCTCCCTACACATTATGATGCATCCACATTGATCCTAAACTCACAGTATGGTGCCACTCTATTGTCCCCAACATACCCTTCACACAGTATAAAGCCACCACACACAGTATGGTGCTCACCTACACGGTATAATGCTCCCAGATGCCGTATGGTGCTCACCTACACAGTATAATACTCCCATGCACAGTGTGGTGCTCACCTTACACAGTATAATGCTCCTACGCTCAGTATGGTGCTCACCTACACAGTTTAATGATCCCAAGTACAGTATGGTGCTCACATTCAAGGTATAATGCTCCCATGCATAGTATGGTGCTCACCTACACGGTACAATGCTCCCACATGCAGTATGGTGCTCACCTACGCAGTATAATACTCCCACGCACAATGTGGTGCTTACCTACACAGTATAATGCTCACATGTACAGTATGGTGCTCACCTACACAGTTTAATGATCCCAAGTGCAGTATGTGCTCACATTCAAGGTATAATGCTCCCACGCACAGTATGGTGCTCACCTACACGGTACAATGCTCCCACATGCAGTATGGTGCTCACCTACACAGTATAATGCTCACATGTACAGTATGGTGCTCACCTACACAATATAATGCTTCCATGCACAGTGAGGTGCTCACCTACACAGTATAATGCTCACATGTATAATATGGTGCTCACCTTACACAGTATAATGCTCCCACGCTCAGTTTGGTGGTCACCTACACAGTAAAATGCACCCACGCACAGTATGGTGCTCACCTACACAGTATAACGATCCCACGCTCAGTATGGTGCTCGCCTACACAGTATCGTGCCCCCACGCACAGTATGGTGCTCCCCTACACAGTATAATGATCCCATGCACAGTATGATGCTCCCCTACACAGTATAATGATCCCACGCACAGTATGATGCTCACCTACACAGTATCATGCCCCAATGCTCAGTACGGTGCTCACCTACACAGTATAATGATCCCACACACAGTATGGTGCTCACCTACACAGTATAATGCTCCCACACACAGTATGGTGCTCACCTACACAGTATAATGCTCCCACGCACAATATGGTGCTCACCTACACAGTATAACGATCCCACGCTCAGTATGGTGCTCGCCTACACAGTATCGTGCCCCCACGCACAGTATGGTGCTCCCCTACACAGTATAATGATCCCATGCACAGTATGATGCTCCCCTACACAGTATAATGATCCCACGCACAGTATGATGCTCACCTACACAGTATCATGCCCCAACGCTCAGTATGGTGCTCACCTACACAGTATAATGATCCCACGCTCAGTATGATGCTCACCTACACAGTATCATGCCCCAACGCTCAGTATGGTGCTCACCTGCACAGTATAATGATCCCACACACAGTATGATGCTCACCTACACAGTATCATGCCCCAACACTCAGTATGGTGCTCACCTACACAGTATAATGATCCCACGCTCAGTATGATGCTCACCTACACAGTATCATGCCCCAACGCTCAGTATGGTTCTCACCTGCACAGTGTAATGATCCCACGCACAGTATGATGCTCACCTACACAGTATCATACCCCAACGCTCAGTATGGTGCTCACCTGCACAGTGTAATGATCCCACGCACAGTATGATGCTCACCTACACAGTATAATACTCCCACGCACAATATGGTGCTCACCTACACAGTATCATGCCCCAACGCTCAGTATGGTGCTCAGCTACACAGTATAATGATCCCACGCTCTGTATGGTGCTCACCTACACAGTATCATGCCCCAACACGCAGTATGGTGCTCACCTGCACAGTGTAATGATCCCACGCACAGTATGATGCTCACCTACACAGTGTAATGCTCCCACGCACAATATGGTGCTCACCTACACAGTATAATGATCCCACACACAGTATGGTGCTCACCTACACAGTATAATGCTCCCACGCACAGTATGGTGCTCACCTACACAGTATAATGATCCCACACACAGTATGATGCTCACCTACACAGTATCATGCCCCAACACTCAGTATGGTGCTCACCTACACAGTATAATGCTCCCACATGCAGTATGATGCTCACCTACACAGTATCATGCCCCAACGCGCAGTATGGTGCTTACCTGCACAGTGTAATGATCCCACGCACAGTATGATGCTCACCTACACAGTGTAATGCTCCCACGCACAATATGGTGCTCACCTACACAGTATCATGCCCCAACGCTCAGTATGGTGCTCAGCTACACAGTATAATGATCCCACGCTCTGTATGGTGCTCACCTATACAGTATATTGCTCCCACGCACAGTATGGTGCTCACCTACACAGTATATTGCTCCCACGCACAATATGGTGCTCACCTACACAGTATCATGCCCCAACGCTCAGTATGGTTCTCTGCTACACAGTATAACGATCCCACGCGCTGTATGGTGCTCACCTATACAGTATATTGCTCCCACGCACAGTATGGTGCTCACCTACACAGTATATTGCTCCCACGCACAATATGGTGCTCACCTACACA
Source organism: Ranitomeya imitator (assembly GCF_032444005.1). NCBI lineage: Eukaryota > Metazoa > Chordata > Amphibia > Anura > Dendrobatidae > Ranitomeya > Ranitomeya imitator. The sequence continues at coordinate 305,003,038 of NC_091282.1, forward strand.
GTATCATGCCCCAACGCTCAGTATGGTGCTCACCTACACAGTATAATGATCCCACGCTCAGTATGGTGCTCACCTACACAGTATAATGCTCCCACGTACAATATGGTGCTCACCTACACAGTATAATGATCCCACGCTCAGTATGGTGCTCGCCTACCCAGTATAATGCTCCCACACTCCGTATGGTGGTCACCTACACAGTATAATGATCCCATGCTCTGTATGGTGCTCACCTACACAGTATAATGCTCCCACGCACAATATGGTGCTCACCTACACAGTATAATGCTCCCACGCACAATATGGTGCTCACCTACACAGTATAATGCTCCCACGCACAATATGGTGCTCGCCTACACAGTATCATGCCCCAACGCACAATATGGTGCTCACCTACACAGTATAATGCTCCCACGCACAATATGGTGCTCACCTACACAGTATTATGCCCCATCGCTCAGTATGGTGCTCGCCTACACAGTATAATGCTCCCACGCACAGTATGGTGCTCGCCTACACAGTATCGTGCTCCTACAATCCCCTCAGACTAAACATGATTCTCCCATAGTGTTCTCCATGCACTGCATGATGCCCCTACAGTGCAGCCCCACGCAGTATAATGCCCTCAGTCCACTCACACAGTATAATGCAGTATGAATTCTCCACAGTGCCTCACACCAGTGTAATTGCATATGTGTCCTTTCAAATCCCTGCTCTTCTGAGACTGGGCGGCCCAGTCATGTGACCTGAGAATGTCACCTGACCTGAAAGTCCTTGTAGGTTGTTCAGTCTCTACTGGGTTTGAATAGTAGAGCAGGGATCAGTGGGCTTCTTGCTCTACCATTGTGTTCAACTTCATCTGTGTCCTCAGGACATACCCTGACCTACTGACTCATCAAGCCGGCTCCTGCATCCCAAATTTGGAACTGTCCCACTGGATCCACAAAGTTGGGAGTTATGTCATGGGCCAAGTGTCCCCTTGTAGCTTGTTTGCTTTACATCCACACATGGAAAGGCATGGGCATTGAGCCTGTATGAGAGCACGCAAGGTCCATAATCCATTAACCGCCTGATAGAGCAACTTATCGTGCCCTAGAAGCAATGCTTCCAGGAAAAAATGCCATACTTATAAACCACGGTATGCTATGGAAAATATCAGAATCAAAGGAACAGGATGTCTGTGGATTTGGAAGAACAATACATGGCTGTGTAGAAGCCCAGTTTTCCCCAGGTAACCTTAGAGGTCTGGCTTTGGAGTTGGTTAGTGGTTGCAGGAGAGAATTGATGGAGGTTTGATTTGGCAAAAGGACCAATGTTTGTACATGTACCCTATATTTGATGCATCTACACGCTAATCAGGTTTTCCACAGTGCTAATTTGTGTGCGGAAAATCCACAAACTAATTTAGCACCAGCTAAGTGATCAGATTTTAAAAATCTCATCTACATGTTGTGGATATTTTATGGGCATAAATTGACCTGGTTCAGATTTTTAAATCCACAGCATATCAATTCTCTGTATGGCATCATTATGCATTTACCCATTGCAATGCATAGAATGAAATCTGCAATAAAAACTGTAACACCTACAGGTTTTGTTGCAGAAAACACAGAAAAATCCATCAAATTCTCTTCATATGCAGGTACCCATATTAGGCTGCCGTCACACTAGCAGTATTTGGTCAGTATTTTACATCAGTATTTATAAGCCAAAACCAGGAGTGGAACAATTAGAGGAAAAATAATAATAGAAACATATGCACCACTTCTGTATTTATCACCCACTCCTGGTTTTGGCTTACAAATACTGATGTAAAATACTGACCCAATACTGCTAGTGTGACGGCAGCCTTATAGTGTAAGGTGGAATGGATTTGTAGAAATCGTAGAGTTTTATGTGTGGATCTTGCCCATAGAATTGTATATGCTTTTTAATGTATTTCCTCTGCGGAAATGCATTATAAACCCATGTAATCCATACAGGATTGAATCAATAAACTTTTGTCAAATACCATGAAACATCAAAAAAGCCACAACAAATGTTTTTGCAGCATTTTTCGCAAGTGTTTTATGAAACCTTTTTGGTGAATAAAACATGTTCTGTACACAAAGCACAAATGTAAAAGAAAAGCTGCAAAAATGAAAAACACTGTGAAAAACACAGCAAAATGGGTGTTTTTACTGCCAAGAGAGCAGGTTTTGGCTGCAGAAAAAAATGCAGCAAAAACGATGTGTGTGAATATGGCCTAAAGATACATGTGTTCCATGGAAATGTTATTGCAGATTTCCCTATAAACTGCAATGAAAATGAGCATAAAGAACATATGTTGTGGCTTTAAAGCTGTAATTGGGCTCCTCTCACCTCTGCATTAGTGGATGAGCGAGGCTGGTGACATCACATCTACAGATGTCTGCCGGCTCGCACACTCAAGCACCGTATTGTGCACCTGTCTTAAATGTCCTGTCGAAATCATATCCACCTGTTAAAACCCTGCTGAAAATCCGCAACAAATTTGCAACGTGTGCATGTACCCCAAGGGAGAAAGCTGTGCCTGACATGCCTAGCACATTACATATTATATTGTATGAGCTATTTTGATAATTTTTGTTATCATTTTTCCTGACAACATCTTAAATACCAGTGTCTGTCTGCTGGAGGTTTTCTTTAGGGTGGAGCATTTTTGGCAGTTCCTTAGTCCTAGGACATGCACCCTCATGAAGCCACAAGTTCTGGAGATGTGAATATCTATCCTCTTCTGTATTTGTGTAAAAAATTTACCTATCGTGTTTGTATTAATAATGCAAGACACCTCCATAAAATCGTTTTTTCCTATTCTAACTTTTACATCTGTGTGATTTCTTTCTTTACAGGCCGGACCATCTGAATGGACATATAAAACAAGTTCATACATCAGAGAGACCCCACAAGTGTGAGGTATGAGGATTGGAAACGGGATAATAATTACAGTATTATTATTATTTACTAGATCGTGGCCCGATTCTAATGCATCGGGTATTCTAGAATATGCATGTCCCCGTAGTATATTGACAATGATGATTCCAGAATTCGCGGCAGACTGTGCCCGTCGCTGATTGGTCGAGGCAACCTTTATGACATCATCGTCGCCATGGCAACCATTATGACATCTACGTCAATACTGTGCCCGTCGCTGAATCAGAAAAGTGAGATGTCTACGTCCTTTATGACATCATCGTCGCTGTGCCCGTCGCTGATTGGTCGCATCGGGTATTCTAGAATATGCATGTCCCCGTAGTATATGGACAATGATGATTCCAGAATTCGCGGCAGACTGTGCCCGTCGCTGATTGGTCGAGGCAACCTTTATGACATCATCGTCGCCATGGCAACCATTATTACATCATTGTCGCTGTGCCCGTTGCTGATTGGTCGAGGCCTGGCGGCCTCGACCAATCAGAGACGCGGGATTTCTACGTCGATGCTGTGCCGGTCTCTGATTGGTCGAGGCCTGGCGGCCTGGGGCCTGGTGGCCCGATTCTAACGCATCGGGTATTCTAGAATATACATGTCCCCGTAGTATATGGGCAATGATGATTTGTGCATATTTGTGTATGGTTGTCTGTTGTGCGACCTTTATGACATCATCGTCGCCATGGCAACCATTATGACATCATCGTCGTTGTGCCCGTTGCTGATTGGTCGAGGCCTGGCGGCCTCGACCAATCAGACGCTGGATATCTACGTCCTTTATGACATCATCGTCGCTGTGCTCGTCGCTGATTGGTCGAGGCCTGGCGGCCTCGACCAATCAGAGACGCGGGATTTCTACGTCGATGCTGTGCCGGTCTCTGATTGGTCGAGGCCTGGCGGCCTCGACCAATCAGAGAGCCGGGATTTCCAGGACAGACAGACAGACAGACAGACAGACGGAAAAACCCTTAGACAATTATATATATAGACTAGATTGTGGCCCGATTCTAACGCATCGGGTATTCTAGAATATGCATGTCCCCGTAGTATATGGACAATGATGATTCCAGAATTCGCGGCACACTGTGCCCGTCGCTGATTGGTCGAGGCAACCTTTATGACATCATCGTCGCCATGGCAACCATTATGACATCTACGTCGATACTGTGCCCGTCGCTGAATCAGAAACGTGAGATGTCTACGTCCTTTATGACATCATCGTCGCTGTGCCCGTTGCTGATTGGTCGAGGCCTGGCGGCCTCGACCAATCAGAGACGCGGGATTTCTACGTCGATGCTGTGCCGGTCTCTGATTGGTCGAGGCCTGGCGGCCTCGACCAATCACAGAGCCAGGATTTCCAGGACAGACAGACAGACAGACAGACAGACGGAAAAACCCTTAGACAATTATATATATAGATTATTATAGCACAATTTATTCCATGGCGCTTTACATGTGAGGAGGGGTATACATATTAAAAATGAGTATATAATCTTAAATAATACAAATCACATCTGGTACAGGAGGAGAGAGGACCCTGCCCACGAGAGCTCACAATCTACAAGGGATGGGTGAGGATACTGTAGGTCAGGATAGAGCTGGTCGTGCAGTTGATCGGTGGTTACTGCAGGATGTAGGCTTGTCAGAAGAGGTGGGTCTTCAGGTTCTTTTTGAATGTGTCCGTGGTAGGCAAGAATCTGATATGTTGGGGTAGAGAGTTCCACAGTAGGGGGATGCGTGGGAGAACTCTTGCATGCGATTGTGGGAAGAGGAGATAAGAGGGGAGTAGAGAAGGAGATCTTGTGAGGATCGGAGGTTGCGTGCAGGAAAGTACCGGGAGACGAGGTCACAGATGTATCGAGGAGACAGGTTGTGGATGGCTTTATATGCCATGGTTAGGGTTTGAAATGGAGTGTTTGGGTAATGGGGAGCAAGTGCAGGGATTGACAGAGGAGAGAGGCCGGGGAATAGTGAGGGGACAGGTGGATTAGTCGGGCAGCAGAGTTTAGAATAGATTGGAGGGGTGTGAGAGTGTTAGAGGGGAGGCCACAGAGCAGGAGGTTGCAGTAGTCAAGGCGGAAGATGATGAGGGCATGGACAAAGGTTTTTGCAGATTCTTGGTTAAGGAATGTACGGATCCGGGCAATATTTTTGAGTTGAAGTCGGCAGGAAGTGGAAAGGGAAAGATTGTTGTTGGTTAATATAATGCTGGACTCCCGTACACACCATATGTCCCAGAAGAACCACTATCATACTCGCATAGTTTGCACACATTGAAACTGTTGGCATATCATGATAGCTGATGCTAAACAAGCCTGAAAAAAACAGCTGGCCTTCTATATTAACCTCACTAGGCCCAGGCAATTTTTAATTTTTGCCCTTTTGTGTTTTCTCCTCTTCATAATAAAGCCCATGAAAACCTGGAGCCGGGCCTGCATTGCACTCAGATATTACCCGAGTGCAGTGTGATTGCCGCTGACACCGCCAGCAGAGGAGATGAAGAAATTAATTTCCCCGTCTCCTCCGCATCTGTGCTTCAATTGTCTGTCTAATGTGAGGGGATCGGAGCACAGAGCACTGACACTCAGCTCACACTTGCTGCAGAGCAGGAGCTGAGTGTCATTAGCATATTGTATAGGATGCTCTCACATCGGGTGTCATACTCTGGTGTGACTCCAGCCTTCATGTTAAAATTCTTTCCCCAGTCCCGCATGCTCGGTGCCTCGGGGTGATCCTCGACTCTGCCCTCTCTTTCAAGCCACATATCCAAGCCCTTGCCTCCTCCTGCCGTCTCAAACTCAAAAATATTTCCCGGATCCGCACATTCCTTGACCACGAAACCACAAAAACACTAGTGCACGCCCTTATCATCTCCCACCTTGACTACTGCAACCTCCTACTCTCTGGCCTCCCCTCTTGCACTCTGGCACCACTCCAATCCATCCTACACTCTGCTGCCCGACTAATCTACCTGTCTCTCCGCTGTTCCCCAGCCTCTCCCCTATGCCAGGCCCTTCACTGGCTTCCTATAGTCCAGAGACTCCAGTTCAAAACCCTAACTATGACATACAAAGCCATCCACAACCAGTCTCCTTTATACATCTGTGGCATGGTCTCCCGGTACCTACCTACATGCATCCTTTGATCCTCACAAGATCTCCTTCTCTACTCCCCTCTTATCTCTTTTTCCCACAACCGCATACAAGACTTCTCCCGTGATTCCCTCCATACTCTCTACGCCAGCATATCAGACTCTCGCCTACCATAGAAACCTTCAAAAAGAACCTGAAGACCCACCTCTTCCGACAAGCCTACAACCTGCAATGATCCTCAACCTACTGAACCGCTGCTCTACCCTCTCCTAGTGTATCCTCACCCATCCCCTGCAGACTGTGAGCCCTCGCGGGCAGGGTCCCCCCTCCTTCTGTACCAGGTAGTGCCTTGTTTTTTTGCTCATGTTTATTGTATTTGTTTATATTTGCCCCGTATTCAGGGCTGGCTACAGGTTTTCATGAGCCCTGGGTGAAAGAGTCCCGGTGGACCCCTTTAACACATACCACAATTCATAATGCACGGATACGGCAGAGAAATATAGGTATAGTACAATGCCAAAGATTTCACTTACCTCTTACATTACATGAGTGATATCCATTATGCATTCTACATTAGCTCAGAAACCGGACAGTATAGTCCTCTATACAGAATAATGAGCCACATATATTGCTCCAAACAAAATAATGAGCCCCATATATTGCCCCATACAGTATAATGGCCCCATATAGTGCTCCATACAGTATAATTGGCACCACATAGTCCTCTGTACAGAATAATGAGACCCATATATTGCTCCAAACAGAATAATGAGTCCAATATTATGCTCCATACAGAATAATGAGCCTCATATAATGTTCAATACAGTATAATGGGCACCACAGAGTGCTGCATACAGAATGAGCCGCATATATTGCTCAATACGGAATTGACCCAATATAATGCTCCATACAGTATACTGTAGTGAGCCACATATAATTCTCCATACAGTATATGATGGGCCCCATCTATTGCTCCATATATAATGGGCCTCATATAATGCTCCATACAGTATATGATCGGCCGCATACAGTATACTGAGTCCCATATATTGCTCTATACAAAATGGGCCCCATATAATACTCGTTACAGAATGGGTCCCATATAATGCTCCAAATGTAATTAGCCCCATAAGATGCTCCATGTATAATGGGCCCCATATAATGCTCCATATATAATTGGCCATATAAAATGCTCCATATATAATTAGTCCCATAAGATGCTTCATATATTATTGGCCCCATATACTGCTCCATATTGAATTGGCCACATAAGATTCGCCATATTAAATTGGCCCCTATAGAATTGGCTTTATAAGGGTATGTTTCCACTTTCAGGAATTGCGTTGAGCCGCAGCGTCAAAAACGCAGCGTCCAGATGTTACAGCATAGTGGAGGGGATTTAATGAACTCCCGTCTCCACTAAGCATTAAAAGACGCATGCGGCATACCCGCGAAAACGCACATGCGGCGCGTCTTTTAAGAACGCAGCATGTCCTTACATTGCAGAAAAAACGCAAGGACAGCGCAGGTGACCTGCCAGTGACCTCAGGTGCAGATTTGGTCAGGAGTTTACCTGCATAAAATCCTGACCAAATAATGATGCAATCCTGAACGTGGACACATACCCTCAGATGCTCCCTATATTATTGGCCCCATAAGATACTCCATATAGAATTAGCCCCATATAATGCTCCATATTTGGGCCCCTTCTGATGGTCCCCATATATTGCTCCAAATATTAAAAAAAAAAATGAAATACTCACCTCTCGTTGCTTGACGCTGCTCTGCTCTGGACTCCTCACCGCCGGCGTCTTCCTGCTTTCTGTGCTGTGACTGCTCAGGCAGAGGGCGCGCACTGGTGACATCATTGCGCCCTCTGACCTGAACGTCACAGTCAGAGGATGGAAGACGCTGCAGCGCTGGAATCGGGAGAGGTAAGTATCGCAAGTGCCGGGACCCGGAGCAGGCAGGGGGTCGGCACTATAGCGCGCCAGTGTCCCTGACGGCGAGTGGGCCCCCTGCCTGTTCAAGGCCCCGGCACTTGCCCAGGTGTGCTGGGTGCTGGCGCCGGCCCTGCCTGTATTCACATGTAAAGCGCCATGGAATAAATGGCGCTATAAAAATGTATAATAATAATAAAATACTGAAATAGGTCCTGTTTAGTTTAGTTACTGCATTTGTGCCTGTTTTCTTGTCTGTTTTTTTTACCTTTTTTTTCATTTGTGCCATATTTACCTTTCTAATAGCAAATTTTTTGAAGTCTATTATATATTTTCACCTGAATTTTTTTTCTCCTTCGCCTCATTTGGGGACACAGACCATGGGTGTATGCTGCTGCCAATAGGAGGCTGACACTATGTTATACAAAAAAAAAGTTAGCTCCTCCCCTGCAGTATACACCCTCCTGCCGGCTCTCAGCTAACCAGTTCTTGCTTAGTGTCTGTAGGAGGCACATGGGTCTGGTTCAGACCCCACCGTTTTTATTTTATTTTTTTATTTTTTAATTAACAGAGTGAAGGGGGCGACGGATCCTTTCAAGGTTCTGATCTCCCCCGAACCATCAACAGGCGAGAACGCGGAGTGTCGCCTCCTCGTACCCTCTCCTGCGACGTGGGAAGCCATGCCTGAGCTCACTTTAGGGGCGACGGTTCCTTCGGGTCCCGATCTCCCCACACCAGCAACGGGCGAGCACATGGAGTGTCGCCTTCATGTATCCTCTCGTGGAGCCAGGCCTAATGCCTGACAACTGGCCCTGTCCACCCGGGGCTTGAACTCTGTGGATGTACAGAGGCTCCGTCTCTTCGGCGTCCGAGCAGCCCCCACTGTCCCACCACTGTTAAAGTGGATGGCACAAGGAGGCGAACGGTTCCTCTCCACCTCCCTAACAAAGGGATGGTGGATTGAGGGTTATCGCTTTATCCCTGCACCGTCCACGCTGCAATACCTGATAACATGGCTTCCCTGTGGCCCACCTCCCTAAGGTAACGCTCCGGCCAGCTGCAAAAATATAGCCCCCGGCTTCGGCCGATGTGTAGGCCGCATCCCGAAAGTCGCGCACGCGCTAAGGCGGCTCCGACATCTTTTCTGGCGTTTTCTGTCTGGCACGGGAGCGTTCACTTTTCTCGGCCCAATGCCTTTCTATTCTACCTGGTATTGTTCCCGCTGGCTGCAGAAATTTAGGCCCCGGCTTGGGCCTATTCATGGAAGTCACGAGGCTCCGCCCACACCGCGTCTGTCGCACCGCCCCCGAAATGGCTCCTCTCGCTCTCTGCGAGACTTTATCACCTCTGCGACTCCCGGTGGCCATCTTGGTCCACCCGGCCGGCAGGAGCAATGTTTTTTTGCATTAAAGGGGCACAACGACTCTGCAGCCGGGTAAGGAAATACTACCCTCTTCCCTCCTGTACTTACATGAATGACCCGTATTATTCCCTGGTCTTAATAGAGGCACATGACCAGTATGCCCTGATCTTAAAGGCACATGACCAGTATTCCCTGGTCTTAGAGGCACATGACCAGTATTCCTTGGTTTTAAAGGCACATGATCAAGATTCACTGGTCTAAAAGGCACATGACCAGCATTTCCTGGTTTTAAAGGCATTTGACTAGCATTCCCTGGTCTTAAAGGCACATGACCAGTATTACCTGGTCCTAAAGGCACATGCTAGTATTCCCTTGTCTTAAAGGCACATGACCAGTCTAAAGCCAGTCACCCTAAATGAACTCAGGAACCCTCCGTCGCCAATCCCAGCTTATCCCAGAGTACCAAGTTCCCCTGAGTGGGCTTCATCACTGCCATATCCCATGGCTTCTCTGATCAAGAGATTGAAGCCCTCCGTGAACCCTCTGTGGCTTGGAGTGCTTGCAGGACCGATATATATGGTTCCTTGCCTACATGGGAGCCGTCGGCTAGCAGGAGCCGCAAGTATTCTAGAAACGTACAGACGTCTAGAAAATGGAAGCTTCATTTCCTAATCTCCCTCACCAATTATGCTGAGAACAAGACTTTGATATGAACAAGACTCTGATATAGATCGGATACTGCCTTGGATCTGGACTCGCCAGAGCTTCAGAAAAGGATGGATTCACCTATTTATATCATCAACCAATCTCTGTAGATTGGTGAGGGCTACGGTTCTACTCTAGATCACGCAGTGTCCCTCATAAGGAGACTAAACTCCCTCGCAGAGCATTTGTCATTCACCCGGACAGGGAGCGTCCGGATAAGCGATTCACTGGACAGAAGCCTCTGCAGTCGCGGTATCCTTTTTCAGCCAATATGCAAACACACGGGGTGTTCCCTCCACGTATACCCCCCTACGACGTGGGATGCCATGCCTAGACTGATTCTTAGGGGCGACAGGTCCTTTTTAAAGGGCACCGATCTCCCCACACCATCTATAGACGAGCACATGGAGTGTCGCCTCCATGTATACTCTTCTGCAGCCAGGCCTAACATCGGAACCAGCCCTGTCCACCCGGTGACCTGAACTCTGTGGATGTACAGTGGCATCCAAGCACCCCTCTCTGCATCTCCACTATTTAGCAGATGATGCAAGAAGGCGGACGATCTCTCTCCACTTCCCTGTGAAGAGGGTGGTGGATCGAGGGTTCATCATTTTAACTCTGCACTGTCAAAAGAGAGCAGAGGTAGCAAGAGACGGCTTTTCCTGACCTTCTGGATGCAGCCGCGCATTCTGCCACTTGGCAGATTAGCCGGGTAGAATCTCCTGTGGTTTGTCTACCAGTATTCCTGCCCGATGGGTCATCAATTAAAATTACAACGAACTGTCAGATAGCAAATCTGGTTCTTTCCGTCTTGCAGCCTCGGGTTGAGTCCTCTACCCTTCGTTAGCCACCGCATGGGTTGCAAGAGCAATGGTCTCCTGGTCGGAGACCTTAATTACTTTGATTCACATCAGTAACCTTTTCCTGAAGACACTACTGCTGGTCAATCAAATTTCTTGAGCGGGAGACGAGCAGGTTCACGCCTCTCGGATGCAGCTAGTTGCGCGGCGCTGTCAACATCAAATGCCATTACACCCAGAAGGGCATTATAGCTCAAGAGTATGGAAGCGTACTCTGCATTCAAAAAGCCTCTGACATCACTCCCTAGGATCACATGTTCCCTATAGACCCAACCAGCAGTGGAAGAATTGTCCAGGACAGTCTAGATCTAAGGGATCTTGGTTCCAAAAAGGGGACCGAAAAGTAAGACCGATCCTGGACCTCAAACTTTTACTAAGCTGGACAATGTCCTCCTTCTTCGGATGGAGTTCCTCCGCTCAGCCTTTACTTCAACGGAAAAAGGGTGGAGTTTCTGGCGTCCACCGACATTCGGGATGCTTACTTTCACATTCCTATTTTCCCCTCTTTAAAAATTCCTTGGCTTTTCCATTCGCAAACCGCATTTTCAAGTCACGACCTTGTCCTTCGACCTTGCTACCGCAACCTGAGTGTTCGCAAGGGTCATGGCGGCTATCATGTTCCTCTTGCACCATAGAGGCGTGGTCATCCTGCCCTATCCGGTCGACTTTCTAGCCGCTCTTCCAGGATTACGCTGAGTCGTCTATATCAATTGCTATACCCTCTCTCTCCTGGGCTGGCAGCTTCATCTAGACAGGTTTTTCCTCTTTTCCAGCCCAGCAGATATCCTTTTTGAGGATGATCCTGGACACTTCCGTAGGGTTGGTATTTCTCCCTTGAGACCAGGCCGTGGCCCTTCAACTCAGAACTCACTTGATCACTCATTCCTTTCGATTTGCTGAGAGGGTCATGAGTCTTGAGGGTCACCACACAGCAAGGATATGATGATTTTCACCTGCTGAATGGGATCACCAGAAGAACGGGGTTTCAAAGCAAAAAACAATTTGCAGTTATTTTTAAAGTTCAAAAACTTGGATCTGTCCCCAAAAAACAAATCAGGAGTAGGAATTCTGGGCTCTAAAGCCGGAGTCTGGACAACATAGTCCTGGATATTCTGTACTCTTGCAGCAAGTTGATCCACACGAGAAAACAAACCCTGAACATCCATGCCAAAACATATATCCTGAACCACCCAGATATCAAGAGGAAAAAAAAAAGACAAACCAAAGCACAGAAAAAAAAATGGTTCAGAACTTTCTTTTCCTTCTTTTGAGATACATTTAATTCATTTTTGGCCACTTGTACTGTTATGATCTGGTGGTTGTTCAGGAACAACATGAGACAAGCTCTGAAGGAGGTGGTATCTGTACTGACCGCAAACCCTGAACCTAGCAGCGCAACTAAAAATAGCCGTGGGGGGTACCTGACGCTCCCTAGACCCCTTGGCACAGCCTAAGATCTAACTTCCCCTAAAGATGGAAACAGGAAACCTATCTTGCCTCAGAGAGAATCCCCAAAGGAAAGATAGCCCCCCACAAATATTGACGGTGAGAGGAGGGGAAAATAACATACGCAGAAATGAAATCAGATTTTAGCATAGGAGGCCAGTCTAACTTGATAGATAGGACAGGAAAGGATACTGTGCGGTCAGTATAAAAACTACAAAACAATCCACACAGAGTTTACAAAATCTCCACACCTGACTAAAGGTGTGGAGGGTAAATCTGCTTCCCAGAGCTTCCAGCTAACACAAAAAATCCATACTGACCAGCTGGACAGATATAGAATGCACAGAACAATAAGTCCACAACATGTGGACTGAAATGAGCAAAGCCAGAACTTATCTTTGCAGAACTGGTCAGGAAACCAGGAGAATCCAAGCAGAGATATGAATCCAGCCAGGAAACATTGACAAGTGGCACAGGCTGAAGAAAGAGCCAGACTTAAATAGCGGACGATAAGTGGAGGCAGCTGATGACAGCTAACTCCAATTAGCAGCCATACCACTAGAAACCACAAGAGGGAGCCCAAGAGCAGAACTCACAAAAGTGCCACTTACAACCACCGGAGGGAGCCCAAGAGCGGAATTCACAACACGCCGCCTCCATTTCCTTCATGAAGGTCCCCGTTGCCTGCGCTGTAATTTCAAAGGGCAGCGCAAACTGCGCATGCCTGAACAAAGAAAAAAAAATGGTTCTGGGAGTCTTACACTAGACTCCTTTTGATCCGGGCAGACTTTAGTATCAGGGAAGGTCACCCCTATCTTCCCTGCGATCTTTTCATCCTGACAAGTCTTCAGAGCTAGACACTCTGTTCTTTCAGACTTTTTTCCTTATTACCATCAAGGCATGGTGGTATTGTATTCCCAATGTTACGAGGGCATCGTTCTTCCCTCATCTCTTTCGGCACCAGTCCACAAAACAGGATGGGTTCTCCTTATTCTGAACGAAGTGAGTGCTCTGAGTAGGTACGTATCGTGCACGGCGTCCTTCCGAAAGTTGGACACCTTATTTGGGCTTCCTGACGGTCAGAGGAAGGCTTCCTGACTGTTACCGGAAGGGTTTAGCCATTTCTTCGGCCATGATAACATGATAACATGGTGAATTCTTTTCACCATCCAGGAGTCCTTCCGTGCTACATATCTCCCTGTCTATCGAGGGTTCTAGACACCAGGCGTCGGCAATGCACGCCTGCAAGCTTGCGGATTCGTCCAGTCCGCATGCATTCTTGAAGCACTATAATTCCCACATTTCCACAGATGTGAGTCTGGGCAGACGGACTCTGCAGGCCGCGGTGGTGCACTTGTAAGTAGCGGTTACACAGGGCCTGATCTGATGTTAGCTTGATGGATTCATTACACCATCCAGAAGTCTTTCCGGGTTAGACGTCAGCCTAACTGCACTCCACTCTGTGAATCGTGGTTTCTTGGGCTCTAGGCACTAGGTGTCGGTAAAGCGCGCCTGCAAGCTTGCGGGTTAGTCCAGTCCGCATGCAGTCTTGAAGCACTATAATTCCCAGACTTCCGCAGATGTGAGTCTGGGCAGACGCTCTGCAGGCCGCGTGGCGTTCTTGTAAGTAGCGGTTACACAGGGCTAGATCTGATGTTGTACCCACCCAGGGACTTCTTTGGGACGTCCCATGGTCTGTGTCCCCCAATGAGGCGACGGAGAAATAGGGATTTTTGTGTACTCACCGTAAAATCCTTTTCTCCAAGCCAGTCATTGAGGGACACAGCTCCCACCCTGTTATTAGCTTCTGCTTGTTTTATAGTTTGACATGCTATACACTCTTATATAATTTTTACATGCTATACTCTCATATGTTGTTATTGATCTCCTACTGCTTTTACACCGAACTGGTTAACTGAGAGCTCACAGGAAGGTGTATACTGCAGGGGAGGAGCTAACTTTCTTTGTATTACTTAGGCTACGTTCACACTAGCGTTGCGCCGCCCTGCGTCGGCGACGCAACGCGCGACGCACGAAAAAACGCGCACAAACGCACGCAAAAACGCGCGCGTTTTGCGACGCGTGCGTCGTTTTTTGACGAGAATCGGACGCACAGGAAATGCAACTTGTTGCATTTTCTTGCGTCCGACGCTAGCGTCGTAAACGACGCAAGTGTCAAAAAACGCCACCCAAAAAACGCACGCGTCCCCTATGTTAAACATAGGGGCGCGTCGCCGCTGCGTCGCCGGCGCAACAGCGACGCACATTGGCGGAACGCCAATGTGAACGTAGCCTTAGTGTCAGCCTCCTATTGGTAGCAGCATACACCCACAGTCTGTGTCCCCCAATGAATGGCTCGGAGAAAAGGATTTTATGGTGAGTACACAAAAATCCCTATTTTCCATATGTTCGCCATTGTAAGCAGAGTTTCAGGTTTCCAGAGGTTTTTGGCTGATTAATTATTTGCGACTTTTTTAATGTAGTCCAGTACCCCTGAAGGAAGTGATTTTATGTACACAATACATTTAGCAAGACATGCAACTTTTGTGTTGACAATCGCAATTAAAATATAGACCATTTTACACTTTGCAAAAAAATTAGTGAACCGCGTGTGTCATTTTGTAGAATTTTGCCGCAGACAAAGATAATTGATACAACAAGATGAAACAGAAGTGTGAAAGGCAAATGATTAAATGTTGCCTTAGTCTTTTTTTCTAAAAAAAAAAAAAAAAGATGAAGTCACTGCAACATTTATTTAGCTGCTTATAATTGAGCCGTCACAGATT
Source organism: Ranitomeya imitator (assembly GCF_032444005.1). NCBI lineage: Eukaryota > Metazoa > Chordata > Amphibia > Anura > Dendrobatidae > Ranitomeya > Ranitomeya imitator. The sequence goes on from NC_091282.1 coordinate 305,018,179, forward strand.
CAGCAGTTAAAGAAACAATAGCAGTTATTAGCTGGAGGGGAGGGTTACAGGAAGTATGAGTCTGCAACAGCTACAGTCATGGCCAAACGTTGTTCCAGAAACTGAAGTATTTCTCCCAGAAAATTATTGCAGATACACGTTTTGTTAATACACATGTTACAAATTTATGTTACAATCATTTTGGGGGTTTAGTGTGAAATTATGTCCTATTTTCCTTTTTATTCTCTGTTTTTTTTTGTGTTGTTCCAATACATACAAAGGAAAAACACATGTTTTGTTATAGACATGTGTATCTGCAATCATTTTCTAGGAAAAATACTTCAATTTCTGGAACAACTTCAAGGGTGCCAACACTGAAAAATACAATTTTATTAAAGCGACTCTGTCAGGAGTTAAAAATTAAATTGAAGTCAGTCCCTATTTTCCATAGATCTTGCTCCTTAGCTGCTTTTTAGGTCATTTCCATTAGTGATTACAATTTACCATCACCATCCTCATGTAGTCTGTGGTAGTCTGAGACACATCTCTGTCTTCTCATAGGTTGTCAATTCCGACGTATGCACAGTAGGATATTGTCATTGTGCAATATACGTAGTGACAATGCGCACGAGGCGGAAAGTGAGCGCACTGTCATGGAGGATTGTGAGGAGAGAACCCGGCAAGCAAACACTAGCCCCACTTCCGCAAGTGACATCACTTGCAGGGGTGAGGCTGGTGCCTGCTCGCTCGTTCTCACTTGACAGTGCACACTGACAGTTCGCTCTCTTGCCGCCTCGTCACGTAACATCAGTGAGAACAAGAACTGGCTTAATTTCAGGGTGGGGACAAAGTTGGTGGAAGTAACTACAGCCTCTGCCCCCGATGACGGCTTGTTTTAGTATCCCAGCATGTACTGGGTTTCTCAAATGAAGTGTCATCACACAGGAAGTAAAAAAACAAAAACAAAGCCGTTAGCGTAGTGAGGGAACAATAAGGAATATTTACTTAAAGTATATTGGAAAAGAGAATAGATTATGACATTAATAAATAGACAATTAGATCAAATATATGTTCGTTTCGGATCACCCCTTCAATGTTTTCTTTAAAATGGCTTCTGACCTGAAGATTGTCTTAATGTGAAAAAGACATCACAACTGCATCACGTGAATAAGTCATCACATCTGAGCTGTCAATTCCATTGTGGCAATAGCCTGAGATTCAGTAGGAGCTGGAACAATGGCAGGAGGCACGCTAGTGGCGCCTTTGGGTTCCATCATGGTTTGATCAATTTTGACAAGATAAATAGCGATGCACAGAGCACTATTACTGAAAAATTTGAAAAAAATCTGCAAAGGATGCACTTGACAGAGCATCTGACACAAATGTGAACTAAGCCTAAGATAGACTATTGCTGCTATTATAGCAATGTATATAAAATGCACCAAAATATGATAACTGCTGATATAATTTCTGTTCCAGACCTGTAATGCTTCTTTTGCTACACGGGACCGATTGCGCTCACACTTGGCATGTCATGAGGATAAAGTTCCATGTCAGGTGTGTGGGAAATACTTACGAGCTGCTTATATGGCCGATCATCTGAAGAAACACAGTGAAGGACCTAGCAACTTTTGCACCATCTGTAACCGAGGTAACTACAGGGTGTATCCATTGTAAGCAGTACACCATGTCAGCAAATTGCTCAGATATTCAACTCTTTTTTGTGAAACAGTCCTCACTAAGTCTGTGCTTATACATTTAGTTAATATGTGTATTTTTCCCATAGATGTGTCCATATACAAAACCAGGAAAACCATACTATAAATCTGGCCTAAGTGCAGATAATCTCAATTTAAGTAGATTTTCCAGAATTGTTCACTTCTATAGTGCAGAAGTTTACAGTTTAGAGGGCACATGTACAATGTCAGGCATTACTGAGTAAAGGTACCGTTACACTAAACGACTTACCGACGATCACGACCAGCGATATGACCTGGCCGTGATCGTTGGTAAGTCGTTGTGTGGTCGCTGGGGAGCTGTCACACAGACGGCTCTCTCCAGCGACCAACGATCAGGGGAAAGACTTCGGCATCGTTGAAACTGTCTTCAACGATGCCGAAGTCCCCGGGTAACCAGGGTAAATATCGGGTTACTAAGCGCAGGGCCGTGCTTAGTAACCCGATATTTACCCTGGTTACCATTGTAAAAGTTAAAAAAAACAAAAAAACAGTACATACTCACATTCCAATGTCTGTCACGTCCCCCGGCGTCAGCTTCCCGCACTGACTGTCAGCGCCGGCTGTAAAGCAGAGCACAGCGGTGATGTCACCGCTGTGCTCTGCTTTACGGCCAGCCGGCGCTGACACAGACAGTCAATATTTACCCTGGTTACCAGTGAACACATCGCTGGATCGGCGTCACACACGCCGATTCAGCGATGACAGTGGGTGATCAGCGACCAAAAAAAGGTCCTGATCATTCCCAGCGACCAACGATCTCCCAGCAGGGGCCTGATCGTTGGTCGCTGTCACGCATAGCGATTTCGTTAACGATATCATTGCTACGTCACAAAAAGCGTGATGTTGCAACGATATCGTTAACGAAATCGTTATGTGTGAAGGTACCTTAAGGCCATGTGCACACGTGCAGGTTTTTTCGCGCTAAAAACGCTATAAAAACTCATTAAAAACGCATACATTATGCATTCTATCATTTAGAATGCATTCTGCATGTTTTGTGCACATGGATGCGTTTTTTTCCGCGAAAAAAACGCATCGCGGTAAAAAAATGAGCATGTTCATTATTTTTGCGGATTTTCTGCGTTTTTCCCGCAATTCTATGCATTTGGAAAAAAACGCACAAAAACGCATCAAAAACGCGTCAAAATCGCGGTAAAAACGCATGCGGATTTCTGGCAGAAATGTCCGGTTTTTGTCAGGAAAATTTCTGCAAGAAATCCTGACGTGTGCACATACCCTAACACAGAAGTCAGCAACTCAGACATTAGTAGTGAGGGCCCTACTCCCGAGAGCTTACTATCTATAAGGAAATAGGTGGGATACAAAAAGTAAAAACTGCGTGTATTGTATAGGTGTAGCCATTATTCTGATAAGTACGGGGATTCATGTAAAGCTGCATGAACCGGTCATCAACCCCGTTCTTTATACGTCCAGGTACAAAGTGCTACTGAGTGCATGGAGGGTGTCGGAACAGATGATAGGAGGGATTGTGAGAAAAATTTAGTAAGGAAGAAAAGTGAAACATTAAAATAGTGAGTTAATGTTAGAGGCCTGTCTAAAAAGATATTTTTTAGGGCCATCTAAGAATGTAGTCACTGTAAATTAATTGGATTGAATGTCTAGGATAGCGCATTCCAGAGAACTGGTGCAGGATGAGAAAAATCTTGGCTATGGAAATGGGAGGTCTAGATTATTATTAATTATGCTCGCTTATATAGGACATATATTCTGCAGCACGTTATAATCACTTTTCCCATTGGAACTCGCAATCAAAAGTTCCTTTTCATATTACCCTTGTGTGTAGGAGAAAGAAAAACCTCATGCAAACATGGGGAGAACATACAAACTGGAATTTGATACCAGGACCCCACTTCTGCAAAGCTGCAGTGTTAATGTCAGCCGGTATGCCTGATGAAATGTGGTTTGTGAAGGATGTTAGTCTTAGATTGCTAGTTTCAACCCCTATTGATCTGCAAGTGCAACTAAGCACCAGAGCAAATGCACTGATGTGCCTGGCTAGGCATCAAAGAACCCTTTGTTCACCTGACCAGTCTGGTTCCTGAGGGCACATCAGTGACCCATCAGTCACACATTGTAGGCCATCAGTATGTTTTTGCAGAATGCCCCTTTGACAGTTTTCTGGATTGATATAAATAAATCTTAGTCATTGTCCAATGATATGCTGTACTCTTTATTTTTTACCTTTTTAAGATCTTTGCCTGCTGTCAATATAAAACATAATGCATTTGTTTGCTAAGTCTAAACACCTGTCTTGATGATGTTCTTCTCAGACAGATGCACAGCCTACTAAGGTACTGTATATTGACACACATTTTTTTGATGTACCATCTGAGTGGGGTTTGCAGGATTCCATTGAAAAAACCTGTCTGGTGATTTTTGCAGCACTAGCTGGTTATGACACAGGGAGAGCAGATGTGCAGGAAGAATTAAGGGCTCCTTCATGCGATAATTCTCATGTGCAAAAAATAGAGTTTTGTCAGTGTTTTTCCAGGTTTGCATTGGTCTGGCGCACAGGAGACTCTTTGCAATGAAGTTTTGTAAAGAATTCGTAGCAGTAAGTTGTACCAAATACAGATGTACATTACACTACTACTGGTATATTACACTGCAGGTCTCCTCACTGTGGGAAATTCATCACTAATCATGTTACATTTATTGAACTCAAGCAGTGGAAGATGTGCCGTATAGATCACATAAGAGACACTGAGACTGTTGTGTATAAATCACATAGGAGACACAGACTGCTGTATACACATCACATTGGAGACACTGAGAGCTGTGTACATCACATAGGAGACACCGAGACTGCCATGTACATCACATATGAGTCACCGGGGCTGGACTATATACACCACATAGGTATACACTAGGGCACAAGTATGTACATCACAGGAGACATGAAGGGATGCAATATATACATCACAGGAGGAGACATAGGGGCTGCAGTATGTAAATCACAGGAGGAGGCGCAATGGCTGTGGTATATAAATTACAGGAGGAGGTACAGGGGCTGCTGTATATAGATCACAGGAGAAGGCACAGGGGCTGCTGTATATAAATCACAGGAGGAGGCACGGGGATGCGGTATATACATCACAGGAGGAGGCACAGGGGATGCGGTATATACGTCACAGGAGGAGGCACAGGGGCTGCAGTATATAGATCACAGGAGAAGGCACAGGGGATGCGATATATACATCACAGGAGAAGGCACAGGGGCTGCTGTAAATACATCCTAGGAGGAGGCACATGGGCTGCAGTATATACATCATAGGAGGAGGCACGGGCTGCTGGTATATACATCACAGGAGGAGGCACAGGCTGCTGGTATATACACCATAGGAGGAGGCACAGGAGCTGCAGTATATACATCACAGAGGAGGAAGCACAGGGGCTGCGGTATATACATCACAGGAGGAGGCACAGTGGATGCGGTATATACGTCACAGGAGGAGGCACAGGGGATGCGGTATATAGATCACAGGAGAAGGCACAGGGGATGCGGTATATACATCACAGGAGAAGGCACAGGGGCTGCTGTAAATACATCACAGGAGGAGGCACATGGGCTGCGGTATATACATCACAGGAGGAGGCACGGGCTGCTGGTATATACATCACAGGAGGAGGCACGGGCTGCTGGGATATACACCACAGGAGGAGGCACAGGGGCTGCAGTATATACATCACAGGAGGAAGCACAGGGGCTGCGGTATATACATCACAGGAGGAGGCACAGGCGTTGCAGTATATACATCACAGGAGAAAGCATAGGAAGCTGCGTTATATACATCACAGGAGGAGACACATGGGCTGCGGTATGTACATCACAGGAGAAGGCACAGGGGATGCGGTATATACATCACAGGAGAAGGCACAGGGGCTGCAGTATATAGATCACAGGAGAAGGCACAGGGGATGCGGTATAGACATCACAGGAGAAGGCACAGGGGCTGCGATATATATACATCACAGGAGGAGGCACGGGCTGCTGGTATATACACCACAGGAGGAGGCACAGGGGCTGCAGTATATACATCACAGAGGAGGAAGCACAGGGGCTGCGGTATATACATCACAGGAGGAAGCACAGGGGATGCAGTATATACGTCACAGGAGGAGGCACAGGGGATGCGGTATATAGATCACAGGAGAAGGCACAGGGGATGCAGTATATACATCACAGGAGAAGGCACAGGGGCTCCTGTAAAAACATCACAGGAGGAGGCACATGGGCTGCGGTATATACATCACAGGAGGAGGCACGGGTTGCTGGTATATACATCACAGGAGGAGGCACGGGCTGCTGGTATATACACCACAGGAGAAGGCACAGGGGCTGCAGTATATACATCACAGGAGGAAGCACAGGGGCTGCGGTATATACATCACAGGAGGAGGCACAGGCGTTGCAGTATATACATCACAGTAGAATGCATAGGAAGCTGCGTTATATACATCACAGGAGGAGGCACATGGGCTGCGGTATGTACATCACAGGAGAAGGCACAGGGGATGCAGTATATAGATCACAAGAGAAGGCACAGGGGATGCGGTATATACATCACAGGAGAAGGCACAGGGGCTGCAGTATATAGATCACAGGAGGAGGCATGGGCTGCTGGTATATAGATCACAGGAGGAGGCATGGGCTGCTGGTATATACACCACAGGAGGAGGCACAGGGGCTGCAGTATATACATCACAGGGGCTGCAGTATATACATCACAGGAGAAGGCACAGGGGCTGCAGTATATAGATCACAGGAGGAGGCACAGGGGCTGCAGTATATAGATCACAGGAGAAGGCACAGGGGATGCGATATATACATCACAGGAGAAGGCACAGGGGCTGCTGTAAATACATCCTAGGAGGAGGCACATGGGCTGCAGTATATAGATCACAGGAGAAGGCACAGGGGATGCGGTATATACATCACAGGAGGAGGCACAGGGGATGCGGTATATACGTCACAGGAGAAGGCACAGGGGCTGCTGTAAATACATCCTAGGAGGAGGCACATGGGCTGCAGTATATACATCATAGGAGGAGGCACGGGCTGCTGGTATATACATCACAGGAGGAGGCACGGGCTGCTGGTATATACACCATAGGAGGAGGCACAGGAGCTGCAGTATATACATCACAGAGGAGGAAGCACAGGGGCTGCGGTATATACATCACAGGAGGAGGCACAGTGGATGCGGTATATACGTCACAGGAGGAGGCACAGGGGCTGCGGTATATACATCACAGGAGAAGGCACAGGGGCTGCTGTAAATACATCACAGGAGGAGGCACATGGGCTGCGGTATATACATCACAGGAGGAGGCACGGGCTGCTGGTATATACATCACAGGAGGAGGCACGGGCTGCTGGGATATACACCACAGGAGGAGGCACAGGGGCTGCAGTATATACATCACAGGAGGAAGCACAGGGGCTGCGGTATATACATCACAGGAGGAGGCACAGGCGTTGCAGTATATACATCACAGGAGAAAGCATAGGAAGCTGCGTTATATACATCACAGGAGGAGACACATGGGCTGCGGTATGTACATCACAGGAGAAGGCACAGGGGATGCGGTATATACATCACAGGAGAAGGCACAGGGGCTGCAGTATATAGATCACAGGAGAAGGCACAGGGGATGCGGTATAGACATCACAGGAGAAGGCACAGGGGCTGCGATATATATACATCACAGGAGGAGGCACGGGCTGCTGGTATATACACCACAGGAGGAGGCACAGGGGCTGCAGTATATACATCACAGAGGAGGAAGCACAGGGGCTGCGGTATATACATCACAGGAGGAAGCACAGGGGATGCAGTATATACGTCACAGGAGGAGGCACAGGGGATGCGGTATATAGATCACAGGAGAAGGCACAGGGGATGCAGTATATACATCACAGGAGAAGGCACAGGGGCTCCTGTAAAAACATCACAGGAGGAGGCACATGGGCTGCGGTATATACATCACAGGAGGAGGCACGGGTTGCTGGTATATACATCACAGGAGGAGGCACGGGCTGCTGGTATATACACCACAGGAGAAGGCACAGGGGCTGCAGTATATACATCACAGGAGGAAGCACAGGGGCTGCGGTATATACATCACAGGAGGAGGCACAGGCGTTGCAGTATATACATCACAGTAGAATGCATAGGAAGCTGCGTTATATACATCACAGGAGGAGGCACATGGGCTGCGGTATGTACATCACAGGAGAAGGCACAGGGGATGCAGTATATAGATCACAAGAGAAGGCACAGGGGATGCGGTATATACATCACAGGAGAAGGCACAGGGGCTGCAGTATATAGATCACAGGAGGAGGCATGGGCTGCTGGTATATAGATCACAGGAGGAGGCATGGGCTGCTGGTATATACACCACAGGAGGAGGCACAGGGGCTGCAGTATATACATCACAGGGGCTGCAGTATATACATCACAGGAGAAGGCACAGGGGCTGCAGTATATAGATCACAGGAGGAGGCACAGGGGCTGCAGTATATAGATCACAGGAGAAGGCACAGGGGATGCGATATATACATCACAGGAGAAGGCACAGGGGCTGCTGTAAATACATCCTAGGAGGAGGCACATGGGCTGCAGTATATAGATCACAGGAGAAGGCACAGGGGATGCGGTATATACATCACAGGAGGAGGCACAGGGGATGCGGTATATACGTCACAGGAGAAGGCACAGGGGCTGCTGTAAATACATCCTAGGAGGAGGCACATGGGCTGCAGTATATACATCATAGGAGGAGGCACGGGCTGCTGGTATATACATCACAGGAGGAGGCACGGGCTGCTGGTATATACACCACAGGAGGAGGCACTGGAGCTGCAGTATATACATCACAGAGGAGGAAGCACAGGGGCTGCGGTATATACATCACAGGAGGAGGCACAGTGGATGCGGTATATACGTCACAGGAGGAGGCACAGGGGATGCGGTATATAGATCACAGGAGGAGGCACAGGCGTTGCAGTATATACATCACAGTAGAATGCATAGGAAGCTGCGTTATATACATCACAGGAGGAGGCACATGGGCTGCGGTATGTACATCACAGGAGAAGGCACAGGGGCTGCAGTATATACATCACAGGAGAAGGCACAGGGGCTGCAGTATATAGATCACAGGAGGAGGCACAGGGGCTGCAGTATATACATCACAGGAGAAGGCACAGGGGCTGCAGTATATAGATCACAGGAGGAGGCACATGGGCTGCAATATATATACATCACAGGAGGAGGCACATGGGCTGCTGGTATATACATCACAGGAGAAGGCACAGGGGCTGCAGTATATAGGTCACAGGAGGAGGCACATGGGCTGCGATATATATACATCACAGGAGGAGGCACATGGGCTGCTGGTATATACACCACAGGAGGAGGCACAGGGGCTGCAGTATATACATCACAGGAGGAAGCACAGGGGCTGCGTTATATACATCACAGGAGGAAGCACAGGGGCTGCGGTATATACACCACAGGAGGAGGCACAGGGGCTGCAGTATATACATCACAGGAGGAAGTACAGGGGCTGCGTTATATACATCACAGGAGGAGGCACAGGCGCTGCGGTATATACATCACAGGAGAAAGCATAAGAAGCTGCGTATATACATCGTATATATGCGTGCGTATATACATCACAGGAGGAGACACATGGGCTGCAGTATGTACATCACAGGAGGAGACACAGGGGATGCGGTATATACATCACAGGAGCAGACACATGGTCTGCAGTATATACATCATAGGAGGAAACACAGAGGCTGCTGTTGCATGCCATCTCTGACCATAAAGTACGTCCTGACGTTGGCACTGGCCAGGATGTAATCTTTCATTGCACACGCTGCAGCATTCAGTAGTGAACGCTGCATCACGCTCTCATGCTCAAGGAGGAAGACGAAATTTAATGGCCGTCAGCCATCTAAACTCAGTTGCTGGATTGAGCAGACCTGTCAAAAGACCTGAGGTCCCCCACACCTGTTCTAGAAGGTACATGGTTTGTAATAATTGGTCAGCATAAATCATCTGACTGGTTAATTTTAAATGGGTTATTAAATGGCATTCACTTCCACATCATAAGTGATTAGTGCTGACGTTACAACCCAACATAACTGCGAGACATGAGCTCGACAAGTTGCCACCTCTCAGTAGATGGATGGGGTTGTAACATCATTGGCACTGCCCACTGTGGTTATGGAAGTGAATGGTGCCCGATCGGGGAAGGTTTTTACATTCACTGATAGCAAGCAGAGATCATTACAACAAAGTTGTAAGCTTTTTCATTGTACAATGATTATTTCATAACTACATAAAACTGGAAAACCCCTTAATAATAAATTGTTTGGCAACTGTGCATGTGTGATTACAACTCACATTTTCCCTAATCTATAGCGTTGTATTATAGTGACTTTTTTTTTTCTAAATTTGGAGGCGGACATCTTGTTTACCAGGAAGAAAGTTAGCTACTGTATTTAAGGCATAACCTATGGAAAGGAAATCACACTAAGTAGTTGCTATAAGTAATTTGTATTATTTCCATTTGTGGTAAAATTACCGTTTTCTTAGGTTGTAGCTATATGCTGGCTTTGGCAGCTACACCATGGGTCGCACAGCCAAGGATCGATGTCTGCTGCTGTTATAGTTCAGCATAATGGAAGTGAATGGAGTCGCATTGACTGCGACAAGCCACTCTCGGAAAGCTAGCCCAGTTGGATCTGCTGCTTATTGCAGTCACTGCACCTTGCAGGTCGTATTCACTTGCATTAGGCTTCAGCATGCAGCGATTTACAGCTGCGCGACCAGTGTTGCTTTATAGCGCCAGGCTGAAGCCGGTATATAGGGCTCTGTGCAGAATGATCAGAACTAAGCAAGTCATCCTCCCCAAAGCTTTTGCTTGGAAAATGTTTCACTGGTTTGTTCTTACAGAATCCATGCCCGCTCTTGGCACATAATACACACCACTATTGCGCCGTCTGAAAGACCAGTCATGTCTATTGTAGAAATGATGTGAATTGAAAGGTAAAATACTGACAAGCTTAAAACCTTGTGAAATCCTGAATATGTCTACCTAGTAATGCAGATGAAGGCAATGCAAAGTACATTTGTGAGGTAGCTGAGTAGTCTGCATATTGATGTTGTAAGCAGCTGGAGGTCTGTCTGTGGCAGCATCTTACCTGCTTTTATCTTGTTTAGGTTTCTCCTCTGCCTCATACTTAAAAGTCCATGTAAAAACACATCATGGCGCCCTCCTCAGCGCGGGCCCTCACCCGCCGGACTCCGTCCCAAACGGTGCAGCGCTGTTCCACTGTGTCCGGACCTGTGGCGTGAAAGGCAAGCGTTGCACAGCCGGCTGTCCGTGCAGAGGGGGGCGCATCCGTCAGCTAGAATGGGTTGTTATTTAATTCATTATGGTTGTACATATTAGGGACTAATAAACCATGATCCATTAATGCATACAGATGTGCAGAGTAATAACTAAGCGACTTTCACACTAGTCACAGGTCCAAGTCATCCTGTAGCTGTTGTTCCTGATGGCTAGAATAGTGTGGCCTGTAGATGCCAGTGTGAATAAAGTCTTAGACTGCACAAACCTAAACTTTATAAAGATATGATATAAAAATATATATATTTGTAATACATGACTGGTGGTAACTAGTGATGAGCGAATATACTCGTTGCTCGGGTGTCCTCCGAGTATTTGTTAGTGCTTGAGATTTAGTTTTCATCGCCTCAGCTGCATGATTTACGGCTGCTGGACAGCCTGAACACATGTGGGAATTCCCTAACAAACAGGCATTCCCCACATGTATTCAGCCTGTCTAGCAGCTGTAAATCATGCAGCTGCGGCAATGAAAACTAATTCTCCGAGCACTAACTAAGTATACTCGCTCATCACTAGTGGTAACCTTGGTTGATGGGGGTTGGGGCGCATGCTGAGGTAAAATGTGACTACCGCTACAGGAAACATGCTAAAAAGAGTATGCGACGGCTCCATCTGAGCAAACAAGAATGCATGGAAATAGCAATGTTATGCAGATGGAAGCAGGTCAGAACAGAACAGGAGACCCATCCGGTCTGAGTTCAAAGGGTTTTCTGGTTTTATCTAAATAAAGCTTAATCATTCAAGCATGAAAAGTTCAACAACTTATTCACTTAGCCAGATATTTTTTCATAAATGGTTACTATACAGATATCAGCTCATCACGGGGCATAGGGTGAGAACATTCAGCAATGACAAGGTTGAATAGTACATAAATGGCAAACAACGTGATCCCATAAACTATGATCCTGGGGGGATTCAAGTGAATCTCTAGAGTGAACAGAAGAAAAATGCCACAATTTAGAATTGTTGGAGAGCAGCTGATGTTGTTTAAATCAGGTTTTTATATTTGCCTTTTTTTGTAAATTGTTTTTCCAGTTTTCCATATCATTAGCTCTATTTGTTTAAAAAAAAAGAAGAAAAGAATGCAATTTTCACAATAGCAAATAGCGTTAATATTAGACTTAAACTTCCTGACTATTACAGATGACTTTTCAGCAGTCATATCATCAGACAGGACCACAATTACAGATAGCACCTCTATACACAGTAGATCACACAGAATCCGCCATTCTCAATAGGTGATGTCACAGCTCCCCCTTCACACTGACTTTTTCCTGGATGAGAGCATACTCATTAAATACTTCAATTCAATAGCGTCTGAGTCAGTTTGCTGAAAATGTCCACTTGGCATTTGAAGTCCAATGATGGGCCTTGTGACCAGAGTGAAAATGTGTATGTGTCCAAGTATATACAGTATGAGCGCAGCCCCTTTGAGAAATAAGATTTTAATGAATATAAACGAATAAAGAGTACCGCGCTACAAGTGGCTAGGGCTGAGTGCCGTCCGTGATCCCAGCGTAACGACTCAAAACTCCCTATGACCGCAGATGGCAACTAATACTAACTGACCAATTTGCCAATTTGCATATACTTGGAAGAGAGAGGTGCGCTGACCTTCTGTGTGCGTAGTGCAACTAGTTGTGGCTTTCCTGCTGAGCTTGTAATATTATACTGGTACACCCACATTAGTAGATGGTAACTAGTAATATTTCGTTACCTATTGAGTGCCGCCGTATGGGGATCCCGGAGCTGCTGGGCTACTTTCGTCGGATTCAGCTGGCTGGTCAGTACATCTAGAGGTCCGCTCTGTCGGAGGGCTGATTCCGTCTGCTTGGAAGGTAAGTATGCGGGTGCCAGCCTCGGTCGATATCGGCGGCTTTGGGTACTGCAGGTGAGGACTGTGGTAGCTACGTGTAGCGCCAGAGACGTCCCGGCCGGAGGCGTCCCTGGATACACGTGAAAAAATGGCCGACACTGCGAAGCAGTGAGTGACGTCACTGGCCTATGGAGCCTCAATGGGGTCAAATCTGACCTACGCGTTTCAAAGTGACACGCACTCCTTCATGAAGGTCAGTTAGTATTAGTTGCCATCTGCGGTCATAGGGAGTTTTGAGTCGTTACGCTGGGATCACGGACGGCACTCAGCCCTAGCCACTTGTAGCGCGGTACTCTTTATTCGTTTATACTGGTCTTTTATTCTTGTTTGTCGGATTGGGCACATCATCTGACAGGAGTACCAGCGGCACTTGTGTAGCTCACATCTACAGTTATAGCGCCAGTGTATATTCTTTCATTTACTTAAGATTTTAATCAATATTTTACAGAATACAAAAATAATTTCCAAAATTTTGACAAGACTGAGTTTCATAGAACATTTTTTACCCCATAACATGAAAGTAAGGTTAATAACATAACATTCATTCCAAAATCTTCAGTTTTACTAAAATTAGATGATGCAAAAATGAATACACCCCACATGAAAAACTACATCTAGTATTTTATATGACCTCCATGATTTTTAAGGACAGTACTAAGACTTTTAGGCATGAAATGAACAAGTTGCGACATAATGTAACATCTATATTTTTCTATTCTTTATGATCGTCCCTCAACTTGTTCATTCTATGCCAAGAAAACTTGGTGCTGCGCTAAAAATCATAGAGGTCATGCAAAATACTATTTTGAGTAAAACTGAAGGTATTGTAATAAAAGTTATATTATTATCGTTACTATCATGTCGTAGGTTAAAAAATGTTCTATGAAATTTACTCTTGTCAAAATTTTGGAAATTGAAAAGTAAGATTTTAATTAACAACCCACTGAATACAAGAACAAAGTGGTTGTATTAATTTCTGCTGAGCACTGTGAATACATACATACAACAAACACGCATGTATATACACTGTGTGCAGAATTATTAGGCAAGTTGTATTTTGATCACATGATACTTTCTATACATGTTGTCCTACTCCAAGCTGTTGAGGCTTGAGAGCCAACTACCAATTAAGTAAATCAGGTGATGTGCATCTCTGTAATGAGGAGGGGTGTTGTCTAATGACATCAAAACCCTATATAAGGTGTGCTTAATTATTAGGCAACTTCCTTTCCTTTGGCAAAATGGGTCAGAAGAGAGATTTGACGGACTCTGAAAAGTCCAAAATTGTGAGATGTCTTGCAGAGGGATGCAACAGTCTTGAAATTGCCAAACTTTTGAAGGTTGATCACCGAACAATCAAGCTTTTCATGGCAAATAGCCAACAGGGTCGCAAGAAGCGTGTTGGGCAAAAAAGGCGCAAAATAACTGCCCATGAATTGAGGAAAATAAAGCGTGAAGCTGCCAAGATGCCATTTGCCACCAGTTTTGCCATATTTCAGAGCTGCAATGTTACTGGAGTAACAAAAAGCACAAGGTGTGCGATACTCAGGGACTTTACCAAGGTAAGGAAGACTGAAAAATGACCGCCTTTGAACAAGAAACATCAGATAAAACATCAAGACTGGGCCAAGAAATATCTTAAGACTGACTTTTCAAAGGTTTTATGGACTGATGAAATGAGAGTGACTCTTGATGGGCCAGAGGCTGAATCAGTAAAGGGCAGAGAGCTCCACTCCAACTCAAACGCCAGCAAGGTGGAGGTGGGGTACTGGTATGGGCTGGTATCATCAAAGATGAACTTGTGGGACCTTTTCGGGTTGAGGATGGAGTGACGCTCAACTCCCAGACCTACTGCCAGTTTCTGGAAGACAACTTCTTCAAGCAGTGATACAGGAAGAAGTCGGTATCGTTCAATAAAAACATGATTTTCATGCAGGACAATGCTCCATCACATGCCTCCAACTACTCCACAGCATGGCTGGCCAGTTAAGGTCTCATAGAAGAAAAAATAATGATATGGCCCCCTTGTTCACCTGATCTGAACCCCATAGAGAACCTCATAAAATGTGAGATCTACAGGGAGGGAAAACAGTACACCTCTCGGAACAGTGTCTGGCAGGCTGTGGTGGCTGCTGCACGCAATGTTGATCGTAAACAGATCAAGCAACTGACAGTATCTATGGATGGAAGGCTGCTGAGTGTCATCATAAAGAAAGGTGGCTATATTGGTCACTAATTTTTGGGGGTTTTGTTTTTGCATGTCAGAAATGTTTATTTCTAAATTTTGTGTAGTTATATTGGTTTACCTGGTAAAAATAAACAAGTGAGATGGGAATATATTTGGTTTTTATTAAGTTGCCTAATAATTCTGCACAGTAATAGTAACCTGTACAAACAGATATCCTCCGAAGATAGCCAAATCTAAAAAAAAAACACTCCAACTTCCAAAAATATTAAGCTTTGATATTTATGAGTCTTTTGGGTTGATTGAGAACATAGTTGTTGATCAATAATAAAAATAATCCTCTAAAATACAACTTGCCTAATAATTCTGCACACAGCGTATGGTTTATTACTCCATAATAAACAGATACACACATTAGATGACTTAGATTGCATAACAGTAAGAAAATAAGTTCATGGCCCTGAAATGTGATTTGTCAATGGATGAGGATTTACCAATATCATACAAGCAAGACCAACAACTCTGCAGCTTAAAAATCGCTTACTTCATGAGTACCCCTTACACTACGGCCTTTTTCCGCCAGAGCATACAAAGTCATCAAACAACTTACCGTAATAAAAGAACAGGATAGAGGTGAGAGAGTAAGAAAGAAAGAAAAAAGAAGACAAGACTAGACAGCAAGAAGGGAAATTCAGAGCGTATTTCTTCGATATCCAACTCCACAGGGAAAAACACCTGTTTGGTCCATCAGTTCGCAATGGAGAGTAATATTCTCCAAATAATGGTTCCATGGTAGCAGAGTTTTCTCATACAAGGTAACCGGATTTAGAAGGATACTAGGGAGTTTGTCGTTAACCATGATCCTGTAATTCTGGCAAAAATGAACATGAGTTTAGTGTTTGTATTTTTGGAATATCAAGTGTGGGCCTGTCCAGTAGCACATCTCAAGGAGCATGAGTAAGGTAGACTTGGGTAAACATAAAAGGTAAATGCTAATCCTAAAGCTTTGTACCCTAGGGCAGGACCACCAGGTAAAAAATATACATTTGGTATAAAATCCTGATTTACACAATGGCTGATTTTCTGATTACATATACCCTTTTATTGCTTTTAAATATTGAACCATAAATTGTAAAACAACTACTGCTGACCCTGTGGGAATAAATGGCTGTTGGGTACTGCAGCTGAACCAAGGCAGAAACCTACTGATCTGGTCCTGCTCACAGAGATTGATACATATCCACCAGTTACTTCTTTGTGAGCATCGGTACACATTTCTGTCCCATATCTCTTGTATCAGCGCACAATGGAGTGCAGCCTGAAGTGTATGTTGTTCAGCTCCTAGAGCATTACCTACTCTGGACACAACTGTGTGCACTTTTATGATGAGAGTAGGCCTGTATCTGTATGGGTTTCTGATTGTAAACTGAAAGCAAACATCCTGAAAGAAGGAACTGAAACCAAAAGCAAACTAGACAGTTGTGTAATTCCTAATTAGCTAATTAGTAAGCTTTGTTTCCATAAAATTGGAAAACCTGCGTAATATTTTCATATCTTTAATGCAAGGAGCACGAGTTTTACAACAATCAGAGGACCTTTCACCAATCTTTTTTGTTGAACTGGGCACATGGTATAATAGTGGCTGCAAAGCAGAACTACACCTTTTTTTAAAAAAAATTTCACCTCTCCATTGCAGAAATATTAGGAATCAGGTATTTGGCACCTAATGAGTTAACACCCAATTGAACTTTAAAAAAAAAGTTAGATAGTTTTCACTAAGGGCATGCATTCTCTTTGTATGATGCTGACTAGTGATGAGCACAATTGCTTGTTACTCGAGTTTGCCTAGGATGCCCGGGTATGCACCAAATATCGCGGGTGCCCGAGTGACATGTTCGAGTCCCTGCAGCCACGTTTCACGGTTGTTAGACAGCCACAAGACATGCGGGGACTGTCTTTGTCAGGCAACCTCCGCATGTTTTGTGGCTGTCTAACACAATCTAATCTAACAAAATCAGGATTACAGATTGCCTAACTTGGATCTTAATTCTACCATGTGGCTATTTTCTTAATCATGTTGATACTGTAATATACTGGTATTTCGTTTAATTACTATATGATCCTGGCCATAGCCTCCAGCCACTACTTGACACCTTTTTGGATCTGAAACTTTGTGTACCCATATATACAAAAATATTTTAATTATTTTGTGTGTATTGTATTCTCAAAGAATTATTTTTGTACAAATAAAATTGTATATTGTAATATATAATGATTTTAATTCTGCTCTGCAGCAACTATTATTTTGTGTATCCAGTTCAACATGAAAAATGTGGTGAATGGTCCTCTTTAAAGGGGTGACTTTGACATTCATGGTAAGTCCCCAGGTTATGTCATAAATATATGATAAATGGTTGTCTCACCTATGGGACCAATGGAGAGATCTACGGTACCCCGAATCTGCCTTGTAAAGCAACTGCTTTCGCATTTAGGTGGAGAGTGAATGTTGAGGTGGCTTTGCCAGTATGTGGCTCTATTTTCTTTTTTTTCCCCTCTGTTCACTGGAATAAGCCAATCAGACCAGTTGATGGAACCTCCGTTCTTCAACATCTGTCCAATATTTATGCCACATCCTGTAAACATGCCATGAATGTCGAAGTTGGTAATAACTATTTCACCTGCATATTAAAACTTTCAAATGTCTAGTATTATTATTGAGTTATGCATCATTAATTATTTTTTTGTTCCATTTTGTATATGACTTGAAGACCTTTCAGTTCAGCTTTCATGGCACGTCATACACCTATTTATTTAGCAATTACAAATATTTAGGGGGACTAGAAACTTACCGTACTTGGAATAGAGAATTGTCCATTACCATAAGATGACAAGCCTTTTTCACTGATTGTTCTTATTTTGCAGAGGGGGAGAAATGTCAGCATGGAGAACAAGAGAGTTCTGACTCCTATGGTGACCTATCTGATGGCAGCGACCTCAAATCACCGGACAAACAGAATTCTAATGGATCGTATGCAACGTATGACTTGGTGATTCCCAAGAAAATGGAGACAGAATCAGAGAAGCGGTATCCCTGTTCAGAATGTGGCAGCTTCTTTCGCTCTAAGGCCTATCTTAATAAACACATCCAGAAAGTTCATGCCAGGCCTCTTGGTGCATCCCTTGGTGATTTAGGGTCAGCATTGGGTCCTGCACTTGGGCCTACTTTGGGGCCCGCACTGGGACCAGCCCTTGGGCCTTCTCTAGGTCCAACTCTTGGGGCATCTCTTGGGCCAGCTTTAGGCTCTGCACTGGCATCTCCTTTCTCTCCACAGCAAAATATGTCCCTACTAGAGTCATTTGGTTTTCAAATTGTACAGTCAGCTTTCGCTTCTTCTCTGGTGGAACCTGAGGTAGAACAGCCGGGAATAGGGGGTGAAGGGAAGTAAAAACGATATGACATAACAAATGAGAAAACTGGTAGTGCCGAATTCATGGGAAAAGCATTACTGTGCATGAGCCCCTAAAAGAGCACTAGAAAAGACTGTAAGACCTAATGATTATGGTAGGAATGGTGCCGGCTGACGTTCAGAGACATGCACAATGAAGACACAATACAAAGAAAGATAAGCACTTAGTATTTTTCCAGCACTGTCATTGTTACACTGATCTCAGAACTGTATAATGCCTCATGAACTGAGGGTTCAATGTGTCATGGGGGCATGATGACAAATTTATATGTGAATGTTTTGTACTCTCCTGAATACTGATTATAAAAATGCACAAAGCTGAACACATTGTAATAAACAGATTCACATGCAATTCCTTCCCAGATATACTGTTATGCTTCTACATGTTGGCTCGCTTTGGAAATTCATTTAGCAGAAAAAAATAATCGCTGGGCTCATATGTGCAGCTGTGTGGCTAGCTTCAGGAGTGTGCAAAGGGTGCATTACTTATCCTTACTGACGGGATGACACTAGCCCAGTGACCTGGGGGATGACACTAGCCCAGTGACCTGGGGGATGACACTAGCCCAGTGACCTGGGGGATGACACTAGTCCAGTGACCTGGGGGATGACACTAGCCCAGTGACCTGGGGGATGACACTAGCCCAATGACCTGGGGGATGACACTAGTCCAGTGACCTGGGGGATGACACTAGCCCAATGACCTGGGGGATGACACTAGCCCAGTGACCTGGGGGATGACACTAGCCCAATGACCTGGGGGATGACACTAGCCCAGTGACCTGGGGGATGACACTAGCCCAGTGACCTGGGGGATGACACTAGTCCAGTGACCTGGGGGATGACACTAGCCCAGTGACCTGGGGGATGACACTAGCCCAATGACCTGGGGGATGACACTAGCCCAGTAATATGGGGGATGACACTAGCCCAGTGATCTGGGGATGACACTAGCCCAGTGATCTGGGGGATGACTCTAGCCCAATGACCTGAGGGATGACACTAGCCCAGTGATCTGGAGGATGACACTAGCCCAGTGATCTGGGGGATGACACTATCCCAGTGACCTGGGGGATGACACTAGCCCAATGACCTGGGAGATAACACTAGCTCAGTGACCTGGGGGATGACACTAGCCCAATGACTTAAGGGATGATACTAGCCCAGTGACTTGGGGGATGACACTAGCCCAGTGACCTGGACAGTCACCCAGAAAATGTGCTCCTCATCTGACTATTGGTGCCATAGAAAAAGAACATGCAGCGGGAGAAACTGTTTCTTTAACTAGTATTGATTGGTAAATGTTATTGGGGGCTGTTCGGTATGGATATTTGTACCGTGTAAAATTGTACTATTTTTACATTATATTATACACTGTTGGGACATCAGTAGGGTCTGCTCAGGACACCAAGCAGCTAAAGGCCATTTTTTTTCCTTATTTTCTAGACAACCCCAACAGAACTGGAACTTTTACTATGTTGCTTTTAGGGAAACCTGGAAGGTTTGTGCTACCTAAACCACAGGCAGGATAAATCTATTTATATAATCGCCAGTTGGGACTTCCGGCCGCTTTCCCCGAATCCCATAAGGCACCATGGCAGTGTCACTTTCACCTGCACAAGTGACATACACGTCTCCGCTATTCCCACGAAGGCGTAGTAACAGTCACAACTGCGCGCTCTACCTGTGCATGCGCGGTAACGACGCAGCTGTTACTGCGCCTACATGGGGAATAGCGGTGACGTCTATGTAATTTCATCGCACTCCCAATGCGACAACATCGGGCCTATTTCTAGTAAAGGAAATAAATAAAGGACATGATCCCTATTTGAGGACATCTATGTTTTATTTTGAAACTCTACAGCTTTTCTGATAAATCATAGTTTAAAAAAAGATACCTGTTACTCAATTTGGGAAGGGATAAGCCAGCAGGGACCATCCCATATGATTGTTCTCTTCATTCCCAAAAGTGCAATCTTGTCTACATGATGTGCTTTTGAACAACAATCTTGTTTCTACCAGCATAAGAAACATGATGAACGACAAACGAGCGTTTTTTCATTTGACATCAGGTTTGCATTGAAGGGCAATGATTGAGAACAAACTTTTCTGCAGATCACTGTCTGTTTAAAAGGCCATACAAAAGCATATGAATAAAGTGGCAACTCTTTCTTAATCAGAACCAATAATCATGAAAATGCAGTTTAAAAATAACCGAACTTCGGGCAACATGGATCAGACACTGGCTCTGTAATTTCAGCCAGGTACCTTTTGCTCTGAATGCTGCAGTTTCAAAGAAAACATACGTTTTAGGGTATGTGCAGATGATCAGTAAAGGCTGCGGGTTGGACGCTGCGTACTTCTGGGGCGTCCAACCCTCAGCCTCCAGATGTTGCAGCATAATGGATGGGATTTCTTGAAATCCCATGCGCACTACGCATCCATAGACGTCCGTGGCTCACCCGCAGCATGTCAATTTCTCTTGCCGAGAAGCAACAGATTGGACACAGTGAATACGCACAGTTCAGTGAACAAATGCAGTCACCTACGTTCAGTAGCCGGCAGCTCTTTGGACGCTGCGAACATGTGCTGCGTCCAAAGCTCTGCCAGTTTCGGAACGGCTGTACATACCCTAAAAGCCGGTCATAGACCATGCTGCTCAGGTGACAGGATCAACTTCTCCCCACTAACTTTCAGTGACCAGTTTCTTCCTGCACACACATACACATAGGGAGAGACCTGTTACTCCAGGAAAGCGGGATGTGGAGAAGTCTCCAAGGATCAGCTTCTTAGACTAGTCAACTGAGCTGCAGATATTAAATGTTTTCCCTGATGCATCACAGTGTTTCAGAGTATCACATACAGGTGCTTCTTACAAAATTAGAATATCATGAAAAAGTTTATTTATTTCAGTTCTTTAATACAGAAAGTGAATCTCATATTATATAGAGTCATTACAAACAGAGTGATCTATTTCAAGTGTTTATTTCTGTTAGCCTGTGGCACTGCTGAGGTGTTATGGAAGCCCAGGTTGCTATGATAGCAGTCTTTAGCTCGTCTGCATTGTTGGGTCTGGTATCTCTCATCTTCCTCTTGCCAATAACCCATAGACTCTCTATGGGGTTAAGATCAGGCGAGTCTGCTGGCTAATCAAGTACAGTGATACTGTTGATTTTAAACCAGGTATTGGACAGGTGCCAAGTCCTGCTGGAGAATGAAATTTCCATTTCCAAAAAGCTTGTTGGCAGACGGAAGCATGAAGTGCTCTAAAATTTCTTGGTAGACGGCTGCGCTGACTTTGGTCTTGATAAAACACAGTGGACCTACACCAGCAGAATGACATGGCTCCCCAAACCATCACTGATTGTGAACACTTCACACTAGACCTCAAGCAGCTTGGATTGTGTGCCTCTCCACTCTTCCTCCAGACTCTGGGACCTTGATTTACAAATGAAATGCAAAATTTTGTTAATATGAAAACACCACCTTGGACCACTGAGCAGCAGTCCAGTTCTTTTCTCCTTGGCCCAGGTTAGACACTTCTGGCGTTGTCTATTGGACATGAGTGGCTTGACACAAGGAATGCGACACTTGTAGCCCATGTCCTGGATACGTCTGTGTGTGGTGGCTCTTGAAGCAATGGCTCCAGCAGCAGTCCACTCCTTGCGAATCTCCTCCAAAATTTTTGAATGGCCTTTTCTTAACAATCCTTTCAGGGCTGCGTTTATCCCGGTGGCTTCTGCACCTTTTTTCTGTTACACTTCTTCCTTCCACTCAACTTTCCATTAATATGCTTGAATACAGCTCTCTGTGAACAGCCAGCTTCTTTAGCAATGACCTTTTGTGGCTTAGCCTCCTTGTGGAGTGTGTCAATGACTGGACATCTGTCAAGTCAGCAGTCTTCCCCGTGATTGTGGAGCCTACGGAATCAGACTAAGGCCTGTCCCACACGTCCAGATAATTCCGGTACAGGAAAAATCGGTACCGGAATTATCCGTGTCCGTGTGCTCATATGGCACATCAGTGTGGCACACGTGCGGCATCCGTGTGCCGCCCGTGTGCCGACTGGGTACCACACGCACCGTGCAGGAGACAGCGCTACAGTTAAGCGCTGTCCCCTGCATCTGGTGCTGAAGCCGCCATGCATTTCTTGTCTCCTGCAGCGTTCGCTGGAGAGAAGATATGAAAAAAATCTTTTTTTTTTTTTTTTTTTTTTTTTTGGTGTTTAAAAAAAAAAAAAAAAAAAAATCCCTGTCCCCAACCCCCTCGCACCACCTGTGCGCTTCCCCCCCCCCCCCCCCGCTGTTAATAAAATACTTACCCAGCTCTCTCGCTGCTTCCTATCTGCGCCGCAGCTTCTCCTGTATGAGCGGTCACGTGGTACCGTCCATTACAGTGATGAAAATGCGGCTCCACCCCTATGGGAGCAAGGGGGCTAGGTGAGTATTTTATTAACAGCGCTCCCACAAACACTGACATGTCTCCGTGTTTTTCAAACGGACACACGGTCCGTGAAAACACGCTGACATGTGCAGAGACACATTGATTTTAATTTGTCTACGTGAGTCAGTGTCTCCGGTACGTGAGGAAACTGTCACCTCACGTACCGGAGCCACTGACGTGTGAAACCGGCCTAAGGGACCTTTAGAAATGCTTAGGAAGCCATTGTAGGTGTTTTTTGGTAATCTAATTTACTGATATAATGACTTTTGGATTTTCATTGGCTGTAAGCCATAATCATCAACATTAACAGAAATAAACACTTGAAATAGATCTCTCTGTTTGTAATGACTCTAAATAATGTGAGTTTCACTTTTTGCTTTGAAAAACTTAAATAAATTAACTTTTTGATTACATTTTAATTTTGTGAAAAGCACCTGTACATGGATGAAATGACAGAGCAAGTGTATGATTTACGTTGTAAAGGTATCGTGAACAAGCTGCCAGGTTCCATTTTAATCTGCCAGCATGTTATAGAGCAGAAGGAGCTTAGCTGATACATATGTGGAAAAAATTCAGTAAAACATGTATCTTATTGATTGAATTTCCTGCTCTTAGGCAGCACGGTGGCTCAGTGGTTAGCACTGCAGCCTTGCAGCGCTGGAGTCCTGAGTTCAAGCCCCACCCTAGACAACATCTGCAATGAGTTTGTATGTTCTCTCCGTGTTTGCGTGGGTTTTCCGGTTTCCTCCCACATTCCAAAGACATACTGATAGGGAATCTAGATTGTGAGCCCCATCAGGGACAGTGATGATAATGTGTGCAAACTGTAAAGCGCTGTGGAATATGTTAGCGCTATATAAAAATAAAGATTATTATTTATTCCTATGCCTAAGGGGCATTGGGCAGTCTCAATGGACGATTGACAACCGTTCCTGTATGAATAACCATACAAAGATGCCCATCCCGGTCTGGTAAGTGCAGAATAAGCAGAGATTTTCCATAAAATGCTATCAATCTGCTCAGAATCTCCTATTTAACAGGACAGGATCTCATTAGAACCGAAACTAGAGTTTTTCTATATTATACAATGTGGCTTAGTACTGAAACAAAGTGTAACTTGTAATATACAATAAACACCATAACATAGAGTAACAGAACAATTATTTTATTGCGTTTCCAATGCAGATATCCTGCAACGATGTTGTAAAAGGGGCTTGGGTAAGTTGGTTGTAAAAGAGGCTTGGGTAAGTTGGTAGTAAAAGGGGCTTGGGTAAGTTGGTTGTAAAAGGGGCTTGGGTAAGTTGGTTGTAAAAGGGGCTTGGGTAAGTTGGTTGTAAAAGGGGCTTGGGTAAGTTGCAAATTTCACTCTTTGGGTTGCAGAGTAAAGTACGCATTCACAAATAGGCAGGGACAGTCTTCAAAAAAATTTATGCTGCAGATATTTTCGTTGCATGTTCTGCTTTTGCTACTTGGGAAAATACACTTAAACCCATTTAAAAAAAAAACCTTATGAAGGTGTCTTGTTCTGGACTCTCGTGTAAAATCAATAGCTCAGTGGTGGGATCCCTATGCCACGCTGTGTCTATGATCAAAACCACCGGAAGCCGAGCGATGCATGCGCGCAGTCAGACCCGCCCAGCAGTCGGTGAACTGCACAAGTTCAGAGTTTCGGTCACTGCCACCAGTATAGCAGCATAGCGCAGTAGTCAAGATGAGTTTGTCTTTGGAGATGAAATTGTCTTTGGCTGCTGTGCTCTACATGGACAGCAACTGAGATGGAAAAGGCTGAGCGAGACAATAACAAATCATGTGCACTGCACACGTTCTGCACTATGCTCTCCCCCAGCTTTCTGCCTCTCCTCTGACTTGCAAATTTGACAGGCACCTGCTGGAAAAACTGTCCAAAATTTAAAGAAGTTTCCCATCTAAAGTGTAAATAGTAAATATTTTAACATTTTATTTAATATTTGTATTTTTTTTTAAAAAATACTAACATTATAATGCATTTTTACACACTTTTTCCAACCCTAACTAGGGTTACATCACGTCTTAATAATGCTTTTTTTATGCAACTATTTTAATAAAAAATTAGAAATACTAATGTTTAACCTTTTATTTTTAAAATTTTCAGCAAAAAGAAAATCTAGAGGGCTAAAGGTCAAACTATAATTACATCAAAACCTAGGATAAAAAACAAAATGAGCAAATAACGGTAGAAAGTAAATAAATAGTAATAGTACATATAACATAGGGTACTTAGTTAGCACTATTTTGATCAAACTGGTGTAAAATCCATCCCACCGTGACAAGGTGTACCCGATTAGGATGGAAGCTAACTCTTGTAGTTCCCCTTGTGATGTGTCAGCAGACCTCAAAATATAAGGAGGCAGAGCAGGATCCAGACCTGATAGTTAAGACACCTGCCTGTGGAACGCTATATAGAAAACTTACTACAGCGTATTTGCGCATTTTGTTTGTATCCTAGATTCTGTTAAATAGCCACAGTGAATGTGCATCTACACATTGCACTTATAACAAAGTGTTCCAGCTCATTTCTTTGGTTTTGCTTTAGATTTTTGTACTTTGAACAAGCAGGTATGACTCCCCCTTTTTGATCTGGGCATATTATCTATCTAGTTTTTCATGGAAAAGTGTCTAAACAGTAATGTCTATGTCCTGCTCTGCCTCAGTGCTACACCCTAAGGCTAAATCCAACATGTCCCGCGACAGAAGCTCTCAGAAAAGACGTACAACAAAAACATCTGTGCG
This sequence comes from Ranitomeya imitator, assembly GCF_032444005.1. NCBI lineage: Eukaryota > Metazoa > Chordata > Amphibia > Anura > Dendrobatidae > Ranitomeya > Ranitomeya imitator. Next base: position 305,044,087 of record NC_091282.1, read on the forward strand.
ACTTGCTGTCGACTGACTTTTTTAGACCTGATTTTGCTGTAAATAAAACAGCCGAGTTGCACATGAGCCACACGTCAGCTGTGATCTCCGTTGAAGTCTATGAAGTGTGTTTCTTGTGATTTGTTACAGAAAACCCAACATATTTGGAAACATTTTCGACTCCAGGTCGCCATGCGACCCCATAATTACATATACTGCTGCAATGTGTCGACGTGTAACCCTAGTCTAAAGCTGCCCATCCTCAAACAGACAAACAGCTATTGATCAGGCAAATATTTCTAATAACTCCATTATTAACTTGTGCATACAGCCTTCTACATGTGTTTCCTGTGGGGTATGGGTGGGAGGAAGAAACTCCTGCCTGACTATTCTCACAGTGGATTATTTTCCCTCAGAGCCAACATTGGGGGGCAGGGCAACATGGGCAATGGTCCACAGCACCAATATCCAAAAGGGCCCCCCAACAAGATCATACACAGCTGCAGGTTTAATTGTGTGTGTTGGCAAATCTAGTAACTGTAGATTGCTATGAATAGTGATCAGATGAATGGAACAGTCATTTCATGACATGAAAATTAAAGGGAACCTGTCACCCCCCCCAGGCATTTGTAATTAACAGCAGAAGACAATGATTTCAATCACCAGCTCCCTCCTAAAGGAACCAGTCTGCTCTTATAATTCAATCAGCATGAAGAAGTGATATCAGCTGCCTTGACCTCTTTAAGGGTATGTGTCCACGATCAGGATGGCCGGCGGTTTCGTCGGAGTGGCAAACCCGCTCTGTGCTAAGCTCCGCCCCCTTTCTGGGACGCGATGATGCCGAATGTGTTCATAGCACACATCCGGGATCATCGCACCCCACCATAGGGCCCTGTGCTATACCTTGCGGCGACGCAGCATCGCCGCAAGGTATACGGACATGCTGCGATCTTAAAAGACGCGCCGCATGTCTGGAGTCGCAGGGCCGCCGCGTGCGTGTTACCACGCATAGTGGAGATGGGATTTCATTAAATCCCCTCCACTATGCTGTAACATCTGGACACTGCGTGTTTGACGCTGCATCTCTATGCAGCGTCAAACACGCAGCGTTTACTGCACGTGGAAACACACCCTAACACTTTCTCTTGATCTAACGAGATACTAAAAATAATGTAAGCAAGTCATTTTGTGGTAGATCTGAAATTCAGTGAAAATTGGGTTTTAGAAATAAAGTTAAAGGGAACCTGTCCCCCCCCCCCCCCCCCAGGCGTTTGTAACTAAAAGAGCCACCTTGTGCTGCACTAATACTGAATTCTGACAAGGTGGCTCTTTTAGTTCGGGTCCCTGGCACTGCTGCAATAATAGTTTTTGAAATTTGTCCCTCATTCCGTGAAATCGCTAGGGGGGCAGGTCTTCCCCCCTAATCCAGACACCTCACAGCCATCACTCATGGCCTCTGCGCGCTGGGCGCCGCCTCTTCATTATCGTCCCTTTAACTTTATTCCTAAAACCCGATTTTTATTACATTATTAAAAACATTATTTTTAGTATCTCGTTAGATCAAGAGAAAGTGTTAAAGAGGACAAGGCAGCTGATATTACTTTGTCATGCTGATTGAATTATAAGAGCAGACTGGTTCCTTTAAGATGGAGCTGGTGATTGAAATTATTGTCTTCTTCTGTTAACTACTTAGGCAACATGTGCAGGTATCATTACATTGCATCAAAAGGGCTTTACAGGCAAGGACATTGCAGCTTGTAAGATTGCCCCTGAATCAACCATTTATTGGATCATCATAAAAAGAGAAAGGTTCAGTTGTCATGAAGAAGGCTTTAAGGCGCCCAAGAAAATCCAGCAAATGTCAGGACAGTTTACTAAAGAGCATTCAGCTACAGGATCAGTTCAACAGCAGTGTAAAGTTGGCAGTAGTCAGTTGTCAGCGCTTCTCCAAGCACATTGAGGCAAAGGCTTTTTGAGACACGCTTGGTGTTAAAATGTGAAGAAGAGAATCCACTGCTTTCCAAGAAAAAAACATAAAGGGCAGATTGACACTCTGTAGGAAGTACAGGCATTGGACTGCGGAGGACTGGGGTGAAGTTATTTCCTCTGCTAAAGCCCCCAACTGGGACATTAATAAGAATGATTGTCAAGATAGGAAAAGTTGAGCACTGTGGTGAGGCTTGTGTCATGGCAACAATAAAGCATCCTGTATAGGGTTGCTTTTCATCTAAGGGAGTGGGCTCACTTCCTTGGATGAAAAGTGGCATTAAAAAAGAATGGTCTCCAAGAGCAACTTCTTCCAATGATAAATGTTGATGTTATTTGTTAAAGAAAGCTTAAAAACTTACTAAATACATATTATTGTATGTCAGTAAGCATAGAAAACATCTGACTAAACCATCTAAAGACAATAAAGCAGCAAACTGTGAAAACCAAAATTTGTCAGTTTCCAGACTTTTGGCCGCAGCTGTAGCGTGTAGTGTGTGTATATCATCCACATGAAAAACTACTGGCAGTGCAGACAAAGCGTTGAGGCTATGTGCACACGCTGCGGAATGGTGTGCCGATTTTTCCACAGTTTTTGGTAAATCCGCAGGTAAACCGCACTGTGGATTACCCGCGGATTTACCGCGTTTTTTTGTGTGGATTCCACCTGCGGTTTTACACCTGCGGATTCCTATTATGGAGCAGGTGTAAACCGCTGCGGATTCCGCATAAAGAATTGACATGCTGCAGAATAAACAACGCTGCGTTTCCGCACGTTTTTTTCCGCAGCATGTGCACTGCGGATTTTGTTTTACATAGGTTTACATGATACTGTAAACTCACGGAAAGGTGCTGCGAATCCGCAGCGACCAATATTGCGGTTCCGCAACAAAATCCACAATGTGTGCACATAACCTAAAAAATATTGGCCACCACCTAACAAGGGAGCAGAATGGTCATTCATCAGGAGATTGAAAGGTTTATGCCAGAATATAAATCACTAAATGGTGGCCCGTTTCTAATGCATGGGGTATTCTAGAATATGCATGTCCACGTAGTATATTGCCCAGCCACGTAGTATATTGCCCAGGCACGTAGTATATTGCCCAGCCACGTAGTATATTGCCCAGCCACGTAGTATATTGCACAGCCCATGTAGTATATTGCCCAGTCACGTAGTATATTGCCCAGCCACGTAGTATATTGCCCAGTCACGTAGTATATTGCCCAGTGATGTAGTATATTGCACAGCCCATGTAGTATATTGCCCAGTCACGTAGTATATTGCCCAGCCACGTAGTATATTGCCCAGCCTCGTAGTATATTGCCCAGGCATGTAGTATATTGCCCAGGCACGTAGTATATTGCCCAGCCACGTAGTATATTGCCCAGCCACGTAGTATATTGCCCAGTCATGTAGTATATTGCCCAGCCACGTAGTATATTGCACAGCCCATGTAGTATATTGCCCAGTCACGTAGTATATTGCCCATACACGTAGTATATTGCCCAGTCACGTAGTATATTGCCCAGCCACGTAGTATATTGCCCATACACGTAGTATATTGCCCAGCCACGTAGTATATTGCCCAGCTATGTAGTATATTGCCCAGCTACGTAGTATATTGCCCAGTCACGTAGTATATTGCCCAGTCACGTAGTACATTGCCCAGTCACGTAGTATATTGCCCAGCCACATAGTATATTGCCCAGCCACGTAGTATATTGCCCAGTCACGGAGTATATTGCACAGTCACGTAGTATATTGCCCAGCCACGTAGTATATTGCCCAGTCACGTAGTATATTGCCCAGCCACATAGTATATTGCCCAGTGAGGTAGAATATTGCCCAGTGATGTAGTATACAGCACAGAGCCACGTAATTATTGCATAGTATACAGTCATGGCCAAAAGTATTGACACCTCTGCAATTCTGTCAGATAATACTCATTTTCTTCCTGAAAATGATTGCAACCACAAATTCTTTGGTATTATTATCTTCATTTAATTTGTCTTAAATGAAAAAACACAAAAGAGAATGAAGCAAAAAGCAAAACATTGATCATTTAACACAAAACTCCAAAAATGGGCCAGACAAAAGTATTGGCACCCTCAGCCTAATACTTGGTTGCACAACCTTTAGCCAAAATAACTGCGACCAACCGCTTCCGGTAACCATCAATGAGTTTCTTACAATGCTTTGCTGGAATTTTAGACCATTCTTCTTTGGCAAACTGCTCCAGGTCCCTGATATTTGAAGGGTGCCTTCTCCAAACTGCCATTTTCAGATCCCTCCACAGGTGTTCTATGGGATTCAGTTCTGGACTCATTGCTGGCCACCTTAGAAGTCTCCAGTGCTTTCTCTCAAACCATTTTCTAGTGCTTTTTGAAGTGTGTTTTGGGTCATTGTCCTGCTGGAAGACCCATGACCTCTGAGGGAGACCCAGCTTTCTCACACTGGACCCTACATTATGCTGCAAAATTTGTTGGTAGTCTTCAAACTTCATAATGCCATGCACACGGTCAAGCAGTCCAGTGCCAGAGACAGCAAAGCAACCCCAAAACATCAGGGAACCTCTGCCATGTTTGACTGTAGGTACCGTGTTCTTTTCTTTGAATGCCTCTTTTTTTCTCCTGTAAACTCTATGTTGATGCCTTTGCCCAAAAAGCTCTACTTTTGTCTCATCTGACCAGAGAACATTCTTCCAAAACGTTTTAGGCTTTTTCAGGTAAGTTTTGGCAAACTCCAGCCTGGCTTTTTTATGTCTCGGGGTAAGAAGTGGGGTCTTCCTGGGTCTCCTACCATACAGTCCCTTTTCATTCAGACGCCGATGGATAGTACGGGTTGACACTGTTGTACCCTCGGACTGCAGGGCAGCTTGAACTTGTTTGGATGTTAGTCGAGGTTCTTTATCCAACATCCGCACAGTCTTGCGTTGAAATCTCTTGTCAACTTTTGTTTTCCGTCCACATCTAGGTATGTGAGCCACAGTGCCATGTTCTTTAAACTTCTTGATGACACTGCGCACGGTAGCCACAGGAACATTCAGGTCTTTGGAGATGGACTTGTAGCCTTGAGATTGCTCATGCTTCCTCACAATTTGGTTTCTCAAGTCCTCAGACAGTTCTTTGGTCTTCTTTCTTTTCTCCATGCTCAATGTGGTACACACAAGGACACAGGACAGAGGTTGAGTCAACTTTAATCCATGTCAACTGGCTGCAAGTGTGATTTAGTTATTGCCAACACCTGTTAGGTGCCACAGGTAAGTTACAGGTGCTGTTAATTACACAAATTAGAGAAGCATCACATGATTTTTCGAACAGCGCCAATACTTTTGTCCACCCCCTTTTTTTGTTTGGTGTGGAATTATATCCAATTTGGCTTTAGGACAATTATTTTTGTGTTTTTTCATTTAAGACAAATTAAATGAAGATAATAATACCAAACAATTTGTGTTTGCAATCATTTTCAGGAAGAAAATGAGTATTATTCGACAGAATTGCAGGGGTGTCAATACTTTTGGCCATGACTGTACAGCACAGAGCCACGTAGTATATTGGCCAGTCACGTAGTATATATTGGCCAGTCACGTAGTATATTGCCCAGCCATGTATGTCACAGGTTAAAAAATAAACATATACTCAGGCGCGCAGGACCTGTGATGACGTCGCGGTCACATGACCGTGACATCATGGCAGGTCCTTCTCCCATACCATTCTTGGCACCGGAACCTGCCGGAGGTCACCGGAGCGTCGCGAAAGGTGAGTATATAATGATTTGTTATTTTTTTTAAATTAATTTTAACATTAGATGTTTTTACTATTGACGCTGCATAGGCAGCATCAATAGTAAAAACTTGGTCACACAGGGTTAATAGCGGCGGTAACGGAGTGAGTTACCCGCGGCATAATGCAGTCCGTTACCGCTGGCATTAACTCTGTGTGAGCACTGACTGCGGGGAGAATGGAGCAGGCGCCGACTGCAGGGGAGTAAGGGAGGGACGACTGTGGCCGTTGCTGATTGGACGCAGGCAGTAATGATAGGTAGCTGGCGAGACCAATCAGCGACTTGGATTCCATGACAGACAGAGGCCGCGACCAATGAATATCCGTGAAAGACAGAAGGAAAGAAAGATGGAAGTGACCCGTTGTTAGGAGTCGAGTTTCCTCTGCTGCACTGGGGGAATCTCGATCCATCTCCGCTGCGGTCTCCCATTCTTCTCCAGCCGCGGTGGAGTCTGCTTAGCAGGGACGTCGATCCCAGCGTCTCGCTCAGTCTGACTCTGTGCGAAGAGTTACTGCTTCTTTTCCTGCTTCTGCTATTGAAGCCAGTGCTGGGCAGCGGCGAGTGGACGTTTCTGGATCTAAGTCCTGCTTTTCTCTGTCTGAGCATGCCCAGGGCAGGATCTCCCGTTGGAGATCGAGGGTCACATGCTCAGGTATTGCAGCACATCCCATTGGTCCTCTTGGCAGGTCCTGGAAGGGCAAAACTTCTGGAGCTGCTTCCTGTGCTGCTACTATATAAACTGCGCATGACCGCACGGCCATGCGCTAGTATTGTCTTGTAAATATGTGTGTGTGTTGTGAGTGAAAGTCGCTCTTTAAATAACCCTCCCTATTGAATGTCTGTTCGCGGAAGGTGTATGTTTGCTATCTAGCGCCCGACTTATCCAACAGCACAAAACACACATTACAGCTACCAGTTGCTGTGTCCGCCAGTACGGCGCCGTGCGCTTGCTCTGCGCTTTCCTGACCCAAGCCTGGGTGGTTAGTGGCATCCGTCAGTGCGGCACCGCACGCACTCTTGTGCCTTTATATTATTATTTATATTCCTATGACACACCCAGTTGCGGTGTTGTGCCAGCAAGTGTCTAATCGGACTTCAATCCTGTGTAGGGGTTGAGTCCGCTGACTTCTTGCTCTCGCTTTATGTGCGGTACTGCGGTCCTGTGACGCAACAGGATCGCTTCCTTCACGCAGGGTGAAGTTAACCCATGTGTGTATACTTAGTACCGCCATATAGTCCGTCTTACTAGCAGCAGGGTCTTTTACCTGCACGGTGGACCTCGGACTGCGAACGCACCTAGTTTCTTATTATCTATACTTGGTGCATTCCGCCGGTCCTTAACATAATACTAGCGCCAAGGTCTGGCTAGTAAATGATGGACGATCAGCGTTCACAGCGGTACATCCAGCAGCTGGAGGGAAGGTTGGCGGCTCTTGAGCATTCAACCTCAGCTGTGGATGTCACTGCTGTCGCTGTTCAGGCTGCTAGTGTTGCTGCAGCCACCTTGTCCACTGCCGCTGATGTCCCGACTCTAACTCGCCTCCCGCTTCCAGAGAAATTCTCTGGTGACAGTAAGTCTTGTAGGGGTTTCGTGAGTCAGTGCTCTATCCATCTCGAGCTTCTGGCCTTTCGTTTCCCTACAGAGCGGGCTAAGGTGGGATTTATAGTGTCTCTTCTATCGGACAGGGCGTTGCAGTGGGCTACGCCGCTATGGGAGCGTAACGATCATGTGGTACAGAGTGCTCCGTTGTTTCTGAGCACTCTGAAACAGGTCTTTTTAGGACCTCGTGTCACCCATGATACGGCGCTCCAATTGTTGGCATTGACTCAGGGCTCGTCCTTGGTCAGTCATTTTGCCGTCCACTTCCGCACCTTAGCATCTGAGCTGGAGTGGTCGAATAAAGCTCTCATTCCAATATTTTGGAGGGGGCTGGCTGACCACGTTAAGGACGCCCTGGCCACTAGGGAGATTCCCGCCACACTGGAGGAATTAATAACTCTATCCACTCGTATTGATCTCCGTTTTAACGAGCGGAGGTTAGAACGAGCCCAGTGTAGGCAGAGGTTTCGGCTGGCTCCCACCTTCGCCAAATCTTTGGAATCTCCAGACCAGGCTCCTGAGCGCCATGAGCCTGTGGTAGAGTCACGAGCGGGATCTAAGTCCCGGACCACTCGTGCACTCCAGATTTGTCATCTTTGCCAACAGTCAGGACATCTTGCCTCCAGATGTCTCCAGCGGTCGAGGAAACGTCAGCGTCTAGTGGTAGTTGGTGGAGGTGCACTAGACACGGCGACGTTTGCCTCCAAATTGTCCTTTGAGGGGACAATAACATTGGGCTCATCTTCTCACTCGGTAGAACTCTGCGTGGATTCTGGGGCGGAGGGCAATTTTATGTCTTCAGCCTTCGCCCAACGTCACGCAATTCCTCTGGTCATGCTATCTCAACCAGTAACGGTACGAGTGGTGAATGGGTCGACACTGCCCGCACAGATTACACATCAAACTATCCCTTTTAGGCCGGCGTCACACTTGCGAGTTTTACGGACGTAAGAGCGCAGAAACTACGTCCGTAAAACTCGCAAAAAATACGGCACAATTATTCTCTATGCCCCTGCTCCTATCTGCCGTATTTTACTGATCAGTATTATACGGCTTTCTACGGCCGTAGAAAATCGCAGCATGCTGCGTTTGTCACCGTACTGCGCAAGAAATACGCCAATGAAAGTCTATGGAAGCGTGAAAAATACGGATTACACACGGATAAGCAGTGTGACTTGCGAGAAATACGCAGCGGTGTTAGAGAGAAAAGCCGGTAATTCATTGCGGTGTACAGTAAAATCACACTGACAGCTTACAGAAGAATAGGTAGAATAAATGTGTACACATAGAATATGTATATATATATATATATATATATATATGTCAGTGAGACACATATATGTATATATATTAATATTTATTCCAGCGCTAGACAGCTTGAAAGCCGGTAATTCAATTACCGGCTTTTTCTTTCTCCTTCCTAAACCCGACATGATTTGAGACATGGTTTACATACAGTAAACCATGTCTTCTCTCCTTTTTTTTTGCAGATTCCACACTACTAATGTCAGTAGTGTGTATCTGCAAAATTTGGCCGTTCTATCTACTAAATTAAAGGGTTAAATGGCGGAAAAAATTGGCGTGGGCTACCTAGAAAGCTCCCAGGCTCCCAGGCTTTCTAGGAAAGTTCCCACGATCTATGAACAGCCAGCAGAGGGCGCCTCACCGCAAATGAAGCTAAATATAGATCATTGACCTATTTTTAGCTTCATTCCCCGGGGTTTTGCAGCAAGGAGCAGCCTGCATTAGCGGAACTCCTTGCTGCAAAATGTTTTAACCCCTTCAGAAGGATTTACATCGTTGGACTTTACAGATCTGCGGAAGGTAAGTATATTGTTGGTTTAGTATGTTTTTTCTTTCACAGAACGAGGGTCTTCAGTGACTGGATTGGGCGTTAAATAAAATATTACAAAAACCTTTGTTTTTATTTCATTAAAATAATTTTTAATAATGTGTGTGTGTGTTTTTTTTAACCCTTTCATTCAATTGGATTAATAATGGATAGGTGTCATAATTGACGCCTCTCCATTATTAATTAGGCTTAATGTCACCTTACAATAGCAAGGTGGCATTAACCCTTCATTACCCCATATCCCACCGCTACACGGGAATGGGAAGAGAGTGGCCAAGTGCCAGAATAGGCGCATCTTCCAGATGTGCCTTTTCTGGGGTGGCTGGGGGCAGGTGTTTTTAGCCAGGGGGGGGGGCAATAACCGTGGACCCTTTCCAGGCTATTAATATCTGCCCTCAGTCACTGGCTTTACTACTCTGGTGGAGAAAATTGCGCGGGAGCCCACGCCAATTTTTTCCGCCATTTAACCCTTTAATTTAGTAGATAGAACGGCCAAATTTTGCAGATACACACTACTGACATTAGTAGTGTGGATTATGCAAAAAAAATGGTGATATGAGATGGTTTACTGTATGTAAATCATGTCGGGTTTAGGAAGGAGAAAGCAAAAGCCGGCAATTGAATTACTGGCTTTTTGCTATCTCGCGCTGTATGAAGGAATAATATATATATATATGTGTCTACTGACATATATATATATATATATATATATATATATATATATAGACAGTATATATGTTTTTATTTTTTTTTTAACACATGGATCCCTTGTATAGGCGTATGTCGGTTTGGCAAGCCTGCGATAAAAACACGCAGTACGGCTGCCATACGGATTACATACGGAGGATGCCATGCGCAAAAAACGCTGACACACCCTGCCTACGGAGGAGCTACGGACCACTATTTTCGGGACTTTTCAGCGTATTACGGCCGTAATATACGGACCGTATTTGCATACGCTGAGTGTGACGCCGGCCTTACTCTGTCCATGTCTCCATCTCATCAGGAGGTTATATCTCTACTCGTCATTCCTGAGGGAATTGATGAGGTTCTCTTAGGGATACCTTGGTTACGGTACCACTCTCCTCACATTGAGTGGTCCTCAGGCAGAATTCTGGGATGGGGTGAATCTTGTGGGAACAGGTGTCATCGAGAGTGCGTTCAGGTTGCTACTACAGAGGTACCCGCAGATCTTTCCTCTCTCCCCAAGCAATATTGGTCTTATGCAGACGTGTTCTCCAAAAAGGCAGCGGAGACCCTTCCGCCCCATCGCCCCTATGACTGTCCTATTGATCTCTTGCCTGGTGCTGAGCCTCCCCGGGGTCGAGTCTATCCATTATCTCTCCCGGAAACGGAGGCAATGTCTCAGTACATTCAAGAGAATTTGGCAAGAGGGTTCATCAGGAAGTCAGTGTCACCTGCTGGGGCAGGGTTCTTTTTTGTGCAGAAAAAGAGTGGAGAACTACGTCCATGCATAGACTACAGGGGTCTTAATGCTATCACAGTTAAGAACAAGTACCCTATGCCTTTGATATCTGAGCTTTTCGAAAGGCTTCGGGGAGCTAGAGTGTTTACTAAACTAGATCTGCGGGGTGCTTATAACCCGATTCGCATCCGTGAGGGGGACGAATGGAAAACGGCGTTTAACACCAGAGATGGGCACTATGAGTATCTGGTGATGCCCTTCGGGCTCTGTAATGCACCTGCCGTTTTCCAAGACTTTGTCAACGACATCTTCCGGGATATGCTTTCCACCTCGGTTGTAGTCTATCTGGATGATATCCTCATCTTTTCTCCAGATATTGACTCCCACCGGAGAGACGTTGGCAGAGTCTTCGACCTCCTACGGGCAAACTCTCTTTATGCGAAGTTGGAGAAGTGTATGTTTGAGCAGGAGTCCTTACCTTTCCTGGGCTATATCATCTCCGCCCAGGGATTGGCTATGGATCCTGCCAAGCTACAGGCTGTGATGGACTGGCAAGAGCCCCATTCTCTTAAAGCGGTGCAGCGCTTTATGGGGTTCATAAACTATTACCGCCAGTTCATTCCCCACTTCTCAACTCTGGTAGCTCCCTTGGTGGCCCTCACCAAGAAGGGAGCGAATCCCAAATTGTGGTCGGAAGAGGTCTCCAAGGCCTTCACTTCTATTAAGTCCCACTTTGCTAGCGCTCCCATCTTACATCGTCCCGACATGGATAAGCCATTCCTAATGGAGGTGGATGCCTCGTCCGTTGGTGCTGGAGCAGTCCTCTATCAAAAGGATGCTCAAGGTCGGAAGCATCTATGCTTCTTCTTCTCTAAGACCTTCACGCCAGCGGAGAGAAACTACTCCATCGGGGACAGGGAGTTGCTAGCAATGAAGTTGGCCTTTTCGGAGTGGAGACACCTTCTGGAGGGTGCGCGGTTTCCCTTCCAAGTTTACACGGACCACAAAAATTTGGTCTATTTACAAACAGCCCAGCGGCTAAATTCTCGCCAGGCCAGATGATCCCTGTTCTTCTCCCGGTTCCACTTTTCCCTTCATTATCTCGCCGGGGAGAAGAATATCCGTGCTGACGCTCTCTCTCGCTCCCTTATGTCAACTGAGGAGGAGGAAGACGAGCCTCGGCTTATTGTCCCTTCCGAGAGCCTGAGAACCGTAGCGCCGGTTTCGCTAGAGTCTGTGCCTCCGGGCAAGACTTTTGTGCCCATTAATTTGCGACCGGAGGTTCTCTCTTGGGCTCATTCGTCCAGGGTGGGTGGACACTTTGGGACAAAGAGGACATCTGAGCTACTGGCGAGGACGTACTGGTGGCCGCATATGGTCCGGGATGTCAGGGATTATATTCTGGCGTGTGTCTCCTGCGCCAAAAATAAATCTCCGCGTCAAAGGCCAGCTGGGTTGCTCTATCCCTTTCCGGTGGCAGATAGGCCCTGGGAGATGGTCGGGATGGACTTTGTTGTGGGTTTACCCAAGTCTCGCGGCTGTACCATCATTTGGGTCATCACCGATCATTTCTCAAAAATGGTGCATTTGGTGCCGCTACCACGGTTACCTTCTGCACGGGCCTTGGCAGCATTGTTCATCAAACACATCTTCCGCCTACATGGTATGCCTGACAAAATTGTCAGTGACCGGGGTCCCCAGTTTGCGTCTCGGCTCTGGAGAGAGCTTTGTCGTCTTCTCAGTATTGAGTTGAATCTCTCTTCCGCTTATCATCCCGAGACGAATGGGTTGGTAGAGAGGGCCAACCAGACCTTGGTCACATACCTGCGACATTTTGTTTCAGCCAGGCAGGATGACTGGGCATCCTTGCTATCATGGGCAGAGTTTGCACTGAACAACGCCGTAGCCGACTCCACTGGACAAACCCCATTCCTCCTCAACTATGGTCAGCATCCACAGGTACCTGTGCCTATGCCCGTGTCTTCCGCCGACTCCAGGGTGGCAGACTGGGCTGTGGAGGCACGGGATATTTGGGACCGCACTCAGGATGCCATTCGGGCCTCTAAGGAGAGAATGAGGTCCTCCGCCGATGCTCATCGGCGCCCCGCTCCGACCTTTGCTCCTGGCGACTTGGTGTGGCTCTCCGCCCGTAACATCAGGCTGCGAGTTGAGTCCACTAAATTTGCTCCTCGCTACTTGGGCCCGTTCAAGGTCCTCGAGCAGGTTAATCCTGTGGTCTATCGTTTGGCCCTTCCGCCACGCCTGGGTATCACCGACACCTTTCACGTGTCCCTCTTGAAACCTGTGTATATGTCCCGGTTTTCCAAGTCATCTGCTGGGACATCGGGTTCGTCTACGGACGATTATGAGGTGAACGCTATTTTGGGGTGCAAGGTGGTACGTGGCAAAAAAATATATTTGGTGGACTGGAAGGGTTATGGCCCTGAGGACAGGTCCTGGGAGCCCGTTGAGCACATTCGGGCCCCGCAGCTCATTGCTGCCTTCGAACGTGGCGAGGCCCAAGGGGGGGGGGGGGTAATGTTAGGAGTCGAGTTTCCTCTGCTGCACTGGGGGAATCTCGATCCGTCTCCGCTGCGGTCTCCCATTCTTCTCCAGCCGCGGTGGAGTCTGCTCAGCAGGGACGTCGATCCCAGCGTCTCGCTCAGTCTGACTCTGTGCGAAGAGTTACTGCTGCTTTTCCTGCTTCTGCTATTGAAGCCAGTGCTGGGCAGCGGCGAGTGGACGTTTCTGGATCTAAGTCCTGCTTTTCTCTGTCTGAGCATGCCCAGGGCAGGATCTCCCGTTGGAGATCGAGGGTCACATGCTCAGGTATTGCAGCACATCCCATTGGTCCTCTTGGCAGGTCCTGGAAGGGCAAAACTTCTGGAGCTGCTTCCTGTGCTGCTACTATATAAACTGCGCATGACCGCACGGCTATGCGCTAGTATTGTCTTGTAAATATGTGTGTGTGTTGTGAGTGAAAGTCGCTCTTTAAATAACCCTCCCTATTGAATGTCTGTTCGCGGAAGGTGTATGTTTGCTATCTAGCGCCCGACTTATCCAACAGCACAAAACACACATTACAGCTACCAATTGCTGTGTCCGCCAGTACGGCGTCGTGCGCTTGCTCTGCGCTTTCCTGACCCAAGCCTGGGTGGTTAGTGGCATCCGTCAGTGCGGCACCGCACGCACTCTTGTGCCTTTATATTATTATTTATATTCCTCTGACACACCCAGTTGCGGTGTTGTGCCAGCAAGTGTCTAATCGGACTTCAATCCTGTGTAGGGGTTGAGTCCGCTGACTTCTTGCTCTCGCTTTATGTGCGGTACTGCGGTCCTGTGACGCAACAGGATCGCTTCCTTCACGCAGGGTGAAGTTAACCCATGTGTGTATACTTAGTACCGCCACATAGTCCGTCTTACTAGCAGCAGGGTCTTTTACCTGCACGGTGGACCTCGGACTGCGAACGCACCTAGTTTCTTATTATCTATACTTGGTGCGTTCCGCCGGTCCTTAACACCCGTAGACAATTATATAGTAGATTGTTCTTGGCAGCACATTCGCAATGTATACATAAGATGTGCTGCCGACAACACGCTACTATGTGAGGACAGTGATTGTATTGGCATGGTAGCGTCGCCATCATTCTTCGTCAGCCTGTGTTGAGGCCGTATATCGCCATTTGGCGCTTGTTCAATGGTGTGATATCGGTTTGAAGAATCCAGGCTGTTCCCACAGTGTCCCGCAGGGATGCGTATGGTAAAGGCACGGCCACACATCACCCTGGCACCTATAGCTACAGCATATATTGACGGGCTGCGGCCCAGGATCCATTCATCGGTTTATTCTGCGGATAGATTTCACATCATGCACTTTGCTGTAAAACACTGTTTTCTGAAAGCAAATACACAGAGGAAAAGCCACTGTCTTCATAGCTGAGGAACGTGGCCTGTCTGTGTCACGGTGCAATATGTTCCCATTTAGAGCCCCACTGTGTTTAAAACCGGACCCGTTTCTCCCGGGAACAAAGAAACCGAATTTCCTCCATCATAGGTCCAGTCACCTCACTGGTGTGAATAAAAGCCGTGACAGCAGTGTTCACACCTGCCAGTGCAGCAGAGACGGTACACAGGGTATGCAAACAGCATATAATGTTATGGGGGCCTTATATATATACCGGAATGATCAAGACGCGGTATGAGGGGGGAAACTAGAGGCTGCGGCTGTCCGAGCTGCAGCCACTGAGCATGCGCGGCAATCCTGCCCAAACCGGCTCCGGCTGGCTGCTGTGCCTGGCGTGCTAACGCTCTGCGGAACAGAACACAACGAGCCCCGGCCGCGAGTGATAACCACCATGGCCGCCACTACTAGGGCCTGACTATAACCGTGTATCAGACGCTAGGAGACGCCGCACTGTGTGCACGGGCTGCTGCTGTCATAACACGGCTGCCACATCCCCGTGTGCCCCCCGCCCCCTCACAGTGCACCGAGTGCAGACGCTTCCGGCCCGGAGCCCCGCCCTCTGATGTGAGGAGGAGGAGTCGCTGCTGAGAAAAACAACTCGGAGACTAGTCCCATCATCAGTGATAGGCTGTGGAGATCGGAGACCGCTGCGGCTGACCATGGTGCTGCCCCGGCTCCTCATCCTGCTCCTGGGCTGCCAGCTGCTGGGCGCCACACCAGGTACCACCCGCCGCCGTGACCCCTGTGATATGCCTGCTGTGCCCGCTGCTCCCCAGCAATGTGCCCGCTGCAGGCACACAGCACCGCAGGGCGAATCGAGGATTGCACAGTGCCCCTCTCCCTATTTCTGCATACTCCTTTAACCCCCTCTTCCCCGCATGGCTACCTAGTCACATGACCTTGTTTTTCTCTAAGGTTTGGGAGGTGGGGAGAAGCTGTGGCCCCCGCCCATGTGGAGGAGTGATTGGGCTCCCTGTCTCTGAGCTGCTTCTGCACTTCTTATTGGCGGAGGAGTTAGAGCACCCTGGCCACAGACTTCCTGTATACTGTGCCCCCCACCATGGGGGCTGCTTGTGGTGACTGATCTTCTATCACTGGATCACCTCCTGTGCACCCAGGAGAGGACTGACAGCAGGGCTCCCCTGTGTAACCAGATAGGTGCTGCATATGGCAGAAACTGTGAATCTGGAAATTCACAATCCTCTGCTGAGTCCCACATTGCCGGGGAGGGGGGGTTATTGCGCGCGTCCTGCGCATGCCCGCATGGGAGGGTTTGCTGCTCGCGTCCTGCGCATGCCCGCATGGGAGGGTTTGCTGCTCGCGTCCTGCGCATGCCCGCATGGGAGGGTTTGCTGCTCGCGTCCTGCGCATGCCCGCATGGGAGGGTTTGCTGCTCGCGTCCTGCGCATGCCCGCATGGGAGGGTTTGCTGCGCGCGTCCTGCGCATGCCCGCATGGGAGGGTTTGCTGCGCGCGTCCTGCGCATGCCCGCATGGGAGGGTTTGCTGCGCGCGTCCTGCGCATGCCCGCATGGGAGGGTTTGCTGCGCGCGTCCTGCGCATGCCCACACGGGAAGGTTTGCTGCATGCATCCTGCGCATGCCCACATAGGAGGGTTTGCTGCGTGCATCCTGCGCATGTCCGGGGGGTGTCGCTGCACGTGTCCTGCGCATGTCCGGGGGGTGTCGCTGCACGCGTCCTGCGCATGTCCGGGGGGTGTCGCTGCACGTGTCCTGCGCATGTCCGGGGGGTGTCGCTGCATGCGTCCTGCGCATGTCCGGGGGGTGTCGCTGCATGCGTCCTGCGCATGTCCGGGGGGTGTCGCTGCGCGCATCCTGCACATGTCCGGGGGGGTGTTGCTGCGCGCATCCTGCGCACGCCCGGGGGGTCACTGCGCACACGTCCTACGCATGCCGAGGGCAGTCGCTGCGCATGCCCAGTGGGGTTGCTGCATGTGTCTCTGAGGGTACTGACCTGTTGAATGTCCGAGGCACATAAAGTGTACAAAGCACGCAGCACGTTGTAAGGCCGGGTTCACATTGCATTAATGGCAATGCGCTGACAGCATCCGTTACATAGCGGCACTAACACTATGTAACGGATGCGTTAGCGCACCCATTAACTGCCATTATGTTGCGCATCGCTAACGCATGTCATAATCGGCATGCGTTAGTGATGTGCGGTCATTCTGTGACGGACCCTCGGACGCAGTCTGCAGCGTTTTTGGGTCAGTCACCACTAGCACAGATAGAGCATCTGTGCTAGTGCAATCGCATAAACACGATCTTTTTCGGCACTTGCGTTAACGCAGTCCGTTTAACGTATGCGTTGAACGGACTGCACTAACGCAATGTGAACCTAGCCTAACAGGCCTCTTGAACATTGTCAATATTGGGAGTTGTCATAAATTGCTATGAGCGTCAAATTAAGGGATCGTCCATATTCTTTATACCGGGGCTTCACAAACTTCTACTGCGGCCTCCTCCTCTGTAGTGTAATGCCATACTAACACTGTTACTTCTGTCCCAGTATGACATAAGTAGACTAAGTATAGCTATGCCGGTAGGTTTCTAAACTAAATCCAGCTGCAGGCACAGAAAAGGTTGCACATTGGATGATCACTTCATTGTGAGAAGCATCGCTCCAAACCAAGGGGGTCACATCTGTATTCTGATTGCTTTCAAACTACTCCTTAACACAGTTACATAACCTGAGACCCCATATCACACACTATTCACAGCCATTGTCCATGTTCTGAAGAGAACAAACTCAAAATGTAAGCACAAGCATTCAAACGTGAGGTTAAAATGGAGCCCACTAGCTTTCTTGGCTGACATGCATATGATTTTTAATTTAGACTGGTGTCCACCGGCATGACACACTATATACCCGGGGGCTATCCAGACATACCGGTTGCAACGACTGGACCCCCGGCCTTAGCAGTTACACATTTTGGGTAGATACGTGATACAGCATGTCAACTCCTACCACATATTTATCTATCTTGGCAGCATGTAACTGAAGAAGGCCCCATGGCCAAAATGCATTAAAAACCACAAAAGATCTTAATTTCAAGCTGAGTGCCAGGTATATTTTTCTACGTGTACACTGTGTGGAAACCTACTTTGGTACCTACCTTAGTTGTGCATACGGTGTTTTCTTATACTGATATCCCTCCCTGTGCAAAGGCGCGGTGACAGCACAGTGAGCAAGTTCCATCTTGGATTCTGGGCATTGCCGTGCACCTCCACACTGCTTTGCTGCCCACTAGTTACTAATGGGCAACTAAAGGACCAACTCTCCCTTATGGGCAAAATGAAAACTCATTTTTTCTGCGTCCGTATCTTGTTTGCTAGCCACACAAAATGGGGTGGGGGATGGATTTGGCCAGCGGGCCTTGGGTTTTACTATTGTTCAGACCAAGTGTCACACTAATCGGCTTCCCTGACGTGCCTGTGTTAGTAAATACTTGTTTTCCTTATGAAAGATCAATTCTGTTGTATCTATTCTTATAATGCAGAATTGTCTTTCCATGGTTTATTCCTTTTGGAAATGTATTAGTAAGCTGACAAATGGGTGTGTATAGTTGCACTGATTGGACAGTGTATAGGTACAAGTCCCCAGCTAAAACGCCCAATTGTTTATATGAATACAATTCTTGTAATGGCTTTCACACATTGGTTTTAGCTGTGTTTATCACTCACTCACACTTTACATGCAATATCAGTTTTTCGTGATGGGATGAGAGTTTATCAGTGGAAAAAAATGGATGGAAACCAATATTTACTCATCTTATTCAACTTTTTAGATTTTTGAGAAATTGTATGCTGCTAAATGCTGGGGAATAGCCTTGAGGGAGAGATTACGAGCACCCTAGGAACAACCCAATGCGCTGATGTATCGTCCCTCCCGGGGAGTGTCAAAATGATTTTTCTTTTGAGACCGTAAACTTGGGCTCCTTTTTAGTTTTGCGCTTCCTATTGCCTGTCTTTACTTTCTCCATTCCATTAGACAAAGCCTTATAGACATTAGTCATGGTGTCCGTTTGCCTTCTGTACCTTTTTATTGAAGAGTATACACACTAAACCAAGTCTTTCTGCTTACAGCTCCTAGCAATGACCATGATATACCGGAAATATCTGCAACTCTGCAGCCTTCAGAGATGCCAGAGGAATCAACGACGGCCGAGCAGGACAGTTTCCAGGCGCCAGATCAAGTCAATGTGGCACAGCCTGTAATTAGCATCAGCGAGCGAGTCCAAGTCAAAACCCGTGACAAGAAGGATCTGGGGACATTAGGTAATGCTGATCTGTGCAGAAGGTAAATAATGTGCAGCATAGTGAGTGTGTGTCACTGACCAGTTCTACGTATTCCTGTTACAGGCTATGTCCTGGGAATCCTTATGGTTGTAATAATCATAGCCATTGGTAGTGGCATTGTTGTGGGATACATATACAAAAGGTCAGTTCCTAACTTATTGCTCTTGTCTCTTACTTTTGTTTCTTATACATGGGTACTAATGCTCCAGCTTTTATATTGTTTCCTTATAGGGGCCAAGATTTAAAGCAAAAGCATGACCAGGAGATTGAGGACAGGCGGCTTCAGAGGATAAATCTTCCATTATCTGCCTTCTCAAACCCTTCATGTGACCTAATAGATGAGACCACAATAGAGGTGTCCGCTTCTCACACCCCAAATGTAGCACAAGAAGGTACTGTCCCACTAATGGACAGTGCGGGAACCCCAGGAGCATGAAAAACAAATCCCTTGTGATATTGAATGTGGACTGATGACTATTCAGTTTAGAGATAATGGCGGTGTCATATGTGTCATACATGTCATCGTGCTGCGGCACTGGCCCAGTGGACTGTGGCAGGAGAACTATATCCATAAACCGCTACTTCCCTCTTGATGAGAAGGGACATGATCCTTTGCATATCTGCTGAACATGTAAAGATTGCCATCAAATGGGTAAATGTTTGTTTGAGGCCAAAAATTCCTTAACTTGATTGGCCACTAAACATGTCACAAATTTCTGGGGGTCGCGTGTACAATTCAACTGTGTAAGCTCTGGCTGCCTGGGGCAGCTCTTCTCTCCGTTATGCATTTAAGTCTCAGACTCCAAAGAATAAAGACATCCAGGGAGATGAAGATATCCTACATAATGAAAGCTGATGAGAAATCTGCACCTTTCAGGAAGAGTGGAGCTTGTAGCAGACCATCTTATGTGGATGTCAAGCTCTGGCTGGTAACTCTCAGTACCATCTTCTTCCAGTAGGGTTATAATTTAGTGCTTGCTTATAGGTGAACATGACTATCCTTCCTACATTAATGTGGTGCTGAGGTGTGTAAAGAACAGAAATGGATGTACAAACTGTAAAATTTGTTTATTACTTTTTTTGGTACATGAGTGTTTTTCTTTCTATAAATAAAAAGAAATTCAGGCAGTGCCTGACAGTAACATCGGTCTCATAAATCCAGTGGAGATTACAGTAACTCTTAATCACAGCCTTAATGTATAACAAGTGCTGTCTGATCTATTAATTCTTCTTCCATATAGTAGGTAAATGATCTCAAACCATACCATCGTCGGTCCTATCTATGCTCTTAAAGGGAATCTGTCAGCAGGTTTTGCTATGTAATCTGAGGACAGTATGAGGTAGCAACTAAGATGAATTCAATGATGTGTGCGGTTTACATACAATGAAAGTTTTCACTATAAGATAATCACTTGTTCTGTGGTCTGACCACACCCCCTCCTGTGATAAGCAGCTTACTGTCAATAAACAATGTAGCTAGAGTCCAGTGTAGGCAGGTTTAGCTTTCTCAGCTGCTGCAACCAATAAACTAAGTGATACATCCTTGCAATCAGGCTCTCTTTCCCTATATTATGCTACTCTCAGATTAAATGACAATAACCTGCGGATAGGTTCCCTTTAAAAGAATTGTTTAGATTTTTTTTTATCTTCAAGCAGAGAACATAATAAAAACTTTTATATTCTCTGTAAATCCAGTGGTCTTGTTTTTATGATCTGGTCTACAGTGATGGGCTGGCAACATTTACGATTGCTGCAACCAATAACTATCTTCGTCAATGATAATTGCATGCATGGTTCAATCTGCTGTAGACAGTGATTGGCTGCAGCAGTCACTTGTGAATGTTTGGCAAAACATCACTGCAGTTCAGTTAACTGGTCTGACCATGAGAGTGGCGTGTAAATTACCAGCGGATTATAGGTTTAGTTTATTAAAATATTTTCTGCATTAAGTGTTTGACACCCATAGGTGCAGCCTCAGGAGGCAACCCCAGTACTGGATGAGTATCTTCCAATCATTCTTGGCTTAAACTCTGTGCAGATACTGATAATCAGATACTGATTTTTTTTTTCCCAGGCTCTTAATACATATGTTTACCCATTACCAAGAAGCCAGTATCTAAAGACACTGCTGTAAAACAATTAGTCGTCACATCTGGCCATATCATGGTAGCAGGCTTCAGCTTAAAATGATAAAAATCGGCGTTTCGTTCTAGTGGTTATTCAAATATTTACCTCCAAACATTAAATGCAAGATGCACTTATTTGGCTGAGCGCTCATAAGATCTATAGGAGAAAACCAGCATTTTCACAGTGCAGCAGCCATGCACCCCACTTGTTCTATAACGCTACATTTACACCACCCTATCGCTGTATTCTAACCCTTATTTTTCTCACCAGGTCATTTATATTTGAAAAACTATAGAAAAATATATTATGACCTACCGCCATTGGAAGCAAACCATAATTTAAGTCCAAGATTTGGTGGGAGGGGAAGCTCATGCATTCCTATGGTGGTCCTAATGGAAGCATCAAGCACATCAAGGAAAAGATGTACAAATGTAAAATTGAAATTCCAGTTTTCACATAAAAAATGCAGCAATTATACCAAGTGCTATGCAAGAAAGTGGTCTTGAGTCCCATAAACCTCCCCCAAAATTGTATTACTTTCTTCTGGTTGAATAAATATTTAACAATCTTCCAGCTGAAATTAATTTACTACAGGACAGGGGAGACCTAAATATGTATAAGGAGTGAGAAGTGCTTCTAACACATTAAGTGATATCAATCCCAAGGCCTGCTGTGGTTCGAAGGATATAATTGTTCAAGCATCCTGGAAAACCCCCTGAGATATCCTTATTAATTATGTATAATTCTGTATTCCAGAAAAAAATGTGGCATCCTCAACCACATGCCCATTTACAGAGCAATTCCTTTAGTTGCTTATTAAATGTAAATAAAAAAAAAAAAAAACTTACTAGCACAATTATAAAAGTTGTATTGTTGTCTCCATTTTAGTGTTGGTGTTGTAGTCAAGGAAGTTACACTTGCATTAATTTCAACATGGATAGTGAGCTTTCTCTTCATCAGTGTTGTGTTAGCTGGCAACGTTCATTATATAGGCCAGACCCCGTCTGTGTTGATGCTGGTGCGATAGAAAAGGGGACCGGCTTAATTTAGGAACTAAGCCAGGCATCCTGCCCCCTTCATCATGGAGCAGAGGAGGGCTCTCTGTGTTGGAACTAATGCAAAAGTAAAGCTTCTTAGACTGTGGGACCTGTACATAAATCGGAATAAGGGGAGTGTCGGAGTGGCCGTCGGCTCTCCAGAGCATGAGAGCAGGTATTTCTATGCAGCCAGTCAAAGCATTGCGTTGCAATCCTCGTCCGAGTTATATTGCAATATGACCCTTCCCTAATGGTGCAGCTTTCATAACTCCAACTTAAAAGGGGTTGTAATATTTGAGCAAGTATAGGTAATAACCTTCTGACTGCTCTGATCAGCCATCGATCCATTTGAAAGGGGCACTTCAGACCCCGGGCTTTGTAAACCCTAGCAGTAACAAGTGATTACTTTTTCCATAAGACATATAACAATTGCTCAAGTTGGGACAACCCTTTTAGTTACTGCAAATACTTTAGGACATAGGGACTATGCAATTTTTTTTTTTTTTATAAACCATCACTTTTTCCCCCCCCCATCTTTATAGCCGTATAAGGATGTATTGTTGCAAAATAGTTTATTTTTAAATGGTATATTTTGGGGTTATTTATTTTTTATTGATTTGGATTTCAGTAACAAATTTGTTATTTGCTTTGCAGGACATGGGTAAAGTTTTTGGGTATACACTACCATTCAAAAGTTTAGGGTCACTTAGAAATTTCCTTATAAAAAGCACAGTTTTTTTCCAATGAAGCTAACATTAAATGATTCAAAAATACACTCTATATATTGTTAATGTGGTAAATGACTATTCTAGCTGCAAATGTCTAGTTTGTAATGCAATATCTTCATAGGTTTATAGAGGCCCATTTCCAACAACCAACACTCCAGTGTTCTTATGGTACTTTGTGCCTGTTAGCCGTGTTAGGGTATGTGTCCACGTTCAGGATTGCATCAGGATTTGGTCAGGATTTTATGCAGGTAAAATCCTGACCAAATCTGCACCTGATGTTACTGGCAGGTCACCTGCATTGTCCTTGCATTGTTTCTGCAATGTAAGGACATGCTGCGTTCTTAAAAGACGCGCCGCATGTGCGTTTTTGCGGGCATGCCATATGCGTCTTTTAATGCATAGTGGAGACAGGATTTCATGAAATCCCCTC